>NC_141687.1:168457563-169907563 GCF_964263255.1 Lissotriton vulgaris | reverse complement strand
CCCCTCGAGCCGTGGAGCCCTGCAGTCCCCGAGCCCTGCAGACCCAGAGACCGAGAGACCGAGAGACCCAGAGACCCAGAGACCCAGAGCCCCGGAGGCCTGGAGCCTTGGAGCCCCGGAGCTCCCTACAGGCCTGGGGCAGGCAGATTGGTGTCATCATTTCGGTCCCGGCCATCTGGTCGCCCCTCTCGCCTCGGCCATCTGGTCGCCCGCAATGCTTTCCTATGTAGCGACCAGATGGCCGGACTTCCCTGGAAGTCCCGATGAGGTGCCATTCGCCTCCCGGATCCCAGCGAGGGCTCCGGGAGGTCGGGCACTTTTGCGCCCTGGGTCCCCTCTGTTACCTCGTGTGCAGGGATTACAAGAAATGGGGGTAACTTTCCTCCGGATTGATAGGGACAAGGTACTCTGGGACCCCTCTCGGCCTAGCGTTGTCCGTTGTGCCTGGGGAGCCTGGCTGGGTTCAAGAGCTCCGGCCGGGGCACCGTCCTGGGTCCTTCCGCGTGGCAGGGTGCCCGGGATGGGTTCCGGAGGGCCCGGGGAAGGCTACCCCTGTGCCTCTGGGCCTTGGGGTCCCCGGGCCCCGGATGGGGTGCTCTGGCCCAGGGCCCTGTCCTCCGGCCTGCCGCACTGTCAAAGGCCCGGCACTGGGTTCCGTGGTGCCCGGGGTGCCTCCCCGTGCTTGGCTGGGTTCAGGAGCTCCGTCCTGGGGCCCTCAGTTGCCCCGGGGAGGTTGGCCTCCTTGCCCGGGGGTCCGTCCTGGGTCCTGCCGCGTGGCAGGGTGCCTGGGACGGGGTCCGGAGGACCCGGGGTAGGCTTCCCCTGCACCTCTGGGCCTGGGAGCCCCGGCAGGGTCCAGGGGCCTCGCCGGGCCCCGAGTGGGGTGCTTGGGCCCAGGGCCCCGTCCCTCCGGCCTGCCGCACTGCCAAAGGCCCGGGACTGGGTTCCGTGGTGCCCAGGGAGCCTCCCCTTGCTCCGCTGGGTTTTGGGAGCCCTCTGGGGCCCCTGAGAGGGTGGCCTCCATACTGGGGGCTCCGTCCTGGGTCCTGCCGCGCGGCAGGGAGCCCCGGAGCCCTGCAGCTCCTGATCCCTACAGGCCTGGGGCAGGCAGATTGGTGTCATTTCGGCCGCGGCAATCTTGTCGCCCCTCTCGCCTCGGCCATCTGGTCGCCCGCAATGCTTTCCTATGTAGCGACCAGATGGCCGGACTTCCCTGGAAGTCCCGATGAGGTGCCATTCGCCTCCCGGATCCGAGCGAGGGCTCCGGGAGCTCGCGCACTTTTTCGCCCTGGGTCCCCTCTGTCACCTTGTGTGCACGGATTACAAGAAATATGGGTAATTTTCCTCCGGATTGATAGGGACAAGGTACTCTCGGCCTAGCGGTCCTCAGCCGGCAGCTGGACGGGCCAGGATGTTGCCCCAGCCCTGGGTCTGTTCCTGGGCCTGCCGCGTGGCAGGAAGCCCTGGATGGGGTCCGGGAGGGCCCGGGGAGGTGTCCCCAGCGCCTCCGGTCTCCCAGATGGGGCCAGGGGCCCGGGTTGGGCTCCATCATGAGCACCACAGCTCCATGCCCAAACCCATTTGAACCGCCGCAGTGAAGGGGTTATAAACCATCCAAAATTTGCAAGTCCAACCAAGAAGGAAGAACTGTAAATCTTTCTGGTCGTGGCAGAATTTTAAGCACACTTTGTTCCACACTTTGCAAACGAAACCACATATATTTGATCATTAGAACAAGAATTAACATGTATTTGGAAAACACACCGAAGTTGAATTGTTTTGAACCTGGTTTCCCATGTTGTCTTGTCACCAATGCTAATGAGAAGGGAATTGAAGCTGTTCTGAAGCAGAAGAAGAATGGTTCTGAAATGACTATAGTGTTTGCCTCTAAAGCATTAAAGGAACGTAATTACTCTTACCTTTGCAAAGGAATTGTTGGCAGTATATGGGGCCAAGTATTCTGAGGCGGGCCCCTTTGTGCTCCTTGAAGTACAATGAGAGGGAACAGCTGCCTTTAAATTCCCCAGGGAAAAGTCACAGGAGTATAACCCATAAACCTAGTTGCGATCTGGGTAGTTACAGTAAAAATGTACAACAATATCTCAACCGGATTCATTGGACATAAATACACTTGTATGTGCAAGACATTACAGGAAAAGTACAAGAGGCTACAAATTATTCGTTGAATGTGCTCATGGCATCATATATTTAGAACACTAGGTTATACACAACAGTTGTAACAGCAATGTTAACCATAAATGCAGAGGCAACCCTAGAGGACTGGGTGCACATTGTGCTTATGACAGGACATGACGTCGCAAGTGACAAAGTGAGTGACAAAGTGAGAAACACAGCGCAGGGTGAAACGTAATATACAATATGTACAGGATAGTTGGTTCGACACAATAATTACTTTCAAAGGATTAACTATAATTTTACAGCGATTTCGTGACCCAAAGGAAGGTGTGCGCCAAAAATTGCACTGGTAAGAGAAGGTCGATGGCATTTCGATCCTTTCAAATTAGGATCATCATCAGGACCAGGTAGCCATGAATGTAGGTGCTGTGTGGATAAAAGGTAAGTGTCAGAGCGGCTAGGGGCGGGTAACACAAGGGGATGAGAAGCAGGGGTGTGAGCTGCCTACCTGTTGCACAAAGGGAGGTTTGGGGGGCAGCCGAGCCCTCGAGGTGGTTGGTGGTGGGTCGATGGTGTGGGTGAGGAGTGCTGCTGGCGGCTCCCCGCCGCTGCCTCGGAACGATGGAGTGAAGCGGCAGGGGGGGGCGGGACAGAGCGGAAGGAGGCCGCGGGCGGGGAGCGCGGCTGGCGGCTCCTCGCAGCAGAGTCGTAGTGATTGTAACCGCCCGGTACCACTGGGGCGGTCGGAATGGGAGGGGGCGGGGCGAGTGGCCTCAATCAAGCATGCGCGGCCGGCCGGGGGAGAGGCTCGAACTCCAGCGAGGCGGGGGGAAGGGGAGAGGAGCTTCCCCGCAGCACGCGCAGGAGCTTTGTGGCCGCCCCGGTAATGAAGGGGCAGCCGTGACGGAGCGGGAGGGGCGGGGCTAGGGAGAGAGTGGCAGGAAGGCCCCTGGGTATGGGGAGGTAAGGAGGCTGCTAGGTGGGGGAGCAGAGGGGTTAAGGGGCAAACTGAGCAGCGGTTTAGCCCGCCCCCGCGAATCAGCGCTAAGCGGGACAGGGGTAGGGGGAGGCAGGGGACCAGGGGAGGGAAGAGGGGGGGGGTGCACAGGTTTAGGTATGCCTGGGTGGCAGAGGGTTGGGTATGGTCACTGGGGACCGGGGTGGGCTGCAAGGGGGAAGGCAGGGGGAGGGTGTTGTTGGGGTGTCCGGGGTACAGGGGAGGAAGCGGGGGGCAGGGGGTGGGTGTCCCCTTTGTTGTTAGATTCTGGGGGCAGTGAGAGGGAGTGGGAGGGTCTGGATGTTTTCGACGCCTGGGGGAAGGTGTACAGGAGGCGCGGGTTTCCTCTGGGGGCGAGGTGTGGAGTGAAGGGGAGGTGGCGGGCCCCTTGTGGAGAGGAGTTGAGTCCGGGTCTGAGGACAAAGGGGTGGGTGGGGCAAAATGGGGGCAGAACTGGGAGGTGGAGGGGACCTCGTCCGATAAAGGGGGGCGGGGGGCAGGGGTCGGGGGCTGGTTAGGAGCGACGAGGAGGACATCGGGGTGGGGCGGGGGGCTGAGTGGAGTGTGGGGAGTCGGGGGCGGTAAGGGGCCGCAGGGGCGTTTTGGAGGTGGGGGTGCGGTGCAGTTTAAGGGACCCGGACCTACCTTTTTTTTTGCAGGAGGACGGGCGTCGAGGGGTTGCTGACTTGGCAGGGCTAGGGACGGCCCGCGACGCCAAGTTGAAGGGAGGGCTGAGCCTACCACGGCGTGCCCAGCACCGGCGGGGATCCCGTCGCGGCCGGCCCAAGAAGGCCCATAATGAGGACAGTATGGAAGAAGGGGAATTGAGGGATGGCGAGGGCGGTAGGGGGTCCAGTAACGGTGTTGGTAGTTTTTTGCAGGTGTCACGGGGCCCGAGGGAAAGGACGGCCCAGACATCTCATTGGGAGAGGACTGCGTTCTTGGATCAGAGGGGGTAAAGACCGGCATGCAGAGTTTTTTGTGGCAAGTAATAGAACGGGTGCGGCACGCATGGTATCGGTGGAGGTGGGGGTTTGTTGGATCGGCTGCGTAAGGGGAAATATGTGGTGGACAAAGGTGTGGGGCCGGATGATGCAGTGGTGGGTCCTTTTGGGAAGGTGTTAGAGGGTGATCACAAGAAGGGAAGTGTGGGGCCCTCGGTTCCAGGGCCGGAGGGCACTAGCAGGTGTGCAGGAGACTGCGGAGGGCACAGCGAAACCAGAGAGCAAAGAGTTAGGATTAAGCGGCCCCCGTACATGGGGGTAACTAAGCCGCTGGGCACGTATTTGGATATGGAAGGGGGAGTATGTTGTGTTGCTGAAGCTTTTGCACCGGGAGGTGAATGCAAAGGAGGGTTCCAAGGAGGAGGAATACGAACTTCAGAAGAGGCCGAGAGTTCCTCTCACGATAGAAAATTGGGCGGCGGTGTTTTAATTTTCGCCAGCGTTTATTGTGAAAAATGTCCTAAGCGTTCGGTGTCCCTGTTTAAGTACATGGACGTCATTAGGCAGGCGCAGATCACGGGGGGGGTGGGTAATGGGCATGGATGGCTTGGGACCCCGAGGCAAAATGGGGCGTGTTAGATACTGATTTATGGCACCATATCATGGGGGTGGTGGGGTCTGGGAAGACCATATTTACGGCCAGTGGGTTGCCCATCATATACCAGCCCTTTCAGGGCCACCCCACCCGTGGAGGGGTGGGGGCAGGGTCCAAAATCCAGTCCGGGTCCTGTTGGGACTACAACAAGGGGGCGTGCGCTAGGGACATTGCCGAATTAAACATGAATGTTCCGGTTGCGGTAAATACGGCCACCCAGTGGTTCGCTGTTGGGGGGCCTCGGGGCAGCACCAAGGACTGGCTGGGGGTGTGCGTTCGGGGAACACACAGCAGACTGGAGGTGGTAGAGGATGTAAGGGTTCTGGGCCCAAAGGCTCGTACTCCGGTTAAGGTGGAGCATTTGCTAGCGGCCCTGCAGGACTACCCGGACAGGGGGGGCGCAGATCGGTTATGGACCGGGTTTCTGGAAGGATTTCATTTGGGCTCTGAGGGGCCTCGGCTGAGGAGATGGGCTGACAACTTGAGGTCTGCCAGGGAGCACCCGGAGGTGGTGCAGAGCAAATTGGATGAGGAAGTCAGTGAGGGCCGCATGGCGGGACCTTTTGAGGACTGGCCGTTGGAGGATTTGATTGTGTCCCCCATTGGGGTGGTGCCCACGAAGGAGGGGGGGCAGTTTCACCTAATTCAACATTTGTCATGCCTGAAATTGGCTCGGTTAATGATTACATTGATGAGCAGGACACCACGGTGTCTTACTCGTCGGTTGACACTGCCATGGCCCTGGTGGTGGCTGAGGGCGCAACGGCGAAAATGGCAAAATGCGACGTCAAGCCGGCTTTCCGGGTGCTTCCGGTCCACCCAGACAATTGGGGCCTACTGGGGGATCTAGTTTAACGGCCGCTGGTACGTGGACAAGGCATTGCCGATGGGCTGCTCGATGTCTTGCGCTCTTTTTGAGTGTTTTAGTACTTTCCTGCAATGGTTTTTTACGGAACGGACGTGTCACCAAGGAGTTACGCACTACCTGGATGCCTTTTTCTTGGTCGGGGCGCCAGACTCCACGGACTGCCAGGTTGCCCTGGACAGGTTTCAGGAGATCATGGAGGACCTTGGGGTGCCATTGGCACCGGAGAAGACAGTGGGGCAAGGCACGGTGCTGTCATTCTTGGGCATAGAGCTGGACTCTGTGTCTCTGGAGGCCCGATTACCAGCGGAGAAGAAGCAGCAGATATTGGGGCTGCTGGAGGTTATGGTGGCAAAGCACAAAGTAACGGTTTTGGAGATTCAGGTGCTGCTGGGGCACCTCAATTTTTCTTGCAGAGTGGTGCGCGTCGGGCGGACATTCTGTAGGAGGTTGGGCAGGGCAGATGCCCCCACATCACCACGTGTGGTTGTCTGCGGGCGTTCGTGAGGATTTGCGGATGTGGCTGTTTTTCCTACTGCACTTTAACGGGGTCCCCATGCAGAGGGGGGAGGACCTGTTCTGGGATGTCCAGATTTTTTCAAACGTGGCAGGGAGCGATGGTTTCGGGCTCTACTGGCAGGGGAAGTGGTGTGCGGAGAAGTGGCCCCCGGAGTGGGTGGGGGGGTGGACGGAGCATCACGTTCCTAGAGCTTGTCCCTCTGGTGGTGGCGGTCTCGCAGTGGGGGGAGGTTTTGGCCCACAGACGTGTGACCTTTCATGTGGACAACATGGCGGTGTTGCAGGTGGTGAACCGCCAGTCCACCAGGGATGATCACGTGCTGAAATTGCTGCGAGTGTTTGTATTGGGTTGCTTGCGCCATGACATTACTTTTCGTGCGGTGCATGTTCCTGGGATCAATAATGACATAGCGGATGATGTGTCTCGTTCGCAGTGGGGGAGATTCCGTGGGTTAGCCAAGGACGCAGATCGGGAACCGACATGCATGCCTCCGCAGCTGTGGTACATAGGCAACACAGGATGTTGCAGTTGGTTCTAGGATCATTGGCAGAGTTGAGGAAGACAACGTATGTGTCTGCATGGGGGGAGTTCAAGGCGACCGGGGCGCGTTGGCGGGACAGGAAGATGTGGTACAGTTTATATTGTCCATGATCGACAAAGGACTATCGCGGGTTACAATAGCGGGCAAGCTGGTGGGGATTGCCTTCATGGGCAAACTCTTGTGGGGTTACGCGGTGTCCGTGGGCGAGCTATGGTCGAGGATGCTGGAAGGTTGGGCCCGGGAGTGTGGGAGGTCGGGTAAGATTCGGCTTGTCGTGGACACTGTTGGGGAGGGTAGTAAAGGCCTTGCCTTTGGTTTGCATGGTTGGGAAGGAGGCTTGGCTGTTCGCTACCTTAATGGCATGGAAGTTTGCGGGGGCTTTTCGTGTGTCCGAGTTGCTGGGATCGAGAGCCGGTACAGGGCTACGGTGGTCGGAGGTGCACTTGCGGAGGGAGGAGGTGCGCCTTTGGTTGCAAACGTCCAAGACAGATCAGAGAAGTGTTGGCAGGTGGGTAGGGTTGGGGAAAGAGGCAGTGGGGGATGTGTGCCCGGTGCAGTGGGGCCTGAAATGGCAGGCGATGGAGTGGCCCGAAGGGTTGATATTTCGGCACGCAGATGGGAGGGGTACGACGGGGTCCCAGCTGTTGGCCGTGTTGCGGAAAGCGTTGTATTTGCTGGAGATGGAGGGGAGAAATTATGGCACGCATTCATTCCGCATTGACGCAGCTTCGGAAGCGCACAGGCGGGGTGGGGGCAAGAGGACATTATGCGTTTGGGGAGGTGGTCATCCAATTGTTACCAGCGGTATATGCGCAGCGAGGAGGCTCAGTGAACGCGCGGTTGTTTTGTGACCTATGTATTTACACTTGTTTCTCGTTTCAGGTTCTGTGGCTGGTCCCCTTGCCCGTGACCTGTTGGTGTGGATAGTGGGCTGCTCCTTTGTGAAGCGGGCCCAGGTTCAAGCACAGGATAGTTATTTTGGGGAACATTTGGGGTTTAACCCTGCCCTGTTTAAGGTTGATTGGTCTCAGAGAGGGGGTATGCGGTGGACGTAACTGATAAGTATGCTAAGTGGTCTGGTGGCGGCGGGTCGGTGTCCTGACGTGTTGGTTCTCCACTTGGGGGAGAACGACATAGTGCAAGAAACGGGTTTGGTCTTGATGAGGGCCATGAAGAGGGATTTGGAGGAGCTTCGAAGGAGGTGGTCAGGGTGTACTGTGGTTTGGACTGAGGTGGTTCCGCGGAGGGTCTGGAGAGGGGCGGTGAAGCCACAGGCGGTGGATAAGGCCAGACGGAAGATAAACATCGAGATGGTGCGTTTCTGTAGGCACTTAGGGTTTTCACACATTTGGTATCGGGACATCCGGTATGACGCACCGGAATTGTTCAGGGGTGATGAGGTTCAGCTTTCTCGCATGGGCATGGAACTTTATTTGTTAGAACTACGGGAGGTTTTGTCCAGGTTGTTGGGGGTGCATCGGGAGTGAGGCGCCAGTGGGGGCAGAGGACTGGGGTTTCAGGTTAACGGGTTGGGGGGGGGAGCAGGAAAAGGGGGAGGCGGTGTAAGCACCTACCCTTCCACCTTTTCCTGGGTGGCGGAGTTGTTTTTGAAGTTGGCCAAGTTTGACTGGAGTTTGGTAGTTTATCGTTAAGTTTGGGGAGTTGGTGAACAGGAGCGGGGAAAGGTTAAGCAGTTTGGAAGTTTACATTAGAGGGTAGTTAGTTACAGTTGAAGGAAGGCAAATAGAATTGTAGGTCTTGGCAGGGTTGGAGTTATAATGTATTTGATAGGATTGTGTAATATGTAATGTATTTGAAGTTATATATTGTATGTTGCAGGGTGTTTTTTTTTTATCATGTGGGGATCGTAGGGGTGGGGGGAGGAAATGTAAAGGGGGTCAGGTAATTCGATGTTTAGAGAGGATTTAGTTTTGTAAGGCAAATTGCCAGTTTTAATAAAGTGTGATGTGCACCTGTTTCAATAAAGCGGCCTTTTACACACACAAATGCTTGTCAGTGCTGCTTGCCCCCCTTTCTTCCCCCCCAAAGAGGGGTTTGGGGGGCAGCCGAGCCCTCGAGGCCTGCCCCCCGGGCAGATTTGGGAGGGGGGAGGGGTGCGAGCACGAGAGCGGCTATTTCGCTGCTTTGGGCTGCCTGGGGGATAGCCCAAAGGCAGCCCAACTTTGAATAGGTAGCCCAATGGGTATTTATGGGGTGTTAGCATTTCCCAGCCACCATTTTAGGTACTGGTGACATGGTGGCTGGGAGCGCTGTAGCTAGGTTGTTTTTCAGGCCCCGCCCACCCTCCCTGGGCTCTTGTTTTTTGGGGAAGGCTTTTTTGCAGGAAGGTTTTTTGGCCAGGGGGCTTTGGTTGGAACAAGTGCAAAGGGGAATGCTATGTAATGTTGTCGCTTGGAACAGGTGCTAGCTGAGTTGTTTTTGAAGTTGGCCAAGTTTGGCTGGAGTTTGGTAGTTTATCGTTAAGTTTGGGGAGTTGGTGAACAGGAGCTGGGAAAAGTTAAGCAGTTTGGAAGTTTACATTAGAGGGTAGTTAGTTACAGTTGCAGGAAGGCAAATAGGATTGTGGGTCTTGGGAGGGTTGGAGTTATAATGTATTTGATAAGATCGTGTAATGTATTTGAAGTTATATATTGTATATTGTATGTTGCAGTGTGTTTTTTTATCATGTAGGGATCGTAGGGGTGGGGGGAGGAAATGTAAAGGGGGTCAGGTAATTCGATGTTTAGAGAGGTTTTAGTTTTGTAAGGCAAATTGCCAGTTTTAATAAAGTGTGATGTGCATCTGTTTCAATAAAGCAGCCTTTTACACACTGAAATGGTTGTCGGTGCTGCTTGCCCCCCTTTCCTCCCTCCCAAATGAAGGAGGCCCAGGGGTAGAAGGGTTATCTTGGAATGCCTAGGCGGTGTCGCGGGACGTCTGCAGATGATGGCGGATCGTGGGGATGGAATCTGGGGAGAGAGGCAGGGAGCGTGTGATCAAAAGCGCAGGTAAAGGAGAGCGCAGCGGTAATGGGAACAGCGGTGATGTAGGAAACTCACCGTCCGGTGATGGGTGGGGGCTGCAAAGTCGGAGCCCCGATCCACTGCGAGGGAGACCGGTGATAACCTGGTAGAAAGGGAGTGTAGAGGGGTTAGGGATTTGTGCGTGTGCAAGTACTAAGGCACATGAATTGGGGGTTGCAAAGTAGTCAGGGCTTACCTTGATTCAGCGTGCGTGGCTAGGAATTAAATGCACGAAGGGCTGGAGGGTGAGTAGCGCCGCGCCGCCACAAACGTGTGCGGGTTCTCGTGGGCATGTAGATGTGGCTGCATTAAAAAAGCGCCGATCATTCCCTTGGAAATTCGTCACAAATTGTCGTATCAGGGAGCTGAAAGGTCGCCAAGAGGGTGGGAGGGGCGTCGTTGGGATGCTTGACGGCCGTCAAGGTGGCAAACAGGGAAAGTGAAGAGCTACTGTGTAGGCTGTATTGGATACACAACCAGCCGTGTTTGATGGCAATTGCAGTAATATAAATTAAACAGTTTGGTACACAAGTGAATACGGCAATTTGCAGTGTGAAAAGGCAAGACAGATTAAATTAAACTTTGGACGAAACAGTATGGCCCACAAGTGAATACGGCAATTTATAGTGTGAAAAGGCGGAACAGATTAAGTTAGACTTTTGGTCCAGACGGGCTTGGGACAAGGGACTTGTATACAGAGACACTTGGTGCGAATGCTAGAATAGAAAGAAGAGGCATCTTGTATCTAAATAATGTTGATACACAAATGAACATTGTATAGTTTCAGATGGCATTAGAAAAAAATTGGTAAAGGGCCAGCACAGAGCATGCTGGCAAGGGAATAAAACACGAGGGGAGAGGGGAGAGGTTTGGCAGGCACGTGAATAAGGCCATATACAAAGTGAAAACAGACATTTGCCAAAACAGGCTTAGGTCAAGGGACTTATATACAGAGACAGTTGTTGCGATTTGTTGAATGGAATAAGAGGGCATCTTATATCCACTAACGTTGATAAGAGTAAGAGTAAAAACTTCATGGACTGTGCGATTACTTAAAATCTATACAGTATAGAACACATAACGTTGATAAGCAATTGAACATAGTACAGTTTCAGATGGCATAGGAAAATTAGTTATAAGGACTGCATAGAGCTGGCAGGCCAAGAAGCAAGACTCGGGTAGAGAGGGAGAGGGTATTGGCATCACAACTGAATAGTGCTGTTCCACTCATCGATCGTGTTCAGGCCCTGGCTTACTGAGTTGCAGCGTGTGATCCATTTACACTCACTCTTGTTAAGCAGGGTTTGCAAGTTGCCACCCCTAAGTGGAAGCCGGGGTTGATCAATCACTTGCCATGCTTTGTCAAGTTCACTGTGGTTTTGTTCAAGGTAGTGTGCAACGTAGGGGACTGTCAGAACTTTGCAGAATTCTGTTTTATGTTGGATGATTCTTTGCTTGACCATCTGGGTGATCTTTCTGATATAGGTGAGGTTGCAAGGGCATTGGATGATGTATATCACATTCAGGGAACGGCAGTTGATGAAAGTATTCATGGTGTACTATTTGTTGTTGTATCTGAATTCCTTTGTGTTGAAGGTGAGTTCACAGACACTACATGTCTGGCATTTGTGGTGGCCGATCATGGGTGGCAGTCCCCAGGCGGCATTGATGGTTTTCTGCTGGGTGGGGGTGGCATGCTAAGTGATGGCATGGACTAGATGCTTTGATAAATTAGTTCCTCTTTGGAAGGAGAAGAGTGGTTCCTGGAATGATTTGTTGGTTCTTAATATTGTCCAGTTACGCAAGACTATCTTTTTCACTTGGTTGCTGCAGGGGCTGAATTTGGTCACTAGCGAGTTCCTTGGATTTGTCTTTTTTGGTTGGGGTGTAAGAAGGACGTCTCAATGGCAGTACCACGCTCTTTTGCGGGCACGTGAAATCAATCTTGGTGGATATCCCCTGGCGACCAGTTTACCCTGGAGGACATCAGACTCCCTGAAGTAATCCTTGCGCCATTTGCAATTCCTACTGATGCGCAAAAATTGACCATATGGCAAACCATCCCTCAATCCACGAGAGTGGTAACTGGAGTAGTTCAGTAGGGTTTTTCGTTCAGTGCGTTTTCGGTAGAGCATGGTACCGATCTTTCCTTCTTCGGCGTGGATGGTCCGATCCAGAAATGGTAGGTCATTGGTTCTGAAATCCGAAGTGAACTTGAGATGAGGTTGAGAGTTGTTGAGCCAGAGGACAAAGGATGACAAAGTCTCTGGGGTACCTTTCCATAGTAGGAGGACACTCGTCAATGTAGCGTCGCCAGAGGGAAATTTGTGTCCTATATGGGTTGGTCGGAGTGAGTATGTGACATTTTTCCAACTTGTGTACAAACAGGATCACGTGTGGGGAGGATTCTGCTGGGCCATGAGGAGGTGGTAGCAAATCTTGCAGTAGAACGTGCACAGATTAAGATTGAAAATCGATGAGTCGTCTAGTAAAAACTAGACCAAGTAACAGAAAATCCAGAAAATCAATAAGTGCTCTGGTGAAAACAAGGAAATAGCTGTGGATGCACTAGAAAATCCATTGATACATGTAAGGTAACATTACATGTGTTCCAGTATAGTTCCAGACATCCAGAAAAAATATATAAATAGAGAGAAATAAAAGGAATAGTAATGATACTTTAGATGAGGAGGAATATCAAGAACCCATTGCAGAAAATTGTTAGTAAACTAAATGAAATGGAAGTAAGATTTCTGAAGTGCACTACTACCTGTAGGTGTCCAGGCGCTGAATCCCAGTGGGTAAACCAGGGTGAAGGATAGAACCAGATGTCATATGAAGGACAGAGAAAGTAATGACGCTGCTGAGCTAATTATTAAACAGCCAGGTTTTAGGAACCTTATGAAAGATAGACAGATTTTCTAAGGTTTTTAGTTTCAGAAGTATCGAGTTCCAGAGTTTGACAGTAGCCACTGCAAAGCTCTTGCCTCCCCAAGTGGCTCATTTAAATTACGGTATGACCACATTGGCCTGGGAGGAGGATCTTAGAGTCCTAGAAGGGATGTACTGTTGAAAGAGCGGTTTGATTGATTTTGGACCATCTAGAGAAAGGGCCTTAAAAGCTATGCCCAGAGACTTGAACATTACCCGCCTTCTCACCGGGAGCCAATGAAGTAAGGGGAGAAACTTGGAGACCAATTGATGTTTTGGTATTCTTAGAAGCAATCTGGCCGCCACGTTTTTGACCATTTGTAGATTGTTCAGAGCTTTCTTGTGAGCAGTCAGAAAAAACCCATTGCAATAGTCTATTTTAGAAAGGACCAGTGCAATGATCACTGCTTTGCGTAGGTCCAGAGGAATAAAGGGGAAAACCCTTCCTAAGTGATTTAAACATAAAGAAACACGAAGAAGTGATGGTATTAGCGTGTCCCACAAAGGAAAGTTTCTCGTCAAATTGGCCTCCCAGATTTTTCACTTTGGGAACAGGAGTTGGGAGCGCACCCATTTCATGAGGCCACCAATTAGGAGACCAAAATCATGGGCTATTGCCAAAAAGTAATGCCTCAGTTTGTCCGAGTTTAATTTCAGACACTTGTGGACATCCAACTACCAATCAGTAACATGCAGCTGTTTGGAGTCCTGCACTGCTGTTGGTGTTGCGCTTACCCGGGGAGAGGAGTTCCAGACGGACTAGGACTACCAGTCCCAGGAGCCCTTTATTCTGCTGCCCGCCCACAGCCGCCATAAAAACTTCTCGCGGCAACCGCTGCGCGGTACGCGCGCGGGAGCGTGCCGGAAGAAGCCCGGGACAAGGGCGGGGCCGTCTGCGGACGAACGAGGACGGGACGGGCCCCTCTCTTTAATCCTGCATCTGAGCAAGATACGAAGGACTATCAAGATCACCTGCTGAACTCACTTGCTGGACTATCAAGATCACCCTTCGCTTTCTTTTTATCCTCTGTACTATTTTTGTCACAAATTTGTGGAACAGCTGCAGTGTGACAAAAGGTGAAAATGGCCACGGCCAAGGGGAGAACGTCGCTATCTGGAGGATCTATTGTGGGCACACTTGACCAATTTTTAACTAGGGCATCCTCTGTGCTACAACATGAAATTGAACTGACTGAAAAGAGGCTATCTATGGAGCCGATTTTCGATAAGCGGTCGTCCATGGGCAGGCTGGCCCGGGCATCCTCACCTGTGCAACAATTGCCAGTTGATATCGTGCACTCTGGTCAAACTAGTGAGGGCAATCAGTCTTTAAAAGTAGTTGGTAGCTTGTCAAGTTCTCCAGCTACTGCGGACTTGGTAGTAGCTGGCCCAACCAATCCCCCACAAAACCAGGAGCAACCAGATCGAGATTGCTTACCCGGTCTGCATCTAGTTCTAAATTGGGGACGATTTACCAGGCGCCAGACCCAGCAGTCAAAAGAAAGCGTGGTGGAGTTACACTGAAGAACAAAAAAGCAAAAATCCAGAAATGTGGCAACTTGGGCCAAATCCGATAACAGGATCTGTAGCTGAACATGATACAGCCCAGCCTGCTGCACATGGGTCTCCGATCTCACTAATTAATGGTGACATCTTTTCCACTGAGTCCAGGGAAGACTTTTGGGCTAAATTGGAACATATATTTACTGAGACCTGTTTTCCTATCTATGACAGATTGAACTCCATTGAACATAGGCTCTCACATCTTGAATCATTGTTTACCCCTGCACAGACAGAGGGTGGTACGCGGGCTGAAGTTGGTACCTGTAGCATAGAGGGGTTGTCTGGGATAACCCTGGGATAACAAATGCAGTTCGCCAACATGTAACCCCGCTGGCCACAAGTGATCTAGTGGATGCATCTGCCCCAATTGTTTTACCTGATGCACAACCCATTCAATCTAATGATCCTGTTGTGTCCAATGATCCTGCAAATCCTACTAATGCGAAGGGTGGGGGGATACAGGGGCAGTAAGCTATGATCGACCAGTAATTATGGCTGAGACCTCTGAGGTACGAAAGAGTGTGTTACCACGTATAGATCTCCCTCCCGAATCTATGCCTTATGTGGTGGTTTTAGCAGGGGTTCCTGTTTTAAGCCAGGGAAAACAAGAGGCCTATAGTGAGCTCAAAAACAAATTTATCCACTGGTTAAATTACAACAGGCCTCTCCCTAACCATGTGTCTAGTGAAATTCTTTTTGTTAGACGCGTGGACTGGGTGGGGCACCGGACTAAAAACATTCGGGGTGACAGTGTTGTAATTAACTTCAGGAATAGATTGGCCATCGAGCACATTTGTAATTGGGTGGCAGGTAGCTCAGCAACGCAAATAAAATATTTTCCAATAACCTATTTCTACCCGGATGCGCCTACTAGCTCACATATTGATTCTGTTAGAAGAAGGCAGACTTGGGGGGACAGGGAAAATTTGGGCTATAATTTACAGCTTGAATATACTAACTGGAAGGGTCCCCAAAATTGTTCCTCGGGACTGGCTATGTTCCATCACATGAACAGATTTAGCATTCTGGATCAAATAGACTGACGGTCGAGGTACAGTTCGTCCCCACTCGCCAAAGTTGATAAAATTAGTTCTTTGGCAGCTGGAGATGGTCCTGAAATGGAACTTAGCATTTCTGAACATGCTCCTTTGGGGAGGGAGTACCTTGGTGGTATATAGACGTAACAATAGGTGGGGTAATACTGGCAAACATGCCGGTAGCCCGTCTACGGTCTGCCCCCGTTTTGAAGCATTGGGGACGTTTTTTTAAAATTGAGGTTTGCTTGAACTTAACTTAGTTCTTCCTCGCCCTCTACCACCAGTATATTTTCCATCGCGTTACCGGACTAGGCACGATTGAATTCGACTGCCCTTTGTGTACCAACCTTTTCTCAACTGATTTCTCAGTCTGAGCAGAATTTCTCAGTCAGAGGTGTCAGAGGTGTATCGTCCAACTGATCTGGAATTGCTACACCCGTTTCAATTTCCTTTGGTGCTTCCCCGTCCCCTGTCCCCACACCGTCCTGAAGAAGACCCGCAGCAGAGGTCGTGACTTTCCCTTATTGCGCCTGGGTCGAAACGTCGACGATCCCCCCCATTTTCTTTAAAGCCTACACCTGTCCCTCCCTGTCCCCTTGTATAATATTGTATATAGATTGTGAATGGGTAGGCTTTACATGTGCAATGTTAAAATATTCTCTTTGTTGCACTGAATCACTCTAAATTCTTGACTTTCATTTTCCTTCACTTGAGCACCACCCTTTTCCTTTCCTTTCTTCTTGCTGAATTTTATGAAATTGTAAATAAACTACAGTAGAATTTGTTGTAATACTGCTGTGTTGGGTTTTCTGCATTTTTTGCATTGTGTTGCATTTATAGCTGAACTAGCTAACCAATACATCTCCATGTGTTTTGTGTTCAGATTAAGTCTGACTATTTGTTGACTGTGAAGAAGTAATACTCACATCACTAGCCGTGTTTAAAATTGTGTCTAGGACTACTTTCTTTATATATATTCAGTAACCCCGTCCTCAGTAATCAAGGAGGGGGTAAGTAGTACGGGTAACAGTACAGTTCTGGGAGGGGCTCGAGACAGAGCACCGAGGGAGATGGGGCCCGACCCGGGGTTGGGGGATTGCAATTGAATGACTTACCGCCTGGGGTACCTAGTTGTAGCAGGACACATAAAGATGCTAAAGTACAGGAGGGAATTAGTAACATTAAAATTCTCTCATGGAATCTGTCGGGGATCAAGAACAAATTATCTTGTCCAGATTGGGGCCTGTTTGTAGAAAAACACGATATCTGCTTAATGCAGAAGACGTGGGCCCTAGATAATAATCAATGGAGCGGTTTTACCACTTTTAATATACTAGCTACAATGAGGGGCAGGGGCAGACCCTCTGGGGGGCTAAGCATCTGAGTGGGTATGCACCTGGGCGCTGAAGCAAAGCAGCTGCCAACTAACTCCCACGATCTACAATGTGTCCTCCTATCCCTCCTAGCCAATAAACAAATTGCCCTAATCAATATCTATTTAAGGCCAACGCAGAGTGGGCAAGAATGTAAAGTCATTGGAGAGTTGCGAGCCTTTATAATGACTCTTGACCCAGAGATCATTCTAATAATAGGGGGCGATTTTAATTGTCAGTTTGAGCCCCTTACTATTGTGAACTTAGATAATTTAGATAGTGAGACCCAGTACTGAAACATCCCGGAACCCCTAATCTCACCCGTTAGAGCATGGACACCGTTAGTTCTCTAAATAAATTCACTTATCGTCTCTCTTTCTCTGAGGGCTTGCAATGGGAGATTAAAATCGGACAGACTGGGCATACCTACATTTAATAGAGAAGGGCAAACTTCGACCATAGATTATATTATGGTTGAATCTAGATCTTGGGATATGGTCTTGGATTTCCAGATTTATCAGCGGAAAGACAGTGATCACAATGCTCTGGTGATGATACTCAAGCCAGGGAGTTGGGGTCTGTCCAACTGCTCAGAAGTGCCCCCATTAGTTCAACAACCTCTCCTGCTACATAACAGGCGGGGAGTAAAATGGCCCTACATACTGGGTTCCCCAAACAAGTTAGCACACATATATCAGTAGGTCGTGCCGTATCTTAGTGAAATGGGTGGGGTTGGGCCACTGGGCACTCAAGTAGGGCAGTAAGATAGGCCGGTAGAAATACACAATCATTTGATCTCTGAGATGCTTGGGGTGTTCTACCCCGAAGTAAGCATTAAAGAAAAGCCGGTCCTATCTCATCCCTGGTATAATGCCTCCTGCCGAAAAACGAAAAGAAATTTATTAAAAGCCATAAAGGCTAAGGACAAGCCGAGGATAAAGGTACTTCGGCTGCAGTACAAGCGGGTTATACAATCAGAGAAGAAGGCCTGGGAAGAAAATAAATGGGAGGATTTGAGAACTGCTCTTCAGCATAAGGACTTGAAATCTTTCTGGGCAATAGTTAGTGATGGTGGGAGGGAAGGTGGATCAGCGATAGTACCAAATATAGCTCCAGCAGTATGGGAAGCCCATTTTGGAACCATGTGTGCATATTCGGGCAATGACGATCTAGCATCTTCAACTTTAGGCCCCCTCCATGAGCATCGATTGGGGGGCGGGGGGGGGTGGTAGAGGAGATCACTATCGTTGAAGTTGAATCTGCTATCGCCAAGTTATTACCTAACAAAGCGCCCGGTCTTGATAAGCTCCCAGGGGACCTATTTCGGTCGGAACCAAAAATATGGGCCCCTTATCTCTGTGTCTTGTTTAATTCCATTTTAATGGGAATGGACCCGCAAGACATCTGGCGAGGAGCAGAGATCGTCCCAATTCCCAAAAAAGGTTGCCCTCTACTACTGTCCAACTACAGGCCCATCAGCCTGATAGATAATACCCAGAAGTTGATGGGAAGAATAATCCTGGGAGGAATCCAGGCCTGGGTCGAGGAAAATAAGATCTTGGGTACTCTCCAGGCTGGCTTTAGGACGAGCACGTCAACTATCAACCAGATATTCAGACTTCAGGTCCTGTATTGGAAAACAGTGTGGAGGGTGGCAGCCTCTACCTCATTTTTGTGGACCTGAGGTCTGCTTTTGATCTGGTCTCTAGGGGAAAACTGTGGAGCGTTCTTTTAGATCTTGGCATCCTAATATACCTCCTGGACGTGTTAATAAGGCTCCACACAGAAACCTATGCCCAAATTAGATGCGGGAAGCCTGAAGAATTGTCAGCTCGCTTCCCGGTAGAAAAGGGGGTGCGCCAGGGGTGCGTCCTGGCGCCTACTCTCTGTTGTCTATATAACGCGGACGACACTTTGTTGTTGTCCAAGACATCAATGGGCATCCAACGTACTTTGGACGGCTTCACCGATTTCTGTGCAGTAAGAGACCTGGAGATAAATCTATTGAAAACGAAATTTATGATTTTTAATCCACCCAGGCAGACCCGCCCAAATGCAGTATTGAATGGCATACCTTTGGAACGAGTGAAACATTTTGAGCATTTGGGCATCATTCTTAAGGAACATTTGGAATGGGATGCCCAAGTAGCAAAGGCTGCCCTAAAGTTGACCCAAACGGTGGGTGGGTTATCTAAAATGTATAGAGTATCCGTGTACAAGCCTGCTGCTCCAGTTATAGAAATCTATAAAGTACAAGCTATAGCGGCATCTATGTACGGGGCGGAGCTCTGGGGGCACTATAGGCCAACTAGCCTTTCAAGGGTGGAGCATTCATTCATAAGGAACCTTTTGGGATTGCCAGTTAGCACCCCGCTAGTGCCTCTGCGGCTGGACCTACGGCTCCTCCCTATTGAGGAAGAAGTGGCCTTAAGACCACTTACTTACTGGAGAAGACTATGGTTAGTTCCTGAATTAGCTCCTTTTAGAAATGAGTTCATGGATGTGTGGGCTGATATTAGAACCAAGAAAATCCCGTGGTTAACCCACATTGTAGCAGGATTGCCTTACCTGAGCTTTGGGGGAGACCAGAAGTAGTGTCCCAGGTAATATCCAGGACTGATCTGGTATATCACTATAGGCACTATAATATTTTGTCCCTCCATGCGAGCTCTACTGTCCGTAGACTGACATCACAGTTCCTCCAAGTAAAAGAGGATTACAAAAAGGAGGACTTCCTTGATTTGATTTATCCAGCTTCGGCAAGGAAACTGTACATGCAATTTAGGATGGATAGCTTGCCACTCATGTCTTTTACTAGTAAATGGGACCCAAATAAAAACACTGAGTGCCCAGCGTGTAAATATCATCTGGAAAACGAGATCCATGTCCTCTTTTTTTTGTCCTAAATACCAGATTGTACGCAATCGCTGGATGAAACCAATCTGTAGGAACCTTGGCTTTAGAGAATGTTACAAGGTCTTGAGAGTATTAAAATATGATACGCACCCTCCCATCGTTTTCGCTGTATCCCGCTTTTTAAACGGGATGTGGCACAAACACAGAAATTTTTAAATGAAATAAATTGTTGATTCATGAATTTGTAGGAAATTTTACGTATACTTCCGATAACTTTTTTCATGGTTTAATTTGATTTTAATAGATGGTCTTAAAATTGTAATGTAGGTATACATATAGGATTGTGATTGTCTTGGTTTGTTTCATGTTACTTATTCTCGGTATATATTGTTTCTATGTATTTTGCTCTGAACTTTTATGGTCCATTGTGGCCGAAATAAAGTTATCGAAAGAAAGAAAACATTCTGTAGTTCTGTCAAGATCTTCTGTGACCAACGCTACGATCTGAGTGTTGTCAGCATATGTGATAACTAAGAAACCAAAGCTTTTAATCAGTGAGGCCAAAGGAGTAACGTAAAGATTAAAACGAGTGGGATTCAGTGCTGATCCTTGTGGTACCACACAGGGTAGAGTAAAAGATGTATACCTATGGCAGTTACATTCTACGAACTGTATTCTGTCCGTGAGAAAAGATCTAATGAGCTTAAGAGCGGTACCTCTGATGCATATCTATGGTTAATAAACATAGGTTGGCAGATATTGGAGTCCATCCATCAACTTGTTGATGGTACGTTTTCTACCAGTTTTCGCCAAGTGTAAGATCCTCTGCAGTCCAAGTTATGGATCCAGATATGTTAGAAGTTTAAATACATATTTACTACAATGAGCAGGTTTAAATCCATCTCTCCACCCTACAGTCCTCTCTTACCAGCTCTATCTAGAATGTTAACCATGTTTCATCATCAAGATACCAAGATACCAATAAGATTAGAATGTTGTTGTCTTGATGCATCTGGGACTGCCAGAGGGAGACCCGGAATGAAACAACCGTTCTTGGCATTCAGCTAGTGCTTCAGTGATTGACTTTTATCATTTTTGTATTGCTTGGCACACCCACATCACATGGAAGAAACCAGTAGCTTCTTCTCCAGTCCTGGGGCAACTACTGGATGTATTTGGCTAGATCATATGAATGTGCTTGGGTATTAAGTAGGCCTGGTGCTGTTAATTTAACTGTATATATTTGATGCCGGAGTTTCTGGATACTCGCCTAACAGATTTCTTTGTTCTGTCCTAGTAAACCACAAAGAGGTTTGTGTCTGTGTCCAATTCCCATCTGGCCTAATATCCTTCAGTTGTGTACCTTTGCTTATTCACAAGTCTCTACTTTGGCCTCCAGTTTGCGAGCATATTTTTGCCTGCTGCTTATTTTTCGTGCCCGGACCTAAATAACCAAACATGTGCAGCCTGTTTATATAATACATGTGTAGCACCAAAACAAGCGTGTTTGTGTGCGAAGCAAAAGCAACATACTACATGAAGTTAGGCTAGCCTAAGGGAGAAAACACTGTGGGCCTATAGGAAATACACATCCACTGCTTTTTCAATAAAAAAGTTTTTCTACAGTTTTGGCCACTCTCTTTCTGCTGCTCCCCATATCAACTCTGAGACCATAGTCCTGAGCTCAATAAAGAGTTTTTCAGGTGGTTATACTAGAAGTTCATTAAGTACTAAAGGATTCTGAGAAGGATGATTATTTCCATCAGGGTCAATTCAGCAAGAAGAGTAATTGAGAATAACATATTAGACGTTAATATCAACATGTTTTTTCCCTCTTCACAGATCTATGACATTTTCGATAAGCAGAGCAGAACTCGCTTGGCTCTCATCATAAACAATGAGAAGTTTGACAGTCACACTAAGAAGAGGAGTGGATCTCAGCACGATGTGACTCAAATGGAGCGCCTCCTAAAAGAACTTGGTTATAAGGTGGAGGTCCTGTGGAACCTGACTTCTGAGGTACTGTGGTCGAGAGACTCAAGGTGTTCCTTCCCATAAATTATTGCTACACTAGCTTTATTTTTTCTTACCTTTCTTTAGAATTAGCTTTATGAGCAAGCAAATCCTAGCTGACCTTTCTTAGGTGTCCTTAATTAATTGCGTACTGTGTGCAGGATGTGGCCCTACAGCTAGTGTTAACGTCCTTGACAGAAGGTTCCTTTTAAAGCAATTAGTGAAATAAATAATTATGCACATGAGGGCCTCATATTTACACTACTACTGGATTGTTCTCCATTTCTGATAGACCTTATTCTGTGTGAGTTGGCACTACATCCCTTCTACTACATTGCCTAACATTACATCGTTTCTGGGAGAGACCCCTCTAGATCACACTCCTTTTTAGGCCTTGCATAGCGGTGCACCGCAACGCGCTGTTCGCTCTGCGAGACATGCAGTATACAGTATAGTGGTGGAAGCTCCGCCCACTTTCTGTTCATGTTTTTCATTGGCCTAAATCAGAAATGCTGCATTCTGATTTGTTTTCAGCTTGTTTGTCCCTCCTCCTGACAGCCATGTCATCATTTTTCTGCTTCCACTGCTATCGGCCCCTTTACTTTAAAAAAGCTTTTGTTCCCCTGTCGCCCCCGTTCCCTCCCGCCATTTATAACTTCTCTGCCCACCACCACACCCCCACTCCCATTAGTATGTTCTTGGATGCCCACACTTTTGTTTACAATGCAATTGGTCTTGCGTAGATACGAGTCCTATTGCATTTGTAAATGCTTGTTTCCTCCTGGGATTGGCAGGGTGAGTTTGCACTATATTTTGCCTGACCTGTCCAAATGGTTATACTACGCATGTGTCGTCCAGCAGGCACTATACAGACGCTCCTGCTCACGAAAAGGAAGCGGTTAACTAGGACCCATGCAGCCACCCTTCAGTGCAGGAAAAGAAGCGTGCTGCAGTGCCGGCAGGTTTGAGAGGTCGGTCAGATATGTTTTGCAGCGGTTTGCTCCCGGTCACATGTTCATGCGGCGCACACTAGATGGCCTGTGCACATGTTCGACGGTCTGGTCACATGTTCATGCAGCCAACAGCCCCTTGCACATCTTCCATTGTACAGGTCGACACAGCATTCACCAGCAGGTCCGTGCTCTTGTCAAAAGCCCACAACCAGTAGTCGCCCGTGCACAAGCTCACACAGCGCGTTGTTCGTACGTGTGCGCATTCTGCAGTGCTTGCACTGAGCCCAGCCGGCAGCACACATGGGCACTATTATGCACACTTATTACAAGTTCACCTGCCCGGCTCTAGTTTTCCACCTCCACGTGAGAGCTGGTATTGTGGGCCGTTTGCAGTGACCCCCCCCTCCCTGACGCTTGCAGTGACCCCCCGCTCCCTGACGCTTGCAGTGACCCCCCCCTCCAGGAGGCTTGTGGTGACCCCCCTCCGTGATGTTTGCAGTAACCCCCTCCCTGAGGATTGCAGTGACCCCCACCTTGACGCTTGGAGTGACCCTAACGCTTACAATCACCCCCACCCTGATGCTTGCAATGACCCCCTCGCTGATGCTTGCAGTGACCCCCCCTGAAGCTATAGGTCACTTGTGTGCATTAGACTGCAGTTTGTGCCCCCAGCACTGGCGTGGACAGTGTCGGGATGGCTGCCAGTGCCATCTGCAGGCATCAAAAAACCCGTCTGGCACAGCAGGGCGTGTCCCTGGCACGGGGCTGGAAGCCATGAGTGAAGCCCAGTTTCCTCTCTTACCTCCTATGTCGGTGACAGATGAAGATGCCCACACAGCGCTTTGCATCAAAGGGAGTGGCTTTCAAGGGCGAAGATCGCCATCTAAGCAGGGCCGGACTGGGAACCGAAAGCAGCCCTGGCAATTTTCTTGGACCAGCCCCTGACGAAGCACTGCCTGGCCCCCGAAGAGTGAAAACGCCTGCTTGCTACTTTTGTTACAGGGGACCATTATTTCCGCACTGTTACAAAACCGGCCCTCAGTAGCAAAACTGGCCCTCATACTGCAAAACCGACCCCCACCCTTTCAGCCTCCCGGGGAAACGCCCGATGCCCGCTATGGCCAGTCCGGCAATGGCTGCATAAATACATTACACATTACCTCTAAGTTAACCCTGGCTGCTTTTGTTCCAAACTACCAGAGAGTTAAGCACAGATTAATTTAGTGACTTTTGTAGTTCATCCTAACAATCATTCTGAGAAGGATTGTGGTTGTTGCCTGAGTTACCCAATTTCTTACAGTTTCTAATATGACATGGTGGCAGTATGAAAAACAATTGCAGATGCTACAATGAGCAGGACCACTTACATAAGAACCTCACAATTATGTGAATCTCAAATTGTATAGAAAAAGACAAATATGTTGTTAAAAGTGTTTGAAGATTTATAGCACTTTGTTTACAATTATTTTTAAAGTTCTCAAATAATTGTTTTCTAAATACACTACGCCCAATGTTTTAAAATATGAGTATATAAGTACAAACTGAACTCTATCAAGGAAGTGGATGGGACCCACCACAGTGTATCATGCACAGCATCATTAAGCAAAAATATTTTCATGCATTAACATTTGAAACAGAAGCAGTAAATGGATTTCTAGCCTTTCAAATGAAAAAGCGTGCAATTCATTTTTTAATAATGTTTCTGAAACTCATGCTGGGAAGAAAAAGCCTCTTTCAGGCACCCCTAGCTATACTAAATCCACACTCCAATAATGAAAGTAAGACCCGATACAAAAAGGAGACAGCACCACAATAAAGGGAAGCATGGGCAGGGCTAAAATAAAGATAAATACAAGGGGAAACTCCTAAAAATGCACAATAAGAGAGGAGCATTATATCAGTCCAAAAGCACTGGGACCCCTTAAAAAGACCAAATGGTGGTGGTGCCCTAAAACGTTCACAAACTAGAAGGTAGTAGGGAACCCCACTAAGAAAATGATTTTAAAATGCCATTTCTCCTTTACTCCCTCACTCATCTGGATCATTCTCACCCAAGTAGCATAAACCCATGAGAATCATAGTACCTTGATGTGGCCCTGCTCTGACTTTTAGGAGTAGGTGGGCAAGGCGAGTTACAGATTGACCCCTTGCATTCAGTCATTACAGTTGATACTGGTTGTTTTAGAGCCATCTCTCTGCTTATGACTGCATGTCCTTCCTTCTAACCTCGGGAGCTCAAACAAAGAACTATGCAACAATGTTATGAAACAATGTCCTACCTTATGTAAAGCGCTCTGATACCTCCGGGTCTCGCCAGCGCTATATAAAACTTGTCAAATAAATAAATAAATTAGCATGACTCAAAATAAAACCGCTGTTAAGGGCAAATTGTGCATGCCATCATGTTGCTGCACCTCCCTATCGCTGTGAGGGTTGGAATACGTTGTTTTTTTTCATAGCATTTCCAGCCAGTTATACGTCTGCAGCCTCTAAGTGCTGTAAATAGCAGAAAGTTGGACCTCGGAAGATGGAAAACTGAGAGTTTTCCGGAGGTTTAAACTTGTGACCTGTCTGTCCTGCAAGGGGGGCCCTGCTCTCCTTTCTTAGTCTCTATTTCTCTTGATTTGTGTTCCTGTTCCTTCTCCTCCCTCTAGCCACTTCCTCCCGCCTCACAATCTTCCAGGGCAGAAAATTAATTCAGCATACAGAAAGCTAGTACTGTAAAATAGCTCTCAGTTCGAAGGTCTGGTCTTCATTTTTAGTTTAAAAAAGCACTTACTGAACTTTATAAACATGTATGTACAAGTAAATGCTTGGTTTTGTATTTTTTAATCCTAGAGGGCAGGTTGTCACATGGCATGGCATCAAGTCTACTGTGAACTTGAGCTGGGGCATTCACTGTCTCTTGTGGTCATTAACGGAGTCTCTCACTTGCTGGTGCTACTCTCCAGCTAGTGCGCCAGGTTTGACTCTGCCAGTTTAGACTGGATGCCTGATACCGAGTGCAGGCTCGCTCATGGGAACAAGTCACGGCCTTGAATAAGCTAATGGGTGGATGAATAGATGTATGAGTGCTAATATGGGTAGCAATGCTTGATGACTTATTGAATGCCTAAACTCATCAATGACTGAAGAGGCACTTTCAGTTAAAAGTCAGGCCTACTGGCATTGTCAGTGCTTATAATATAAGTGTCACACGCCAGGTCGGAGTCTTATGGTGTGCTGTTGTGCATGTGTCATTTTAAGCTAATATTATCTGTGTGCTTTTACAGTGCTGTTGAACTGGCCATTCTATGGCCGCTCCATGGCTTTTGTAGTATGTTGTCTTCATGGTGGTGAGGGGTTTCTGTTTGGCATGTGCTATTTAAACTGTTGGTTATTGTAGGTGAGGTTGAAATAGCATTGTCTGGCTTCCTGATTGGCCGCATTTCTATTGGAAGTCTGATGAAAGCCCATATGTGGCCATCAGTGGTGTATTGGGTGCAATGAGGTTTATGGTTGTCCATGCCTTGCAATGTCTCCAAAATATGAGCATAAATAGCTACGAATGCCCAATACCACTATACTAGGTATATACCATCTTCAAGAATGTACATTAAAATAATCAAAGTAGCTAATAATCT
Source organism: Lissotriton vulgaris (assembly GCF_964263255.1). Classification (NCBI taxonomy): domain Eukaryota; kingdom Metazoa; phylum Chordata; class Amphibia; order Caudata; family Salamandridae; genus Lissotriton; species Lissotriton vulgaris. The sequence goes on along the minus strand of NC_141687.1, from coordinate 169,881,533 downwards.
AATAATGCAGTTTCATATAACCATTTTACCTTGCCCTTAAAAATATATTTTTTGTTTCGCTAAACGATCTTTGCTTTGCCTGGGAAGTGCGAACTTCGTGTTTATTTTCATAAAGTGACGTTTCCATTACACTAACAGGTACATTTTGTTCCTTTTCGAAACCGGCCATTAACCCTCCCTGTCACAGATGCTGCCTCACTAGACACCTTCTGCACGGTTTCTAACCAACCCCTGCCTTAATGCACAACAAACAACGGCGTTTTCAGATCACGTTTCCTGTGAAGTGGCCATCTTTATGCCACAAAAATACAAAATAAATCTGGTTGACGTCGTATTTGGTTATTCATCGAGTAGTTATGTTCCACTGGACACTAGAAGACGCTTTTTGTTGGAGAGAAGACTGGAATGAAAATAACTACTAGATTGTGTGCATGAGAACACCACCATAACATTTGAGGTGCGTGGAAGTTTTACAAGTGAACGCAGCGAATTTCCTACGCGCCCTAGAAGATAGGCAGGCTGCTGAATGCAGTTTTAAATACTGTGACGCGCATTTTTTTTCATTTCATGATACAGATTGAACTCAGTGTAAAACAAGAGTTCAAGCTGTATCATGAAATGAAAAAAATTGCGCCTCACAGTATTTACAAATAGCCCAACATCCATAAATCAGATCTAGCCACCACTGCGCAAACAAACAAATAGCATTCACCTGAGCTGGAAGCGGCAGCCAGGGGAGATTAATTTACGGGTGCCGATCTCGTTCCCGGCTGGTCTGTCCTGCTGTCTCTCTTTGGACTCTGAATTCCTGCCTCGACCTCGCCTCGGTCACGCGCACTTCCCAATGCGCATGAGCATCACTGCAGACCCTAACCTAAAAAACAGCGGCGCCGGCGCCGCGGAGAGGGTGACATTTGCGCGCTGCGCGGGTCTTCAAAAATGAAATAATTTTTTTTAAATCGGCGCGGCACCCCAGCTCACACCAGGCCTCTCAGACAGCCAGGCGGCCTGATGTGCTTAATGTACTGCTGTAAACTCTGTTATGCTGTCGGTCCAAATCGGCCCCCCCTCAACAGAACCGGCCCCCTGTCACGAAACCGGCCCCCACCCCATCCAGCCTACCGGGGGATTGCCCGGTGCCCGGAATGACCAGTCCGGGCCTGCATCTAAGGGCACAGGAGGGTGCACTTCCTTGGCATACATACACGCTGTGTGCAACAGTTTGTTCAGGGACTGCGGCTGGCCTCAGAGCCTAAACAAATCCAAGTGGTTCTCCTTGAGCAACAACCAGAAGTGCAGCAGGTGCAGTGTCACTGGGGCCTATGATAGCACCACAGATATCAGCTGTCTTTTACTACCCAACCAGGAGCCAATGGGGCCTCTGGCAGGCTCGGTTCCCCACTGGCCAGGAGTTGTATCTGTGCTCTCACTCCTAGTTAAGTCCAGTTCTACACAGGTCTTACGTCGGCAAGACCGCCTTCAAGCACTTTACATATCTGTGACTCAAAGCGCTTGCAATGAAGCGTTGTTCCCAGTATGTTGGAAATGAACCCAGCACCGTGAAGCAGCCAGCAACGCCAGTGCCTTGAGACCCTGACGGCATCTTTTAATTAACCTGCATCCGACCTCTGCTGTCCTGGAGTGTTGTCTTTCAGATGCCCTAAACCCATAAGTGTGGTTGCTCCCGACCCTGGAAAGTACCTATTGTAACTAAGGAGAGCTGGTACTCTCCCTTTCAAATGAAAGCAGCTCAGGCACTCAGTACCAAACTCAACAGGAACTGCCCATTCAAAGGACTGACAGGAGCACAGAATTCCATTCACCCAGACAGGGCCTCGTCTAACGCACTTCCACTACTGGATTTCCTTGAAGCTCTTTCCTCGGTCAGCCCATCCCTACTCGTTTCTCACCCGGCGCCTCCTCTACTACTCCACCCTCCCTGCATTATTCAGAACTCTTGCCCCTCCTGCTTTTTTCTCTCCCTTATGTTACTAAACCTGCCCTACCTCTCTTCAGCCATTCTATGCACTCTTTCTTCTATTGTCTGTTATGTCCTCTGATCTCTTCCTATACCCTTTCTTTCTCTCCTTGTTCTTCTCCCTAAAAACCTCTCCATTCTCTCCTGGACCCTGCACGAACTCTGCTTTCTCCATGCTCTCCCTGTTCCTCTTTCTCCTCCCACGAACTAGTTACACTCTCTGTGCCATCCATTTCTTCTCTCCCATACCTCAGCCTTTGTTCTATCCTCCCCGTGCACTCTGTTTATCTTTTCTCGTCTCCTCTCCCTGGTGTCTCGCTTCTCCCTCTCCATGCACTATCCCTTCTCCTCCCTGTGACCCTTTGTTTTGTTTATTTACAGAGGAACCCGCCCGTTGCTTTGCATTGCTTAGTTTCATCGTCACTTTCATTTCCTTACTTCTCTTTCGTGTGCGCATGCTGGCTTCACTTCCTCCTCAGGTGTTCCCCCCTCCGCTGGAGCTGTCGTAAATATATAATTTACCGTCTTAATTTCTATGCAGGTAAGTACTTAATCAATAATAACTCAATCGGAAAGAAAGAAACAGAGTCCGTGGTGTTAGAGTTCTTAGGGGTTTTATTCCTTAAAAAGGAATCGTTCCGGAACTGGATATCAGGTTCCTGGCACCACAAAGGGTCCAGGAAGGGATAGAGCAATATTTTATTGACAATACATAGCTTATATACTTAATTTACACCATAGAAACCAATATAGGAGGCGTAACAGCTGAGAGAAGACAAGATAACAGCATCCACGTGTTACTAGTACGTAATCAGAAGGCGTGGACTAGGCGTGAACTAGAGGTGTGCGCTAGAAACGTCACAGGTAGGTGTCACATGGGGGTGGCACTAAACAGAAATGTTGCAATGTCAGCAGGAATCAGAGGCTTGGATGCGCGCGCAGCTGCATGACGTGTGATTGACGTGAAACTGGAGGGTGCAGGGGGCTTGACATTTACACTGACGGAAAGAGACAGAAGTCTGGCATGTCAGATCAACTTGTACTTCTATCATATCTAATATCTGATGTTTGGGAACCATATTATCTGAACGGAAAAGGTCTCTGGGGCAAAAGCTATTCTATACTGACTGTGAGTGCGTGTATAAGCGCCTGAGTGTCTGCATGAGAAGCGTGGGGGCATGGGCCTTCCATGGGAGCATGGTAACAGAGGCTATGAATTACTTGCACGGAGACAGGCCGGCCCTTCTGCTCTGCAGCTGGGGGGATGTTTACTTAAACTAGTAGGCAGGAATGTATTTTCGAGGAGCGGAACAGATAATTCGAAGGTTGTAGTCAGTCTTGGCAGGCAGCAGGCTGAGCTAAGCGCCGTGGGCCGCGCTGGAAGTAAGTCAGAGTTCACGGGTACAGGGACAGCCTGGGCTGAGGCTTTCAGAGTCAGAAGCCAGAAAAAGGCTCGATGGCAGAAATTCGGGGCCTACTTTGCCAGAGCTGAAAAACGTGTAAAGTACACTACAAAAAGACGTTGGCATAGCATACTTAAGAACTGACTATTCAACCCATTCAGGGTGGGTCTGAAAGAGGACATGTTAACGTTGGACGCAAATGTATTTGCGTCTTCATAGCTGGCACAGGAGGGAAGTTACATGCACTTTAAGCTGGTACATGGAGACGGTGGGGTACACGCTAGGGAACACAACTTGACCAAAAATTTATATTTCCTCATTCCCTCCTTGTTCCCTACGGACCCTTCATGATATATCGATCCTCATGAATCGATCAGTTTGTTCTTGTAACATCATTTGCTCTTCTTTCTTTCTTTCACGTCTTGAAAGAAAACTGGAATGTTCAATGCATGATGTGGCACACAGTCCACAAATCGCTGGCCCACACTGTAAGCACAGGCAGCAACTGAATACTAGGACTAGGCCAATGCCTAGGAAGGATAGGATCTTCCATCCCCAAGCGGTTAACGTTGTCCAGAACCAACCGGACCAAGTCCAGGTGCCTGGATTCTGATGTATCAGATTAGCAATTTTATGAAGACGTGTAATAGCTTTGTATACAGATGGCGCGTTTTCTGGAATGAAAACACAGCAACTTGACCCGATGACCTTACAGGCTCCACCTCTATCTGCCAAGATGACGTCAATAACAAGACGATTCTGAAGGACAACAACCCGCATGGCGGACTGCTTTTCGGTTAGGTTACCTAGGGCGGAGGCAGTTTCATTCACTACTGCTTCAAGTGTTCTAGTTAATCTGCGTATTAGTTTACTATTTTGGACGGGGCCTAAAAAGAAAAAGAATCCTTTATTAAAATCGGTGTATTGTTCCCATGCCGTTTCTGTGTAGTCGACAAGCGGGAGATCTCTTCTGAGTCTATTCTTTACTAGATTCGTATTTCTGTGATAATCAGGAGGAGCTAGAAAAACAGGTGGCAGAAGGAATGCAATATAACAGGTACCATCCCAATCTGGAGGTAAGCGTATGTATGCGGTATGACCACAAACAAAATAGGAATGACGGATAGCTTTAAAGGACGATTTGCCATGATCACTGAATTCGACCACAGTAGTACATTTACTATGACCTAAGTGTACTGAACCTTTCTTCCTGACACATAATTCACCAGTGACTGGTAATACTGACATAGCGGGCAGAACTGGTGCAGCTTCGGATTCAACAGTAAGAATCATAAGGTTTATTGTGTAATTACTTAATCCGTATACTTCATTTTCTAGATCAGTTCCTATTCTAGTGGGGAGTCCCTCCTTATCAGGGTAACAGATGTCGAGCAGGACTAAGTTCAAGTTTCCCCAAACCCAGCTCCCGTCGAAAACAGCAATATCAGGGTCTAAGGAATTAATTATTTTAAACCATGCACCACAGGAGCTGTTGTGAGTGAACGGGTACGGAAAGAGGGGCAGAGCTCCCTTATAATTCTGGTAGGGAGGGAGTCGGCCACATATCCAACAGTTTGTAGCATTATTAGTCTGATGGGAATGATGTAACATACTAATGAAAGTGTTGTTGCGCAGCGCAAGTCTGTAAGAAAGTTCATGTGGAGGTAACTCGCTAAAAGAATGTTCAGCAGAAACATTGTAAGCAGATTGTTCACGCTTAAAAATAGGGCAATAGATAGGAAGGAGTATACTTGCAACAATAATCAGAAGACTTAGAAAAAACATGATTAACAATGTCACTATACAGTGACTACGCAGTGATTTGCAGTATGTACGTTTCTTGAATTGTCTCTCTCTCTCTCTATCTCGATCTAGGGGATACATGTCAGAAACTATTTAACCGATTCACCTAGGGGAGGACTTAAACAATTAAACTGTCTGACTTGCTAGATCGGAGCTTTAATCGGTACTTTTCTTGGGGAGTTTTCTCTCGGTCGGAAACTTTAAAGTCACTGGGCTCGATACAGTCTTTGGGAGGGGTGGACGAGCCTGGGTCTGGTTTCAGTTCATTGCATAGTTTGATATGGCTCGTGTGGATCCACCCCTTTCTGCCCTCCACTTTCACCGCTGTCCTCGTAGTAAGTAGGACGGTCTTCGGCGCTTTCCAGCGGGGCTCCAGCGGACTTTTCCTGTCAAAGTTCCTTATTAACACCAGATCGCCAGGACGGACATCATGCGGCTTTACATCAGTGTTGTCAGGGAAAGCTGCGGCAACCTGTGAACGACATGATTGGAGTGCAGACATCAAGGAGGCAAGGTAATCTGTCAACATATTGCAATCAACATCAGTAATTTTCTTAGGAATGGGCGTCCCCCACATATTCGGTCGTCTACCAAAGACCACTTCGTACGGGGATAGTCCTGATCTCGAGTGGGCAACCATTCTCATATAGAACAGTGCCACTGGCAGGGCGACTATCCAGTCGACCCCTTTCTCTTGACATATTTTACCAAGGCGGGTCTTTAATGTCTGATTATGCCTCTCTACAAGGCCTGCGGCTTCGGGATGTCGGACACAATGGAATTTCCATTGATATCCTAGCAGCAAGGAAACTTGCTTCATTAATTCGGATGAGAATGGCTGACCGTTATCTGAGTACACGACACGAGGCATGCCGTACCGTGGGAAGAATTCACGAACCAGCTGCCTGGCAGTGGTCGGAGCAGTGTAATCTGGGACTGGATATGCTTCGGTCCAACGGGAAAGTGCACAAACAATTACGAGGACATATTTGAATCCTCGACAACGGTCCATCTGGATATAATCCATCTGGAGGACTTCAAAAGGGTGATCGGGAGGATGAAATCCACCTTGTTCTACAGGGACGCTTTTACCTGGATTGAACTGACAACAGATCATGCAAGTACGCACTTTCTGTTTTGCTGCTGCTCGTAAGTGTTTATTGCTCCAAAGATTTTGTAAACTGTCTAACATCGCTTTCTCTCCTAGATGTGCTGGACTATGTGCTGTATTGATCATGACTTGAACCATAGAATCAGGGAGAAACCATGTAGATTTTCCCTTCGTCATCCAACCTTGATCTGTCTGGATCCCTCCTAGTTCAATCCATTTCTTTATTTCATCTGGGGTAGCATGTGTCTGAATATCTATTACATCTAGTGTGGGATCCCTGACTGTCATACAATTTGTCGGTCCTATTGTCTTTGTCATGTCAGTTGTCTGAGTGTGAGTCAATGCTGTATGTTTCGCTGTCTGGTCTGCCAGGTCGTTACCCTGGGAAACAGAATCTGTAACTTTAGTATGTGCTTTACACTTCATGACGGATATGCCTGAAGGCAGATGTATTGCTTCTAACAGTGCTTGAATGAGGGGACCGTGTTGGATCTTGGCACCATGAGAGGTCAGAAAACCTCGTTCTTGCCATAACATTCCGAAGTCGTGTACAACTCCGAACGCATAACGGGAATCAGTGTATATGTTGACATTTCTGTTCTTGGCTAGTATACAGGCTCGGGTCAGAGCAATAAGCTCTGCCGCTTGAGCAGACAGTGTGTCAATACGATGTGTTTCTTTTACTTCGGTTTCAGTGGTCACTGCATACGCGGCCACTAATTCTCCTGTACTTGTTCGCATACATGAACCATCCACATAAAGTGTCAGGTCTGGATTTGTCAGTGGAACATCTGTTAAGTCTCGTCGGGGCTTTGTTACTGCATTAATGATCTCTATACAATCATGCGGGGCTGGATCTGTCATATTTGAAGGTAACAGTGTTGCGGGGTTCAGAATGCTGCAGCGTCTGATTTCTATGTGTGGCTGGAATAGCGTTAATTCGTAACCTGTCAGTCGTGCTATAGTCAAGTGCTGAGTCTGGGTTCTGTTTAAAAGAACCTCTACAGAATGTGGAACTTGTACTGTTAACTGATGGCCTAAAACAATTGAATCGCTCTGTCTGATTGCTAGTGCTGTTGCTGCTACTGACTTCAAGCACGCAGGGAGTGCCTGGGCTACTGAATCCAATGTACTTGAAAAATAAGCGCAAGGCTTATGTGATCCTGCTTGGTCTTGAGTGAGGACAGACAATGCTGTGCCATCACGTTCTGTAACAAAAAGTGTAAACGGTTTACTGTAACATGGTGTCGCTAAAACTGGTGCTCGACATAATGCTTTCTTTAATTCCTCAAAGGCTTGTGTGTGTTCCTGAGTCCAAGGGAGGACAGTCGAAATCGCTGCCTCCTGTGTCGTTAACTGGATGAGTGGTTTAGCTAGAAATGCATATTGAGGAATCCATTGTCTGCAGTACGAGGTGAGGCCTATAAAGGCCCGCACTTCCTTTTGTGTCTGGGGTTGTGGCATATTTACAATTAACTGAATGCGATCGGGAGTGAGCTGTCTCCCCACTTTGGACAGCAAGTGACCCAAGTACACAACTTGCTGAACACAGAATTGTAGCTTCGAAGGAGACACCTTGTGTCCCTTGTCGGCCAGAAAATGTAAAACTGTCAGTGATGCTTGTTCACATTCGGGCTCACTTCGTGCGGTGATCAGCAGATCATCGACGTATTGCAGTAAAGCGGTGTTAACTGGCATTTGAATACAATCTAGTTGTCTTTTCAGTGCTTGACTATAGATGCTGGGGCTTTCTGTGAATCCTTGAGGTGCTCGGGAAAATTTGAAACTTCGTCCATTTAAACTGAATCCGAAGAGATATTGGCTCTCTGGATCAATAGGTACACTAAAGAAAGCGTTCTTGAGGTCAATTACAGTGAAGAACGTTGCTTCAGAATCAATAGCAGTCAATAGGGAAGAGATATCAGGGACCACAGGGTACTGTGGTACAATGCATTTATTCAGCTCTCGCAGATCAATCACCAGCCGATATACTGGCGGTGCATTGGGATCGGTACGTTTAAGAATTGGAATGATGGGTGAATTACAGATATTGGAGTCGGTCTCTACGACCACTCCTTGGGCAATGAGCTCTTCAATGATTTCCAGTAAAGCCACTACAGCATCCGATGGTAACTTGTATTGTCTGATTCGTGGTAAAACAACTCCTGTCTTGAGTGTAACACGGTATGGTGTGATATGCATACAGCCTACATCAGTTGGGCCTTTTGCCCACAAGTAATCTGGTACATTTTTCAATCTGACGTCAAACTCCCGTAAAACGTAATGACCCTTGAAATCCCGCAGAAAGAGTCTAACTCCCTCCGGGGAACAGCATATTATAGCTCCTAGAGCCTTCAATGTTTTTATTCCTAACAGATTTTCTGGACATGATTTCGTAAGTAACAAGTCTGTAACTCGTGATAATGGGCCCACAGCCAGGGGGACTGGTTCTGATACTTCATTTACAATGGGCTGTCCTGAAAAACCAAGGGAAACATTCTGTGAGCCTGAGAGGGGTGCCCCTGGGACTTCGTCATGGCTTATTGTGGTGCGGCTTGCCCCTGTGTCAATTAAAAACTTTCTGTCTTTTCCCAATACTTGACTGTGTACATAAGGACCTTCTTGATCTACAGGAATTTCAATAAGAGGCAAACCCAACTCCCTCTCTAGGCTGTTTCATGCATATCGTTGGTAATCGGGGTAAGCAGCTTGGGCATACTGGTACATCTGTTGGGAAACTTGTTGAGTCGCGGCAATGGGCTGTGGCTGTGATACCGCTACTGTCTGTGCTGTATGAGATGAAGCATGTATAGGCTGCGTGTTCTGCATGGGCTGTACATTCTGTGAGGTCTGTTGCTGGGCCTGATCTTGTCTTGGTGGATGCGGTCTCTCTTTAGTTTTTCCTGTTGATATGTTATGTTTCAGAACTGGACATTCATGTACGTAGTGACCTGGCTGCTTGCAATAGTTGCATGTCCCTTTAACGGGAGCTGCGGCGTGACCTGTCTGGGTCGTACCCTTTCTGTGGCCGTCGGTAGGTACCGACTGGGCTACTAGCATTTTCATTTTCGTGTCTTTCATACGTTTCTGTTCCTGATCCTGTTCTTCTCTAATTCTGTTCTGATGGTATTGTAACATTTGTAACATCTGTGATGGCGTATTTGCTTGCCATGTACTCTCAACCTTGTATACACGATTTTTGACTGCTAACAGGGAATTCTCAACTAACTTGGATACATAAAGATGCGGGTACGACTCGCTACTTGGTTTAAGACCACTATTAATAATAAAACATTTCTCGAATCTTGAATAGAAGTCACTAGTATCTTCGTCGGGTTTCTGTTTACATGCTGAGATTGCATCCCAGTCTTCTTTTCTAGTTGTCAATAATCTTGGCAGAACCTGTACTATCAAACCTGGTAATGCTTTAGTTTTCTCCCCAAGGCCTACCCCCGGGACACGTTTGTTCTCTTAGTCTTCTATTTCTGCCCATACAATCTTTTTCTCTCCCACCTCCCATTCTTTTTCCTTTAGTTTCTCGTAGATGCCCGTGGGCAGCAGTACCTTTAACATTTTCATGATATCTTCATATGTGTAATCCCCCATTAGTAGCATGTCTTTAAGCTCTCTGTGAAAACCTGCAGGGTCTTTATCATGGCACGGGACTAGTTTCTTCATTTCTAACAGTTCTAACTTGGTCAGAGGCGTGTGTACATACACACGTTTCAAGTTATGATCCTCACCCATAACTGGGTGCACTTCTCGTAAGGGGTTCTGACTTTCAATGCCATTCAGACGTTCCATATGATACATTTTTCTTTCTGGGGGCGGAGCGGGAACATATTCGGAGCTTATAAAAGTGTTATATCTATGTCTTTGTTCTAGAATTATTTGTATTAACTTGGTACTTAGACCTCTCCATCTATCCATGAGAAGTGCTTCTAATGTTTCGTGTAAGGGACCTGGATCAGAATGTTGGTTTCTGTATTTCGTGAGGAGGTGCTGAATCATGTATACACCTGCTAATTTCTGCTCGTCTGGGGAAAGGTTCAGGAATGTCTGCGCTACGGTGTCATCATTGTATATATCCGGATTGTCAGTCCATAATATGGCTGACCGGGCTAGTTCTTGTTCATCCATAGAATTGAGTACATGGTACCCCATTCGTTCTCGGAGCCTTTTATCAGTCTCCTGGAACTGATGTTCAGAAGAATTCGGGTTTGTTAAGGCAGAGAGAAAAACTCTCTTGCTTTCTGGACGTATGCCTTTCCTAAGGTAAGTTCCCTTACCTACATACGCTATAGTGTCTGTAGTCCTTTCTGGTTCTTCAGGTTCTTCTTCCTCCTCGGAGGAAGCCTTTTCTTTCTCTTCTTTGTGTATCTCTACCACTTCTTTTCTTATTTTCCTGTACATACTGGCTATGCAAGTCCCCTTGTCGTGTTTTCCTTCAGATATATTTTGACCCCACTTGTTGAGTGCATCTAATTCACCCTGATCTGTCTCAGGCCTATCTCGTTCTCTTATTAGGCAATTTATAAAAAAACGTAGTATCTGTCCTTGAACGTCAACTTTCTGATGCTCCATGGCATCCTTAATACTGTCAGGGTCTTCCCCAGTCTGAACAAACTGATATATTCTATCTAGGCGCTCCTTCATTCCTGCAAATAACAGCAGGAAATCAGTAGCAGATCGTAACCGTAATGATGCCATCATCATTCTATCGTCTTTGCCGGGTACTGGATCATATCTGCAAACTGTAAGTTGTCCTTTGAGTATGTCGAGACGGGGTGACTTGAACGTGAAAGGACTCTGCAAGTCCCCGAGCTGTAACCTGCGCGTTAATGGCGGGGTGTGAAGACCCCCGGTCGCACCCCCTGAGGCGGAAGCTTGGACATTATCTCTCTGTGGAGTCTGTATCTGAACTTGAATTTGTCTTTTAGTAGGGTCAGGTAGACGTGGTTTCGGTAAATCAACTTTAGGTGTGGGAAGTGGTGGAGGTGGTGGAATAGGGGGAATCTGTTGTGATACTGGCGGAATATGATCTTGGGGCGGGTTACCACCCCCGTCCCTGTCGTTAGGCAGGGCGCGGACAGGCAGATTGGTGTAAGCGGGTGCTACATCCTCTAGATAGGAATTCAGGAATATGTCTTTAGTGGTCCTGTGAGTTACTTTAGTTGGAACCAATGGTGGCGGCAGATTTTTCGGTATTTCTGAAATGGCCTCAGGCGAACCCTCGGCCGCGAGATACATACCGTTTACGAGATTGTTTCGTGCACGGTCTACTTGCTCTGATTTTACTCGGATCCCTTCAGTAACTAATTCGTTTTCTTGTGCTTTATCGGATTCTCTAAGTCTGTCTTCTCTACGTAGTTCTTTTTCAGCACGCTTATGTGATTCCTTACGCCAAAACTCTATGGCGTCTTTCTGAGATTGTCTGGCTTTCTTTTTCCATAGTGCTTCCTCTACCTTCATGATGCACTCGGCATCCCATGTTCCGGTAACAGGCCATCTGTGTCTTTCGTCTAGATGTTTAGTATACTCGGCCCATAAATCTAGATATAATATGGCATCTATGCCATGCTTATGGTACATAAAATTTCCTGGAGTGTCCCTAGGGGGGATAGGAATTTCTTCCTCTAGTATCCCTTTCCTAGTTCCTATCTGCTTTAACTTGTTGAAAAACGGCATCTTGTTTACTTGGTACTGAATGCTCAATCCTTGCTACTTAATACTGGATACAGTTGGTTATACAAGAACACAATAATGCACATTAAAAACAGTCACACTCATACCACGACATTAATCACATAAAAAGACATTTGAGACATATATGACTACCCCCTATACCGGATGTACTGCTAAACAGCACAGATACACTGCTAAGAACAGTGCAAAAGACTTGAAAATAACGGATGTACTGCTAAACAGTACACATACACTGTCTAAAAAACAGTGCAGACCGGACTTGTGTACCCAAACCCGTCTAGATACGTCCCAGCAATGGTACTCACCGGGAAGCACGGAAACAGAAGGCCTCGGAAAACTCGACTGGACTGGACTCGACTCGACTCGACACGTGGATACTTCGGAAAACTTCGGAAAACTGGTGGGCCTCTTGACACCTCGGACCTTGCTTCTTTCGGCTAGGCTCTGGTCGGGATCCTCCGCACTCCTCACCGCCTCGTCTGGGTACTGATCGCAGTCTTCGTCACCTCCGTGGGCCAGAGGGAGATACAGGAAATCCTGCCGGTACGCGTAGTTTCCTTCTAACTGATGGCAGGGGACAGAGCTTGCAACGCACCAACCGGCGCGTGAGGTGGGGGAGGGGTCCCTATTCGGGCGCCAAAATGTCGTAAATATATAATTTACCGTCTTAATTTCTATGCAGGTAAGTACTTAATCAATAATAACTCAATCGGAAAGAAAGAAACAGAGTCCGTGGTGTTAGAGTTCTTAGGGGTTTTATTCCTTAAAAAGGAATCGTTCCGGAACTGGATATCAGGTTCCTGGCACCACAAAGGGTCCAGGAAGGGATAGAGAAATATTTTATTGACAATACATAGCTTATATACTTAATTTACACCATAGAAACCAATATAGGAGGCGTAACAGCTGAGAGAAGACAAGATAACAGCATCCACGTGTTACTAGTACGTAATCAGAAGGCGTGGACTAGGCGTGAACTAGAGGTGTGCGCTAGAAACGTCACAGGTAGGTGTCACATGGGGGTGGCACTAAACAGAAATGTTGCAATGTCAGCAGGAATCAGAGGCTTGGATGCGCGCGCAGCTGCATGACGTGTGATTGACGTGAAACTGGAGGGTGCAGGGGGCTTGACATTTACACTGACGGAAAGAGACAGAAGTCTGGCATGTCAGATCAACTTGTACTTCTATCATATCTAATATCTGATGTTTGGGAACCATATTATCTGAACGGAAAAGGTCTCTGGGGCAGAAGCTATTCTATACTGACTGTGAGTGCGTGTATAAGCGCCTGAGTGTCTGCATGAGAAGCGTGGGGGCATGGGCCTTCCATGGGAGCATGGTAACAGAGGCTATGAATTACTTGCACGGAGACAGGCCGGCCCTTCTGCTCTGCAGCTGGGGGGATGTTTACTTAAACTAGTAGGCAGGAATGTATTTTCGAGGAGCGGAACAGATAATTCGAAGGTTGTAGTCAGTCTTGGCAGGCAGCAGGCTGAGCTAAGCGCCGTGGGCCACGCTGGAAGTAAGTCAGAGTTCACGGGTACAGGGACAGCCTGGGCTGAGGCTTTCAGAGTCAGAAGCCAGAAAAAGGCTCGATGGCAGAAATTCGGGGCCTACTTTGCCAGAGCTGAAAAACGTGTAAAGTACACTACAAAAAGACGTTGGCATAGCATACTTAAGAACGGACTATTCAACCCATTCAGGGTGGGTCTGAAAGAGGACATGTTAACGTTGGACGCAAATGTATTTGCGTCTTCATAGCTGGCACAGGAGGGAAGTTACATGCACTTTAAGCTGGTACATGGAGACGGTGGGGTACACGCTAGGGAACACAACTTGACCAAAAATTTATATTTCCTCAGAGCATGGCCCAAGTACTGCTTCTTTGGTCAGTGTCCTTCCACTCTCCATGACCCCCACATTGTTTACAGCCAACACTTCCATTGCTTACTCCCTCCTGCGTTATTGCTTCCCCGTGCCTCCTATGTTCATGCTTTCCCGAGACACTCACATTTGCCCATGTCCCTTCTAGCCCCTCTCCCATGTTATCGTTACTTTTTTCCTTGTCCATCCAGTCTTGACCCTGCTCCTCATGGGAACAGTCCAGCTTTACCTGCCAGGACAGGTCCTCCCTGCAGCAGAAAAAAGCATCCTAGGACTGGTTGGTGGCATGGAGAGCACGGTACCCACATCTGTGCATGCCCGCCCCATTTGGGGTGACAAATACAAACCAAGCATTTACAATATAATAGTTCTCACACTTTCGAAGGTTTAAGCTAACGGCATTATAAATAACGCTTTTCTAGGTCTCACCTGGCGTTAGCAGCACGCATGCGTTGCTCTCGCAAAGCGAGGGCTTCTTGGAATCAACACAGATTCCGAAGCTTTCAGAGGCTGAGTTGAAGCCCCGCCCATCTTCTTCATTCGCTGGAGTCATCCTCCATGCAAAACGCAGACTCACCATTGAAAAGGAAGCTTCTTAGTCCCTCCCTGTTACCGCCCTGTCCACTTTTGGCCCCGCCCGCCGGGATTGGATCTCACATGCGGCATTACACAGTCTCCTTCATTAGCTGGGACGCACTCTTTCTTTGTCATTGTGAGCTCGGTTCGCCTGGGTCGAAAGTCGGTAACCACTTTGCCACCTCAGTAACCACTTTTTTGGTTATCAAAAGAGGACCGCGCTTGTTATTAAATGTAATTCATGCATTCATGCTGCCGGCCCACAACCCTGACTTTCTGAAGTCCGCCTGACTTGTTAATCGTTAGATCGCCTCTTTGATGCAAACAAAGGGAGCTCGTTAGGGTTTCTTTGAAGTCTGGTACACTGCAGAGGAAGTGTGCGTAGATTCGGAAGTGGTGGTCGCAGCCGTACTTGCCGCATAATCCACCATTTTACTACCAGATTTTCTCAGATACAAATTATATGTCGCATGCTGAGCATTGATTGACTTGTACTGGTAACCTTTCCCTTTCTGATTGCTTTAGGTGACAAACGGGTACTGTTGGAGATAACAACATTTGCTCTGACGGATTTACTGTGCGTGTGTGTCATAATAGTAGAATAATGCTGCTACAGATCGTGTCGCATTGTGCAGTATAAATTGCCTTTTCTTGCCGCATAATTTAGTTAAGGCAGGAGGGTCATACGGCTCTTGGTTGCCAGATGGTTCCTGCTGCTCCGTGCTTGGACAGTTTAGTGGCTTTATATCCGATCAGCCCACGAGGCTGTAACTGTCCTCATTTCCGGGCCCAGGGACTGTTGTTGGATTTCTCTCTCAGGTCCACAGTGTGGTCAGTCATTTTGGGTCAGCCTTGCGTTGCTCTTCTATTGGCATCTCCCTGAGTGTGAGGGCAGTCAGTCCTGAAGTAAGCCCTCAGTTGCAGTTGAAGATGTGAGGGGGAGGGGCACTGCACGCTCTTGTTGCTCACAGAGTGGCGACAACCCTCTCAGTGAGACTGGATGAGTTTTGACATTTCACCGCATTAGGATAAACAAAGTACACCCCGAGGGATCACGGGGGTCAGGGCAGCGAGAGGAAGGGTCCGTTTTCCAAAACAGGAGGAATGTGTTGGAGGAGAGGGCGGCAGCCAGGCTCTGCTGTCAGCGCCACCCTGCGTCTCCAGTCACAAACACACGGGGCTGTCACCAGCATCGTTTATTGGGATGCAGTCAGCCCAGCTTGCTCATGGGGTTCTAGCGCCCCTCGAATGCTAACGTTGTATTACATGCACTTGTCATGCGTGTCCGTGGGTGCTCATGTGCAGAGCCCTTATTACTGCATATTTCTTAGGTATGTACTCTGCGGTTTTAACAAATCATTTGCATTTGTAAAGCGCAAGTCCGAGTTTGCAGATGTGACGTCACCGATTTGGTTAAGGACTAGCTGTGTGGGGAAAATTATGAAGCCCAATAACATTTGCCTTTTTTGATTGCCACATATATATATATATATATATATATATATATATATATATATATATATATATATATATATATATATATATATATATATATTACCTACTGGCGGTCGCCAGTAGGTAGTTATAGTTAGGATTGTTTTCCATAGGAAATCGTCAACATTCTATTTGGAATAACTTTGGCCCTGGTTGAAGAATCTTAGCGAATTTGTCATAGAAGATGGCTCGGTCCGCTGCGCTCCTTCCCTGAAAGTTTGGGGGGGGATTGGTCAAGTGGGGGCTGAGATATAAGGGGGGTCCCAAAACGTGTTTTCTACATGTTATTTTCCATAGGACCTTTAGACTCGGCTACAGGTCGAACAGCTGAATGGATTTATAAGAAATTTGGCAAAACTGTAGAGTCCGGTTCGCAGATTACGCTTTTTTTGGAATGGTGTAAATCTGTTCAGTAGTTGTTGAGAAAATTAAAGTTAAAGTCAATTATATATCTATAGGCGCGCACGCGTGCGCGCACTCAAGCGACTGCGCGTGAGCGGAATTTTTTTTTGCTGCGTGACGTCTGTTAACGTTCGATTCGAAGGAAATCAGGAAGTTTGGCCCGCCATTTTGTCACTGCGAGTAAATATATTGTTCATTTCAAATCGTTGAAACATGGAAAGGGGAGAAGGTAGAGATTGTCTTGCTGCGTAGGTTTTCTCGGGGTGTGCAGTAAGGCCCTTAAACGCGAAAAGGTATAATTTTTTTTCCGAAAAAAAAACGGGGTGCGCGCACCCGGTCGCGCACACCTATTTACAAGAGTGTGAAAATGGAGATAAATCAGAAGTTTGAGTGCTTAGATATAAGGTGGCTCTGAAAAGAGCCCTTGTGTTAATTGAGTGTTTTCTGCATTTACAGTAAGTACCGATGCAGAGCCTGATGTTGCAGAGGAAGATTCTGTTTCCCTCATTCGTGAAATGAACACCGTCTCTCCTATAGACGTCTTGCATGTGGTATCGCAAGTTGTTGTGGTAAATAGAACCCATGCTATAATCTCTGAGGAACGCAGAAACAGATTTATTTACATGTCTCCTTGCTTTCTCAAATTATGCACAATGTTGATTGGACCAATTCCATTTCTGTCTTTGGCATATATTGGAATATACCAAGGCAGATCGAGGAAAAAGTGTCATCAATTGTCGAAAGGTGTCTTTTAGAAGCATTTCCAGACCAACCCCAGTGATTGTGCCTAGATCGTTCCCACCACAGTGCACAATTATAAGGTCTGGTTCTGGGAGATGCATAAAAGTTTTCACCAATGGAATCAATTGGTGACATTTCAATCCTCTTTTGGCAATCCATGTTATGTGTACATTTGGTAAGCCGAGGTTGCAAATTCGTCTGCTTACTGCATATTTTTCACTCCAGTGAATATAACTGTGTCCTATTAGCCAGACCTTCATTTTCAAGGGATTTGTAGTCGTCCTCCGATCGGTTCTGGAAGTGGAATGGGAGTTAGAAGTTGAAATTCTAAATAAAGAAAAAGGAAGAGGCTGGGTGTGGTTAAAAAAATAAAAATGATTGGTTGGTTGATTGTAATAAGTGGAGATTGAACAGTACGTTGCATGTTAATGTTTATGTTAAACGAAAAGTACTATTGGGTGTGAAAAAACAAGACATGTAACAGAGCTGTGGATTGGCAGGTGTTTCTGGAGGGAAAATAGTCTTCTTAGTTTGTTGTAGAACGTTGAGACATGAACTTTTGACCTGTGCCTTCAGCAAGGTGCAGAATGAGGTGTAACCATGGAAACAGCCGGAGATGGCAGTTGGTGATGGGTTCACTCTTTGGTGCCTCTGCATCTGCACTCTGTTCTGTGGTGGCAGGCGGAGAACTGTTTGTTATTGTGGAGATGAAAGGGTGATAAGGAGAGAAATACGACATAGCGTTTGGCCTGTAGAAGCGTGGGAGCAGTGATTAAGTCTGAGTGAAGCGGAACTGTGGCGGTGCTTGGTAACAGTAAAAAAATTTTTTTAACAGTGTATAACTGTCTGTACGGTGCGCGACCTACTAAGAAAGAGTTCACGGGCCGTAATTGGCTTGCAGGTTCTAGTATCAGTAAGTGAGGTCGAGAAAAGAAAACATTCAGGACTTTATTTATGAAGGCCTTGCGCCACCGGTGCGTCACTTTTTCCCATTTTAAAAAGTGAGGCATCGGCGGCGGAAGGTCTTCATAAATAAGGTCCTCAGTGTCTACAGTTAAGGTTATGTGGAACCCATGAATAGTTTTTCAATATGAAATCATTTCAGTTGAGATTATGGATTAAAAGAGAAACCGTGAATATTTGAAATGTTTATTTAGAAATGTACTGTTTTAAAGGCAAATCATTATGTAATATGAGTACAGAAATTGCAAAAAACACAGTAATTGGTATTGTCAGTAGTACATGGAATACAAACGCTATAGTTGAAGAAAAATGAATATAGTTGGAAAAAAACATTGTACACTCTTATAAGGAAGTATATCATATTTTAATAAATGGAAGAAGGTCTCTGGCCTTTCAGTTAGGGAACAATATATGAAAATGCAAGTGGTTATACATCATTACTTTATCAATCAGCTGTCTACATGCGAAGCACTATCAAGTTTGTGTTATGTTACTGTGTACGGGGAAAAAAAGGCGCCAAAAGCGACAAAATGGCGAGAGGTGCATGTATGTAATCTGTTGGATGGTGCGCAAATCAGTATTGAGGAGAACTACTGTATTGAGATAACTTTTGAAGGTTGCAGTATTGCATTTGAAATACAGCACAAGTAACAATGGAAATATTGCTGAAAGAACATATTTTTCTGTAAAGTATTTTAAATGAATACATTTATAGAAAATTAAAGGAGCAGAGGCGTGTGAGGCGGAAATAAGCAGTTGAGATGCGAAATGGCGTTTACAGTTATAAAAAACTCGTTTAAAATTTACACATTAATTAGGGTACATGTAGCATATATTAGCGAGTTTTGCATCGAGTACGTTTGAAATAACCTTACATAAGATATGCAATAGAATTGTTGAGATTAGACTGTAAAAAAATAAAGTTGAAAATCGAGTAGCTGAAGAATCAAATGTAGTCCACATAAAAGATCAAAATTTAAACAACACGAAATCATAATGTCCACTGTTAGTAAAGCCAATAGGTCTGTTCTTCAAAAGAAAATATGGAAAAGAACGTGAAGAATATAGGGAAGCAAAAGGAAATGAGGACGTCAATGGTTTGTATAAGAGTTATTGAAGCATTGTTTAGGCAAAATAGGTTGCTTCTGCTTGTAACAGGAAATCACTTTTATCATTTGAAAGTATGTCAGCCATCCAATGGAAAGAGTAAAGCAGTACTCATGATCTGTTAAAATCGGAGCCTCTTTTATTATCAGAGGGCAGGTCGGTGGGTTTTCGATGTAGTTCTCTGTTAGGAAAGAGTTAACCGTCCATTGTGTAGGCAAAGTATGCAGCAAGTGCTTCTAACAGGAAATCACTGTTATCATCTGAAAACATGTCAGCCATCCAATTGAGAAGAGGAAAGGAGCATTCATGATCTGTCATTATTGGAGCGTCTTTTACCATCATAGGGCAGCTCGGTGGGTTTTCGATGTAGCTCTGAAATCTTGCGCCGCTACGAATATATTCTAATGACCCAGAACTCCTTGTATCGCTGCAAAGGCCATAAACCCTCCGTTGTAACAAAGCTGTTCATGAGGTGATTGTAATTCGGTTCAGGAGGTACCAAATTGCAGAGACATAAATCCAGGGCCCACGTGAAATCACAGCTCAGGCAATGAAATACAGGCTGCACACAGGTGAAATACGAATATCGAAATGATAATCAATATGAAGTATTCAAAGTTGAGAGTGGTAAGGTGCCGTAGTACAGAAGCATTCTCTGTCGAAATAGTTCTAAGTGGTCCGGCTCGTTTGCGAAGGCAGGAGGGACATCCATTTTGAATTTCCCAAGATGGTAAAGGAAACGGCGCAGCACTGGCGGTTGTATAGCAACTCCACAGAATTAGGTCGCCGGCTATGCAGTGGAGAGGAGCAGAATGACTTGATACATTTTCTAGGAGTCTAGTCACTTATATATTGCTTAGTAGTTATCAAAAAAGTAGCTTTTCTTGAACTGGAGGATGCGTTAAAAAATAAGGGAGTGATTTGAGGAAGTTGTAAAGCAAGGTCAATTTTTTTTTACATCAATGCTGTTTTCTGTGAATGTTAGCTAAGTGAAAGATATGTGTGTGAGCAGATGCAACGTTCAGTTTTAAATGTGACAATGGCGCTCTTGTTCATGTCTTCCGATTCAAGGTTGGTATTCGCTGCCAAATACAAAGATCAAGAAACGCATGCGTGGGGTAGATAGTCTGCATTCTTAAAGGAAAGCAAATGAAGGGTTATTTTTACCGCGTTAGCATTGTCGTTTAAAAAGTTACAGTGATTTCCATTATATGTTAAGAAAGTGTCACTGATGAAGACTGAAAATAAATCCTTAAAAATAACAGGGACTGGTGTATTTTAGAAAAGGTGTGTAACATTACATGAATTGTGAAAAAAAAGATGTAATTGAAAGTGTATGGTTTGAAAATGAAAAGTAGAGGTTTATAGTTCACGTTTTGAAAGCAGTTCTAGAGGGTCAGATGCATGATAGATTTATAAAAAATAGAACATGTTTTTAAATAGTTTTATGGAAAAAATATGTGCCTTTATGTACTATTTACATTATCTGCCTGTTGCCTATTCTTTGAGTTTTAGTAATCCTGTGTCTTATAAGTTTTCCAGGGGCGGTTTCAGGTTCATGGTGGGTTTGGGCAGGGAGGGTAGGTTGGGGGTTTGTAATAGGGGGTCCGGGTGGGGTGGAGTGCGGAGTTTAGTGAAGAGTGAGGGGGGCGGGGGGTTAGGGTGTTTGGTAATGGAGCAGAGTCAGAGGACGCCACATTTCTGTTATGGGGTACCACGGAAATATGTATTTATTCTCAGAGGTTTATTATATTAAGGATATATATCAACATGGTGGCTCTTGTCGTTTTGTGGTTCTGTGCATGTTTATAATGGTGGCCCTGTAGTTTTTGTTTATGGACCTTATTACGACACACAGGGGAGCCACGTTGCACAGTTGGAGATCAGAGACTTAGGAAATAAAACTTTATAATTGTAATTTTTTCTTAAGGGGAGGCTTTAAAAGTTTTTCGAAAAACTGGTTTTCCAGGGAAGTGGGTGGAGTGTTCCGTGTAAATTGCAGAATAGAAACTAGTCAGAACCAATTGGAAGTGTTGTTTTAAAGTCACATGACTGCACATGCGTGTCTCGACGCCTGTTCGCGATAGGTGGGTGCACGCACCCGGTCGCGCACTAAAAGAAAGCGGCGAGAAAATATCAGGTAATATGCTCTTGAAGCTTGTTTTGGTACAAAGAGTTAGTTCTGAAAAGAACTTTATTTTTTTTTTTTTTTTGGGAAACAAGTGTTATGATGCTTTTGATTTCTTAAAGTTGCTACGACATTTTTCAGTATGTCATACTATCCAAATAAAGTGAAGAAATTTAACTTTTCTTGGAGCATTTATGACTCTCAATTTTGTGTTTAATTAGAATAAACCTTTGCTCTCCGTATACAAGAAGTTTTCCACAGTTCTTGCATTTCATGTGCACGTTCGCCAGATATGGTTTCAAGTCCATTTCAGCACTCGATGGAGATACAGGTCGTCCACCGGAAGATGTGCTGATTACTTCTGATGGTAATAGCGTGGCCTTCGTTTTTCTTGTCAAAGGTGGTCGCTCATTTCCTTCAGATTCGGAAGATGAATGCGGAACGGTAGCCATTGCAGCGAAGTCTTCGGGAAGATGTTCGACGTTGTTCTCTCTTGAGAGTAGAAAAGAAAGTGATGGAAGTGGGTGGAGTGCTGCGTGTAAATTCCAGAATAGAAACTACCAAGAACCAATTAGAAGTGTTGTTTTGAAGTCACATGACTTCACATGCAAGTGTCAGGTCCTGTACGCGATAGGAGGGTGCGCGCACCCGGTCTCGCACTAAAATAAAGCGGCGAAAACACATTTTATAATATGCTCTTGGAGCATGTTTTGGTGGAAAGAGTTAGTTCTGAAAAGAACTTTTTTTTTTTTTTTTTTTTTGGAAACAAGTGTTATGATGCTTTCGATTTCTTAAAGTTGCTACTACATTTTTCAGTATGTAATACTATGAAACTGAAGTGAAGAAATTTATCTTTTCTTGGGGCATTTATGACTTTCAATTTTGAGTTTAATAAGAACGAGGCTCTGCTCTCCATACAAAAGAATTTTTCCACACTCGTTGCATTTCATGTGCACCTTCGCAAGATATGGTCTCAAGTCCATCTCAGCACTCGATGGAGATACAGGTCGTCTACCAGAAGATGTGCTGGCCACCTCTGATGGTAATAGCGTGGCCAGGGCTCTTGTCGATGCTTTTGCATAATGCTCAGGGTGCCTTTGTTTAACATGCCGCAGCATGGTGTGTATAGAAAAGGAATATTTTCTATTTGGATTTCCCCTTGAGAGCTCCGAATTGCATATCGTGCAGGTTACTTTTGGCGCATTCACTTTCTTTTGATCTTCAGGATAAGTGAAAAATTGCCAAATGAAAGATTCCTTTTTTCTTCTTAACGGTGGTCGCTCATTTCCTTCAGATTCGGAAGATGAATGCGAAAGGGCAGCCATTTCAGCAAAGTTTTCTGGAAGATGCTCGACGTTGTTGTCTCTTGAGAGTAGAAAAGATTGTGAGGAAAGTGGGTGGAGTGCTTCGTGTAAATTCCAGAACAGAAACTACTAAGAACCAATTGGAAGTCTTGTTTTCAAGTCACATGACTTTACATGCGCTTCTCAGGACGTGTAGGCGGTGACACTATCTAGTTACGAACGTGATTTCATACTTAGGAACTAGCATTCAAAAAAACCTATGAAATTCACTGAAAAAACCATAGGTTTTACACACGTTATAGTTAGGAAATAGCATTTGAAAAACCTATGAAATTCACTGAAAAAACCCTAGGTTTTACACACGTTATAGTTAGGAAGTAGCATTTAAAAAACCTATGAAATTCACTGAAAAAACCATAAGTTTGACACCAGTTATAGTTAGCTGGAAATTTTACTGACATAAAACCAATGAAATTCCACGTTATAGTTAGTTGGACTCACTATAACTTGCGCGTGTAATGCACAGCTGATGAAATTACATATTACATCACTCATGACACTACAAACCAGCAACCATGTAAATATTCTGGACAATGGTCTATCTGTCATCAACCTGACCAACACTACTTTTTCTGATGCTGAGATCAGCATCCTGTCTAAAGGATTGTCATATTGCCCACCGAGCAGTTTCAATTATGCTGACACGAGAATAGATCTCTTTAAATTCACGCGCAAATTGAAACTGAAAAAACATTTTGCCAACAGCAAGTCAAGGGGGACTGCTAAAAGGCCGGGTATGGAGTCCACGGCCCAAGGCCTGGTAGTTCATGATATCCCGTTGATGCAGGACTTGGCGGGTTTGCGAGCAGAGGCGTCAAACACACAAAACACGCAGGAAGAAGTGAATTTCCAAACTGGCGGCCTAAGTAATTTAAAGCCAAGGTCTACCTTCACTCCTGTAACTCCACATGACAACATCGATATTTTTTAGGATGCTGCTGTCAAACAGATAAAGGCACTACATGTGAAGACTTTGAAAGCAAATCATTGTAAACATTATGACAACAGTGAGTATTGGAAATTGATCAACAAAATGAAATCAGATGGAAATATAATTGTCAGACAATCAGAAAAGGGCGGCAACATTGTGCTTTGGCCCAGATCATTATATATGGAGGAAGCTTACCTGCAGCTCAATGACCCGAACTGCTACAGGCATTGTGATCTTAATGCACTGAGGAAGGCACAATCAGACTTTCATTCTCTCCTATTGGGATGGCGATCCAGCGGACTTATCAGTATGGATGAGTTGAAGTGTTTAAAAAATGACCATCCTGTAACCCCCGTATTGTACCTGATTCCGAAGGTGCACAAGGATGCGACCAAGCCGCCAGGTAGACCCATCATATCGGCGTGCGGGGGGTTGTTGGAAAAAGCCACATTGATTTGTTCCTCCAAGAGCATGTTTTTTATTCACTTGAATCATATATTCAAGATTCTAGTGATTTGATGAGGAAACTTGAGGAGTTTGAATGGAATGATGATTTCTGGTTGATTACGCTAGATGTATCATCGTTATACACAAGTATAGTGCATGCAGATGGACTAAGGGCTGTTGAGTTTTTTCTGGGTAGGCGACCCATAGAACTGGTGGAGCACAACAAAATGTTGCTAACTATGATCAGTTTTTGTCTGCACCATAATTATTTCATGTTCCTAAATCGATACTACCAACAAGTCAGGGGTGTTGCCATGGGGGCCTGTTTTTCTCCCAGTTACGCCTGTCTCCACATGGGGTACTGGGAGAGACAGGTCCTCAGAGGCATTCACCACGATACCTGTACCCGTCATATCATCAGATGGTACAGGTATATCGATGATATTCTGATGATTTGGCGCGGGACACATGAAGAAGCAGCTAATTTCATTGAGATTTTGAATTCCAACTCATTTAATCTGTCATTCACGTCTCACATCAGTCAGCAGGTAGCACACTTTCTTGATGTTACATTGGAGGTCAGTCAGGGTAGGCTTGAAACTAAGCTGTACAGGAAGCCTACAGCGGGCAATACCATTTTGCACGCGGGAAGTCATCACCCCCCACATTTGATTAGAAGCATCCCCTATGGGGAGATGCTTAGAATCCGTATGGTGTGTAGCACGGACTCCCACTGCAAAAGTGCGCAGGCTGCTAGCAAACTAAGGTTCCTTGTCCGCGGCTATAGAGAGCAGCTAATAGACACAGCCATTAGAAAAGCTAATGCTTTGTCACGCACTCAAGCACTGACCCACAAGAAAGTACATAAAAACACTGATGCTAACATTGAGCAGCCTATCAGGCTCATTTGGACCTACAGTAGTCAGCACGGGGCACTTAGAAAGATCATCAACCAATACTGGAATCTGATTAAATTAGATCCAGTAATTGGCGAACACATGCCTAATAAACCAGCTATTACGTACAGGAAGGCGTTCTCTTTACAGGATGCACTAGTGAAGTCTAGTCCTGAGGTAATACCCCCCAAAAATTGGCTAGCTGCCAGCCGAGGGTTTAGGAAGTGTTCCAGCTGCAAAGCTTGCTCTCAGGGGCTAAATAAATCTGAGTTCCTCACAGCATTCTCAGCAGTGCCCCGAAAGATCAATAAGCAACTTACGTGCAAATCGGAGTATGTGGTATATGTGCTGGAGTGCCCATGTGGCCTGCAATATATTGGTAGCACCAAATTGCAGGTCCACAAAAGGGTACTCCAGCACATTAGGGCAATCAACACCAATGACGCCACATACCCGGTCGCCCGACATTTTAAGGAGTTCCATGGTAACAACAGCAGTCTCCTTAAATATTATGCTATTGACTCTGTAGGCCCTTTGAGGAGAGGTGGTAACCGGGATGGTATCTTAAGGGCACTTGAGACCAGATATATCCTGGAGATGGACAGCAAGAGTCCAAATGGCCTTAACTCCACGGAGGACTTTTACACCTGTTTGTAAAAAGTAAAAAATACAATTACTGAAAGCTTCTTGTTGTATCCTTACCCCTTTCCTATTCACAAGATGTTAGCAATCTCTGTGGTATTAGTCACCTGCACCTTTGTCAGTAGTGTTGATCTTCTTGGTAACCAAATATGACTGTTTAAAGTTAAAATAACATTAGGTCATTAAGAGTATGTTGAAGTAAATGGTTGCTGTTAACATCAGAAACTTCACGCTATCAATCTTTAAGCTTCATCTTTTGAAAAAAATGTGTGTAACACACTGTTTTTTAAACTGCACTTGTTTATTCAGCTCACACAACAGCGATGGCTCTGTGGTTTTGTAAAAATATTTAAAGTTGGAAAAGGTATGGGGAGATGTACGCAAAACTGTGCCCTGCAATTCCGACTTTGACACTACTGCACTGTATTTAAGTAGTTTTTGGTAGTAGTCTTAATTCTCATGATGTATATAGATGTAAATATATGAAATTTGGTGTATATATTTTATATATGAGGTACTACCGGTATATTGTGCATTGCTTTGGTGCATTTATAGCATTTATGCTGTTAGCCTGAAGATACTCAATCTAAATGAGAACCAATTGAGGGTTTCACTTTGCACTTTATGTAAATACATGTAATTTTGTATGATCTTTGGTACACACCATGCATGCCTATTAATTAATCTAAATAATTTAGTCAAACTGTCGGAATCCACAAAATGTATTTATACAGGTATCAATGCTAAGGGCTATCATGTTATGACATCTGATTCCCCGCCCTTATAATTGCAATTGCAAAAACTTTTTCCATCGCAGTTGAACACTCCCACTGCCTACAAAGTAACCAATCAAATGTGTCCATCAATTGTTGAATGAGCCCTTTAAATTTCTTGTAACTCTCTCAGCGCGCCATGTGACCAAGGCCTCTGAGCAGGCCGAAACGTTATGCTGCCGTGGTGTGCTGTTGAATAAAAGAAACTCACCTGCACTCTGCGTTTTCCGTGTTTTTTCCTGGCTGATGGTCGTATATTTGAGCTTGTCGCAGAAAAAAGTGCAAGTGCGGAAATATATATATATATATATACATATATATATACATATATACATATATATATGCCATTTATATTCAAATACACATGGGAAGTGGCCATGCGTGATTGGGAGGGAAGAGGGAGCAAGCCACACCGACAACCATTTGTGTGTAAAAGGCCGCTTTATTGAAACAGGTGCATATCACAATTTTATTGACACTGGCACATTGCCTTACAAAACTAAAACCTCTCTAAACATAAATGTACCTGACCCCTTATCTTTCCTCCCCCCACCCCTACGATCCTCACATCATAAACCCCCACCCTGCAACATACAATGCATTAATTTCAATAACAATAAATATTACACAATCTTATAACATAGCATTTAAAACTCCTACCCTCCCATGACCTACAATCCTAATTGTCTTCCTGCAACTGTAACTAACGAACCTCTAATGTAAACTTCCAACCTGCTTACCCTTTCACCGCTCCTGGTCACAAACTCCCCAAACTTAACCATAAACTACCAAACTCCAGCCAAACTTGGCTAACTTCAAAAACAACCCCGCCACCCAGGATAAGGCGGGAGGGTAGGCGAATACGCCACCTCCACCTTTTTCTGCTCCCCGCTCTCTAGCCCTAACTCCCTGCCCTCCCCAGGCCCCCTGTCTAACCTAACCCCCCACCGGATCCCCAGAAGATGCCCTGCTCAACCACTGCACACTCACAGCGGCCTGGCCAGCACTTCCCGCAACTCCTAAAAGTAGAGATCCATTCCAAGCCGTGAAAGGTGCACCCCTTTGCCCCTGAACAATTCCTGCGCATCATAATGAATGTAATGTCATGTGATTTGAGAAAAACCCAAAAAACCCAAATGGCGATAAAACCTTACCATCTCAACATTCACCTTCCTCCTGGCCTTATCCACCACACCGGGGTTCACTGCGCCCCTCCACACCTGATGCTGAACAAACTCTGTCCAGACCACCGTGCACCCTGACCACCGCCTCTTAATTTCCTCCAAATCCTTCCTCATGGCCCTCATGAACACTAACCCCGTCTCTCTGACCATGTCATTCTCCCCCACGTGGAGGACCAGGACATCAGGGCACCTACCAGCCACCAACATCCTGTTCAGCACTTCCAACAGTTCCCTCCAGAGCATACCCCCCTTTCCCTTCCAACAAACAATAAACAAATCTGGGTTAAATCCAAGGTTCTCCCCAAAATAACTGGTGCGGGCCTGAACCTGGACCCATTTGACAAACAAGTGGCCCACGATCCATATTGACATATCCCTGGGGAGGGGACCAGTCACCGAACCTGAAACGAAAAACATTTGTGAGTACAGGAGAAAACATACACAACCACGCTACAACTGGCTAGGAGCGCTGCGCACGTAACGCTGATAGCAGTTGGACCAACCCGCCCAAACTCATAATGTCCCCTCGCCCCCATCCCCGGTTATTCGCCTCCGATGCTGATCCAGAAAGAATGTGTGCCATAGCGTTTGCCATCCAAACCAAACCAAGAATGGCCAAGGCCTTCCTTAAAATGGCCAATAGCTGCAAGCCTTTTGCCGCCCGCCCATCCGTGTGCCGAAGAACTGCCCCTTCCGTGCCCGATGTCAAGGCTCTCAATCTCAACCCCAACCCTACAGGACATATCCAACCAAATCTGTCACCTGCAGAGAGACCCAACGGCCCACACCTCTCTGGTCTGTCTTCGATTTCTGCAGCCAAAGACATACCTTGTTCCCTTTAAGAGAAACCTCGGACCACAAAACGCTGTCTCCACCTTTGGCCCCCAGCAATTCGGACACCCGGAAGGCCCCTACAAACATCCACAACATTATTGAGGAAAACAAGCATAGATCCCCATCGTCCCTGCAAACCAGAGGCGAGGTTTGCAACACCTACTCCAGCAGATCCCAAGACAAAGGTTGCCTAACCCGGCACGCCCGGCACTCCCGGACCCACCCTTCGAGTATGCGAGAGCCGAGCTCCCCAGCCGACGGCGCGTAACCCCACAGGAGCTTACCCATGAAGGTGATCCCTGCCAATTTACCCGCTGTCGTGACCCGTGTGAGCCCTTTCTCAATTAAGGACAGTATAAACTGGATGACATCCTCCTGGTGCCCCGGCCCTAAAGCCCCGGCCCTGAAGCCCGCCGTCTCGCACCAGAAAACACAAACTCCTCCCATGCTGTCATGTAAGTCACCTTAGTAGAGTTCACCAGGGACCCTAAAACCAGCTGCAACATCCTGTGTTGCCTACGTAGCACAAATGTGGCGACATGCTGGTCGGGTTCTGATCCGCGTCTTTGGCTAACCCACCGAATCTCCCCCACTGCGAACGAGACAAAGCATCGGCTATGTCATTTTCAACCCCGGGCACATGCACCGCGTGAAAGGCAATATCATGCCGCAAGCAGCCCAGCACAAACACTCTCAGCAACTTCAGGACCTGCGCGTCTCTAGCAGACTGCCTATTCACCACCTCCAGCACCGCCATGTTATCTATATTGAATATCACCCTCTGTGAGCCAGCAATTTCCCCCAAAGTGAGATTGCCACCACGAAGGGGAAGAATTCCAGAAAGGCAATACTCCCCCCACCCCCACACAGTCGGGGGGCCACTTCTCCGCACACCATTTGCCCTGCCAGTACAGCCCGAAGCCCTCACTCCCCGCTGCATCAGAAAAGATTGTACATCCCAGGCCATGTCATCGCCCCGTATCATAGGGACCCCGTTGAAGTTCTTCAAAAAGAACTGCCACATCCTCAGATCCTCCCGAAGACCCGCGGACAGCAGCACGTGGTGATGCAGCTGCAGCGGCCTTCGCCCGGCCAAAGCCCTGCCCAGTCTCCTACAGAAAGTCCGTCCCACTTGCACCACCCCACAAGCGAAATTGAGGTGACCCAACAGCACCTGTATTTCAAATCCCGTGACCTGGTGTCGTGCCAACATATTCTCCAGCAGCTCCAACATTTGCTGCTGCTTATCCACTGGTAAACGGGCCTCTATTGCCCCAGAATCCAGTTCAGTTCCCAAGAATGACAGCGTCGTACATGGCCCCACTGTCTTCTCCGGTGCCAATGGCACACCCAAATCTCCCATGATCTCCTGGAACCTGTCCAACGCATCCTGGCAGTCCGTGGAGCCTGGGGTGCCCACCAAGAAAAAGTAATCCAGGTAGTGCGTTACTCCTTGGTGACCCGTCCATTCAGTGAACAACCATTGTAGGAATGTACTAAAACATTCGAACTGTGCGCAAGACATTAAGCAGCCCATCGACAGTGCTTTGTCCACGTACCAGCGGCCGTTAAACTGGATCCCCAGTAAGCCCCAATCGTCTGGGTGGACTGGAAGCAGCCGGAAAGCCGACTTGATGTTGCACTTTGCCATCATCGCTGTTGCACCCGCGGTCACCACAAGGGACATGGCTGCATCAACAGAGGAATAAGACACCGTGGTCTCTAGCTCATCAATAAAGTCATTTACAGAGCCACCTTCGGGTCACGACAGATGTTGAATGAGGCGAAACCGCTCCTTCTCCTTTTTTGGCACTACCCCAATGGGGGACACTATCAAATCCTCCAAAGGCCAATACTCAAAGGGTCCGACCATTCGGCCCTCCCCAACTTACTTATCCAACTTATCTTGCACCACCTCACGAGCCTCCTTCGCCGACTTCAAATTGTCAACCCATCTCCGAACCCTTGGTCCATCGGATCCCAGCCGAAACCCTTCCAGAAACACCGCCCGCAAGCGGTCTGCAGCCCCCTTGTCTGGATAATCCTGTAGAGCTGCCGTGGCCAGCCTGACTCCTGCAGACGTGGTCGCTCCTCCCTGCCTCCCTGCATCCTGGTATTGTAGCACTTGCACTGCTGGCAAAATCGTCCCTGTACTTTGCTCGCACTGACTCTGAACTTAATAACCTGCCTAATTTGTGCATCTGTTATCATAGCGCTTTCAGAAATATTTTGCCTGCTTAATTAGTGCCTCTTGTGATCGTAGCACTTGCACTGCTGGCAAAATCGTCCCTGCACTTTGCTTGCACTGACTCTGAACTTAATAACCTGCCTAATTTGTGCTTCTGTTATCATAGCGCTTTCAGAAATATTTTGCCTGCCTAATTAGTGCCTCTTGGGATCGTAGCGCTAGCACTGCTGCCAAAATCGACCCTGTGCTTGCTCGCAGTGACTTTGTATTTATTTGCCTGCTTATATTTGTACCTGCCTAGCTGCTGTAGCGCTCATTGAACATTGTGCCCCAATCTCGTCCTATTTGCCTGTTGTTGTTGTCTGCTGCCATTTTGTATTGTGCCTCCAGCCCATCCCCCACGCTCCCGCCTCCCAGCTGACCCTCCCACGCTCCGCTCCCTCCACTATCCATTTATGACCAATGTCCCAACGCGCAGCGTCCACGCGCTGCGGCCGCGCCGAAGGTGCGCCAAAGGTAAGCTCGCCTACGCCCGTCCGCGCCTGTCCCGCGCCCAGTGCCTGTCCCCCTGGACCCCGTACCATCCACCCCACCCGCATTACATACGACGCCTCCACCCTCTTAGCCCTAAACCCCGGCCGACTCCCCAACTGCGCCCAAGCCGCACCTGGACAAACCCATGGACCCTTCACATGCAACTCCTGCAAGTTTGACGGCACCAAAACCAACTCCCCATCCACGAACACCAAGCAGAGATCTGATACCAACCACCTAAAATGCATCCTGCTCAACACCCGCTCAGTCCACAGACACGCCATCGATCTTTGGAATCTACTAGACACCATCTCTCCGGACGTCGCCTTCCTAACTGAAACATGGATGAACGCCTCCTCAGCCCCAGACATCACCATTGCCATTCCGGAAGGCTACAAGATCATCCGAAAAGACCGCACCTACCAAACAGGAGGAGGCATCGCTATCGTCCATAAGTATTCCATCCGCATCTCAACCAGCTCAGACGTCAACCTCGCTAGCGCCGAACACCTCCACTTCCAGATCCACACCGACCCCAAAACCACACTCAGAGGCACCATCCTCTACAGGCCACCAGGACCCCGTACACATTTCAGTGAAGACATCACTGACTTTATCACCCCACACGCCCTCCCCTCCGAGGACTACATTCTATTGGGAGACCTCAATTTTCACCTGGAAAAGAGCAACAACAGCAACGGCACCACCCTCCTGGACAATCTCGCCAACCTCGGACTCAAACAAATTGTTAATACCCCCACTCACTACGCAGGTCACACACTCGACCCAATCTTCACCTCCAGCAAACATATCTCCTTCAGTCACACCACAGTTCTCCACTGGACGGACCACAGCTGCGTTCACTTTGTCTACAAAAAGACCACAACCCACAACCATCCTCAACCTACTCTGCGAAGAAACTGGAACAAAATCACCTTCGACCAGATCTCCTCATCGCTTCTTCAAAACCCCCCGGCCCACTCTTCGAACCCCAACCAAACAGCCATTAACCTCACTCAATGGCTAACCAACAGCGCAGACAACCTAGCACCTTTGAAAAAACGTCAAATCAAACTAGCCAGCAAAAAAGCCTCCTGGTTCAACGATGACCTTCAGAAATCCAAGAAACTCTGTCGTTCCCTTGAGAAAGCCTGGAAAAAAGACCCAAACACCAGCACCAGGGACGCCTTCAAAAACGCCACCCGCATACACCACCAACTGATCCGGACTGCCAAGAAAGCCGCATTCAAAGACCGGCTAGACAACAACGCCCACAACAGCAAGGAATTATTCAACATCGTCAAAGAGTTTACCAACCCTACTGCCAACTCCAATGACATCACTCCCTCTCAAACCCTTTGTGACTCCCTAGCTTCGTTCTTCCACAACAAAATCGCTGACATCCACAACAGCTTCGACAACCAACCCGGAGACCAACCCACCCAACCTTCTGCCGTACCTTCACCCCCCTTGAACATCCTTAATGACTGGAACCCAATCTCCACTGAGGACACCATCTGCCTGATGAACTCCATCCACTCAGGATCCCCCACAGACCCATGCCCTCACCACATCTTCAACAAAGCAGACTCCATCATAGCACCACACCTCCGAGACATCATCAACTGCTCCCTCAACTCCGCTACCTTCCCGGAAAGCTGGAAACACGCCGAACTCAGCGCCCTTCTGAAGAAACCCACAGCTGACCCCACCGAACTCAAAAACTACCGCCCCATCTCGCTCCTTCCATTCCCTGCCAAAGTCATCGAGAAAGCTGTCAACAACCAGCTCGCCGCCTTCCTCGAAACCAACAAATCCCTCGACTCCTCACAGTCCGGCTTCCGAGCAAAACACAGCACTGAGACCGCACTCATCGCAGCAACAGACGACATTCGAACTCTACTGGACAATGGAGACACAGTCGCCCTCATCCTCCTCGACCTCTCCGCAGCCTTCGACACAGTTTGCCATAGCACCCTGATACACCGCCTCAGAAACATCGGAATCCAAGGAAAAGCTCTAGAATGGATCACCTCGTTCCTTGCCGGAAGAACTCAGAGAGTCCACCTCCCGCCATTCAAGTCAGAGGCCACTGAAGTCATTTGCGGCGTGCCACAAGGATCTTCACTCAGCCCCACCCTCTTTAACGTATACATGAGCCCCCTCGCTGCCATCGCACGCCAACACAACCTCAACATCATCTCCTACGCTGATGATACTCAACTGATCCTCTCACTCACCAAAGACCCCAACACCGCCAAAACTAACCTACATGAAGGAATGAAAGAAGTAGCCGAGTGGATAAAGCACAGCCGTCTGAAACTGAATTCAGACAAAACAGAAGTCCTAATCTTAGGTACCTCCCCCTCCGCCTGGGATGACTCTTGGTGGCCAGAGGCACTTGGAAAAGCACCCATCCCGACGGACCACGCACGGAACCTGGGCGTCATCCTGGACTCCTCACTCTCGATGATCAGACAAGTCAACGCCGTCTCATCATCTTGCTTCAACATTCTTCGCATGCTCAAAAAAACATTTCGCTGGATCCCCACCGAAACTAGAAAAACGGTCACCCACGCACTGGTTACAAGCCGCCTGGACTACGGAAACACCCTATACGCCGGTACCACCGCAAAAGTTCAGAAAAAACTCCAACGTATCCAGAACGCATCAGCCAGACTCATACTAGACATCCCGCGTAAAGACCACATTTCTGATCACCTGAAAAACCTCCACTGGCTCCCCGTCAATAAGAGGATAACATTCCGCCTCCTAACCCACGCACACAAAGCACTTTCCGATCTCGGACCCGATTGCCTCAACACACGCCTTTCCTTCTACGCCCCCTCCCGCCAGCTACGCTCCTCCAACCAAGCCCTTGCTGCCGTACCTCGCATCAACAAAACCACCATGGGAGGAAGATCCTTCTCCTACCTGGCAGCTAAAACCTGGAACTCACTTCCTATTCACCTTCGCCTCACTCAGAACCACCTAGCATTCAGAAACCAACTTAAAACCTGGATATTCGACAAGTAGCTCCCCACCCTTCCTCAAGCGCCTTGAAACCCTCTGGGTATGTAGCGCGCTATATAAATTATTTGACTTGACTTGACCAATCTGTCAACCCTATCTGGTGTACGAGCCCTTCGGCCCAGGCTCCTTGGCCCCCCTACCACTCCCTGACTGCTGCCGAGTCGCAGGCCGAAAAGCTCCTGCCTGTCCCTGCTGGCCCCCCTGTTGCTGACCCTGAGCCCCCCAGCATTTAACCAGGGCATATCCACTCTTCCCGCAGCCTGAACACTCATGTTGGAACTGGCAATACTCCCGAGTGCATGCCCCTTTATTGTAGTCCCAACATGCCCCTTTGAAACCTGACTGGCCCTTGGCCCCGGGCCCCCACCCCTCCTCGGGTGGGGCGACCCTGAAAGGGCTGGTAAACGATGGGCAGCCACTTGCCGTTAATATAGTCTTACCCGACCCTGCCAGACTCATCGTGTGGTGCCACAATTCTGTGTCCAGCTCGCCCCACTTGGCCTTGGGGTCCCACGCCATACGGGCCCTGAACTCCTTGTCGTACTGGGCCCACACATAACCCCCCTCCCCAATTTCCCCCCCCGTAATCTGGGCCTTCCTAATAACGTCCATATATTTAAACATGGACACCGACCGCTCTGAATACTTCTCGCAATACAAGCTGGTGTAAATGAGGAAAACCGCCATCCAATTCTCTATCGTAAGAGGCACGCCGACCTCTTCTGGAGCTCATACTATTCCTCTTTCTAACCTTCCTTCGCCCTCACTTCCCGGTGCAGGAGTTTCAATATCCCCACAATCTCTCCCTTCCATATGCGCTCCTTAGTAGTCAACATCAAATGTGCCCCTAACGGCTTCGTGACCCCCATATACGGCAGCCGCTTGACCTTCAACTCATTACTCTCCACCTTCACACCTTCCTCCCCGTTGCACCAACACCCGCCATGGCAGCCCCGCCCGCGGCACCTGCGTCTCCGTATCCTTTGCTTCCGTCAACTCCTGTTCCCGAGGGCCCTGCACCCATGCCCTTCTTGTCCTCCGGCACCTTACCAGCTGGCCCTGCCATCACCTCATCCTGGCCTACCCCTTTGTCAGACACATACATCCCCTTCCGTGGCCTTTCCCCCTCAACCCATTCTCCACCCACCACCACCACCGAGACCATCCGAGAGGCCGCACCCGCCGCTTTTTTACCTGGAGCCAAGGAAGCTGAACGACGCTCTCCACTCCTCCATTCCAGGGGGGCCGATCTCGCCTCCTAGCATGATGCCCGGCAGGTACTCGTCGCCTGGCGCCGTGACACCTGCAACACACTATCAACAGCATTACTCGCCCCCCTCAACATCTCTCAACTCCTCTTCCTCCATACTTTTTCATCATCATCCTCAATTACTTCCACATCCCTAGAACCACTATCCCTTCCTGCAGGCAGCGCCGGCTGCACCCTTCTAGAAACATTAAAAACAACATGTGCGTCTCTTCTCTTCTGATGTTGCCCCCCAAGCCGTAGCGGCCCTGTGGGTGTAGGGGTCAGAGAGGCCGCAGTGGGCCTTCTTCTGTCGGCCGCGACGAGACCCCACGCCAGTACCGGGCATGCCGCTGGAGGCTCAGCCCTCCCTTTGCCTTGGCGCCATTGGGCTGTCCCTAGCCCTGCCAAGTCACCGCTGATGACATGGCAGCTGGAAAAAGAAGTATGGTGTCCCATAGAGGACACCTAAAAGCATTAAATACGACAGTCAGTAATGCAAAAGAGTGTATAAATTCAAAACAGATCATTTTAGGAGGCAGGCCCTAATTTGTCTGGCAATTGTCTTGGCAGGTGAATAAATGGATTTTTAACATAATCCATCAGTTTATGTTCCAAATTGTTAAGAGAGATTCAGTACATTCGCACCCATGCCTTGGGACACTAACTGAAAGAATGGTATTGTATTTTAGTCGCATAAGTTCATTAGTCAATTAGGAAATGTTCACATTTTACTATAAAAAGATTCCCATTGCAACATTTCTTTGTGCTGCTGTATAGTTTGCACTGAACAATTCACAAATTACAACGAAAAGCAAACCCTAACCCCTGTTAGCCCCGGGACACAGGTTTGGTTTCCAATCAAGTGCAATATTCTCAATCTTTTTTTTTTGTGCCAAAGTCTCCTGCACTTCAACAATCTCTTTATGACTGCTTTCAGCTGCCTTTCCACCTTAGGCCTGTGGACGACATTTATATTAGCAAGATTGTGTTTCGTTTTAGGATCTTGTGATACTGTCAGTATGTCTTATAGAGTTTGACATTCTGATACACCCTTATGAGAGTCCATAGAATTCTTCAAATATCGTGACCCCCTCATAGCAGTTGGTTGTTTAGTATTCGTTTGTTTGTTTTGTCACTTTGCGAATATTCTAGAGAAGAGGGAGTACAGGCATGATGAGGTATTTCAATTATCAAACAAGTCAGGATATCTCAGTGTATCACTTGAGAGGAGGAGAGGGCAGGTTCTCTCAAGCCCTTGGCAGTTTATTCCAGGACCTCTGTCTTAATGTACTTACCCTTGTTTCTACTGCTCCTTCGTCCTCTGCCACAAATTACTTGCTGGGTTTATCTCTACGTTGTGCTCGCAGTGAGGCTCTTTCCAGGGAGGGCAGCTGTTGGAAGCTTCTGTTTTTAAAGCATATTTTATTGGCATTTGAATCACATACAGTTCCTGTGGGTTCACATTAAGAGAATTACATATTCATATAATTACATTGCAGTGTTCTTCCTCCCCCCTGCTTTGGTATCCTTTAAGACTGAAAAACATCTCAACAAAATTAACAGGTTTCAACTCCCATTCCTACCTCCCCCTAACGAGTCGCTATCTTCTTAGTTTTTATTTGCCAACGTTGTGCATTGACTTCTTGCTCCATATGTGCTAGTGCTAGTGCTGTTGGACCTGTCCGCAGCCTTTGATACCGTGTCCCATAACATCCTTCTCAGCCGTTTGCAGGGAGTAGGAATTGGAGGCTTAGCACTATCATGGTTGGAGAGTTTCCTTTCCGGGAGATCACAATCCATCAGCCTGGGCCCCTTTCGTTCCACCTCAAGGCTGCTCACGAAGGGGGTGCCACAGGGCTCATGCCTTAGCCCTACATTGTTCAATGTATATGTGGCCCCCCTTGCTGAGATTGTGCGGAAATATGGGTTCATACCGGTTTCCTACGCTGATGACACCCAGCTCCTCTACCCTTTCAGCTCCCTTGGCCCCAAAGTCAAGGAGAACTTTGCTGAGGGTATGAGGGCAGTGTCACATTGGATGGCTGTGAACTGCCTCCAATGTAACGTGACAAAAACAGAGGTCATCCTCTTTGGCAAGGCGAGTATCCTTTGGTCCCCAGACTGGTGGCCAATAGATCTTGGCCCAGTACCTACATCCAAACCTCATGTAAAGAATCTAGGGGTGAAGTTGGACCAAAAGCTGACCCTGAAGGAACACACCAACTACATCGCAGGGTTGTGTTTCCACACCATCGGCCTACTTAGACGTGTCTTCCCGTATCTCGCTGCCACCTATAGGAAGACACTTGTACAGGCCTTGGTGACCAGTCGCCTGGACTACTGTAACGGCCTGCTGACATTAGCAAACGCAGATGCAGTAGGTCGTTTGCAGGTAGTCCAGAACACAGCAGCAAGATTGGTCATGAGTGCACCAGCCAGGACCCCCTCTAAGCCCTTGTTGAAAGAGCTACATTGGCTTCCCATACGGCAGCGCATCAACTTCAAGATTTGTTGCACGGTTCACAAATGCCTTTATGGAGCAAGTCCTAAATATCTATCTCAATCCCTGGAGTTGTATCAGCCCAGCAGGTCTCTCCGCTCAAGCAACCAAGCCCTTCTAAAACCCCCTGCCACAAAGAAATCTAGACAAGGAGACCGCGCTTTCTCCTCAGTTGGACCTGCCTTATGGAACAAACTTCCTATCGATGTTAGAACGACCATCAACCACTTCTCCTTCAGAAAGACATTAAAAACCCTTCTCTATCAAGAAGCATTTCTGCCATTTTAATTTCTCATGATGCACTATCTGATGATTCCATAGCTGGCAAAGCGCGGAGATACCCTTACGGGATTGATTCCAGCGCTATAGAAGAAATTAAAATAAAATAAAAATAAAATATGCGCTATCTGTGTCTGCGTCTGCGCGTGGTGGGGGGGTCTTACAACCCTCGTTCTACCTTATTCCCACTGTGCCTCCAACTCATTGACCATTTCCGGTATTGGCAAGTCGGCTAGGGCTTCCTCTGTCTCATCTAAGTCCAGAGCCCTCATGTCATCCAATAGTCTCTCCCATGCTCTCGCAGATTCCAGGATCCCCATGGCTCGATTAGCTGCTCTCTGCAAAATTCTATTGTTTGCATCTGCCCACTTCGCCATCTCTCTCTTCCAACATTCTATTCTTGGACCCCTTACAGCTTTCCAGTTCCTCGCGATTTCCCTTTTGACTAGTACATATGTTAAATCTTGAAACCTCCCGGTGACCTTTGTCTTGAAGGTGTGCGGGAACCAGTGTAGTATACAGTGGCCTGTGTATGTGGTACCTCTTTGTCTATAGTGTTCTCAATTATCGTTAGTACCTCGTTCCAAAATCCCCTCAAGACAATCCCACAGCTTGTGGAAAATAAGTGCCTCTCTCTCCCCACATCCTGGGCAGGCCGCTTCCTCCGCATGCACGTACCGCCTGCTTCTGACTGCCGTACGGTACGCCCTATGGCGGACATAGTAATTTATAAGTTTTATACCTGGCATTTCTGGATACCTTAAGGGTGTGTTTAACAATGGTGTCCCAGTCTTTTTCTATGATCGGCATCCCTAAATCCTCTTTCCATTGTGTTCTCAATTGCTCCAGTGGTTTCTGGAAGTGTCGCCGGATTGCTCTGTAAATACAGGATACTGTCTTTATCCTACATGCAGAAAGGACCACATATCTGCAACAGTCCAGCGCTCTGGGTTCTGTCACTCCCGTGGCCCAATGTTTCCTGAATGCCGCTGTAATGGCTCTATGTAGTAGGAAATTTCACTTGTGGTAGATCTAACCCCTCTCAGAGCTCCTCAAATGGAAGCATCTGTGAGTCCCTAGAGCGGTCCCCGACCACTGTTACCCCTGCCTCTTTCCAGACATCTAGTCCTGCCCAGTTCCCTCTGTGCTGTAAAAATCGAAGCATGTCTATGGGTATATCTGGGGAATAGGGGACTCTGCCTCCTGCTCGCTGCAACCATCTCGACCAGCATCTTGTTACTATGGTCTCCTCCTCCGTTCCCCTATACGGCCTCTGCTTTAGCCTTTGTAGGATTCTTGCCAGAACTTGGGGCGAATGGGGACTGCACTCAGTCTGGATTTCTACTGTCTGCCAACCATCCCACGAACCACTGCAGCTGTGCTGCCAGATAGTATGCCTCGAGGTCGGGGACTGCCAGACCCCCTTTGGATGTGGAGCTTTGCAACTTAGCCAGGGCTACCGGTCTCCGGCCTTTCCCCCATATAAATGTTATTATCTGAGAGTTTAGAGCCCGGAATGTCCTGCTCGGGACCCATATTGGGAGTGTCCCAAAATGTACAGCAGGCATGGCAACGCCACCATTTTCAGAAATGTTGGTGGGAAAATTAATTGTGGGCAGGAGGGGGTCAAGGGGCTTGGCACAGCAGCTCAGAAGCCGCGCTGGGGAGACCGTGAGAGAGAACTAAGGGAAATGGGACAGCTTAATTTGTACCGGGGTAGTCCTGGAACGCTTGCTCTAAAAACAGGAAAAAAACGGATATATGAGCCTTGGAGACTGTTTCTGAAAGTTTGTACACGTTTTATTAGAAGACACAGCTTCTAGAAATATTCAATGATATCATAAAAACCACATAGTACTTGGTCCTGCTCCTAGCATTCTCTTGAAAGTCGCATGGACCAGTTTGAATTTACAGAATACAGTTTACTGCTATTATGAGAGAGAGAGACTATACTTTAAGAACACTTGTGAGCTTTGAGGCAGATTGCATAGAAAAGGTTAAGCACATATTATTTGGAACTTTCACCACTGTGTACAAGCTAGATATCCTGCAATTACAAGTTAAACACCTTAAATGCAGTGAAGATAAAACAAGGTCAGAGAAAACATAACATTTCAAATGGCGAAATATAACTTTGAATGCAAAAAGGAAAAAGCATTTCATACAGCAGAATATACAATAGAGCAGCAGATCCTAAGTACATGTAACAAGGGCTTCTCGAGTAACCCCTGGGAAAAACTCCTGTGCGACACCCAAGTGCAGACGAGGAGTAGTTCAACGATATTCCTGTTGACCTCCTTTTTATATTGTTCAGGGGTGAGAAGCCTATGGTCACGCCATCTCACGTCACCTCGAACCACATACCCTTCCATCGTCACTTACTGGCCCGCCCGGTACCTTTCCCATCCATAAGTGCAAATGTGGCCTTTTCTCGTAATTGTGGCACGTACGCCAGTCTAGACTGAGTTCCTGCCATTTTGACTGGAAGTTTGTCATTAATTTATCATGGACAACAGAAATGTGTTATTATTACTTCGAAGGATTCTATTCATGCGTTTATGTGCCAGTCTGTGCTACTAATTTGTCACATTTATCTTCATTTATCGGACAGCTTAGCTGTGGTGGGAACTTCCCTTTTCCCCGTTCACAGCTATTAGGTGGGGTGCTTGGGGTGTGTTGCAAGATTAAGGAGGAACTTGAACTTTACTGTTCGTGAACTTAGCATAGCATACAGTGGGGTGGGGGCCTAGAAGGAGTGCGAGGCCTTGCAAAGAAGTGGAGCTGGGAGAAGCTTGGGTCAGACCTGCTTTCTGCTTCTGCTTTAAGCTGAAAGAAAATGGCAGTGCTCAGGCCAACGTAACGTAGGCCTATAACACTCAAGCAGCAGGGCCTACACAGGGGTCATGCTGAGCAAGTGATAAGAGTGTTCTTGGATAACTATGCAGTGAAATTTTCTCTCTCCGCCATTCCCCCCTCTGGTTCATATTTGAACCAATCAAACATCATTAAACATCATACAAACTGCATCCTTAGCTGGAGATGGGGAAGTGGTCAGGGCGAGTTTATAAAGAAGTAGTACCTAAATCCTCACCTGGTCCCCCTAATCTCTTACACATTGTCTCATAGGGATGTACCAAGTCTCTCCCTGAGAGAAGTGGTGGGCCACTATGTACCGGGGCCTGGTACTGACTTTCAGAAGGGACCTGCGCTAAGTGAGAGTCGGGGATGGTACGCTCTATGTTCAACACTGCTATCTCTACATCTTCCCCTTGTCCCCTGTGTATACCTGTGTACACATCTATGTAGTTCATCTCAACTTTCTTAGACCTTAATGTTCTAACATAATGCAACATAATCTGTGTTCCAAAATACAACAGCAACAATACACATAGGGTCGGCATTACAAATGTTAGTACTGCAGACAGCCATGAAGGCATCCAGTCCAAGTTGGACCAATTAGCAATAAGGTCTGCTTTTGCACCTCCATCCTCATGCATCTCTTGTCCCAAATTGTCCAAGTCCTTAACGGCCTTTGTAAGTGTTACATTGTCCGCATCTTCGGCCAAAATGAAGACACAGCAGGACGACTTTCCCACTTTTGCGCATCCACCACTATTCATCGCAGTTAACTGGTCTAGAACATAGCGTTGTTCCAGAACCATGAGTCTCAAGGGACGTAGTACTTTTTTCACGGCGTTGAACCCATCACGGGTGTTGTTAACAAGCTGCATCAGTTCATATCTCGTTACTTGGAGCCATCGAGCATTGGCTTTGGTCTGGAACATGGGGATAACTCCCCCAAAGTAAAGTTCAGCATCGTTGAAATCTTCTGGAATCTCATGAAATGTGTCATCTGAGGAGTCCTTTTTGACTTCACTTTTCCGGTGGTGGAGCAGGGTGACATCACTTGCCATTGGGTGTGCATGGAGGTGGGAAATGTTCGCTGCTGGGACGACGAGATGCAATTCATGCATCGTCACGATGGAACAAAGTCCTTGCCAGTGGGGAGGCAACTGCAGATAGAAGTTTTTTCCGCAGATCCAATAGATGTCCATGAGGATGGAGGTGCCATACTTCAGGCTCAAATTAAAACTAGTGCTGTTGCAATTAGTATTCCGACCCACAGGAACTGTTCCATTACCTAGGAAGCAAAGGAGAGGAGACTTTAGCTTGTATGCTCTTTTCTCTTTGTATGGTGTACCCTCATTGAAAGTGTATCTTCTAATTTCCTTACCCCATATCTTAGCACACTCCCTCTCTATATCCTCATTTAAATAATGTTTGTGCTCTTGTCCTACAATTGTGCTACCTAAGGAGGCTGCCTTACATATTAAGTCATGTGGACCATTCCACTTGTTGTTAAAATAAATATTGGCCTTCAGGTGCAGAATTGGTCTCCACTGACAAGGGCATTTTTCATGGGTATAGTTACATCGGTGATGTTCGGGTGAGTGGCATTTCGATGGGGGTGTTGGGAAGGTGAAGTACCCTAGTTTCTTATAGTGACGTTCCCAACCCTGCATTATGTCGGCAGGTACTTTCATATCACGGTAAACCTCCAATCTCCTTTCAATTTCCAATGGATTAGTAATGACCGTAAATGTTACATACTTGTCATCCCACTCTGTGGTATTTACAAATGCATCATCCATTTTGGCTGAGTGGAGCTGTATCTGACCATGTATGCGGCAAAGAAACAAGTGTAAAAGACATTTGGCTGCGGGTGGTGGGACTTCTTTAGGAAAGATCAATTTATCTGCGCCTACAGCGTGTGGAGTGTGAGAACATACAAAGCAGGACTCATTTGTGACCTTTCTTCCAACCTACCTCATGTCTCTGTACCACATGTTGTCTAATAGTACGTTGTGAATCTCATTATCCTCTGCTCTCTCACTAGGGCGCTGGGAGTGGAAATCAGGCATAGAGTGCTGGTTGAAGGTGTACACAACTGTCTTTTGGAGATCACTGACTCAGTCTGGAATTTGCAAAGCCTGTTCTTCCTTGCGTTGGGTACACAATGTATATCTAACTGGCACTTCCTCATGAGTTATTTCATTTCTGATACTTCGTTTATATTGGCGGGCACGTTTAGGTGTACCTGTCATAGGGGGATTCAGGGTGAGATCAGGTACCAGGTCCCAATCTGTGGGGTCTGCTTGGGGTGAGGAAGGTGTCAAGGTGGGTGGTGCATAGGTGTCATAGCTACTGCTGGTGCTTATCCCAGTTTGCTCGTTACCAGGAAGTGTCTTGGGCATAGGGAGCTCTGTGGTCGTGACAAATTTAATATTGCTAGTAGCTCCTCTCTCTCTCTCTGATCGCACTGCTAACCAGTGGAATGCTGCTACTGAAACTACAAACATAACAAAGAATATTATTGCAATTGTACATATCTTTTTCATTGAAAGCTTGACATGGAGGGTGGTTCTGTTGCTGCGTCTCAGTCCGTAGGCCATCATACGATCCCCACATTCTTGATCTTGGATAGTTAGTTGGTACATGATGCCCTTCTCTCGGTCAATGTTCAAATCTGTGATGGTGCCGGGTGAATCCATTCCTTTCTGGCTATTCAGACAGCTGTGGGTGAAAAGTCAATTTGCAAGTGTTCGCTGAATTTGAGGTCTCTCCTCTTCCGGGCTGCTTCTTTTAAAAAGATATGTGTCCCAAAGCAGATAGGCGGAAGTTCATCAGAGATAGGACCCTTGTTCTTTGTCTTTGATATCTGAATGGAAAGGAACTTTGGTGCACGCATTA
Organism: Lissotriton vulgaris; assembly: GCF_964263255.1. Classification (NCBI taxonomy): domain Eukaryota; kingdom Metazoa; phylum Chordata; class Amphibia; order Caudata; family Salamandridae; genus Lissotriton; species Lissotriton vulgaris. Next base: position 169,837,630 of record NC_141687.1, on the reverse strand, counting down.
GTGCACATAAACTAACAACAATTCATCGCTTACAATATCAGAAGAGGGCCCAGTGTCTTGTTTTAAGTCTGGTGGAGAGAACAACCACATTCATTGATCTGTCAGTGACAAGCCGGTGAGATGTGATGTGATGATCAGAGCTGGGAGTGTTTCTAAGTGTAAACAGAGCAACGGAAAGGTAATATAGCCATTTCTTTCCAATTGGGCACTATCTTACTGATCTTGGCTTTGAACAGGCCGTTGAGGCACTCAGCCTAACATTGTCGCAGTTGTGTCAAAAAATGATGTTTGAAAAACGACTGCCACTGTCACTGCGAGTCACTGCGAATGGCATCCAGTAATCCTCAGTGACATATGACCTCACAAAGCAGGAATGTAGCTCTGGCTACAATGGACACATGGTCCAACTTTAATTCGTTGTGAAAAGGGCACACCACTACAATGTGGTATCGGTAATTCTGGCATCTGTCACTCATGTCTACATAGTCAATGTGGAGCTCTCTAAAGGACCCTTGGGCCTTGGTATTGTTGATGCAACTGTTTTCATGGCTGGATTAGTTGAATACTGTTGACAAATGAGGCATTGATGAACAAAGAGTTGTATCTGTTCATATGTATTGGGGATGAACCACTCTGTCTGCAGAGTTGTGGACATGATATCACGAGGGACGTGTATAGGAAGGTGCAACTGACTGAGTGCTAATTGAAAAAGGGCCTGTGGCATGACAGGTTTCCCTGTCAATGTCTGTCTCTAAAATAAAATCTGATCCCTGTCCCTTTATTAATGGGAGAAGTACTGTCTGTTAATGAGTCCACTTTAACTGTTCCTGACTCATCTGGGCAGTATGTGGCACAAAAGGACTTGAAAAAGAAAAATATATACAACCACCTCTAAAGTCTGCAACTCTACTTTCGACCAAGCAGAACAATGGTAAGTCCTATTTGTACGTTTGAGGCTACCCAGCTTTTAATATACTTGATTTTTTAATCAAACATGTTTCTAGTAATTTAGGAAGCTGATGGTGTTAATCATGACCATTTAATTGCGAGGTTGACATTTAAAGATGATGGTATACATCCCTCACTTATGAACGGTGCCTGCATGCCTTGAAGTGAGTGGACATTTTGCTGTATTGGCTGTTGCTTGTTGCCTGCATATACGGTACGGGTCCAAAAAGGGCTGTTAACGGCAGCTGCTGTATGATATGCCAACATTGTCACGGATTATAAAAAGTGCACTTTTAATGGATACATCTTCAAGCAGTTTCCTCGCTATATAGATATTCCTCCAGGTGCCTGTTCTCTGGTACCGGCAGGTGTCGCCATGCTGCATCTGATTCTGTCAATATTATCAACAGTTGGTTCATGCGGGTGCAACATATTTCTTTCACTATCTCAGTGATATCTGTACATTCAATTGACACTTTACCAAATAAAGGTGTTTCAACAAAAGATTCTTCCTAAAAGACATTTTCTTGAAAAACACAGAATCCAAACCATCTATATCTTCATGTAACGTTTTATGAATTATATTAATTCATGTATACTTCAAATATTCAATTTACAAAAGGCTGACAGGTGAATAATTAGTGCAATTGGTGACATTAAGTGCTCTGTGCTCACGGCGCAAGTGTGACCAACAAGATATACAAGTATTATATACAAATGGGACATAAAAAGAGGATTTAACAAGGCCTATATACTTCAATATTCAAATGTATACTGCTTTTGTCAATATTCAATACAGGAATTTGCCATTATAGGTCTAACATATTGTATGTCGACGTTTCGACCCTCTGGAAGCGCCCTTTTAGCGTCAAGGCGGGTCTTCCTCAGGACTGTGTGGGGCGGGGGGGAACAGCCTAAGTGAAATGATTAACAAAGGATGGCATTATTGTGGATTCTGGTATTAGGGTGTATGCCAATATTGGCCTCTAATGATTAAAACGACTCACCTTCTACCTTTATGCCCAGCCGGGCATCTGGTGGTGAGGGAGCTGAAGGAATCGGCTCTATCAGAAAAAGAGCCCAATTAGTGCCTTATTCTTGGTATTACTTTCAAGGGCGACCATAACTGCTAAAATCCATTTACGAGCTTTCCACATTTTCTCACGCTTACCTGTCGGTGTGACAGCAACTTCTGTCCCCGAAGGTAACTTCATAAGAAAGTGCGTGTTCAATTATACCAGCATTTACTCCTTTCTGAATGGGAGGTAGAGGATCATGTAGTTAATAATGGAGTCCCTACCCTTTGTGGTATGTATACTCTACCAATGATCAATTACGTGGGCTCACCTCAATTCTGGTGTGGTGCGCATACCCAGCGATGATCCTTTGTAAGTATTATCCCCTCTGACTTGGGAATTCCATAGTTAGAAAAAGGTACTCTTTCCACTGTAAATGAAAGAGTCATAGGTGTGTTATGGGGTTAATGGTCAATCACCCAAAGTTAAAACTAAATTAAAACTAAGCAAATGTCCTTACTGATCCTCAAGGACAAGCGGGTCACCTCTGCACAGATCTTTTCTACCTGTTCGACCTTTTTGCTTATTTGTATTATCTGTTTTATTGCCTTACACCTATTTGTACTGTTAGCTCTACCGACTTACCTGTTTGGCTATGATCATGTACCCTCTCTTTGTAAAGCGCTCTGATATCTGCAAAGATCTTGTTCGCGCTATATAAAACTTTCAAATAAATAAATAAAGAAAAGGCCTCCCATTCTGACAACATTGTAATACTGAGCATTGCTTACTCCCTGCATACGTCCTTTAACATTGAAATCTACTTCATATCCGTATTCATTTGCATTTTCCTAGCACTGGGCATGTGTGACGTAATAACTGTACACATTGGTGCATATCCGAAAACGCATTCCTTATATCTTCTTATCCATCTGCACATACATATTCCTTACTAACTATTTTACCAAACTGTGTGGTCTTTGGCCACTCATTTCTCTTGCTCATTTCCACAGACCAACGTATTTTTACACAAGACTTTTTTCCTTCTTATCAATCTTATTGTTCGCTGCCAACTACAGGAAGCCTGATTCCTGTTTGGCTCTACGTCCAGAAAATGCAGTCGGCCAGGAATGCTACTTATGAATGTGGCCCGAAAATAAAAAGAAACCCTCAATTATCTTTTCAGTACTTTTTAATATCTGAAAAAATGTGTTGTCTCTAATTGCAATATGCAAAATATACGTATTGTATTATAAAATAAAGATAGCTTATTTGTAATGCACATGTTCGCTCAGAATGGTATATTGATGATAAACAGCAGATCTTTATTGCCCCCAACTCAAGGTATTCCTTGAATCCACCTTAGAAGGATGAAATGCTCAATAGACCTAGCAGCACATGATCTCGTGACTATCAAGTCAAGGCTCTCACAACCCCAACCCATGTTAATTATGTGTCATGCATGTTGTGTAAACGCGGCATATTCTAGTATTGGACCTATATTTATCTGAAAAGAAATGTGATGCAACTAGTGTGCATTCCATTCCATCGTTTTATCTCTGGCTTGTGCCTGTGTCAGCTGCTGCTGAATTTTGGGAGGCAGGAGTAAATCATTCTATTCAGTTGCTTAGTCTTGCAATATTTGGTGAAGTTTACAGTGTGAATTATAATTGACCATCCACATAACATAACTGTTTCTGAATGAAAATGCAAACATAGAACTGACAGTCTGCGTGCACTTGGGAACCGAGAAGGGCATTCTTCAGGCCTATGATCTAAAAATACTGTGTATCTTGAGGAATTTTTTGTCTGACAGCCATCATTCTAGTCGGTTGTGCCGTTTTCATTGAAATATATTCTCATATTTAATTTGGCCATCAGATCATGTCCCAAGAGATTTACTGGGGACTGTGGTGTAAAAAGTAGACGGTCCTCAATACATTTACCTCCTATCTCTATTCGTATTTGTTCGGTGAAAGGGACCCTTGTTATTGCCCCAGAGAAACCCTGTGTGTCCCTTCCTAGTATATTCAGGGCACTTTGTGGAATATTAGTGACAGCAGTCATTTGACTCACTGGTGTAGCTACCATAGCTGCATCAAGAGCCTCTCTTTCCTTCAATTTTTGCCATATTAATTTAGCAGCTTCTTTTTTAATTTCTAATTGCCTTGTTTGTGGCATTAAAGATCCAATGTCTGGGACATCTGGGAACTTGTGGCGCAGTTCATTCCATAGGATCACCCATCTAATTTTGTATTAGTGCTGGAAAATCTTGTGTCGATGCGTGTAAACATATTCTCTGCATCCTGTCCAATCAGGGAGGTGAGCAAACTTCTCACATCCCTAATAGCCAATGGCACACCAGCAGTGTGCTTTTCAAAGGCTTGTATCCATTTTCCCGCACCCTCTGTGAGGGGTTAGAGTTCCTTCTTCAAATTTTCTTTGTCCATTTGGGACCAAGAGTCATAGGTGGGGCGTGTCCTTGACATTTTTAAACAGCAGGGGCAGGTGGTTTGTTTCCCCTGTAGGTCCTGTGCGACCGTACCTGCGTGCGTATTTCTTCCAGACCCTTAGGCCTTGGCGCATGTACTCATAGCTCCAATCGCTGTCTCCTGCTTTTTGCAAGATACATTCTTCAGCAGTGGCCATTTCATCTGGCTCAAAGGACCCTTCCTGGGGCCAAACCTTCATTTGAGATGCATTAGCTTCTGTCCAGTCTGCCAATTTATCTGAGAATGGATTGACATAAAGGTCACTCCCTTCTCCAAGTATTACTATCTCATTTGGCGTCAGACCATTGATCAGTGGCGGTCTTGGCCTGTTAAGGGTCATGTGGTGCAGTACTCCAGATCTGGTGGTGTGCAGACGTGCTGTACCTGATGCATCATATTCCTCTTGGACGTCATCCAGTCGCCCATAGTTACCTAACACTGCAATACTTTCTATCTCTCTTCTTCTCTGCCTTCTCCTCTTTTCTGTCTGTTTGAACATTTTTGTCAGATCCAAATTATCCTTGTCTAGCTATGGTGTTACTGGTCTACGTGGTATAACCACTGGAGGTGATGTCTGTGTGTTGTAATTAGCGTCTGATGGTGGAGCTTGGGGTACACCTAAGTTAGCTGTGAGGGAGGCTGCTGTGTTGCTCTGTGGTGTGGCTACACTTTGTGCTTCCTGATGTAAGTCTACCCATGGCCCTTGCTGTGGCATGATAGTTGGGACCCCACCACTGTGTAGCCCTACCTCCTTCGCACCACTAGCTACTTCATTTGGTGCTTGTTGTTTCTTTTTACTAAATTGGCCCAAGTCACCCATCAGCTCAGTCATTCTATCCCCTATACTGGCTAGGTATAATGACAGTCGCTGGGGTGTTGCTGTATTTCCTGTGGGGCTTCTTGAGTACTGTTTGTTTGACATGTCCCCTTCTTCTTTACCTGTTCTTTGGCATAGGTCACTTTCTGCCCTCCACCTGCTGATATCTTCTTCAGTGACTACTTCAGAGTGACATTGTTCGCTGGCCCTCTTTTCTTCACTGAACTGTAGTTGGTGCTTTTCCTCTCTATTAGGACCTGTGTTAAGGGGCTGCCACTCATTATACTGACTCTTTGTATTGTAATGCTGGTGGCTCGGGAATCGGAATGGGCCATAATGTCTAGTTCTTGTTCTTGTGGCATTGTGATCCCTAGTGATGGATGCGAGAACTTGGCAGTTAAGTCTGGGGAGTGGCATGTGGGAGCTGTGCTGCGAATCACCAGAGGCCTCATGGCTCTCTTTGTTTTCTTCCTGCTGGGAACTGCAGAGTTGGACACGTGTCATTTTTATTGTCAATAGCGTGTCAATTTAACCTGGCATTCCTGATGCTGCGCCCTGCAGTACTGGGCTTTGGGAGCTTAGGGATTGCTGGCCTAATGTACTCTCTGGTCTACTGTCTTGTGAATTATCTGAGATGTCTCGGGCTGAGGCATCGTCATGGCCTATGGCTGCCTGGACATTTGATAAGAATTCCAAGTCAGCCTTGATACTCTGTCCTGGATAAATTTCATCTGCGTCATAGGCTGGTGGATGTGCTGTGGATGTTGACATTATTCTTCTGTGTTGTGTGTAGGCAGGAGTAAAGTTGTAACGCCACCGGGTGTTATTGTCAGCCTTACCTGCTGCAAGTATGTTATGTCAATTCCTAGGGCTGAGATTAGTGTCAAAATGACTGTACATGTCAGGGGTGAGACAGACTCACGGGATGGTGCTGTATCTTCAGAAAGGGCAACAACACAGCCATTCACTATGTGTACCGTGATCTGTAGTCTTGGGTCTTGTGTGGGCTGTCTGTTCATATCCTAGAGTTGTCTTCGGGGGTGGGCAATCTGTGGCAGTGAATGTGGCAATACTAATCTCCTTTTATCATGCGGCTTTGTAAATATGCCCACATTTCTGGATAATGCGTTGTGGATGGGTGTCTTTGTAATAGTTCTGTGAGACTTGGTGATGGCTGCTGCTGCAGCTGGTCATGCAACTCGTGGGTGTGATGCTCACAAACCAGGGGTAAGGTGGGGTCGTGCAGTGCCTGTAGAACTAATGCGTGATGCTCACAGTCTAGTGGTGTGAGGGTATCCTGTGAATCTCCCTGCCCCTCCGGGCAGTTGGTGCTTGGAGGAGGCGGTGTGAGTGAATGCTGGTGGGCGATATCAGGCCTTTTTCTATTTACTACACTACCTACTGACTGAAGTGTGAGTTGTGTGTTATCAGTGAGGGATGTATACATTGGCACTGGGAGGCACAGTCTCACTAAATGCAATGTAGATGCCCTTATCTCAGTACCCTGTGTGAGTGGGATTCCCAATAAGTCCCACGCTCTAGATATTAAGGAGATTTCTTTTTTGTTAAAGCTCATCTGTACTTTCTTTGGTTATATGTGCCTATATGTACTGGAAATCTGGCTGACCTCCTGTCAGTTGTTTTCGGGGGTGGGGCAGTTTACCACAACCTCATGACCTAATGCTTCTATAATGACTGAATAAAACGCTGATCTGATCTCTTCCTTATCTGGGCCGTTGTAAATACCTTCTGGGGATTTGTCAGGGAATTGCAGGGCAGTAGAACGGTTACCAAAACAAGCCTCAAGGACCTTGCTCTGCAAGGGGTTGTGATGTCCTATAATCATGTAACCTGTTCGTTTGTGTAGAATGCAGTTAAAAAGAAACATTTCATGCTATACTAAATGACACCCAGTCATCCAGAAAGCGCAGAGTACTTCTCTGTGTCCTCCCTCGTGAAGCCTGCAGTGCTCGTGGAGGGAGGGGGCGATCCTGAATGCCAAGTGTGCACACAGGAGAGTAGCAGTGTTAAAAAAGCAATATATCTGTGATGATTGTGGTGCTCGATATGCTGTATCTTTTACAGAAACTCCTCAGTTCTGTAGTAGGGGATCTCTGTGTATAGTCATAATCTAGTGAATAGTCCCGCCCATGTGCGTGGACCCCAGAGCAATCAAAAATAATCTCTTAAAGTGTCGAAAAAATGCAGAACTGCACAGACACTGAAGAGATAATTTAAAGACATATAATGCAGCCTAAAAACAGGCTACACTGTCCAGTACTTCAACTAGAAATTCCACCAAAAATCCACAAAACAGCAAAGCCTGTCAAGATTTCCCTTGCCTTCAGCAAAAACCCCTCTGGAATGATAGAGAGGAAGACATGGACAGACAAGCCCCATAGGCTGCCATTATGTGGCTCAGAATAGGATACTGTGCCTTTAAGAGAACTTTCCAGACCTTCACAGTATCCCAGAATGCCCTGCAGGTCCCTCTTACTTTCAGTTCTTTTTTCCGGCTCCTGCTAGCAGGACCCTGGAGCATTGAGCTCTCCCTTTTTGGGACTTATTTGGTGTTTTTTCACTAATTTTCGAAGTTTTTGTACTTTATTGTGCTGTGGGGCTTTTCTTCTTGGTTTTCTCACTCTGTTTTTGTCGAATATGCCTGCCTTATTCGACAAATGCCCGAAGTGCTCCAGGAAAAAGGCCAGGTCGGACCACCATGAGGTGTGTATCCTCTGCCTTCCAGCTTCTCATGTTCCAGAGGAGTGTGTCATCTGCCAAGGCATCTCTGGAAGGACCCTGAAGGAAAGGAAGAAGATCAGACTTCAGGGTCTCGAGGAAAGAAGACTTAAGGCTCAAGGTGGGTCTGGAGGGGCTTCTTCTGCCCATGCTGAGGCTCCTGGGGGGCTCCTGGGGGGCAGGAAGACCAGCAAACGTCACCATTCTCCGCCTGGGTCCGTTGCGCCCACTACGGCGTCGAGAGGAATGACTGCGGTCTGTTCCTCTTCGTCGGAGATGAAACAACCTCAAGGCACGGCGTCGAGGGATGTGACTAGACCTTCGAAGTCTCCGGTGGTTGTTTCATCGTCATCCTCGTCGGCGTAGACGTCGAGCGATCGGCGTCGACGCGCCAGGCCTCGGCGCTCGCCGTCGAGGCGATACCGCCGTTCGCCGTCGGCGAAGAGGAGGCGGGCGTCGTCGGTGAGTTCCTCCCCGTCAAGGTCGCCGTCGAGGCCCAGGTCGCCGTCGAAGCACAGGAAGTCGCCGTCGAGGCACAGGAGGTCGCCGTCGAGGCACATGAGGTCGCCATCAAGGCGCCGAGGATCGCCGTCGAGGCGCCGAGGTTCGACGTCGAGGCGCAAGAGGTATCCGTCGAGGCACAGAAGGTCGCCGTCGAGGCGCCGGAGGGGTTCGACGCCGAGGAAGAGACGCTCGACGTCCAGGGGCCGACGCTCGGCGTATGGTCGCCATTCTTCGACGCCGAAAAGAGGTGGAAGTAGACCTGACGCCGTGGGAGGTTCACCTACGTCCCAGGCTGGAAATTAAGGGGGTTCGCCACACTCGGTGTATTCCGAAGTATATACCCCGTCGGAGAAGGTGTCTCCCCCTCCTCCGTTGCCGAGAGGTCGCCCTCCGAGGACACCAACTCCGCCTCCGTTGCCTCCACCGCAGCCTGGATCAGGGTTGCCTGAGAAGCCACCTCCGGTTCCGCCGAGGTTGACTTCGTTGCCTAACCTTCCAACGCCTCCGAAAGGTACGCCTAGGCCAAAGGCTCCGTCCAAACCCAAGTCACCCGTTCCGGTGGACCCGGTTGATCGTCCTCGGCCGAGGAGGTCCCGTTCACGCTCTGGACGGAGAGGAAGATCAAGGAATCATAGATCCTCCACCAGATCAAGGCGTCGCCATAGGAGGAGGGGGTCCAGGTCCCGCACGGACTCTTACAGGTCCCATACTTCCTACTCGCCAACCTTATCGGATTCTCCTGAGACCAGGATCTCTCCAGTGGACGACATTGCCACGTTCCAGGAAGTGCTCCTGAGGGGGGCTACGAAGTTAGGTATCACGGTGACGGCTCCAACAACTACGACGTCCGTGATATTCGAGACGCTTCACAAGAAGCACTTGTCTCGCCCTCTTCTGCCTCTGGTGCCTGGATTGAAGGAACCTGCGGAGGAGCTGTTCCTCACACCAGCGGTGGTGAAGGCCGCTCCGTCCCGGCTTCTGAAGAAGTACAGGGCCCCAGATTCGGACCCTGCTTTTCTGAGAATGGATCCGGTACCGGACTCGGTGATTGTGACGGCGGCCACGAAATTGCATTCTACCTCCCCGTCATCCACTGTGCCGCCAGATAAGGAGAGTCGATGGATCGACTCAGTGGGACGGAAAGCGTGTGGGACCGCTTCCGCGGCCATGAAAGCTGCCAGTGATACAGCTCTGCTAGGCCGTTACGACCGGGCGCTGTGGGACTCCCTTCAACAGTTCGTAGAACTGCTACCGAGAGACAAGAGGGAGGACTTCCAGGAGATCCTCAAGGAAGGGATGCTGGTTTCGAACCAGGTGATCAGTGCAGCGGCGGACACCTCCCTGTTGGCCGCACATGGTTACTGCCATGGAATCAATCAGCGGCGGCATGCCTGGCTACGGCTGACGTCACTCAAGCCGGAGGCTCAGCAGCGGGTGGCCAATCTGCCCTTTTCCGGAGAGACTCTATTCGGCAAACACGCAGATGATGAGATGGCCCGCATGAAGGCGGAGGCAGAGACCCTGACGGCTGTGGGCTTGGAGAAGCCCAAAGAGAAGAAATCCTTCAGGCCTTTCCAGAGGCGCTACGGCGCACAGGGAAGAGGACGGGGACAGTCTTCGGGACAGCAGCAGCAACAACAGCAGCAGTTCCGGAGACCCTTCCAGAAACGTCAGAAGGGTAGAGGGGGACAGCAGTCCTCTACCGCGAACAAGGGCCCGGCCGGGTCTCGACCCTGAGCGGTTACTTCCCCTTCATCCGTTACCCGCTCCGGTGGGGGGAAGCGTTCAATTTTTTCTGGCAGAGTGGAGAAAAATTACTCAGGACAAGTGGGTGCTGAATATTGTTTGCAATGGATATAGTCTTCGGTTCATCAGCCCTCCTCCAGCGATCCCTCCGGTCAGCTCGCAGTATCAACTGCGCGAGCTCCAGGCAGAGGCTGATATCCTGTTAAGGAAAAGGGCGATAGAAGACGTACCTCTGTCTCAAAGAGGAAGAGGTCTGTACTCCCGGTGCTTTCTGGTTCGCAAGAAGGACAAGAACGAGTTCAGGCCCATTCTGGACTTGCGGCAGGCAAACAAGTGGATTTGCAGAGAAAAGTTTCGCATGCTGTCGTTGCATCAGATTTATCCTCAGTTGCAACAGGGGGACTGGCTTTGTGCCATAGACCTACAGGATGCGTACTTCCACGTGCCCATCGTGTACAAACACAGGAAGTTTCTGCGATTTCAAGTCGGCACCAACCATTATCAATACACAGTGCTGCCATTCGGCTGAAATCTGCGCCCAGGACATTCTCAAAGTGCATGGCAGTGGTGGCGGCACACCTCAGGAAGAACAAGGTGTTTGTCTACCCGTACCTGGACGATTGGTTGATCAAGGCCTCCTCCTTCTCGGAAGCTCAGGCAGACTTCCAGAAGACGTGCGTTCTCTTAAACAAGTTGGGGTTGCACATCAACATGTCCAAGTCTGTCCCGATCCCGGTCCAGTGCATTCAATACTTGGGAGCCACCATCAATACGCTGTCTGCAAGCGTGTCTCCTTCGGAGGAGCGACGGCGATCGATCCTTCGGAAGGCTCAGGCTCTTATGACCGATCCATCTACAACAGTGAGGACGGTGTCTTCTCTACTGGGGTTGATGGCCTCTTGTATCTTCCTCACTCCTCATGCACGACTACACATGAGACCTCTGCAGGAGTGCTTGGAGGCCCAATGGGACCAGAGGAAAGGATCTTGGGACGACAAGATACGACTGTCTCTGCATGCTCTTCAGTCTCTGAAGTGGTGGTGTTCAGCGGAGAATCTCCTCAGAGGGGTTCCCTTCCACAAGGACATTCCTACTCAGACTATCGTGACGGATGCTTCTCTCCAAGGCTGGGGAGCGCATTCGGGAGACTTACAGATTCAGGGAACGTGGTCTCAGACGGAGTCCACGTATCGCATCAATTTCCTGGAACTCAGAGCTGTTCACTTGGCACTGAAGGCCTTTCATCCGTCCTTCCAGACCAACTCTCTGCTTGTACAGACGGACAATACGACCACGATGTTTTACCTCAACAAGCAGGGGGGGTCGAGATCGCGCACCCTGTCTCGGGAGGTGCAGGAGGTGCAGACGATCTGGCGCTGGCTTCTGGCCTGAGGATTGGCGATAACGGCTACCCATCTACCAGGTGTGCAGAATGTTCAGGCAGACGCACTGAGCAGACTGATTCAGGAAAACCACGAATGGGTCATTAACAACGACTTACTAGGAGAAGTCTTCGAAAGGTGGGGGACTCCAGACGTGGATCTGTTCGCCACCGCCGAAAACAGCAAATGCCGAGACTTCGCCTCCAGGTATTTCCAGCAAGGGACGCTGGGGAATGCACACTGGATCAACTGGTCGAACAGCTTTGTTTACGCTTTTCCGCCCATTCCCCTATTTCCAGCGGTGCTCATCAAGCTGTCCCGGTCCAGGGCACGGATGATCCTGATTGCCCCGGAATGGCCCAGACAGTGGTGGTTCACGGACCTTCTACACCGGTCTCTCCTTCCACACATACGACTGCCGTGCAGGCCGGACCTTCTCACAAAGTTCGGGGGGCAGATGTTGCACCCCAACCTCTCGTCCTTGAGTTTGGTGGCATGGCTCCTGAGATGGCCATTTGAATCTGCCCGAAGATTGCATGGACATACTGAAGGAGTCTAAGAGACCTTCCACTCGGACTTCTTATGCTTACAAGTGGAAGAGGTTTTGTATCTGGTGCGTGTCCAAGAACTTTGACCCAACGACGTGCAAGGAAGATGTCATCCTTCCTTACCTTCTGCATTTGGCGCGGTCTGGCCTTAATGTTCATTCCATTAAGGTTCATCTTGCTGCATTGACTGCCTACAGGAAAAGCTCTTCACAGTCTTCCTTCTTCCAGATCCCTGTGATCAAGGATTTTTTGGAAGGCTTGAAGAAAGTGTTCCCTCCTGTCAGGCTTCCTTCACCTTCATGGGAATTGAATGTGGTGCTGTCCAGTGTGATGAAGGAGCCTTTTGAACCCATTCATAAGGCTTCGCTGCAGCACCTGTCCTGGAAGGCGGCGTTCCTCGTGGCCATTACATCGGCCCGCAGGGTGAGTGAAATTCAGGCGTTGTGTTGTAATGAACCTTATACTGTATTTCATGCTGCTAAGGTTGTTATGCGTACTCACCCTAAATTTCTTCCCAAGGTTATTTCTGATTTTCATGTCAACCAGACTATAACTTTGCCTCCGTTTTTTCAGAACCCTTCATCTCCAGCGGAAAGGTCTTTACATTCCCTGGATGTTAGGAGGGTGTTGACATTTTATCTGGATAAGACCAAAGGTATTCGTAGGTCAGACCAATTGTTTATCAATTATTGATCGGTCAGGACGGGTCTTGCGACCTCTAAGCAGTCCATTTCTAGGTGGATTGTATCCTGCATACAACTGTGTTACCAGAAAGCTAATAAGATCTTAGGAGGTAAGCCTAAGGCTCATTCCACCAGGGGCAAAGCTGCCACGATAGCCTTGCTCCGTAATGTGCCGATTGCAGAAATTTGCAAGGCCGCCACTTGGAAGTCGGTTCATACCTTTGCTAAGCATTACTGTCTGGACACTGATCCCAGAGCGGATGCTCAGGTTGGACAGGCTTCGCTGCGGAATTTGTTCGCGCAATAGTGGTGTTAGTTTCTTTTCTCCACCGCCGCTTTGGTGTGGGGATGGGCTTGCCATTCTATTCACTAGATTATGACTATACACAGAGATCCCCTACTACAGAAGGAGTAGTTTCTTTTCTGTAACTCCAGTTCTGTAGTAGGGGTATCTCTGTTATAGTCATAAGCGCCCGCCCTCCTCCCCGGTGGAGACAGATATTCATGTAAGGAATGCTACAGGTCTGGCGTGTTACGCCTTCAAAAAGAACTGAAAGTAAGAGGGACCTGCAGGGCATTCTGGGATACTGTGAAGTTCTGGAAAGTTCTCTTAAAGGCACAGTATCCTATTCTGAGCCACATAATGGCAGCCTATGGGGCTTGTCTGTCCATGTCTTCCTCTCTATCATTCCAGAGGGGTTTTTGCTGAAGGCAAGGGAAATCTGGACAGGCTTTGCTGTTTTGTGGATTTTTGGTTGAATTTCTAGTTGAAGTACTGGACAGTGTAGCCTGTTTTTAGGCTGCATTATATGTCTTTAAATTATCTCTTCAGTGTCTGTGCAGTTCTGCATTTTTTCGACACTTTAAGAGATTATTTTTGATTGCTCCGGGGTCCACGCACATGGGCGGGACTATTTACTAGATTATGACTATAACAGAGATACCCCTACTACAGAACTGGAGTTACAGAAAAGAAACTACTCCTTATCAGTGGCAGATCAACACACATGGGGATACATAAAAATGCATGTACAATCTCCTTAGTTATTGAATCTCACTAACAACCCAGTCTTCAAATGATGTTCACAAAATATTTGCAGCAGTATCTACGTAGCGGGCCCTTACTCTTAAGTGGTAGTATTGGTTTGGGGCCAGGCACCACAATGCACCACAATATTATACAAAAATCAATCTACACAGTGTATAATCAATCAAAGAATCAAAATAAACAATCACGGTGAACGTAAATATCATTGGTATCTGTGTTTCAAAAAGAGAGAGCAATGTACACAGCGCACGCAAAAAAGGAAAAATGCAGAGGGTACTTTTAACTGGTGAAAATACACGATTCACTGTTATACGTATAAACACTCAATCTTCCCGGGGTGCCACTTAAACTTAAAACAACACAGGCGCCATCCAAAATGCCGTTAGCTACTCGTATTTCAGAATTTGCCTCATCCCTATTGACTAATGAAATAGAGGGTTACCTTCTCTGTCACCGTATACCAGACAGAGGCTTTCTCACTTGATAAATATTGAAAAGACGACGGCTCCAATCTCTCCCTTCTCTGTCACCCTATCTCTACAGAGGATCTCTTACTTGATAAATACTGAAAAGATGACGGCTCCAATCTTTTCCTTCCCTGTGTACCTATATCTACAGAGGATCTCCTTACACGATAAATGTTGAAAGGATGCCAGGTGCAATCCTTTCCTTCCCTGCTTTTCAGAGGATTCCTTAAAGAGCAAAAAATAAGCGCTTGAAAGATGCAAATTCCACCTTTCCTTCCTTGACAATCTGTAGATGCGTCAAAGGTCCTCTCTTCAGAGAGGTACCGCAATAAAAATAAATGTTGAAAGAACTGCCACATGCATTCTCTCCTTCCCTGTATTTTATATGCAACAGGGGATTCCTTATTAAAAGCTAAATTAAACGCTGAAAGACACCAACTGCGATCTCTCCTTCCCTGAATATAACAGGGGATCCCTTTAACCGCTAAATAAATGCTGAATAAAAAAGCAAAATGTAAAAATTTGCTTTACAAGATGACAGATACAATCTTTCTTTGTAACTACACGAGGCTTAGCAATAACATGCGGCTATTTATAGAAGGAGAAGCACGTAAATCACAGTAATGACCTAACTGTCAGGCTCAGTCTCCACTTAGCACACAATCCCTCCCTCTGCGCAAGATCAAATGGCGAGGCTAACAGACAGGGAGCACGGAGTACTGGCAGGACTACTGCTGCGCCACAATAATACACACCTTTCCTCCGCACCCAAGAGAGAGAGAACAATAGCAGCGACGGGCAGTCAAATGATATGATGCTTACCCATGCGCTGTGTTCTTCCCAATGGACCGCCAGAGAGCAGTGCAGAATCGCTTAGCAGTTTTGTACTTCCTCCTCTCCAATCCAGATGCGTCCTGTTCAGTTAGTTTCTGCCATCACGTCGAGGTCACCAAAATGTTGGAGGGAAAATTAATTGTGGGCAGGAGGGGTCAGGGGGCTTGGCCCATTCAGAGACTCCGCCGGGCGTCCATTGTCAGCACTTTAGCGACAGGCTTAACTCAGCCCCCAAGCAATTCTCACACCTTCATTCCAAAATGTACTGTGCTTGGGGTGGCTGAGAGGTAGAGCTGTGGCCCTGGTGGAGTCTGCACAAAGCCGCTTGCACATTCCCTTTTGCCCAGGGCCTCGAAAATCCGAAGGACCGGCCCTGTGAGAGATGATGCATCTCCAAGGATCCACAACACCTACCAGGTGGAGACCATAACAGTAACACTAGAGTCAGTCTGTCAGCAAGGGGAAGCCTTCTCATTAGTAAGGCATCCGAGGAGTAAAAAAAGGAAGGAGGCAATCGGTTGTTAACAATTTATGGCATCACGTTGATCAGTGCTCAGAGACTTTAAAGACCGATGGACACACACATTTAAATAAATAGGTCTGCTACTCTGCCTTTAAAAATAAGACTAACTAGTTGCTGAAAAAAACAGAATAAATGTTGCTCTGGTTCATCATAAGAATTCATTTATTGACTGGCTGCAGGTTACAAGTTGACCGCTCTCATCTGGTGTTCAATCCTCGTTGTGATGCCAGTCCGCCGACCGCCCTGGTTACTAGATACGAGCAAGTCTCAAGATGTGCGGGAATTTTGTTTTTAATTAACCCACTTTGCAGAGACTCTACATCCTAGATGAAGCTAAAAATCCGAGGCTATTTTTACAAAAATGAGTTTAATCTGGAAACCTTTATTAGGACCTCCTTTTTCAAATACTATCATTTACACACGTTTAGGCACCAAGCCACAATATTACGCATCATTCTTTTCGGCAAATGATACCTCTTGAAATATACAGGGCTGAGGAGCAGATTTGCGAACCTGTATTTAGTAGTTGAGTTACAGTAATACAGCGAATTCTGTTATTTAACTGTTAATAATATATTATTAATAGGCAAAAACAACCGCTTGGTGATAGAAAAAAAATCGTACATTGATAGTGAGGATATAACCTCGTAGTTTGTTCTTTTGCTATTTCAATATAATGCATACACCAACACTAGCATAGCCGGACTCTTGCTTGCAGGCACAGGTATGCCAGGCAGCCTGCTGCCTGAGCCAGCCACCACTACCTCGCTCCGGACCGGCAGCAGTCAGCACGGCCGGGTTGACACCCCTGGCCCCTGCTCACCAACAGCCAGGAGCCTGCTCAGTGCTTACAATTAAATAAATCCACACTGCAGGGGCAGCCCCAGGGCCCTAGTGCGCTGTGAACCGGGCCTTGGATTAAACAAAAAAGTATCGGCGGGCGTAGCCGTAGGCCATTACTTAGGCCAAGCTATAACCTTTGTTTAATCCCGGCCCGGCCCACAGTGCCAACTCATGATTAATCTGATGATAATTTGCAAAATACAAACAACACATCACAGTGACTCACCTGCGGGCGGCGGGCGACAGTCAGTCAGCAGTGAAGGAGGGACAGGCAGGCAGGGGCTGGAAATAATTAGGTCTCGGCTCAACGCGCGGAAGCGCGTCTCGCCGAGATCTTTTGTTAGCGAGTGTGCTTCCCAGGAGACAGTTTCGGCCACGCGCATCCTTTGAGCCGATTTGAAACGTGACCGCGCGCTGTGGCCAGGCGCTGTCTCCTGGGAAGCTCAAGCACCACACACGCATGCGCATACACACACACAAGCGCCCATGCACGCACGCACATACATACATACAGAGACACCCCCCCTGACACATACACACACATGCGCACACACACAAGTGCACCGAGGCCCCCCCTCCCTCCCCCGCCGTCACCGTCGCACACATACATACACACACGAGCATACACGCACACACACACACACAAGTGCACCAAGCCCCCCAGCCTTTTGGAACTTACCTGGCCAATGTCGGGGACTCTGCTCTCAGCACGCGGCGCCCAACCTCCTGCTGGCGCGGCCCCGGGGCTCCACACCGCTCACAGGAGCCCCGGGCGCGAGACGCATTTGACTCCGCCTGCCTCCTCTTCCGGTCTGGACGTGGCCCTGCCCACGTCACAGGCGACCGTGCCTGACTTCCGGGGCACAGTGTTCATTAATACAAATGTTTACAAATGTTTTTATACCACGTGTGACATTCGTGTTCTATTTTTTGCTCGTTCTGCTTTTCCATTGACGGAATATTTATATAAACGAGTAAGGGAATGCAGTATGTACTTTCACAGTGACACGGTCGCTCCCACGCTCCCTGGCTCCTGGTGGTATCGTTACTCTTACCTCCGACCATCTGTGTGCCTGTAATTCAATTGTGCATCTGCATTAGCGCTTCTGGTTGTGCATTTGTTTTAGCGCTTGTGGTGTATTCCTCAATCTGCTCAGTTTTTGGCACTTTATAACGCTACAGCGTTTCAGGTATTCTGCAGCGCAGCACAGCACAATTTAGGCAATTTAATCAGCGCAACGGTAACGGAGCTGCGCTCTACCTGTTAACATTAATCTGCATGTTGCCTATCTCACTCAGTTGCTATCACGCGAGGTACACGCCAGGGGTGTCCTCTGTCCCCCCTCCTTTTTGCGATTGCGGTCGAGCCTCTGGCTTGTCGGCTCCGTCAACTGCACCGGGAGGGTGCCATACAGTGCCTGCAACGCCAAATAGATGTCTCTCTCTACGCGGACGACATTACGCTTTATGTCAAGCACCCCCATCTTCACCTCAACCCTTTATTGAGAGAATTTGTGGCCTTCGGGGGTATGTCGGGGATACACATAAATTGGTCCATGTCGCAGTTCTTTCCCCTCACTGACTCAGTAATCGACTTTCCCCTTGACTACCCACTAGAATGGTGTCGCTCTGATCTCCGATACCTAGGCATACAAATCTCGCGGGATCGGGAGGAG
This sequence comes from Lissotriton vulgaris, assembly GCF_964263255.1. Lineage (NCBI taxonomy): Eukaryota > Metazoa > Chordata > Amphibia > Caudata > Salamandridae > Lissotriton > Lissotriton vulgaris. Next base: position 169,819,364 of record NC_141687.1, on the reverse strand, counting down.
ACAATTCGCTCCAATTACGGGGTAGCAATCACAACCCTTACAGCCATGGTTGACCGCTGGATTGCATTACCGCTTTCCATGGCTGGTAGAGCTTCCCTTATTAAGATGGTAGTGTTGCCCCGCTTCCTCTACCTCTTTCTCAACATCCCGTATTACCCGGGTACCTTTTTTTTTAAAACACTGAAGTCGGAGCTCTGTCGCCTGTTCTGGGGGGGCAAGGCCCCACGACTGAAATGGTCCACACTCATATTGCCTTACGAAGCTGGAGGCTTCGACGTCCCCGACCTTGAAGCCTACTATCTTTGCGCGCAGGCCCACTATGCATTCCATTGGATGGCTCCCACGCCATTCATGCCGCAGCTCGCTGTGGAAGACTGGATAGTACACCCTATACCGCTCAATGGCTTAATTCACTGTCCGGAGTCGGTAATCCAGACTTCGAACACGTCTGTTTCTTGCACCTTGGATGCATGGCGCCGCCTAGCTAGGAGGCTCTCTTGCTCCTTCCCTTACTCCCCCCTTCTCCCCCTGACATACCACCCCTCACTCGCACTATTGCAGGAACGGGGATTTCGGCTGCTTTGCGACCGGTTGCATATTGTCACCTGGGGGGATCTGTTCGTAAACAAAGTTTTCAAATCCATGGAAGTACTCTTTGCCACTTATGACCGTTCCCCACTCGATGTATTCTATTACCTTCGCCTCCGACAGGGGATGAAAGATATCCTACCTGATTATCCTAATGAACCAGAACTCCTATGCCCATTGCACTTTCTGCTCAGCTCGCAAGATGGGGCCCACTTGGTCTCTGGCCTGTACCGCCGCCTTCGTTCAGACATCGACCCTCTTGTGACTGGCGCTAGGGCATCCTGGAGTGCAGATCTATCCTCCGCGCTCACTGATGAACAATGGCAGTATTGCTGCACCCTCACAGCTAGGATATCGGCCAGTAGCAGGCTCAAGATGATCCACTATAAGTTCCTTCAACGTCTATATTACACCCCGGTCAAAAAATTCAGGTTCCGTCTGGCTGATACCGACAAATGCAAGCGCTGCCGAGCCGACCATGCGGGCTTCTTACACCTTGCCTGGGAATGCCCGGCCGTTCGGATGTACTGGCAACAGGTGACCGATGCTCTCACAGCCATGACCAAGGTCCCTATTGAGGCGGAGCCGCGTATCACACTTCTGGGACACACACCGCATATTCCAAAAACCAGCAGGAAATTCATTGATACTGCCCTGCTCTTGGCTAAACGGCGTGTGGCATGTCGCTGGGGACGAGGCAGGGCACCAAAAATTTAAGGACTGGCTCTCGGATTTGACTTACTGTCAGGCCCAACACATCACTTATTCCGAATTGTTGCCGCTCTCAAACAGGCCTAAAGACATCTGGGAGCCACTGGTTTCCTACCTGCTGGCTCAGGAGGACGATGACGCGGCCTCGGAACATCAGCGGGAGTAGGACTGATCAGGCTACCGGCCCTGGAGACTAAGAAGCGCTGGTTCCTGGCGCATGCATATACTGTGCTTCCGACCTGACTCATGACCCCTACTGACCACGCTACTAACATAGACATGACGCTTAACGCGAGCGGCTGCTATTCCACCATCCGATACGCATCATATCCCCACATTTCCTTCTACTAACACTTCCTGGGGACACAGCATAAGTCCACTACCCTATTTCTATGCAGGCCCAACCGATGCCACGACCACTACCACAATGCCATGTAGCAACCTATGATCTTTATTCCATGAGCAAGCGCATAGAACTGGAATCTCTTCCTCATTCAGACGTGTGTATAAGACCTTCTTTTTTATTGTTTATTGTTGCGGGTTGATAAGAATTGGGGTGGGGGGGGCGGGGGGGAAAAATGTAAAACCTGTTCTGCTGCTGCAAATCCTGCAATGTACATACTCCTCCTCCCCTTCTCCCTCCCCTCCCCCCTTTCTCCTCCTTTTTTTCTGTTTTATTCCCCCCCCCCACTCCTACCCGCCCCTTTGCTTTCCTCTCCTTCTTTTCTACTCCCTTCCTCTTATTGTGCTCACCACCAGGCGCTCCCTTATCGATATGGTTTGTCGCCACCGGGCCTCCGGGATGCCGGTAACAAGGCTGTGTTTATCTTTGCTTGCTTTCGTTTCATATCACTATGGACATGACGCTGCCAGCCTCCGGGTTGTAGGCGAGCACAGCAGTGTACTTTCCTTATTATGCAATAAAGCAGTTTGAATACCAAAAAAAAAAAAAAACATTAATCTGCATGTTTAAAGCGCTTGTGAACTTTTATCTGTGCCCCAGCCTCACTCGACTTTTCTCTACCTCCATTTTGTTTGTTGTTGTTTCCCTGAGCCCGTCCTCCTCGCACCGCTCCCGCCTCCCTGCTGCCCCTCCCATGCCCCTCCCCCTCAAAGTGTTTTAATGACTGATGCGCCCACGCGCAGCGTCCACGCACTACGGCCTCGCCGAAGGTGCGCCAAAGGTAAGCCCGTCTACGCCCGTCCGCACCAAGACCGCGCCCAGCGCCAGACCCCCTGGCCCTCGCAATGCCCATCCCCCCGCATTACTTACGACGCCTCCACCCTCCTAGCCCTTAACCCCAGCCATTCCCCCAACTGCGTCCAAGCCGCTCCTGGACTCACCCATGGACCCTTCTCTTGCAACTCCTGCAAGTTCGACAGTACCAAAACCAGCTCCCCATCCACCAACACCAAACAGAGATCCGACACCAACCACCTAAAATGCATCCTGCTCAACACCCGCTCGATCCACAGACACGCCATCGACCTCTGGAATCTACTTGACACCATCTCACCGGACGTCGCCTTCCTAACAGAAACATGGATGAATGCCTCTTCAGCCCCAGACATCACCATTGCCATCCCGGAAGGATACAAGATCATCCGTAAGGACCGCATCGAGCAAACAGGAGGAGGCATCGCCATCGTCCATAAGAACTCCATCCGCATCTCAACCAGCTCAGATGTCAACCTTGCAAGCGCCGAACACCTCCACTTCCAGATCCACACCGACCCCAAGACCACACTCAGAGGTACCCTCCTCTACCGGCCTCCAGGACCCCGCGCACAATTCAAAGACGACATCACTGACTTTATCACTCCACACGCCCTCCCCTCCGAGGACTACATTCTATTGGGAGACCTCAACTTTCACCTGGAAAAGTACAATGACAACAGCACAGCACCACCACCCTTCTGGACAATCTCGCCAACCTCGGACTCAAACAACTGGTCACTACCCCCACCCACATTGCTGGTCACACACTCGACCCTATCTTCACTTCCAGCAAACATGTCTCCTTCAGTCACACCACAGCTCTTCACTGGACGGACCACAGCTGCGTTCACTTCACATACAATAAGACCACAACCCACAACCATCCTCAACCCACCATGCGAAGAAACTGGAACAAAATCACCATCGACCAGATCTCCTCTTCGCTTCTTCAAAACCCTCCTATCCACTCCTCTAACCCCGACCAAGCAGCCATTAACCTCACCCAATGGATATCCAACAGCGCCGACATCCTAGCACCGCTGAAAAAACGTCAAAGCAAACCAGTCAACAAAAACGCCTCCTGGTTCAACGATGATCTTAAGAAATCGAAGAAACACTGTCGCTCCCTCGAGAAGGCCTGGAAGAAAGACCCAAACACCAGCACCAGGGACGCCTTCAAAAACGCCACCTGCATACACCACCAACTAATCCGGTCTGCCAAGAAAGCCGCATTCAAAGACCGTCTAGATAACAACGCCCACAACAGCAAGGAATTATTCAACATCGTCAAAGAATTTACTAACCCTTCAGCCAACTCCAACGACATCACTCCCTCTCAAACCCTCTGCGACTCCCTAGCTTCCTTCTTCCACAACAAAATCGCAGACATCCACAACAGCTTCGACTACCAACCCGGAGCCCAACCCACCCAACCTTCTGCCGCACCCTCGTCCCCCTTGAACATCCTCAATGACTGGAACCCCATCTCCACTGAGGACACCATCCGCCTGATGAACTCCATCCACTCAGGATCCCCAACGGACCCATGCCCTCACCACATCTTCAACAAAGCAGACTCCATCATAGCTCCACACCTCCGAGACGTCATCAACTGCTCCCTCTACTCCGCCACCTTCCCGGAAAGCTGGAAACACGCAGAACTCAGCGCCCTTCTGAAAAAACCCACAGCTGACCCCACCGAACTCAAAAACTACCGGCCCATCTCGCTTCTTCCATTCCCGGCCAAAGTCATCGAGAAAGCTGTCAACAACCAACTCGCCTCCTTCCTCGAAACCAACAAATCCCTCGACCCCTCACAGTCCGGCTTCAGAGCCAAACACAGCACTGAGACCGCACTTATCGCAGCTACAGACGACATTCGAACTCTCCTGGACAATGGAGACACAGTCGCCCTCATCCTCCTCGACCTCTCCGCTGCCTTCGACACAGTCTGCCATAGCACCCTCCTACAGCGCCTCAGAAACGTAGGAGTCCAAGGAAAAGCACTGGAATGGATCACCTCCTTCCTCACCGGAAGAACCCAGAGAGTCCGCCTCCCACCATTCAAGTCAGAGGCCTCTGAAGTCATCTGCGGCGTGCCACAAGGATCGTCACTCAGCCCCACCCTCTTCAACGTATACATGAGCCCCCTCGCGGCCATCGCTCGCCAACACAATCTCAACATCATCTCCTACGCGGATGACACTCAACTGATCCTATCACTCACCAAAGACCCTAACACCGCCAAAACCAACTTACATGAAGGAATGAAAGAAGTAGCCGAGTGGATGAAGCACAGCCCTCTGAAACTGAACTCAGACAAAACAGAAGTCCTCATCCTAGGCACCTCCCCCTCCGCCTGGGATGACTCTTGGTGGCCAGAAGCCCTTGGAAAAGCACCCATCCCGACGGACCACGCACGGAACCTGGGCGTCATCTTGGACTCCTCACTCTCTATGAACAGACAAGTCAACGCCGTTTCATCATCATGCTTCAACATTCTTCGCATGCTCAAAAAAACATTTCGCTGGATCCCCACCGAAACTAGAAAAACGGTCACCCACGCACTGGTCACGAGCCGACTGGACTACGGAAACACACTATACGCCGGTACCACCGCAAAACTCCAGAAAAAACTCCAACGCATCCAGAACGCTTCAGCCAGGCTCATACTAGACATCCCGCGTAAAGAACACATCTCTGGTCACCTGAAAAACCTCCACTGGCTCCCCGTAAATAAGAGGATTACCTTCCGCCTCCTAACCCACGCACACAAAGCACTTTACGAACTCGGACCCGAATGCCTCAACACACGACTGTCCTTCTACACCCCCTCCCGTCAGCTACGATCCTCCAACCAAGCCCTTGCCACTGTACCTCGCATCAACAAAACCACCATGGGAGGTAAATCCTTCTCCTACCTGTCAGCTAAAACTTGGAACTCACTTCCCACTCACCTTCGCCTTACTCAGAACCACCTAGCTTTCAGAAAACAACTTAAAACTTGGATATTCGACAAGTAATTCCCCACCCTTCCTCTAGCGCCTTGAGACCCTATGGGTATGTAGCGCGCTATATAAATCTCTTGACTTGACTTGACTTGAGTCATTCGAATAGGGTCCCATGTCTGCCAAAGGGAACAATGCCGTTTCTGTAGGTTATCTTAAACTAGTTATGACATGTTGGCCTTTGTACGCTAGGTATTTTAGTGTTAAGCCATACCCATAACAGCATAGTTATAATATGCCTCTCAGTCTAACGTGCTGTAAGCTCGGGGCTCGCTGGCTCGCCACGTGCCTGTCTGGCAGCTCTGCTGTGCCTGTATTGGCAGCGACGTAAAAGATTTTTTGAAAACTTTCACAGATGGGTGGTGGTCTAGAACATATCTTGACGAATCCATTTCGCGGCCCATCGAAAAATACTGCACGTGCCACCCAACTGCATTTATCCAAGAGCCCCTCTCGGAGGAGCGCGTGTGCCTGGGTACTTCTTATGCTGTTTCTGGACACGGGGCACTTTTTACGGTTGACCCGATGCGCTGGAGATGATGCTGATGCGGCGGGTTGCTTTGCAGAATGTGCAGTAAAGCACTGCTGCCGCCGACCCTTTCTTGTGAGGAGACATGCGTCCCTTCCCTGTCACAGCGCCAGGCGCGCTGCCCGAAGCCCCCTTCTTAATAAGTGATGTGTTTAATCAAATGGAGAAGAGAGGATAAAAGCACAGTGCTAGTGCAATGAGTGAAACAAAACTGCTATATATGTCCTCCTACATCCAACACACAGTCTTACATCGTAGGTGCCAAGAAATATATGAGAGTACCTACATACTGCATCCGGCCGTGAAGGGCATTTACACTACGGAAGGGAGAATGCAGAGTAGTGTGTGCAGAGTAGTGTGTGCAGAGTAGTGTGTGCAGAGTAGTGTGTGCAGAGTAGTGAGTGCAGAGTAGTGAGTGCAGAGTAGTGAGTGCAGAGTAGCGAGTGCAGAGTAGTGAGTGCAGAGCAGAGTAGTGAGTAGTGAGTAGTGAGTGCAGAGTAGTGAGTGCAGAGTAGTGAGTGCAGAGTAGTGAGCACAGATTAGTGAGTGCAGAGTAGTGAGTGCAGATTAGTGAGTGCAGAGTAGTGAGTAGTGAGTGCAGAGTGGTGAGTGCAGAGTGGTGAGTGCAGAGTGGTGAGTGCAGAGTGGTGAGTGCAGAGTAGTGAGTGCAGAGTAGTGAGTGCAGAGTAGTGAGTGAGTGCAGAGTAGTGAGTGCAGAGTGCAGAGTAGTGAGTGCAGAGTGCAGAGTAGTGAGTGCAGAGTGCAGAGTAGTGAGTGCAGAGTGCAGAGTAGTGAGTGCAGAGTGCAGAGTAGTGAGTGCAGAGTGCAGAGTAGTGAGTGCAGAGTAGTGAGTGCAGAGTGAGTGTGCAGAATGCAGAATAGTGAGTGCAGAGTGCAGAGTAGTGAGTGCAGAGTGAGTGTGCAGAATGCAGAATAGTGAGTGCAGAGTAGTGAGTGCAGAGTGAGTGTGCAGAATGCAGAGTAGTGAGTGCAGAGTGAGTGTGCAGAATGCAGAATAGTGAGTGCAGAGTAGTGAGTGCAGAGTGAGTGTGCAGAATGCAGAATAGTGAGTGCAGAGTAGTAAGTGCAGAGTGAGTGTGCAGAGTGAGTGTGCAGAGCAGTGAGTGCAGGTGCAGAGTGGTGTGTGCTGTTGAGTGCAGAGTGCTGTGTATTGGCAATGTAAATGACAATGCCATTTATTTATGATTTAAAGAAAAAAAAGAAATGTCATGAGCAATGCCAATAGCTCTACCGTTAATGATGCAGAGACCATTGCATTGCAAATGCTTGTTAAATTATGTGGTGGCTTAGTTGTTCTGGAATGCTGCAGGTCCTCTCGACCTGGCCTCATGGCGGCAGCGGTCACGCACACTTTAATACGCATGCCCCCAATGCGCATGTCACTACCACCACGGCAGCCTCAACCTAAGTTGGGTGAACTAAGGTCGCGCAGACATGGCGGCGCCGGCGAGACATCTGCGCGCTGCGCAGGAGCGCGACCCGACCCACCACCTATTAAATGTGCGCGGATTCCAATGCATTGTTTATACAGATGATGAAGATTGCAGCAGTGTAGATAATCCAGAGAGAGTGATGATATAGTTGTGCAGTGCTTTTTTTTGCCCATGCACGGAGCGAGGAGAGATGAAGTCAGTGAAGCAGGGTAGGGAGTTCTCTGATTTATTTTCTGACTAACGCTACAGTCGGACCTAAGAATCGGCCCCAGCAGCAACAAAACCGACCCCCTGCCAAAAAAACGGCCCCCACACCTGGCAGCCTACCGGGGATTGCCCGTTGCCCGGCATTGCCAGTCCGGCCCTGGTTGCAGCAATGTCTTCCTGTTGTAATAAGTCTTGTGTGGGTCCCCTCATAAAGGGCGCACAGTCGAATAAAGAGTGTAGTGTGGGAAGCTCTGTTAAGTAGGTACCCTAGTGAGATTTAATTGCATGCCTAAGCCTGTAAAACGTGAATCGAAACAGCAGCACTGGGTTACTGATATATTGTGGGGTTTCCTCAGTGTGAAACGTTCTGTTGGGATACAGATCTTGCAGCAGTTGTATGCCTGCCTCATGCAATAGGCGCAACGTGCCCGCCTCATGTGTCACCTATAGTGCCGCATGATGCTCCAGGGGCAGCGCCGGGGAATAAATAGGTAACTTATCGGTCAGTTTGGCTATCGCCTGCCCCACAGCTACAGTGGTATCCATGGTATTTATTTCCTATTTTGGGACCCTACGCTTCCTATGTGTGAACAAACTGTGCAGTGGATGGGGAAGGCATCCCCCTCCTCCACCACGACGTGAGGTGTGAATGCATGTGATCGGACTCAGAAGTATGCGTATTGTGCCTGCGCACTCCGGTAGTAAATTTAGAGGACCGGAGCCCCGAAACCTCCTTCGCCATATTCTAAAGTAAGAGTAGCCCAACTCACCCGAGCTTGCTTGCCCCCACCATATTAATCCAAGCAGAGTCGTCCGTAGAGTGTCAAAAAATTCGCCATATTCTAATGTAAGAGTAGCCCAACTCACCCGAGCTTGCTTGCCCCCACCATATCAATCCAAGCAGAGTCGTCCGTAGAGTGTCAAAAAATGTCTTCATCAATAAAATTGGGATATAAGAAAACAAATACAAAAAGCGCGGCAGAACCACCATTTTCGTGAGTGCAATGCGGTCGGCAAGAGACGGAGCATAGCTATCCATTTTTCGACCTGTTGACCTAATGTGCTGCGTGCCCGCCAATAGTTTTCGCATATAACTACCTCTGGGTACCAAAGGATCCAGACTCCAATATGTTTCACCGGGTTCACCGTCCATACCAACGGATACTCCATTGTTGGTTGAGTCGTGGATTCTGTCAATGGGATAATAGTAGACTTGTCCCAGTTTACCGTTAGGCCTGACATCAATCCAACTTTGATATACTCTTGCAGCAGCTGGGATAGATACCGAGAAGGCTCTCGAACAAAAAGCACCACGTCATCGGCGTATAAGGAGATAACAACCAGACGATAGGTAACATTTAGTGCTGCCTCTCTGTGTTTCTGCCATATCGCACACGCCAGGGGCTCCACAGCAAACAGAAGAGGTGACAGTGGGCAGCCCTGGCGGATGCCACACCGAATAGGAAAGGTAGCTGAATTCAGGCCACCCACTCGCACGCGCTCCGTCGGGTCAGCGTATAATATCATAACCCATTTTGTGTACATTGGTAGGAACCCCATACGGCCTAAGATATAGAACAAATACTTCCATTCGATTGAATCGAAAGCCTTGGCCGCATCCAGCATTACTGCTGCCGCTGGCAGGCTCGGTTATAAAACGTCGAGCATTGCTAATATAGTCCTCAGATTATACGATGTGGAACGCTCCGGTATAAAACCCGACTGATCCGGTAGGGCCAGACATGACATCAGAGGTTGTAGTTTACCAGCAAGAATTTTGGCGAGTATTTTCGCATCTATATTAATCAGAGATAACGGCCTGTAGGAGTCACAGAAATCGGGGGACTTATCCTTTTTAGGTCTCGGCCTGCGTAGGCTGCACTTGCGCCGTCTCGCTGGTGAGATTTTATGTTTTCCAGAGTGGGGCTTGAACCCGCCCCTCTTCTCCATTGGCTGGCTTCCTAAATGGAGGCCAGCCATTGGAGAAGACGGGTGTCTGTCCATTTAAGCCCCGTCTTTTTCGGATTGAGGGGCGTGTTTTTTTAGGTTCTTTCTTTTTCCCATTGGCTGGAATTGTACATTCCAGCCAATGGGAACAGGAGATAAAGAAAAACACGCCCCCCCAAGTCCGAAAATGACGGGGCGTTTCTCTGAGGCATTTCTGTTTGACCTCGGAGAAACATGGTAGTGTCATGGCGTGGTCCGCTTTCCAGCCGGAGTTCGCTTGTTCAGGTAAACTCGTGGTTTTTGGTGTTCAACAGCGAGTGTGTAGAAGATCATAAAGCAGCTGGAGGCTTTTTCTAGTATATTTGTTTTAGGCCGCCGTGGAGCAATAATTTGCATTTGATCCGAATGGAAAACAATGACGCAGCGTTGTCTGCTTTCCAGTCGGAGCTCACTTGTTCAGGTAAACTCGTGGTTTTCGGTGTCAACAGCGAGTGTGTAGAAGATCATACCTTCACGTCATTGCGTGCAACCAAACCGTATTCACCTCACACGGGGGGAGGAGTCTCGCTGTTAGTTCCTTATGGTTTTTACTCCACAGGCGCAGAAGCCACACAACAATGACAAAAGCAGCTGGAGGATTTTTCCAGTATATTTGTTTTAGGCCGTCGTGGAGCAATAATGCGCGTTTGATCTGAATGGAAAACGATGTCGCAGCTGTGGTCGGCTCGCTAAAAGTAGTAATTGACATCTTTCGGTGTATTTTGTTGGTTTCCGAAATTACTGTGTGCACAAGATGAATGAATGTGCATGTCTGTGCAAGTACTTTACTACAGACTGCGGTTCTTTGATGTTTGCGTAGCCCACGTGCCATCGTGGGCTTCAGGGCGGGTCTCAAACTCATTCAGAGCAACTAATGATTCAGGAAAACATTTCTTTTTTCATTTAGTGGATTTTTAAGCATATGTGATTTAATTTATTTTAACTTCTTTTCATTATTTTAGTAGAGGAAATGTTCGTTTTTACTATTAAAACAGCTTTACTGCTGTTATGCGTACTTATTAGTACTCCCAGCAGCACTTCTTGTTCTGCCTGACTGTAAATGTAGTACTCCCGGCAGCACCTCTCATTCGGCCTCACTGACTGTGCATGTAGTTCTCCCGGCAGCACATCTCGTTCGGCCTCAGTAACTGTACATGTAGTACTCCCAGCAGCACCTCTCGTTCGGCCTCACTGATTGTACATGTAGAACACACACAGTGTTCAACGCGTTTTCAGTCCATCACTTGCTAGGGTACTGATTTATTATGCTATCTAAGTTAAGTGGAGCACTATCTGTTCTGGGCTAGAGGATCCTTCTAGATATGCCACAGGTAACTAGACAAAGAGATCGTTGGTTGGCCGTATAGGTAGTGATGGCCATTCAAACGTGAAGTCACGTTTTTTTCTGCAACATATGTTCGAGATTCTTCCTCCATTTTTATCGACACAATGGGTTTGTTTTTAGCCAGCATATTTAGCTTTCCTTTGTAGGTAAATAAATCCCCTTTGGTATCCTCATTGTTCTACGACCTAATCCATCATTTTCTTTACTTACCTTTTTCCTCAGGAAATTGGTTGCTGCACGTAATGCATCACCATTCAAAATTCTGTCTTGTCTTAAGGCAATCCATATTAGCCAGGCAGCTCGTTCATTAAGCAATGCTTCCTCAGTACGGCTGTTTTTACTCTGACACGTACACTTGCATTTTTTCCTACTTTTTTGCAGTCATATTTTTTATTTTTTGCTTTGAATTCGTCTGTTCCATTACTGGTGTGAAAGGTGAGATTGCTGCCCTAATACAGAAACCTTGTTAAATTATGCATAAAGAGGTGAAAGTTGTTTTCAATAGCGCGAATTTGACCCAAAGGGATCGGAGCGCTTTACATGAGCATCACTTGCATTGCAGACGGACACATTCATTTTTTCTATTAGCACGGGGAGATTAAGTGATTTGCCCATTATCCCAGGATGTTGAGTATCCCGGTCGACCGCTCTAGCCGTTAGGCCACAGGATTGCCCTTGTCTGTTTTTGTTATGCCTCACCCCTTCTTTGCTACACTTTGCCAATAAAGTAAGACAGAGGTATAATGCGTTGATTTAATAAATAAACGATTAGGTGTTCCATTTTTCTTACTATTTTCTTTAAATGATTGCCTAACCTCACTGTGTGTTTGGCTCTGTGTGTGTGTGTGGGGCTCTGTGTGTGTGTGTGGTGCTCTGTGTGTGTGTGTGGGGCTCTGTGTGTGTGTGGGGCTCTGTGTGTGTGTGGGGCTCTGTGTGTGTGTGGGGCTCTGTGTGTGTGTGGGGCTCTGTGTGTGTGTGGGGCTCTGTGTGTGTGTGTGCGTGGCTCTGTGTGTGTGTGTGTGGCTCTGGCTCTGTGTGTGTGGGGCTCTATGTGTGTGGGGCTCTCTGTGTGTGGGGCTCTCTGTGTGTGTGTGTGTGTGTGTGTGGGTGCAAATGCAACAGATCTCACATTTGCGAGAAATTAAGCTATTGGCATTGTAAATGACAATGCCATTTATTTATCTGTTTTCAAAACCAACACATAAATAGAAATGTTGTATTTTACAATGCCAATAGGTCTAACTTTTGCAAAGGCGAGACGTTGCATTGTAAATGCTTGTTAAGCAGAGTTATTAACAATGCCTGCCATAAGGCTCGTGTGCCTCAGCATACATCTCGAGCAAGTGAGAAGTGAGCAGATCCGCGTAAGCTTTATAAAATTCGATAGTAAGGCCGTCGGGCCAAGGCGCCTCAGCGTTCGATAGGGCACAGATCGCCGCCTTTATATCCTCCTCAGCTATTGGCTGATTCAGATAGTCCCTGTGGGCATCAGACAGCCAGTCCCGGTCCAGAAGGAATAACGTGGTATTTTGGGCCTGGCGGAGTCCACCAACACAGGCCGAATGGAGGATTTCATAGAACGGCTGCTGATTGATCTTTTTTCAGGGAGTCTTTATCAGCTCATCTTATAATAGAAAGGGTGAACAGGTCCCTAGCTGCACGTCCGCCTCCGGGGCACCACAACGTCCCGTGATTGTGCGGTTTCTAAACTATGGGGCCTGTGATGCCATCCTGCGCCTGGCCAGAGAGAAGGGGCATCTATATATTCCTCCATCTCAGAACAAGTAGCCCCATCCCTAGAGGTGTAAAGGTCAGTATAGAATTTGCGAAATTGCTCAGTTATGTCCAACGGGTGGTAACGTTCCTCACTTTGAGTGTCCGTTATCTTATCTATGTTTTGCTGCGCTGTACGAGTTTTAACTTTATCTGCAAGGCCAGTGTGTCGTATTCCAATATTGAATCATGTGTTCGGGAGAGAGTGCCGGTCGTAAGGTCATCAGTATACACGCGCTCCATGGTCTGTAGCTCGGTCTCTATTTTGGCAAGTTGGGTTCTAAGATCTTTCAATATACCAGCAGTTGTACTTATGCATACTTTGCAACTGGAAGGTTGAGAATCGGGTGGAGATGTATCTCAAGCTTGAAGTTTTTGAGGCATCCAAGTTCATCCTTAAAAAACTTTAGGAAATGTTTGCTTGACAGTAGTCTCAACATCAAGATCAGAACCCACAACAACTGTGTTCACATCATCCTTAACTTTGATGGAGCAATTGCTACTTGGGTCAAGCATAACACCCAGCCCCCCTTGATGGAACCAACTGATGATGCTGTCACCTTTTTTGGAGACATAAATCTTTCCAGAGGTGTAGTGGTCCTTGTACTGTATGAGACCTACAAAGTACTCACATAGTGGAATGGGCTCACCACCATAAGCCAAAGGACGAATGTCTTGTGTGCCAGCTTATTTTGATAAAAGACTCTAGAAATTATGGTGAATTTGGCACCCGAGTCGAATAGAACTTTAGTGGATTCACCATGAACTAAAATGGCATCCACTGGGGAAGGTCTCTGTTCATTTCCAGAGTCCACTTGAACAACAATCTGACCACAGACAAAGTCCTCCTCAGGAATCTCTGCCTCAACACATTTGATATTAGAAGAAGAACTTTTGGACTTACAGGCAGTGGAGAGATGGACCTTCTTACATTTTTGAGCAAATGACATTTAATGCTGGATATTTTTTGTCATCAGCTAAATGGCCCAACTTGTCACATCTATAATATTTGAACCACTTGAACTGCCGTTTGCTTATAATTTTTCAAAGTGTCAACACACTTGAGAGAGTGTTCCACCCTCTTTGCTATCTGAATAACCTCATTAACAGCAGGTTCATCCCTTAATCAAATTTCCTCACGGATCTTGTCATTATTGCACCCATACATGAACTGATCCCTAATTCTTTCATCAAGCAATCCGGCAAACTTGCAAGATGAAGCAAGTTTTCTGAGTTGGGTGGTGTAACTCTCAACACTCACATCATCATTTTTGCATCCTTTTTGCGAATTGGTACCTTTCAAGTATGGTGCTAACTCTAGGAGGGAGCTAGGTGGCGCGCAACTAAGATGGCCGCACACCAATGAGGCTCGAGCCAGTCGGGCGGGATAAATATGACAGTCCCATCCTGAGATGTCTCTCAGACCTATAAATGCAGTTAAACTGGTGGCGGATCAGCAGAGTAGTGTGCAGGAGAAGAGTGGCCCGCAACTGACTTTAACGGGCTCAGATACAGAGCCTAACATCACGGTGCCCGTAACTACCCTTGCACCCGGTGGTGGGAGATAGGCGGCGGAACCTGAGCGAGGTTGCAGGAGTGGGCACGGGCCGACCGGGAGCGGCGGAGCTGCAGAGGAACAAAACGGTGGGGGACGGACTTCCTCTAACTGGCAAGAGACCGAGACTAAGAACACACAGTGAGGCGCAGACAGCAGTGCAAGCAGCAGACTCATTGCCTGCATTGAGAAGCCGAAGTGGTGGTCAGTTTGGAAACGCGGGCGGCTCTTCAGATGGCGCCTACTTAAAATGGCGGTCAGAGTGTTGTAAAAGAGGGGAAGCGCCGGCGCTTGCACATGGTCACATAAGCGCTCACCGAGTCACAGTGCCAGGGAATTTTGATCAGGGCAGGACAGCAGGTCCCCAGAGAGATGTAGAGAACGTTTGGATTTGCTGGCTTCCAATGATGGTGCGGGTGAAGACTCGCGCAGCTCCCAGACTGAGCGTGTCTAATAAGGCAGCCAGATCAGTCTAAGAGGGGAAAAGCGCCGGAGATTGCCTGAGGACGTACAAGCACATACCCAGCCCCAGTACAGGAGTGAATTGGCAGGTGAATGCACATAGACCCCCAGTGTGGGACAAAGTGCGCATGACGGCACTCGCCTCGGTCGATGGGCAGGATTACCCCGAAGGGCCCGTGATGAGGCGAGTATTGATACACAGGGAGCATCATCTTATTCACTGCGGGCAGGAGTGCCCTCATAGCTCAGACGATCTATTGCAGAGAGCTGAGCAGGAGAGAACTATCTGGCCTGCACGAGGGGTGGCTGAGCTAACTGTCTGAGGGCTCCAGACGTTGGCCTCAGGGCGGAATAACACTCTTAGCCTGCACAGTTTATAAATCACGCCCTGCCCCTCGCGCGCACTACTGACAATCTGCTACCTAAACTCCTGAGGCGGAAAGCCGGGAGCAACGCTCTTCTTTTTAAAATAGTGCTATCTTTTATCGTTTTATTCTGCTACTGTTTTAAATATTGCACTCGTACTTTGGCTTATACCTTTCTGCCGCACTGTCCTTGCCGCTCATTCCAGAACAGCCGATTAGGTGCTGTCTTCGGGTGCGACAGGGGGTCCGCCATCTTGGGGATAGCCCAGGGTTGGCGTTGCAGCTTCCTCACTCCCGACACTGAGCACATCATAAATGTGCATCCCCTTCCGGCCGCGCAGGGGACGTGCGCAGCGGGCGCGCCAAAGGCAAGCCCGTCTGTGCCCGTCCGCGACGGGCCGGGACCAGGGGACACCCCCCTAACTTCCTCCCTGATCTACTCCTCGAAGGACCTGTTGCACCTTCGTAGCACCGCCAGTCCTCTTAGTCCTTCCATGGCCAAACATCTTACTCTACTAAGTATCTATAAGCCGACTATTCCTTGTGAGCCTTCTCCATCCAGCCGACCTAAAGCCAACACTGTACAACACTTATTCATCTGCTATCTCAACACAAGATCGCTCGTAAAACATCAACTGGATATTTTCCTTTTCCTAGCTGATCAGAAACCTGACATTCTCCTTCTTACAGAGACGTGGCTCAACAAGGACTCCTCACCTGACATTTTGGCAGCACTCCCTGAGAACTTCTATCTTTTTCAGGTGGACCGCGTCCCGGGTAAAATGGGTGGTGGAGTTGCGGCCATTATAAACAAACCGCTAGTATTCACCAAATTGACGTCTCTCGACCTTTCAGCAGTCGACAATTTGGTGATTAGGTTTGATTCTGGGCCAGATACTTTTCTATGTATTTTAATGTATAGACCCTCCAAAGTATGCCCTCCTTCCCACTTTCTTTTTTCCATCAGTTGGCTATGTTGGTTACTGATTACACCAAGATTCTGTTGGTTGGTGACTTCAATTATTGGTTGGATAAGGGGTCCGGAGACCCGGCAGCAAACGAATTTGGGGACCTCCTTACAGGACTTAATTTCAGCCACCATATTGATGTTGCCACACATATTAAAGGGCACACGCTGGATCAGATTTGGAGCTCCAGTCTCAGCGTTTCATCTCCTACGATCTCTTCGTGTATATGGTCAGATCATTTTGTGATCCAATTCCATATATCCATCCCTAAGCTCTCCATTAACACTGCAATTAAAAGAGGCATGATTAGGAAGTGGGGTTCTTTGGATACTTCAGCTTTCCTTGACAGTGTGCAGAATACTATTCCTGTCAAGCATGATAACCTTAATCAATCTGCAGCTGACATCTCTGAATGGCTTGGTAAAGCCAGCAATACACACGCCCCTTTAAAAATGTTGAAAACTCTGCATCATGCTGACGCCCACAAATCGTTCTCCCCAAATCTCAGGGCCAAAAAACTCATTGTTCGCCAGAAAGAACGCAAGTGGAGACGGCATTATGATCCTTCTGTGAAAACCCAATACTTGGCTGCCCGTTCCACCTATATGAAGGCCATTCTCTCAGCCAAAGCAGAATTCTTCTCTAAAATCATCGAAAGTTCCACCAATAGGTCGAAGGACATTTTCGCTATTGTCAATAAACTTACCAACCCGGCAAGAACCCTGTCCAAGCCTAAAGTTACACAAGAATTTTGTGACACCCTCAATAAATACTTTCAAGACAAAATTAGGCTTATCAAGTCTAGCATTCATGTTACCCTCCCCATTCCCCATGATGCCATCTTCTTCTCCAACACTTCCTTCCTTGACTCCTTCCCTCTGCTGGATGTCACGTCCTTGCTCGCTCTGACAGCTAGGATCAAGTCAGGTTCCCCTCATGACTGTTGTCCCCCTCAGATCCTAAAAAAGGTGATCACTGCCCTTCCTCTGCCCATATTGAGTCTTCTTAACAACTCTTTAGCATCAGGAGTGGTGCCAAGCTCTTTTAAAAAGGCTGTGGTGGTAACCCTGCAAAAGCAGCCAGGCTGGGATACTCTCAAATTATAGGCCTATTTCTCTTTTACCTTATTTAGCGAAAGTCTTGGAAACTCATGTCACCACTCATCTCTCTAACTTCATCGAGCAGTCGGATTTTCTGGACCCTGCTCAGGCGTGATTTCGTCCAGCCCACTCTACTGAAGCGGTTATTACAGCAGTCCTGGACTCTCTACGTTACAATGCTGACCTAGGCATTCCCCAGGGCCTGGTTCTGCTTGACTTGTCGGCCGCATTTGACACGGTCGACCATGACATCCTTCTCGACCGTGTCAAACTGGCCGGCATACGTGGCCTCGCCCATGACTGGGTTAGGTCTTTCCTTGGCTCTCGCTCTCAATCAGTAGGTCTCCCTCCCTATTCTTCGTCAAAATTGTACACTACCTGTGGAGTTCCACAAGGCTCCTTGTTGTCACCGATTCTGTTCAACATTTACATGTTCCCTCTGTTGAAACTGCTAAAATCTTTCAAAGTTAACACCTTTAACTACGCAGACGATCTGGAACTCACCTTTACCATCGACGATTCCCCTGAATCTGTTCTTCAATTTCAATCCACCATGCTTTTTATAGGTCAGTGGATGGACAGTAACCAGCTTAAGCTGAACCCCGGAAAGACAGAATTGGTCCTTTTCGGCAAGAGTAAGCTTTTCTGAGGACCACATTATTGGCCTTCTAAACTTGGTCTCCCCCCTACTCCATCTAAATCTGTATAAAGCTTGGGGGTATTGATTGACGATGAGCTCTCACTGAGACCTCAGGTTAATGCTGTGGTCTCCTCATGCTTTTTTCAGCTTTGGAAAATAAAGAAGATAAGCCGTCTGTTCACCCAACCCGCCCTGACCCAGGTTGTAATGGCCCTGGTGCTGTCGCACTTGGATTACTCCAATGCTATTCACCTCGGCCTCCCGGTTTCTCTTAGCAAGCGTCTGCAGCTGGCTCAGAACCAAGCCGCCAGACTCATCTATCGTCTCCCTCGCTGGCAGTCTGCTAGACCGCTACTTAAGCAACTCCATTGGCTTCCTGTTGCACAACGCACTCGTTTTAAAGCTGCCTGCATGACGTTTAAGGCTCTTAATGCTCGCAGCCTCAAGTTCATTCAGGATCTTTTACCCAAATACATTCCCTCGCGCAATCTCCGGTCTGCCTCTCAAACTCTTTTGATTGTCCCCCGCTTTAAATTCCAACGTAAGGGAGGACGCAGGTTTGCCACGCTTGCTGCCAAGCTATGGAATACTCTCACCCTGGAGATTCGCTCATCTACCTCTCTTCTCCAGTTCAGGCAGCAGCTCAAGGCGTGGCTTTTTGTGCAGACATCGGCGTAATTCCTTTGTCTTCTTTCTTCCCTAGATTTAGTTTCCAGCATTGTTGGTTAGCGCCATGAAACCTTTGGGTGTACGTGCGCTGTACAAATTCTGGATAAGATAAGATAAGATAAACTGGATGGTAAAAACGCGGTGGTTGTTGCAGGGTTCTACCAAGCATTAAGGAGCCTCTGTGCTGACTGAAGCTATATACCATTTGCATGAGCGTTAGCCCAGTGGATGCTCCAGCAAAACCATGGGCAGCAGACACAAAACAGACAAAGATCCCATTCGAGGCACGCAAAGCGCACAAAACAAATGCGGCAGACGATACGGATTCGGATGCCGCAGAGGGCCAGGAGGAAGATTGGAAGGCGCTCCTGCTGAGCATGAAGATCAGCTTAACTTCAATAGACACAAAGATGGACACGATGAATTCCAGATTAGATTCAGTAGTATACAAGCTGGATCAACACGACCAGAGGATAAAAGAGGCGGAGACACGTGTTTCGGACCCGGAAGACGGGGCCTCCGGGACCAAAGAGCAGATTTTGCAAATGGACAAGCTTCTTAAAATCATTGCTGACAAGAACGAAGACTTGGAGTCCCGGTCCAGAAGGAATAACGTGGTATTTTGGGCCTGGCGGAGTCCACCAACACAGGCCAAATGGAGGATTTCATAGAACGGCTGCTGATTGATCTTTTTGGCAGGGAGTCTTTTTCAGCTCATCTTATAATAGAAAGGGTGCACAGGTCTCTAGCTGCATGTCCGCCTCCGGGGCACCCCAATGTCCAGTGATTGTGCGGTTTCTAAACTATGGGGCCAGTGATGCCATCCTGCGCCTGGCCAGAGAGAAGGGGCAAGTCCAATACGAGAACGCCGCACTTGCTTTCTACCCTGATTTCACACAGAGCGTACAGGATGCGAGAAGAAGCTCCAAGCACAGGGCATCAAATACGTGATGCTCTACCCAGCCAAACTCCGCAATACACAACTTGGCAAGCAACATCACTTTCTGACCCCAAAACTAGCCGAGGTGTCAACAGAAACGACCGCCAGGGTGAGATCTAGATACATGTCGCCCACCTCAGTTCCGGACTGAACAATATGCCAACTACTGAAGGGACAGATTGACAGGTGAAACCAAGACTTTTAACAGCTGGGAAACTGGATGCGTCGCTAGATGAAAAGTGACTGAACCAATGAGACTTTCAATGTGCCCGCCTGGCCACTCACCCTCCTCCCACGAGTGTTACGGGATCGTAAGGACCAAGTACCATGTGGACGTGAAATCAGAGGGGAGACGGCAGGTCAAGGGCCCCTTGAGAAGGCCCCAAAAGAGAGATCCCCGGTAAAGTTTTCTGTTGGATATTTAGAGGAAGTGGGGATACCTCCTTTAAACTAGAAGAGGGAGGGAACTAATGCCCGACAAGTTGGGGTTGTCAGTGTGGGAAGGGGTGGGGGATTTCTGCCTTTCAATGTCAGTGAAGATGACGTTAGTCCTAGTACATACTATAGCACCATTGACAGTATCTCGAACAGAGGCACCAGGATAGGCAACCCAGATAAAACAACTGCACCCACTAGTATATCCGTTCTGTCTTGGAATGTCCGAGGGTTAAACAATCCAAGGAAGAAAAGACAGATCATAAGCTATCTGGAGAGACACCACATAGACTTTACCCTGCTGCAGGAAACACACCTGGACCCTGCAGTGGAGCCCCTTTTTGCTGCACGATGGGCCACACACCGCTGTTTTTCATCCTATTCATCGTATTCCAGAGGGGTGGCCATCCTTGTTAATCGCTCCACGGCCTTTTTGCTGGGAGGGACAGAGGTGGACCAGGAAGGCAGGTATTGCTTACTATGGGATAGATTGGCATCACACTATATCACAATAGCAGACTACTATGGCCCCAATGTGGACGATCCGCAAGTCATGCCCGTACTCTGGGGTAAGATACAGGCTATTGGCTCCACATATGTGCTATGGGGAGGGTATTTCAATACCATACTGGACCCACAGATGGATAGATCCCACACCATGAGGCAACACTACACAACATCACACAAATCCCTGGCGTACCTGATCACCTCCAAGTATCTACTTGACGCATGGCGTTAAAGGCACCCAACCTAAAAAGCGGGAACCGCACTACTCTGCGGTTCACTCTACGTGGGCTAGACTGGACTATATATTAGTTTCAGTGGGAATGGCACACTGGGTGGAAGAGGTCCCTCATCAGGCACGCACACATTCGGACCATTCACCAGTCAAGCTAGTACTATGACTGACAATTGCCCGCATACCTCCTGAGGCGGAAGCCGGGAGCACCAATTATCTGCTGTTTTTTTAATTATCACTTGTTTGTGCAACTTGCGTGTGTTTGTGTTTTTTAAATTACCGCTCTGCCTTGCACTCATCAAGCGTCACTACCTCTATCTCGCTGCTCGCTCCTCCGCACAGTCGATTAGGCGCTGCAGCGGGGACCGGTGAGTTTCGACGCCATCTTGAGGGTACTCTGGGGTTGCCGGTGCAGCTTCTCGGCCACTCCCCCCTCTGGCTAGTACTTCTGGCGCGATTCCAGCGCAGCACGCTTGACTGACAATTGCCCGCATACCTCCTGAGGCGGAAGCCGGGAGCACCAATAATCTGCTGTTTTTTAATTATCACTTGTTTGTGCAACTTGTGTGTGTTTGTGTTTTATAAATTACCGCTCTGCCTTGCACTCATCAAGCGTCACTTCCTCCATCTCGATGCTCGCTTCTCCGCACAGCCGATTAGGCGCTGCATCGGGGACCAGCTAGTTTCTACGCCATCTTAAGGGTACTCTGGGGTTGCCGGTGCAGCTTCTCGGCCACTCCCACCTCTGGCCAGCATATTAGGACACCTGCTCCTTTTTTTACGTATTCCCTCGCACAGCTCCTTGATTACCAAGGTAACTGGCCCCTTAGCTCTCCCACGCTTCAACGCATCCATGGTTTTGGCATCCTTGCCCTCAATTTCCCCCCCGCCCTCCCCCCCTACTCGGTTCCACCCCCCAAGCCTCAGTTGCCCGTTCCTTCTGCTCCTTCCTCATTCCTCCCTCTCCCCCCTTCCTGCCTTCCTGTTGTAGCTTCCGCTACCTCCTTAATAGCCGTTCGGCGGCCAGGCACCACCTGGAACTCTACAACCTTCTGGATACTGAGACACCTGACCTTTTGTTCCTCACGGAAACCTGGTTTTCTGCAGACTCTCTGCCCGATATATTAGCAATACTTCCCGACCTCTACTATGTCCTCGGTACCGACCGCCCTGACGGGAAAGTCGGTGGAGGAGTGGCCATGATCATCCGGTCAAACCTCCAATTCCAGCCCCTTTCTTATTCTTCTATCCTGAATGTGGACTTCATAGTTGCCCGGTTGGTCAACCTCTCGGCTCCTCTTACTGTTGTTCTTCTCTACCGCCCCCCTCAAATCATGTCCCATTTCGTGCCAGCCTCACAGGAACTCCTGGCCACTCTTGTGGTTAACAATTCCTCCATTCTTTTACTGGGTGATTTTAACTATTGGCCGGGAGATCCTAGGGAAGATCAGACATCCAAAGACTTTTCTGACACCCTTTGTTGCCTTAACTTTATTTCTCATATTCACGCTCCCACCCACGTGCACGGTCACACTCTCGACCAGATTCGGTCAGTTAGTCGGACTATTTCTTCTCCTATTATCCTCCCTTGCACCTGGTCGGACCATTCATTAATTTCTTTCTCTATTGATCTTGGAGTTATTGATAAGCCCCCCTTGCCCAAGAACGTATTGGCCCGCAACTGGAATCAGGTGGACCTTAATACTCTTTGCACTTCTCTGGAGTCTTCTTCCCCCGACCTACCTGGCCTTCCCCTTGATCTCCAAGTGGACTCCATTAACAGCTGGCTATCCACCTCTTGCGACTTGGTCTCCCCCCTCAGGAGGGTCAGGTCTTGCCGCCTCCACGAAGCCAATAAATGATTCTCCAGCGACCTTAAAATTCTTAAACTGGCTCTCAGACAGTCAGAGCGCCAGTGGGGGCGCAATTACTGTCCCTCCTTGAAGGCTCGATACAGGTCTCTTCTCCACAACCACAAGAAAGCTATTCTCTTAGCCAAAACGGAATATTTCACTGGAAAGATCATATCGGCGGCTAATAAACCCAAGGAGATCTTTTCCATTGTCCATAACTTAGCCGCATCTGATCGAGCTAATCCCAGCCCTGTCCCCTCCCAAGCTCTCTGCCACTCTCTCAACGACTTTTTCCTTGAGAAAATCGCTAATATCAAACAAAACATTCCCCTGTCACTTCCCCCCTTCCCTCTCCTCTTCCTCTCCCCTCCCTTGATCATTTTTCACCTATCTCCAAGGAATCTTTCCTTGTGCTGCTCAGAAAGGTCAAGGCACATATCTTGAGGGAGTTATTCTCTGGCTGCCCGGACCCCCCTCTGTGTCTGCTTAACGCTTCTATTTCTCAGGGCACAGTCCCGGCCTCCTTCAAATCGGCGATAGTCATCCCCATTCTAAAAAACCCGGTTCCGACCCCACTCTCCCGCCCAATTTTAGGCCTATATCTTTGCTCCCTTATCTGGGCAAGATTTTGGAAAGTCATATTTCTTCCTGTCTTTCGGCATACATTGAGGACAACCATCTACTGGCCTCCCACCAAGCGGGCTTTCGTCCGGCTCATTCAACAGAATCTGTGGTCCTTTCTGTCCTGGACGAGCTGAAGAGCAAGGCAGATTCCAACTCTCCCCAAGCCTTGGTGCTTCTTGATCTGTCCGCTGCTTTTGACACGGTCGACCAATCCATACTTCTCGACCGTGTCAGAGCAGCGGGCATTCGGGGGACTGCTCTCTCTTGGCTCGCCTCATCTCTGACGCTGGCGGTCCAACTTTCGGGCTTTACCGCCCCCACCCGTGTGGTGCCCTGCGGGGTTCCCCAAGGCTCTTCCCTTTCCCCTCTTCTATTCAATCTTTACATCTACCCCCTTATTCTTTCTCTGCTCAAAATGGAGGTCTCCGTATTTAATTATGCGGACGATCTCCAGCTTGTTTTTGATCTTTCTTCCTCCCCCGATTCTGTTCTTAAATTTCTAACTACCCTTATCTTTATTTCTGATTGGATGAATCAATATCATCTTAAACTTAATCCGGACAAAACGGAGTTGGTCCTGACCGGCAGCTCCACCAGCCCATGGACCACCGCCTTTTGGCCCTCCATCCTTGGTTCCCCCCCTGTCCCATCTGTTTCAGTTAAAACCTTGGGAATTAAAATCAGTCAGGACCTCTCTATGCGTCCTCAGATTAGCTCTGTTGTCTCGTCCTGTTTTTTGTCCCTCAGAGTTATCCGTAAGATCTCTTGTTTTTTTCCCTAGATGCCCTTAAACTTATTGTTCTAGCAATGATTCTCTCCCGTTTGGACTATGGGACCTGCCTGTACGTGGGCATTCCTGCATACGAACTGCGGCGCCTCCAGTCCATCCAAAACCAGGCCGTTCGTCTTATCTACCGGCTCCCCAAGTTCTCTTCAAGATGGGCTGCATGGTATTCATGGCTCGCGCTCGCACAGCCCCAGTCTACATTAACTCCTTGATTACCCCCTATCTTCCTTGCCGTAACCTCCGCTCTTCAACCCAGTCTCTACTCAGTGTCCCCCGCTTTCGAAAGTCCAGAGTGGGTGTCACTAGATTTTCCATTCTTGCCCCCCGCTTCGGGAACAGTCTCCCTTTGACCATTAGGTCCATCACCGAATACTTCCACTTTCGTAAAGCACTCAAAACCCATCTGTTTGCCCAAGCCTTCTCCCCACAGTAGTTTCCTGGTGCTCTCCCCTTCCACGTTATTCTTGTCAATCCCTCAGCGCCAGGAAACCGCTAGGTAACAGAGCGCTTTACAAAACCTTTCAACTTACAACTTTCAACTTTCAACTATGCCCTCCAGTGGAGCAGGCACCGTATGCCTGCTGGTGGCTCAACCCGTCTAATTTATTAGATATGGTCTTCAAGACGGATCTAAAACAGGAATTACGTGACTTTTTACGCGAAACGTAGACTCCGTCCAGAGCCTCACCACGGTCTGGGAAGCACTCAAAGTTATGGTCCGAGGGTGGTGCATTGCTAAGGGGGGGAGGAATACTAAGAGCAATCAGGGGGGAGCTAACCCAGTTAGAGAAAGACATTAAGGGATTGGAGAGTTCCATGGCATGGGGGAGGATGAGGGGCACACCAGTGCGGCCCTACGGGCCAAATTATCAGAATACGTGGAAGCGGCTGATCGTGAATGTAAGTTCGGGGGGAAATACCAGATACTGCCACGTAATTCAAAATGTAAACACACTGGCAGCTATTGCTGTATTGAGGTATGTTTTAAAAACAATGAAGGTATTAATTTTAAAAAAAAACTGGAAAAAAGGTATGGTGCTGACTCTAGGCAAATAGTGTTTATCCAGTCTCTTCATGCATATTTCAAATTCATTTAAACCTGTGCTCTCTGCATCAGTGAGATCGGGAAGATGATCAAAGATATCGTGCCCTTCTGACCCTAAACAATGACGCAGAAGAGAAGATCATGGCTCGGCACTAAGGCTAACTCCACAAACCCTAGCATAGCGCTCAAACATCTTCTTTCATTTTTGCCACTTAATAGGTGGTTCACCAGGTGACATGAGAAAGAAAGGAGGTTGTAGTGAGCCAGCTTGCCTCGCGCTGTGTACACTGTGAGCGCGAGGCACTGGTCTCGTGCTGCCCGCTGACGTAGTGCTTGCCTGACAGTTGGTGGCGGAGTTAACGGCCATTATTCTCCTGTATGCCTCAGTTGTATGTCGCGCTAGCGGGAGCTTGAAATAAATACTGAGTTCAATTTACTCTTGTCACTTGAGTTATTACACTCTTGATTGGCGACGAGGTGCTCAAGCTCCCGCAACGAACCCGTGCAGTTTGAAGAAAAAAAATATGGCTTACCCGGCACGAAGACAGGAAATGAAAGGCGAAGATGATGAAAGCTGACCGCGTTTCACAGCGCCGTCACCCTGCATGTTAGATCGGCTCTGCTGACGATCGGCGGTGACCCCCTTTCTCTCCGATTCAGTCTGATGTAAGACGCTGAAGTTGTGACTGCGCAGACTCAAGTAAGTCACGCGTAAGGACGCCTACCTCATTAGCTTCCCGGCACAGGCTGCTGTCTTTCATCGCTGCTTAAAGGGGAAGTAACCCGGTTGGTTGTGAGCTCACTTCAGTGGGAAAGACTTTTTTAAAAGCGTTTTGCTGCACGAAACTAGTGTAGTTTCTCAGAAAAAGTATCGCTGGGCCCCACACAACTCATCTGTGGGAACAAAAGTATAGCACGACATACTGATCCTGTTTATTAGGGAAAGGAAATACAAAGGGAACAAACACCCGATGATTTGATTTTCTCCACATGATAAAGGATATTGACACGGTCAGGTCCTGGGACAATCGTTTGTGTTCATCCAGCTTATCGTGAACCACTTTTGTTCTATCTGACTGTAATATATATATATGCTGTTTGACTACAAAGGAAACTGCTGTGGCATACATTTTACATCTTGCTCTCTTCACAAAATAGGCAATGATGCAGTCAATTCACCCTCCGCCTCCTTTCTTAGATACCCCAGGTGAACCACCCGTGGCATGGAGAAAATGGTTTGACGCATTTGAGAATTATTTGGGTGCCATTGGAGCGCACAGGTTTAGAGCAGAAAGAAAACGATTTATACTTCTTCACTCATTGGGGTTTGAAGGTAGAGAAACACTTAAACATTTACCCGAGGTGGTTAATGAAGGAGGTGAAGAAACTGATGAGTATCAGAAAACAGTTAATAAACTCAAGACAAGGTACGACAAGCAACCCAGTGTTGTAGTTTTAAGGCATAAATTCTTCAAGAGAGCACAAAAAACAGAGGAGGATGTTGACACGTACATTACTGCTTTGAGGAAAATGGTGGCAGAATGTGAATTTGAGAATTTTAGTGAGCAACTAGTGCGTGATCAATTCATCAGTAAATGCCTGGACAAATCCATCAGACAAAAGTTGCTGTCCTTAGAAAATCCGTCTTTAGATGAATCAATCCGCATAGCTAAAAGCATTGAAACTTCACAATCCTCAATCAGAGAACTTGAAAGTAAAAATGCTGAAGTGGTGACCCCAGTTCGCTTTAAAAATGTAGTGAGGAAAAAAGAATTGCAACTGAACAATTTTTTCAAAAGGACAGATATCTGCTTCAGGTGCGGTTATCCTTCACATAACAGAAGCGGAAGGCCATGTCCGGCAAGGAATGCTACATGTCGTAAGTGTGGAAAGTTGGGGCATTTTGACAAAGTGTGCCAGACAGACAAGAAAAATCACAACCAAGTGGCGTGTATTAAAGACTCGAGTGACAGTGACAGCGAAGACGCCCTCTGTGAACTTAAAGACATGGTTCTAGTGGTGAGTGAAAAAGATATAATAACTGGTGATCCGAATGACTGTGTTGACCCGTATGCTATCATAAGTGTTGGAGATAAAAGTCTGAGACTTTTAGTAGATTCAGGCGCAAGGATCACACTTATCAGTGAATCTTTATTCCGAGAAAAATGGGGTAAAAGATCCCTGGAACCTCCTGATCGTGAACCGGTATCCTACAATGGGAAGAGCATTGAACTTCTTGGGTATTTTGAAGATGTCCTGGTGTTCAAAAACAGGCACATATATGGGAAAATTTATGTGGCCGTCGATGGATTAGACATTCTGGGATGGTTCCATCAAGGTTTGTTCAGTATGATGTTATGTCCTGGAGCAAAAGAACAAGTTTTGGTTATTCGCGACCAAACACATGTGGAAGAGCTTCTCAATAAATTTCCCAAAGTGTTTTCTGGTGAACTTGGAAAGATCAAGGGGTTCAAGCACAAGATAAAGATAAAGAGTGATGCCGTGCCTGTCAAGCACAAAATAAGGAGTATACCTTTCAGCATCCGCAACGACTTGGAAAAGGAGCTCTTGTCTATGCAAAAAAGAGGTGTAATTGAACCGATTGAATCGTCGGATTGGTCTTCTGCATTAGTTGTAGCAAGAAAGAAGAACAATGATCTCAGGATATGCATTGACCTGCGCAGCCTGAACAAAGTGATCTGGGTGGACTCGCACCCACTACCGAACATCGCAGAAATGCTAGGTGTTGTGGCAGGAGCTAAAGTTTTCACTAAACTCGACTTGGCCTCTGCATACCACCAGATTGAGCTTGACAAAGATTCTCGCCACTTCACTGCGTTTAACACTCCATCTGGATTATATCAGTTCTGCCGTATGCCATTTGGCCTGGCGTCGGCAGCCTCTGTCTTTCAGAGAGTCATGGTCAATCTACTCAAAGGAATAAAAAATGTTGCTATATTTCAAGATGATGTCCTGTATATGCAAAGGATCAACAGGAGCATGACATTGTTTTGTCCAAGATTTTGTCCATTTTCCAAGAGCACGGTGTTGTTCTTAAAAGAGATAAGTGTGTATTCTCCAAAGACAGTGTGGAATATCTGGGCCACACTATTTCTAGTCAAGGCGTCACACCTAAACCGAGTTTGGTTCAAGCCATAGTTGATGCATCTGCTCCGAAAGACAAAGCAGGAGTTAAATCGCTTTTAGGACTCACAGAATTCTATTCCCGTTTTATCCAAGACTATGCCACCAATATTCGCCCCATTTCTAGATTGTTACAAGATAAATGTGAATTTGTGTGGGATGAAGAATGCAAATTGGCGTTTGAATGGATCAAAGATAAGTTGTGCACTGTTAGTGCCTTGAAGCCCTTTGTTCAGGAAGTGCCTTGCACTTTGACTGTTGATGCCAGCAACTATGGGTTGGGCGCTGTTTTGACACAACAACTTGGTCCTAATGAACATACAGTAGGGTTTGCTTCCAGAGTACTTAGAGAGGCAGAAACACATTACTCTGTGATTGAGAAGGAACTCCTAGCATGTTGGTGGGGCATTGAAAAGTTTAAAAACTATCTGTGGGGGCGCAAATTTACTCTCCAAACAGACCATAAACCACTAGTGTCTATTCTGGGTAACACCAAAGGTCGCAGTGCCACTCCCCGCATTGCACGTCTAGCTTCCAAGTTATTACAGTACAATTTTGATGTTGTCCATATTGCTGGAGGGAAAAATGTGAGAGCAGACGCTTTGTCACGCCTACCTCCCTCCCCGAACATAACCATGCAAAGTAATGATGAGTGCTGTTGTGATGATAATGAAGATTGTATTATTGCCAGTGTTGAACTGTTACATGTATGCTCAGTAGGACAAGAAAGTTGGAGGGAAGCGCTAGAATGTGATCAAGTTTTAAAGGAAGTGAAAAAGTACATCATCCAAGGGTGGCCGAGGGAAAGGAACGTGGGTGTGGACTTACAACCCTATGTGAAGGTGAATGATGAACTCACCATTGAAGATGGTTTAGTTTTCAGAATTGAGAAACTGGTACCCCCCGAGAAAATTAGAACCACGTTGTTAGCCAAGGCCCATGAAGGACACCTAGGAGCCACACTCACCAAACGTAGAGTAAGAGAGTACTTCTGGTGGCCCCAGATGGATAAAGATATTGATGCGATGGTGCAAGAATGTACAGTTTGTTCATCCTGTGACAAAAGCTTTCGTACATCCTGTCCACCACTCACGCCCATACCCCTTCCAGGTGCCCCATGGGAGAAACTGGGTATAGATGTGCTAGGACCCTTCCATAGCTTACCCCATCAATGCAAATTTGCCATCGTTATGATGGACTACTATACTAAGTGGCCAGAAGCCAAGTTTGTGTCCAAGGTCGACTCCAAAGAGATCATCGACTTCATGAAAGAAACTTTCATGAGAGAAGGGTTTCCCCTTTCCATCATATCCGACAATGGGGTGCAGTTTGTGTCCACTGAGGTGGAAGAATTCCTTAAAGAATCAGCCATCACACACTATAGAAGTTCCCTTTACCATCCCCAAACCAATGGGCTGGTGGAAAGACTCAACAGAGTCATTGGTGATTGCGTTAAATGGGCTATTGTACACCACAAAGCTGTTCCCCAGAGTGTGAGAGCCATGCTATGGTTCTACAGGACCACCCCGCATTCATCTACGGGAGTGTCTCCCTTTGAACTTCTTAGGGGGAGGAAACCTTGCACTGAATTTAGACCAGCATGGATGTCCAAATGGTTCAAATCTCATTCTTCTCCCCAAGATATTGATGAACAGGTCAGAAAGAGGAATGAAAAAGTTCAATCTAAACAGAAAGAATATTTTGATGAAAGAAAACATGTTAAAAACAGAGCATTTGTTGTGGGGGACTGTGTAAGGATAAAGAAACAAGGTTTTGTAATAAAAGGTGAAACCAAGTTTGGTGATATCGTTGTAGTTGACAAAGTCTGTGGTAGTGCTGTTCGTGTCAATGGACAGCACTGGTGGAACGTCAACAAGGTGGTAAAAGTTAAAAATGCCGAGAACAATCTGTTGAACTCAAATGATGCAAAAAATGCTTCAAGTGACAATGCCTCATGTGAGTTAAGTGTTCAGTCTTCCTCTCCTCAATCCTCTTTGGTGAGAAGAAGCGCCAGAACTATCAGAGTTCCTATTAGGTTCCGTCGTTGATTTTGATTTTCTCTTCTCTCCCTGTGCTTACCTTTTATCTTCTTGTCTTCTTCCTTTTCTTCCTCTCTGTCTGTTTAAGGAAAGGAGATATGTAGTGAGCCAGCTTGCCTCGCGCTGTGTACACTGTGAGCGCGAGGCACTGGTCTCGTGCTGCCCGCTGACGTAGTGCTTGCCTGACAGTTGGTGGCGGAGTTAACGGCCATTATTCTCCTGTATGCCTCAGTTGTATGTCGCGCTAGCGGGAGCTTGAAATAAATACTGAGTTCAATTTACTCTTGTCACTTGAGTTATTACAGAGGTGCAATTACATTTTGCATGGTAATTTCTCTAAAAGCAGGTTTCCGAAGGTAAGAAATGAAGAGAAAGGTATAGTCTGGAGAAAAATGTAGCTAATCATGCAGACAATTTCAAAGTATCGGTTTGTCATCACTGCAAATAAACCGTTTTAGACAATATTGTATAACAAGTAATAGTATGTGTGCATATCACAGATGTGAAACGCAGATAAGGAGTGCTCAGAGTAACATGCAATTGAAATAATCAGCTGAAAATGTGTGCGTGTCACTGTGATAAAAGAATATAACACGCATAGGAATGTAGGTTTGTGAAACAATATTACACACTTGTGTGCGTGTCACAGAAGTGGCACCAAAGTACAATAAATATCTGTAAATGTGTGTGTGTCACAGAGGTGGCGCGCATAGAGGAATATAAATATTTCTAGGAAGTGTGTGCGTGTCACAGAGGTGGCACGCAAAGCAAAAGCAGGAACTCCCACAATGAAATAAAGATGGCGGCACGTTGTGTGAAATACGTGCCGCTGCAGCCCAAGGTTCAGGAGAATGCAGCGCAGAAGGCAAACACCGTCAAGAGAAGACTCCGAATGCCACGGTTGCTGGTGCTCGAAGAATGGCGAAGGTCGTGGATCCGAAGGTGGAGGCCAGGGAGATTCGAGAGAACTGCTAGACTTGCGGTGATGCACGAGGTGAGAGCAGTCAGCAGTCAGTTAGAATATTTTAAAAACGAACAACAAGACTCGCTGTACACAAGAGTCTCACTTACCCACAGAACATAAGAAAATAGTCAAATTAGCCAAAAATCAACAAAATGTGAAGGAAGATGAACTGATCGGAAATGCCGCCTGACGTGTGAAGATCAGTACACTGTGATATGTCCACAGTTTGTGACCAAAGCACAATCACAGCAAAGCTGTGCTACAATGCACCAAAAAAGCAAAGGAACTCCAGCAATAGTTAGGGAGGCACGATTGTCACCCAGATAGACACAAAGATGAGAAGCGCGGCAATAGCTCCCAGTCCTAATGATGAAAATGCAGAGAATAGGAAGGGAAATACTCCTTCATGAAAGTAGGATCCTGGGAATTTAACAGGAAATGAAAACACAATACCTGAGGTAGGAATGTCCATTCACTACGTATAACAGGAAAGTTGAAGAAAATATTTGAGGTGTGTTGGGTTCTTCTTGCCTTTCAGCTGCTGACTACGCCAGTGTATGATCCCAGTAGCAGCTGAAAGGATCACACTCACACTGAGACAGGTATGATGAAGAACACTCAGGTTTATTGTTCAGCAAGAAGTAACCCATCCAGGTCCCAGCCAGCTCAGCAGAAACTCCAGTACTTTTCAAAGAAAAACTATTCTATCGCTAGGGAGTTCTCTGAGATTCTCTGGTAACCAAGACAGCGTGACATCAGTAGTAAGCATGCCTCAGATGCCACATGGCCTCTGTCCAGAATTGACCATCGCTCTTGGTGTGGGTGCTGTACTGAGCCTCCGGAGTCAGGGGGCTTTCGGCCACAGACGGTGACAAACGGGCCTCTCCGTATCGGGCCCTCCGGTGCGTGTGGCGGAAGCAGGTGACGGCGATCCTGGTGCCCCGGGCACTGGTGGCGGTGAGTGGGGTGAGGCCTGGTTTGGGTCCGTTTCTGCGGAGGCGGGCCCGAGCCTGGCAAGTGGCGCGACCTGTGTGCTGTCGCTGGGGTGCGTGGGAGGCCTTGCGTCGCACTGCCTAGGCCCCAATTCCCAATGTCCAAGATTTGGCCGCCTCTGCTGCCAATGCTGAGCCCGGAGTCCCAGAGGGGCTGCACCGGTATGTCTTGCATCCTGATTTGACTGCTGACATGTGGGCCCGGCCTGACTGGCGCCTGAGGCCCTGACGCTGCATAAGTGCCACAGTGAGGATCCTTAGCCTGCTTCATCCTCAACTCACAACGTGCTGAACCCTGCAGTGGGACCAGATTATTAGGGTTGACATCTCCCTCCCTGCCTGCCTACCTTGGTCGGTCTTTCCTACCTATGCGCTGTAGGTGGGTGCTCAGTGTCTCCTGTTTGCCCTGACTGACTGCTCATACTTCCTAAGCCCTTCTCCCGCACTATCACTCTATTGCCCAGGCTATATAGTACGCAGAGAAGGGCCCCGCAGCTGCACTATCTCCTGATATTACTGCACCCCGCCTATTGTGCCCAGCGGTGAGTTCAAGTTGGCCCGGCCTGGTACTCACTGCCGATTCATACCAGGTTCCTCTGGCGTACAACATGGGGAGAACTGATAAGTCCCAACCTCGCCTTACGTTTGAGGCGTGCAAGTCTTCCAAGACCCCACAAAAGGCCGCTTCAGACTCTGATGCGGACGACCAAGCTTGGGGCCTTTCCACGATAGACACAACTTTGTAGGCCAAGCAGCGCAGCCTCCAATCCATAGAGGGTACAATGGCGGTTCATCAACGCCTCGAGCACATTTCGTCACAACTTGAAAAGCAAAATACCCGCGTGGGCGAGGTTGAGCAACGAGTGTCTGTAACCAAGGAGGGCCTGAGTGAGGTCACAGGGAAAACAATCAATATGGGAAAGGTTCTCTCCCTCATCCAGGCCAAGAATGAGGATTTGGAAGCCCCCTCCCGCCGAAATAATATTCGAATCACAGGGCTGCCAGAATCTACAAATGGGGGAAAGATGGAGACCTTTATTGAGAACTTGATTGAGGATATTTTTGGTACTGAATCCCTCTGCACCATGTTCGTTATTGAGCGGGCCCCCCGCCCTCTCGCAACCCGACCTGTCCCTGGTGCCCCACCTCGCCCCGTTATTGTGCGTGTACTGAACTACGGAACCGAGATGCCATTTTGCGCATGGCCAGGGACAAGGTCACTATTGAACACCAGGGCAACACACACTCATTTTTCCCTGATTTTACTGTGCCTGTACAGGCTGCACGTAGAGAGTTCGGGGATTTGAAAAAGTTCCATCAATCTGAAGGTGTCCCGTACGCCATGCTATACCCCGCAGCTTGAAGGTAGGCTCGGACGGGGACTCAAAGATTTTTAACAATCCTAAAGCAGCTCTGGAACATGCTAAACTTCTCAAGAGATGGCGACACGAATCCCAGACACCATCCGAAACCAAAGAGCAGTAGGGGAGTGAGGGACACCTTGCTACTGTACCCTGCCATGTAGCCCCTCTGAATGGCACTAACTTCCAGTTGTTAAAATTTTGTGATTTGTATGCATTTCATGATGATTTTCCATGCACAGGTTGCCATTGTACTGTTCTTTTTATCACTGTACGGCTTCTTCACCATGTGGTTGTTTACGGTAGCTGTTACTAGGCACGGATGCTAGTATGCTCAGCCACCTCCTCCTTGTTAGGGGGCTCGTAGCACTCTGACGCCCCCCAATGGGAATGCCCCTATCACAAGCTATTCTGGTTTTCCTTAATTGGGGTTGGGTTTGGGAGGGTAGGGAAGACTTTGACGAGTTGGGGACGCTGAAGTGGATGGGGAGTCGTGGGGTGGAAGGTGTTTGGATGGGACACCAGCACCTTCAGTTTCTTGGTTTTGGTGTATTCACCTTTGTATTTACACGTTTGTATTTACACGAGCAGATATGTGGGTTTTTTGCCAATTGACAGGCCCATTAGGACTCCATTGACGCAATGAGTGGCAAAGTGCAATTGTTAACCTGGAATGTCCGAGGCTTAAACTCCCCCAAAAAGATCCGATCTGTGTTTGCTTACATGGACAGAATAGATGTCCAGATAGCCTATTTGCAGGAAACCCACCTCCCGAAACTGTCCGAAAAAAATGTTGGGAGTCGGGGGGCGGGGGTGCGAGTGATGTCCTCATATTCTAGCTTTGCTACAGGGATAAAGATTCTAGTCAAATATGGGATCCCTTTTTCAGTACTTAGAGCAGAAACGGATGACTCAGGCCGGATTGCGCTAGTGCATGGACAGTTGGGAGGAACAAATGTGCTGTTAGTGAATGTGTACAGCCCCAATATTGATGACCCAGCTTTCTTCTCGGATGTATGGCACCACATTACTAGCTTCCCGGGCGGCGGGGATTCTCAGTGGTGGAGACTTCAATGTCTTCCTGGAAGTAGCTATTGACCATATGGATGGTAAATTGTTGCGGCCTAAGCAGGCCTCGGAGTTGCTGCTGGGACTGATGGATGCTGGCCGTTTGAAGGATGTGTGACGGTTACATCACCCCGGTGTGCGCGAGAGCACTTTTGTTTCCTCTGTACATGGGACCAGGTCCCGCCTGGATTTCTGGCTCGCCACTGAGGCTGCGTGCACCTGGCATATGGCAGTCCGCCATATGCCCCGGACACATTCATACCATTCCCCTGTGCTCTTGGAGCTGCAGGTTCCTGCAAGCTAGCGGCCTCAGTTCAATTGGGGTCTGCAGCCATCCTCTCTATCTGACCCCGTCTTTAAACAGACTATAGGGGAGGCGATCCATAAGGAAAACAAGGGTTCTGTTGA
Source organism: Lissotriton vulgaris (assembly GCF_964263255.1). NCBI lineage: Eukaryota > Metazoa > Chordata > Amphibia > Caudata > Salamandridae > Lissotriton > Lissotriton vulgaris. The sequence goes on along the minus strand of NC_141687.1, from coordinate 169,784,386 downwards.
CAGCGCAGGCGTCCCCTGGGAAGCGTTTAAGGTGACTATTAAGGGTGTGTGCATGGGGCACAAGCAGGCGTCTTGAGGGACTTGAGTCGTAGGATCAGTAAATTAGCGATAGAAATTTTCACTTTAGAATGATCCTACGAATTGGACTCCGCCCCATCTCCACTCTTGGCGATCCGGGAGCTGGTCACTGAGCACAACGATACTGTTGGTCAAGAGATAATCCATAGATTGCGACGCAGTAAGGTTCTGTATTACGGCGAGGGAGGCCGACCTGGTTGCTCCCTAACCCAGAAGCTGGCTGCCCCACGTTGCCAGGACTACATTACGTAGATGCTCGACGAGGCGGGGGAGGCACACCACTCTACAACTGAAATTAGTGGGACCATACTCTACTTTTATACCAAATTATATGAAAATAGGACTGTGGCACAGCAGGACAATATACACACTAATTTAGACAACGTTGCCCTTGGGTGGCTGTCTTCCAATCACAGGGAATATCTCACGCAACCTTTTGACAAGGAGGACTTGAAACTGGCTATTATGTCCCTTCCCACTTGTAAGGCTACAGGATTGGATGGGCTCCCCAGTGAGTTTTACAAGGCAAATGCGGATTTGCACTATTTTGAATCTGATTTTCGGGCCGTAGCGAGCGGTGCTGCTTGGCGCCTGCAAAGGCATTTAATTCCTTTCTATGGGATGACATGTTTACTGTTCTTAGGAGAATGGGTCACCCCCCCCCCCCTTTCTTCCTGCAGTGGATCAGTGTCCTCTATACCAAGCCGGTAGCCAGGGTTTGTGTAAATGGCTGGGTGTCCTCGGTCTTTCCCATTGACAGGGGTAGGCGGCAGGGCTGCCCCCTGACACCGATGCTATTTGCACTGGCTTTAGAACCTCTAGCTTGCAAGCTACGCCAGTTGCATGCATCATCAGCATTGTGTTTCCGACAGCTTGTAGTCTCACTTCATGCAGACAACATGCTTTTGTATGTTTGCAAACCTGCCACCTACCTCCCAGGATTTCTACGCGAATATGTGAAATTTGAACATATCTTTTCACTGGCCTTTTTGGCTAAGACCAAGGGAACTAACCATTCTGCTGATTCCACAGGCTCAATTAAGGTAGCTTTCTGTAACTTGAAGTTCTACCTCAACTTCCCCTTTAATCAAAAAAGGGATATTTCTGACCTTGTGCACATACGGCACAGCACCAGGTTAAAGCTGCATTTTATGTTGGAAACCCCTAAGTTTCCAGATTTTACCTGAAAAAACCTTTGGATATCTTTTAGGTTCAGGACAATTGAGATCTAGCACGTTCCACAATTCCCCCCGATCTATCCCACCTAAAAGAGATGGACCCATAGCAGACATACAACTTTCCACATGTCTCTCTACAATTGAATCTGAACCACCGCTTTCTTTTTTTCAAAACAGATTTTATTGACAGATCATATGAATAGCCACAGATCTCTGTACCCCAGAGGTATCTGCCAGGTATCAATAAAGTTGTACAATAACGCAATCCGTCATTACTTTCATGATCAAAACAATGGGAATAATCACAAGAAACAAGTCCCCCCACCCGTTCCCCCTAACCCCACCCCCAACTACCCCCCCTCCTATCCCACCCAGGACCCTCCCCCCGCATGGCATTCGGTCGATCAAGCCATTCACACACATCCATCCGGTCATCACGCACACTCATATGTCTGGATCCGGATCCTGCTCTCCCGGGGGCTCTAGCCAAAGTCCCCTGTATTCGGCCCACCTCTTCCATATCTTGTAGTGTTTGCTGGGGCAGCCGCGGGCCAGAAATATGGGCCTCTCCATCCCCATACAGAAGTCCAGGCCTCTCTTCCAAGCGAGAGGTGATGGGGGCTGCGGGTCCTTCCAGGCCCTAGCTATATCGCGCTTGGCTATCGTTAGTCCCAGAAGTAATAAGTGTCTCTTGTACAGATTGCCCCCCACTCCCTCCAGCACATGCAGTAAACCCAAGTGCGGTGTGCGCGGGAGCACCCAGCCCAGCGCCTCATCCAGACCATTCCAGACACCACGCCAGAACCTCTCCAGGCGCCCACAACTCCACACTGTATGAAGGAACGTACCTTCCTCGATCCCACACCGAGTACACACAGGGGATAAAATGAGTCCTGCCCTCCATAGCCTCTGTCGTGTGTAGTACACTCTGTGGAAGTATTTAAATTGAATCAGCCGAAGGCGAATCGACATGGCCGCTCCTCGAGGACTCGCCAGCGCTTCGTTCCAATCCTCTTCCTCCAGTAGCCCAACGTCCTCCTCCCATTTCTCCTTAAGGGAGCATAAGTCAGAGGAGCAATGTATGATCAGGGATTGATAAATGCGAGACATTTTTTTGGTATCTAACTCCCCCATAAAGACTCGGGCCTCCAGAGGGCTAAACTCAGGGAGTGACGTCAGACCCTCCAGATCCGGAGTCAGGGCATGGCGAAATTGCAAGTAGCGGAAAAATTGCGTGCTGGGTATGTCAAACTCCACTCTCAGCTCCTGAAACGATTTAAGCGTTGTCCCTGCCATAACATCACCCAACCTAGAAATGCCGATGGCATCCCATCCCGCGAATCCCGCCAGGGTAGCCAGGCCCGGGAGGCGGCCGTTGTGCCAGAGGGGAGTCTCCTCAGTCAAGGTTCGCCACCAACCCATCCGCCTCAGCGCCCGCCGCCAGACGTCGAACACAACCTGCGTCACCGTCGGCAAGGCCCTGCGTACATTTGGCGCGTGGAGCAGCGTGTGTAATGTGTGTGGCTCCACTAGTAGTCTCTCCAGCGCATAGTGAACCACAGCTTTCTATAACCAATCATGTTGATAAATTCTTAGTAAACATTTTGGGAGCAATGTCTGGTTTTTCTAAAATATTTCCCACCACCTGAACAAATTTCTCTTGCCAAATCTCCTTGTTGACTATAGTATGGAACATTTCTGCTTGTGTGCAGGACAGTTTTTGTCATTTGCCAAATGGTATATGCTCCCACATCTAAAGTATTTTTCCCCGACCAATATCTTGTCTATTTCACTAGGAATAGCTTACACTCTGGAATATGTGGGAACTGATTTTAGCATTTTTGACTCTGGTGACAACTGAACTCTCATCTTTGATATTTTTCGCCTATTCTTCCTATGAGACAGTTTTTGCACACCTCCCCATTAACTGTGCACTTTTAACAATACCAATGACCTCTTAAAGGCAGGATTCCCCTTTGGCCCTAAAGTTTGTCCTGTATATTGGGATTAGCTGCCTGCATAACAATTTGATTGCAAATTAACTCATCATGTATTGTACCAAAACGCCAAGTAAGTCCTAAATTGTTAAGTGCAGCAACAAAATCCTCAATGGACTCTTCTTTATTTTGCTTCCCATGGGTAAACCGCGACACAAACAGTGGGCTTGAAATAGTTGGTCAGATTCTTCAAGGTGTTCCGACACATTACCGTGACCAGCTTGTCTAGTTTTTTTTTTATACGATTAATAACTTTTGCACCTAAATAATGTAGCAGAGTGTTCGAGGCATGCGGGCTGCTGAATTCATATCTGTGCATAGATCGCCGCCTAGTGTTGGGTCCGGATGATTGCACATTGTTGTCCTGGAAGAGTATTCGAAGTATCACAAGATAGGTGGCTCCTCCTCTGGACTACAGTGCGCATGGGCATCCTCTCCATCCTCAGATTGTTTTTTTCCGCCATTCGGTTCGGATGTACTTTGGTTACTCGGAGTTCGGAAATATATTTATAACTTTCTAAAGGCCAAAAGGCCTTCGGGCGTCGGTATTGTATCTTTGATCGGTACCTACAACTTATTCCTGTTCTTTCTACTCAGGAAGTCGAATCGGGCCACGTGGCCTCTGGACACCAGGGCCAATCGTCGATGGAACGAAGTCCTTTCAAGCAATGCCCCAACTGTAACTCTAAATACCCACACATTGATAAACACCCAGTCTGTAATAAGTGTTTATCTCCTGAACACAACGAAGCCGACTGCTTAGCTTGTGCTCAATTTCGGTCAAAAAAGACTCTTCGGGTTCGACGTGCGGCAAGGCAGACGATGCAGAAGCCAGCGCCTGAGCCAGAGAACCTCTTTAAAGATGACGAAGAGGTAGTCGAGCCGGAAGACTCGGATCAGCAGTCAGAGCATGGCTCTGAACACGACTCCAACTACTACGTCGATGACGAAGAAGACATCAACGAGGTAGGAGACGACGATCCAGGCATAGGAGCCTTCTAGGACGACTCAGGCGAGGACACTGGGCCGCCCGTGAGTACGGAGCCCAATATATTAGCAGGTTCAGATCCAGAGGCTCAGGTCGAGGCATCGCCGGAAGGCCTTAGCCAAGATCAGAACGACTATTCTATAGCCCCGCAGTTAAGCCCGGCTACGAATATAATACAAGAGCCATCGGTACGACATTACCAAAATCTGGAAAAATCGAAACCAAAAGTGATAGCTACCAAACAGAAACAGAAACTGATCGACATCCCATTCTTTGGACCGAAAATGGCAGATCTGTCGAAGCCGACCAAACAAAAACAGGTCGTCGACCCATCGAGGTCGCTGGCAAAGGTTGTCGAGGCCAGAGCCACTACTCCCACGTCCGCGATTAAGCTGAAGGCCGTCCACCCGACGACATCGAGGTCGACGCCTGGCAACACAAAGAAAGTACTCAAACGGACAACGGTTATCGATCCCAAGTTACGCGTCGAACAACCGAAGCAAGTGCACACAAAGGCACTTAAGCCAAAATCGAAACTCGAGCCGAAGAGCTCCGTTGAACCGGGGGAACAAAGCATCGCTCCGAAGCAACAAGCTCCGAAGTCGACACCGGGCCAAAGGATGGTTATCGAACAACCAAAAACAGTCGGATCGATAACCACGGCTCCAAAAAAGATCATACAGTCTACTAAAACGGTCCAACAACCAAAACCTCTCGGACCGATAAAATTCGGACTTCCTCCGCACATCAAGCCAAGGGTGGTCTAAAAAGATAGCAAACATGCAAGCCCTGTTAGCCAGGTGTGACAGGGCGCACTACGACACACTGGAACAAATCTTCCAACATCTACCTGACCTTTATAAGGAACAGGCAGAATTCCTGATACAAGAGGGAAAGCTCATATCTAATGCATCCAGAAAATGTGCCTTAGATGCAGCAGACACAGCAGCCAGGGCTATCAACACCAGCGTCCTGCTCAGATGACATGCGTGGCTACGCATCTTCGGGTTTAAAAATGAACCACTTTACTTAATCAACCTGTTAACCCTGACTATTTATTTGGTCCGGATGTGGACACCATACTGGACAAAATGAAAAAGGACACAGAGACAGCCAAGTCTATGGGTGCCCTGCAGTCACAGCAATATAGAAACGGTTCCTTTCGTCGCTCCGGCAACAGAGGGGCTGTTAGAGGAGCCTCAACACAGCAAACCTCTTACAATAAAGGCAACACGCAAAACACCTACAACAAGAACAGTAGAGGTGGATACCGTGGCAATAGCACCAAGGGTAGAGGACGAAGAAATAACAGCTCCAGATCCGCCACCAACACCAAACAGTGACTTCTTGTCACTGCCCCCAGACCATGTAACACCGGTCGGGGGAAGACTACAGCAGTTCCTGCCAGTCTGGGAAACCATAACTACAGACAGGTGGGTGAGGCAAATTATACAGCATGGGTATTGCCTAGAGTTAATGTCCACACCGCCCAACATACCCCCAAGACAACGTCCTATGTCCGCTGAACACCTACACTTATTGCAGCAGGGAGTCATCAACATGCTACAAAAAGGGGCCATAGAACTAGTACCCTTAGAACACCAAGGTACAGGGGTGTACTCTCTAATCCCCAAAAAGTGACGGGTCTCTCAGACCAATTTTAGACCTCAGGCCTCTAAACCAATGTGTGTGTCTTGTAAAGCGCACTGCTACCCGGAGGTGTCCTGGCGCTATAGACCGCTGGGGAACCCGTCTGGCTTTCCCTGTGAGATATTCCCTCCTGGGTATCTCCAAGGTGAAACCAGGCTTCCCCGGCATTTGTGAGGGGCCGTTGTGGAGATGAGGCAAGCTAATGCCCAGAGTTGCCGAGTGTGATCCCTGGTTAGAGTAGGCACCGAGGCGAGAATTATCGAGTCCGCTGACCCTGGTTCACGACCCTGCCGCGTCGGGAATTGAACCCTGGTCCCGGGCCGTCCTCTGCTTCCGGGTCTGCCTCCTCTAACCAGTGAGCCACACCACTCCATAATACATCTTATCAGAGCATTTCCACATGATCACTCTACAGCAGGTGTTGCCACTGTTGCGTCAAGGCGACTTCCTCGAAACATTGAACCTCAAAGACGCATATTTCCATATACCTATACACCCCGCACACAGGAAATCTCAGGTTCACAATTCTAAACCGGCACTACCAATTCAAGGTCCTCCCTTTTGGGGTAACAACAGCCCCAAGGGTGTTCACCAAGTAAATGTAAATTGATACTTGTATAGCGCACTACTCACCCGCAAGGGTCTCAAGGCGCTTGTACGAATACCGCTGTGGAACCTATCCTCGCTTTCGATGTGAGGCGTCCACTCCTGGGCACCCCCAAGGTGGAGGCCAGGCATCCTTAGCGTTGTGGGGGCCGTTGTGGAGATTAAGCAAGCTATTGCCCAGAGTTGCAGAGTGGGACTCCATGATTGGAATAGGCACCGAGGCGAGAATTATCAGGTACGTGGAATTTTGAGCCCAAGAACCGCCGAGGCGGGTGCTTAGCAACAGTAGCTGCACACCTCAGAAGACAGCATATACATGTCTATCAATATCTGGACGAGTGGCTAATACAAGCACAGTCAGCCCAGCAGTGTGCCAGCCACATGTTGCGCACTATTCACCTCCTGCACGATCTAGGTTTCTTGCTAAACTACAACAAATCCCATCTCCAGCCTGCCCACGTCCAGCAGTATCTGGGAGCAGCAATAGACACTATGGCAGCAAAAGCACAACCGAATCCTGACAGAATAAACAGCATCCAAACGCTCATCCAAAAGTTCAGGCCACAACACTCACTCCCAGTCCGAGTGTTTATGCAACTGATTGGCATGATGGCCTCATGCATCTTCATAGTCCCTCATGCAAGACTTCACATGCGTCCGCTGCAAGAGTGCCTAGCACGGCAGTGGAACCAGGCTCAGGGATAATTAAACGACCTAGTGTTGGTGACCAGTCGTGCATACAACTCTCTGCATTGGTGGAAACCACAAAACCTTTGCAAGGGACGACTGTTCCAGGATCCTGTACCACAAATTGTGCTAACAATGGACGCATCCCTGATAGGGTGGGGAGCCCATGTTCTCCACCACACAGGACAGGGCCTATGGACGACGCAGCAGAAAAAACTGCACATCAACCTGCTAGAGCTGATGGCAATTTTCATGGCAATGAAAGCTTTCAAAGTACATCTCTGCAACAAGACCGTGTTGATCTGGACGGACAACATGACTGCGATGTACTACCTACAGAAACAGGGAGGAACACACTCTCCACAGCTGTCACATCTGGCAGTAAGAGTGTGGAAGTGGGCCATCCAGAGAAACATTTTTCTCCTGGCGGAACACCTCCCAGGCAAGGACAATCAGATAGCGGATCTGCTCAGCAGACACAGCCAGCAAGTGCACGAGTGGGAGATTCATCCCTCAGTACTTCAACCATACTTCCAACCGTGGGGACAGCCAGAAATAGACCTGTTCGCCACAAAAGAAAACGCAAAATGCCGGTCCTTCGCCGCAAGGTTCCCACACCCGCAATCTCAGGGGAATGCGATATGGATGAACTGGTCAGGCAAATTTGCATACACTTTTCCACCAGCACCGTTGATACCGCTGGTGGCACGCAAACTGCGCCAGCATTCCATGACGCTAATCCTAGTTGCTCCACATGGGCGAGGCAACCGTGGTACTCCACGTTCCTAGAACTTTCCGTGGTGCCCCATCAAAGGCTACGTCTAACACCCAGCCTCTTAACCCAGAGCCATGGAGACATTCAGCACCCAGATCCGCAGCAGCTGAACCTTGCAATCTGGCTCCTGAGGTCTTAGAGTTCGGCTACCTCAACTTACCTCCTGACTGCATGAACATTATCAAGGAGGCAAGAAAGCCTACAACAAGAGCAAGCTATGCGACAAAGTGGAAACGTTTTGTCATTTATTGTAACAACAACGACATAAACCCACTGGACGCATCCATTCAAAATATCATATGCTATCTTTTGCACTTACACCGCTGCAATCTAGCCTATACGTACATATGGATACACTTAGAAACCATAGCTGCTTACCTTCAGAACAGACAGCACCTTTCGCTGTTCAGAGTGCCTGCAATTAAGCCATTCATGGAAGGCCTCAAACGAGTGATTCCACCAAGACACCCACCTTCCCCTGTCTGGAACCTAAACGTCGTTTTAACCAGACTAATGGGACCACCTTTTGAGCCATTACACTCCTGTGAGATACAATTTTTAACATGGAAGGTGGCTTTTCTCGTAGCCATTACTTCGCTTAGAAGAGTTAGCGAGCTGCAAGCCCTAACTATTCAAGAGCCATTCATTCAATTTCACGCAAATAGGGTCGTGCTTCGGACAAACCCTAAATTCATGCCCAAAGTGGTATCACAATTCCACATAAATCAAACAATAGAACTGCCAGTGTTCTTCCCAAATCCACAGTCAGTACCTGAAAGAGCCCTGCACACACTAGGATGTTAAAAGAGCTCTGCTATATTACATAGACAGGACAAAAGATTTTAGGAAGACAAAACAGTTGTTCGTTGCCTTTTCACCACAGCACAAAGGTAACCCTATTTCAAAAAATGGCTTAGCTAGATGGATAGTTAAGTGCATTCAAATATGTTACATTAAAGCTAAACGTACTTTAACAGTGCCCCCAAGAGCGCATTCCACACGCAAGATGGGAGCATCTATGGCTCTCCTAGAGAACATTCCTCTAGAGGAAATATGTAGAGCAGCCACATGGACAACCATACATACATTTACCAAACACTACTGCGTAGATGTACACTCCAAGCAGCTGTAGGACAGGCTGTTCTCAAAACTCTTCCGACTGCTGCAGCTGGCACAGGCAACCACCGCTAAGGGAGAGACTGCTATACATTCTATGCACAGATATGAATTCAGCAGCCCACATGCCTCAAACGGAATATGCTACTTACCAGTATGCATCTGTTCTTGGCATGTAGGGCTGCTGACATTCATATCGCCCACCCTCCTCCGCGGTGCCTGTCGCAGCTGTAGCATTCATTCTTACTCTTACTTTCTTGCATGGACATCTCTTACTGTATCACACTCCATCTCTGCCACAATGGCGAAAAACAATCTGAGGATGGAGAGGATGCCCATGCGCACTGTAGTCCAGAGGAGGAGCCACCTATCTCGTGATACTTCGAAGGCTCTTCCAGGATAACAATGTGCAATCATCGGGACCCAACACTAGGCGGCGATCTATGCACAGATATGAATGTCAGCAGCCCTACATGCCAAGAACAGATGCATACTGGTAAGTAGCATATTCCTTTCTTTTTCCTATCCGGTGTAAGATCGTCTTCATCCTCAAAAGTAGAAATGTAATTTTCAAAATACTTACTCCACTCCTCCCACTTGAATGATGATTCCCCTGAAGTTGGTATGAATAGTTGTGGAGGGGAAAGATTCTAAATATTACCAGATGCCATACCTGTCCATTATTTCACATGAACAAATCCAAAGATAGGAAACAATGTTTAAAATAATCGGTCCACCAATATGAATGAGCACAGGAAGTAGGAAAATAAACGAAATAATTGAAAATATATCTAAACTTTCTACCCACAGCTACAATAGTGCATGTATCTGTGAAAACAATATGCGCTGGATAATCATAAAAGTGTGCGTATTAAAGTGCTTGGAGATCAGAATGATATGCTGGATAATGTCTAAGTGTACGCATCACTGTCTCAAAAAATATGCTATAGGGATTCTTTTTACATAAAACAGAAGAAAGAACATGAACTGTGAATTTGGAACAGAGAAAATTAAAAAGCATTGTTATTTGCAATGTCAATAACTCAGACTCACGAAAATACGAGACCTATCGCATTGCAAATGCTTGTTTATTTTACTGAAGGACATTAAAATATGTTGAGTTGAGCCAAAGCAATGTATCTGCCTAATTTAAATAAAAGCTATAAATGTACTTGTTGCGGGGTAGTAAGAACGGTACGGAAACCAAGTCGGGTTAATGAGGATTTTATTGCTCCCAACACATGCTTTCTCCTAGAAGCCAGTCCCACAGGGAGGAGAGGGGTTTGTTCTGTCTTGCGGCTTGGGGTCTATCCTCTCCGGGGCACCGTCCGGTCTTCTTCCCACTGGCGAGGCTGTCCGGTTCCTGGGGACTCCGTGGTGCTGAAGAGAAAAGAGGAAAGGAGAATGGGTATGAGGGTATGGATGATCACAAAATCATGGGAAGTGAAGAGACACTGTGAGACACATCTAAAGGAAAGTGATGGTGTTCGGGGTAGAATGAAAATGGGCAGAATAGAGAGAGACCCAGCTAGTAATCTGTATGCCTATCCCTCCTCCCAATCCAGCCTGTGAATCGCTCCTGTTACCTTATTAAGCCACGCTCCTTCTGGAGCGTGGCTGGGTGAGTCGCGTTGCCGTTGGCCTCCTGGCACTCCCGGGGCTCCTGATGGTATGCCGCACTGTTTGGTTTCTCCTCGGTTGCTTCTCTCCCTCCGTAACACTCAACGTTCTGCTCACCAACTCCTTCCTCTTCTCCGGTGTTAGCGCACACTGATTTCCTGGAAGCGTCTCTCCTTATCGCGCTGAACGTGGTGACGTCATCTGGGGGCGGAGTCTTGTAGTGTGGGATTCCCCAGTTTAAGGAGCACTCCCCGTATTCCTCTGAGGCATCCAGCAGTGGGAGGGATGGTGAACTCCACGTGTCCTGTTGGGGCGAGACAAGAGGGGGAGAGAGGGATGTTGCAGAACACCAGTCAACATCATTGGGGCATTCCTCTGCTGTTGACCCCACCTTGTCACCCCACCACCCAGGAATCTCCTGATAGGGGAGAGGGAACACCCTGGACAGGTAGATGGGGTTCCTATTGTCCTTCCCCTTTTGGTGCCGCACCTCAAATGAAAAGGGCTGCAGAGCCAAAAACCAAAGCAGGACTCTGGGATTTTGTGACTTATTCCTACCCATCCACTGCAAAGGTGCATGATCAGTGTACAGAGTGAATGGTTGGCCCTCAAGATAGTATCTGAGCTTGCAATAGGTCTTTCGTTTACGCGAGTTTAAGCTATTGGCATTGTAAATTACAATGCCTTTTACTTATGTTTTAAAAACAAAAACAAAATTAAAAGGCATTGTAATTTGTAATGTCAATAACTCAGACTCCCGAAAATGCGAGACCTATCGCATTGCAAATGCTTGTTTATTTTACTGAAGGACATTGAAATATATTGATTGGAGCCAAAGCAATGTATCTGCCTAATTTAAATAAAAGCTATAAATGTACTTGTTGCGGGGTAGTAAGAATGTGACGGAAACCAAGTCGGGGTAATGAGGATTTTATTGTTCATTTTACCGCTAAACACTCTTTTTCAATTGTGGGATATTTTGCCTCCCTTGGGAACAGTTTCCGGCTTATATATAGGATGGGATGTTTTACTCCCTCGCCTGACTTCTGAGACAGAACAGCCCCTAACCCATAATTGGAGGCAACGGTGTGTAGTATGAATGGTTTGTTGAAGTCAGGGGATGACAGTGCCAGACTAATTGTGATGGTCCTTTTAAGGGTTTGGAATGCCTCTATCATCTCTTTGGTTGGTTGGAGCAACTGCTGAGGCCGGATGTCTTTGCGGAGTTCATCGGTTAGGGGGAGGCCACTTCCGAGAACTGAGGTATAAAGCATTGATAGTACCCTAGTAAGCCTAAAACAGCACGCAGGTCCCTTTTGTTAGTGGGAAAGGGTGTTTTTGCTGTAGCTTGTACTTTTTTTGGCCTGGGGTGCTATCATACCATGGCCCAGAATGTACCCCAGGTACTTCACCTTCTGAAATGCCGCCCTGGACTTTCTGGAGTTGATATGGAGGCTTGCTTGCTTCAGGGTTTGGAGGACTATCCGGAGGTGTATTAGGGGTTCCTCCCAGGTCCTACTAAAGACCACAATGTCATCCAGGTAGGCTGAACAGAATGGATGGTAGTTTTGGAGCTCCGTATTCATTTAACACTGGAATGTCGCAGGTGCTCCGTGTAGTCCGAAGGGCAGGACATTGAACTCGTAGAGTCCCTCAGCAGTAGAAAACGTGGTTTTCCTACGGTCTTCCTCCCTCAGGGGCACCTGCCAATATCTTTTAGTCAGATCTAGCGTGATTATGTACCGGACGTCCCCTAGCTTCTCAATAAGTTTGTCGATCTGTGGGGTAGGGTAAGCGTCGAAGATAGAGATGACGTTTAAGGCCCTAAAGTCCATACAAAACCGTGTTGACCCATCATGCTTTGGTCCCATCACTATCGGTGAAGACCAGTCACTCACTGATGGACGTATCACCCCTAGTCGTAACATGTCCTGTATCTCGATCCAGTCGCTGTTTTACTTTCCCTGGCAGAGTCACTATACAGTGTTTGGCCAGAGTCGTCCTGCCAGGGATATCTGAAAATATAGGCGAAAACGGAAGCAGTGTTTTGTGAAGTTCGGTTCTTGCTTCTTCTGGGAGATCCTCATTGACGGCGAGTTGCCAGAGAGTGGTTCCTTCCACTGCAGTTGTAGGTAGAGTTAGGTGTGCTGTTTTTGGTACGGGTCCCATCCATTTCTTCAATGGGTTTATGTGGTAGTTTTGCTTCCGACTCAGAGTTATCTGACCTGGATATATTGTATTTCCGGTGACCCCCACAACCTTGTAGGGACCCAGCCATCCAGACTGGAATTTTTTTGCAGAAGAGGGAAGCAACACCAGGACCCAATCTCCTACGGATAATCTTCTCCACTTCTTCCCGCGATAATAGCAGTTTTTTTGTCTGTCTTTACTCCTTTCGAGATGTGTGAGTAGGCTAGGTCTATCAGTTTCCATATCTTGGACTTCAGCTGCTGTGTGTATTCCAGCACACCTTTGTTTTCTTCTTCCACTTCCTATCCCCACGCTTCTTTTGTCATTTCCAGTAATGACCTGGGCTGTCGCCCATACAGTAGCTCAAAAGATTACCAGCCCAGACTACTTTGGTCTTGGGCTCTGATTACGTAGAGCGCCAGTGTAGCAGACGGTCCCATTCCTTGCCCTCAACAGCTAGCATCTTCTTCATGGTGGTCTTCAGCGTTCTGTTGTACCCCTCCACGAGCCCATCCGTTTGAGGGTGATAAACGGAGGTTCTTATGTGGCGTAGATCGAAAGTGCGACAGACCTCTTTCATCAGACATGATACGAAAGGTGTTCCTTGGTCCGTCAGGATTTCCTGCGGGAACCCCACCCTAAAAAATAGCTCCAGCAGCATGTCTGCGATGTTCAGAGAGGTTGGGGCTCTGAGGGGAAAGGCCTCCGGAAAAATAATCCACGACCACCAGGGTGTATTGGTTCCCTTTATCTGTCTGAGGCAGGGGCCCGATCAGGTCTATACTGATCCTCTCAAACGGGTTTCCCACCAATGGCAACGGCTGCAGGGGAACTGCTGGGTGTTTTTGGGTGTTTTCCTTCCGACAATCTTCACAGGTTTGGCAATGGGTCTTGATATCCTTATAGACTCCGGGACAAAAGAAATGCCGCAATAGGTTTTGAGTCGTTTTCTCTGCACCCGTGTGTCCCGCAGTGAGGTGAGAGTGGGAAAAGAAGAGTACTTGTTCCCTGAATCGCAAAGGTACAAGCAGCTATTCTGGATCTTCTGCGTTGTGTTTTCGGTACAATAGACGGTCCTTGATCAGGAACTGGGTATATGTGGGTGACGGGTTGTCCTGAGTAACACGTGCAGCTTCCCATGCATTGAACAGGGTGGCGTCAATGGCCTTCGCAAATCGAAAACTTTTGTCCAATAACCAGAGTTCAGGGGTCGTGAGGGCGGATAGCGAGTGGTTGGTAACCCCCTTTTTAGTCAGGATGGTACCCCCCTTTTGTATGCTACGGTGAAATAACTGCATGAAATCAGGGTTGTCTGTTCCCAAAAGTAGCTCTTCGGGTAGTCCCTCTACCACCCCCACCCGGACAGTACATGGAATCCCATTTGGGGGGGTGAGGGTTATAGAGGCCAGAGGGTAGGGTCTCACATCCACATGGATGCACCTAATGTGCACCAGGGTGTCAGGGACGTACTGGGAGGGTGTTATGACTGCCTGCACCCTGAATCTAATAGCGCTTTCATTTTCCTTCCAATCACCTGTACACTCACATAAAAGGCTGTCCCCATCACGGCTGTGTAGAGGATAGACTTCGGGAGGTAGCCTACTTCCATTGGTTCTTCGGTGGGTTTACGTTTGGGGCACAGTCGGGCGATGTGGCCCCAGTCGCCACACTCGAAACACTGCCGTCCTCGGAATGAGGGTATGTCTGTTCTACTCGGCTTGAGCTGTGGTAAATCTATCCCCTTTCGCTTTTTCTTTTCTATTTTCCCGGGGTTGATCCTAGTGGGTTTCTCACTGTCCCATACTGAATTGCGTGGTTGGGCTCGAGAAAATGTTGTGGCCATTTCGATGGCCAAATCCGGGGTGAGGTGAGGGTGTTGCTTCAGCCACCTCTGTGTACCATATGGTAACGCCTCAAGGAATTGCTCCAAATACATGCGGTTCATTAATTCTTCTTTAGTACTGGTGGCCAGTCTCAGCCATTTGTTGGCTGCCATCTTCAGACCAAAAAATAAAGTCTTGTTGTTCTCTCCAGGCAGGCCCCTCTCCTTCCTGAATCGTACCCGGTATGCCTCAGCGGTCCAGTATGACATCTTTAATTCCATGGTAGGGAGTGTCCCCATTTGCATTGGCCACTTGATAAGCTGACTGGGCTTCCTCGGTCAGCAGGGGAGCCAGGAAGAAGGGCCACTTGTCCTCAGGCCAGCCACAGGCTCTGGAGGCACGTTCAAAGTTTAACAGAAATGCATCCGGGTCCTCACCGTCCACATATTTTTGCAGGGAGATACCCAAGGGTCCATGCAACGTACTCCTGACTTCTCTTTGAGGAGGTGCCGCAGGCTCCTTTATGAGTTGCTGAATCCCCTCCATTTGAGCGGCTATGGAGTCCTTAAACGTGTCTCAGTGGGCCTGAGCTGATGACATTTGCCTTTCAACGGCCCATTCTAAGTTCTCCCGGCCTTTTACCAGATGCTGGATGAGCGCGTCCATTATGGGAATACTGATGGATTGGGTTGATTATCCCACTTCTGACACCAATTGTTGCGGGGTAGTAAGAACGGGACGGAAACCAAGTCAGGGTTTATTGTTCCTAACACACGCCTCCTCCTAGAAGCCAGTCCCACAGGGAGGAGAGGTGTTTGTTCTGTCTTGCAGTTTGGGGTCTGTCCTCTCTGGGGCACCGACCGTTCTTCTTCCCACCGTCGAAGTCGTCGGGTTCCTGGGGACTTCATTGTGTTGAAGAGAAAAGAGGAAAGGAGAATGGGTATGAGGGTATGACTGATCACAATATCGGGGGTGGGAAGTGAAGGGATACTGCACAACTTGAGACACGTCTAAATGAAAGTGATGGTTTTCGGGGTAGGGTGAAGATGGGCAGAATAGAGAAGGACCCGGCTAGTAATCCGTATGCCTATCCCTCCTCCCAATCCAGCCCGTGAATCGCTCCCTAACCTTAGTAAGCCACGCTCCTCCTCGAATCGCGGTGCAGTTGGCCTCCGTAACACACAACGTTCTACTCCCCAACGCCTTCCTCTTCTCTTCTCCGGTGTTAGCACACACCGACTTCCTGGAAGCGTCTCTCCTTACCCCGCTGAATGTGGTAATGTCATCCGGGGGCGGAGTCTCGTAGTGTGGGATTCCCCAGTTAAAGGAGCCCTCTCCGTATTCCTCTGAGGCGTCCAGCAGTGAGAGGGAAGGTGAACTCCACTCATCCTGTTGGGCAGAGACAAGACGGGGAGAGAGGAATGTTGCAGTCCACCAGTTCTCATCATTGGGGCATTCCTCTACTGTTGACCCCACCTTGCCACCGTACTGTAAAGCTGGAGTATAAGTTTAAAGTTACATAGGTGCAGCTCAAAAATGTTGTTTTTACACTGCCTTGTGTAGCGGTGTGAATAAATCCTAGCGTATGGGCATTTGTTCCTGGAAAAATAAAAAGGAGCCTAAAAGTCTGCTGTTGTGTGAAAACTTAGCATGTGTCCTACAGTAGCGAAAGGAGGAGGAGCTATTGAAGTGAAAAGGAGCCTTGTAGTAAAGATCGTAATCTTTTCGTCTACAGCATCTGTGGGATGCAGATCAGTAACCTACAGAAACAACAGGATGATAAACTCAAGGGGAAAAAAAGCATGTGGCTAAAGCTGCTTCTTTTTTTGCTTTAAATATATTTACATGTATTTGGGTGTTTGTCACAAGCTTACAAAAGTATATTACGTTAAGCCACAACAATGCATTTAACTTAGTAAAATAAAAACCATGAACCTACCATAAAGTTAAAGCAGGACTTTAATTTAAAAAGTAAGTTCCGTAGCCCATTAAAGATGCAATGTGTGTGGGGCGTGGCCACAGAGGCGTCCAAGATGGCCGCCTTAGCTTGAAGCTCTGCCGGTCGGGCTTGGCAAACTTCATATTTCACGATGTTTCGATATCCCTAGCTGCAGCAGACACCCTCCATTTGCTTCTATTAACTGCTGTGGTGACCTGATGCCTGATAGGGATGATACCGGCAAGCTGACCTGGCGTGGAGCGGACTGGGGCTAGAGGCAGGCGCGACCCCTGCGGCCTTCCACTGACGAAGATCCGGCAGTCTACTGGGGAGGTGAGTGCGGCCCGGGTAGGTGTCCGGCGTTGCCCTGCGCTCCTTCCGCGCTACCACTGCCGGCTCTCCTTCCCCCCCGCCCCTCCCGCTGCGGCTCCCGACTGGGTCCCACCGTTTGCGGAGCGCTTCTGGGTCCTCCCTAGTCTGAATGGTTGTCTCTGTGCCGGGCCTCGCTTGTTGGTTGCGGCGGAAGGTGGGGCGGGCTAGTGCGGGTGCCCCTACACTCCAACCTGGGGCAGTGGCGGCACTGGGCCTTGCCGGGCTTGCTTGCTCCCTCCCCCCATCCTCCCCGCGGACCAGCTGCCTGCTGTGAATTGCGACTGCCGGCTCGGGGGAGACTAGTGTGGAGGTGTGGATGACGGTCTACCATTTCCACCCCAATGATGATCCACTGAAGAAGCCTGCTGCCCCTGGGTGCTTGGTGCTCCCCTGCTTGCTGACTCAAGCTTTGACCCTACCTGCGTGCTCCGGGGGGTACTGCTGACTTTGCTTCTTGCCAGTTCCACAGAGGTGTTCTCTTTAATCCTTGGCCTAATATACCAGCCTGCCTGGCTCGAGGTGGGCCGTGGACATGATGCTGCGGGGACGGCTGGCATACTCCTATGTGTTCTGCCTGAGCCCTGCCTCTGGTCCGATTGCTCCACGCCAGCGGTTTCTTCTGTTTGCACGTCCGCCATCCTTGAGCTGACTGTCACTGTTGTGATGGCTCTTACTGCCATCCACCGTGTGTTCATCCTGATACTTACCACGTTGACGGAGCCTTCCTCCTGCGAGCGTCTAGCGCCTCACTGCCCTCTGGTTGTCCCGCGACTGCAACCCTGCCTGTCCTCCAGCAACCCTTCCTCCACCTCCTGCGACATGGGGAAGAAAGACCCCAACCAACGCAAGTTACAATTCGACAAGGCTCCTGGCCCCACCTCGGACGTCCCCCCTGGCCCGGTTGACGGGCCAATGGGATCAAACGACTCGGAGCACTCTACCTCGCTTACTATGGCCATGCTTAACAAAATGAGGGCCAGTTTCAAGTCACTCGATAACCGATTTGACGACCTTGACCAGAAATTGGCTGATATGGGGTCTAAGATTCAGGGGCACGATCGAAGGCTAGATGTGGTGGAGGCAAGAGTATCGGGCATTGAAGATGGCGCCTCGTCCTCACTGAAGCGACTAGACAGGCTGGAAAAGATCCTCAAAGACGTGGCCATCAAGAATGAGGACTCGGAGGCCCGCAGCTGCCGCAATAATATTCGAATCATTGGTGTTGCGGAGACAACCTCCACTGGGCGTATGGACATCTTTGTGGAGAAACTTCTCACAGAACTGTTCGGTAGGGACGAGTTCACACAGGGCTTCGTGGTTTAGCGCGCTCACAGATCGTTGGGGCCCTGTCCTGGACCGGGTCTGCCCCCACGTCCCAATTTTGCTCGCCTCATGAACTTTAGAGATAGAGATGCTGCTCTCCGTTCAGCTCGGGACAAGGGTGACATCCAATGGCAAGGGAACAAATTGGGTTTCTTTCCTGACTTTACCATCATGGTTCAGGAGGCGTGGCGCAAATTCAACGGTGTCAAAGCCACCCTGAAAAACCTGGGCCTCCGGTACGGCATGCTGTACCCAGCACAACTGAGGGTCGATGTGGATGGCAGGTTTCGTATCTTTGAAAACCCCACAGAGGCGCAGGAATTTTGACAGGACTACAGGAAAAGCAGCTCAGGCGCGAATGGCATGCCGCGAACGGGCTCCCTGTCTCAAGGAGGTTCACTAGACAGCTTTGAACTATTCTCCGATCCCGTGACTGGTTGACTGGTTATTACATTTATCACTGTGCTCTGCTGTGTTTTATACATTCATGTCTTTCTTTTCCATCTTTTGAAGTCATATTGCTCTCCGCCCGACCGGCGTGGAGTCGCCACGCCCTAAGGTGAATACTAAAGTTTCTCTATTTTGTATGGTATTTTTGCGATGTGCCCATTTGTTTCCTACAGTAATGGGTTTGTTCACACTGCACTCGTGTTTGGCTAAGACGGTTGGGGTTTGCCTCTTTGGGGTCCAAAATAGGCTGGGTGGCGGGTGAGATATTTGTTTAATTTCATTGCTCATTTTAGAGCCATTGCTCAGTGTGTTCGTTTGTGGCGGAGGATTTGCATACATTGCGACTTTCATGTGCTTACGATTTTTTAATGGTTAATCTAGGGCATCATCCTGGTACCTCCGGGCTCTCCCTGATGTCGTGGAACGTTAGGTGTCTAAACAACACTAAGAAGCGTAGACAAGTCCTCAACTATATTATTCGACACAACATCGATATTGTATTTTTACAGGAGACCCATTTGTCCGATTCTGACCACACCTCCATTGCCAAGAGCTGGGGTTCCCATTTATTTTTCTCCAACTACAGTTGTTTTACACTAGGGGGGTTACCATATTCATACACAAACGTGTTCCCTTTGCACTGCACAAGACCGTGACCGATTTAGAGGGTCAAACTCTGATTGATTGCTACAGGTTCCCTTCTGGGTCACAAGATTTCATTTATTGGGGTTTATGGTCCAAATATAGACTCCCCCTCTTTTTCCCACAAACTACATGTGTAGCTCCTCACACTTGATCCTGGACTATTGATAATGGGGGGCAATTTCAATTTATTGCTGGACCCGGCCAGGGACGTTACTTCCTCTTCTCCGGTTACTAAAACTCGCTCCCGGCAGGCCCTACACGACATATGCACTCATTTTTCCTTGATAGACATTGAAAGCAAACTGCACCCACATTGCCCGGACTTCACCCACTATTCTGGGTTTCATAATACATGGACCAGGATAGACTACTGGTTAGTCTCCCTGGGAATTGCAGGCTGGGTGGGTGGGCTACTTACTTTATACCGTACACTTTCGGACCACTCTCAGGTTCTCCAATTAAATGTTCCCAGGCCTGGTGGCTATGAGCGGCAATGGCGCTTTCCTGGAAGGGCGCTTGCGGACCCGGTTTTTCACGAGGAAGTTCGGAGCTCCATTGAGGACTATTTTGAAATTAATACTGGGTCAATGGACACCTGGGAAGTTCTCTGGGAGGGGTTCAAAGCCTACATCAGAGGCGTATGTATTGCGAAACATGCTGGTGTGTTACGTGATTTGCGTTCTACTTTGACTTGCATTGCAACAGACATCGCCGCTCTGGACCGAGAATTAATGGTTGCCACCTCCAGTACAGATGAGGCTAGACGGCTGGCACTGCTGCTCGAAATTAGGGAAACAGCAGAACTTGAGTTATTGTTCCTAAATAAGCAAAATACCGCGCGGCGTTATGGTGAAGGCGAACGTCCTGGTAGATTATTGGCTCAGACCCTGCGTCCCCCTCTGGACTCATCTTACATCACGGAGATCATGGGCCCACATGACACTTTGCTACACTCTACCCCAGATATATGTGATTCCTTTCTTTCATATTATAAGGCAATATATATACGTTCAGAATCTCTGGAGATTTGCATGATCAAGGGGACTACTTGGCAGAGATTGCCATGGTCTATTTAGAAAGATATATGCAGGATTTTTTGGCGGTTCCTATTGCCCAGGACAGCCTTCTGGAGGCCATAGAGGCACTGTGGAACTCCACAGCTCCTGGCCTTGACTGCTTCTCCACCAAGTTTTATAAAGCATACATAGATATCTTGGTTTCACGGTTGGTAGAGGTGTATGCTGAAGCGCTGGAGGTAGGTCGCCTTCCCCCAACATTCAGGGAGGCAGTCATTATTCTCCTTCCTAAGCCCGGCAGAGACCCTAAACTGTGTAGCTCTTATTGGTCGCTGTCTTTATTGAACCTTGATTACAAAATACTTGCCAAGGTGATCGCAATACGACTGTTCTTATTAATGGAATCCATCATCTCACCGTCAGTCGGGTTTTGTGCCACATAGGTCCACTTCCCTAAATTTGAGGACCTTGTTTACTGTCTTGCATAGGATCGACCCCACCTCGCCAGCCTCCGCCATCCTCCTTGATGCGTAGAAGGCATTTGATTCCCTTGAGTGACCTTTTTTCCTGTCCGTCATGAGTCGCATGAGCATTCCCAAGTGCTTTTTCTCCACAGTTGCTTTACTCTACACCGAGCCAACTGCTAGATTGCGTCTGAACGGTACGATTTCTGGCCCTTTCACCTTATCCCGGGGTACGCGACAGGGCTGCCCCCTGTCCCCATTGCTTTTTATTTTGGCAATGGATCCCCTGGTTCGCCATTTTCAAGAAAAGCACCTACATTGTGGCCTTCAGTTCTGCACTGGCCCACTTTTGATCTCGCTTTATGCAGATGACACTATATTATATGTTAGAATGCCCCAGCTCAACCTCGAACCGCTCATTTTGGAAACAATACGCTTCGGTAAATTCTCCGGGCTCAACATTAACTGGCACAAGTCAGTCATCTTTCCACTCAAGACTAGCACGTCTGCCTGGACTTGTGCATTTCCGCTTGAATGGTTCCAAGACTCGGTCAAATATCTTGGTATCCATGTCCACATAGATACAACTACCATGATTAGACTGAACTATGGTAGGGCGATCAGTTCTCTCCAATCTCAGATCGTGAGATGGCTACGTCTGTCATTGTCAATGGCTGGTAGAGTCGTCATTATTAAAATGGTAGTCCTTCCGCCGTTCTTATATCTTTTTAAAAGTATGCCCATCCCACTCACCAAAACCTTCTTTTCGCAGTTACATACATTACTATTACTTCTTGTCTGGGGGAATAAGACACCTCGGGTTAGCTGGCGGATTCTGACCCTACCATACATTAGGGGGGGCTTCGGTCTCCCGGACTTTTATTTATATTATCTGACAGCACAATGCTGCTATGCGCATGGCTGGTTCCACCCAGATGCCCGCATCCCATATTTGAAGCCAGAAGCCGACCTGGTGCTCCCTCGTCACCTTTCCACTATTTTGCCTACTGGATTTCCTCGGGATCCCCAAGACATTCAAACAGGATCGACCACATGCTGGGCATGGGACAGACTGCGCAGACTGGTGAGATACTGATTCAACGCACGCTGGAAAAATTTCACATTCGCACGATAGGAGACTTGTTCCCCGAAGACCGCGCCTTCTCGTGTTGGAGGATGTCAGATTTTTGGAACGCTCTTTTATGGACACCTTTGTTCTGTCACGTGTACAGTCCATGCTTCAGGCCACATTTCCTTCATTCCCGATTGCCACTGAACCAACCCCTCCATTGACGCTGCTCATTATGGACCCTACAGGTGCACATCTAGTCTCTAAACTGTACAAGCAATGTAGTACATCCATTCCTAATTCTGACACTAAGGTGCGTGGGAGGTGGATCTCGGTAAGCCCATTACTGATGACCAATGGGAACAGTGCTGTAGGGCAACAAAGGAGATCTCTTTAAACAGTAGGCATAAACTTCTCCATTTTAAGTTTTTTCGCAGAATGTATCATACACCGGCACATTCACATAGAATTGACCTCAGTAGGCCCCACCACTGTCAGAAATGTGGTGCTCCTTTTGCGGACTTTGCTCACCTCTCTTGGTCATGCCCCAAAATACACCTATTCTGGTCCTCGATACATACCACACTCGGCGACATTCTCTCCATGCAGCTAGTACCCATCCCTGAGATCGCATTACTTGGATGTGTGGCCAATTTCCCTCGGACAGTAAGGAAATTTGCTGCGTTGGGCTTTCTGTTGGTCAAAAGGGAGGTTGCTTTGCGTCTCCGGACGCAGCGGTTGCTCCCCCTTGCCTCCTGCAGCCTCTGGGTATCGTAGTGCTGCTCTCCTCCACAAGCGCCTCGCACTGCTGTACTTTCATTGATTGTGCCGTGTGTCTGCCTATGTAATCTCTTGACTCGCAATTGGTGCCTGTGTGCTGAAAAGTGCTTTAAATAGCATTTACATAAGCTTTAACCTTTATTTACTCTTCCTGTGCCCTAATATCGGCGTGTTAGCCTTTGCACTTTGTTTTTCCACGTATTGCCATTTGGTTGTGCCTTCAGCCCGTCCCTCCCCCCACGCTCCCGCCTCCCAGCCGCCCCGCCCACCCACTGACTATTTGCATCGTCCGGTCCGACATTTCCCTGTGACCAGCCTGTCTCTGGACGCAGCGGTTGCTCCCCCTTGCCTCCTGCAGCCTCTGGGTATCGTAGCGCTGCTCTCCTCCACAAGCGCCTCGCACTGCTGTACTTTCATGGATTGTGCCGTGTGTCTGCCTATGTAATCGCTTGACTCGCAATTGGTGCCTGTGTGCTGAAAAGTGCTTTAAATAGTATTTACATAAGCTTTAACCTTTATTTACTCTTCCTGTGCCCTAATATCGGCGTGTTAGCCTTTGCGCTTTGTTTTTCCACGTATTGCCATTTGGTTGTGCCTTCAGCCCGTCCCTCCCCCCACGCTCCCGCCTCCCAGCCGCCCCGCCCACCCACTGACTATTTGCATCGTCCGGTCCGACATTTCCCTGTGACCAGCCTGTCTCCGGACGCAGCGGTTGCTCCCCCTTGCCTCCTGCAGCCTCTGGGTATCGTAGCGCTGCTCTCCTCCACAAGCGCCTCGCACTGCTGTACTTTCATTGATTGTGCCGTGTGTCTGCCTATGTAATCTCTTGGCTCGCAATTGGTGCCTGTGTGCTGAAAAGTGCTTTAAATAGCATTTACATAAGCTTTAACCTTTATTTACTCTTCCTGTGCCCTAATATCGGCGTGTTAGCCTTTGCGCTTTGTTTTTCCACGTATTGCCATTTGGTTGTGCCTTCAGCCCGTCCCTCCCCCCACGCTCCCGCCTCCCAGCCGCCCCGCCCACCCACTGACTATTTGCATCGTCCGGTCCGAGATTTCCCTGTGACCAGCCTGTCTCCGGACGCAGCGGTTGCTCCCCCTTGCCTCCTGCAGCCTCTGGTTATCGTAGCGCTGCTCTCCTCCACAAGCGCCTCGCACTGCTGTACTTTCATTGATTGTGCCGTGTGTCTGCCTATGTAATCTCTTGACTCGCAATTGGTGCCTGTGTGCTGAAAAGTGCTTTAAATAGCATTTACATAAGCTTTTACCTTTATTTACTCTTCCTGTGCCCTAATATCGGCGTGTTAGCCTTTGCGCTTTGTTTTTCCACGTATTGCCATTTGGTTGTGCCTTCAGCCCGTCCCTCCCCCCACGCTCCCGCCTCCCAGCCGCCCCGCCCACCCACTGACTAATTGCATCGTCCGGTCCGACATTTCCCTGTGACCAGCCTGTCTCCGGACGCAGCGGTTGCTCCCCCTTGCCTCCTGCAGCCTATGGGTATCGTAGCGCTGCTCTCCTCCACAAGCGCCTCGCACTGCTGTACTTTCGTTGATTGTGCCGTGTGTCTGCCTATGTAATCTCTTGACTCGCAATTGGTGCCTGTGTGCTGAAAAGTGCTTTAAATAGCATTTACATAAGCTTTAACCTTTATTTACTCTTCCTGTGCCCTAATATCGGCGTGTTAGCCTTTGCACTTTGTTTTTCCTCGTATTGCCATTTGGTTGTGCCTTCAGCCCGTCCCTCCCCCCACGCTCCCGCCTCCCAGCCGCCCCGCCCACCCACTGACTATTTGCATCGTCCGGTCCGACATTTCCCTGTGACCCGCCTGTCTCCGGACGCAGCGGTTGCTCCCCCTTGCCTCCTGCAGCCTCTGGGTATCGTAGCTCTGCTCTCCTCCACAAGCGCCTCGCACTGCTGTACTTTCATTGATTGTGCCGTGTGTCTGCCTATGTAATCTCTTGACTCGCAATTGGTGCCTATGTGCTGAAAAGTGCTTTAAATAGCATTTACATAAGCTTTAACCTTTATTTACTCTTCCTGTGCCCTAATATCAGCGTGTTAGCCTTTGCGCTTTGTTTTTCCACGTATTGCCATTTGGTTGTGCCTTCAGCCCATCCCTCCCCCCACGCTCCCGCCTCCCAGCCGCCCCGCCCACCCACTGACTATTTGCATCGTCCGGTCCGACATTTCCCTGTGACCAGCCTGTCTCCGGACGCAGCGGTTGCTCCCCCTTGCCTCCTGCAGCCTCTGGTTATCGTAGCGCTGCTCTCCTCCACAAGCGCCTCGCACTGCTGTACTTTCATTGATTGTGCTGTGTGTCTGCCTGTGTAATCTCTTGACTCGCAATTGGTGCCTGTGTGCTGAAAAGTGCTTTAAATAGCATTTACATAAGCTTTAACCTTTATTTACTCTTCCTGTGCCCTAATATCGGCGTGTTAGCCTTTGCGCTTTGTTTTTCCACGTATTGCCATTTGGTTGTGCCTTCAGCCCGTCCCTCCCCCCGCGCTCCCGCCTCCCAGCCGCCCCGCCCACCCACTGACTATTTGCATCGTCCGGTCCGACATTTCCCTGTGACCAGCCTGTCTCCGGACGCAGCGGTTGCTCCCCCTTGCCTCCTGCAGCCTCTGGGTATCGTAGCGCTGCTCTCCTCCACAAGCGCCTCGCACTGCTGTACTTTCGTTGATTGTGCCGTGTGTCTGCCTATGTAATCTCTTGACTCGCAATTGGTGCCTGTGTGCTGAAAAGTGCTTTAAATAGCATTTACATAAGCTTTAACCTTTATTTACTCTTCCTGTGCCCTAATATCGGCGTGTTAGCCTTTGCGCTTTGTTTTTCCACGTATTGCCATTTGGTTGTGCCTTCAGCGCGTCCCTCCCCCCACGCTCCCGCCTCCCAGCCGCCCCGCCCACCCACTGACTATTTGCATCGTCCGGTCCGACATTTCCCTGTGACCAGCCTGTCTCCGGACGCAGCGGTTGCTCCCCCTTGCCTCCTGCAGCCTCTGGGTATCGTAGCGCTGCTCTCCTCCACAAGCGCCTCGCACTGCTGTACTTTCATTGGTTGTGCCGTGTGTCTGCCTATGTAATCTCTTGACTCGCAATTGGTGCCTGTGTGCTGAAAAGTGCTTTAAATAGCATTTACATAAGCTTTAACCTTTAATTTACTCTTCCTGTGCCCTAATATCGGCGTGTTAGCCTTTGCGCTTTGTTTTTCCACGTATTGCCATTTGGTTGTGCCTTCAGCACGTCCCTCCCCCCACGCTCCCGCCTCCCAGCCACCCCGCCCACGCTCCGCCCCCCTCCACTCTCCATTAATGACAGCTGCACAATCGTGCAGCGTTTACGCGCAGCGATCGTGCCCCAGTCGCGCCGAAGGTGCGCCAAAGGTAAGCCCGTCTACGCCCGTCCGCGCCTGGCCCGCGCCTAGCGCCAGTCCCCCTGACCCCCGCTCCACCCATCCCTCCCGCATTACATACGACGCCTCCACCCTCTTAGCCCTAAATCCCGGCCGCCTCCCTAACTGCGCCCAAGCCGCTCCTGGACACACCCATGGACCCTTCACATGCAACTCCTGCAAGTACGACAGCACCAAGACCAACTCCACATCCACGAACACCAAACAGAGATCTGACACCAACCACCTAAAATGCATCCTACTCAACACCCGCTCAGTCCATAGACACGCCATCGAACTTTGGAATCTACTAGACACCATCTCTCCGGACGTCGCCTTCCTAACAGAAACATGGATGAACGCCTCCTCAGCCCCAGACATCACCATTGCCATCCCGGAAGGCTACAAGATCATCCGTAAGGACCGCACCAAGCAAACAGGAGGAGGCATCGCCATTGTCCATAAGAATTCCATTCGAATCTCAACCAGCTCAGATGTCAACCTCGCTAGCGCCGAACACCTCCACTTCCAGATCCACACCGACCCCAAGACCACACTCAGAGGCACCCTCCTCTACAGGCCACCGGGACCCCGTGCACAATTCAGTGATGACATCACTGACTTTATCACACCACACGCCCTCCCCTCCGAGGACTACATTCTACTGGGAGACCTCAATTTTCACCTGGAAAAGAGCAACAACAGCAACGCCACCACCCTTCTGGACAATCTCGCCAACCTTGGACTCAAACAATTTGTTAACACCCCCACTCACTACGCAGGTCACACACTCGACCCCATCTTCACCTCAAGCAAACATATCTCCTTCAGTCACACCACAGCTCTCCATTGGACGGACCACAGCTGCGTTCACTTTGTCTACAAAAAGACCACATCCCACAACCATCCTCAACCTACTCTGCGAAGAAACTGGAACAAAATCACCATCGACCAGATCTCCTCATCGCTTCTTCAAAACCCCCCTGCCCTCTCTTCGAACCCCAACCAAGCAGCCATTAACCTCACCCAATGGATAACCAACAGCGCCGACAACCTAGCACCTTTGAAAAAACGTCAAATTAAACGAGACTACAAAAACGCTTCCTGGTTCAACGATGATCTTAAGAAATCCAAGAAACTCTGTCGCTCCCTCGAGAAGGCCTGGAAAAGAGACCCAAACACCAGCACCAAGGACGCCTTCAAAAACGCCACCCGCACACACCACCAACTGATCCGGACTGCCAAGAAAGCCGCACTTAAAGAACGACTAGACAACAACGCCCACAACAGCAAGGAATTATTCAACATCGTCAAAGAGTTTACCAACCCCTCTACCAACTCCAACGACATCACTCCCTCTCAAACCCTTTGCGACTCCCTAGCTTCGTTCTTCCACAACAAAATCGCAGACATCCACAACAGCTTCGACAACCAACCCGGAGACCAACCCTCCCAACCTTCTGCCATACCCTCACCCCCCTTGAACATCCTCAATGACTGGAACCCTATCTCCACTGAGGACACCATCCGCCTGATGAATTCCATTTACTCGGGATCCCCTACAGACCCATGCCCTCACCATATCTTCAGCAAAGCAGACTCCATCATAGCACCACACCTCCGAGACGTCATCAACTGCTCCCTTAACTCCGCCACCTTCCCGGAAAGCTGGAAACACGCCAAACTCAGCGCCCTTCTGAAAAAACCCACAGCTGACCCCACCGAACTCAAAAACTACCGCCCCATCTCGCTCCTTCCATTCCCGGCCAAAGTCATCGAGAAAGCTGTCAACAACCAGCTCGCCGCCTTCCTCGAAACAAACAAATCCCTCGACTCCTCACAGTCCGGCTTCCGAGCCAAACACAGCACTGAAACCGCACTCATCGCAGCAACAGACGACATTCGAACTCTACTGGACAATGGAGACACAGTCGCCCTCATCCTCCTTGACCTCTCCGCAGCCTTCGACACAGTCTGTCATAACACCCTCCTACAACGCCTCAGAAACATAGGAATACAAGTTAAAGCACTGGAATGGATCACCTCGTTCCTTATCGGAAGAACTCAGAGAGTCCGCCTTCCACCATTCAAATCAGAGGCCACTGAAGTCATCTGCGGCGTGCCACAAGGATCCTCACTCAGCCCACCCTCTTCAACGTATACATGAGCCCCCTCGCAACCATCGCACGCCAACACAACCTAAACATCATCTCCTACGCTGATGACACTCAACTGATCCTCTCACTCACCAAAGACCCGAACACCGCAAAAACCAACCTACATGAAGGGATGAAAGAAGTAGCCGAATGGATGAAGCACAGCCGTCTGAAACTGAACTCTGACAAAACAGAAGTCCTTATCTTAGGTACCTCCCCCTCCGCCTGGGATGACTCTTGGTGGCCAGAGGCCCTTGGAAAAGCACCCATCCCGACGGACCACGCACGGAACCTGGGCGTCATCCTGGACTCCACACTCTCGATGAACAGACAAGTCAACGCCGTTTCATCATCTTGCTTCAACATTCTTCGCATGCTCAAAAAAACATTTCGCTGGATCCCCACCGAAACTAGAAAAACGGTCACCCAGGCACTGGTCACAAGCCGCCTGGACTACGGCAACACCCAATACGCCGGTACCACCGCAAAACTTCAGAAAAAACTCCAACGCATCCAGAACGCATCAGCTAGACTCATACTAGATATCCTGCGTAAAGACCACATTTCTAGTCACCTGAAAAACCTCCACTGGCTCCCCGTCAATAAGAGGATAACATTCCGCCTCCTAACCCACGCACACAAAGCTCTCTACGAACTCGGACCCGAATGCCTCAACACACGACTTTCCTTCTACACCCCTCCCGCCAGCTACGCTCCTCCAACCAAGCCCTTGCTGCTGTACCTCGCATCAACAAAACCACCATGGGAGGAAGATCCTTCTCCTACCTGGCAGCTAAAACCTGGAACTCACTTCCCACTCACCTTCGCCTCACTCAAAACCACCTAGCATTCAGAAAGCAACTTAAAACTTGGATATTCGACAAGTAATTCCCCACCCTTCCTCAAGCGCCTTGAGACCCTCTGGGTATGTAGCGCGCTATATAAATTATTTGACTTTGACTTTGACTATGGGGCAGCAAGAGATCCCCAACACGAAGAGCTTGGCTGAGTAGTTGGGTATTCTGTAACGTAAACTGCGAAGAATACTCCACTCTGATTCCTAGCTCGTCTCGACCAGTGGACATTTGGGGCCCATATAGGGAATACATTGCCAAGAAACGATCCGATCAAATCTCACAGACAGCAAATGGTATTGTTCCTGAGGGGGTCGGCTAGATGAGAGTTCTGGTACTTGTGTTAGTATTAACGATCATCCTTCGATGGCTACCACTTGCGCGGTTGTGTTGCATATGACATATCCGTTTCTCCTAGAGAAATGGTCCTCTAATACTGCCAATCTATGTTTTGATTGCATTTTAACTTATCATTATGAAATGCCCGAAATGCATTGTCCATTTCCATCATTATCTACTATTATGTACGCTTGGTCTGATGTGCATGTTCTTCCTGCTGCTACTGATATTCTACTCTGCAATGTACTGATCGTTTTATTCCTGTATGCACATTTTTGGAAAAATAAAGTAAAAAAAAAAAAAAAGATGCAATGTGTGCTGTTCACTCGATGCGCCAAAAAAAATACACCGACCACCTAATTCAGCCTTCTACACAACATTGTTATGTTCCACTTGAAAAAAATCTAGTAAGATTAAGTGCTTTGTAGAAAATCACACGCTATTGCGCAAAATATGACAGTAAAACCGTGCTTTACACATGTAGTGGTATTTTAAACATAGGGAAAGTGCTTTGCTAAATATGAGCTGGTGGTTTCTGATGCTCAACAGCAGCACCTAATAATCAACAGAAATACTATATCTGCAGTCCAGGACACCTGTATTTTTACTGCGTGTAGGGAAATTAAATGCTTTGTCCCAAATCACACTCTAATGAGCAACATTTGAGAACAGAACCTGGTTTCCGAGCTCGTACAGGTAGAAGTTTTGTCCTTGAAAGCACATTCACTTCCCATTAACATAAGTTGTATGCTGCTTGTTAAGCAAGCTAAAAAAAGAAGTTTGTTGTCTGAAGCTGCTGCCTAATAAAAGCCCCGGTAGTAGTAAGGTTACAAATTAAGCATTGGGAGTGCAACTGGAGCCAGACGTTTTGTCCTTTAAAGCACATCCCCTTCATATTTACACAAGTTATATGCTGCTTGGTAGGTAGGCAAAAAAATATATATATATAACATTGTTTAAAACTGCTGCCTAATGACAGCCCCGGCAGTTGCTTGGTTACAAATTAACCATTAGGGGTGCAGCTGGAACCAGAAGTTTCGTCCTTTAAAGCACATTCCCTTCATATTTACACAGGTTGTGCAGTGCCTGTTAGGCAGACTATAAAATGAAGTTTGTAGTCTGAAGCTGCTGCCTAATAAAAGCCACAGCAGTTGCTTGATTACAAAATAACCATTGGGAGTGCAGCTGGAGCCAGGGGTTTTGTCATTTTAAGCATGTTCCCTTCATATTTACACGGGTTTTGTGTCGTGTCTTAATAACGAAACCAATATTCAATGAAGGTTGCCGTGCTTTATATTATGTAGTGGTGTTTTAAACATAGGGAAAGTGCAGTGCTGAATATGAGCTGGTGGTTTCTGGTGCTCAACAGCAGCACCTAAAAATCAACAGAAATACTTCAGCTGCAGTCCAGGACACCTGTATTGTTAAATGCGTGTAGGGAAATCAAATGTTTTTTTCCAAAATCAAACCCTATTGAGCAACATTTGAGAATGGAACCTGGCTTCCGAGCTCATACAGTTAGAAGTTTTGTCCTTGAAAGCACATTCACTTCCCATTAACACAAGTTGTGTGCTGCCTGTTAAGCAGGCTAAAAAAAGAAGTATGTTGTCTTAAGCTGCTGCCTAATAAAAGCCCTGGCAGTTGTAATGCAGCTGTCACCCTGCGCGCCGCTGCTCGCTCCCGCAGGCAAAACGCTGTGGGATTGAACATTACAGAAGAGGTGGGACATGCACCTGCCTTTAGCCATTTGCATGCTTTCATTATTGAAAGACACACGCAAAAGCCAATCCAATGTGTGGGAGGAGTCAGACCCAGACGGAGTAGACACAAGAAGCCATTATGGGATTTAATGTAGTATGCACACAGAGGGCATCTTAAAGATACCTCCTGAAAAACGACCAACTACTAGTATCCAGACTCAGTGGCTGCTTTTAGCTGCCACCATCAGACATGTTTCTGGACCCCTGGTTTGAGAGCCTGTTGCTCTCGGGGTCTGAAACCATGTACGTCCTGGGACAAGGGGCTAAGCCGCCTCTCCCAGGATGGGCAGGGTCCATGAAGGGGAAGCTTCAAAGGCCTGCCGCTTTTGTGAGCTTCCCCAAGCCACTTGTTGCTCCCAACAAACTGGTCCCCACTAGTTCTGACCTCCACTTTGGGCAGGAGAACCGGCGGGAAAACCAAGTGAGGGAGAGAGGTGTGCTCACCCCTGCCAACTCCACCCCTCAGATGGGGGAGGCGAGGCACAGCTTTCAGTCCCTGCCATTTTGCCTACTGGAGGGTGGCATACTAGGGGGTATACTCACCTGAAGGAAGGGACCCATTGGACCCTACCTTTACCCTTTACTCTAAGGCCCCTAAATCTAGTATTTAGGGGGCACCCGCACCTTGCTTCCTCAGATCCAGGCAAGAAGAACAGCTGTGCAGAAGCTAACAAGAGGAAGACGCCCAGTGACTTGGCCCCAGCCTTACCGGCCTGTCTCCCCCTTGAACTTGCTGCTGCGAAATCCCAGTGTGTCCTGCAGCCAGCAACCTCAAGAACCCTGGAGCACCTGCCTGCCTTCACTTCCACAGACTGCATCTCCCATGAAAACCGGATTTGTTCACTTGCAACCTCTGGCCCCAGCCAGAAACCGCGATCCGCCCCACTCTGCACCTGCCGTCCAAGGCCCGAGCTCAAGTGGGCAAACACCATGAGGAGGTCTCCCTGGCGATCCTGACCCGAGAACCGGCGATCCCAGACCAGCCGATGCCTGCAGCCTCAATCCAGAGGATCCCTCCAACCGCAACCAGGAGCTGGTAAACCGATCCGACCCTAAAAGGCACCCCTGCAACCGACGCCCCAAGGCCTTGGGTGGCCCAGCCGACGATGCCTAACCAACCCCCAGCATCACAACTTACCTCTCGAAGTGGTGGTTGCACCCAGGAGTCCCTCGTCCCGAGCCTGCAGGGCTTTTGAAAACTGGAGGTCCCCCATTGAAAACGGAGCGTCTGACTTCGAAACAGCACTCTGCACCTGGCCGCCCCATTGCCGCTGAGGGCGCACCTTTTGTGCTACTTTGTTTCCCCATTTGCCCTGAGCTAAAGTCCAGGAGCTTTGCTCCACACTGCCAAGTTGCCTGCTCGTCAGTAAGCCTGGATGTAGTTCGCAGAGTTTTGCTACGCAAACCCTGTGAAGTTAACAAAAAACTCTGCGAAGTTACGAGAGAAGTGGAGTGCAGTGCGAACTGCAGTTTGTGCTGGTATTCCTGCAGCTCACGTTGAAATTTTACCCAAACGTCAGCTCGTACTCTCGAACTTACTATTTGCGATCGCAAGCGGGGAAAAAACTCCGCTGCAAATCACGAGGCGGAGTTTTCTGCACTCCGTGGAGTGCGGAATGCAGAAAACTCCGCAAACGGAGCGAAGTTCGCTGTCCAGGCCTACTCGTCAGCAGCCACCAACCGGAGGCCCCTTAACCCCCATTGGATAACATTGGGCATCAACACTCTGCACTCGGCCGCCCTAGTGTATCACTGACCCAGGGGACCCCTGAGTCTACCCCCAGAACCTCAACTCCCACTTCCAAATACTTAAACCAAAACCGATTACCGTATTTTCCTCCATAGGAAAAAATTGACTGTTTTTCTTGGAAAAGTTTAGAAGTGTGGAGTTTGAGAACCTAAAGAAATTCTTTAAAATTACACAATTTAAGTAAAAAACGCTTTTACTCACCTGTTTTCAGGAAATGCCTTAGTGTGGTATCCAGGTATACTACGCTGTGTAAGAGAAGTAGTCCAAAGTAACTTACCTGCTATTTTACTGAAAATCCCATTCAAGTCTATGTGCTGTATTTACAAGTGATTGCATTTCTCTGAAACAATACTGTAAGTCAAACCAAAGTAAATTTACAATTGCAATTCAAAAGTGTTACAATCAGCATTTACTACTGTAAAGTATTTATTACTTACCTGTGCCAGGCTTGCTTGGTTCTAGAAATAAATAACTAAAAGAATATTTTTATACAAAAACAATTGGTCTGAAGTTCAGTCTTTGAGTGTGTGAATTCATTTGCTAACTGAGTGTGTACAACAAATGCTTAACACTGTCTTCTGATGCTGCCTTACTGCATGACCACACTACCACAAATAGAGAGTAAGGTTCTATCTAACTTCTACCTCCGCCTACCTTTGGGGTTCCACTGGACCCTGTGCATACTATACCTTACTTTGGTATAGTATATACACAGCCAGCTTCCTACAGCTACCTACAGTAGGTCTGTACTACTGTGTTTCGCTAAGGTCTTTGTCTTCTAAATGGTGCTTTTCTTTCGGTTCACTCACTTCACATTCTCCTTCTTTCTTTACACCTTACTCACTTCCTGATAGTGCTGCTTGCTCATTTTCTACTAACCAACTTCTGGAACAATCCCTCATATTTGATGATAAAGTTTGTGTACTGCTTCAACTCTAGGCTTGCGCTGGATCACTCTCAAAGATCACAGCAAGCAACACAGTTAGTTATATTCATGCAGTTTTGATTTTTTCAGCTTGTCGCTGTTTTTATTGATTTCCTAGACTGGTAGGTGGAAGTACTGTATACAGACAGATAAATGCAGTACAAATGACATGCCCTTTTGTAAACTCTTGTTTTTGTTTCTGTTTCAGGACATGGAGACTTCACTTACAAATTTTTCTAAGCGTTCAGAGCACGAAAATTCAGACAGTACTTTTATAACCATCATGTCTCATGGTCTTAGGGATAGGATCTGTGGCACAGCCTATCAAGATGAGAATAAGGGTGTCCTCCATGTTGACACCATCTTTAAAATATTCAACAACAAGAACTGTAAGGGACTACGAAATAAACCCAAAGTCATAATCATCCAGGCCTGCCGTGGAGGTATGTCAAGTAGATGTGATGCACACATATGTATTATAATGTGCTAGTTGTTTGAGAAATACTTCTTCAGGTATTTGTGGGATGAATGCTCTGCGTTTTTCAAATAGCCATAGTCTACATGTTTAGACCATACTGGCAATGACAAAAATACTAGTTTCCAGCAGCTACAAACACATTTCAGGCTAGGAGTTAAACTGTGTTCCTGCTTAGTGTACCAAAAACCAGGACACATAGTGCCACAGGTCCAGGAGCTTAGTAGGGTATCTGTGTTTCGGTTTCATCTTGGATCATCAGCATAAAAGACAAATGTGAATGTACAATACACCTTTAGGTGTTACTTTGATCAGTTCCCCCGCCACCTCTCACTTACCCCAGGGCAGGAGAAACAAAGGTAGAAATTAAGATATATTAACACCTTGCTAATGGTTTATTGGCAAGCTACTTAGGTGGAGCGTTTCAGATTTGAAAACTGATTCTTGTACTGCCTGCCTTGACGTTTTTATTTTTTGATCAGTTATTTGGTGGTTCACAATTAAAAATACCTTTGTCTTTATTAGAAGGGTTTGGGTATTGGGATTACCAGTGGTCCTCTGTGTATACCACAGTTCTAGTGTTTTTAGAAATACAGATACCTTAGATATTGAATATCATGATAACTGAGATGCTGTGTTGATTTGTTAGTGTCACAGATGCTGATGTAATATGTTTGTCAGGTTCAGCTGCCCTCTGTGTTGCATATGTCGATACACTAGGTGCTACAGATATTACATACTAATATACCTAAAACAATTTTGTTCAAGCACTCTGTCTGATCTTCAAAGCTGTTCATCAAATTGGACCCTTCAACCTCCAGCCTAAATTTCATCAATATATTTTAAGGAGTTTGCGGCACTAGGCTGATGCCAATTTACTTCTTTAATCAACCCTGCTTGCGGACAGGTCGCTCCCCACGCTGCTGCAAGACTCTGCCTGCATTGCTTTTGCCTAATCTTGTATTTTTCCCCTGTGCCTAACTTACTTTCTTGCCCAGACTTGTTTTTATTCCTCTGTGTCTGTACTTGCTTGCTTGCCCAGACTTGTTTTTATTCCTCTGTGCCTGTACTTGCCCAGACTTGTTTTTATTCCTCTGTGCCTGTACTTGCTTTCTTGCCCAGACTTGATTTTATTCCTCTGTGCCTAACTTTCTTTCTTGCCCAGACTTGTTTTTATTTCTATGTGCCTGTACTTGCTTTCTTGCCCAGACTTGTTTTAATTCCTCTGTGCCTGTACTTGTTTTCTTGCCTAAACTTGTTTTTCCTTCCTGCGCCCAGTTCTCCCGCGGACCCCGTCTGTTTACCCGCCGCTGCGTCTCTGCTGCCCTGCCCCCTTGCAATCCCATTCACCGCCCCACTCTCGCCTCCCAGCTGCTCCTCCCTCCCACATCCCCTCATATGGAGACCGCGCAGCGGCCGCACCAAATGCACACCTAAGGCAAGCCCGTCTGTGCCCATATGCGCCTGGACCGTGTCCAGCGCCAGGACCCCTGGATCCGGTGAACACCACGACGCCCGACACTGCTACGATGCCAGAACACTCCATGCACTCAACACCGGGCGATCACAAACCTGCTTCCTGGCTACCTCGAAGCACACCCACGCAGCTTTCACCTGCCGGAACTGCAGCTTCATAAGCATCCGCCCCCACCATGCTGCCGACCAAGAAAGAACCCCACCACCTCATATGCATCATTCTCAACACCCGCTCCGCCCGCAAACACGCTGTTGAACTCTGGGACCTACTCAACCCAACCTCCCCAGACATCGCCTTCCTGACAGAGACCTGGATGAACACTGCCTCGGCACCCTCACATAGCCATAGCCGTCCTGGAAGGCTACAAGATCGCCCACAGGGACGCACCAACTGAGGAGGAATCGCCATCGTCCACAGGAACACTCTCAGAGTCTCGACCAACACCCACGACACCCTCAGCAATGCCAAACACCTGCCTTTCCAGATCCACACTGACCCCCCCAACACCACCCTCATCTACGGACCCGACCACAGTTCAGCGACTCCATCGCCGACTTCGTCAGCACACACGCCCTTGCCTCCATGGACTACATATTCCTTGAGGACCTGAACTTCCACCTCAAGAACAACAACGACACCAACTCCACTACCCTGATCGACAACCTAGCCAACCTCGGACTCAGACAACGCGCCACAACACCCACCCACTCCGCCGGTCACACGCTTGACCCCATCTTCTCCGCAAGCCTCCATGTCTCCTTCAACCACACCACTGAACTCTACTGGACCGACCATCGCTGCATCCACCTCACCTTCAAGAAACCCACCACGCACCACCGCACTCAACAGATGCCTCGCCGCTGCTGGAGAAGTCACCGAAGACCAGCTAACCACCACCCTGGCCCAGAGCCGACCCATTGACCCCGACAATGCCGCCCGCAACCTGAGACAGTGAATCAACGACTGCGCCAACACCCTTGCCCCGATCAAGAAACCCTTCAACAGTCACACCAACAAGAAAGCCAGCTGGTCCACTGAAGACCTCCGGGCCTCCAAGCAAACTTGCCGAAAGCTGGAGAAGATCTGGCTCTGTGAACGAACACCGGACAGCCACGCAGCCCACAAGAACGCCACCCGCAGACACCATCACCTAATTAGATCCGCCCAAAGGGCCTCCTTCAATGACCGCCTAGACAACAACGCGCCAACAGCAAAGAGCTCTTCAACATTGTGAAGTAACTCTCCAACCCCAGCTCCAACACCAATGACATCCCACCCTCGCAAGACCTGTGCGACTCGCTGGCCACCTTCTTCCACTGCAAGATCGCAAACATCCACGACAGCTTCAACGCCACGACCACCCCGATAACCACTGAGACCTCCGCCCCCACGACCACCATCGGCACCAACCGCCTGCTCTCCTGGACCAACATAGATGACGCCAACACCATCAAGATCATGAACACCATCCACTCCGGATCTCCGTCATACCCATGCCCACACCACATCTTCAACAAAGCCAGCACAGCATCCCATCTCCGGAAAGTCGTCAACACCTCCTTTGAGACAGCAACCTGGAAGCACGCCAAGATCAACGCCTTATTCAAGAAACCCAAGGCGGACACCAAGGACCTCAATAACTTCCGGCCCATCTCCCTGCTCCCGTTCCCACCAAAGGTCATTGAGAAGACCGTCAACGAACAACTGACCCGCTACCTCGAGGAGAACAACTTCCTGGACCCTTCCCAGTCCGGGTTCCACAGCAACTACAGCACCGAGACTGCCCTCATCGCCACCACCGATGACATGAAGTCCCTGCTGGACAACGGAGAAACGGTGGCCCTCATTCTCCTGGACCTGTCTTCGACATGGTCTGCCACTGCACAGTACGAACACGCCTCCACAATGCCGGGATCCAAGAGAAAGCCCTGGATGGGACCACCTCCCTCCTCTCCAGCAGAACACAGAGCGCCGCCTTCCCCCCCACCCTCCCCCTTCCGCTCCGAAGCCACCGAGATCTGCGGCATACCCCAGGGGTCATCCCTCAGCCCAACTCTGTTTAACATCTACATGGCACTGCTCGCCCATGTCGCCCATCGGCACGACCTCAACATCCTCTCCTACGCTGATGACACCCAGCTGATCCTCTCCCTCACCAAGGACCCCCACACCGCCAAAACCAACCTTCACGAAGGAATGAAAGCCGTCGCTTAATGGATGAGGAACAGCTGACTGAAGCTGAACTCGGACAAGACGGATGTCCTCATCCCCGGATCCACCCGTTTCGGCCTGGGACGACTCCTCGTGGCCGACCCCACTGGGAACCGCCCCAACACCCACCGACCAAGTACGCAACCTAGGGGTCATCCTTGACTCCACCCTCTCCATGACTAAACTGGTCCCGCCTTCTCCTCCTCCTGCTTCAACACCCTTCACATGCTCCGCAGGATCTACAAGTGGATCCCCACTGAAACGCCCAGGCCCAGGTTGGACTACGGAAACGCACTCTACGCAGGAGCCTCAGCCAAACTCCTGAGACGGCTCCAATGCATCCAGAACGCCTCTACATGCCTGATCGTCGACATCCCTCGCCGCAGTCACATCACACCCCACCTGAGAGACCTGCACTGGCTCCCAGTCAACAAGAGGATAACCTTCAAGCTCCTCACAGACCCACACAAGGCACTCCACAACACCGGACCACGTACTTCAACAGACGGCTCAGCTTCTACATCCCCACCCGCCAGCTCCGCTTCGCCAACCTCGCCACAGTCCCCCGCTTCTGACGAGTGACCTCCAGCGGCAGATCGTTCTCCCACCTGGCCGCCAAGACCTGGAACACCCTCCCCATCCACCTACGGCAGACCCAAGACCTGCTGACCTTTAGAAAACTCCTCAAGACCTGGCTTTTCAAGCACTAGGAGCATTCCCCATCCCAGCGCCTTGAGTCCCTCACGGGTGAGTAGTACGCTTACAAATGATATGATTGATTGCAAATTCAGACGATCATGTTCTGGAGGCAGAGCCTTTTCTTTTCAAGCTGCTGGCCTTTGAGGCAGTCTCCCTCTGCCACTCCGATCTATTGATGAACTTCTTATATTTAAGAAGCCTTAAAAAACACAATTTACAAGTGTTAAGTTGCTCATATATCCGTTCTGCATCATCCTTGTGCAGGTACAAGCGCCACAACACCTTTCAGTTATCTGTTGCGCTTTATAAGTCTGAAAAAAGAATGTCATGATGTCTTCGTCAGAGGAAAATGTGATAGTTGTAATATTTAAATGAATTTCAAACAGTGGAAATTACTCTGGACTGCAATCTGTTGTTTTTAGCCCAGTGTTCCACTCCAGACAGAAAACTGAAATATGTATGTTACCTCTGGTCATGCCCCAGTAGGAACAGCCCAGGCTCAACTGGAATTCCAAGCAGGTTGTGGGAGGGAGCAAAAGAAACCCAGATTGTATTTATCCTTGTTGGGTCTCATTAGAGAGCATCTCACTAAAAACAGCAAAAAAGTGATGGGTGGACAAGTAAAGACTTGGGGCCAGATGTAGGTAAATCCCATTTACCGATTTTGAAATACCGAATTTTACCGATTCGGTATTTCAAAATCGGTAAATGGGATGTAGGTCCCAACATCTGGATTCGTTACCGAATCCTTAACAATTCTTTAATTACCGATTCGGTAAATACCGAATCGGTAATGCCCATTCATTCCTATGGGCTTTGAAGCCCATAGGAATGATTAGGCATTACCGATTCGGAATTTACCGAATTGGTAATTAAAGAATTCACAAGGGTGCAGGGGGTGTCACTTTGACACCCTCTAGCACCCCCAAAACGGGCATGTGTGCAATGTGGCACACAGACATGCCCTAAGGGCACGTCTGTCTGTCACATGGCACATGTGTACATGCACAGATGTGCATGTACACAGGAATCGGTATTTTACCATGGATTTGTATTCCATGGTAAAATACCGATTCTGTAAGCCATGTGCTGATGGAACATTGGCTACCTACATTGCATTTTCGGTAATTTTACAGAATCGGTATCATTACCGAATCGGTAAATATTACCGATTCGGTAAATTTACCGATTCGGTAATGATAACGATTCGGTAAAATTACCAAAAATGTGCCCCTACATCTCGATAGCCCTTTACCGATCGGAAACGGCCGAAAATCGGTATTTTCGGCCGATTCCGATCGGTAAAGGGCTACCTACATCGGGCCCTTGGTGTTGCCAGTCGCGACTGGCATGACTCGCCGGTGGGAGGGGGGGTAGTTTAAACAATAAAATAAAATTAAACATGGCTTCACCTCCTGTCCCTTGTCGTGTCTCCTCTCTCTGCGCCTTACAGGAAGCAGGCACCCTCCCTCTCCTCCCCTAAGCCAATCAGAATGCAGGCATCTGTGGGGAGGCTATTTTCTCTATGTAGGCTGCATGCAACATGAGTGTGCATGACTGGTTTTTGTCGGCCCTGGGGCCGACCAAACAGTCAGCACCCACAACAGTAGGCAAGCCACTCCTCTCCTGCCTGGAGCAGGAAGGCCCCAACCAAACCCTGCCTTCTGCTTTCTCGCAGTGCAAGAAGCAGAAACAGAAAATTGTATTTAAAATACCATTTAATGTTTCTGCTTCTGGCACTGCGAGAAAGCAGTGGGGCGACATTCCTCCACCCACTTGGAGGAGCCGCCCCTGGGTGTAGCTCTGAGAGTGCTAGTCCATTGGAGAGCAACTATGCTTCTGCTTTGATTTCTTAAGCCCAGCCCAGGCACCTACTGGTGCTGAAAAGCCAAGAGTTTGCATCACAATAAGAGTGCCAGATAATGAGACTGTGTGATCCTATGTGGACCGCTCCTAATCCCCAGAGACCACGCTGCAATCTCCAGCACCACCATGCACAAGGAATGAACAAACTCATATGTTGGGACGGAAAAGTCCTCTGCATGGTAAAAACGTGTTCCTCTGCCCTGAGTACCCAACTGTAGTGTTGTCTGGATCCCTAATACGGATTTATTTTTTGGTTGTAGGTGCACACACATCATGTGTGTGCATCATGACATAGACGGATTGCGGTCTTCCTGACCTGGAGGAGTGCCCAAAGCACTACCCTCTGGTTAGTCGATGCCTATCGCTTTCACCAGGAGTTTAGCAACACCGGTGCAGTGGTGGCATCATACCATGTAGTGAAAAGGACTTTTTTACGCTGTGTCAATGGAGTGACGCCTACAAGCCCACTCACCTTTTAAAAAATCCCGCTGCTGTGTGCTTAGCTCACCCTTGGCCTACATCAGGTAGATGTGGAGTGCTGCGAAGAGAATGAGTAGGGTCTGGTCGTTTGTTGTATGTGTGCTGGGATGAGTTTAGTTCTAGGATGGAGCAGTGCTGTACAGTGCATGGCATGTGTTAGTACATGTACTGGATGTATGTATGCCTCAAAGGAATAAATTACATGTGTGATGTAGTGCTGTGCAGTGCGTGCGCAGGGAAAGCATGTGCTGAACGTATATGTGCTTGCTTGAAGTACAATATATGAAGGGTGAATTGTTGTGCAGTGCACATAGTGAGCCTGTGTGCTGGCAATGTGTGTGTTTGTAAATAACACACCCTGGTTATAGATGGAATAACTTCAGTTCTGAACAGTGCTCTCAGACTGAGTGTGTCTGCTGAATGCATGTGTACATGTAAGGATACAATGCACAGAGGTAGCAGTGCTGAACTCAAACGGTGCAGTGAATGTACACAGAGTGAGTGTGCCTGCAATGGTACATTTTGTAGAGGACCATGGGTTCCATTGTGGGAAGCCCCAGACTACTTGGTGAAGATATAAGGAGGAGTGGAACCTTTCCAGACAGATTTGTGTATCGTATTCCTGGAGGAAAATCTAAGAGACTTCCTTTATATTA
Source organism: Lissotriton vulgaris (assembly GCF_964263255.1). Taxonomy (NCBI): domain Eukaryota; kingdom Metazoa; phylum Chordata; class Amphibia; order Caudata; family Salamandridae; genus Lissotriton; species Lissotriton vulgaris. The sequence goes on along the minus strand of NC_141687.1, from coordinate 169,742,580 downwards.
AAAGACTGCTCTTTGATTCAGTGTTGGATAACACAAGGATTGGGCCTGGATGCCTCTTAGGAAGGAGGATGGGGGCTGATAAGGTAATCAAAAAGAGTAAGACTGAGTCTGGGATTAATCTTTTGCTGCATATATTACTGTGGCTAACAGTCAGGTGTGAATTCTGGTCAATTCTATGAATTGTGTTGTGAGTCAGTCAGCTTTGTAGTCGCGCCTACTGTGACAAACATCTTACATAAAGAAAGATGGAAAGGAGAAGTGCTCACTTCAAAAGAAGTAAAACGCCAACATAATACTTCAAAGACTTAGACCCTAAATCACATTTGGTGTCTGGAAAGCGACTATAAGAAGGAGAGGTTGAGTTCCCAAACATGTGTTATCTGCCAAGCAGGCTGTGTGAGAAGGAGAAGTCCTGCAAGACTTCTGCCTGTGACCAGCCCTGGGGGCGAAGTCCTATTAGCCTCCCTGCGGGGCGAAGGAACATCATCAAGCGAAACCAAGACCACCTACCTTGGAGCCTGGCACACCAGCGCCTTCCTTCTCCCAAGACCACTGTGTGCCCTGTGAGGAAGAGGAGAGTATTGAAGGGAGCAAGGTCCAGTAGGAAGCACTACCATGACGCCACTCTGTGCAAGGTGTGAGAACTCAGCTGTCACCAATCAGGTCATTGCCAGTGTGCAGGATTATTTACTGTGACCCCTGTATGCCAGGACAGGATCACAGTAGATTGTGCCGTATGTTGAGCACCATGCGGGTCATCCTATACCTGTCCTGTTGCGCTTATGGTGACCCCCAAATGCCAGAGGAGGCGACCAATAAAGTACCATTTTAAGGAGAACCAAGACTTGTAACCATCTGGGCTGGGGCTGTGACCTTATAACCTCGTCCAACAGCAACCCCATATAGCAGAAGGGGCTGCCAGCACCAATGTTGTCAAAGGATTCGGACTGAACTGTCCTTGACTCACCGATGAGGACTGCTGGGGATGCCGTGGACGACGTCATATCCTCGCTGGCTCCAGTCTGGTGCCCATGAAAAGATTCCCCTGTCAAATCAAATCAAATACCATATATAAATCACCTGGTTAACAATATGTCCCCGCGCTAGGATCATGGCAACAAAGGAGGAGCAGTTTAATTCAAATAGAAGTGGACACTGAAAGGGAGAAATTACCGGGATTTAAGATGCAAATAGCCAGGTTGTCAGCTGTTCGCGGAAGGTGTGTTCTACGAAATCCGATCTCCGTTTTATAGGCAGGGTGTTCCATATTTTAGCTGCAAGATAGCTAAACGACCATGCTGCCATTCTGGCCTTTTGAATTTTAGGGATCTTGGCAAGAAGGGTTCCTCTTGAACTTAGATTCTGAATGGGAGTGTAGGCAGTTAACAAGGCTCGAAAATAGCTAGTGCTCTTATTGCATTAAATTCAGCACATAGCCTTGAAGATGATTCTCTTCTCTATGGGCAGCCAGTGAAGGGAGGTCAAAGCCTTAGTGGCAGAGGATCTTTTGGGAAGGCTGAGCACTAAACGCTGAGCTGCATTCTGAATACGTTGAAGTTTCGTAAAACTGTCTTTGGATGCTCCTAATTATAAAATATTGCTGTAGTCCAATTGTGATACGACCTTGGCATGGACGATAGTCTTCCTAGCTGTTATTGGTAAGATGTTGATGAGTTTCCTTAGAACTTTGAGTTCCAAAGCATTTGCCAGCAACTTTCCTAATTTGGTTATCGAAAGATAGTTTCAAATCAAACCAAACCCCCAGATTTTTGGCTTCTGTTTTGGGGGTAGAGGTTTGCCCCAAGGACTTAAGACACCACGCTGAAGACCAGAGAGAGGGCGCTTTCCCAACTACCCGTACCTCCGTTTTATTGCCGTTAGGTTTAAGGCAGTGGTTGGACATCCAAGATGCTAGCTCTTCAAGACATCTGGGAAAAGCAGTGGGCCGTCGCCTCAGTGTCCTGAGAGAGGGTAACAATTTGTTGCCTGTCGTCTGCATAAGACACACTTGTCACATTGTGTCTTTCTACAATGTACGCCAAGGGACCAATATATAGATCGAACAAGTAAGAGCTCAAGGTAGAGCCCCATGGAACCCTTTTCATTAGGGTTATGCTTTCTAATAGGAAGAGATTCATTTGTACTGCAGTGCTTGAAGGCAGCACATCCAGTGCTACAACAAATCAGTGTTCTAAAGAAATTGATCTGTAAAAAACAAATTAAAGAGAAATGCCTTTTGAATTGGTTATGTTTTTGAGTGTATACTTTAGAAATTGTTTTCTTTTGAAACCATATGCATGAGATGAACAGGGGTCAGGATGGCAGATCTGACCCCTGTCCATCGTGAGAAGGTCCACCCGAGGACAAAGACGGATGGGCTTGCATTGGGATAGAAGAAGTAGCTCTGAAAACCACGCCTGACGAGGCCATCTGGGGGTGATCAGAAGAATGTGGCAAGGCTGTCTCCGCATTTTCCACAATACCCGAGGCACCAGAGGTATTGGAGGAAAAGCGTAAGCAAAGCGATTGCACCTTTTCATCAAAAGGGCATTGCCCTGTGATCCTCGGTGGGGATGTCAGCTTGCACAGGGGCATTTCCGGTTCTGTGGTGTGGCAAAGAGATCCAGCGGTGGATTTCCCCATCTCCGAAAAATCATTTTGAGTGATTGCTGGTGCAACTCCCCCTCGTGGGTCAATGACGTGGACCTGCTGAGGGAATCCGCTAGGATGTTGGAAACCCCTGGTAGATGGACTGCAGTGAGAGTGACTTAACCCCTTCGATGCTGATGACGAGCTCAGCTCGTCATCAGCCACGGGGGGCGTGTGCGGATGACGAGCTGAGCTCGTCATCTAACGCGACTTTTAGAAAAAAGCCGCGTAGCGCGAAAATAACCGCGCAGCGATGCGGTTAATGACTTAGAGCCCAGTCCCAGATTGACTGCGCCAAATGCGACAAGATTGGAGACTTTGTTCCGCCCTGCTTGTTTATATAATGCATGCTGGTTGTGTTGTCCGTCTGTATAAGGACTGACTCTCCTTGAATCAAGAGATGAAAGGACTTGAGCGCCAGAAAAATGGCCATCAGCACCAGCCTGTTGAGTGCCAGGCTCTCTGAGGCAAAGTCCACTTGCCCTTTATCGACAGGCCTTGAAGATGAGCACCCCATCCTTCCAACGAGGCGTCCGTCGTCAGAGTAAGTTCCGGAGTGATGGAAAGAAACGACGGCCCTGTCGAAAGATTGGATGGCTGCGCCCACCATTTGAGGGCCGCTCTCATGCGGGTGGTGACACAGACTATGTCGTTGAAGGAACCGGTGACCTGGCGCCACTGTCCGTCCAGTTCCTCTTGAATGGGACGTGTCCGTAATCTGCAATTTGGGATCAATGCAATGCACGGAGACGCCATTCCTAGAAATAATTTTAGTAGTCGGACAGAAACGGACTGTCTTGCTCGACAGAGAGAGACACCAACTGAAGAATCTTTTGTTGTCGCTCCTGAGATACAAATGCTTTTGCAAGAGCCGTATTCAACGTGGCTCCCAAAAAGTTCTTGCAGGTTGCTGGATGTAATTGGGACTTGGCCACGTTGATGGATAGACCAAGGGAGCGAAACACCTCCTGACAAAGGTGAGTGTCCTGGAGCAGCTGTGTACAAGACTGAGATTTTAGGAGACAGTCGTCCAGGTATGGAAAAATCTGTACACCCTGAAGACGTAAATAAGCTACCACAGGAGCCAACACCTTCGTAAATACGCGAGGGGCTGAACGTAGGCCGAAAGGCAGTACTTCGAACTGGAAATCCCTCCGTCCCACACGGAAGCGTAAATACTTCCGATGTCGCGGTAGAATATGGACATGGAAGTAGGCGTCTTGGAGGTCGATAGTTGCCATGAAATCCCCCACTGAGAGTAGTCGTAAGATCTCCACCAGCGTTAACATGCGGAAGGATTGGCACTTGAGATATTTGTTGAGCGCTCGTAAATCCAATATCGGCCTCCAATCCAGCGTCTTCTTTATGACCAGGAAAAAGCGGGAATAAAATCCCATTCCCCTTTGAGACTTTGGTACCACTTCGACGGCACCCTTCTGTATCATAAGACGAACTTGATGTAATAGTTTCCTGATGTGTGCTGGTGGTGGGCCGGAAGGTGGATGGGCGGAGGAAGTTTGACGAACTCCAGAGCATGGCCCTTCTCTACGATGTCCAGAACCCAATGGTCCGACGTGATGGAGGACCATTGAGAACAAAACAGGGAGATTCGACCTCCAACTTTTTGGGGTAAAGGCAAGTCATTGTCGCTTGGGAGCAGATCCTCTGTAAGAAGATTTCCCCCTATAGGTTTTAGAAGACTGTTGTCTGGAAGACTGCTGCTGGTCGCTTGAATAGCGTTGGTTGCCTTGGTTGTAGGAACGGTATTGAGAGTTTCCTCCTCGAAAAGTGGACGAGGTGCCGCTTCCACGTGCACCCCGAAAGGGCTGTTTCCGAAACTGCAAGGTTCCTAGAGAGCGAGCAGTGTCCGTATCTTTTTTAATGGACTGTAAAGCTTCATCAACATGAGCCCCAAACAAAGACTCGCCGTCATATGGCATATTGAGGATCTTTCCTGCCGGAAAGATGTGGAACGCAACCAACCTTCTCTACGGAGAACTGCCGCTCCAGCGAGTTGCCGAAAACCAGTGCAGGCGATGTCAACAGCACAATCAATAATCTCCTCTGATGTCCTCTCCCCTTCTTGGAGATGTTACAAAGCCTCCGCCTTTGAAGCATTCGGATTTAAGGCCACATAAGCTGTCATGTCCGCCCACATTTGGCGGTTGTAACGTCCCAAAATGGCCAAAGCATTAGCCGCTCTCACTGTGGTGGAAGCCATCGTAGAAAACTTGCGGCCTATAGCATCCATGCGACGACCTTCGCGATCTGGTGGGGCAGTAATAGCCGATGCAGGATTCTGTGAACGACGTTGAGCTGCTTGTGTAACCACAGAATCGGGCTTTGGCTGTCCAATGAGGCACGCTGGAGTGCCAACAGATGCCTTATACTTCTTTTCCAGCCTGGGCATCTGAGCCGGAAGTGTACTAGGGGTCTGCATCAATTTTACTCCTTTGGCCCAAATAAAGTAAATTATAGGCACAGTATGGACTTGTTTGAAAGGCTGGTTTTTAAAGTCATAGAGAAAACAATCTTCCTCTCTTTGGACTCTAGGCAATTTGAAGCGTTGGGCTGCCCTGTCCATCAACTGATGGAAACTCGCAATATCTACAGGAGGAGGATCCCCTGGTGCGGCCGGAGATGGGACGGTGTTTGAACTTGGTAATTATCCCACTCTGCCATATTGTCATGATCATCACGAACCTCATCATCTTCGCGGTCAGGAGAAACCTCATCCTCATCGTCGGCATACACAGTCGTGTGTATTCGGACAGATGTTTGAACTTGAGGAGCAGAAGTAGGCAGAGGTGCCAAAGGAGCCGGAGCCGGCGTAGCAACTGGTGGCAGAATAGCAGGGGGCTGCAGGCACTTGTGGAGATGACGGAAAACGTCTGTTGTAGTCGTCCAACATATGTTGTAGATTAGAGATAAGCGACAAGGGTAGCGCCTCCATAGGAGCTTGAACCGGTGTAGTTTCCTGCTGGAAATACTGGTCCTCATCATCGTTACTGTAATCTTGGTATTTGATGACCAAATCAGATGGACTACGTGCTGCTCTAAATGATTCGTGAACATCTTCTTCTGAGTCCTGCTCCGAGTCTGTGGCAAACAAAGGTGAGGGAGGCTGTGGATCACTGTATATGGAAATCTGGTCCACAGGCACCTTGCGGCGTTGGTGAAGAGATTCAACCTCGGCAGATCCAGTGGACGACAACGGCAGCATTGGTAGTGAGGCAAACGTAGAAACAGTCGTCGATGGAGGCACACTGGCAGCATCCGGTATAGTCGACGGTACCGTCGTCGACAGTAATGGCGTCAACGCAGCCTTCGTCGACGAAGTCGACGACGAAGATGACTTCTTTTTCGTCGCGTCGTCGGAGCGGTCGTCGACGGAGCGGTCGTCGACGGAGCGGTCGTCGACGGAGCGGTCGTCGACGGAGCGGTCGTCGACGGTGTGGTCGTCGACGGTGTGGTCGTCGACTGTGTGGAATTCGACAGTGCGGACGTCGACGAGGCTGTCGACGAATGTGATTTCTTCACACTCTTCGTCGACGATGACTTGGTCGTCGACGGGGAAGGTTTCTTCGTCGACGACGATGCAATCGGAATGATAGACTATTTTCAGAAAACAAAGGTCCTAAGCCTAGAACATTATTTCAACGCAATGTCATATAGACCACAATCGGACACTATATGCACTTTTCTTATACCCAGCCGGGCAAAGAATGTATTAAGAAAATAGAACAAATATTCAAATGATAAGTTACAATTAGACCACAAACATTTGGCGTTTGAAGTGAGGCTCAAGCCTGTGCCGTACTGGGAGATAGAGGAAAGTTGTGAGAGAGGGTGCAGAGGAAAGGACAGTTTACATCAGGCAAAGAGAAAGTTTGAGCAAAGCCAGATACTGCTTAAAATTCAAATTGGCAGTATTCCCCAGAGTAGTACATACATGTATAAATATTCATAAATCAACTGTATGTCTACTGAGCAAAGTCGACGGCGTTACGATCCCGCGCTCAAAATAATGGGATCATCATCAGGACTTAATTGTTGCCTGGTATAACAAGGAAAATGCCTGTAAGGAAAACAGGAGAAACAGAAAAGCAAATATATATTTAAGTCGCTATTCTGTGGTTGAAAAATCGAAGTCAACTGAGTCACACTCTAGACTTAACAAGATTCGGAATCGCAGTGCAGTGAATTGTGCCAATTAGTGTTTGGTTTAACGCATCCACGATGGCAAAGGTGGTCTTGGTATTAATAGTTAGTGACTGGCCTAGCGAGAATATTTGAAATGTCACTAAGCTAGGAGAGGCGCTTGAGTGTGCATATTTTTGTGAAAAGTAGCCATCTCTGAGTGTGAGGAAATGGCACTGTGTGCATTTATCCGCTATGTCAGGGTTGGGCTGGTGAAAAATTCGAGCTTCAAGTGTCGATATTAGATTGCTAGGAAGTGGTTATGGTGAAGGGGAGGTCGTGAACCATCTAGTGGTTGAGGTATGCGAATATGGCGTACCCTCGGCGCTGGAATGATCTGAGTTGCGCGTAAAATGGCTCAGAGGAATCGAGTGATTGGTGGCTGGATCCTGGTAGCTGTGAGGGGAAAGGCAATAGTTATTTAAAATATCCTTGGCGTATTAGGGAGAGCAGGCCGCCTCTGTAGCCGCAACTTACCAATTCGGAAATTAAATAATGGCGGAGTGGTTTGAGGGTCGAGGCAAGCCCCGTGTGGGTGCCCCGTCTAGTTGATTTAGATCAGCGTTCGATATGATATTCGATCCGCTGAAAGGAATTAAGGACAGAAATAACATCAGTGAAAGATTGTTATTTACTGGCCTCGGTGAGGGCTATGGGTGGGGGCATTCTCACCGTTTTGAGGGAAGCTTGTCCGTTGGTGCGGTCGGTGTATTACGTGATCCGCTGTGGGAAAGTAAGGAATTAAGGTTAAGGAATTATCCTGGCACTGTGAGGGAATTCACAGGGTGGCCAAGATGGTGTGAGGCTAAGAGGGTTCTTACCTATAGAAGGATGGTCGGACATTGTGCCGATACACAGGTTCCTTGTAGGTAACGCTGCTTCCTAGTGAGATAGCGCGCTAGCGAGGTTTAAGGCAGTGCGGTCATGTGACAGAGGTCATGTGATCGCGGGTCAACCACGGCGGCCATCTTGGAGTGGGTTGGGTAGGCTACAGGGGTGGTGATAAAACGGCGCAGACGCAGTGAAATGGTGCTTTCCATTCACTTTGTGTGCCGGAATGGTGCCAAGGTGAGAGATTGGTGACATAATTTGCGTGCAACATTTATAGTTCGGATAAATAACAGTGAGCAGGTTACTTTAAAAACACAGTATGCTTTGAAGCCATAGAAGTTGGATAGGTTCTCAAGGACGATATTTACACTTTCTGAGTACATTTTCAAGCATAAATCATAAGACTGGTGCAAGAATGCAAGTTAGTGCCCAGTGTACATACTTGAGGTGGTGGCATGCAAAAAAAGTTTTTGTTTTAAGTTCAGAGCAGGTTTGTCCAGCCCTCGCTTCTGTTTAAACCAGTCCGGATAGTATTAAACTGGATTATGGACTTAAGTACTTCTCTGTTCAACAGTTGGGAAAGATTTCCACCTCTTTGTGAAAGTTTGATAGCTTTAAGAATTGTCCATTGTCACTGTTTTTGATGATACACAGGAGGGGGAGTGACGAATTGGGTTTGATTGGCGGGTGGTGATTCGGGATGGGACACTTTTTCAATGCGTGCTGCTGGGATACATGAGGTCTCTCCCTATTTTACTCCGTACTGTATGTGGTCTACTTTTGTTACTGTATATGGGGTAGAAGGTGTTGTATGACTGGGGAGCCCGGGAGACCTAGTATTAGTTGGGCTCCTCCCCACTTTTCTTCTTATATGGGAGTTATAGATTAGAATAATCTTTTCTTACTCTCTATATTTCAGATGTTATAATTATTCCTTCTTTTCTCTTCTCTCTTCTTGATCTATATTTCGGGTTTATTGGGCGACAGACACACTGCTGGGGGCGGGGGGGTAGGCCGTAGCCTCTGCATGCGTGTAGGGTGGGGGGTTGGGGGATGGGATTTTAGTTTCTCGGTTTCGGTTTCTATGGTGCCTTGTTTTTTCCTTTTTTTTTTTTCTCTTTGCCTTAGTTTCTTTTTCCTACTACTATCTTGGGTCCATGTTTGGGACAGCTGATGGGTGGGTGGCGGTGGACACTGTCTATGACCCTAGAAATGGTGATCCTGTTGTACAAATTCGGAGCCGCTCTGCCGCCGGGCGGGATTTGAATTTTGGGTAGATGATTGTGTGGTAATATTGTTGCTACTGTCACGTCATGCCTGCACGGACTCCGCTCTCTTAGTTTCTTTGTTTATGCTAAAATCACGAATGTTGAACTTAATAGCTGCAAGAAAAAATATAAAACAAACCTTTATTACTCCTGAGACACGGTATCATTATGACCTACAGTGTAACTTTCAAATGCCTGCTTTTCGTAACAAGATGTTACTGTGTCGCCGTATTGCATGCTTTGGTGCTTCAGACGTATCCGTGGCCGGCCTGATGGTTGTGGGCCCGTATTTGTTCTTTTCTTGATGCACAATAAAGGTTTTCAAAAATAAAAAAATAAAAAAGAATTGTCCATTGGATGTCATCAGCTGTGTGGTTCATCTCTGTGAAGTGTTCCTGCATGGGAGCATTGGGCGTTCTGCATCTGATTCTGCTCCGATGCTGGCTGATGCGTGTCTTAGCCTTTTGGCTAGTTTGTCCTATATACATTTTCTGGCATGGACACAATATCGCATAAATGACATTACAGGTGTTGCCATTCGTGAATGCTTTCATCTCGAAGTTAATGCCATTATGACAAATATTCCGTGCTTCAATTGTGAATTCACAAACAATACAATGCCCACATTTCACATGACCTGATAGTGGTGGTAACCCCCAGTTAGAGTCAAGAGTGGTTCTGAGAACGGGGTGGGTAGGGCTGCCCTGACCAAATGATCTTTCAAGTTCTTATTTTTTCGAAATGCAAAGAGGGGTCTCTCTAGATTGAGAGCACCAGCATTTACGATAGACCAGTGTTTAAGAATTGATTTGCGGATTCTTTTGGATACTGGACAGAATGTAGTCACACACGCTATTCTGTCTTTGTTGTCCCTTGGCTTGGGTGTAAGTAGGACATCACGTGGGCAATACCACGCCCTTTTTAACGCTGCCTTGACTATTCTTTTGGGGTAGCCACGCATTTTAAGTTTTTCTGACAAAATACTGGCTTCCTTGAAGTAGTCCGTTTTATTCGAGCAATTACGCCTTATTCTGAGGAACTGGGAATAGGGTAATGAATCTTTCAGAGCTCTGGGGTGACAGCTATTATAGCTAAGCAGAGTATTTCGCTCCGTCGGCTTTCTGTAAAGGCGTATTAGTAATTCGCCTTCATGACTGTAGATTGTCAAATCAAGGAAAGCAATTTGGGTTTTATTGTGGGACAAGGTGAAGGTTAGATCCGCACAATTATTGTTCAGCCAGTGAAGAAACAGGTTCAGTGTTGCAATGTCATGGTTCCAAACTAAAAAAATGTCGTCTATGTAGCGACGCCACAGGGAAATTCCTGCGAAAAATGGGTTGCTATCAGTTAAGATGACGCCGGTTTCCAGTGTATCCATGAATAGAATAGCTAAGTTGGGGGCAAAAATAGCCAGAATAATCTGCTTAGCTATAATAGCTGTCACCCCAGAGTCCTGAAAGATTCATTACCCTATTCCCAGTTCTTCAGAATAAGGCGTAATTGCTCGAATAAAACGGACTACTTCAAGGAAGCCAGTATTTTGTCAGATAAACTTAAAATGCGTGGCTACCCCTAAAGAATAGTCAAGGCAGCGTTAAAAAGGGCGTGGTATTGCCCACGTGATGTCCTACTTACACCCAAGCCAAGGGACAACAAAGACAGAATAGCGTGTGTGACTACATTCTGTCCAGTATCCAAAAGAATCCGAAAATCAATTCTTAAACACTGGTCTATCGTAAATGCTGGTGCTCTCAATCTAGAGAGACCCCTCTTTGCATTTCGAAAAAATAAGAACTTGAAAGATCATTTGGTCAGGGCAGCTCTACCCACCCCCGATCTAAGAACCACTCTTGACTCTAACTGGGGGTTACCACCACTATCCGGTCATGTGAAATGTGGGCATTGTATTGTTTGTGAATTCACAATTGAAGCACGGAATATTTGTCATAATGGCATTAACTTCGAGATGAAAGCATTCACGAATTGCAACACCTGTAATGTCATTTATGCGATATTGTGTCCATGCCAGAAAATGTATATAGGACAAACTAGCCAAAAGGCTAAGACACGCATCAGCCAGCATCGGAGCAGAATCAGATGCACAATGCCCAATGCTCCCATGGTGGAACACTTCACAGAGATGAACCACACAGCTGATGACATCCAATGGACAATTCTTAAAGCTATCAAACTTCCACAAAGAGGTGGAAATCTTTCCCAACTGTTGAACAGAAAAGAACTTAAGTCCATAATCCAGTTCAATATTATCCGGACTGGTTTAAACAGAAGCGAGGACTGGACAAACCTGCTCTGAACTTAAAACAAAAACTTTTTCTGCATGCCACCACCTCAAGTATGTACACTGGGCACTAACTTGCATTCTTGCACCAGCCCAGTGTCTTATGATTTATGCTTCAAAATGTACTCAGAAAGTGTAAATATTGTCCTTGAGAACCTATCTAACTTCTATGGCTTCAAAGCATACTATGTTTTTGTAGGAAGGGGGAGGCTCTAGTTGGCGCAGTGTAGCACTAGCGACAAGCAGGGACTCTCTCTTCCTCGTCAGGGCTGAGGGTTACCTTCCAGACAACCTCTGCTTACCCTCTAGGTAGTGTGGCTTAAGCAGTCGTAGGCTAATCTTTGGGGCACATAGGGTTAAACACTTGCAATATTACACCATCACCACCAACCCACCACACGACACCAAACTGTATTCTGTAAAAATATATATCTTTATATAAATCTCAAGCAGGCTTGTGAATACAGTCGTCAAACTTTCAAATAGCGGTTCCAGGTTACTTAGTTCAAGTTGCCACAGTTCTTTCAAGCAATAAGCGATCTTTAGGGCCTTCGGCCCAGTTCAACAAAGTTCTTGTGGAGCAGGTGGCTTCCAGGGGGAGCTGTCCCACGTCGCGTTGCCTTCCCGGGGTCGCTGGTCGTTGTGGCTCTCAGCCGAGCAGTTTCACGGGTCATCCGGGGCAGCGGTGTTCTGTGGCAGGGTCCTTCCTTCGGCGTTCTCTCCAACCCTGGAGGCGGCGGCTGTTGTGGTGGCGGCCAGTGGCAGTACGGTCCCCAAGTGCAGGACGTACCCAGCCAAGGGCCGGTTGCAGCTGCGCGCTCACAGCTGGGCTGTCGGGCGGGATACCGACCAGAGGGGGGTTCTCACAGGGCGGCTGTCCGTCTTTGCAGGTGGGCTGACGGCTCGAAGCACAGTCAGCTCGGGAGCTTGGACCGGACAGGTCCTCCTTTGCTTTGCTCTCGGTTCCCGGTGCAGGTGCGGTCACGGTGTTCAGGCCAGCGGCGGCTGGACCTCACTTTGCTCTCGCTGTTGCCTTGGGTCCCGGTCACGGTGTTCGGGAGGATATCGGTGCCTTGGATTACGGGGAGCGTGGCAGGCTTGCCCAGCGCTCCTAGACCCCTCTGTCAGTACTGCAGCGATAAGCAGCACACACAGTCGCTTTCTTCAGGGTGTAGCGCCCACTGGTCCCGGGGCGCTGGTCAGGGGGCAAGTTCAGTAGCAAGCCCTTGGAGATCTTTTAGCAGAGTTTGGCACAAAGTCTTGTAAAGCAAAAGTCTTCTCGCAGTCTTTCCTTTTTCCTCTCCTTCGGCAGCAAGGCACCAGACACAGGCAAGAGACAGCACTCTTCCTTGTCCTTCACGGTCCTTCTCGTCGGGCAGAGTTCCTTCTGTAGCCCAAACAGGATCTAATTTTCAAGGAGCAGGGCTCCTTCTCTTATACTGCATTTCTTTTGTTCTTGCAGGCCAGGGGGGCCTTTGCATAGCCACTTTCAGTCCTTGAGTACTCCGGTGGGTGTACTCCGGCTTCTGCTTTCAGTGTGAGGGGCAGGCGCATCAGACGCCCCACAGGAGGTGGAGCCAGCATTGTGTGGACAGGGGCAGCCAGAGTACCTTGTTGATGGGGCTTCGCCCTTCCTGGGTCAGGTGTCGGCTGAGTCATCAGTCGCTCCCCAGGAGGGTGGAGCCAGCATTGTGGTGGCAGAGCACAGCAAGATTCAGAGTCAAGAGCCACTCCTACCTCCCACTAAGGTGTAATCTGCGCATTCACCACCTGTCATCCCCCAGCCCTGTCACTCACACATCACAGACAGTCAGATACACATACCAGCAGAGGCGGGCTGAAATGGCTAGGCAAGCAAAGGCTAACTTTCTAAAAGTAGCATTTGCAAACACAGGATATTAAAATAAACTTTACTAAAAGAAATATTTTATTATTCTGAGTTCAGGCATACTAAACATGACTCTCTACCATGCTCCCTGAGCCTGCTGGGATTATAGGATGTAATAATTCCGGCAGCTCAGTCTGGCCTAACGGGAGCAGGTAGCCTTCAATAGTGAAATACGAATTTAGGTGTAATTCACTACTAGGACATGCCACACACATCAGGGCTTGTCCTACCTTATACTTACAATGCACCCTGCCCTCAGGCCTACCATAGGGGTGACTAATATGAAGTCAAGGGAAGGTTCAGGGGCTGGCAAGCGGGTGCACTTGCCCAGCCGGCATGACAGTACGAGACTGCACGCGGGGTCTGCGGTGGCAGATCCCAGACACATCTTAAGGCTGCTTCTGTGGGTGGCGCAACCAGCGCTGCAGGCCCACTAGCAGTATTGGCATTCACAAGCCCTGGCACTCCTAGTGCACTTTACTAGGGACTAACAGTAAATCCAATGAACCAATCATGGACATCAATCACATGTACAATTTTCAGTAGGGAGAGCATTATGCACTTTAGCACTGGTCAGCAGTGGTAAAGTGCCCAGAGTCATTAAACCAAACAAAATAGGTCAGAGAGAGTATTGGAGGAAGGCAAAAAGTTTAGGGATGACCCTGCCAAGAGGCCCAGGTCCAACACAACCCCCTTCCAGCCAAAACGCAGGGTAGACCAATCACCACTGTGATGGGCTTCCCTGCTTGGGGCGATAGAACATGGACCTGGCCCGCAACAGCAGGGGCACATTCCAGTTCTACGCCAATCAGAACCTATGTTAAATCCTCTGTACATACTCTCAGGGTCCACCCAACTACTCCATGGGGCACCCTTCTCTTCCTCTGTGGACACCACCTTGGCAGCACCTAGTCTTAATTCGCTCCTAGGTGTGTCCCAACAGACAGTCATCAAATCATAGTGGCCACTGACAGTAGTCAAGGCTGAGACCCAGGCCTCATGCCTCTCAGGGCTCCCAAACCTCGGTGGCCTCAGAGAGCGGGGGGCAGTAGCCCCAGGTGCTTGGCACCCTTTGTCCACCCTCCCTCCTGTCAGGTCAGGTATGTCATCCTGGCACTGACCCACCAGCTCCAGGCCTGTACCTGGCAGCTGAACCAAAAACTGGGGTGGGCTCTCCCACACCCGGTCCTCCTCCTTGGGTCTCTGTACCCTCCCACCTGGAGTGGTACCCCCTTCCAGAATTGTCAGGGCACCTGTGGCAGGTGATCTGCACAATTCGCCCACCAGTTCAGGGGTGCTATCCTGCAACTGGGGGACCAGGTCAGAGGGGACACCCTGCACCTGGCCCTTAAACCTAGGGTCTAGACCCTCTAGTTGAACCGGGGTCAGAGGCGAGGACTTCCTCCCTCTGCACCCCCTTCCAGAGTACTGCCCACTCCCAACTGGAGTGGTACCCCTAGAAGTGAAATGGGCCAGGACACTGATTACAGTGGTCCTGCCCTCCAGGTCAGACAACACCTGAACCTGGCTCTCCAACTCAGGGACCCAACCCTGCAGTTGAACTCTTGCCTGGCGCACCAGGACTTCCCGGGGAGCACACATGCCCCCCCTGAGGGTGGCACATAGCTCATGTGCCGTGCGACAGTCTGCCTGGCGCAGATCTCCCAACCCCTGGCCATCTGACTGTGCGGGAAGATCCCCCAGGACAGAAGTGGTGTCCCCATGGTCATTCACTGGGGACGCAGCCCTGCTGGCTGGCCCCTGACCCACTGGTTCTTCCACTGGGGACTCCTTCCCCCTCTCGCCCCTCCTTCTGGACTTCTGCACTCTCCCAACTGGAGTGGTACTGCCAGACACCAGAACTACTGGAGCTCTGTTTACAGAGTCTCCACGTTCTCTAGACACTGGGGGATCCTTCTCAGCGGGTGACTCATCCGGACAGCCTAGGCTCCCCACCTGGTGTTCCCTTAAATAACCATCCAGGCTCTGAGACTGAGGTTGGGCACTACCAGGACAAAACCCATTCTCACTCCTTCCCCTCAAGGACAGGACGTGAGGCCCTACACCCCTCTCACTACTACAGGACCTAGCTGGGCTACTCTGCTCCACTTCCACCACTCTGGGCTGGAAGATACCTGAGCCACTCCCCACAGGATCACACCCCAATGCCTCTCCAGACCCTCTGGAATCCACCACAAGGTCTGCCTCCAATGTGAGCTCCCTGGGGTCAGAGAACTCACTCTCAAACAGGTGTTGGCATAGCTCTGGAAAACTGGGACTTAAAGTATGCTCTCCCACAATTGGATTACACAGCCCCCTAGCAAGGTTAACCAAACTATCCTTCACCTCACTATCCAGCGCCTCACACACATACTCCACACCATCCTTCTGAGACTGGCCAGACAGTAGCGAACTGTCTCTGTCACACAACCCACACTCTTCTGGGCGGTCCGTACACTCACCCACCAGGACCTCAACCATGGGGGAATCCCTCCCACCACTAGGACCATGAACTCCTACGCCAGTCACCCTATTCCCTTCAGGGTCGCTGCACACTACTGGAGCTACCTCATGCCCTTGAATCTCCTGGTGTAAGTTAACCCCCTCCAAGTCAGGTGCCATATCTCTAGGTGCGCGCACTATGCTGTCAGCACTAGATACCTTAATGTTGCTGCCACCATCTGAGCTGGACTCCACCTCCAACTCAGCAAAGCTCAATCTCTGAGCTACACACATTTCTTGTTGCTGGGCTGAAGCCCTCCTGGCCTCAAGCCCCTCGAGCTCCATGTCAAGTTTCCTCATTCTTAAGTCATGCGCGAGCTCCATTTTCATTTCTTCCAGGGCCAACTTCTTGGTTTCAAGTTCCAGTTGGATTTTTAATTCTGCCAGCTTCCTTTCATGATCTCGGGCGGCCTGTCTGTCCGCCAGCTCCTCTGGTGACAGACCTCGGCCAAAAACACTGCTACCCAATGGGGAGGTTGCAACCCTCCACTCTGGAGTTAGGGGTCCCTCCAGCTGCTGTTCTGCATCCTCAAATTCGAAATCCTTCCCAGGGGCATTCCTTGCCTTGACCCAGGCCCTCAGCGCCTTTTGGAACTGCTCCCTTCTGGAGAGTCCGGTCATGGAAATGTTCAAATTTTTGCAGAAGCTCTTGAGCTGTTTCCCGGTATAGTTTTCTAGTTTCTCCCAATCACAGTCAATAGAAGAAATGGATGGTGCCTTTTCCATTTTCACTGACACAGGCATGACTTCAAAAACACATGGATATCTCTTCTAGCACAACATAAATCAAAAAAAGTCTGTGGCTTTACTGGACTGCAATCACTGTGCAATGGTCAGAAGCTCAGGTATAAACACTGCAAATGTAAATTCGAAAATCCTCACCGCTGCGTCCAATGTAGGAAGGGGGAGGCTCTAGTTGGCGCAGTGTAGCACTAGCGACAAGCAGGGACTCTCTCTTCCTCGTCAGGGCTGAGGGTTACCTTCCAGACAACCTCTGCTTACCCTCTAGGTAGTGTGGCTTAAGCAGTCGTAGGCTAATCTTTGGGGCACATAGGGTTAAACACTTGCAATATTACACCATCACCACCAACCCACCACACAATGACACCAAACTGTATTCTGTAAAAATATATATCTTTATATAAATCTCAAGCAGGCTTGTGAATACAGTCGTCAAACTTTCAAATAGCGGTTCCAGGTTACTTAGTTCAAGTTGCCACAGTTCTTTCTAGCAATAAGCGATCTTTAGGGCCTTCGGCCCAGTTCAACAAAGTTCTTGTGGAGCAGGTGGCTTCCAGGGGGAGCTGTCCCACGTCGCGTTGCCTTCCCGGGGTCGCTGGTCGTTGCGGCTCTCAGCCGAGCAGTTTCACGGGTCATCCGGGGCAGCGGTGTTCTGTGGCAGGGCCCTTCCTTCGGCGTTCTCTCCAACCCTGGAGGCGGCGGCTGTTGTGGTGGCGGCCAGTGGCAGTACGGTCCCCAAGTGCAGGACGTACCCAGCCAAGGGCCGGTTGCAGCTGCGCGCTCACAGCTGGGCTGTCGGGCGGGATACCGACCAGAGGGGGGTTCTCACAGGGCGGCTGTCCGTCTTTGCAGGTGGGCTGACGGCTCGAAGCACAGTCAGCTCGGGAGCTTGGACCGGACAGGTCCTCCTTTGCTTTGCTCTCGGTTCCCGGTGCAGGTGCGGTCACGGTGTTCAGGCCAGCGGCGGCTGAACCTCACTTTGCTCTCGCTGTTGCCTTGGGTCCCGGTCACGGTGTTCGGGAGGATATCGGTGCCTTGGATTACGGGGAGCGTGGCAGGCTTGCCCAGCGCTCCTAGACCCCTCTGTCAGTACTGCAGCGATAAGCAGCACACACAGTCGCTTTCTTCAGGGTGTAGCGCCCACTGGTCTCGGGGCGCTGGTCAGGGGGCAAGTTCAGTAGCAAGCCCTTGGAGATCTTTTAGCAGAGTTTGGCACAAAGTCTTGTAAAGCAAAAGTCTTCTCGCAGTCTTTCCTTTTTCCTCTCCTTCGGCAGCAAGGCACCAGACACAGGCAAGAGACAGCACTCTTCCTTGTCCTTCACGGTCCTTCTTGTCGGGCAGAGTTCCTTCTGTAGCCCAAACAGGATCTAATTTTCAAGGAGCAGGGCTCCTTCTCTTATACTGCATTTCTTTTGTTCTTGCAGGCCAGGGGGGCCTTTGCATAGCCACTTTCAGTCCTTGAGTACTCCGGTGGGTGTACTCCGGCTTCTGCTTTCAGTGTGAGGGGCAGGCGCATCAGACGCCCCACAGGAGGTGGAGCCAGCATTGTGTGGACAGGGGCAGCCAGAGTACCTTGTTGATGGGGCTTCGCCCTTCCTGGGCCAGGTGTTGGCTGAGTCATCAGTCGCTCCCTAGGAGGGTGGAGCCAGCATTGTGGTGGCAGAGCACAGCAAGATTCAGAGTCAAGAGCCACTCCTACCTCCCACTAAGGTGTAATCTGCGCATTCACCACCTGTCATCCCCCAGCCCTGTCACTCACACATCCCAGACAGTCAGATACACATACCAGCAGAGGCGGGCTGAAATGGCTAGGCAAGCAAAGGCTAACTTTCTAAAAGTAGCATTTGCAAACACAGGATATTAAAATAAACTTTACTAAAAGAAATATTTTATTATTCTGAGTTCAGGCATACTAAACATGACTCTCTACCATGCTCCCTGAGCCTGCTGGGATTATAGGATGTAATAATTCCGGCAGCTCAGTCTGGCCTAACGGGAGCAGGTAGCCTTCAATAGTGAAATACGAATTTAGGTGTAATTCACTACTAGGACATGCCACACACATCAGGGCTTGTCCTACCTTATACTTACAATGCACCCTGCCCTCAGGCCTACCATAGGGGTGACTAATATGAAGTCAAGGGAAGGTTCAGGGGCTGGCAAGCGGGTGCACTTGCCCAGCCGGCATGACAGTACGAGACTGCACGCGGGGTCTGCGGTGGCAGATCCCAGACACATCTTAAGGCTGCTTCTGTGGGTGGCGCAACCAGCGCTGCAGGCCCACTAGCAGTATTGGCATTCACAAGCCCTGGCACTCCTAGTGCACTTTACTAGGGACTAACAGTAAATCCAATGAACCAATCATGGACATCAATCACATGCACAATTTTCAGTAGGGAGAGCATTATGCACTTTAGCACTGGTCAGCAGTGGTAAAGTGCCCAGAGTCATTAAACCAAACAAAATAGGTCAGAGAGAGTATTGGAGGAAGGCAAAAAGTTTAGGGATGACCCTGCCAAGAGGCCCAGGTCCAACAGTTTTTAAAGTAACCTGCTCACTGTTATTTATCCGAACTGTAAATGTTGCACGCAAATTATGTCACCAATCTCTCACCTTGGCACCATTCCGGCACACAAAGTGAATGGAAAGCACCATTTCACTGCGTCTGCGCCGTTTTATCACTACCCCTGTAGCCTACCCAACCCACTCCAAGATGGCCGCCGTGGTTGACCCGCGATCACCTGACCTCTGTCACATGACCGCACTGCCTTAAACCTCGCTAGCGCGCTATCTCACTAGGAAGCAGCGTTACCTACGAGGAACCTGTGTATCGGCACACTGTCCGACCATCCTTCTATAGGTAAGAACCCTCTTAGCCTCACACCATCTTGGCCACCCTGTGAAATCCCTCACAGTGCCAGGATAATTCCTTAACCTTAATTCCTTACTTTCCCACAGCGGATCGCGTAATACACCGACCGCACCAACGGACAAGCTTCCCTCAAAACGGTGAGAATGCCCCCACCCATAGCCCTCACCGAGGCCAGTAAATAACAACCTTTCACTGATGTTATTTCCGTCCTTAATTCCTTTCAGCGGATCGAATATCATATCGAACGCTGATCTAAATCAACTAGACGGGGCACCCACACGGGGCTTGCCTCGACCCTCAAACCACTCCGCCATTATTTAATTTCCGAATTGGTAAGTTGCGGCTACAGAGGCACCCTGCTCTCCCTAATCCGCCAAGGATATTTTAAATAACTATTGCTTTTCCCCTCACAGCTACCAGGATCCAGCCACCAATCACTCGATTCCTCGGAGCCATTTTACGCGCAACTCGGATCATTCCAGCGCCGAGGGTACGCCCTATTCGCATACCTCAACCACTAGATGGTTCACGACCTCCCCTTCACCATAACCACTTCCTAGCAATCTAATATCGACACTTGAAGCTCGAATCTTTCACCAGCCCAACCCTGACATAGCGGATAAATGCACACAGTGCCATTTCCTCACACTCACAGAGATGGCTACTTTTCACAAAAATATGCACACTCAAGCGCCTCTCCTAGCTTAGTGACATTTCAAATATTCTCGCTAGGCCAGTCACTAACTATTAATACCAAGACCACCTTTGCCATCGTGGATGCGTTAAACCAAACACTAATTGGCACAATTCACTGCACTGCGATTCCGAATCTTGTTAAGTCTAGAGTGTGACTCAGTTGACTTCGATTTTTCTACCCCAGAATAGCAACTTAAATATATATTTGCTTTTCTGTTTCTCCTGTTTTCCTTACAGGCATTTTCCTTGTTATACCAGGCAACAATTAAGTCCTGATGATGATCCCATTATTTTGAGCGCGGGATCGAAACGCCGTCGACTTTGCTCAGTAGACATACAGTTGATTTATGAATATTTATACATGTATGTATTACTCTGGGGAATACTGCCAATTTGAATTTTAAGCAGTATCCGGCTTTGCTCAAACTTTCTCTTTGCCTGATGTAAACTGTCCTTTCCTCTGCACCCTCTCTCACAACTTTCCTCTATCTCCCAGTACGGCACAGGCTTGTGCCTTACTTCAAACGCCAAATGTTTGTGGTCTAATTGTAACTTATATTTTGAATATTTGTTCTATTTTCTTAATAAATTCTTTGCCCGGCTGGGTATAAGAAAAGTGAATATAGTGTCCGATTGTGGTCTATATGACATTGCGTTGAAATAATGTTCTAGGCTTAGGACCTTTGTGTTCTGAAAATAATTGATACCCATGGTCCCGAGCCATTTAGTGGGCCCCCTTGTTTTTTGACAAAACTTGAGCGCAATCGCTGGATTGCAGGGGTTTCTTCAAACCTTTCACCTCGTCTCACGAGGACGGCCACCCTAGTGCCCTCAGTACTCTTATCTTTCTTTCTTTGCTACTTAATCTTTTATTTTCTAATCTCTTAAGTAATGTCAACCCATGTCCCACTCTACACTGCGAATTACATAAAACACTTATGCTCCAAACCGTCTCTACTATCTGAGACCCCTGATGTCCCGACAACGACTAATAGTTCCTTGCCTGACCAACTTGAAAAGCTTAAGAAGAAACAGGTTCGCTTGCAATTAATGGTGCTTATGTTGACAGACTATCTAAAAGCAGAGGTTATACCCCTAGGTCTTCAGGTCCGTAACATTCCAGGCATCTTTACGGACAATCCAAAGTATACAACAAATTTTAGCTATAACGGAACCACATGCTCAAGGCACTGGCTCGCACTAGGGATAGATATAGCTTCAGAAACATTGGAATCTCTTGAAAAAGAAATAGCAGAGGTTCTCAAACAAATAAATGATTCTGACCCCACTGAAGAGTGTAAAAAACTACTGGAGCAAGTAGAAAAAACTGTGGCCGATTTTCACAGGATTGAACAGAATAAAAAGTCTAATAAAGTCAAGAAAGATATAAAATCTTACAATATTGAAAACACCTATCCTTATCTACAGAAAGACTTTTATACGAATAAACCACACTTTAACCCTAACGCTAGACCCTGGGGGAGATACAATAAACGACAAAACTTGGTAGGTTTCTCGAAGACATCGGGAGACTCCTCCGACAGCTCAGATCCTGGGGAGGGGGGAAGTAATTCTAGAAGAGGAGGTGGGGCCCAGCCTAATTTTTTATCCAGAGTCCAACCGAACACCCCATAACGAGGGCGGGTGAAGAAACCACAGCGTTGGTTCAATGCTACTGGCGAACGCAAGACCCGCAACAACTTCTACCAATGGTAGAACACATGAGTAATACTGAACCACCCTCTGAGGTAATTCCTATTTTCAACCTATCCCAGCACATTTTACGTGGCCCTGAACTTGAACTCCTTAAGAAAGGACTCTCATTTGTACCCTCTGTCCGCCCGAACTTTATGGACCTACAGGCTGAATTATTGAAATTTTTCATATTAATTCGCCTCAAAGCCTTTTTTCAGTTGCATCCTTCCCCTTCCATTAGCTCAAACACTCCATTCCGCCCACCATCCAACTTTCTACCCACCGCTAACATGATCCCATCGGAAATTGTAACCTTTGAGAAATTAGTCATAAAAGATCTGGCTGAATTAGAAAAGAAAAAACTATATATACCATACAATATCTCAAAACCTGAGAAAGATGCTATCAGTACACTGAAAGCGATTTCTTCGCTCATAATCGAAAGCACGGATAATTGCGTGGGAATTTTACTCCAGGAGTTTAAGACCTATAGAATGGAGGTTCTCCGTCAACTCGGGAATACTGATCATTATCAGCGTCTCCCAGGGAACCCCACCAAAGAGATTCAAGCCACCATAATGGAACTCACCACTAACGCTAAGACCGAAGGTTTCTTAAGCAAAAAAGAACATTGTTTTCTTAATGTGAAGAGTCCAAGCATACCCGTGATTTACACCTTACCCAAAGTCCATAAGAACATCAATCAACCGCCAGGCAGACCCATTGTGTCAGCCTGCGGTTCTATCTTAGAACCTTTAGGGTCTTATGTGGACTTCTTTATGAAAGAATTTGTACCCACCACTGCTTGCTATGTTAGGGACAGCATGGCGATGATAAATTTGATAGAACACTACCCCTTTGATCCCGCCATCAACACACTATGCACTATGGATGTAGAGTCCCTCTACACGAATATCCCACAAACAGCGGCCTTACTGGTGATCCAAAGAATCTTAGACACACGACCCCGTCCACACAGGGTCCCAAGTATTTTTATCCTTCAATTACTTGAACTGTGTCTCTCAAAGAACTTCTTTTCTTTTGAAGGCACGTGTTACCAACAAATCAAGGGGACTTCCATGGGGGCTATTTTTGCCCCCAACTTAGCTATTCTATTCATGGATGCACTGGAAACCGGCGTCATCTTAACTGATAGCAACCCATTTTTCGCAGGAATTTCCCTGTGGCGTCGCTACATAGACGACATTTTTTTAGTTTGGAACCATGACATTGTAACACTGAACCTGTTTCTTCACTGGCTGAACAATAATTGTGCGGATCTAACCTTCACCTTGACCCACAATAAAACCCAAATTGCTTTCCTTGATTTGACAATCTACAGTCATGAAGGCGAATTACTAACACGCCTTTACAGAAAGCCGACGGAGCGAAATACTCTGCTTAGCTATAATAGCTGTCACCCCAGAGCTCTGAAAGATTCATTACCCTATTCCCAGTTCCTCAGAATAAGGCGTAATTGCTCGAATAAAACGGACTACTTCAAGGAAGCCAGTATTTTGTCAGATAAACTTAAAATGCATGGCTACCCCAAAAGAATAGTCAAGGCAGCGTTAAAAAGGGCGTGGTATTGCCCACGTGATGTCCTACTTACACCCAAGCCAAGGGGCAACAAAGACAGAATAGCGTGTGTGACTACATTCTGTCCAGTATCCAACAGAATCCGAAAATCAATTCTTAAACAATGGTCTATCGTAAATGCTGGTGCTCTCAATCTAGAGAGACCCCTCTTTGCATTTCGAAAAAATAAGAACTTGAAAGATCATTTGGTCAGGGCAGCCCTACCCACAGCCGTTCTCAGAACCACTCTTGACTCTAACTGGGGGTTACCACCACTATCAGGTCATGTGAAATGTGGGCATTGTATTGTTTGTGAATTCACAATTGAAGCACGGAATATTTGTCATAATGGCATTAACTTTGAGATGAAAGCATTCACGAATTGCAACACCTGTAATGTCATTTATGCGATATTGTGTCCATGCCAGAAAATGTATATAGGACAAACTAGCCAAAAGGCTAAGACACGCATCAGCCAGCATCGGAGCAGAATCAGATGCAGAACGCCCAATGCTCCCATGGTGGAACACTTCACAGAGATGAACCACACAGCTGATGACATCCAATGGACAATTCTTAAAGCTATCAAACTTCCACAAAGAGGTGGAAATCTTTCCCAACTGTTGAACAGAGAAGTACTTCAGTACATAATCCAGTTTAATACTATCTGGACTGGTTTAAACAGAAGCGAGGACTGGACAAACCTGCTCTGAACTTAAAACAAAAACTTTTTCTGCATGCCACCGCCTCAAGTATGTACACTGGGCACTAACTTGCATTCTTGCACCAGCCCAGTGTCTTATGATTTATGCTTGAAAATGTACTCAGAAAGTGTAAATATCGTCCTTGAGAACCTATCCAACTTCTATGGCTTCAAAGCATACTGTGTTTTTAAAGTAACCTGCTCACTGTTATTTATCCGAACTGTAAATGTTGCACGCAAATTATGTCACCAATCTCTCACCTTGGCACCATTCCGGCACACAAAGTGAATGGAAAGCACCATTTCACTGCATCTGCGCCGTTTTATCACCACCCCTGTAGCCTACCCAACCCACTCCAAGATGGCCGCCGTGGTTGACCCGCGATCACATGACCTCTGTCACATGACCGCACTGCCTTAAACCTCGCTAGCGCGCTATCTCACTAGGAAGCAGCGTTACCTACGAGGAACCTGTGTATCGGCACACTGTCCGACCATCCTTCTGTAGGTAAGAACCCTCTTAGCCTCACACCATCTTGGCCACCCTGTGAATTCCCTCACAGTGCCAGGATAATTCCTTAACCTTAATTCCTTACTTTCCCACAGAGGATCGCGTAATACACCGACATCACCAACGGACAAGCTTCCCTCAAAACGGTGAGAATGCCCCCACCCATAGCCCTCACCGAGGCCAGTAAATAACAACCTTTCACTGATGTTATTTCCGTCCTTAATTCCTTTCAGCAGATCGAATATCATATCGAACGCTGATCTAAATCAACTAGACGGGGCACCCACACAGGGCTTGCCTCGACCCTCAAACCACTCCGCCATTATTTAATTTCCGAATTGGTAAGTTGCGGCTACAGAGGCGGCCTGCTCTCCCTAATCCGCCAAGGATATTTTAAATAACTATTGCCTTTCCCCTCACAGCTACCAGGATCCAGCCACCAATCACTCGATTCCTCTGAGCCATTTTACGCGCAACTCGGATCATTCCAGCGCCGAGGGTACGCCATATTCGCATACCTCAACCACTAGATGGTTCACGACCTCCCCTTCACCATAACCACTCCCTAGCAATCTAATATCGACACTTGAAGCTCGAATCTTTCACCAGCCCAACCCTGACATAGCGGATAAATGCACACGGTGCCATTTCCTCACACTCACAGAGATAGCTACTTTTCACAAAAATATGCACACTCAAGCGCCTCTCCTAGCTTAGTGACATTTCAAATATGCTCGCTAGGCCAGTCACTAACTATTAATACCAAGACCACCTTTGTCATCGTGGATGCGTTAAACCAAACACTAATTGGCACAATTCACTGCACTGCGATTCCGAATCTTGTTAAGTCTAGAGTGTGACTCAGTTGACTTCGATTTTTCTACCACAGAATAGCGACTTAAATATATAATTGCTTTTCTGTTTCTCCTGTTTTCCTTACAGGCATTTTTCTTGTTATACCAGGCAACAATTAAGTCCTGATGATGATCCCATTATTTTGAGCGCGGGATCGAAACGCCGTCGACTTTGCTCAGTAGACATACAGTTGATTTATGAATATTTATACATGTATGTACTACTCTGGGGAATACTGCCAATTTGAATTTTAAGCAGTATCCGGCTTTGCTCAAACTTTCTCTTTGCCTGATGTAAACTGTCCTTTCCTCTGCACCCTCTCTCACAACTTTCCTCTATCTCCCAGTACGACACAGGCTTGTGCCTTACTTCAAACGCCAAATGTTTGCGGTCTAATTGTAACTTATATTTTGAATATTTGTTCTATTTTCTTAATAAATTCTTTGCCCGGCTGGGTATAAGAAAAGTGCATATAGTGTCCGATTGTGTTCTATATGACATTGCGTTGAAATAATGTTCTAGGCTTAGGACCTTTGTTTTCTGAAAATAATTGATACCCATGGTCCCGAGCCATTTAGTGGGTCCCCTTGTTTTTTGACAAAAATCGGAATGATAGACGGCACAGTCTTGAAACTAAGCGTAACCTTCGTTGACGATGATGAAGTCGACGAGACAGTCGTCGACGATCCGGAAGCAAGCGTCGTCGTCTATGATCCGGAGACGGCAGATTTCGTCGTCGGAACGACTGTCAACGGTCCCGTCGACGCAGAAGCATGTTTCTTCACAAAAACATGAGCAGAAGATGCCGTAGACGCCTGAGAGCCAGGTCTCGTGGACGTAGTAGGAAGAGGTGAAGACACCGCAGTGGCCAAAGAAAGGGACATTTTCTTTTTCTTTATTAAAGGTGATGGCAACTCCTGCACACTACTACGTTTAGATACTGTTCGGGAACGACCAGAAGTGAAACGTTCGGCATCAGGAAGTACACCATCTTTGTCCTTGAGTCTCTGAAGCCATAACAGAAGTCGGCCTTCCCTATCCTTTAGAGTTTTTGTGGAGAAAGTTCTACAGAACTTAAACTTTACCACTTCATGGTCGGGATAAAGACAGTAAATACACTTACTGTGTGGATCCTCTGAATAAAGACGCAGCTTTCCACAAGAAGAGCAGAGTCTGAAGAGAGATTTCTTACTTGTAGACATTCTGAAAAGCAAAGGAAAACCTGAAGAAAACTGAGAAAACTGAGCAGAGCTCAGGGAGACTCCCTTGCACACGACGTGCGGTAGAAAATCTGAGGTGTGGAGCTCTGAGAAGGTTCTGGAGGACTGCTGGCGCCTGATTGGCTACAGTGTGGACCAACATAATGACAGGAATAGGCTACAAGTGTTTTTTCTCTATTCATTGATTCCTATTAGGAATTATGTCTAGGCATTTACTGCCTATGTTTCTAATGTGTATTTCATATGTTATGTTTTACATTTACATATTATTGGTATGTTATTGCTATTTTATTTACCGTGGGACTCCCACTCCGACGACGGGGAATATTCAAGCATATGAATCTATGAAAGACACCCTAATTCTGGAGAAGAATACTGCCTCTGTTGTGCTCCAGCAGTATACATGCCCGCTTCCTGCCACATGCCTAAAATGTGTCTTACAAAATTGTATCATTTTCTAGCCATGTTTTAACTGCACCGATCTGACCAGCACTGCACACGACACCAGCATTTATTTTGAATGAAATAATATTGGACTCCAGCACTTATTGCGTTTACAAATTAAGAAGCGGAGCAAATCACCTTAAGTTGGCTCTTGGTCGTTGCAGTGCAGATCATCTGTAGGGGAAGAGCTAGGTCTTTCGGGCCTTCAAAACGTCAAGTGGTCTTGTATGTTTGCTGCCTTTTCCGGGAGGGAGTTCCATTTTGTTTGCTGTCTGGCTTCTTGAAATGCTGGGCATCGGGATGTGTGTCAATGTAGAGCAAAAGCAGGTCCTTGTTGCTGCTGTTGAGGTGTAAATGTGTTGACCCTGTTGTTACACATAATGCGATCCTAGTGTAAAAGCACCTAATGATCTAGGTGTTTAAAACAAGGATGTCTTAGTTGTCATTTATTTGAGGGAACATGCAAATAATAAAGAAGTGTGGGGCCAGCTGGGAGTCCTGGGGCCTCAGAAGAGACAAATAGCTCTACTTGCCCATGTGTCTCTAGTCTGAGCTCATAAAGCCTGGTACATGTGGATTCTTACAGGAGAACTGCAGACCACCAGTAGTAGAACATTGCTAAGTTGCATCTGCTGTCCGACATCGAATAAACCTCCACTACTTGCCAGTGTGTCAGCAAAGGTGAAGCGTAGGGGCGTTTCATACATTGGTGTCATACCTGTTCTGATAAGCCATCTTCTATTTCTGTGTATTTTCCAGAAAATAAAGCATTTGTGTTAGTGAG
The DNA here is from genome assembly GCF_964263255.1 of Lissotriton vulgaris. Lineage (NCBI taxonomy): Eukaryota > Metazoa > Chordata > Amphibia > Caudata > Salamandridae > Lissotriton > Lissotriton vulgaris. Next base: position 169,714,844 of record NC_141687.1, on the reverse strand, counting down.
TGACTCCATTCATGAAGCTGATGACGCATGCCCAGTGCCCTCTGATATGGATTTGGAGGATGACGCCTTGAAAAAAATCCTGATTGAAAGTGACTTCTACTGTTTGTGCTCCTCAACCCCAGGTGAGTCCGTCAGTATTACTTTCACTGCACCACTCACACAACCTGATGTTTGTCATGGAAGCCCCTCCAACCTGTCTCTCTCCTCGTTGACTCACTTGCTTTATGTACATGGTCATGTCTGCTTGTGACTGTGCTCTTTCCTTTTTAACTTGTCGTACAGCTGTTATTCTTACATGTGACACTTTTTCTACTACCTTGCACTGTACACATCTCATGCCTACCTGTGGCTCTATCCTCTTCCGTTTCTTTTATTTTTATTGTACTCCTACCAAGCACACCTGTGACTGTCCTCTTACTTCTTTGCATCATTTACCTGTCACCTTAGCTTTGTTTTCTTTCGCTTCCCTCCAGTATACACAGGTCATTCCCATCTGTGACTGGCCTCATTCATTTATCATGTTACTGTAGTAAACATATTGTTCCTACCCAGGACTTTCCTTTTTCATGTCCTTCCATCATAAATCAGCCAGTCCTGCCTATGGCTGTGTCCTTTTTTACTTCCTCACTGTTTTGTTGCTTGCATTCACACAACTTGTAGTGTTTCTTTTATGTTCACTCACTTTACAAAACAACGATTGTTCTGTAACCATGTTCTCATGGGTGGCGGTGCCAACAATAACGTTTATAATAAAATGTGTGACTTGTGGGATAGTTCCTTCTCAAGGAGGTCTGAATGCATCTGCAGCCAGATGCACTCTGATCTTCGTTGGTAAATGATGCACTACCTTGCATTCTGCTTTATATTGGAATAAACTACTCCTATTACACAAAAGGAATCTTCAGTGGATTTACTTAAATTGTGCACTTTACATCTGGCGACGAGGATGGGTTTCGAACTCGCTTGTTGCGCCTTCCTGTAACTGACCTCTTGCACTTCATCGCATTGCACACCTGTGGTTGCAACCTATGACGCTGTCCTTCATTTCTTTGTGTTGTGCACTTGGAATTTCTGCCTTCGAATCTATCTTTCATTTCTTTGCCTTGTACACCTGCTGTTCCTACCGTTGAATTAAATTCCAGAGGTTCTGTCTGGGAATGTATATACACCCACCATCCACCAAGAGAAAAATGGCAGCACTATAAATAGAAAAGCAGCATAAACAAGTCTATATTTTTTGTTTGGTGGAACAAAAAATAGCGGGGACGGCCAGAGCAGGGGACACTGGGGAAAAATCCAGTAGGAGACCTGGAAAGAGGATGCTTCCATAGCCCAGCTGCAGTGTGGGGCCCTGGCCAGTTGGCAGCTAAGAACAGTAGGAGCATGCGGCTGTTGGACTGATGCCTTTTCCGGAGTGAGAGCTCACAGTATGAGCTTTCCTCTGGGGTATTGCAGTAGGAGCAGGTGGTTCGGACCCCCACCACATGCTAGACTATAGACCAATGGATTTCTGCAGTTCTTGCCTTTGTGCCGCTCTGACTTTATGGTGTAGACTACAAGCTTGAAGGCTGCCTCCAGAGCAGGGTGGACTGCCAAGATCAATGGTGCCCCAATACTTGCCTACTAGTGACTGGTTCCTGAAATGTGGGTTGGTTTGAACAGTTTTGCAAGATCCTATTTTGGTTTCCAGTCTGGCCCAGTTTGCTGATAGAGTACTAGCTGTGAAGTCATCGGAAATGTTCAATGCAGGAGAGGGCGAACAGCCCCAGAAAAGTTTAATTTGTTTAACAGAAAGTTTGGCCGGCTTCATCCATGCTGCTTCCATCTTTCTAGCAAACCTTTTTCATTAGCGGTGGCTTGTCTTCAGTCCAACCACCACAAAATTGTGATGAGCGTGCACCACAATGCTTTCCTTATCCAGTATTGGATCTTTCATAGATTCACATGCTTAAATCATTCCTTGTAGTCGAAGTGGGAGTCCCACAGTACCATAGAAAGCAGTATGTATTGGACCATAGTCCATAAAGGCAATGCAAAGTAACATTTATAGCCTGTCTATGTACTTTTATTTTATTAAAAGGACCAAACTTGAAACCTAACCAATCAGCCAACAGCACCCTCTACAATAATCCAGACAGATGCTGAATCCCTCAGATTTTCTATTACATGTCATTTGAAGGGAGTCTCCCTGAGCTCTGCTCAGTTTTTTCTTTAGATTACTTCTTTACTCATTGTGTCTTTACAATGTCTAAATCTTCAAGAACAAGTGTCTTCAGATCCTGCAAATCCTGCAGCAAAACGACTGCATGTGGACGACCCACATAAGAACTGCCTGTACTGTCTTTACCCTCCAAATCAGGTAAAGAAGTGCAGGATCTGTTGTACTTTTTCATCAAAGTCCCTGCAAGATAGAGAGGGACGACTACTTTTATGACTAAAGAAATCCAAGTTCCGGACATCCAGCACTTCTGGTGAAGACAGCGATTCGTCCCACAAAACCCAGAAAAGGTCAAGATCTTCTGACCATGGTGCTTCTGAAGGAAGAAGAAAGGCTTTACAAATGCATAAAGATCCTTTCAATTACTTTATTTCAACATTAAGTAATAAAAGTTTGCTTACAAAATGATACAGTAAAATACGAGTCTTAGAAGTGTGGTAGATTACTATTATAGGGGACCACCTCTTTGGTTAGCCTCAAGGGAGCACGTAACTTTCCCGTCTTGACATTGCCCCACCTAAGCTTTGTACAGAGGGGGTTATGGTCACTATCCTGTGTAGCCACCACCTCCATGTCTAGAAGGTATTTCCATAATCTAACGTCTAACAGGATATAATCTATTCTAGATGGGCCGCTGAGCCGATTAAATGTCATTGCACCATCCTTATCCGAGTTGGTCCTACCATTAAGGGCTCTTAAGTTGTGTTCCCTGGTTAGGGCATTGATTTGAATTGCCCTTGCTGACCATTTTCGGATAGGGGGCAACGACAATCTAATAATCCGTACAATTTATGTAACAACCTAATAAGATCCAGTAAAATAAATGACGATATTCGATTGATAGCCTCGAATAAATTGTGCAATCGTGCGATAAAATTAATTACCCTTGAATGCAGTCAGTAGTTGTTAGCATTTGCCTTTTTCTCCAGTACCATCAGGTAGTTCACATTGTAAAGACAAGAATAATACATACAGTATAAAGATAATAAGACCTTATTAAAGTGCATCAATGTATAAAGTTCATCAGGTGCAATAAAACAATCATAAAACCATAATTAAAACATCAGAGTGCAGATGGTACAGAATACGTCTTATGAAGCCACTAACATCGCCCTCTTTAGAAGTTTGAAAAACTGAAGCCTAGGTAATATGATTGGGGCTTCACTTAATGTTTGGCCTCAGGACGCTGCCTCTAATGCCCGACTTTTGGGCCCAAAATGTTGCCACCACACAAGCAAACCTGGCGTCAGACTTCGAGATCTTCAGTGCGACTCTGTAATAATCTGTTCCCAGTAGCTTGCAGATTGGAGTAAACCAGTTTTTCCTTAGCATCCTCAGTTTTTCCTCCGCAATAGGAAGGCAAACATTACGTGGCTAGGGTCTTTGATGATATCCATAGGCAGGACAGCTGAGAGCAACGTCATTCTTGCAGGTCCATTTACGTGTAAAATCATTCAAGGGCAGTGTGCCAAAGATGAACTGGATATACAATTTTCTATCCCCCGGTTGTTCTATGAAATCAAGATAGCCTAACGATCTAATTTGTGGGCCATGAAGTCTAGAGTGAACTTCCCCTGAGCCCCACTACTCATTTCCAACTGAGTTAACCACCCCCAGTTGGCATTCTTCACATCGCATTTTTGGGGGAGCAAAGTGGAATCATTAGCCTCCCATATATCTCCCATCCCAATAGCTGCAAGTAGGTTCTTGACACCTCTCAGCCAGCTGATTTTATTGGCTGTGTCCCTACATTTTGCATCGTCCAAAGCATGTGCACACGGCAAACGTTCAGGAGTCGTCTTGACCCTCAGCCAAAACAGCAAAGGGCACAATCTAGCTTTGGAGGTAAACGTCTGCCCATGTCTAGCATGAGCAGAACAAGGGGAGTACTCTGAGGTAGCCTCCTTAGGCTTAGAAATTTAGCATCTAGGCTACTGAGCTCCTCTACATTTTCCAAGCCCCATATTCTGCACCATACATTGTAGAGCTCGTCACTTTGGCATTATAAGCCTGCAAGACTGGCCTGATCGGTTTGGTGTATGATAATCTGTGTTCTCTCCCTAAAACCTCAGCCAACTGTTTGTGCTTCAGGACCATCTTATTAATATGTGGTTTCCATGACCGGTTATACGCTAGCTTTAAGGCTAGGTAATCAAAGGCACTTACCTTATTGAGCTGTGTGCCTCCAAGCCTGGGGCATCCCCAATAGGATTTGTGATGGTTCAGGGCCATGAATTTGGTTTTATTTGTATTAATTATTAAACCATTAGTGTCACAGAAGGATTAGTTACTTACCTGTAATCCTAGTTCTCTTCCAGGGGTATCCTCATCAAAGTCATAAGCATTAGAATATTCCCGCCCATGCGCGGGACCTCGGAAACAATATATTATATGTGCCCCACATATATATACTCATAAATATATACATGTATAAAAATAAGCAATTTCAGATAAATAAGCAGTAGAGCTGAATTATGCTGTAAAGAATTTCCACCATACATGAACATCTGCATTAGAAACATGAGAAACAACACCAAAGATTGTTTAGAAACTGTTTTAATGCTTAGAAAGCAGTAGAAATTCTTATAACTCCCTGAAAGCATAGAAAGCTCCCAGGCTGCATTGCAAACACACAGTCTAAAAAGACTGAAAAGCTAACCTGTAGCTGCATGTAATACAAAAACTGACACCGTGCCTTTAAGGCACTCATGACCCCCAGTATCCCATCATGCCTCAGGGGTGACAGTTAGGTCAGTTGTTCTTTTCGGAGACTGAAAAAACCAAGTAACAAATAGGTTAACAATATCTCCTTATTAACGAATGTCCTTTGCCCGGGGCGGCGGGAGGGTTGCTTATGACTTTGATGAGGATACCCCTGGAAGAGAACTAGGATTACAGGTTAGTAACTAATCTGTCCCTTCCAGGGGATCCTCATCAATAGTCATAAGCATTAGAATAGAATAGCGAGCCTCTCCTTATCCCTGCGGGCAAAGGAATAACAAGATAGTAATCTCATCAATAAGCCTGAGCAGGCCATAGGCTACCCAAATAGATAGATATCGTCCCTGGAATCAGATTCTAGACCGTAATGCCTCGTAAAGGTATGAACTGATTTCCAGGTTGCAGCCTTGCCTCCGATATTGGGATGTCATGTAAGAAAGCTACTGTGGCCGCTTTCCCTCTGGTAGAATGCGCTTTGGGTGACACCAATAAAGGCTTGCCTGCAAGCTGATAGGCCAATTTAATGCAGGAGACAATCCACCTGGAGATGGATCTCTTGGCCGATGGAAAGACCGTTCTCATTGAACCATAGTTCACAAACAGCTGATCCGTCTTCCTGATCCCCTTGGTCTTTTCCAAATAGAACTTGAGCACTCTCTTAAGATCCAAGGAGTGCAGTGACCGCTCGGCTGGGGTCGTAGGATTTGGAAAAAACGAAGGGAGGGAAATGGACTGATTTATATGAAAATCAGAAACCACTTTAGGCAAGAAGGATGGATGAGCTCTCAGGACTACTCTATTGTGGTGGAAAACAGTATATGGTTCCTTTCTACAGAGTGCTTGTATCTCACTTACTCTGCGCGCTGACGTAATCGCCACTAAAAAGGCTGCTTTCCAAGAGAGATGTTGCAAAGAGGCCTTGTGGATGGGTTCAAAAGGAGGTGACATTAACCTGGATAGAACCAGGTTCAATTCCCAAGGAGGAGAAGGATTTCGCACAGGGGGATGGACTTTTTTCAACCCCTGGAGGAAGTCCTTAACCACCGGAATCTGAAAGAAAGAAATCTGATTAGGTGATTTCCTGTACGCTACTATGGCTGACAGATGCACTGTAATGGAAGCATATTTCAACCCAGAAGTTGCCAAGGAAAGGAGGTATGGAAGGATTACTTCCTTCTGCCCTTTAGTAGGATCTAGGTGATGATCCCTACACCATATGTAAAACCTTTTCCACTTGAACGCATAAGACGCTCTCGTGGAAGGTCTCTTCGCCTCTTTTAAAATGTGCATACATTCGGGAGGCAGGTTCAGATGCCCATATTGCAGGACCTCAGGTGCCATGCTGTTAGGTTCAGTGATGGGAGGTTGGGATGCAGTATCCAGCCGTTCATCTTGCTCAACAGGTCCGGCCTGCAAGGAAGTAGTCTGTGTGGACACACAGACAGATGCAGAAGGTCCGGGTACCACCACTGTCGTGGCCAATCCGGAGCTATCAAGATCATCTCCATGTCCGACCTGAGGGGCTTGGACACTACCTTCGGAATCCGAGCCAGGGGAGGAAACTCGTAAGCAAATGTTCCCGACCAATCCATCAGGAGAGCATTCCCCTGCGTCCCTGGCCGGTGGAATCTGGACGCGAAGGCATGGCATTTTGCGTTTTCGTTGTCTGCAAACAAGTCTATGGCTGGACGACCCCAATAACTAAATAGTTCTTCTACCACTTTGTCGTTTAGCACCCAGCCTGGCTGATCTTCGAAGTGCCTGCTGAGTGCGTCTGCCTTGGTGTTTAATTCGCCTGGAAGGTGCACTGCCACTACTGATAGGCCCCGAGCCAGAAGCGAGTGCCAGATCGCCTGAGCCTCCAGGGAGAGAGGACGAGATTGTGTGCCTCCTTCTTTGTTCGGATAGACCATGGTGGTGGTATTGTCTGTCTGAACTAGGACTGAGTCTGTGTTTATAGCTGGAAGAAAAGCCTTGAGAGCCAGATGAACTGCACGAAGCTCCAGCATGTTGATGTGGTAGGTTTGGTGCTGAGTTGACCACCGACCTTGAATTTGAAGGCACCCCATGTGTGCCCCCCAGCCTTCTAGAGAAGCGTCTGTGACCACAGACAGTGTCCGAAGAGGCTGGTGAAACGGCACTCCAAGCTACACATTCTGCGGGAGAGTCCACCACAGGATGGAAGACCTCGCTGCCTGGGACAGACTGATCCGATCCTCCCAATTCCCTGTCACTTGGTCCCACTGGTCCTCTAGAGCTTGCTGCAGAGGCGGCATTCTCAGTCTGGCGTTTGGTATCAGAAAAATGCAGGAAGCCATGGAGCCCAGCAGGGAAACTACCTGTCTGACTGTTGGATTCCGAGACTGGAGGAGAGTCCTGCACTTCTGCTTCATAGATGATAGTCTCTCCTCCAAAGGAAACGCTTTTCCCAAACTTGTGTCCAGAACTGCCCCCAGGTAGTGGATGCTCTGGGTTGGTTGTTGGACAGACTTCTCCATGTTCACATGGAGGCCTAGCTTGTGTAACTGCTGAAGGCACAGTTGGAAGTCGCTGAGTACCTGTCGGGGAGATGGGCCTTTTAGGAGCCAGTCGTCCAGGTATGGATAGACGAAGAGCCCCTTCTTGTGTAGATAAGCTGCAACCACTGCCATGCATTTGGTGAAGACTCGTGGTGCTGATTTTGATGTGTTTTATCTAGGACCCCGGTCAATATTGTGACCTCATGCCCCTATACGGCTATAACCAATACATATCCCTATAACGGCATAAAAATCAGAGCCATATTTCAGTAACTCGCCTCTGCAGTCCATGACAGTCCATGACACAGCAGAAGCCACTTCCTTAGATTCCTAGATAGCACACCGAGTTCTTTCGACATACCAAACCCCCAGCAACCTGGGAAAGCCCAGCTTGCTTTGTTTTGATTAGTAATAGAACTCCTACAAGCACTGTAAGAACGACCAGTTCTTAGTGACATCTTTATTTACGTCTTATGTCCAAAAACTTACGTCAAACTCGGCACCTTTCCGGTATAAATATACCAACATTGCCTTAAGCAAGCACACGGTGGTGGTGAATACTGGAGCAGAACAGCTGTCCCCTTGCAGAGAGCCCAGCAGATGCGAGAAGCCCACGGACGCTGCCCCTCCTCCTTTACGCGCTGAGAAAGACGCTGACTTTTCTCCTGCCGAGAAAATCCAGCTCCGGCGTTTCCAGCCTACCCTTGCGGGTGACTGGGATATCGGGTCCTGAGAGGAGATACCAGACCTCCTACATTCTATTCCAGAGGTACGGTGCTGACTAAACCCTTAGAGAGAATTCTTGAAACAAACTCTTGGCAAAACCAACTTAACTTAAATTGCTACTTACTTACTCCCTCCCATGTGTTAGGCTTAGGTCCGGTATACTGGGGTAGGCGTAGTTAGAAGCACCAGTTGAGGTTGTTAGCCAATATATATATGAATGTATATATTTTATTCATTTTAACTATCTTATGGCAAAGAAACCATATCAATGCTTTTACAGTATTATTTCGTAATACTCCTTTTACTGTACGCACTTTTCATAATAACAAGTCTTGCAATTGTGGCAATTCATTTCTCTTGCATGAGAAGGAAGACTGCTCAATAAATAATATCTTTTATTGAAAACGCCCGTCTCTCTATTCTCTGCATTCTGGTGAAAGTAAATCTGCACAACTGACTGAGTGAAATAGCTGTCTATTGTTTCACACGACTCTAGAGATTGACTCTTATTCTGAGGAGCAAAGTTGTCATGTTTATGCGGTTGTCGGAAGCTGAATCCCTTCTTGTCTGAGCCAGGGAAGCTGATCACTTCCTATTCAGTCAAGAAAGTTTCCAGTGACCTCTGAGCTAGCTTGCGCAAACTAAATTAAGTCTAACATAGTCAGTAGAGACCTAGAAGACCGCAGTCCTACGTCTACACTGCTGTTTGTTATTCCAATGCGCAGGGCCTATAGGGAAAATAGGAACTACACTACATGGCGCCCAACGTTTGGTGAAGCGATAAAACTAACGCAAGACGTTAGAGTAACTCAGTCGTGCTTTTTCACACAGACCCTTTCTCCCGTAAATACTCCAAAAGCGTCTGGAGTGGGTGAAAGGTTAAAATCCGCCGGAACTTAGTAGGAAGAGATTCCTATGTAAAGTTTCTGGTTTAGTCAACTTTGAAGGATACAGTGTTCCAAAATATTGTGCACCTAATCTTTGTTTCCGTGAAAACCTGATCTGCAACAAGAAAAAACCTTTCTGACAGTAAAATGGGTGATGAAGAAAGGGATGCTACTATATTAGCAAATGAACTAATGGAGGACGATACGAGTCTCCTACAGAATGACCGGGATGCAATCCTCATTCCGGTCAACATAAGAAAAACGATAACTTTAAAACTTACAGAAAACGGACTGACATCGCGAGGTGGTAGTCATTTTCGTGATAGAGGCACACGAATATCGGCAGACAGAGGTATTCTATTCTTGGATAAACTTTCCAGCGGCAAACGCTACAACACACGAGTTCTACTATTACAAAATAGTGGAACCACCAGAAGAGTACGCTCCTTTCGAGGAGATTGAAATCCCATTAAAATACCAAGAGCACCTGCTCTGGTTTAAAGGCGCCCTAAAACATAATGATCACATTACCAGGCTCGGTCCACTAGGTAGACCAGGAGCAACATGGCCGGTTCTAGCTAGCTACACACCACATCCAGACATTGAAAAAATGTCAAGAGAAGAACTTTTAGCACAGCTAAAATTATTAATTAAAATACACAGACAGTTAGTCCAATATGTAATGTGGACTGCAACAGTCCAAACAGCTGTTAATATTCCACAGCTAACCCCCCATCAGGGGAACACAAATAAAATTTAACCACAGAACATACAATCATGTCTTGGAAAAACTCCCGCAAAACGGTAACAAATTCCTTTCTGGTTAGCACAGAAAATTACTCAAATAGAGGCAGTATTCCCGAATACTACCCCTATTGAGAAACACAGAATTCTGACTATCTGCCCTCCAAGGGGGGTCGCACCACATGTGGAGGACTGTGACACTTGGGGTACAGTCTTTGCTTCCATTTACACAAAAACGCATGGTGTTCCGTCCATGGCGGTAATACCAGATGTGCTAAAACAAATTCAGAATGAATATGGTCCAGAACCTGCTTTAACTCTTGGTATAAAATTACTGAAAGACTTCAAGCAGGTCTCGGCTATATTACTAGCCAACATAAAAGGAGAAGCAGCATCTGTGGCGATCCGCCAGAAATTGAAAGAAACCGATATAACAGATCAACCAATTGAGCTTGCCAGAATAATAGAAAAATGCTATGAAGAATTAGGTAGAGATACTTTGGGTGGGAAACCAGTAAAACCCCAACTACTCGAAAATCCTGAAAAATTATTTATTAAAAATAATATAAACACTCCTAAAAAGAGCTGGGATGGAAATAAACAATCCACTCCCAAAGAAAAAGTTTTCCAGTCCAGAGGAAGGTCTCCTCGGCGGAGGGAAAGAACTCCGAATCGAGAACACCAGTCTCCCCAGAGGGAGCACTCTGAAAAAAGATACAACCTTAGAAATAGGGATAACTTGAAAAAGCCTGATAGATATCAAAGTATTGATACACGTCCCTCTCGATCTTTTTCGCAGAAATCAGAAAGAAGAGGACGGTCAGACCCAAGGGAAGAGCACACCAAGTCCAAAGACAAGGAACCTGCTCAAAGTAAAAAATTACAATTTCCAAGGATGAAGGTAGCCAGTATTAGAGTAATCAAACATGCCGAGAATACTGAGGACACAGCTGAAAAAAGGAGAGTGGGCACAGACAATGCTAGACAGTGCAGCAGAAATCAGCATAGCTCGCAAGATCCTGATGAGTCATCTGGAGACAGTGGACATGGATGAATACATTTAAGTAGAAACTGCAGACACCAGAGTTAGTGAACCTCATAAGATATACGAAATAACACTGCATATAGAGGGAGATAAGACTAGGAAAATAAGGGGTCTATTTTGGAATAACCTCTCAAAAGGCTATGACATCCTGTTAGCCGAGAAAGATTGGCCCCCAGAGTTCGTCAGGGAGTGCCCTCATGGCGAAGAAATGATTATACGTGCCTTCTAAAATCACATTCCAATTCACACTAAATATATATATGCAAGGAAATGGGCAGTAGCCCAGGCACCAGCATTATATAAAAATCATGTAGGATGGGATGAGGACTCTCCTCCTCACAAAATCCAGTTAAAATGTCAACCACCTGCTCAAAGGCAGTACCCAATTAAGCAGGAAGCTAAAAAACAGGTCAGGGAGATTTTAGATCAACTTGAATACCAAGGGGTAATTGAAACATGCACTTATCAAATGAACAATCCTTTGTTTTCTGTCTCCAAACCGGACAAATCGTATCGTCTAGTCTTGGACTACAGACACCTTAACTCATGTTGCAAAACATTTGCAGTACAAAATTCGCATAGTGCTGCACTAATGAATACCATAGTTCGCAAAAAATACAAAACAACATTAGACATATCTAATGGGTTCTTTTGTCAAAATATTGCACCAGAAAGCAGGTACTTGACCGCTTTCTCAATAATGGGGTCACAGAAAAATTTGTGTAGGCTCCCACAGGGATTCAAGAACAGCCCAGGACTATTCTCAGCCAGAGTAACAGAGTTACTACAAATGTATGATGATGAGGCATTATCTTATGTCGATGACATCTATCTCACAGACGACGACTTGGATACTCACTTGAAAAGAGTGAACACCATAATACTTGGGTTCGCAGCAGAGGGTTACAAATTCAACTTTAAAAAGTCAGGAATTGCCCATCTAACAGTCTTATTTTTAGGATACGAATTATCAAGTGAAGGGAAATGCCTAGCGGACAACTTCTTAGAGAATTGCGCTGTACTCCAAGCACCGAAAACGCTGAAGAACTTACAATCGATTCTAGGCTTCCTGAATTTCGGAAGAACTTACATTCTAAACTATGCAGAGAGGGTTAAACCTCTCTACGAATTACTAAAACCCGATTTTAAACCATTCAACTGGACTCGAAAACACACAGAAATTTTGAGATCACTGCCAACAGACATGTTAGCTAAAACAAAATTAGAAATACGTGACAATACACGCAACCTTGTAATCCGGGTCATCCCAGGAAGATGCGGATTCACGTACCTGACCTCTAATGAAGGAGAAACGGTACCAATAGCTTACAAATCACACTTGTACACACAAGCAGAAAAAACATTCAGTCTCACAGAAAATACTGTAAAGGCAGTGCAAACTGCTGTAGCGAAAGAACGAGCACTAGCGGAAGGCAAAAGAATCACTGTTTTCACAGCAGAATCAGCCTTCGAGGCGCTATTCAGCCCAGTAAACCTGCCTACCGTGGCACTAGATCCGAAATGGATACAGTGGGAAAATTCTCTTGCTGCAGAAGACGTGAAATACTATTTCGTACCGAACATGAAAAAACTGAATGATTTAAAATATGAAAAAGAATATCCTCTGCCAATCGAAATTCTGCCCCTTGAACAGTACTCCTGTATAATCTATACAGACAGATTTGTACAGCATTACAATGTAGAAGATAAATCCTAAGATGCAGCCTGCGCGATTGTTAAAGGTCGCTGGCTCTGTGGTAAATTCAGACCGAAAATAAAAAAAACTAAATCACTGAGAAAATGCTCGGCTCAGCGAGCTGAAATCAGATCTTTAAAGATGGCGCTTGAAAATGCCGAACGTGAATTCCCGACACTAATCGTGTGCGATTTCGCATTTTTGCGTCAATTCTTACAATAATGATTTGCAGAGCTGTGTTCAAAATGATTACAAAGACGACACAGGTGCCACAATCAAGCATAAAATGCTTTGGAAACAAGTAGTTCTTTTACAGAAAGAACTACAAAAGACTCAAGTGATACACACTCTGAGTCATCAAGGTGATGGCGAATCACGTTGCAGGGAATTCGTTGGCTAATACAGCCACAGGGAAGCAACTAAACCGGCTTCCGTAGCCACAAAAAAGCGTTCAGAAAAATACATAGACGGGGAAACCATGCTGGCGGTAAAACCGTCTTCAAAAGGCTACTATGCAGCACTACCTGTGAACTATCCACTCAATTATACATACGTAATTGATGTAAACTCCGTTCCTTTTGCTCGAATCCCTGGAGTGGGGGATAGGGTAATTCCAAACACGAACCGGAGAATCTTATTAATAGCAGACGCACACATGGGTGAAGGTCCAAGGCACAAACAGATGAAGGAATCTCTGACTGAATTACAATCAGAATACTGGTGGCCGGGGATGAGCCTGCACCATTATAAATTTGTAAAGAGCTGTCCAGACTGCGACAGAGACCGCAGTAACGAGTCAAGCGGAGTAATGCCATGGACATTTCTGAAGGCAGCATAGGGCTATCTACACATGAAACCCAGCGTCCTGTTAATTATTTAAGACTACACATTCACTTAAAAATGTGGCCCCAGCGCTCGGCTGACGCCAGAACTGTTATAAAAGATTTGCGAGTCTTTATCAGCACATACGCAATTGCCATGCTTCATTCTGACCAAGGTCCTGCTTTTAGCTCTCGAGCTTATAGGGAGGCCATGACCAGTATGGGCATTGGATTGTGATTCTCTTGTCCCTTCCATCCTGAGGGAAATGGGGTAGTGGAAAGAAGAAACCGAGACATAAAGCAATCTATAACCGCGAGGGTATTAGGTTCGGGTGATGGGTGGGTCCAGCATTTAACAAGTGTCCAACGTAGTCTTAACAACTTGCCAAGAAATTCTCTAAAAGGTTTCAGCCCGTACGAACTATTGTTCGGAACTAGAATGTATGTTCAGGACTTAGATAGTCTTGCTTCAGTGGTAGAAGATAAGAATAAAGACTTTGACATCAAAGATCGTTTGGCTGTTTTACAGGACTTAAATGAAACAAGAAAAGCCCTGAGCAACATAAAGTTAAAGCAACAGCCAACCACCACTGAAGACAAACCACCTGTCCCAGCAAGACCTGTCTGGATTCCAAAGATTGGGGTTCTGGTCAGAGAAAAAATAGCGGTGAAGAAAAGCAGTACCTGTCTTAGCAATCAACGGAACAAGATCAGTAGTACTACCGCCCCTTGCTGGTAAAAAGGAGAACCGAGTTGTATCCATCGACCTAGTAAAACCGCAATCATGTGGCCTATAATAAATAGCAGGCCCAGTGGACTCCCAAGAAGTAACAGAATACCCAAATGTGCTAGTATCCAAGAGGTTCAAACTGAAAGACTAATCACATTTGATAAACCTGCAGTGAATAAAAAAGGACTATGCAGAAATGCCATGGAACTTGTGCCTCTTGAAACCCAAATTGAAACAGTTCGTCATGAAACACCAGTCTACAATGATGTAGCATCCAAATGGCCCTAATGAAAGGCAAATTGAGAAAACAATTCCAACAAACGACAGAACTGCATCTGGCTACTTCATCAATTTCGACAACTTTTCTGAAGATCAAAGCGAACCTGAAGTAACGCCAGTAACAAAGACTTTTAAAGAAAAAGCAACAGAACTCTTTCATCAACTCAAAGAAACCTATCTTATTTCTGCATGGTTAGAATTTTGGATTGAGCATTGGATTGTATCAGGGGTACTTATACTCCTACTATGCCTAATTTTAGTTTTAATTTTAGGAAAATTTATAACAGTTCAATGGAAACAGCAAGTCAGAACATCAACTTAGCTCTGAAGCCTCACAAATCATCTCACATCGAGAAAAGAGAACTATCATCAGTAAATGTCACAGCCATTCCAATACCCGGCGAGGTAGTTTGGGACAAGACAGACTATGAAATATATGGCCCGGTCGAGCTCTTGAAATATCCTCACCAATTTAAGGTTTCATTAAGTGACTTTGTAAAACCAAGTACATTCTCTGATGATTGGGATTTGGAAAGTATAAACAATATGATGTCTGATTTAGTGTTGTCAGCAAAATTTACAGAACATGATATTTTACAAGGTTCATCTAATTATGAACAGATGTACTGTTTTACACATTACGCAGACCACTATTTACATAATTCTGCTCAACCTAGAAATGTTTTTAAATATAACCAATGGGAACATTGTGCTACTCCACCTAAAAGCAGTTCAAAAACATTCTATGAGAAATTCCAATACTTCTCAGGGTTTAACACAAGTAATGCAGAAACATTTTATTATAAACTGTTGGATAAAACAGGGACAAAAACCATGCTGACAAATACTAAATTGATATACTCAGAAGCATTTTATGAAAAAATGATTACATTTGGTTATGATTTCTGGAAAAATAACATTGAAACAAAAACCATCTGGGGTACAAAAGATTGGCAGGTACAAGGCCTAGAAGCATTATTTCGAGCCTGCATGATCCCAGAACAAATAATGTTCTTGAATGACACAATTCAACAAACAACCCGTCTTGGTCTAGCCAAGATTAAAGACCTTAACAAACCGTCTATTCCAAAGCCAATACCTGATAATGCAACCACAGATATTGAATTAGACGTATCCAAAATTTTAAATAAAAACAACACATCCTGATTGGAAAAAGTGGTTAATCTGGCCTACAGACACGAATAACTGTCAAGATAGATTCCTGAACAAAATACAGGGGTTAAAAATGACCAGACCAGACCCTAGATACTCCCAGAGACAACATCCAGGGATAGTAACAACTTACAGTGTAGGGAAACCATGCCTTGAATGGCTACAAACATCCATACTGGCACAAATTAAGCAACATTTGTCTTTACTTAAAGATGGTGCTGATTTGCGAGATTTCATAATGGGACCACGCAAACAGCGTCAAACACGTTTCATAGCGGCCAGCATATATGCTGCATACAACCAGGCATGGAAAGAAACTCAAATTGAAACAGCCTAGAAAATACGAGAAATTGATCGTATTAATTTGGAAAAATCACTTTCTGTTGTGGACAATGGGTTAATGACTCTGTCCTCCAGAATATATTCACTGGACAGTATTGTATCATCTGCTATTGATATAATAGACCAGGACCTGCTAATGTTACAACATGGCCAGTCCCAATTACGTTCTATTGTACAACTAGGCTGGACATTGCAAAATCTTCGTTCAGGCTATGTGCCATGGTGCTTAATAAACACAACGTCATTGTTTTCTATCTTTAACCTTACTGATAAACAAATCAGTTTGGCACAGAAAGGAGCAGACTATACAATCCTGAGCATCGAAAAACTTGAGAGATTACCATTGACAATGTCAGAAAGACCTGTCATTGAATGGATAATACACAGGATTATCACAATTCCAATAAGAACTTTCCAGTTTAAAAATTACCTTGAGTATATACCGGCAGGCCAGTATGAAAAGTTGGGTAAAGGATACATTAAGTCATCATGGAAATTACCTTATACACACACATGTTATAGTGACAACAACAAAAGTGTATTTCTTAGTGGTGATAAGTGTAAACATTCACTAAGCGGTATACTTTTGTGCCAAGGTATTAACTTGCATGGGGCCTGTGAGGGTACTTCGAATAACCTTTCATGCCACCAGCATGGCACACCTGCAGCACAAATAGAGCCATTCTTTAGGCAACTTTCTAACGGGAGTTGCGTTCTAATAACGGATCACAGCTGTTGTGGCTTGGTGCCAGGGAAAGCATATCTCTTAAGCGTGAGTTCCATGGCCACTTGCTGTATGCAAGCATTGTATCCAAATGGCCCTGGCTCCGATTGGCCTCCTTTGAATATCTCTTCTATACGAATTGATACTTTAAGCAGAATGAAGTCTGTGCTTTTGCAGACAACAGTGCCCATCACGTCATCAAAAGAGACGTATGATCTCCAAGTTGCAAGGACAGCTGCAGAGATACATACACTTTTATCAACAAATTGCCCCGTGCATTTCACAGAAATGCTCAGCCAAATCCTAAATATGTCGAATGCCAGTGGTATCTCGAATGTATTGAAGACAATTTTTTCGGGACTGTTAACACCATTTGAAGCAGTCCTGGGCATCTTTCCCAATTTTGTCCATTCGATCTTTGGTGGCCTACCACTACTTTTGGGATTCGTAGCAGGTATTCTATTTTTGACCCTCCTGCTCCGATATGGCAAACCAAAATGCAGACATGACTCCGGCAAGGATGTAAGAAACGATCCTAGCAATACGCTACCGGGACTGCATAACTAAAGTCCTTGGGATGGCCTGGCTAAGAGATCTGAATATGACCTGGTTTCTTTCATTCAGACCTATATGGCAGACCTGCATCTTACCTGTGCTTCGATGTATGCTATGCGGAGAGGAATGTGTGTTAGACACCTGTCTTGCACTACAATCAGCAGTACCTATGGACGTCGATACTTTGCTAAGTCCAGTTACGGCTTACGCATCGTGTTGTCCCCAGCGGTTACCAATCCTGATGACGGTATTCGTTGAGACTCCTGCGCTACGACTAGGTGGTGGCAGTGAAGCAAGAAATGAAAGCAACATCACCCAGGTACGACCTTCTGTGAGCATTGCTGATCCTGAAATCGATGATAGCAATCATTCTCACAACTGCCAAGTTACAGCATTATCAAACATGGTTGACTGTCACCTGAATATGTAGACCAATTCTTTGCGAGCCTGTCTGAAATGATGTTCTCCCCTGAACAGAAACAATAACTTTTGGAAAAGAATCCGGCTCACAGCGTTCCCATGAACTCTGAATTCGGCCTTCAGCTTTGATAAACAAAAGCTACTGAATAGCGTTTTGAACAATTTTTTTCCCCGCTCACCATGAAATTATTTTTTTTCCAAAATATTTACCTTTTTTCTGGCACACGTACTTTGCTTAAAGTAGAACTATTCATAAAGAACAGAGCTTCTATTTTTAGTAGATCTAGAGACAAAACTTTACCTCAGCCTCTAGCACATTTTACAGCAAATGTATTTATATGTGATGAAATAGTCTCGCCCTTCTTTTCTGTATTAAGAGACATTTCATGTGTAATTTTTCGCAAAATCGTTCAACTGATGACATATGCAATATTTTTTGAATGATTACTATGCTTGAAAACGTACAGTACCTATTATCCTTTTCATGTATTTCATATACACCATTTCAAATGCAAAAATGTATTTTGGGGTGGGTAGAAATACACGTGCATCCTATTGCTTTAGTTTTTAGTAATTTGATGGACATAAGTTCGTGGAGTGGGTGATGTGTTTTATCTAGGACCCCGATCAATATTGTGACCTCATGCCCCTATACGGCTATAATCAATACATATCCCTATAACGGCATAAAAATCAGAGCCATATTTCAGTAACTCGCCTCTGCAGTCCATGACAGTCCATGACACAGCAGAAGCCACTTCCTTAGATTCCTAGATAGCACACCGAGTTCTTTCGACATACCAAACCCCCAGCAACCTGGGAAAGCCCCGCTTGCTTTGTTTTGATTAGTAATAGAACTCCTGCGAGCACTGTAAGAACGACCAGTTCTTAGTGACATCTTTATTGACGTCTTATGTCCAAAAACTTACGTCAAACTCGGCACCTTTCAGGTATAAATATACCAATGTTGCCTTAAGCAAGCACACGGTGGTGGTGAATACTGGAGCAGAACACCTTTCCCCTTGCAGAGAGCCCAGCAGATGCGAGAAGCCCACGGACGCTGCCCCTCCTCCTTGACGCGCTGAGAAAGACGCTGTCTTTTCTCCTGCCGAGAAAATCCAGCTCCGGCGTTTCCAGCCTACCCTTGCGGGTGACTGGGATATCGGGTCCTGAGAGGAGATACCAGACCTCCTACATTCTATTCCAGAGGTACGGTGCTGACAAAACCCTTAGAGAGAATTCTTGAAACAAACTCTTGGCAAAACCAACTTAACTTAAATTGCTACTTACTTACTCCCTCCCATGTGTTAGGCTTAGGTCAGGTACACTGGGGTAGGCATAGTTAGAAGCACCAGTTGAGGTCGTTAGCCAATGTATACATGAATGTATATATTTTATTCATTTTAACTATCTTATGGCTAAGAAACCATATCAATGCTTTTACAGTATTATTTCGTAATACTCCTTTTACTGTACGCACTTTTCATAATAACAAGTCTTGCAATTGTGGCAATTAATTTCTCTTGCATGAGAAGGAAGACTGCTCAATAAATAATATCATTTATTGAAAACACCCGTCTCTCTATTCTCTGCATTCTGGTGAAAGTAAATCTGCACAACTGACTGAGTGAAATAGCTGTTTATTGTTTCACACGACTCTAGAGATTGACTCTTATTCTGAGGAGCAAAGTTGTCATGTTTATGCGGTTGTCGGAAGCTGAATCCCTTCTTGTCTGAGCCAGGGAGCTGATCACTTCCTATTCAGTCAAGAAAGTTTCCAGTGACCTCTGAGCTAGCTGGCGCAAACCTAAATTAAGTCTAACATAGTCAGTAGAGACCTAGAAGACCGCAGTCCTACGTCTACACTGCTGTTTGTTATTCCAATGCGCAGGGCCTATAGGGAAAATAGAAACTACACTACAATTTGAGTCGGAAGGGCAGCACTTTGTACTGGTAGTGCTTGCTTCCTACCACAAACCTCAAGTACTTCCCATGGCGAAGGGCGATTGGAATATGAAAGTACGCATCTTGCAAATCCACCGAACACATCCAATCCCCTAATTGAAGATGTGGACATATTTGGTGAAGAGCCAACATGCAGAACTTTTCTTTGACCACCACCTTGTTCCGAAGGTCCAAGATGGGTCTGTACTTGTCCTCCTGATCTTTTTTGGGGACAAGAAAGTATCTGGAGTAGACTCCTATTCCCCTTTGAGAGGGAGGCACCTCCTCAATGGCTCTTTTTTTTTTTTTCACAACCAATTTTATTGAGCAAATGAGCAATAAAAATGTAGCACCCCCCAGACCTGAGATCACCACAACAATATCAGTACAATAAATCACATAGGCAGTAAATGTCCAAGCAGGTCTTAAGAATAGGCTCAGTATGAAAAACCCCCAACCCACCCCACCCCCCAACCCCGACCCCCCCCCAACACCCAAACTCCCCCCCTCCACCCCCAACCACACGTGTACTCATAACAATAGAATAAAAGGTGTAGGTGCAGCGCGACTAGAGCGTCGCAGACTCGGGCCTCAATGGCTCTTTTTTGAAGAAGAGACTCGACCTCTCTTTGGAGAAGGTTTAGTTGGTAAAGGCGAGACTTTTTCAGAGGTATGGACTTTGGGATCGCACGGAAACGTAGTGCATATCCATTGCGCAGTATATTCAGCACCCAACGATCTTTTGTGATGCTGACCCACTCTGCCAGATGTTGTGAAGCACTTCCTCCCACTGGCGTGGGTAACGGTGCCAGAGAAAGCCACTGCTCAAGCTTTCCCTCCTCTCGTCGTGGACGAGGACTGCTGATGACCTCCTCTACCCCTGCTGGATTTGCCTCCTCGAAAGTGGGTTTTTCCCTGATTTTTGCTCTGGGACCACTGAGGGGTTTGAACCCTCTGTTGAGCCCCTCTGCCGCTCTTTCGCCTTGGCCTGCAGACACCATTCTACCCAGGGGGGGACTGACCGTGCAGCATTGAGGATCTTGGCTGAGGCGGGCCTGGCCCTGTGTTACCCTGGGGCGTTTGGGCCTGACACTTGCCCATTGAGGGTTTAAGAGCCGCCAGTATCAAGGAGCGGATTGACATATTGCTGGTGGACCTGGCCTATGAACTTGTTCGCCCCTTGCGCTCTCCACAGCGTGCCCACACATTAAGGCGCAGAGGTTTTGTCTGCGGCGTGCGAGGGGGGTAACTGCATTGCCCCCATTCCCTGACTGTGTACCCTCTCGTCCCTCCTAGACTGCCCGATGATCACTCTGGGAGGAAGCATAACGGAGACCTTCTCAGTCTGATGTCGTCCTTGTGATACCCCTGAGGACATTGCTGAGGGGGGAAAATTGCTCCACAGCCCAGCGACCACATGGACGAGAGGCCCACTTCCCTGGACACGCTGACTAGCTGCCGCCCTGGTCGCACCCTTGTGGGACATGGGCCTGCAAAGTAACCCTGTTGTTGCCGATGGGGTCACCTCCCCTCCGCGGTCACATGCCTTACAGACTTGTCCCTCTACAAGCAACTACAGTAAGTTCTATGTGCGATTGCGGCCCTACCTGCTTGGACCGGCTGCGCCTGCCGTTGTCCCGGAATACAGACTGCTGATTGCAGACCCGGCCCCGCTGCTTGATCATCATCACCCGACTCGGAGAACATACAAGAAAGATGGGGGGAGAGCTCCAGGTGCCACTTGGGACCCCACGCAGGCTATTGAATGGGCCCTTCTTGCTCCTAGACAATGACGCGTACTTACAGAGGTAAAGACGCCCCACCAACGACCTCCAAGGATACCACTGTGGCAGCAATGTTGGGCAAGACGGGCTCGTCCACTACTGCTGTTGCGACTCCACAGGCCGTGTGCGACTACCCCCACGGTAACGCAAGCATTCATGGCTTTCTTCATGTCCGAGTTGAAGACCGAAATCGGCTCTCTGCGTACTGAATTTTTACGGGAGCTCCGGAAAGAGGTTATGGATCTGGGCAAGCGAGTGGACGGGCTTGAAAAGACACTGGATGCTCGCATGGAGGATCAGGAACAACTCTGGCAGTGCCTGGCCGCCCTGGAGGATCAGAATATAGAGCTACAGATGAAGCAGGAGAACCTGGAAAATCGAAGTCGCCGAAACAACCTCCGCATCCAGGGTGTTCCTCGGGGGGCCGAAGGGAAGGATATCATGACCTATGTGGCACAGCTTGTAGTGTAGTTCACTACACCACACCATCGTTATCGTCGACGTCGCATTTGCTTAAGGCAACGTTGGTAATATTTATACCTGAAAGGTGCCTTGTTTAACGTACGTTTTTGGACATAAGACGTCAATAAAGATGTCACTAGGAAGTGATCGTCCTTTCAGTGCTCATTAGAGTTCTATTACTAATCAAAACATAGCAAGCGGGGCTTTCCCAGGTTGCTGAGTTTTATCTTGTTGAAGAACTCGGAGTGTAATCTAGGAATCTAAGATAGTGGCTTCTGCTGTGTCATCTACTGTAATGAGCTGCAGAGGCGAGTTTCAGAAATATGGCTGAAATATGGCTCTGATCGTTTCTGCCATTATAGTGGTATGAATGGATTATAGCCGTATAGGGGCATAAGGTCACAGTATTGATCGGGGTCCTAGATTAGAACACGATAAGCTACTCCACGAGGTTTGGGGGGACGAAGACGCCCCCGTCGGCTTCGGGCCGGGCTCACCGGGTGTCCGGGCCCGCGGGTCGACCGTGCCTCCTCCCTTTAACCAGAGTCCACTTTTTCACAGAAAAGGAGGCAATTCTTCGCGCAGCAAGGGCCAAGCCGGACCTCACATATGATGGGAACAAGATACAAATCTTTCAGGACCTAGCGCCTAATACTTTAAAACGTTGTGGCGCTTTTTTAAAACTGTCACGGACAAGCTGCGAAGCCTGGGAGTTACGTATCAGTGTGGGCATCCGTTCGCTCTTATTTTTTCATGGGAATCTAAACGACGAGTGATGAGAGCATACCAACAGGCGGCCCAACTGCTCTGTCTCCCTGCATCAAGGTCTACTAGTCCTACTCACCCTCCACCCCTACACGGGAGCGTGCAAAGCCGTCCTGGTCCACTGTGCGTAGGCGCAGACTCTCTCCACCCCTGGATGAAAGAAAGTCCTTGCAGGTTAAACAGGATATTATCGAACACATCAAATCCTTAGAAGGGGATACCTCAGAACTAAACCCCAACCTCATGATGAACAGCTCAAGGGCTTGGAAGACCCCATGAATCTTGTTTCAGAGTCTATGGCTCACACCTGATCTCGATCACTGACTACCGCTGTGATATGGATCACACCCCACTCCCCACATTGCAGGGTAGCTGGGGCCGGAGCGTCCCCGCCGGAGAGAGCTTGAACACAGCGGAAGACCTATCCCCATCTGTTCCTGAGAGAGTGACGTCTCTGGGTTCACCCAAACACCAGGGTGTAGGATGGCCCGCGACTGGAACAGAACAATGTAGCCCGGTTGGCCACTGTTGCTTGTTTATCTTTCTCTTTTCTCCTTTCTTGCTTTCCTGTCTTTTCCTCCTTCTTCCTCTCTGTCGACTGTGTATGGTGGGCGGGAGACTGCAAGGCCAAGGTGGGTTTCTGTTCCTGGGGAGGATACGCCTAGGGGCCCTTTTCCTCTTCTCCTGCTGAGTCATTTATGGCGGCGTACTAGTGCAACCTGTGATTAGATACACATATGGCTTCTCCTGTTCCTTCGAAGGTACTATCTCTTGATGTAAAGGGGCTTAACTCCCCCAACAAGAGACAACAACTGTGGCGCTACATCCTACAACATACCCCTGACATCATCTTTCTCCAAGAAACCCACCTGTTGAAAGTAGATATCCCCCGAATGGCGCACCCCAAATATCCCCTCCAATTCTGGGCCGCAGCTAACACCAAAACTGCTGGAGTAGCTATTCTCTGCAGAAATGGTATCAGGCAGGAGAACAGAGAGTCTTCCGGAGACCGGAGGGGCGTTTTGTCAGAGCGGGGTGGAGGTTGGAAGACGCTCCTACACACAGTGCAATGTTTATGCGCCAAACCAGATGCATGACCTCCAAACACTAATACGGGAACAAGTGCCACAGGGCGACCCCTCTTTAATATTGGGAGGTGACTTTAACCTGGTGTGGGATCCTGCGCTGGACAGTAGTGAAGCTTTCTCAAACGGGTCAGGGGCCATGTCCTCCGCTCTACGGAAACAAATATCAGATTTAGACTTGATAGATTCCTGGCGCTACCACTCCCCTGATGTGCGGATTACTCGTACTATTCCCATGTACATTGCTCGTATTCGCGTATCGATTATTTATTTGTATCGCATGCCCTCATTGGGGACACATTGGCGGCATCTATGTCCAATATTTTGATATCAGATCATGCCCATGTGGTGCTACTCTTGCAGGATCCGGCTGCCTGCGCCCCCGTTTGCCGCGATGGCGCCTGCCGCCGCACAGCAAAATACACAAGATGATGGACGGAATGTTGCACAATGGCAAAACATTCACCCCCAGTCACAGATCTGGGTTTAATCCATCGTTATTTTGCTCACCAAGCCACCTCAGTTCAAACATGGCCATATGTAAATTAGTCTTGACTCTGTTCCTCATGGGAACAGTCCAGCCCGAACTGCCAAGCCATGTCTTCTCTGGACCGGAATCAAGAATCCTAGGACCGGTTTCAGGCTATCAGCTGTCTTCAGTCAGGATAGCTTGACTCCAGTGGCTTAGTGAGCACGGGATCCACGTCTGGGCATACCCTTCCCACATAGGGTGAAGAGCAAAACGCACAAGATGATGGACGGAATTTTGCACAATGGCAAAACATTCACCCCCAGTCACTGATCTGGGTTTAATCCATCGTTATTTTGCTAACCAAGCCACCTCAGTTCAGACATGGCCATATGCAAAACAGTCTTGCCGCTGTTCCTCATGGGAACAGTCCAGCCCGATCTGCCAAGCCATGTCTTCCCTGGGCCGTAATCAAGCATCCTAGGACCGGTTTCTGTCGCTGCACATTCTGCGGGACCTAGCCAGCGTGGAGGCTTTACAAACTGCCATTGACTCTTATTTTGCGAGTAATGATCTACCGAGACGCCCTTTACTGTGGTCTGGGATGCCTTCAAGACTACGATTCGCGGCCACATCACGTCGATAGCGATTGCGAGGGCACATGAGGTCCGTCCCCTGGAGGACGACCTCTTCAAGGACATTAAGAAACTTGAAAGACAGGAGCAGGAACGTCCATCACTGGCCTGCCGGCGGAGGCTTGTTAATCTCCGGGGTCTGTGGTACTGAAAATCCTGGACCCATATTATAAACATCGTCGTATCATGACGATTTTGGTATCAGCAGACCGAGAATGATCGGAATACTATGCCCAAGCATTTCCGTCATATTCGGGTGACGAAATCACCCTGAAATCAGCATTTCCATCCTGAACCCTCGGGTTCCATTTTGTGAACGGCAGCCATTTTGTGATTGCCCTCACATAGGCAAAATGACTAAAGCCAACTTCGATCTGAAGGACACGTACACCTTTGCTGACTCCTCTGTGACCTGGGCAAGCTGACTCCACTGCCTGAAGCCAAACCTGTTCGGCCAGTTCCTTTCCCAGTGGCCGAGTGAGATTAGTATCAAGGCACAACATGTCATAAACCCTTCATCGCACACAAACCATGCCTAATCTTACACACACCTGTCCCTTTTTTATGACTTGCTTTACGAGGAGGAGGTGCCCATTTTTATTGGGGATCCGTCGATATCTGATAAAAATTCTGGGCCTTGCCGGGTAATTGATTGTGGGCTGGACAAACTGAAATATGGGCTTGTCATCATGACTCTGCTTTTTCTTTGTAGTGAAAATATGTGAATGGTCAACTGTAAAATAAGGAATGTTTGCCTGAAGCATATTATTTTGTATAAAAAGAGAAGGCTGGCTTTGTAAGATTGAGCAGTCTCCTGAGAATATACACCGTGTTGTACTTCTAGGATACCTGTTACTGGCTGCAGCCAATAAATACGATCTTTGACTTCACCAAGAAGACTCTGTGTTTCTGTAGTCTGAAACAGGAAGGACTCGAAGTCTTTGGGTGTGTTCCCTGGCACCGCTGGGTTCTTAAAAACCCAGTACTTCAGTAGGCGCCCAACGTAGGGCGATTTCAGCGGTACCGGTCCAAGCCAGAGGTTCGTGAGGAGCTTCGTGTGAAAATTCTGGAGGAAGGCCGCCACTTCATCGACCCCTGCATGTCGACGTGGTCCGAAAGTCTTTGCTGCGAGGTTCCCCGCTTCCCGACGGCTACGAAGGACTGGTGCCCTGACTATCGCCCTGTTTTGGACCCTTGATGATTGGTAGTGCGAAATGATAGACGAGTCTTCTGGTGACGTCATCGATACCTCAGTTAAGTATGAGTGGAGCGTCTCCCAGCCCTTAGTTTGGTTCTTAGTTTTTGGTATCCCCTTGGGATCGCTTTGATTTGGAACTTGCAAGTGCCAAAGCCGAGGGACTCGTGTATTCACAAGACTATCGTATTCAATAATCCTTTGAAGTTTGAAGCTAGACTAGAGAGCGAAGATGCCTGGTCTTAGCAGACTTGGAAATCTGTTTTGTCTTGGTTGTGAGGCACAACATGATTCCCAATTGGAGGACTCGTGTCCGGTTCCTGCGATTGGAACTCCAACCTACGAACTTTATGTGAAACATGGCGTAGGCCCCATCACATATAATGAAGTATGGATCCGATACACCAGAAAAGATGGTGTTTTAAAATGGCCCCAATATGGTAGTTTTGACACAGAGATTTTGTATATTCTGGAAGTTAAACTTTTTAAGAAGAAAGCCCGGCCGGCAATGTTTGACTCTTTTCGCATATGGCGCAAAGAAGCCAAACAGAGAGAAATGAAGTTAGCGAAGAAAAATAAACGAGAACGAGGTATGTCAATGGTACAAGCAGCTGTTGCGTTTAGGGATAATGAGGAAGAGCAAGAGAGTGAACAGATGCTAAGAGTGAAGAAGTTAGCGGTAGATAGATGCTACCCAGTTTTGCCGCGTAATGAACAGAAAGCAAAGAAAAATCTTGAGAAAGATTCTCTAATGTCGCATCTCTTGAGTTCGCCACCCCCTTATGCACAAAATGCTACGGCACCACCGCCACCAGCTGTGGTTGTGCAACCTCCGATTGTTGTGCCACCTGTAATTCCACCACAGCCAGCTCCTCTTCCGTTGGCTCCTGTTCCTTTGGCGCAGCCTCCTCAGGGGCCGCCAACTTTGCCTTCTTCTTTGTCTGTTACTCCTACGCCTGTTCTTAATACTCCCTCTGGTCCGACTTTGGATTTTTCTGCTATTGCTCCATCTTCTCTTGCTTTTCCATCTTCTCCTTCTACTAGACAGCGAATGACTGCTGCTGTTTCTGGTTTCTTTTCTCCTTTGTTGGAACAATTGGGTATGTCCCCTGCTACTGAGCATAGACAGTCACGTAGTCAGTTGCTGAATATGGATGAGCGTACGATTTTGGACCACATGGCGCGTAAATGGATTATGTACGATACGCAGTATGATCTTGAGGGTGTTATGCATGTTTTCCTTCAATGGGAAGCACCGAAGCAACGATATGTTTTCGATACGATGTGTGCTTTTCTTGTTGAAAAATGGGATGAGGAAGTGGGAAAAGCTCCTAACGAGTTGTACTGCATACGTTCCGAATTTGCGAAGGGAACTATTGTAAGTCCATCTGATGTAGGGAAAGCGGTCGCGATGTTGTTGTCATTTAGGAGTGAGTCTCCTTCTCAACAATTGTTCGGCCCTGATTCTTCAGTTGGGAGAAAGGCACGACAATATTCAATGAGAGAGGTTCCTCCGGTGTGGAAAGAAGCAGTGGCTGCTGGTCCAGGTAATGTTCCGCCACCAGTACCGGCTCATCTCCAGCGTGTCTGGGTACATGTTCCTTGGAAACGTGCTGAGGTTTTAGCTATTAAGCAGTCTTTGCCTGATCCACGCAAAAATCCAGCAGGGTACTATAAAGAGTTGACTCAGACCGTGGGTTCGTGTATTATGAATTTGGCGGACATCGACATGTTGTTTGGCAATGTCGTTCCACAACCTATTTGGAGTAAGATTCGTCATACGGATCATGCGGTTGAATTGGGTGATACATGGGTTAATCTTAGAGATGCCGACAATAGGCAAGTAGGCGGTGCTAAGCCTGAGGATTTGATTACTGAACTTCCTGATAAGATTATTACGTATAATGAAGACTTTAATGCCCGAATTGCGTGTCAATTGGGACAAGTTGTCTGCATGTAAACAGAAGAAAGACGAGACTGTGTCTGATTTCTTCACGCGGTTTGAAGAGACCTTTGTAGATCATAGTGGTCAGGATATGGCTACAGAGGGTGGTCAGAGATTGTTCGTTGACAAATTTGTACATAATTTGCTTCCTGAACTGTGCAATAAGTTGAAGGATTCTGAAAGTGCTTGGGCCGTCTCCACGTCAGCACAGATTTTGGCTACTGCCCAGCACTATGAAAATAGGCGCAAAGATGAATTAGAAAAAGCGGATAAGAAGACTAAGGAATTGAAGACTAAGGTTCTTCTACAGTAAGCTTATCCACCCCGTAGTAATAGCCAGCGCGACTATCAGCAACCTCAGCAATATTCGAGAAACTCGCAAAACAACGAGTCTTCTCAACAGCGTTTTCCGTACAGTCCTAATCAGTGTGCGTATTGCAAAGAAGAGGGTCATTACAAGAATAGTTGTCCGGTTTTGTTGCAGCGTACGAATGGTGCTTCTGGTGCAAGAGGTCGAGGTGATCAACAAGCTCCTAGAGGTAGGGGACGTGGAACTTTCCCCCAGAACGCGCGCTCTTTTCCGCCTCAGAATTCAATGAATGGTTTTGACCAGCAGAATAACGCGTCTGGTAGGACGGCTCAGTACTATGCTGACAACTACCATGCGGAAGATGAGAATATGAATGGTAATGATTGCTAGGACAGCCATAGACAAAGAGAGGGAGTTGTTTCAGTTCCAGTAGATCAGAGTGGACCTTATGTTGAGGTGATTACATCAGGTGTGTCAGAGCCTTTTCTGTTGGATACTGGTGCTAAGAAGAGTTCTATTATGCACTCAAAACTTCCTGGCGCACCTTTGTCTGGCGAAATGAATGTTTCAGTAGGTTTTTCTGGTGCCCCAGTTAGGAACTCGATTTCTAGTCCTATGTCTCTTTCTGTTGGACCTTATGAATTTGAAGCACCCCTTATTGTGACGACAGGTTGTGGGGAGAACCTTTTAGGATTGGATCTGTTGAAAAGACTATATGCGACGTTGTATTGTTCTCCTTCCGGAGTACAACTTACACTGGGCAAGAGAGTGGTCTCCCTGATGTATTTGTCGAAGGATACACTTCCGACAGAATTGTCTTCTCTTCCGGATGTTCTTTGGGCTAGAGGTCCTAATGATGTGGGTCTTTTGGAAATCCCGCCATATATTGTAACATTGAGAGCCAATGTTAGAATGCTGCGCATTCCCCAATACAAGATCTCTAGTGAAGGTGAAAAGGCGTTGTTAGCGATCATTTATGATCTGATCGAAAAAGATGTAATTGAAGAGACAAGAGGCAACGTTTGTAATAGTCCTGTTCTGCCTGTTTTGAAACGTACTGACCCTTCCCAGCCACCTGTTTACAGGTTTGTGATTGATCTTAGAGAGGTAAATAAAATAGCTGTGCCACAGTTTCCAGTTGTCCTTGATATCACTGCCCTATTGACTACGATTCCAGCTTCCGCCACTTGGTTCTCGTTGATTGACTTGAAGAATGCTTTCTTCAGCATCCCGATTGCCGAGGAGAGCAGGGATATTTTTGGCTTCAGTTTAGGAGGCCGAAGCTTCCGCTTCAAACGTGCTCCTCAAGGCTACTGTGAAAGTCCATCGATATACAGTCAGGCTTTAAAGACACAGCTTGATACGATTGTTTTACCTGATGGCGCTACCCTTATTCAGTACGTCGACGTTTTGCTAATAGCAGCAGATACTGAGGAAATTTGTAAAGAAGCCACGTTGTCGTTGTTGCGTCATTTGTCTGATCTGCATCACAAAGTGTCTCTTTCAAAATTGCAATATTGTCGACAAGAAGTGACCTACGTAGGTCATCTCTTATCGAAGGAGGGAAGGAAACTGACCCCAGAAAGAATTCATGCAATTGCAAAATTGAGTGTGCCAAGGACACAGAGAGAAGTGCATGCTTTCTTGGGCATTACATCATATTGCAGACAATGGATACCGAATTTTTCCTTGTTGGCCAAACCTTTGGTGGCATTAACTTGTAAAGATACACCGTATACCATTCCGTGGTCTGAAGATTGTCAGAAAAGTTTTTCCGAATTGCGTGATGCATCGTGTTCGGCTCCTGTGTTGGGTACCCCCGACTACAGTAAGCCCTTTACACTGTATGTCCACGAGAAATAAGGTTGTGCATTGTCAGTGTTGACAGTCTTTCGGAGACAAACAGCGTCCATGCGCGTATTTTTCGTCGACTTTGGATCCGGTAGCTAAGGCGTTGCCGAGTTGCTTGAGAGCCACAGCGGCAGCAGCTGTTTCTATTCGACAGTCCGCTGGGTTAGTGATGAACAACATGTTGATTGTGTTGGTCCCACATGCGGTGGACACTTTGTTAAACAGGACCAAGACACAGCACTTAACTAGTGCTCAATTGTCAGGTTATGAGTTGACACTGTTAGCAAGTCATGTACACATAAAGAGATGCAACACGTTGAATCCAGCTACGTTGTTGCCGATTGTAGCAGAGACAGATGCTTCTGAAAAGCATGATTGCTTTCTCAGGACAGAAGAAGAAACGAAAGGGAGAATAGATCTGAAAGATACTCCTCTTGTGAAGTGTGATGGAACCTTATGGGTGGATGGTTCATGCTTCAAGCTTCCGAATGGTGATACGACTGCGGCATATGCTGTCACGACTTTGCGTACGATTGTTGAAACTGCACGTATTCCACATAATTCACCTCAAGCAGCAGAATTGATTGCACTTACGAGAGCGTGTGTGTTGTCGAAAGGAATGAGAGTGACCATATATACCAACAGCTAGTATGCATTTGGTGTGGTTCACAGTTTTGGACGATTGTGGAAAGAACGTGGGTTCCTGACTTCGGATGGAGCTAAGATTCAGCATGGTTAATTGGTGAATGAGCTTCTTGAGTCACTGACCTTGCCGTTACAAGTTGCGATTGTAAAGTGCAGTGCACACAAAAAGGTTACGGATGATGTTGGTCGTGGGAATGCATTTGCTGACGAAACGGCAAAAGAAACAGCAAAAGATGTAATGAATCGAATGTATGTTGCAGGCCCTGAAAGATGGATTGGTGACGTTGGAATGTGTGAAGATACGATAGAGAGTGTGAAGTCTATTCAAGCCAAAGCGTCAGAGAAAGAGTTGAGTGTGTGAAGAGAGAGTACGGGTAAATTGGATGCAAATGGTTGTTGGGTTGAATTGTCAGAGCATCAGAGATGGTTGTTACCCGATGCGTATGTGCTTGCAGTGGTGACAATGGCTCATGGAATGGCACATATTAGCGTGAAAGGGATTTGCAAGTTGTTGGCTCCGGTTTGGCAGAATGCGGGAATTCCAAAATGTGCAGAGAACTTGGTGAAGAACTGTATGTTGTGTCTGAAATACAATCCTGGTAGGGGAACCCCAACTCCAGCTGGTCATTTTGCGCCTCCAACGTATCCGTTCGCGGTTTTGCAGCTAGATTTCATCCAAATGGAAAGGTGCAACAATTTGAAATACATACTCGTTGTTGTTTGTGCCTTTTCAAGATGGGTAGAAGCATATCCCTTAAAGGACAACACTGCCTTATCCACAGCTAAAGCCCTTATCAAAGAATTCTTCCCTAGGTTTGGAATGCCGAGAATGGTCTGGAGTGATAATGGGAGTGAATTTGTGGGTCGAGTGATGAAGAAAGTATGTGAAGGGCTAGGCATCCACCAAAAATTCCACGCTGCAAATCACCCCCAATCAGCTGGACTAGTAGAGTGCTATAATGGCACACTAAAACTGAAATTGGCCAAGATCCAAGCGAGTTCTGGTCTTAAATGGCCTGACGCTCTGCCTTTAGCACTCCTATCAACAAGAATGACTGTGCATTCACGAGTGGGACTTAGTCCATATGAAATTGTGTTCGGCCGCCCGGCCAACATATGGGGAGTGCCAAGGCCGACAAGATTCAGTGAAATCGAACACCCTGTACTGCTTGATTATTTGTATGAATTGACGGCTAAATTGCGTGTTTTACACCAACAGGTTCACAATACCCTGCCTCAGGTCTCTGAAGCTCCAGGACATCCTATCGATCCTGGATCGTAGGTGCTGATTAAGAACTTCCAACGGACAAAGAATGACCAGCCCCGTTGAACCGGCCCCCACCTTTTCCTTCTCTCAACAAGATCAGCTGTTCGAGTAGAAGGGGAAAAGCACTGGATCCACGGCGTACACTGTAAGAGGGTCCCTCTGCCTCTTCCGTACGACCGTAGGGTCCAGGAGGGGATCGCTGACTCTGAAAATGAGACTGTGCCTCGTTTTCTGCCTTTTAGCGATGCACGTGTAAAAGGAACAATTTCTGAACAAGAAAGCGACAATATCTTGCAAGAAGCTGTGCCACCGTCAATTCGATTGAACACTACAGAGCCTGAACTCTTGTTTCAGAACCAGACAGTACCTGGAAAAAGCCGTTATAATCTGAGGCCGAAAACTATGGACAAATAAAAATTCTTTTTCTTTGCTATTTTTGAAAGTGCAGCTCTCTCATCTGAGAAACTTTCTCATTTTTGTTTTTCGAACTGCCATCCGGTTCAGCTGCTAGGGTCGCAGTTGCCCAAGTCTTTGGAGTGCAGCTGAAGACGTTAGGTCGACAGTTCTGGTCGGTCTAAGGGAGTTGCCCTGTACTGACAGAAGCATTCCTTAGCATAGAACACCCTACCGCCGCGGGCAGCAATTAGAGAGGATGGAGTTTTTCAAGATGGAGAGACCTGCCAAACAGAGGAACTTTAAAGCCAGAATGTGTATATTGATGACAAAGAAACGATTTTTGATATTATGCATTTTTATGTT
The DNA here is from genome assembly GCF_964263255.1 of Lissotriton vulgaris. Lineage (NCBI taxonomy): Eukaryota > Metazoa > Chordata > Amphibia > Caudata > Salamandridae > Lissotriton > Lissotriton vulgaris. The sequence continues at coordinate 169,682,128 of NC_141687.1, read as the reverse complement.
GCTTAGTGTAATTACGTTTTTAATAGGATATGTTTTATTCACTTTTCAAGTGAACTTTGTACCCACTACACAGCCCATACCTCCTTCTACTGTTTCCTCGCATTCTTTCCACCCTCTGCCTGAACATGAGTCCACTAGAAGATTAGAGTTTATCAATAACTCCTTCATTCAGCTTTTACACCAACACCAATTGGTAGTGAACACAACAAATTGTTGGGTGTGTGGTCTAATGCCACATACGACAGATAAGGGTATCCCATACTTGGTCTTACCATTTAGCTACAATGGTTCTCTGTGGGCGTTTCAGACGGTGTTCATATATGCCATTGAACCATATCCCCCACGTTCCACGAGAAGTAACTCGAGCAACAAGGCATTGGTAGTGGGAATCACAAATATGAGCAGAAACATTGACTCCTATAGAACGATTCCCAGAGATGAGATGCAAGCTTACGATGGAATGTAACAAGATATGGAGTTACTCTAAGTGAGAACAAGCGAGCAAAGAGATCCTCCCCGATTTGGATTGTACCCCATCAAGGTCACCTATGTCTGCATGGTTAATGGCAAGAATCCCAGAGACGGTGCAAGCCGGCTTTTAAATAAGAGAAGTAGTTCTGTGTTGGCAGTGAATGCAGGAGTTCGCATGGTTCGGAACCGGTTCATGGCTTTGAAAGAGACCCCCGAGGAAGGGTCACCATAGACCCGAAATGCATTGGGTAATGGGAGATGTTAATATGAAATGTCCTGGAAACAAAAGGATTCGCATTAATTAAAAAGATGAAATAAACACGAAAGTTTGAAACAAGAATAATCTCATTGAATGGACTATTATTGTTTATGAATATACCAGAAGAGAACCAAGGTGGTTCTAGTAAAAGTGTGCATAACATTACCATCTAGACAACGGGATTGCCCGCTGACTCCCAATTTCATATGTTTACAAAGTGTTTCCAGACTAAACACTGGGTTAATGTTGCACAACAACGAATGGATTAAACAAGAAGAGAATATATAAAAAACCAGAGTGCTAGATGGACTCAATAAAGAATCCCAGAGCTCATCTAGGAAAAAGTGTCTGCACTGAAACATAAGTTTTTTCGTCTCAGACTTCCCCTCCGTTTCTAGCAGCTAAGGGTACCTATTTCATCTGGCATGATAGAGCCTATGCATGGTTGCCCCCTGACTTCTCGGGCACATGTTTTGTTTCGTTCCTGTTGCCTCCCACCTACACGGCCGCGGCAGATTACCATAAGACGAGGATAGTTAGAGGTGTCATTAGTGAAGAAGACACTGCAGGACAAGAATTTGGAGATTTCATAAAGGGTTTTCTGCCGTTTTGGGGACCTATGGTGAACAGCAGGAACATAAGGCAATTGACAAGGGTGGTTGAATCCACCGTAGTTGAAACCGCCAGTGCCCTTAGTAATTTGACTGCTGAGCTCCAGTCGGATCGCCTTATGACTCTTCAGAACAGGGTCGCATTAGACGTCATACTTGCAGACCGAGCTGGGGTATGTAAAGTGATCCAATCAAGTTGTTGTATTTTCATCCCAGATAACGCTCCGACAGTCTACCAGGCCATTTCCAAACTGCATAAGATCTCGGAATCTATTCACGTGGATAAAGGAGACTGGTCACTGATGGGGTGGTTCTGGGAACTGATATCCGCCTGGGGATGGAAGATTCTGATAGTCATTGGGATGATCTTAGCCATTCTTTTCCTGTTCTGTCTGTGTGTACAGTGTGCTCTTGCAATATGTGGCCTCTGTGCTACATCGTGTGTAAGGAATCCTGTATCAAGAAACGAGCTAAGTAATAGGATGATGCTACAGCAACATCTCAATGACTTTATGAATATAGACCTGGACTCAGATTAGCGTGAGTATAGGTTGTTGCCTATGTAAGGGCAAAAGGAGGGTCTGTGGTACTGAAAATTCTGGACCCGTATTATAAACATCGTCGTATCATGACGATTTTGGTATCAGCAGACCGAGAATGATCGGAATACTATGCACAAGCATTTCCGTCATATTCGGGTGACGAAATCACCCTGAAATCAGCATTTCCGTCCTGAACCCTCGGGTTCCATTTTGTGAACGGCAGCCATTTTGTGATTGCCCTCACATAGGCAAAATGACTAAGGCCAAATTCGATCTGAAGGACACGTACACCTTTGCTGACTCCTCTGTGACCTGGGCAAGCTGACTCCACTGCCTGAAGCCAAACCTGTTCGGCCAGTTCCTTTCCCAGTGGCCGAGTGAAATTAGTATCAAGGCACAACATGTCATAAACCCTTCATTGCACACAAACCATGCCTAATCTTACACACACCTGTCCCTGTTTCTTTCTTTATGACTTGCTTTACGAGGAGGAGGTGCCCGTTTTTATTGGGGATCCGTTGATATCTGATAAAAATACTGGGCCTAGCAGGGTAATTGATTGCGGGCTGGACAAACTGAAATAGGGGCTTGTCATCATGACTCTGCTTTTTCTTTGTAGTGAAAATATGTGTATGGTCAACTGTAAAATAAGGAATGTTTGCCTGAAGCATATTATTTTGTATAAAAAGAGAATGCTGGCTATGTAAGATTGAGCAGTCTCCTGAGAATATACACCGTATTGTACTTCTAGGATACCTGTTACTGGCTGCAGCCAATAAATACGATCTTTGACTTCACCAAGAAGACTCTGTGTTTCTGTAGTCTGAAACAGGAAGGACTCGAAGTCTTTGGGTGTGTTCCCTGGCACCACTGGGTTCTTAAAAACCCAGTACTTCAGGTCAGCTTCGATCTCTGCGCACTAATAAAGCGGAGCGATCTTTGTTAGCACTAATACAGCGATACTTTGAAGCGGGGACAAAGTGGGTAGTCTGTTGGCAAAGTGGCTGTGGGCGCGAGCGGCAAAAGCCCACAGAGCGAACATTCAGCTTCCGGGTGGAGAAAGGGTCACTACAGAGCGAGCCAAATGCAAATAGGAACTATTACGCCGCCCTCTATGCGGCGGACGCACCTTCCCCAACCCATATTGACGAGGTTCTGAACCAGTATCCCTGGACCCCAGTGCACCCACATCACGCTGACCAATTGGACGGCCCTCTCCGGGCAGAGGAGCTGACGGCAGCGTTAAAAGACCTTCCCCTTGAGAAGACACCAGGCCCTGATTGCTTGCCGCTGGTCTTCTACCGCATGTTCATCACAGAACTTCGGCCGTACCTGCTGAGATTATAAAATTCCTTTTCGGACACGGAGGGGCCGACGTCCTCCATGGGTATGGCGGAAATAGCCCGTATCCCCAAGCCAGGGAAAGATCCCACGTTGTGTGCCTCCTACCGCCCCATAGTACTCCTCAACACTGACCTCAAAATGTATACCAAAAGGTTGGCCAGGCGCCTGGATCCTCTCATGCCTGACCTGGTGGAGCCGGATCAAGTTGGCTTCATCCGCAACAGACAGGGGGTGGACAATGTGCGCCGGATTGCACACCTGGTGGGGAAAGCACAGCACTGGAATATACCATCTTGCCTTTTATCGCTGGACGCGGAGAAGGAGTTTGACCCAGTGGATTGGAACTTTTTGCGCACGGTCCTGCAAAAGGCCGGACTGGGAAGGAACATGATTGCTATGATCATGGCCCCCTATATCTCTCCTCAAACGCGGGTCCGGGTCAACAGGCAGCTCACAGAACCCTTTCCTATCCATAGGGGTACGAGGCAGGGCTGCCCCCTGTCTCCTTTGTTGTTTGCCCTGGCCATAGAGCCTTTAGCTGGACTGATCAGACAGAATGCAGACATCCACGACCTCCATCTGGGGGGACAACAAAACAATGTGGCGCTTTTTGCAGATGACCTCATCCTTACGCTATCGCGCCCACATACGTCCCTCCCGGCACTCCATGCTCTACTACAGTCCTTCGAAAGAGCTTCAGGACTTAAAATTAACCATGACAAGTCTTGGGCCTTAAACCTTACAATCCCGAACGAAGAAATGCTAACCCTGAAGACGATCGCCCCTTATAAATGGGCCACGGAACATATCCGGTACTTAGGGCTTCTGTTAACCCCATCTTTGGACACGTGGACTCAGGTAAAGTGGCAGGAATGCAAGAACGCGGTTTTGGAAGAACTGAGAAGATGGAAGGTAGGCTTAATGCTGTCAAGATGTCCATCCTCCCTAAAATCTTATATCTATTTCAGTGTCTCCCTACTCCTATTCCACAACACCAGATACAGGGCCTCCAGAAGGAGATTGTTAACTTTATATGGGGTGGACGCCGAACGCGATTCTCCCATAAAATTCTCATGTTACCACGTGACAGAGGGGGGCTGGCGTGCCCTATCCTTCTGGAATACTATTCGGCCTCGCACATCCGCATCGTCTCGGAATGGACGACTACTGAAAGCAAAAAAGGGGGTTCCATATGGATAGGATGGTAACGGGGCGCACCATCTGGGACCTCACATGGCTCCACAGAGTGGCACAATCCCGTAGTGCCTACATGGCAGTGCCAACTAAAACGGTCTTAGATATATGGGATAGGTTGGCCGTGCATAAGGGTCTGACGACTTTCCCCTCTCCTCACATTCCCATAGCAGGCAACCCGCTATTCCCTCCGGCCCTTCATCCACAAACATTAGCCAAGTGGCTTCAGGGTGGTTGCAGAGTGAGCGGAGATCTATACGAAGGAGGCATCCTTAAGTCATTTTCCCAAATGCAGGGAGAAATTTAGCCTCCCACTGGAAGCGAGGCTACAATACGCGCAACTGCGCCACTGGGTATCTACACCAGAAATGCGGCAGGTTGCTATCTGACCATTCACTCCATTTGAGCGGCTGGTCTGCTCATTCGATGACTCGAGAGGCCTTATCTCCCGGACATATCAGATCCTGCAACACCACCCGGCTCTCGCACACCCATACCAACGCCAATGGCAGCTGGCCTCTGATTCTGAGATCACAGCTACACAGTGGACTCGCCTATTGCGAGACATTCCTAGGGTCTATCGTAGCATCCCACAGAGGGAAAATGCATACAAAATTATGACACAATGGTATTATACGCCCGTTCGACTACACACAATGTTCCGCGCGGTGCCCCTTCTGTGTTGGAGGTGTCTAAATGCAACTGGCGACTTCATTCACGTTTGGTGGAGTTGTCCACTTCTGACCCTGCTCTGAAAAGAGGCACTTAGTCATAAAGGAGGTACTGGGATTCCCTCTGCCTGATTCTGTTGACATAATCCTGTTGGGCCTTAAGCCTGATAATCTAAAAGCACTCACCCGCAGTGACTGAACTATAGCACTCCACATGCGTGGGGTGGCAAAACAACTTATAGCGCTGTATTGGAAAAAAGCTGAGACTCCCCTGATTACGGCTTGGTTTGTGCACCTATGGCATGTAATAACTATGGAGCTTCTCACAGCGCGATTGCACCTACAAGATACCCATTTTAACGCTGTTTGGCGACCCTTAGTCCAATACCATATGCCATGCGCCCCATTTGCTTAGAGCGCTGCGACTGTTTGAGGATGCCATATTCCCACCAGACCCTAACAGGCGCCTTACACTATTGGAGCAGTGATCCCCGACTACCTCTTCCTCAAGCTTGACATCGTCCCACACCACCTCCTGTCTGCCCATCCAGCCGCCTACGTAGTTATAACTTTGCCTCTTTTAACACCTTTCCTTCCTTCGATCCTTTCCTGTCCTTCTGTTGCTGTCCCCTTTTTATGGGCCTCTAGCCTGTGTTCTCAACGTTAGTGTTTTTTACACAGGTCCCATGAAAACCTACAACAAGTTATTCATGCTGCATATACTAGATCACGCGGCCGGCCCAACAAGGGTTGTAGGCGACATGCTGTGTCTCAGGGAAATGCTTGTAAATCAACGCGGCCGGCCCTAAATGGGTTGTAGGCTTAACGCTGTGTACACTTGGACCTTTATCTGTTTCTTGTTTTAGAAAATAAAACGGAGTTCACACTAAAATTTCGGGCCAGAATTTTGTGCTACGTCACTACATTATTTAAACAAGATTTGTTACGACAAATTAATACGGCACCCAGAGTCTCTTACAGACTTAGACAGTTAAATCTTAGAATATTATCCTACTCTGATCTTCTCCTTAGCGTCTCTTACAGACTTAGTCAGTTAAATCTTAGAATAATATCCTACTCTGATCTTCTCCTTATTTAGCCTACACTAGGAGTAATGTTTCTGTGTCATTCAATTACATTCGCCAATATGAGCTTTATTTACGTGAGACTAATTTTTGTTGAGCTGCCGCCATCCCTACTATATTTTTTCATTTATGGCATCACGCGGAGCGACCGCTGAGCCTGTGTTCAGGCCTGGTCGCCCCCACGCTCCTCTGCCGCTTTTGCCTTCTGCTTGACTCCTGGTTCCTGTGTCGGGCGACCCAGCCGCCGCTGAGCTGCCCGCCCTCACCAGCTGCTTCCCGCCGCTGCCTCCATGCGGCCCGCCCCCCGCCAGCCCATTCGCCTCCCCGCTCCCGCCAACCAGCTGAACCGCCCACCCGGCTCCTCACTTAAGGGGACCGTGTCCACCTGTTCGGGAGCGACCGCTGAGCCTGTGTTCAGGCCTGGTCGCCCCCACGCTCCTCTGCCGCGTCTGCCTTCTGCTTGACTCCTGCTTCCTGGTTCCTGTGTCGGGCGACCCAGCCGCCGCTGAGCCGCCCACCCGCTTCAGCTTCTTCCCGCCGCTGCCTCCCTGCGGCCCCGCCCCCCACCAGCCCATTCGCCACCCGCTCCCGCCAACCAGCTGATCCGCCCACCCGGCTCCTCACTTAAGGGGACCGCGTCCACCTGTTCGGGAGCGACGGCTGAGCCTGTGTTCAGGCCTGGTCGCCCCCACGCTCCTCTGCCGCTTCTGCCTTCTGCTTGACTCCTGCTTCCTGGTTCCTGTGTCGGGCGACCCAGCCGCCGCTGAGCCGCCCGCCCGCACCAGCCGCTTCCCGCCGCTGCCTCCCTGTGGCCCCGCGCCCATTCGCCGCCCCGCTCCCGCCAACCAGCTGATCCGCCCACCCGGCTCCTCACTTAAGGGGACCGCGTCCACCTGTTCGGGAGCGACCTCTGAGCCTGTGTTCAGGCCTGGTCGCCCCCACGCTCCTCTGCCGCTTCTGCCTTCTGCTCGACTCCTGCTTCCTGGTTCTTGTGTCGGGCGACCCAGCCGCCGCTGAGCCGCCCGCCCGCACCAGCCGCTTCCCGCCGCTGCCTCCCTGCGGCCCAGGCCCATTCTCCGCCCCGCTCCCGGCAACCAGCTGATCCGCCCACCCGGCTCCTCACTTAAGGGGACCGCGTCCACCTGTTCAGGAGCGACCGCTGAGCCTGTGTTCAGGCCTGTTCGCCCCCACGCTCCTCTGCCGCTTCTGCCTTCTGCTTGACTCCTGCTTCCTGGTTCCTGTGTCGGGCGACCCAGCCGCCGCTGAGCCGCCCGCCCGCACCAGCTGCTTCCCGCCGCTGCCTCCCTGTGGCCCCGCGTCCATTCGCCGCCCCGCTCCTGCCAACCAGCTGATCCGCCCACCCGGCTCCTCACTTAAGGGGACCGCGTCCACCTGTTCGGGAGCGACCGCTGAGCCTGTGTTCAGGCCTGGTCGCCCCCACGCTCCTCTGCCGCTTCTGCCTTCTGCTCGACTCCTGCTTCCTGGTTCTTGTGTCGGGCGACCCAGCCGCCGCTGAGCCGTCCGCCCGCACCAGCCGCTTCCCGCCGCTGCCTCCCTGCGGCCCAGGCCCATTCTCCGCCCCGCTCCCGGCAACCAGCTGATCCGCCCACCCGGCTCCTCACTTAAGGGGACCGGGTCCACCTGTTCGGGAGCGACCGCTGAGCCTGTGTTCAGACCTGGTCGCCCCCACGCTCCTCTGCCGCTTCTGCCTTCTGCTTGGCTCCTGCCTCCTGGTTCTTGTGTCGGGCGACCCAGCCACCGCTGTGCCGCCGCTGTGCCGCCTGCCCGCACCAGCCGCTTCCCGCTGCTGCCTCCCTGCGGCCCGCCCCCCGCCAGCCCATTCGCCGCCCCGCTCCCTCCAACCAGCTGATCCACCTACCCGGCTCCTCACTTATAATGCCCACGCGTACGCGCAGCGTTGCCTGCGCCCAGCGCCAGGACCCCTGGCCCCCGAGAACGCCAGCCCACACGACGGACTTACGACCCCACAACCCTCAACGCACTCAACGCTGGCCGGAACCCCGCCTGCTACCGAGCTACCCCGAGACGCACCCACGGACCCTTCGTCTGCCAAGCCTGCCGATTCACCTGCCTCCGGACCTGCACCACCCCCGCCAAGCCAGACACCAGCAACAACCACCTCAAGTGCATCCTGCTCAACACCCGCTCCGTCCACAGGCACGCCGTGGAACTCTGAGACCTGCCCGACGCGACAGCACCAGATGTCGCCTTCCTCACCGACCCTGGATGAACGCCTCCTCAGTGCCCGACATCGCCATAGCCATCCCGGACGGATACAAGATCACCCGGAGGGACCGTGTCAACCAGACGGGAGGAGGCATCGCCATCGTACACAAGAACACCATCCGTATCTCGACTATCTCCGACGAAACCTTCACCGCCGCCGAACACCTCCACTTCCAGATACACACCGACCCCAAGACCACCCTCCGAGGCACCCTCATCTACAGACCCCCGGGAACACGCACACAATTCAGCGAAGACATCGCAGACTTCATCAGCCGGCACGCCCTTCCCTCCGTCGAATACATCCTCCTAGGGGACCTCAACTTCCACCTGGAGAACAACAATGACAGAAGCACCACCACCCTGCTGGACAACCTCGCCAACCTCGGACTCAAGCAACTGGTGAACACCTCCACCCACTACGCCGGCCACACGCTTGACCCCGTCTTCTAATCCAGCAAGCATATCTCCTTCAGCCACTCCCCGGACTCCACTGGACCGACCACAGCTGCGTCCACTTCAGCTTCAGAAGAACTACGACCCTCCACCACCCGCAACAGGTTCCCCGCCGAAGCTGGAGCAAGTTCACCGCCGAGCAGCTCACCGCCTCCCTCAGCCAGAACACTCCCATCAGCACAACGGACCCAGACGAAGCAGCCAGCAACCTCACCAAGTGGCTGACCGCCTGCGCCGATGACCTTGCACCACTAAAGAACCCTCCCAGCAGACCCGGCAGCAAGAAAACCCCCTGGTTCACCAACAAACTCAAGGACTCCAAGAAGAACTGCCGCACCCTCGAGATAGCCTGGCGGCTCGACCAGACCACAGACAACAGGACCGCCCTCAAGCACGCCACCCGCAAACACCACCAGCAGATCCGCGCCACCAAGAAGACGGCACTCAAAGAACGACTGGAAAACAACGCCACGACTGCAAGGAACTCTTCGGCATCGTCAAAGAGTTCTCCAACCCCAGCGCCGTTAACTACGTCATCAATCCCTCGCAAGACCTCTGCAACTCACTCGCCTCGTTCTTCCACCGCAAGATTGCCGACATACACAACAGCTTCGACGCACAGACCACGCGCCCTACCACCGAACCAACGCCTGCCACCACCACCCTCTGCAACTGGACCCCGATCAGCACCGAAGACACCACCCGGCACAATGAACTCTATCCACTCCGGATCACCAACCGACCCCTGCCCACACCACGTCTTCAACAAAGCCGACGCCATCATCGCACCCCATCTCCGGGACATCATCAACTCCTCCTTCCACAGCGCCACCTTCCCGGAGAGCCGGAAGTACGCCGAGCTTACCGCCCTCCTGAAGAAACCAACGGCGGACCCCACCGACCTCAAGAACTACCGTCCCATCTCGCTCCTTCCTTTTCCTGCCAAAGTCATCGAGAAGACCGTCAACAGACAGCTCGCCGCCTTCCTCAAGACGAACGGATCCCTCGACCCCTCGCAGTCCGGGTTTCGGGCCAACGACAGCACCGAGACCGCCCTGATCGCAGCCACCGACGACATCAGAGCCCTGATCGACAACGGGGAAACAGCGGCCCTCATCCTCCTGGACCTCTCTGCGGCGTTCGACACTGTCTGCCACCACACCCTAGCGCAGCGCCTCAGCAACATCGGAATCCAAGAGAAAGCACTGGAGTGGATCATCTCGTTCCTCGCCGGAAGAAGCCAGAGAGTCCGCCTCGCCCCGTTCAGATCCGAGGCCGCCGAAGTCATCTGCGGCGTACCACAAGGATCTTCACTAAGCCCAACCCTCTTCAACTTCTACATGAGCCCCCTCGCACCCATCGCACGCCAACACAACCTCAACATCATCTCATACGCCGACGACACCCAATTGATCCTCTCCCTCACCAACGACCCCGCCACCGCCAGAGCCAGCCTACACGAAGGGATGAAAGACGTCGCCGACTGGATGAAGAACAGCCGCCTGAAACTGAACTCAGACAAGACGGAAGTCCTCATCCTGGGATCATCACCCTCCGCCTGGGACGACTCCTGGTGGCCCCCTTCCCTGGGCACCGCTCCCAAGCCAACGGACCACGCACGCAACCTGGGCTTCATCCTGGACTCCTCCCTCTCGATGACTAGACAAGTCAATGCCGTTTCCTCATCATGCTTCAACACCCTGCGCATGCTCCGCAAGATCTTCAGATGGATCCCCACTGAAACCAGGAAGACCGTTACCCAGGCACTCGTCACCAGCCGACTGGACTACGGGAACATCCTCTACGCCGGAACCACAGCCAAACTTCAAAAAAGACTCCAACGCAGCCAGAACGCCTCCGCACGACACATCCTGGACATCCCCCGACAAAGCCACATCACCGGACACCTGAGAGACCTGCACTGGCTCCCCGTCAGCAAGAGAATCACGTTCAGACTCCTCACCCACGCACACAAGGCTCTCCACGACCTGGGTCCCAAATACCTCAACAACCGCATGACCTTCTACACGCCCACCCGCCAGCTACGATCGACCAGCCACGCCCTTGCCACCGTACCACGCATCCGCAGAGCCACCGCCGGAGGAAGATCCTTCTCCTACCTGGCAGCCAAGACTTGGAACTCCCTCCCCACCCACCTTCGGCGAACCCAAGACCATCTCTCCTTCAGGAAGCAGCTCAAGACCTGGCTGTTCGAGCAGTAACTTACCCCTCTCCCAGCGCCTTGAGACCCTCCCGGGTGAGTAGCGCGCTTTACAAATGCCGTGATTGATTGATTGATTGATTGATTGATTAAGTGTTAATACAGCTACCTTGTCCGAGGCATGTGCCCTGACACTTAAACCCTTCTTCGACAGGGTATTTTTAGATGTAGTTCCCCCTTTTTCATTTTTTATTATTTCGTCCCAAAGGAGTTACAGCATATATTTATTTTTTCGTTTACATTGTTCTACTCCCGGCTGTAGTCTTTTCTTCCCCTCTACTACACTTTGCTACTGTGATGCCGCGTGAGTCAGCATCCAGTGGCTGCACACGTGTTCAATGCACACGCTTATAAAGTCCACATTACTGCCGGCGGCTTGTCAGTTTCCCTGATTGATGCGTGAGGTCGGATGTCTTTTGCAAGCGGTAAGCCCCTTTGGCCCATGGTATTAATCATACAAATACTAGTGACACTGAATATATGTGACCCTGCCCTGCGTCATTGTGATGGCGTGTTGTTTTATCCTTCAACGGATTTAATCCTTGTTTGTGAGCGGTTTTACCTGGATCCTTTTATTCACCACTAGCAGCCCGCCCCAGCGTTGCCTGGGGCAGAAAGGGGCTGGGGCAGCATTTGAGGCTTGCGTGCACTTCTGCCCCCGGTCCCCTCCCTCCCCGGCCCGGCCCGTCCCAGCCCCCTCCCGTCTCGGCTCCCCCTCCCGCCTGATCCTTACCTCAGCCGCCGGTCCCGCTCCAGGCGCCCTGCCCGCACAGGCCGCCACTCTCAAGGCGCCCCTACCCGCACAGGCCGCCACTCTCGAGGTGCCCTGCCCGCACAGGCCGCCACTCTCCAGGCGCCCCGCCCGCACAGGCCGCCACTCTCCATGCGCCCCGCCCGCACAGGCCGCCACTTCGCCCAGCAGCAAGCAGGGCCGCGGCAGTCCTCTCAGCAGGTCGCGATCTTCTGCGCCATTTCTGGAAGTGTTGCCAGGGAGCGCAAACGCAAATGATGTCATCACGCAGACGTCGCGACCGGCGCTACTTGCAAGGGACTACTTTATTTCGAAATTTTTTAAACAACGTATATTTTTTATTTTTAATAGCCTATGTCCTTCTGCTTGCCCTGAGGTTTTCAAAGATGTCTTAGGTGTTTTGATTGGTGGTGTACTTTTCGAGTTTACCTGGCTCAAAGGTTTGTGTTCTCTCTTTATAATAGTAGTATAGATAGAGAGATCTTTGAGACATCTATTGTCAATCAGGTATTTTTCTGATTGGAACCTCAGCGGGTTGCGCTGGTTTAGTTAAATCAATTTTAAGAACGTCACCTCTGTGGCCACTAGGCTCCTACCGTATGTGCACTTTGCCCAATGGTTAATTGTTAATCTTTTTTTGACATAACATGGCCTTTTAGGTCGTGTTCTCCAGTTGACATTTCTGTTTCTACCGTATATTTAGTTAACTTGGTGTATAACCAGTGGTTTGTAGAATTTATGACCCGTTTTGCCTGTCAGATTAAATAAGGAACGATAGATGGTAATACTGATATATGCTGATTTCGGTTTTGCTCAGTTCCTTTATGTGGCCTTATCAATTGTATTTTGGAGTGTAAGGCCACTCATGATGACACCTTACTTTTCAGGTGTTATTACGCTCTCTCGCAACAGGAGCCTACGGGCCCACCGCCTTGGCAACACCGCCTTGGCAATTCACTCAGCCCCAGACCCTTGGAGGCTCTCTTGGTAACTATATGCCCCACTCATAGTTTACTACCCATTAGATGCCAGTATGTTAGTTTACTAATTTCTCTTATCAATCCTAGGTGCCTTCCCCACCCCACTACACGCTCTAGTCCTGAGGAAGACCCCAGAGTAAGGTGGAACATTAACTACATCATTTCGGGGTTGAAACGTCGACTTTTTATGCCATTACCTACCCATGAACAACCGTTTATTGATTACTGTGTCAGACTTAATGGGATAGATTACTGAATATTTTGTATGTGGCCCAAACATGCTTTTGTGATGTCAGCTATTTACATTTGTGACCACATTGTTTTTTTAAACTATTCACCTAACCTTTAACCCTCACCAAACCACTTACCCACTCAACTCTTTTCACTGGGCACAGTGTTTATTTTTTTTAATACATTTTGTATATATAGATATATATATATATATGCATGCATGAAGATGTGAATAAACAATAGCCCTCAGAAACTGTGTAATAGTTTCTTGCAGAAAAATACAAAATGATGTTCTTTTTCTTAATATACATGTACTAGGACCCTCTTTCTCACAACATATCAATACCCAGGTCCTCGTACATATTGGGTTAACCCTTATATGTAATGGAGACTGCTTTACTGTCAAGCAGTGTAACAATTAAGCACATTCTGTTACATTTAATTACAATGAGAACACCTCAGAGAGCCTGTTTAAATACCTACTAAGCAGAATATTTAATACTGTAAAGAGTTGTTTTGGTTTATGCAACTCATATGTACATATATTAACTTTACGTACTATATGAAACTTGTTTTGTAAACAACCATCACCTTAAAAATATAACGAGGCAATAGATAAACATATTGCAGCTATCAGTAGTATAATAAGTCTATGTTTGTGACTCATTCAATACCTCGCTCAGAAGGTATTGCCCACATTCACCTGAAGAGCACCTCCACAAAACACACAACAGGTCTACGAAAGTGGATGTCCCCGAGGTCACCTTCCAGCATGCACCCTGCCTCTTAGTGTAATATCTGTAAGTTACACCTGCAGCAGGCCTTAGAGCCCTAAGGCATGGTGCATCTTATTACATGTGAGGACACATCTGCATGAGCAGATATACCACTGTGATGCCTAGTTCAATTACTAGATATTGCAAGGGATCAGATCAGGAAAGCCAGCTTAAGGGATATGTACTGGGCAGTAGTGATTACGAGATACCCAGCTACATGATGACACTCCTGAAACTAATGGTGTTTGGTATGAAACACCTTGTCTTAATAAATCTACTGTTGGCAGAACTAGAGTTATTATAACATGCACCCAGAGGGCACTTTAGAGGTGCTCCCTGAAAAACCTACCAATATCTAGTGTACTGGCTGACTAGTATCTTCCAGCCTGCCACCACAGACTAGTTTCATACCCCCTCTCAGGGATAGAATGTGCTCTCAGAGGTTAGTAACAACACCTGCTCTAGATGTTTACACCCTTTCCAGCAGGATGGCTAGTGATTTAGCATATCAAGGTCAGGTATGTGACCCGGCTTACCCCAGACCTGGAAAGTGCCACCCCCTGCCCTGGGGCAAATTTGGCACCAGAGCAGGCAGGAAAATTAGCAAGTCAGAAGATGTGTCACACTTTCAGGCCAGGCTAAAGTGGACCATTAAATAAGGGTTTCACCATTTTGAATTTGGTGAAACCAGGTACTGGTGGACAGGGTTATGCTCCCTCCTAACAGGAAGTAGTCATATAGGGGGTGTAGTCATCCATGGGGAAGTAGCCCATTGGCTACTTACCTTATATTCCTCTTAACACCCCTACATTCAGTGTTTAGGAGTCCCCTTGACACCATGAAATCAAAATTGTTGGGAACCGAAGAAGGACTCAAGAGAGCAGATACCCCAAAAACAGATGACAACCACAGCTTGGCGCCAAATCATGCCTTGCTGCTGGAACCTCGACAATTGTGCTGACCTGACTTGTCCAAAAGCTGTGTATCCTCCCAAAGCAGTGAAGGACCATCCAGAAACATCAACAACCAAGCAGCGTCTCCCTTGGGGTGTAGGAGCCATCCCCTGCATCTGCAGGCACCAAAAGCATCTGTCCAGTAACTCATGCTGTTGGCCATCGGGCCCACTGCAAGAGCAGCGTGACAGGAGGAGTTTCCCTGAGGCTCTAGGAGGTCAGCCCGTTTCTACGGAGAGTTTCAAGACACTAGACCCTTCAGGAGTCCCCCTACACCAATGCCAAGACTACATGGGCACTTGTGCCTACCATTGCTTATTTGTGTCCAGTCTGAACACCACCACAGCCAAACTTACCTTCACATCAAGAGACTTCATAGAGACACAAGCTCCACATCGAAAGTGGCCCTGCTGTGTTTCTTTTCCCTCCTCTGCAGGTGTACAGAGAGCCGTGAGATCCCCGTTTGGATTCCCCAAGACTTGTCCTCAAGTACCCCTTTGCAGACTGTTGTTTTGACCGGTCCCTTGAAACTTTGACAGCTAACTGCATTTGAAGCTACCATCACGACCAGCACCTCTGCATCCGAACACACCAGGGCAGGTAAACCCAAACTGCTGGTGGTACTTTGGACCCCAGTCCCCAAGCACTTAAAATCTCAAAGGGTACTATCTACAACTGTTTGCAAATACCTGTATGCACTACATGTCTTTTCTTTCCATAGGATAACATTTGAGACTCATGCCTCAAATCTGACACCTCTATCTTTTTCACTGTATTACTTGTAAAAACAACAATACCTAAAATACTTACCTGATCCCAAAGATCTTGGTGTCTAAAACAATATAAAGTATTGTTTTATTTTTCTAAATTGGTTTCGGAGTTCTTACGGAGTGTGTGTCTTATTTATTGACTGTGTTTTCAACAAATGCTCCCTACTCCCTTCTGATAAGCCTAAAATTCTCAACCACACTACCACAAATAGAGCACTTTGAGATTGTTAAAGCAAGCCCCTGTAAGCAAATAAGGGTCACCTCGACTTTCTGCATATTTTATCTCGTTTTGGTACACTAAATAGAAAGCCAGCTTCCTACACATAGTATGAGAAAAATTCATTTGAGAGTGAGGAGCAAAGTTAGAAGTGTGCTTGAAGATATATATGTATAGAGAGAGAGGAATCATTGAAGCAGCTGAAGCATCCCTATGGCTTTATTAGAGTATTAATCCAAGTCCATGAGAGTTACTGAGTAACAGTAAAGAGTTTGAGTGGTCAGAAAGGCAGATGGGGAAATGTTAGAGAATTAAAAATACAACAATACTAAGTCATCTTGATGTGAAATATTTCTACAACTGTTTGTGGGAAGTCCATTTCCGACTAAGCACTGATCATATATAATTGCAGAAGGTTCCGCAACCATGGGGGCACGCAAAGCAAAGGTTCAACTAGGCTGGCGAGGTTCACCTCAAGGTTACAAAAAATGACATGATATGGAGCATGGGGTGGGATGAAAAAATATGTAAGCAGACTTGCTGTCAAGAATACAATTGAAATGGGGGGGCGTCGCATGGCTGGCGAAGATGGCGGTCGCGGCCTAATCGCGCTCCGACTGGCCCCGGAATATCCTGGTTAATAATCCTGCTATCTGGGAGCTGTTTTGGGGCACCCTGCGCCGGAGAACCATACAACATCCCAGCGGTTCTCTGACATGAGCGGGGGAGCTGGAGGAGGCGCGGAGGTGGAGAACGGAGTGCCACGAGCAGTAGCGGCCTGGCAGAGCGACGTCCCATGGGGAGCCGGGGACTCCCGTGATTGGTCCGGCCCAGGAACGGGCCTGAGAGACGGCGCAGCTGGCGGGCACGCCGCGGGAGGGTCCGCGCCCGGATTCCCTCTCTGGCGCCGGACCCCCCTGGCATTGCAGCGCTGGGAAACATCGGGCGAAGTAGCTGGTGGTGCCCGCACTCTGCAGTGGAAAGAGGTGAGAGCCGGAGGCACACAGCGGTGGCATCCCCAGGCGAAGAAATCAGAGGGGAGCAGGCAGCCATTTTATAGAGCCCTGGGACGGCGGTGTGAGGCCTAACAGATTCAGGTGTGCGACGGCGGCTCTTCTGTCGCCTGTGTAGCCCCTCTTCATCATAATATTGCCGGCCCCCAGTGGGCTTTCTCTACTCGGCGGTCTCATCGGGCCGTGGCGGTGGTGGGGGAGGGGTGGCGCCCGGATCCCTCGAATGTAAGGACTCTCGCACTGCAATAGCTGAAATCCTGCGGCCGCCTGGAGTGAGTGGAGTGGTCAAGGCGCTGGACATCCTAGGACGCACAGTCAGGCGGTGCACCAGGCGCAGGGCATAGCTGCACAGGAACAGCGCAGCAGGCATACCTTTGACAGCGGGTACGGCCGAGCCCTGGGCATTGCCAAAGACAGTGGTGCATATCGGTGGCTGGATCGGGCCCTAGATGTGAGGCCCACTATCGTGGGGGCGAAGGAGTATTGGCGACTGTAGGAAGGTACATCCTGACTATGGTTGCCCCCAACTTTTTGCCCTGTGTTTTAGCTGGTTTTGGACATAGTCGACCTGGGATCCTGCCAATCAGGACCCCAGGCCTACTGCTCTCTCTTTAAAATGGATTCCATGTACCCTAGGTACATTTCCAATTGGTACTGGGCCACCCTATCAGACCCTGTAACTCAGGGCATGGGTGTACCCAGGGCTGCCAGGGGCTGCAGCATGTATTATGCCACCCCTGGCTGGCCTCCTAAAATTGACACAACTGGCTGCTTGACAGCTGGGGCAAAGTCGTGTAATCACCCTTTGCTGTAGATATAGTATACCTATATCTAACCCTAAAATGGACACACAGATTCCTATCAGTCACTCCTATGGCAGGCCTTGACAATCCTGAAGGCAGAGTGCTTGGAATCGTGTGAGATGGTGCTCTGGCATGAGCTGAGCCTGTCTGCAGCTTGCGGAATCAAGTCCTAATAGCTGTTCCATGATATCGCATACCATATACTCTTAAGTGCATTATAATCCTCGCGGTTAAATGCTAACTTTGGTATTGCTTTATCAAAACATGTCGAGTAAGGTGTCATACGAATTGGAATACTAACCCCTCGCCAATTCTGGCGACGGGGTTAGCATTCCACCCTTCTAGAGGGACACGACATGTATGTAACTGTGAACCCCGGTTAAAGTTAACTGAAGCCTCAGATCCACAAAATGGATGCTGCCACCACAGACACGAGTCTGACCCCCTGCAGCTGGGAGTCCTCCCAGTGAGGGGAGCCTGGACAAAGGGTTTCCTGTCAGGGGCGGTGCTAGCACCGTCCCAGACATGGTTTTGTGTATCCTGGGTAGGCAGGGCTTTTCAGGAAGGTGACTGCTGAGTGGCACCCCGGTGCTCACTACGCATAGGCCAGTCAGAACCAGTTCCAGGGGCACACCAGCCCCTGGCCTGGGGAAGTCCGGCAGGGGAGAGGGGTGTAACCACCCCCCTCCTGGTCCCACCCATAGGCAGGACCTAGTCACCGGGTCAGCCCCCTTTTTTAGTATAAAGATAGGAGCGGGCCCCCTGTTCAAATTAGATCATCTTTGGAATCAAGATACCACTTTCTTCGAAAGGACTTCACGATTTCTTCTTCAAGATTCTCCCTTGTGGCTAAGGAGTAGTCACCCTGCATCAAGCAGGCACCATCCTAAAGAACACTGCGGTCTGCTGCAAGTCCTTCATCACGAATCCGACGACCCAGCTCGACGAGACCCGGCTTCCCTGGCACCTCTGACCTCTACTCACCTCTACAGCCAAGCTGAGAACCGTGAGTGCGACGAGACCTCAAGGGACCGACGATCGCCAAGACTGCACGACATCTTTACTGCAAGCCCACCGTGTCCTCCACTGGTGAGTGCTTTGGGGTCCGAGAAGCCCCGACCCTGCGCAGCTCCAGCACCCAAGATCAGCCTCCCTGCATCTCCACGATCGGCGTGGGGCCCTTCTGCTGTTTGCTGTGCACCGCGTTGTTTGGCTACTAGCCGGCTGGCTTGTGGCCTTCCGAACGACGCCCAACGACTTCACGACTGCTGGTCTGGTTGCCCCAGGCTGGCCCTTGCTTCCTTTTTCAAGAGAGGCACCCCGGACCCTCCTGGTCCACTCCAGACGCCATTTTAGGTCCACCGCGTGGGCTTGAATTTGCCAAGGCTTTGTTGCCCAATCCTGGGTCCAGCGACGCCGACAGCTTCCATCTTCGTGGGACAGCTCGATCCTCCATCCTGGTCGCCGACAACGCCTCCTGGTCCGTGAGATCTTCGAGTCAAGCGTCACCCACTCACCTTGTCGAGGTGGCTACCATCCGGTGCCCTCCTGGTGCCCACTGACTACTGGCTAGTAGTCTCGAACTTGGTCCCCTCTGCTTTCAGGTGTCATCTATCTTCGAGATCCAGGCTTGGATCCAACTGAACTTTCTTCACTGGTCACCGGCCAGCATCTTTTCTTCCGGCTCCTGGTCCGTCTACGAGGATTCCCGACGTCTTTTCAGACCTATGCAGCTGCAGCCCCTGGGCTAGGTAACTTCGGCATTTCGGTGCCCCAGCATAGCCTCACTATCCAAGGGTCAGAATCTACTTTCGTTTTCTCCCTACCAGGTCGGGTTCGCCCGAGAACACTAACTTTCTAATTCCTAGCTACCATAGACTTTTGTCCCGCATCTCGCGTGAGAGTGCACACACTGCACCCGAGTCCCCTAGGCCTCCTAGAAGTAATCTAACGATTCCCTAGTCAAGTCCTAGCGATTCCAAAAGCTATTAGTACTGTACTTACCTGTTAGGAATTTCGCATTCCACTTCCAGAGTATATGGTTTTCCGTGCCCCTCGGGCATTTGTATATACTGTGCTAACTTAAGTATTTTGTAAGAGTTTTTGGTTTGTGCTTAGTACCCTGTCCTCATAAAGAGTACAGGGCTGTTGTGATCTTTAAATAAATAACTGTTTATTTTCATAACACTTGTGTGGTGTCCTTTCACTTGGTATTCAAGGGGTATATGTGTGGTAAACAGCTGGCTTAACACGCCCTCTCGAGTCTTTAGCCTTAGACTGCTCGTATCCACGCTACTAGGATAGCTGGTCTAT
Source organism: Lissotriton vulgaris (assembly GCF_964263255.1). Taxonomy (NCBI): domain Eukaryota; kingdom Metazoa; phylum Chordata; class Amphibia; order Caudata; family Salamandridae; genus Lissotriton; species Lissotriton vulgaris. Next base: position 169,662,220 of record NC_141687.1, on the reverse strand, counting down.
AAGGTTGACTTACAACCAATCATCAATAAGGGTTGCTGGACTGATACATAGTGTTCACTAGAATAGTGAGCACTGCATATCAGGCCACCTTCTCACATTGGTGAGCAGCGGTTGGGATTTGAGCTTGCTGTTGTTTTACCACACGTATCCTAAGAATATCTTGTTGAAAGATCACATAAGTACTGTTAGGTACATATAACTAAAGCTTAGAATACTCTGAGTTCTACTGAACCAGCTGTTGTAGCTCCTCAAGGCTTAGCACACCTTGGCTGCAACTCTAGCAAGGGATCAGTAGGTAACACATAGTGTAGGTAGGTGCATCACTTACACCACACTAGAATCAGCATGTCAGACAAAGGAGGAAACTCTGAGTATCCCCTTGTGTCAGTGGACCCTCCACAGGTCCTTACTTCAAAATATGCTGCTCTTAGCTTCCATGAGATGAGACAAGTGTGTACTCTCAGGAAACTAAAACAGGGGTCTAACCCCACCACTTCCTTTCTGATTGGTCTCTTAGAGGCTTATGATGCCAGTAGGGCTGGTAACCCAGACCCTTCTAATCCAGAAGGAAGTTTGCCCTCCTTACAGGGTCCCTTTGATATCCATCCCCTCCATGAGGCAGATGATGCTGAGGAGGAGGATGAGTTGTCTGGGGATGAGGCAGATAAGGGACAGGTAGAAGTCAGAAGACTAACCAGGTCCAACTTAAGCAGACATGAGATTGGTACTGGGGGACCCCTGGGCCCACTCTCAGGTCAGCTTAACATTGGGAATGGACGAGTTAGGTCTCTATCAAGAGGCTCTAACAGATCCTTTCGAACCAATGGCTCTCTCAACTCTTCTCACAGAGGAATGTCTTCCCCTAAGAGGAGAGTGTATGAAGCTGAAGAAAGGGCAATCAAACTGAGGATTGAAAGGGAAGAACTTGCCCTGGCCAAAGAGAGACTTGCCCTTGCTAGAGAGCAAGAATTATGTGGGCTACAGCCCACTGGTGGCAGCAATAATCCTAGCAATAGGGAAAGGAGTTTTGATAAAAAGCACCTGAATAAGATAGTGCCCCCCTTTAAAGAAGGGGATGACATCCACAAATGGATTACTGCTTTGGAGAGAGCCTGCACTGTGCAGGGTGTTCCCCAAAGTCAGTGGGCAGCTATCTTGTGGCTCTCCTTTGATGGTAAAGGTAGAGATAAGCTCCTCACCACAAGGGTGGAGGATGCTAACAATTACAAAATCTTGAAGAATGTACTGGTTGATGGGTTTGGTTTAACCACTGAACAATACAGGATGCTGTTCAGAGACACCCAGAAAACTCAGTCTCAAGATTGGACTGACTTTGTTGATTGTGCCACTAAGGCTTTTGAAGGCTGGCTACTGGGTAGTAAGGTTACTGATTTTAAAGGATTGTATAATCTAATTATGAGGGAGCAAATCTTAAATAATTGTCAGAACCAGTTATTACATCAGCACCTGGTAGACTCTGATCTGACCTCTCCACAGGAATTGGGTAAGAGGGCAGACAAATGGGTCAGAACCAGGGTTAGGCCTAAAAACCAGGGTGGTGACCAGAAAAAGGAATCAACCAAGCCTCAAGAGAAGGGTGGGGATAAATCCTCAGAGAAGACTTCCCAAGGGCCCCAAAACTCCAACAAGGGTGGTGGGTCCCAGAACACTCCTTCAGAACAAAAGAAACCTTATTGCCATACCTGTAAACAGGTGGGTCATTACAAAAGTGATGTCAGTTGCCCTAAAAATGGTAATAAGGGAAACATACCCCCAGGTAATACTCCTAAACCTCCTGTTACCACTAGTGGTAATCCCCCAGGTGGTGGGAGTGCCCCCAAGAATGTGGTGGGCATTACTTTGGGCAATCAGGAGGACTATGGCCTAGCCAGGTTCCCTGACCACACTCTTGTCTGTGAGACTGGCATGGGGTTTGCCAACTTCACTACTGGACCCCACATTTTGGGAAAGTATAGACAAGAAGTTTTAGTGAATGGTCAGAAAGTTGAGGCATTCAGAGACACAGGGGCCAGCCTCACCATGGTGAGTGACCATCTGGTCCCCTCTGCTCAACTGACCCCTGGTTTTACTTATCAGGTGACAGACATTCATGGAGTGAAGAGAAGGCATCCCATGGCAGTAGTCAAGCTCAGCTGGGGTAATGTCACAGGGCCCATGAGAGTGGCAGTGACAGATAACCTACCTGTAGATTGCTTACTGGGGAATGACCTGGAACTCTCAGCATGGGCTAAGGTGGAGCAAGAAACTCACTCCAGGATGATAGGCCTATCCAGACAGGTTAGTGGGGCAGTAATAGCTACAGCCCCAGTCCAAGCACCATTCCTCCCTGAAAAGGTTGGAAGGGCAGTGGTAGCCACTGCCCAGGCTCAGACAGACTTTCCAGAACAGGATAGGAGGGCTGTGACAGTCACAACCCAAACACAAACTGAGTGCCCTCCTGAAAAGGTTGGCAAGGTTGAAATGGTCTCAGCCTCTACTCAAACAGATAGTGAGGTTGTGAAGCCTGAAACAATGGATCACTCCACTCAAACAGAGAGCATTGAGGAGGAAGAAGAGTCTTCCCCCTCCCAGACACTAGGTGAGAGCCAGCCTCCTCAGGGAACTGACTCTACCCCTGTTGAAGGAACTGCCCCAGAGGTAGTCAGGCCTAGCCTGGCAGAGCCCCTGATGGTAGTGGAACCTTCCCAGGTGGGACCCAGTCTGGAGCAGGTAACCTGCACCTCTCTACCCTGTCTCAGTCAGCCCAGGGCTGAAGAGATCAGGGAGGCCAGTGGTGGACCCCAAAGGGCCCCCTGTCCAAAAGAACCCCTTAATCAGCAGATTAGGATCACTGAAGCTGGTAAACCTAGCCAAGTGAAAATAGAACAGACTCCTGAGGGATCCCCCTTAAAAGTAGTTAGGGAACTCCCACAGCTGGACACTGTTGGGCACAGCCAAACATGGGGCCTAAAAACCCCAGACCTGACCTGTCCCTCCAGTAAGCCAAACAGAGGGACTCAGCCTCCAGCTTTAGGTAGCCAGAGGCTGACCCTGAGAGCTCAGTGCATCTCAGCTAAAGAAAGAAAGGCACACATGATGGATGGTGATTGGAGGAAGTTGAGCCCAAAGGTAGAGGAGCCTCACTTCAGTACTCCATCCCAGCATCAGCCTTCTTCTTTCCCAAGACACACCAGAGACAGAGATTCCCTATGGTGGAGACCCTCAGATACCCTTAGGGTGAGGGGTTGCCTAGTGGACCATGGCACAGGGGGAAACCAAGCCAGAGCTGGTCCTTCCTTATATGGCCACTTAGGTAATAGAGGCTTACCTGGACAAGGATAGCCTTATCTCCTTTCGTTTGGGGGGGGGTTGTGTAGGAAGGTACATCCTGACTATGGTTGCCCCCAACTTTTTGCCCTGTGTTTTAGCTGGTTTTGGACATAGTCGACCTGGGATCCTGCCAATCAGGACCCCAGGCCTACTGCTCTCTCTTTAAAATGGATTCCATGTACCCTAGGTACATTTCCAATTGGTACTGGGCCACCCTATCAGACCCTGTAACTCAGGGCATGGGTGTACCCAGGGCTGCCAGGGGCTGCAGCATGTATTATGCCACCCCTGGCTGGCCTCCTAAAATTGACACAACTGGCTGCTTGACAGCTGGGGCAAAGTCGTGTAATCACCCTTTGCTGTAGATATAGTATACCTATATCTAACCCTAAAATGGACACACAGATTCCTATCAGTCACTCCTATGGCAGGCCTTGACAATCCTGAAGGCAGAGTGCTTGGAATCGTGTGAGATGGTGCTCTGGCATGAGCTGAGCCTGTCTGCAGCTTGCGGAATCAAGTCCTAATAGCTGTTCCATGATATCGCATACCATATACTCTTAAGTGCATTATAATCCTCGCGGTTAAATGCTAACTTTGGTATTGCTTTATCAAAACATGTCGAGTAAGGTGTCATACGAATTGGAATACTAACCCCTCGCCAATTCTGGCGACGGGGTTAGCATTCCACCCTTCTAGAGGGACACGACATGTATGTAACTGTGAACCCCGGTTAAAGTTAACTGAAGCCTCAGATCCACAAAATGGATGCTGCCACCACAGACACGAGTCTGACCCCCTGCAGCTGGGAGTCCTCCCAGTGAGGGGAGCCTGGACAAAGGGTTTCCTGTCAGGGGCGGTGCTAGCACCGTCCCAGACATGGTTTTGTGTATCCTGGGTAGGCAGGGCTTTTCAGGAAGGTGACTGCTGAGTGGCACCCCGGTGCTCACTACGCATAGGCCAGTCAGAACCAGTTCCAGGGGCACACCAGCCCCTGGCCTGGGGAAGTCCGGCAGGGGAGAGGGGTGTAACCACCCCCCTCCTGGTCCCACCCATAGGCAGGACCTAGTCACCGGGTCAGCCCCCTTTTTTAGTATAAAGATAGGAGCGGGCCCCCTGTTCAAATTAGATCATCTTTGGAATCAAGATACCACTTTCTTCGAAAGGACTTCACGATTTCTTCTTCAAGATTCTCCCTTGTGGCTAAGGAGTAGTCACCCTGCATCAAGCAGGCACCATCCTAAAGAACACTGCGGTCTGCTGCAAGTCCTTCATCACGAATCCGACGACCCAGCTCGACGAGACCCGGCTTCCCTGGCACCTCTGACCTCTACTCACCTCTACAGCCAAGCTGAGAACCGTGAGTGCGACGAGACCTCAAGGGACCGACGATCGCCAAGACTGCACGACATCTTTACTGCAAGCCCACCGTGTCCTCCACTGGTGAGTGCTTTGGGGTCCGAGAAGCCCCGACCCTGCGCAGCTCCAGCACCCAAGATCAGCCTCCCTGCATCTCCACGATCGGCGTGGGGCCCTTCTGCTGTTTGCTGTGCACCGCGTTGTTTGGCTACTAGCCGGCTGGCTTGTGGCCTTCCGAACGACGCCCAACGACTTCACGACTGCTGGTCTGGTTGCCCCAGGCTGGCCCTTGCTTCCTTTTTCAAGAGAGGCACCCCGGACCCTCCTGGTCCACTCCAGACGCCATTTTAGGTCCACCGCGTGGGCTTGAATTTGCCAAGGCTTTGTTGCCCAATCCTGGGTCCAGCGACGCCGACAGCTTCCATCTTCGTGGGACAGCTCGATCCTCCATCCTGGTCGCCGACAACGCCTCCTGGTCCGTGAGATCTTCGAGTCAAGCGTCACCCACTCACCTTGTCGAGGTGGCTACCATCCGGTGCCCTCCTGGTGCCCACTGACTACTGGCTAGTAGTCTCGAACTTGGTCCCCTCTGCTTTCAGGTGTCATCTATCTTCGAGATCCAGGCTTGGATCCAACTGAACTTTCTTCACTGGTCACCGGCCAGCATCTTTTCTTCCGGCTCCTGGTCCGTCTACGAGGATTCCCGACGTCTTTTCAGACCTATGCAGCTGCAGCCCCTGGGCTAGGTAACTTCGGCATTTCGGTGCCCCAGCATAGCCTCACTATCCAAGGGTCAGAATCTACTTTCGTTTTCTCCCTACCAGGTCGGGTTCGCCCGAGAACACTAACTTTCTAATTCCTAGCTACCATAGACTTTTGTCCCGCATCTCGCGTGAGAGTGCACACACTGCACCCGAGTCCCCTAGGCCTCCTAGAAGTAATCTAACGATTCCCTAGTCAAGTCCTAGCGATTCCAAAAGCTATTAGTACTGTACTTACCTGTTAGGAATTTCGCATTCCACTTCCAGAGTATATGGTTTTCCGTGCCCCTCGGGCATTTGTATATACTGTGCTAACTTAAGTATTTTGTAAGAGTTTTTGGTTTGTGCTTAGTACCCTGTCCTCATAAAGAGTACAGGGCTGTTGTGATCTTTAAATAAATAACTGTTTATTTTCATAACACTTGTGTGGTGTCCTTTCACTTGGTATTCAAGGGGTATATGTGTGGTAAACAGCTGGCTTAACACGCCCTCTCGAGTCTTTAGCCTTAGACTGCTCGTATCCACGCTACTAGGATAGCTGGTCTATAAGGTTGACTTACAACCAATCATCAATAAGGGTTGCTGGACTGATACATAGTGTTCACTAGAATAGTGAGCACTGCATATCAGGCCACCTTCTCACAGCGACCATCTTGCGCGGCCTCTGGGCGGCTACGACGGGCTGAGTGGCCTGGAGGGAGGCTGTTGGACTGGGGCTACGCTTCCTGGCTGCTGGGCTGACTCGACGCTTCGCCCCCTGAGTGATCAATCAATCAAGTCCAGTCATAGTTTATTGTTTGATTAATTAAAATCTTTACATTTCCCCCCAAATATAAATAAAAAACATATCAAAGAAATGTCGTTACATTCACAATTAAAATACAAATTAAATTAACGCAATCCCATTAATTATTTGACAAAAGTGCAAGTGCTTGTCTTTCGATTCAAAACGTTTCGATTCAAAACGTTAAAAACTCGTTTGTTGGGATTCCTGATTACAAAATCATTTTCCTAGCTAAAACCCTGATAGCACTTTAACTTATTTGGTATAGTCTCTCCCACTCTACTAAATGAAAAGCACAAAAGACGGACTATCAGTTAGGCGGCACGTTATGACATCATAATAGGTGCTACAATTTAAAACTAGAACAGCCTAATTAAAAAGAATGGAGAACCCTAAAAGGAGGCAATTCTTTTTGATAATGCACAAGTTTTCAGAAGTGTAATATTGTAGTCCATCTTTTAGAAGCCTACAACTAAACAGGGTCTCTTAATGATTTTACATTCTGTCCATTAGTTACGGTGATGGGTCAACTGTAGCCTTACAGCACGGATCATACTTGTTTAGTTTACTCCCCATCGCTTGCCATAAGTGTCTACTGACCTTTGTCATGTATTTGACCCCCCGGCAGGCCAAGATAATGGAAGTACCCTCCAAACAGCATATCACCGTTTGCCTGCACGAACGAATGTTCAGATCATTAAAGATGTGTTTTAAGTACGGTCTCCTCTGGTCCATGACTGCTGGGCAAACACATAATAAGTGGGTTAAAGATTCTGCTTTAAAACCACATAATCAGCAGTTCGCGGTTTGGAAGGACTTTTTCCACGATGGATGCAGGTCTTTTGAATCATGCAAACCCATTCGGTAATGTATGAAGCTCTTTTTTAACTGCAAGCTGAAGTGAGCGGATAGATATGCTTGTGGCTTTAAGGATCTGTAAGAGTTGATAACGGTCCACCCGTGCCGGCGCTTGGTAATTGTTTTTTTGTCTACCAGCAGAGATTTCTTTTTAGCTGCATCATTAGCAGCTTTACCGAAGCTTGCTCTATCGACCCTGTTTTCCCATGCTTTTTGTAGTTCCAGCTCTGCCAGTCAGATTCTCAGGTAACTTCCCCAGGAATTCGGTATTTCGAGGTTCATCTGGTGCTTGAGTCCATCCCAGCATAATCTGTTCATGGTATCTGGATTAGAAAAGTGGAATTCGTGGCAAAGTTTAACAAAGCCACTCATGCCCAGAAATTTCTGATTCTGGAGGCCGAATTCGAACCTGAGCTGGGGAGGCAGACTTTGGCAGGTCGAAGACAGCCTTATAAATCCTTGTCTGAAGTTCATTTAATAAATCAGCTTCCGGGGAGGAGCCAAGATGGCGACCTGAACGGACGCGCAGTCCTCGGCTCCGCCGGCCCCGGATTCCCGCACCACGATCCTGTATGCCCGGCTATCCTATTTTGGTTCCAGAAGGTGCGGGATACGGAGCTGCAGCTGCTGGTGTGCCGCCGACCTCTCCACCCGCCCCGGGTCCAACGCTGTGGACGGACGCGCCCCGGCCCGGGATCCAGCTTCTTCCTCAGCGCCCTGCTGCCCTCGCGCCCCCTCCCGCAGCTGCTCCGTGACCGGGGGAATTCGGCTGGACGGCGCTCCCCTCTGCATTCGCGACCGGTGCACTGCCGGCCGGCGGGAACCGCTGCATACCCCCAGGGCTGCGGGGTGCCGGACGGCTTGGGCGACTCGCTAGCGGGACCTTTGTTTTTGGCCGCCATGTTTCTGCTTTGTGCTTTGAGTCCCTCCGCCTAGTGACGGCTGCCCTGCCCTAATCCGTGAGCCTCCCCACGCACTTGTAGACCCCCGGATGGTCCACCGAGACGGGCGGATCCTTGCCGGCCGGTGGGTGCCCGGTACCCGCCTGATCACGTCCCGCTGGTTTCCCCTGCCTCTCCCCGCACTGTGTCGGATGGGGAACAAGATGGCGCAGCAGACGGCTGGCCGCTGACTCGCAGGCTACACGGCTCCCCCACCACAACAGCGAGCTTCCCAGCGTTGTAGGGATCGGAATAACTCCTTCCCACGGGACCGCGACCATGGGGCCTCTCCAGCCCACACTCACCCTTGCTGACGTTGTTACAGCCCTGGGCGAGTTGCGAATGGAAATAAGGGACAGCTGCGACGCACTGGGGGCGCGACTTGACGCCTGTACCCGAGACCCCAGCTTGAAACAGGGGCATTACTCTCAACAAGACTCAGGACGGGAGTTGCTACAGTCTGACGCCGCAACACTGTATCGGGGGATCGCAGAGGAGGATACTGTAGCCATCGTGGGAGCCGGTAAGGGTCTGTTGCCTCTTACTATTATCATCGAGGAAACAGTGTATCCCCCTTGCTCCACGCCGGACTGTGTGATGTGCGAGAGCTCATGGCCTGGGATCCCCGTGTGTTGCCCTCCTGCCTCACCGCCGGCATGCTTGCCTTGGACTTGGATTGCTTTGCTTTGTGATCTGCACTGCTGGACCATGATGGAGCGGACTGTGGCCGAGGTGGATTCTTCTCCCGGGACCGGTCACCATTCTTCCCTCGATTGTGCACCTCCCCCCCCGCTTGAGCGGCCATCTTCCTTTGTCCTCCTGTACTACATTGGACTAGTGAGCGGTGGGGGTGAGAGACTGAGTCCCAGGACTGGCCAGGGGTAGGGGACCCCCTTTTTCCTTGCTTGGTACCCGGGCGGGTGTGAGAGGGTGAGGTGGACTCTGAACTTCGTTGGTCTTATGGAAGTTTGCGCATTGACTCACTCCCCACTGTATTGCTTGCTGTAGTTCCATTGCTGTTACTGTTGGGGTGGGGATTGCTTATTGGACCGGCGGAGCTTGCGCGCATGTTTCATTGCTCCTCCTCCCAGATCTTTTCTTAGGGGCGTTTCGGGACAGGGGTCCTGTTTCCACTCCCTATGTCTTTGGAATTTGCTCTTATTTTTCCTTTTACTTTCACTTTTTCTTCTACCCCTCTTTTCTTCTCTTTCTAAATTTCGGGTTTACGGGGCGACAGACACTCTGCTAGGGGGGGATAGGCCATAGCCTCTGCATGTGTGTAGGGTGGGGGGTTAACTGTTAGTTGAGTTTTTATTTCTATGGTTCTTCTTTTTTGCCTTTTTATGATTTTCCCCTCTTTCTTAGGCCGTGTTAGGTATGCTGGGGGATGGGTGGTGGTGTCATCTAAGGTGGGTTGTTGATTCAGCTTCCCGTGGTCTAACTATTTTGTGGCCATCCTCTGGTTGGGACTGGCATATTGCGAATTGCTTTGCCGGACCTTGATATCCTTGTTTTGTCGAGTCCCGCCTACATGGTCCTTGCCTTTTACTCTTAGTTGTATTAAATGTGGTGTAGTATGACCTGATCTCGATATTTGCACAGAAAAAAGACTTTGAAAATTAACCTGCATTGCTCCTTTGCCTAGGTATGACGGCGCTTTTCAGTCTGTTCCTGTATTGTAATTCTTGTCGTACCGCATTACCCTGGCACCGTATTGCATCCACCAGTGCTAACTGTGTGACCGTGGCCGGCCGGATGGTTGTGGCCCGTATTTGTACTGTCTCTGTGCACAATAAAGGTTTTCAAAAAAAAAAAAAATAAAAAAAAAAAAATCAGCTTCCTTGCCGCACCAGGAAACTAAACCATATGACAGGCTGGGCTGAATTTGTCTGGCCATAACTTCTAACAGATGAGTATAGTTCAGACAGTCCAGTTTTTTGCGTAGTAGTCTATATGCATAAATTAACGATTGAGCTTTAGCTTTTATGGCCAGTTTATGTTCCTTATGTGTTGCGCCCTGCCCTATTGTTACGCCGAGCTATTTGGAGGAGCCTTGCTCTTCCACGATTGCCCCTTTCACCGACCATTCAAACTTAGTTGTTTTGGACTCCACTAAACGAACAATTTTTGTTTTTTCTTTCTTTAGTTCCAATTTTTCCTGATCCATGTAGGTTACTAGGTTGTTTATTGATCTTTGTAATCCAATAGGGGTTTGGCTCAACAAAACAATTTCATTAGCATACTGTAAAACGGAAACCGACTCGTTGGCCATGTTCGGCGGGTGGCAATCGACTTTTTCCGTATCGGATGTAATGTCTGAAAGGAACAAATTAAATAGGCTAGGTGCTAAAACGCAGTCTTGTTTCAAGCCTTGATGCATATGGATGCTTGAGGTTGTACTGCACCCGTCCCTCATCTTCACTCTTGCCCAAGTATCAGTGTATAAGACGGTTATAGCGTTGAGCATTGTACTAGGCAATCCCCATGTATTGAGTTTCTTCCAAAGACGCCTCCAACTTACTCAGTCGAAGGCGGATTTTATATCCACAAAACATGCAAATAGCCGGGTTTTCTTTTTAGTGCTTTTTCAGTTAAGAGTGCTAGAATTGCCAAGTTTGTTATGGTGCCCATGCCTTACCTAAAGCCCGTCTGGAACTTGGGAATTATATTCTTCTCATCCAGCCAATCTTGGAGCTGAACTAACGGACAAGAAGCATAAAGCTTGGCCTCTTCATCTACCAGGGAGATCAGTCTGTGGTTTCCCTGCTTGTTTTGATCTCCCTTTTTAGGGCTCGCAGCGCGAGGCATTTTGTAATGAAAAAAATGGGGTTTGTAAGGTGCCCTAGGAATCACACACACTCGTGTGTGTGCTTTTCCTTCGGTGGGCAGCTATTGGTCTCTGCGTGTGTCTTTTAATGAAAGACTGCACGCAATAGGCCAAAGGCGGGCGCATTGCTCCGCCCATGGCCTATTGGTGTCTATTACGCGCTTGGTGCGCGTAATAGACACCAATAGGCCGTCCCGTGTGTCGCAGTGGCGCGTGCGCACCACTCGCACTGTTTGGGGGCTTGTTTAAAGGTAGAGTGCATTCCGAGTCTGTGGTTTTAATTGTTGGGCCTGGTGTTGTTTTGTTTCGTTTAGTTTAGTTGTATCGCTTTATTGTTCCTTGTTGTTGTTATTTTATAGTGTGGCGTTTAATTTCAGTTACGAGCACCACGCTTTATCACAGCATGCGCACCTTTATTTCTGCACGGCGCCCGCAGCCTTCACCTCATCCCAGCAAGCAGGCGCGGCGCAAACAGAGCAGGTTGCCTAAAACAGTTTCCTTCGTCTTGGAGCCCACAGCCTCTTCCACCTTTCTCCACCACCACAAAAACTGCAGCACAGTGCCCACAGTCTCTCCCACCTCTTCCCACTGCTACGAATCCCACTGCAGACAGGCAGGGCGTAACCAGAGCAGGCTGCCTCAGATAGCTTCCGCCCGCTGCCAGCAAACGCGTTCAATTTAAATTATTGAGCCTCGGAGCAGCAGTTTGTTTGTAGGTATTAGACTACAAACAATTGGGGGATATATTATGTGACGTCAAACTAATTAATTGGGTTTATGCTACTTTAGGCGCAATTAGTCAAGTCAAGTCATAATTTATATAGCGCACTACATACCCAGAGGGTCTCAAGGCGCTTGAGGAAGGGGGGGAGGTTTACTTATCGAATATATCCAGGTTTTAAGCTGTTTTCTGAAGGCTAGGTGGTTTTGAGTGAGGCGGAGGTGGGTGGGGAGGGAATTCCAGGTTTTGGCTGCTAAGTAGGAGAAGGATCTTCCCCCCATGGTGGCTTTGTGGATGCGCGGGACGGCGGCGAGGGCTTGGTTGGACGAACGCAGCTGGCGGGTGGGGGTGTAGAAGGAAAGGCGCGTGTTGAGGCAATCCGGTCCGAGTTCGTAGAGGGCTTTGTGTGAGTGGGTGAGGAGACGGAAAGTTATCCTTTTGTTGACGGGGAGCCAGTGCAGGTCTTTCAGGTGACCGGAGATGTGGTCTTTGCGAGGGATGTCTAGTATGAGTCTGGCTGAAGCATTTTGGATGCGTTGGAGTTTTTTCTGCAGTTTTGCGGTGGTACCGGCGTAAAGGGTGTTTCCGTAGTCCAGACGGCTAGTAATCAGAGCGTGGGTGACCGTTTTTCTTGTTTCGGTGGGGATCCAGCGAAATGGTTTTTTGAGCATGCGTAGGATATTGAAGCATGATGATGAGACGGCGTTGACTTGTCTGGTCATCGATAGTGAGGAGTCCAGGATGATGCCCAGGTTCCGTGCGTGGTCCGTCGGTATGGGTGCTGTTCCTAGGGCCGTTGGCCACCAAGAGTCGTCCCATGCGGAAGGGGAAGTACCTAAGATGAGGACTTCCGTTTTGTCCGAGTTCAGTTTCAGACGGCTGTGCTTCATCCCTCGGCTACTTCTTTCATCCCTTCATGTAGGTTGGTTTTGGCGGTGATTGGGTCTTTGGTGAGTGAGAGGATCAGCTGAGTGTCATCAGCGTAGGAAATGATGTTGAGGTTGTGTTTCCGTGCGATGGTTCCGAGGGGGCTCATGTAGACGTTGAAGAGGGTGGGGCTGAGTGATTATCCTTGCGGGACGCCGCAGATGACTTCGGAGGTCTTTGACTTGAAAGGGGGGAGGCGGACTCTCTGAGTTCTTCCAGCGAGGAACGAGATGATCCAGTCCAATGCTTTTCCTTGAATTCCGATGTTTTTAACGCGTTGTATCAGGGTGCTATGGCAGACTGTGTCGAAGGCTGCAGAGAGGTCAAGGAGGATGAGGGCGACTGTGTCTCCGTTGTCCAGTAGAGTTCGGATGTCGTCTGTAGCTGCGATGAGGGCGGTTTCGGTGCTGTGTTTGGCTCGGAAGCCAGACTGTGAGGAGTCGAGTGATTTGTTGGTTTCGAGGAAGGCGGCGAGTTGATTGTTGACGGCTTTCTCAATGACTTTGGCAGGAAATGGGAGGAGCGAGATGGGGCGGTAGTTTTTGAGTTCGGAGGGGTCAGCTGTAGGTTTCTTCAGAAGGGCGCTGAGTTCGGCATGTTTCCAGCTTTCTGGGAATGTGGCGGAGTTGAAGGAGCAGTTGATGACATCTCGGAGATGGGGTGCGATAACGGAGTTTGCTTTATTGAAGATGTGATGGGAGCATGGGTCTGTCGGGGATCCTGAGTGGATGGAGTTCATCAGGTGAATGGTGTCTTCTGTGGTGATTAGGTTCCAGTCGAAAAGGTTGTTCGGAGGACGTACAGGTTCGGAGGTGAGTGGGGTGGACTGGTTTACAGGTTGGTTGTCAAAGCTGTTATGAATGTCGGCGATTTTGTCATGGAAGAATGAGGCGAGGGAGTCACAGAGGACTTGAGAGGGGGTGATGTCGTTTGAGCTGGCGGTGGGGTTGGTGAATTCTTTGATGATGTTGAAAAGTTCCTTGCTGTTGCGAGTGTTGTTGTCTAGTCGGTCTTTGAGTGCTGATTTCTTGGCTGTTCGGATTAGTTGGTGGTGTTTGCGGGTGGCGTTTTTGAAGGCGGTTTGGGTGATATTGTTTGGGTCTTTTTTCCAAGTTTTTTCAAGGGAGCGACATAGCTTCTTGGATTTCTTGAGGTCATCGTTGAACCAGGGGGCAATCTTGCTTCCTTGCTTGATTTGATGTTTTTTCAGGGGTGCTAGTTTGTCGGCGGTTTGGGTTAGCCATTGTGTGAGGTTGATAGCGGCTTGGTTAGGGTTCGTTGAATAGGCAGGTGGTTTTTGAAGAAGCGATGAGGAGATCTGGTCGATGGTGATTTTGTTCCAATTTCTTCGCAAAGTTGGTTGAGGGTGGTTGTGGATCGTGGTCTTGTTGTAAGTGAAGTGGACGCAACTGTGGTCCGTCCAGTGGACGGGTGTGGTGTGAGTGAAGGAGATGTGCTTGCTGGAAGTGAAGATAGGGTCGAGTGTGTGTCCTCCGCAATGAGTGGGGATGTTGACAAGTTGTTTGAGTCCGAGGTTGGCGAGATTGTCCAGAAGGGTGGCAGTGTTACTGTCGTTGCTCTTTTCCAGATGGAAATTGAGGTCTCCCAGTAGAATGTATTCTTCCGAGGGGAGGGCGTGTGGGGTGATGAAGTCAGTGATGATGTCGCTGAATTGTAATCATGAGCATTTTACATTTGCAAGTAAATCGCCATGGATCCCGCTCAGATGATATCACTTTCATTTAGACAGTGTTTTTATACTGCGTCGGGCTATCAATCACCACTGTTTTGAGCACTTCCCACAACTGATCGAGTTTCGCTGGAGGGCGCAGGGTAGAGCCGGGCAGCTCTGTGGGCTTGTTTTCCTCCTACCATGCTCAGCTTTTACAAAACAGTAAAACGTAAACAAATAGCTGTATTTAGTTCTATCTTTTATTTGAATGCCTTCAAGCTGTGTGTTAATCCGTTGCTACCCGGTGTCCAGTCGAGACCCTCCACCCTTCCCCCAGAGGGCCCCTGTTGAAGCTGATTCAGATTGGTAAAACTTCTTGTAAGTTATTTGTTGCAAGAACAACAGTCTTCTGTGTGCTCCCATTCATTTGTTTCCAAACCAAGAAATGTCAAGGCGGCAATCAGTTCCCTTAACTACCCACGGCTTAGAAGATGCTCTCTGTTTGGTTCCATGGCAGAGGGAAACAGTGGTTGAGGGCATGTGACATGCCAGACCTCTGTGCTATGGCAGCGCTACCAGTTAATTCTGTAAACATCCTCGCGTTTCCTACGTGACTTAATGTCACAGCTAAGCAGAATCGCCCTCCTTTGAAAGAAATGATTATTTATTGACTGGAGGAACACCTCATAGACCCTTGGATGATTCTAAATCTCAAACTAATGCATACGTTATTCCACACTTCACAACTTTATTTGCAAACAATATAACAACAAAAAAAGGTTTTGTGCAATAGGTCTGGCATTTGTGAGATTTTGATCTATTGGCATTGTAAATGACAATGCCTTTTATTTGTGTTTAAAAAACCTGCAATATTAAAAGGCATTGTCGTTTACAATACAAATAGGTCAAAGTTTTGAAAATGCGAGACCTATTGCATTGCAAATGCTGGTGTTTTTTGGAACCACTGTTGTTAACGCTAGCTAATGTTACAAGGCACTGTATTCCTTCAAGCGCTCACCCTAACAGTAAAGGCTTTGGCTTAATAAACCATTTACACAAATTTTAATGTAATGATGCATAACCTGCCTCAGCAGCAGAGGAGTCTCCTTCCTGCATTCCACACTGTGACACTAAACTGGCAGTCACACAGGCTACTCTGCAGGCTGAGTCTACTTTCTACATGGATTATATGCAGACTTGTTGTCCTTAACATCAAAATAAAATTTCGCACCTCCTGCCCAAGTCTCAGTTTTTAGGTCGAGCCTAGGACATTTCTTCCTAACATCGGTATTTGTAACTATGATTCCGTTTCGACTCGCCATTGTTTCTTTAATTGTATTCATTCCAATTTGTATTTTTTGTAGGCAGGCCATTGTTTGTTTAATTTTATTGGATTTGATTAACTTTTAGGCACGGGAGAGCCAACACCAGGACTGACAGTTCCAAGTCCCAAAATTGGCACCTCTATACTTTACACCATGCCCTCTCAGGCCTCTTACTTGTTTATCTTTCCATGTGGCTGGGAATACCTGTTAAAATGAGATGTGCTATGCGAATTATACGCATTTAATGTAATGTCCAAAATAAGAAAAAACAAAGTTTGTGTACTGAAAATGTTTTCAGTGTACACCAAATGAGCATTATTTAATTTGAGACTGTAACATATACGTGCCACACATAGGACTTATATGTTCAAAGTATATTCATAATAAACTATCCCCTTCTCTTCTCTAATCGCACCAGTGGAATACCGTTCTCTGTGCTGTATGGTGTCCATATCGACATCCTGCAAAGCTGTGCAGGTCAACTGAACAGGGTGGCGCAGCCAGGAGGTGAGCACTGTGCAGTATTCAGGAAGAGACCTATATCGGGGCTGCTTGGCCCACCCTGGTGTAGAGCAATATGCTGTGTCAACCCATGCAGTCTTCCCAATGATGTGTTTCGCCCTCCTCTGATGAGCTGACCGTGAGCGCATTGCTCCTAGAGTTAAGCGGGTCCTACTGAGTGGTGCACGTGGGAACCAGGCTATTCCCTGCTTGGTACATTTACAGTAGGCAATGACTGTAAATGTATTGCTTTCTATTGGCATTTCTCGTGGTGTGACTTGGTCCTTGCTACATCCAGAGACCTTCCTTAATATGCTGTCTATAATAACCCCACCATAAAGAGACCAAGCATTTGCAATGCAATAGGTCTTGCATTACTGGAGCTATTTTCGTTGCAAATGTTAATGTTTGTCAGTTTTTCTTTTGTTTGTTAACAAATATCCCAGCAGTAGCAGCAGTAAGGGTGCGGTACCTTGTATGACTAATAGATGTCCCTTTACAACTCCACAGGGACACCTAGTAACAGCCTGAAGTACTGCACTCTTGCTTTTTTATTATTTATGCTACTGCTTAGATATTTTTTAACAAAAAAGCTAACAAACATTAACATTTGCAACGCCAATATCTCAAACTTTCAGTAATGCGAGACCTGTTGCATTGCAAATGCTTGTTATATATAGGATGGATTATGTTCCCTTTCCAGGAAACTGGAACGTTGGACTCTGTGTAGATCTCGTTAAAGAGGGGCGTGAGCTGGGAGGACCAGAAGTCTGGGTCATTTTTTAAAATAGCGTTGGGAAGTCCATTTGGACCTGCCGCTCCCTCGGTCTTGAGTTTTAATATTATACCTCTTAATTGCTTTATGTTGGTCAGGCTATTTAGCTCATTACTGCCTGTCTCTGATCCTATTGCTCTGCCTTCCACATGTTCCTGGTCGGATGATGATTGTGTATCTTCTTGCTTGAGAAGTGTCCCGCAAGACCCTTCTGCGAGACCTGCTACTATATTACTGTACAGGTTTCGCATATGTTGAATACACGTTTCTTCTCCAATTCCCGCTTCTTGTTGCAGTCTTGGGCCTATTGACAATTTATTTATTATGCCCCAAAAATCACTGCTGTTGGGCTTTTTACTTGCGCTCAATAATTTTGTCCAGATGGTATCCTTGTACACTATTTTTGCACTCCTCAGGTTCCTCCTGTAGTTGTTCCTTAGTTCCTTCAACTTATGTTTCTCAATTTTTCTGCCCATTATTGCCGCCTGTGATTGTAGTCGCACCTCTTTTGCAATCCCTGTTTTTTGTTCTCTTAACTCATTATTGAACCATGGTTCTCTTTTGGTCACTGTCCTTGATGTACTACCCGGGATGGCTGGGAGTCTTTGAACTAGTAAGTGGGCCACCTGTTCCCAAGTTTTTACACACCCATCTTCTAATTGCGGGACCAATTTGCCCAAGAATTCCCTAGCTGTCTCCTGTATGGTTTTCGAGGCCACTCCCCGCCATTTTAATTTTCGTAAATTGTATTTTTCTGGGTATTGCATGATGGAATACATTTTTTGTGCAGGCTTTAACTTAATATTCATTCTCAAGATGTGGGGTAAGTGATCGCTTTCAACTCGTGGGGTAATTTAAAAAGTGTCGATTTGTGGGAGCAATTTTGAGCTGATGATAGTAAAGTCTATGATTGAACAAACTTTTCCGCTCAAGTATGTGGCTGCTGCTGGTATATCTCCGGGTGTGTTGCCGTTCAAGATTGTCAGACCAAGGGTTTCAAGTTTGTTCACTAATATGCGAACCCCCTGGTTATCTTGCCTTTTACTTTCATACTGAATTTTGGCTATGAGGTTACAGTTCAAGTCACCTGAGATGACCATTTGGCAATGCTGGTGACTTCTCTGCATTGATTTTATTAGATTCATTAGAGTAGTGTATTTTCCTTTCTGCTTCTTTCAGGATGAATGTAAACGTTGACTAATAAAAGTTGCCACTTTGATTCATCAGGCGAGTGTTTGCCGCTTAGTTTGGTCACTTGACACCCAGTTAGTCCCTGTATCCAATTCTTCGGTTGACCAGTCCTGTTTTTGTGCAACGTAGATTGATAGGCCCCCTCTAGAGTGCCCGAACATTGAAAATCTTTCTGCCAGGGTATGGTATTCTATAAATCCTGGAATTGACGTTGGAGTCAATTTCCAGGTGTCCTGGAGCAGGATTATGTCAATCAATCAATCATAGCATTTGTAAAGCGCACTACATACCCGGGAGGGTCTCAAGGCGCTGGGGGAGGTGGGAGAAGGATCTGCCGCCGGCGGTCACTCTTCGGATGCGTGGGACGGTGGCGAGGGCATGGTCTGCAGAGCGCAGCTGGCGGGCGGGGGGGTAGAGGCTGAGTCGTCTGTTGAGGTAAGCTGGTCCGGTGTCGTGGAGTGCCTTGTGTGCGTGGGTGAGGAGCTTGAAGGTTATCCTCTTGTTGATGGGGAGCTAGTGGAGGTCTTTCAGGTGGGGTGTGATGTGGCTGTGGTGGGGGATGTCGAGGACCAGGCGTGCAGAGGTGTTCTGGATGCATTGGTCATTTCAGGAGTTTGTCGGGGCTCCTGCGTAGAGCGCGTTGCTGTAGTCCAGTCTGCTGCTGACAAGGGCCTGGGTGAACTGTCCTTTTAGTTTCGGTAGGGATCCACTTGAAGATCCTGCGAAGCATGCGGAGGGTGTTGAAGCAGGAGGAGGAGACGGCGTTGAGCTGCTTTGTCATGGAGAGTGTGGAGTCGAGAATGAACCCTAGGTTTCGTGCGTGGTTGGTGGGTGTAGGGTGTGCTCCTAGTGCCGTCGGCCACCAGGAGCCGTCCCAGGCCGAGGGGGTGGAGCCGAGGATGAGGACCTCCATCTTGTCCGAGTTCAGCTTCAGTTGGCTGTTCCTCATCCAGTCTGCGATGGCCTTCATTCCTTCGTGGAGGTTGGTTTTGGCGGTGTGGAGGTCCTTGGTGAGCGAGAGGGTCAGCTGGGTGTCGTCGGCATAGGAGATGTTTAGGTCGTGCTTTCGGGCGACATGGGTGAGTGGTGCCATGTAGACGTTGAACAACGTTGGGCTGAGAGATTAGCCTTGGGGTACACCGCAGATGATCTTGGCGGCTTCGGAGCGGAAGGGGTGGAGGCGGGCGCTCTGGGTTCTCCCAGAGAGGAAGGAGGTGGTCCAGTCCAGGGCCTTCTCTTGGATTCCGGCGTCGTGGAGGCGTGCTCTTAGTGTGCGGTGGCAGACTGTGTTGAAAGCCGCTGACAGGTCCAGGAGGATGAGGGCCGCGGTTTCTCCGTTGTCGAGCATGTTCCTGATGTCGTCGGTGGCGGCGATGAGGGCGGTTTCGGTGCTGTGGTTGCTGCGGAACCCTGACTGGGATGGGTCCAGGATGTTGTTCTCTTCAAAGAAGCTGGTCAGTTGTTTGTTGACGGCCTTTTTGATGGCCTTCGCCGGGAACGGGAGCAGGGAGATGGGTTGGAAGTTCTTGAGGTCCTTAGGGTCCGCCTTGGGTTTATTTAGTAAGGCAGTGATCTCTTGGTGCTTCCAGCTCTCCGGAAAGATCGCTGTCTTGAAGGAGATGTTGATTGTTTTCCGGAGGTGGGGTGCGATAGTGCTACTGGCTTTGTTGTAGATGTGGTGCGGGCAGGGGTCTTCCGGGGAATCGGAGGGGACGGTGTTCATGATCTTGATGGTGTTGGTGTTGTTGATGTTGGTCCAGGCGTGCAGAGGTTTGGTGCGGGTGGTGGTCATGGGAGGGGGGGTGTGGGCTGTTGCCAGGGTTGTGACGCCGTCGAAGGTGTTGTGGATGTCTGTGATCTTGCGAAAAAAGAAGGTTGCCAGCGAGTCGCACAGGTCTTGTGATGGTAGGATGTCGTTGGTGTTGGAGCTGGGGTTGGAGAGTTCCTTCACGATGCTGAAGAGCTCTTTGCTGTTGTGATCTTTGAAGGCGGTCTTTTTGGCAGATCTGGTGAGTTGGTGGTGTCGGCGGGTGGCATTCCTGTGGGCTGTGTAGCTTTCCGGTATTTTTTCGCGGGTCAAGTTTTTTTCTAGTTTTCGGCAGGTTCGCTTGTAGGCCTGGAGGTCTTCGGTGAACCAGCTGGCTCTCTTGCTGGTGTGGGTGTTTGGGGGTTTCTTGAGTGGGGCAAGAGTGTTGGCGCAGTCGTTGATGACCCTTGAGTGCTTGTGGGAAGCACCTAGTACTCTACTATGAAGCGCGATAAGGGCGGAGGAGGCCACACCAATCAGGGCACCATCAACAAATTCACTGGGGCGGGTGCTGCGGCGGGGTCTGCGGGATCTCAGAGCCAGGTGCCGGACAACGCAGCACTTATGGCAGCCATTACCCAGTCCAGGGATATGCTCGACGCCAAGATTGGGGCCGTGGGCTCTGATGTCATGCTGCTGAGGCAGGACTTGCGCAATGCAGTGGAACGCATCACGGTGACCGAGACCCACATATCGGAGGTGGAAGACGATGTCACTGCTTTAAAGAGGAAGGTGGCAGACATGGAGAAGATTCAAAAAGGGATGGCGATGCGGGTTGAGGACGCCGAAGGGCGCGCTCAGCGCAGCAACCTTCGCTTCGTGTGATTTCCAGAGGGTTGCGAGGGTGACAGCATGGAGCGCTTTTTGACACAGTGGCTGGAGGGCTGGCTCCCCTCGGATGCACTCTCTCCCTGCTTTGTGGTGGAGCAGGCTCACAGGCCCTTATGCAGAAGCCCCCACAAGGGGCCCGCCCATGACCGATCATCGCTAAATTCCTGAACTATCTGGCCCAAGACACTATCTTGAAGTAGGCCAGAGCTAAGGAATCCCTCACTTGCAACAATGCATGCATCCTCATATCCCCGAACTACACGTGCCTGGTGCAGCAGCAGCGGTAATCCTTTCCAGCGGCCAAGACTTGCCTCAGGGATCTTAAGCTCCCCTACGCACTGTTGTTTCCGGCCTGTCTGAGAGTTGTCTATCGCACCCGCACGCATTTCTTCGACTCGCCAAAGGAAGTCTTTTGATGGACAGATGAGACTGTGTGGGTGCGAGTCCACACACCGTCGGGCAGGGACTCTGATTCATCGTCGAGTGAGATGGCCCGGAGGGGCCCCCGGGGCCAACAGAGAAATAACAGGAGATCGAGGTCCAGGCGTCGTTCTCTGTCCAGCTCTGCCATCCGGGAGAGGAAATTGACTCTGGAAAGACAGGATTTGGGGGACTGATCAGAGGGCCTAGCGGGGCTGGGAGATCAGTGATTGCGCTTTAATGTTCAGATAGGCACGTTTATTGGGCTGGAACCCTGGCCACACAGGGGTGGGCGGGAACGGGTATGGCCCGAGGGTCATGGGTGGCCATTTGGGGCTCCATTTGAAGGTATGGTTCCTGTCCCCCGGTTGGGGACTTGACTCCTATCCGACCGCAACAGATACTTCCATGTTCGTGAGGTATGGGGTGGGGGGGTTGTTGGGGAGAGGGGTTTGTTCTGTTTGTTTGATTGCGCATCCATGCTGGTTGCTTGTAATTCATTGTACACACTGGGAAGCTCATACACAGCCCTCGAGGGCTTACATTACTTGCTATGTCTGACACACACAAGAACCGGCAGATAACCCCTGGTTCCTTGCACATAGTTAGCTGGAAAGTCCGCGGGGCCCTAGACAAGCTAAAGCGGGGGGGAAATACTTCATTATGCCAAACGGGCCGGGCCGACGTGCTTCTGCTACAAGAAACACACTTGATGGGTTCTAAGGCACTAAGTTTGCAGAGGTACGGGTACCAGCACATATTTCATTCAGGCTTCACACGGGCTCGAGGGGTGTGGCGATACTCTATCGCAGGGTCCCAAATGCACATGAGAGGCTCTGGTCGGACACACAGGAAAGGTACATTGTTATACAGGGCAAAATTGGGGAGATACTTTGACGCTGGGCAGCGTCTACGCTCCACCGCCATTACAGTGGTCTTTAGTGGAACGACTTCTGAACCTCTGGGGGGACATGCCGGATACACTCTCTGTTGTGGGGGGGGGATTGGAATGACGTGATGGAGTTGGGCCGGGATAGATCGAAGGGCGGGGACGCGGTTGAAGTGGGTGGTTCCCCCACCAAATTACACTCCCTGGTGACGGGGTTAGGCTGGGCGGATGTTTGGAGGCACCTGCCTGGCCTCCCCCGGGAATACACTTACTTCTCCACGACACATGACTCCTTCTGAAGGTTGGACTACCTATTTGTTCCTAGGGGGCTAGTGCACAGAGTGTTGTGTGCAGATAATATGTCCAGAGACCTATCGGATCACTCACCAGTTGTTCTTACATTCCTGATCGGCCCGGGGAGGCACCCACTTAGATGACGAATGTCGTGGTGGCAGTTGCAGAAAAAGGAGTACAGGGAACACTTGACCAAGGAGATTGATAATTATCTGGTGGTAAACGTGGGGTTGGTCAGTCTCCAGCTGTACTTTGGGAGGCATTGAAACCCACGCTGCGAGGGGTGGATATCTTGTGGTGTGTGACTGTGCGGAGGGAACGGCAGAGGGACCTGTTGTGCCAGGAAGCAGAAGTGGAGGCATTGGAACGTAGGGGTCAGAGGGCAGACGGCGGTACAGCCGGACGACAGTTGGTGTTAGCCCAGCAACAATATGCAGCCCTACCGATGGACGAGGCCCATCAGGCTTGGCTAGCGATGGGTAGTTGGGTCTATCAGTGGGGGGGACAAATCCAGTAAGATGCTCCATCGTCTGTGTCAAGGTGCTTTACATGCCCAGCTCCTGCCGAGCGTCTTGGACTCTGCGGGAGCACCGATTCTTGAGACCTCAGCTCTTACAGAAAGCTTTGCGGTATATTATAAAGACTTATATGCGCCCAAAGGATGCCTCACAGCTGCCGTCATTGCGAAGTTCATAGATGATCTTCCCCCTAGATTTTTTCGGATGAGGTGCAGGACCTACTGGATAGGCCACTGTCAGACAACGAGTTGGGTACGGCCTTGGGGGAGTTGAATCCCGGGAAGGCTCCAGATCCAAACGGTTCCCCCAGTGAGTTTTTTAAACAGTTGGTCCCACATTTTCGGCCGGTGGTGGAGGAGGCGCGGGAGCGCGGTTCACTTCCCCCGGAATGGAGGCACGAGGAGGTGGTAGTGTTTCTTAAGCCGGGTAGACCCCAGAGCAGCATACATTGTATCGCCCCATATCCCTTCTCAATGTGGAGGCAAAGGTATTAGCCAAGGCATTGGCCAATCGGCTCTGGCTACACATAACCACACTGGTTCACCCGAACCAGGCCGGGTTCATGCCTCAGAGGCGACTGGTCACAATATCAGGCGCGTTTTTTTTTTTTTTAAGGAACTAGTCAGGTTATTTACATTTATACTTTATGAGTAAACTAGACGCTGTTTATATTTAAATCAAAATACTACCAAATCATCTCTTCAGTATGTTTATTTATATTTCATCTTTTTGTTCTTTTCTCCTTTTTTCTCTTATTTCATTTCTATTGATTATACATATATTCACACTTTTTTGTTTTTTTTGTACACACACTTTTTACATATAATACATTATAATCACTGCACATTAGAAAATCTTTAAAACATTCAACAATACGCAGAGAGTATTCCTTTCAACGCGTTTCGGCCGTTCGCCTTCCTCAGGAATTCTGCATTTTTCTTTTTTAAATCAATAGTAGCTTAACTTTCCAGATTTGGTTGTGTTTGAACTGGACCAGTAGTGTGTCCCGTGAGCGTGATTCAAAGCCAAAATGTAACTCCCTGATTGTTAGCGTGGCTGCCCAAGGTATTTTCTGCTACAGTTCGTGGCCGATAGCATTAAGAGAGATAAATTTTAGACGTCTTCTGGATAATACTTCTGTATATAGGAAACAGCTCCGAGTATGGTTCTTCTCATCAAGTTATTAATATCACAGTCGCTGTTATTAGGGCTGGGTATCGACTTGTATTGTGCCTCTTAAGATTCTGTTCTTTTGGCTTCAGCTTTTTTGGTTGGGCATTACGTCGTGTACCTCATCTGGATGCGGTGGATATCAATGGCGCGCGCACACGTGGCAGCTGCTCTACACTGATTTAACAGCATTGGTGCGTGTAGGAGGGGCAATTTCTCGCCCCTTCTCCATCCAGTGGGGCACGCTACAGGGCTGCCCCATTTCCCCTTATCTTTTTGAGCTCGCCATGGAGCCCCTGGCAGCTTAGGTGCGCATTGATGCCCAACTTCGGGGGGTTTGAATGAGCGCCGGGTCTCACAGATAAAATAGCACTGTATGCGGACAATGTCCTTTTCTTTCTTACTGATCTGGATAGGTCGGAACCATGGCCGCTGCGCATCCTGCAGTTCTTCGGAGAGACCTCTGGATTATATATGAATCCATGCAAATCCACGCTGTGGGTCCTGGGGGATCGACCAAGGGTGGGAGCTTGGGTCTCATCCCTTCAACTGGCGATGGGGGGGCTGAAGTATTTGGGGGTCTTCTTGTCAGACGTGCCGGCGGTGTCCAGGGAACGCAATCTAGTCCCGGTGTGGGACCGAACCCGAGAGGACCTTAAGATATGGTCCTGTATGTCCTTAACTATATACGGCAGATCGGCCATCTTCAAGATGGTGGCGCTTCCCTGTCTCCTCCGTCAATTACAGAATCATCCATACCAGCTTTCACCCCGATGGTTCAGACAAGTGAACTCAGCGCTGGGAGGGTTCTTATGGGGAAGGGGTGCGGTGAGGGTGACCTGTTTCTTATCTACCTACACTGGGAGTCTTGCTACTTCTGACGTCCTCTCCTGTTATCAGGCCTCCTACCTGCTGGTCCTCAACGAGAAGTGGTACGGGGACAGGGGGACCCAGCCTACGCAGTTGAACGACCGCTTATGGGCCACAAATCACTACACACGCTATTATACTCTGCACCACTCGGCGGCCACACATGTAGTGTTTCAAATCTGCAGGCAAGTTCAGGGCAGGATGGGGTGGTGGAATGTCTTGACCCGGGAGACTCCTCTTTGGGGCAACTGGCGTTTGCCTCAGTTGGCAGCATTGCAGGGCTTCCAGGGATGGCACTCCATGGACGTTATGACATATCTGACACTTAGATCGTTTCAAGATCTGCAGGACGAATATGGGATGCCACGATCCCAGTTCCTCAGGTACCTGCAGTTCCGGCACGCTCTAGTACCTAGCTTGGAGGGTCTGGAGTCTCACCCCAAATTCAGCCCCATAGAAGTGAAGGTCTTTATGGGAGAGCTACCAGATCACAAGATCGCCTGCATATATCAAACACTGATCATCCACTGCTCCACAAACCTGCAGAGGCTTAAGACAGTATAGGAGGTGGATGTGGGTGAACTAGAAGAGGAGGATTGGGCAGAGGGTTTAGCGAGCCCGCGGGGGTGGCAATAGCTACGTGCCTGTGATTGATACAATTCAAATACCTACACAGAGAATATTTCACTAGAGTGCGTTTGTGAAGGGCAGGAATGATTGATTCCCCTGGGTGTCTCCGCTGTCGGCGGGAGGAGGGCTCGCTTCTGCACAAAGTCTGGAGTTGCCTTTCATTACATTGCTTTTGGGGGGGGGGTGTTATCCTGTCTCTGAGGTATTGGGTTGGGAGCTTCCCTACACGCCACGCCTGGCCTTGCTACATGTTATGGAGGGAGTGGGGGGCAATAGATATAAACGTCACGTCATGTTACTGGTTCTCATATTGGCGAAGAGGGATATTGCAGGGCCTGGAAGGCGCCCCGGGCTCCGTCACTGGCAGCATAGAGAAATGGGATGGATTTTTATATGGGGCTCGAGCAGCCAGTCTTCATTGCCAGGGGGTGCCCATGCAAGCACTATAAGATATGGAAAAGGTGGGCCGATTACCGGGGACTGGATTTGGACCCGCCACCGGAGAGAGCTGCCTGTTTGCTGGACTGATGGGTATGTGAACTCTAGGATTAGCTGCGTGGCCGATGGTATGATGTTTCGCACCAGGTGTGTTGTACTTCTTTATTTCTGACATGGGCGCAATCAGGGGGGAGAGTTGGGGGGGGGTGTTTTAATGCGGTTTGGTCACCCTTAAAAGTCAGCGTCATTCTTATCGTACAATTGATGTGTGCAGGAGTCTCTGGATTTCAGAGCTATGCAATATATGTGAACTGTGACAAATTAAAATTTGTTTAAAAAAAAAAGAATACAATTGAAATGGGAGAATGTTATGTTAGGGGGGTACTTTTAGAGCGCACTGACACCGTGAGTTTCCTGGCGCTGATTGGGAAATCAGTGAGATAGCAGAGAGAGATTAGCCGGGTTGGGGGGAAAGCCAAGTTTTAAGAGATTTACGGAAAAGAATAAGAGAGTTAGCAGATTTAAGAGAAAGGGGAAAGGAATTCCAGAGTGTGGGGGCAAGATGTGAAAAACTCCGACCTCCCATCCTCGCAAGTTTGAAAGAAGGAGTGACAAGAAGATGAAGGTGGGAAGATCTGAGATTGCGAGTGGGGCGATATGGAGTGATGAGGGATTTCAGGAACCTAGGAGAGGGGCCGGTCAGGGATTTAAATACTATGCAGCCGATCTTGAAGGCTGCCCTGAGATTGACCGGGAGCCAGTGCAGTTTGGCAAGAAGAGGCTTGGCCGACTGCCATTTAGGAATCCTGAAGACCAGCCGTGCCGCTTGGTTCTGAGTGATCTGCAGCCTGTAGAGCAGAGTTTTTGGCAGACCGTGATATAGAGAGTTGGAAAAGTCCAAGCGGGAAAGGACCAGGGCCATGGTGACTTGAAGCAAAACTTCGGGGGACAGGAGATAAGCAACCTTCCTAATCCTGCGAAGCTGATGCATATAGGAGGAGACCACCGCCCCCACCTGGGCTTTGAGTGAGAGCTCGGAGTCAATAATAACTCCCAAACTCTTTACAGATGCCACAGGGGCGGGAGGGGGGCCAAACCCTGAGGGCCAGAAGTGGGGACCCCAATGGATGGAGCTCTTGCCTGGAAGAAGGAGCTCCGTCTTTCCAGGATTTAGTTTGAGCTGATTTTGACTCATCCAGAGGAGAATGTGGGACATGACAGCATGAAAGTTAGAAACAGCAGAGGGGGTAGAAAGAGGAAAGATGAGTTGTAGGTCGTCAGCGTAGTTAAAGACGGTGACGTCCCACTGCCTCAGAGAGAGAAGAAGGGGGCGAAGATAAAGATTGAAAAGAAGGGGGGACAGAGAGGAGCCTTGAGGGACACCGCAAGTGGAAGGTACTTTGGGTCCGCGGAAGGGGCCCAAACTGACCGACTGAGACCTACCAGACAGGAAGGAGTGGACCCAGGCCAACGCCGGGCCCTGGAGGCCGGCTTGTTCGACACGGCGAAGGAGGATGTTATGGTCCACCGTGTCGAACGCGGCCGACAGATCTAGTAATACCAGGGCCTGGGGGGTGCCCCTGTCCGCGTTGCCTCTCAGAGTGTCGAGCACAGCCAAGATGACTGCCTCCGTGGAGTGGCCGGGCCTAAAGCCGGCCTGATTACCCTCCAGGAAGTTCGAGCTTTCGACAAACTGCGAGAGGCTAGCAGTGACATGGGCTTCTAGAATTTTAGAGAAGTAAGGGAGGAGAGAGATGGGTCGGTAATTAGCTGGGACCGAAGGATCAGCCCCAGGCTTCTTCAGAAGGGGCACAAGAACGGCCTCCTTAAAAGAGTCAGGTACCACGCCCGAAGAAAGAGAAGAGTTTAGCAAAGGGAGGATACAGTCAGGGAGGGACAAGCAGATGTTACGTAACATCGAAGGGGGACAGCAATCATCCGGGGAGCCAGACTTGACTCGGGTGGCAAGTTTTGCTAGAGTGGCGGAGTCAAGAATAGGAAAGTTTGAAAGAGAGGAAATATTGTGAGGGACGGGAGTGGTGTCAGCGTCAGGAAGGGGGGCAGAGATGGAATCCTTAATCATGGCGATTTTATCCACAAAGAAAGAACTAAGGGTGTTGCAGGATTTCTGAGTGGGGGCTTGAGTGGGAAGGGTCCTGGTGTCAGTGGTAAGTTCCCCCATAACTCTAAAAATCTCTTTAGATTTAATAGGTGCGGAGAGGATTCTATCGGTGATGTGTGCAGATTTGGCCGCAATAATTGCTTTCTTGTACTTCTTGCGCGCAATCAAGTAGGTATCTCTGCTCGTGGCGCAGTAATCTCTTCTCCACCTGCGCTCGAGTTGGCGGAGTTCGAGATGTTGCTGTTTCAGGCTAGAATTATACCATTTGTGGGAGTGACTGTGCCGGGACCGAGGGAGTTTTGTTAAGGGGGCCAGGGCATCAGTGGCTGATAGCAGCCAGTGGGAGATGTCATTGGCCAGCTTGCCAGCGCTGAGGTCAGGCGTGAGGGGGGGACGCGATTTTGAGAGGAGATCGAGAAAGCCCTGGGTGTCAACGGTCTTCCATTTTCGCGCCATGCCACCCTCTGAAGGGGGGACCTTGATATGGCCAATGATGGTGAGAGTGGTCTCGACCAAGAAATGGTCGGACCAGATGCAGGGGGTAATCACTGGGTGCGAGAGCTTAATCCCGAGGGTCCATATGTGGTCAAGGATGTGACCTCCGGTGTGAGTGGGGGCATCTATGTGTTGTTGCAGATTGAGGGATGATAAGGTCTCGAAAAGCTCAGTGACCTGGGGGCCAGCATCCTCATGCTGGAACCAGTAATTAAAGTCCCCGAAGATGGCCACACGGGTGGAGGAGGTAGTGAGGTTGGCCAGTTGTTCAGAGAAAGACGAGGGAAAGAGAGGCATGGAATATGGAGGACGATATAGTACCACGAGCGAGATGGCACCCTCGTTCGTGCCCAGGTTGATCACAATGTTGTCGACTGCTGGGAGGG
Organism: Lissotriton vulgaris; assembly: GCF_964263255.1. NCBI lineage: Eukaryota > Metazoa > Chordata > Amphibia > Caudata > Salamandridae > Lissotriton > Lissotriton vulgaris. Next base: position 169,633,378 of record NC_141687.1, on the reverse strand, counting down.
TGAGCGAGGAGGAGGAAATGAGTTGTAGGTTTTTCCTAATTACTGCTGCCACGCCCCCTCCATGACGACCGTCCGATCTATTGACGTTCAGCATGTTTACCTCTCACCATTAATTACCAAATGGACTACATAATGGCCATGGGTGATTTTCTGGAATGTGTAGTTGCGAATTAAAAGGATGCCGTAGAGGGTGAGCCTGGAGCCTAATCGAGGGAAGAATGGGAGAGGGCTGCAAGAAGTGGTAAAGTGCATAAAAGTAGGGTGAAAAGAGAGGGGACTTTGAAGACACGTTTATGGCATTTTGGTAAGTTGAAAAACAAACTGGATGGTTATGATGATTTGGTAATTAATGGTGAGAGGTAAATTGCTCCACATGAATTCTGAGAGATGGTAGGGTTGGCTCACGGGTGATATTTGAGCCAGAATTGAACAAAAAGGCATCTTAAAGAAAAGTTTAGTCGCCAAATGTGGAGCAAGTAGTGAAAGAATTGGTTGTAAGACACTGATTGTGTTCTCAAAGTGAGAAAAGATTGAGTGTATGTGGTGAAACACCAAGTCATCATGAATCAGTACTATTTTCATGGTGGAAAGTGTGCATGTATTTCATCTGCCTGATGGACTATCATATGATTCTGAATGGTATGCAGTAGTTCTCGTGAATGTTTTCTCCAAGTAGATGGAGGTTGAATTTGTAAGAAGTATTGCGACTGAATCGGGCAAAGTAGTTTTTCATAGGGTTTTCAGGAGGCAATGTTGTCTTTTTTAGATGGCACGGTGTAGTAGTCAGAATATTGTGGAAGCTATGCAGGAGATGATGTAGTCAAATCAACACCCTTTCAACTCATGAGGGTAATGAGAACCAAAAACAACGTTGGTGGTAAGGATGTGGAAGCAGAAACCAACAAAATTCCCTACTCGAAGAGTGGTAGGATAAGGTCCAGGGATTAGGCTATGGTGAACCTAGGAATTAAAGGAAAGGATTTTAATATGTTTATGGAACCACTAAAGGTGAAAAGTGTTCATGTCTGGCAAGTGGTTTTACGTAATGGCCAGAATTGGAATAAGAAGAGAGTTGCTTAGTATTGTTGGACAGGTGAGACGCTTAGAAAAGGTGTGTGGTGAGGAAGTGACAGAAAGGGAGTGATGCTAATGAAAGCATATAATGCTTTCATGAGGCCAACATATCCTTGTCATGATGATGATGACAAGGATATGTTGTGGGTTGCAAGGAGCCCGGTTAGGCAAAATGTGATCATGAGAGGGTGTTGGAGCAAGACTGGTACATAGGAGAGGAGTTTCTGCACCATCCAAACTCCACACCAAGCAAGCGAGAGGGAGGTAGGGCATGCTGATTACCTGTGAGATTACATAATTGTATCCTGTAGTAGTGAAGCAACTTGGTTCGTATCCTGGTCTTTTGTTCTATATTCAGTGTTCACAGGGATTTCATGTTCAGATGCGGTTGTAGAGGAAGACTGTTTTTTTTCAGTGCGGCTGCAGGTCTTGTTGCTCATCCTGGAATGTATTCATGTAAGCACTATGGCATGGGCTGTGAGGTCACTAGGTTCAGACTGTGGCAGCTGCGTCTGGGCAGGCTTGGTGGCTCCATGGCATTGTTGTATATTAATGCATTTCTTCAATCAGTTTCTCACTAAAATAACTAATAGCAGAAAGTGTGAAGGAAGATACATAGAGGAGAATCGCAGCCAGAAGAGAAGCATGTGATAGGTAAAAGGAGACACCACATGCTGATGTGGTATTCTGGTTTGGATGCCATTGTCCTTCCCCGCTTACCTGTCTTGCTGCTCAGCCTGTGTGGTGAATAGTGGAATGTTGTGTGTGATGTAATGATAGAATGTGTGGGATGCCTGGTGGATGGATAACAGTTGGGAGAGAGGGCTGAGCAGCAAGAGAGCTGCTCCTGGTGGAGCTTTAATAATTCTATGATTCAAACTTGTAATCTTCAATAAACCTACTTAAATCATCACATCTCGGCTACAGCTTATCCTATTACATTTGGCGACGTTTGGACTGAACCTACACTGCAAAAAACATCAAGAAACTTCATGATCAAGATTAACAAGTGAGAGAAAAGTATTTATCAATGGCTACTCAAGTTTACTGGCACCCCAACTAAGCCCCACCAGTGACCTACCACTGGTCGCCCACAAATTTCGGATGTGCCAGTTACTACCTGCATACAGTTCAAGTATGCCAGTTCCTACCTGTTCACAGGGTCACGCTGCTTCCTTCCTGCCTCTACTCGTCATTGAGGGCACTGCCTGGTCAATACAGAAGAGCGTCAGGGACTACTGCAATTTTCACACTGCCCTTCAGCCTTTAGAGAGTAAAAACGGGAGAAGGAAATTAAAAACGGTACAAGGAAGGTCATCCGGTTTAGTAATTCCTAATTTGCATCAGAGAGACGAAACCGGAGAAAAAGACACAACGGAAACAAGTGGTTATGTACTGCCACCTGGTGGAGGTATGTTTGACTTTTGTTTGTCTTATCTACATCTTTGTATGGGATTAACCCCTTCGATGCTGTTGACGGAACGGTTCCGTCATGCACGTCGGTTGAGCTGTGCGGATGACGGAACCGTTCCGTCATGACTCCGCCCGCGCAAGGCGGAGTCAGCATGGGCGGGGAATTCGCGCCGCAGCGATGCGGTTAAAAGAATACCTGTTTTTGCGGCTCGTTTTTTGCGTGACAGATGGAAATCTCCAGCTCTGCTACTTGCACTCTTTGTCAATTGTTATTGGGGCAGTTTGGGACTTTTTCCTAATATCGGCAATTAATCCGCCTCAGTTTATGGCGCTCATGCTACATTTAACTTGTGCATGTGGTGACAGTTGACCATTACTGGTCATTCCTTCCCGTCATTGCCACGAGCTGCCTTCAACGCACGCACTCTTACATATGTATTCCATTGCTACCATACCACGCGTGCACTTCCTCGCATGGTTATCTGCCATCTCGATCTCTTTACAGCATGGTGACGCCAAGAGCCATCCGGCACGGCGTCACCCTCCGTGCCTCCATCTTGTGAACGTCATTCTATCAATTATTCAGACAGCTTCCTAACGCGCGCTGCTAATCATGTTATGTACTTAGCGCTGCCAACCATGTTCTGTACTTTCCAATACAACATTTTCTAGCTATGGCGACAAGAATTTTAGATTCTATTAAGGACACGGAGGCGAGGATTATGCTTTCTCATTTCTTTACTGCAAAACACAGCAGCCAATGAAAGTAAAACTACACATGTAAAAATCTACAAGGCTTTGAACCACGCCTCCAATGTAACGTCCAATCACATCATGAACAAGCATACAAAGTAGAGAGACACTAATCCTGCCTCCTCTTTCTTTGCACGAAGAAGTCCCATAAGAACAAACAAAGTCTTTGAATTCTCAACTGAGAAATTAACAGTTCCTGTAATAGGTTCTCAACGGAGAACAATCCAACACCAGCGAAAGCGTCTGTTTCCATCCGGAAGACACGTCCACTCCATCCGGAGAAGGCACTCAACTTTTGTTGGAGTCATTTCCTACAATAGAAAAATAAGTTTGAGAAAGGGAGCCCATAACTACATTTGTCTTTGGGCGGACATAAAAGTTGTTAAACAGTATGATATCAACACAACTTTACAGTTGAATAACTGTCCCACCGGGTGGGATAATCCTCTCCTCCGTGTCCTTAATAGAATCTAAAATTCTTGTTGCGATAGCTAGAAAATGTTGTATTCTATGGCAGGACCGCTACCTGATTGAATTTCCCGGCCAGGTATTCTGCCACCACCGAGATCTTGCGATCCAGGCAAAATTGCCAAAATTCTTTAACAATGTGCACCAGCATGCGGGACCTCGCCCCCCCAAGGCGGTTGATGTATCTCACCGCTGAGACATTGTCCATTCGCAGCAGAATGCAGCAGTTGCTCCTCAGTGGTGAGATAGACTTGATGGCAAAGGACCCTGCTAGCAGCTCCAGGCAATTTATATGTAAGCTGAGTTCGTCTGCGGACCATCTTCCTCCTGTGGTAAATTCTCCCCAGCGAGCGCCCCAACTCCACAGACTAGCGTCGGATTCGATCACCACGTCCGGGGCGGATCCGAAGATTGCTCTCCCATTCCAAGCTGTCATGTGCTCCAACCACCACAGAAGCTCCTCTCGAGCTTCCTGGGATAAGGGAATGAGATGGTCGTAATGATAGTTCTTCCTCAGATAAAGGATTTTTAGCCTTTGCAGGGCTCTGTAATGTAAAGGTCCTGGGAAGACAGCTTGGATCGAGGAGCCAGGAGGCCCACAATTCTCGCGGGCACTCTCAACGAAATCATCTCCTAGTCTAAGGTGGATCTGATTTCCCTCTTTATGGACCTGACTTTGCTCATAGGAAGAAGGAGTTGAGTGGATACTGAGTCTATCATAAAGCCCAGAAATTCCATCTGTTGGCTTGGTAACATCACAGACTTCTTGACATTGATAATGAACCCCAGATTCTGTAGCAGGGTCGTCGTCCACTCCAGATGAGAGAGGAGGAGATCCCGATCCTGCGCCAGAATCAGCATGTCGTCGAGATATATAATGAGGCGCACCCCCATCTCGCGAAGGCGAGAGACCACCGGTTTGAGTAGCTTGGTGAACACCCATGGTGCTGAGGAGAGGCCGAAGGGGAGTGAACGATATCGGTACCATACCCCCCTTTCCAAGGAAACTGTAAGAATTTTTGATGAGAGGGGCAAATGGGGACCGTGAGGTAAGCATCTTTTAGATCCAGGCGGACCTTCCAGTCCTTCTCCAGCAGGAGATCTCGCAAGAGGTGAATACCCTCAATCTTGAAGTGACGATATACTACAAAAGGGTTGAAATCTCTCAAATTTAGAACTAGGCGCTGGCCGCCACCCCTTTCCTGGACCAAAAAGACATTGCTGCAAAAACATCCTGGAATGAAGGGTCCTACAGCATTGGCTTGTTTGGCTAGCAAGTCTTCCAGCTCTGAGTCTATAAAACCTTGCTCTAGATGGGAAAAAAGGAGACGGTGAGGAGGGACGGTTTGACGAGGACACTCTATCATCTCTTTGCAATACCCTTAAACCGTCTGAAGGATCCAAACGTCTGACGTAAGGCTTCCCAAGACCTCACAAAATGTCTCAATCTGCCTCCCAGAGGCATCACAGGGCTCACCGGACTTACCAGAGGACTGATTATCAAAGTTCTTGTAGCCTCGGTTGACCCCTCGATTGTAGCGACCTCTGAATCCGCGGGATCTGGACGGGTAGAATCCCGCCTGGTCAGGCTCTTGGGTGTATCCCCCTCTGCCACGTCGAGGGGTGTATCCTCTCTGGGGACTGTTATTAGAGAAGCGGCCGGTCGATTGTCCCCTGCCATGCCCGGCCCTTCCGGAGACCTGATGCAGAACTCTCTTCAGAGACGCTTGTGACTTGTCAAGGGACGCAAACTTCGCAATGTCTTTAACAAATTTGTCACCAAATAGTTGCCCCTCGGCCAGGGGGCCTGGCTCTGAAGAGACCAACTCAACCAGCTGTGGATCAATACGCAATAGGACAGACTTCCTTCTCTCAGATGCAAGGGCGCAGTTAGCGTTCCCAAGCATGCAGATAGCTCGCTGCGCCCAGCCAGCAAGAACTTCAGGATGGATTGCGGCACCCGTTTCTTGAGCCTGGAGGGCCAATTCCAGTATTTATGCCAAGGGGCCCGAAAGGTCGAGGACCTTGTCCTGGCACGCTCTAAGCACGCGATCAATCCCCTTCTGTGGGTCCTTCTTATATTTCTTCAGGAAGGTTGTCATGGAGGTGTCAATGTCAGGGGTCATGGCCACTTTGTGGGCAAGGTCTGGACGTGGGCACTCTGATTTCAGGCAAGCCCTCACTTCCTTGTCAAAGGCTTTGCGCAGATGAGATTATAGGTATTCTGCCACAGGAGGATCTGGGGTGGACTATGTCCGAGGGGTCGAAGGAGAAGGGAGAAGGAGTGACCGGGGAAGAGGAATGTTTGCGCTTCTTGGTGCGTTTACGGTGCTTGGAGGCCTGTGAGGAATCAGTATCGGTGTCCGTGTCAGTCGTGGTATCTACGATCATGACGGGAGAGGACTGGGACCGGGACGGGTCGGGTTCTGCGTCTGTGAAGGCCTCTTTAGATTTACACAATTTAGAGTAGGAATGAACATGAGGCCAGGAGGGGTCTGGGCCCTTCTTTGGAGGGGGGGGACTTATCCTGGCTAGGGCTAGGAAGGGGTTTGGGCTTGTCGGGGACTAGCAACTCTAATTTTTTGGCTAGGGGAAGCAGGGCTGATGAAAGGGCCTTGTCAAGTTTAGCATCAAGTTTTCTGTCAATGAGGTCCTCCATGGACGCGTCATTATATTATTCCTCATCGCCCTGTTCTGTATACGCAGGGATAGGCCAAGTCCCTCCCTAGCGCGGGACGCGCTGAAATGCAGCCGCGGCTGCCGGCAGCTTCACGGGGGAGAGGGACCTAAAGCGCAACACGCGCTAAAACTAAGGGGCCTGAAAGGAAGGAAAACGGAGCGTGGCAGGGGTGCCGCGCTATGATCTAAAACACAAATAACTCGGTGCGAGTGCAATTCAGCAATACAACACAATGTAAGTTCAAATATGGCAATTACCATAATAATATCAATCAATACTATTTGATATGAACATTAAGCACACAAGTAAAGCATGACAGAGTAGAGAGGCACTTATCTGGGCTGCGGAGCAGCAAAGAAAGAGGAGGCAGGATTAGTGTCTCTCTACTTTGTATGCTTGTTCATGATGTGATTGGACGTTACATTGGAGGCGTGGTTCAAAGCCTCATGGAGATTTTAGTTTTTTACATGTGTAGTTTTACTTTAATTTGCTGCTGTGTTTTGCAGTAAAGAAATGAGAAAGCATAATCAGAAGCCTCCGGTCCTGTCATAGCATTACCTTTGATTGGGACGATTTCGGCAGATTTCTGAGCATTTAATCCAGCGTGTCAAGTTCTACAGTTCTACAGCGACGCGCACGCTTATGACTTATTGCGGTCATAGTCTACATTAATCCCTTACAACAATGGCATTATCATACTAACGTCCGACTTTTCAGTGTTGCACACGCTAAACAGAGTCCTTATTTAATTCAGCACATCTAAGTCCAGCGATGCGCACGCTATAATTATATGCTTATTTTGTTCGGCAGTTCGAGTCCTTACGTTTGGCAACCTTTCCGTGTAAATTCTTCTATGTATTGTTGTGCTCCTATTGCTGCAGGTCATGGATCATTTCCGTTGCAATGGAACAGTTGCATTTAACAAGGAGTTAAGTCAGCCTCCGAATTATGAACACAGTCCTTCATCTGTTCCTGACAATGGTGTCTACTTCATTTGTTTTAATGTATTGTTTTATGGGGGACTGTATTTAGATTTTCATATGTTTTGTACATCATTATAGAAGAGGTCTTATTACTTTTATGCCTAATTGTACATGGGATTAAGAATGCTTTCTGTGGTATGCGTTTTTAATTCGTTGAATATTTAATATTTACAGTTAATTTTTTATTTGGGCATACTAAAGGTAACTTCTATTGTTTTAGTGGTTTTATTCCATTGCTATCAATATGATTCATTTTTTTTGGAAAGCTTCATGAATTGAAGTATACGTTTAATAATCCGCCTTCTTCCATTTTGGAATGAATGCATATCTTACTATTAATTAAGATGTTGCCTATTGGATTTCTGACCTTTAGTACATGATATTCATTTAATTTATTTTAATTTACAGTGCTATGCATTAGCATATTAGCATGTGACTTTCCACCATTTAGTGCCTGTGGATTTATCACCCATTTGTTTTCTACCTGTTATTTTTTCTATAGTATTTCGCACGTGACTTTCCACCTTTACTTAAAACTTTTGCCCGTGAAATCGTCACCTACACATTTTAGTGTATGATGTTTTATTTTAAATTATAATACTTTGCATGTGACTTTCCACTTTTACTGAAATTACTGCAGTGGATTAGTCACCTACATATTCAAAAATTTACAGCACGTTGTGTACACATTACTTAGTAGGAATTGTAATTAAGTTAAGTATGTCTTGCAGTAGCTATTAGCTATGATTTTCTATGGGTGTTTTTCATTTTCGCAAGGTTCTTGTGAGTGACTTGCTACCAATTTATTTATTTGAATTAGAGTACCCCTTGTGCTTTACATTTTCGCTATTCTTTTTAAATTGTTGACATCTCTGTTACCTTCACCATGCTAGTCTGGCCAACTAGTGTGTTCCGTTGGTGGCATAGAATTCAATCTCTTGCATTTTTTAAAAAAAACTTTAGTGCCAAAGTATGTAGTGAAACAATCCCATTTTTTTTTATTTGAAAGGGGTGAAGAGGTGATCATATTGGATTCATTTATGCATTTATTGAAAGTTTCAATTTTACAATGTGAGTTTCAATTTTAGAATGACCATGCTCTATGTTTACATTATTCATTTGTTTGCGTCCCTTTAAGGGGGAAGTTGGTGTGTTATTCTTGTTTGGATGCCATGTACCTTCCCCGTTTACCTGTCTTGCAGCTCAGCCTGTGTGGATGAATGGTTGGAATGTTGGAGTGTGTGATGTAATGAAAGAATGTGTGGGATGCCTGGTGGATGGATGACAGTTGGGGGAGAGGGCTGAGCATCAAGAGAGCTGCTCCTGGTGGGGCTTTATTAATTCTATGATTCAAACTTATAATCTTCAATAAACCTACTTAAATCATCACATCTCGGCTACAGCCTATCTTATTACAGCTGAGTTTCCACGTCTTTATTGTAATCCACAAAAGTGGGTAGAAACATGACTGACCAGGCGGGGAATTTAAACTCAAAATCCAGTGTCAACACATCTTCCCCTTTATATTGATTATAACAAACCTAATTAAAAACATATAAAACGTAAAAGCAATCTGCAAAATAAAAACACACAATGGAACACCCACATTAGTAATGAGACAGAAGTTCGTGAAATGAGAGAAACTACTGAAATAGAAGTACATGTTAACAACTGCACACAGTCCTAACGTTCAGGAAGGACACGTGTAGAACACACTACACATAGTCCTGGAACCTTGTAAGTATAACCGTAACACATCCGTACTCTCGGCACACAACACACTCCCATCACCACTCGCAATTACATCCTCACTCCACTGAGTTAATAACCTGTACTTGTTACACCATTTGTTATCGTCCTGCATAATGAGACGGTTCTTGACTCTAGGCACTCTTTTGGATTTCGAAAACCTGTAACGACCTTTCACCCCAATACCAGGAAGCTGAACCCTGACACAATATCCAGGTTTGATGTACGAGGTTTGAACCCTTTCCTGCCTCACACCATCCGAATACTTCTTTTGAGAAGCTTCACGTCTCACTTTTACAGATTCATGGTTCCTTTCCTTTACCCAATCCCCCATCCCAGGACCAGCCGATTTAGTCACAGGTTTGTACCCCTTGAGGAAAGCCAATGGAAGGAGGCACCACACACCTAGGAGGAGTTTCCTTTTCCTTATTGTGATCTACGCAAGTGGATGGAAACATGACCGACCAGTCAGGCAAAACCCTACAACTGCTGTTCAGTTCTAACTATCACATTCCAACATCACTGGATTCTAAACCCAGAATCCAGATCCAACACCAGGCCTGAGGGTTTGAAAGGGAGCAGAAAAAACACAGTAAGTGTGTTCCAGGTAGCAGAGTTGCAGCAATTGGATGTTATTCAGAGCAGAGCATGACCGGGCAAGTCAGTGCACATGAACAGTCAAAGGAGCACTTTTTGGGGAATATAGAGTGAAAGGCACTAAGAAAAGTAGGTGACTCTAATCAACGTGTTTGCATTGCTTGTTCCATAATTCTCTATTTATCTCTGAATGTGTTAGGGTTGTCTGTATGATGGGATGACCCCTCTATCACTTTTGTGCCTCCATCCATCCTCTCTCCCATACAGCAAGATGACTTCTGTCCATTTTCCCAACAGACACTAAATCGTGGAGAGATCGTAGTACTGGCTCCTTCTTTATACAGCAGCTTGTAGAGATCATACGAAAAGAAGCCTGCACCGACTCCGTGGACGAGCTTTTCCGTAAGGTGGGGACAATAATGACTAAAATTATTGAAGCAAGAGGGACATGGTTAAATGGTCAAACAGCTATTTTAAAGGTTTTATGATGCATGGCATAAACCTATTTAGGACTACCTTTTGGAATATTTATATGTAAATAGTGTTAGAAACAGCATATCTCCATTACTTCGCTGTCATCCCATATGTGATGTACTCTCTAGGACCCTCTAACAGTTACCTTTTTATAACTCCCAATGATCACTTCCCCTCTGAGAATACCACCTTTCACCTGTTCTGCAGACCTGACTGAAGCAAAACCTCCTTCAAGGAAATCACATGCCCCCTCCTTTTAGCCAATCATTTCTTTATATTTGGCTTCAAACATCCAGGCAGTTCCTCCAGCGAATGTAACTAGGTTGGTCAGACTATGCTATCATTGCGGTCATCATTTCTCCACACGCCCCCTGCGATATAAACTACGCAGCTTTTGAGTACACAGGACACGCCAATTATAGAAAGGTATCTTTAATTGTAAGCCGGAACGGCCCCTGGAGCTGCCGGAGATCCTCTGCAACTCCTTTAGCTCTAAGATTCTCCCAGGAGTTCAAGATGCAGTTTGCATCAGAACTAAACAACTATCACCAGAAGAAAAGTGTTTTACAATTCTAAAACATAACATATCTCCTTTTCTTAATAAACAAAAAAGAGGGACACACATTAGAACATTAAACCTTGCATCATCATAACAGCAGTTGAACATATTGTTACCATCACTAAATAACTACATAATCCTTATACCACACTGGTGTTTGACTGAATCGTCCACTTAGTCTCCTCTCACCAATGCCAAGTCCACATTCTCTGTCACCCCTTTTTCTCAGGCATTCACACTCTTAAGCCTCAGAACACGACACCCCTCTCCTGGCATTCCACCATCTTCCATCAGACAACAACAGTACATTTCCCCATGCATTCACTACCTTCCTAGGATCCGACAAGTTGAAAAATACCTTCTTCACTAGATTTCCTGAACACACCCTCACCAACATGCCTTCAGTAAAATTTCTACCCATTTTGGATCACTTTTTCATTGTGCCTTTGAGGATATTGTGATTGATAAATGTCCTCCTTTTCATGCAAGGCTTCCTTCTGTATCCTCTTTTGCCATTATATTGTACAAAGCACTCTTCCCTTCAACAAACAGAAAGGTGTCTCCCCAGTCACTGTATGTGGGGATGTTCTGTAATTCCACAACATTTATTTAATGTGTTTTCTCCAACAAATGTTATTTGTCGTAGCCAATTGCAAACTTTCCCCCAATATGCAGTTGAAGCCCTCAATAATACCATTTCCCTTTGGATGATAAACTGGGGTCCTGCTTTGCTTGATACCTCACTTCATCTGATAGCAACTTCTAGCTGCAGATTCCTTACCTTTGAATAGATATCCAAGCCATCGTTCCAGGCAGTGGGCGGACAAATTATTAGATGGGAAAGTTGTGAATAGAACTGACGTCAGCGAGCATAATCTTATGCTCAAATTTACTCGAGCAAAATCCAGCCATTTGGAATGATAATCCATTAGTACAATGGCCAACCTATCAATCAATCAATCCCAAGCAATCAAAAGGACCACAGATTTCCATACCAACTTTCTCCCATGCTTTTTTTGGCCATTCCACGGGACTAATTGTGGTTTCCTTAAGTGAATGCGTTTGTCACTGCACATGCATGAAATGCAATCTCTAACCTATCTTTTAATTTGCCTGTCCATTCCTGGTCACCAGAACTCCATTCTGATCTTCCTTTTCATTGCTGACATGCCACCATGTCCCTCATGCATTATACCCAACCAGAACCACTAATTTGTCATTCCTCCTCACAATATCGTTTACTAACGACAACCACTCCCCATGCATTTTTCTAGAGAATCAAGTCATCATCAAATTTCCAGCCGGACACCTTAGGCAACATATCCATCACCTTCTTTAATGCAGAATCGGCTACCACACCTTTCTTCCATTCCTTCTCCTCAATGGCTTGACAGATTTCAGATATGTCTGCAACTGTCCATTTATCATCACCCACATCACTGTCACCCTCAGGAGGCAACCTGGACATGCAATCATAATTTGATTCTTATACCTAGAACGTATTTCACAGACAAATGATATTCCTGTAAGCGATGCAGCCATTTTGCAATGCATTGTGTGACTTTCGTACCACCTGCAATAGAGTTCAAGTCAAATGACGGTTTGTGATCTGTCCGAAGTTCAAATTGGATTCCCCAAACAAAAATCTGAAAATGTTGTACTCCCCACCATCATGCCAGCGTTTCTTTCTCTGTAACAGAGTACCTTTTCTATGCCCCTTTCAGTGTCCTTGACGCAAATGCGACAACCCTCTCTTTACCATCGTGTTCTTGCATTAAAACCGCACCCAGTAACAACAGTAGTATTATCAGTAGGGTCAATGGCTTAAGTGTTACCGCCTTTCCAATTTCTTTTTTTATGGTATCAAACTCTTTCCGACATTCCTCCGACCAAGAATAGGTTACACCTTTGTACATCAATTCATGCAAAGTATGCACTCTCTCAGCAAAATTATGTACACATTTGGAGTAATACTACACCAGCCCAAATAATTACCTTAATTGGACCTTATCTTGCAGAGCAGGAGCCTTCTCTATAGCTTATACCGAATTGTGTTTTGGCTTGATCCCACTAAATTTCAAGGCATGTCCGAAGTAAAAATCAGCATTTTTCCAAACCAATCGTAACACCAGCTTTTTCCAATCTCAACAGTACATTCTTTTGTATTGCATCATGTTGTTCCATACCTACGCCCCACACCAAGACATCATCCTGAAACACCAAAATGTTACTCATGTCCCCTACAATCTTTGCATCACTCTTTGAAATACTGCTGACGCGAATGCTAGACCAAATGGCATGCGGACACATTGAAATCCCCCTTCAGGGGAATGTTGTTAAATGTTTCGACTTCGCATGCAAACATACTTGGTGGTAGGCATTGAACAGATCCAAGGTAGAAAAATATCTACCTCTAGAGACTCTTGCTAACATTTCATTAATACGAGGTAAAGGATGGCAATCCCCCCATATGCATTTGTTTAGATCTCCTAAGTCCACACACATGCGGATGTGGCCATTGTTTTTTTTTGTTGCAATAACTATGGGACAGCTATTCTGAAGCCTCAATGGGGTATATGACTCCATTTTCATACAATCTCTGCAGCTCATCCTTAATTGCACCCCTCCATACCAATGGATTATTCCGCACCTTATGCACCATAGGTTTAGCAATCTCCTTGAGCATAATCTTATGCTCAAATTTACTCGAGCAGCCTAAATCCCCACTAAATAGCTTGGGAAACTTAACCCATTTGCAATTATCTTGAGTTAACAATACCTGTCGAGGATAATTTGGGTCTTGAATAATCCCTAATGCCTGTTTTATCCTTCCAGCCCAGAAGTGATATCCCTTTCTCCACCATATACACTTTAGCTGATGTGTTTCAGCCCTGAAACTTTAAATCTTTGATAAGATATCCAAGTATGGATAACTTCTCGCCACAATAACCTTCTGGCTCCATGTCTTTAGGAGTTAGTTTAGGGAATTTAGTTTATCCCTGGTAGGTTTGTCAATAATGGTAAAAGGCGAACAAGTATCCGTCCAAAAGAATACTTCCACACCACTTACACCCACTCAACACTTTGGTAGATGAACTTTCACCAGACATTGCAGCAACTTTTTCAGGGTTTTGTTTACCATCAACAATTCTACCACTTCTATGTAGAGTCACTATTGTTTGACTCTACATAAATATAATCTGACCCCATGCCTCTCAACATATTTACTCCCTCTTCTAGTTGTGCTCATTCTGCATACTCTTGGAAATGACCTTATTTGTTGCACTTAAAGCACTTCCTCCTAATAGCAGGACAATTGTTTGCTTCTCAGTATGTCAGTCTTTGCTACATCTAAAAGACAAACTTTTTTTGGAACAGGTTTTGCTTTCCCCTAGAACTTATTTTCTCGTTTAGTACCCCGAGTTTGACTTGCCCCATCTCCACTCTTTAATTCACTCGAAGTATTTTCCATGTGTTTCACCACATCAATTGTTTTATCTAATGTGGGCTCCTTCAAGTCCAAGATCTCTCAAATCGTTAAACTTGCATGTACCAGCCAACCTCAGTAGAGTCGCTACATATTGTCCAATTGACTCCCCAGATTCCTGACCACGTGAAACAAACTTGTGTCTTACTACTACAACACTTAATTTTTTTCTATAGTTCGCTTCCAGAGCTAACAGAACATCCTGATACACGTCTGCACCATCATGGTCTGACCCATTAGCATCTCTATTTACTGGAGTAGGCAATGTATTTAAAACTTTCCTGCCTTCCACACCTAAACAGTTTTTTAAGATGGGCAATTTTCTTTGTAGCAATATACACATCTCCCCCAATTGCTTAAATGTACGTCAAGAATGTTTCCTTCCAGGTATGTGGCTAGCGGCCGAACATGGAGAACGTGAGCTAGAGGAGCTTTGTAGCCCAAGCCGCTCTGCCCATCTATCTGGCCATCATCCGTCACCACTCAACAAAGGAGACAACTCTCCTGACTACCCCCACCTATTCTGCTCCTGCGGTCCAAGTGTGCAGAAGATTGTGCCAGGGAATTAGCGAGGAGCTGAGGTTATCCGGAAGGTGGAGGAGACGCCAGACCGAGGCAGTAAGAGAGGTCTGTGAGCTGTAAGGCCGAACGGCCGAACTGCGGAACGAGGGACAGAGCCATGGCGGGGCTAAGATCACTGGTAAAGAAATGGAGTTTGGTCCTTGGACGGGGGGCAGCTGGACCCAATATAACAGTACAAAAGACAATTTGCTAGCCCACCCACTTATTTCGTCTCGCTACAAGCTAATGAGACTAACAAACAAAAGGCCGGGTCAATTTGTTTGTATGGGTAATATTATTTAACCCTTTTATTCATATATTTTTACTTGGAATGTAACAATTTCATGGGCAAGAAGAACACTTTATAATCACTTGCAGAGAAAATATTTACAAAAGAATTCACGAAAGAATACAAAAACATTTACACATATTTACGCCAACTGGACATGTATTACATATACTATACACAACAAACTTCTCATGAAAATGGTATTTCTTGACTCTATAAACAATAGTTGATTTTTGAGAGCTAGTCAGGGCACTGTTAACCAGAAAATTGGTAAACAAAGGATGTAAAAGGCAGTAATCAAAAAACCAATCAAATTATTTCAAACCAACGAATGTTTAAACCCAACACCAAGGGGGTACTGATATTGGAATTTGTCTGCCGTCTTGCCGACGCGTTTCGAATCTGTAAATAATTGCAGATTCTCCTCAGGGCTCTCTCAGTGTTATGATTCTGCACAAAAAATATAAGAAACGAAGTTTGTTTTAAGATTTTGTATTTCTAAAAGATTCCCCACTGTTGCTGTGTTAAGGTGGGTTGATTTACCTTTGTGTCCGGAGCGGAGGGCTCTCGTGGATTAGATTGGGCACATGGCACTGTGCGTCGCGAATTGATTGGAGTAAAGTTTAAATCTGTAAGACATTAGTTCACGGGCTTAGAAGGCCATCTCGAGTGGAACAGAGTGACTACTACAGACCCCAAGGCAGCATGTTCATACCTTATCTTGAGTCAAGCGTAGTTATCTACTTCAATTCCTCATTTGGCTCGTCCTACTTAGTTTGTGCGACCTAAGGAAAAATTGAGGTCGCGTTCAGTTTTGGTCATAATTCTAGTTCAGAACACTAGGACATTATTGGGACAAAGTGAAATTATTTGAAAGGCACATACCTAGAGTCTCGGGTTTTGGCACAAGGCGGCGGTCGCCATGCCGTGTGTTTCTTTGTTGGACCCGGTCTCTGTTTGTAGCGGGAATGAGTTTTCCCAGTCCTTTTCAGCAGCGCTGTTTACTCGCGCTGTAAAGCAAGAGTGGGAGGGTGGGGGTTAACTCAGTTATGGTTGCGAGTGTAGAGCAGAGTTAACTCGTCGGAGCATGAATTACACTAACCTTCCTCTCGCACAGGCGAACCAGGGACTGCTTACGTTGGAGACGCCTGGTGGCTGTAGCGGGCGCTTACATCATGGCGAGCCGGGTACGTGGCATTCTGGGAGTTGTAGTTCAACGGGGATACATTATAGCCTCGAAATTTCGGAGAGTGAATTTAACCCCGTTTGGGTAGTGTTGAATTTTAATATTAGGTAAGCTTCTTTTTTCAGTAGTATTTGGTCAACATTTACTCCTTTTTTAAGTTGATTAATACTAAAGAGCACGGTCCATTTGAACTCATTGTCGCCATGCTGTTTGTCAACATAGTGTTGCACAAGGGGCGCGTTTAATACCTTGTTTTTGACCCGTGATTTGTGTTGTGTCATACGGGTATTAACCTGCTGCGTGGTCTTGCCAATATAGATTTTATTGCAAGGACAAATTATAGCGTAAACGACATTTTTTGTTTTACAATTGGTCAAATTGGTGTGCGACCAAGATATGTTGTGGTGTTGGAAGACCGTGCCCTCAATGGTTGTATCACAAGCGATACAATTCCCGCACCTGCGATGTCCCTCGATCGGTTTTAAGCCCCATTTAGATATCAGGTCACTTTTCGGTGTTTCTAGTCTGATGTCTGCACGGACTAGTTGTTGACCAATATTTTGATTCCTTCTGAAGGCGAATATTGGGCGGGGGATAGGTGTCTCCAGTTGTTCCAACAAGTGCCAATTTTTTAGTATCACTTGGCGAATGTTGTGGGTTTCGGCACAGAATGTCGTTACGCATACCAAGTTCTCAAGGTCGCGTTTAACCTTTGTTGCCCAGTTTGAAAGGGATTCCAAATCCTTCACATTGGAAAGAGCTTATCCATTCCTCAAAGAGGACTACTATTCTCAAACAGAATCCCGAGGGGCCTTGACAAATTTCCAAGGAAGGTCGAGAAATAGATTTAAAACATTCTCTGAAACATCATCTTCAGAGTCCTCTGGCTCAGAAGCAAGAGGGACCAGGAATAAGAAACAAACTCCTTTTTTAGAGAAGGACCAACAACAAAAAGTAAGATTCAAACCAGCATGGGAGATGCGAACCAGGAGAAACTACTACAAAACGTAGTGGGCGCTTCCACCATAGTGAACTTATCTTCCAAAATTCTGACAAAGGAGGAAGAATCTGTCCTCAACTTAGGACTCAAATTTGTACCATCTAAACAGACTGACTTCACCAAAATCAAACTAGAGGCAATAGAATTTTGCCGCAAAATTCGACTGAAAGTCTTTTTTGCTAGCCAACCCCCCAACATCAGTATGGAAACAACAGGCCTTAGGAATAAGTCCACCTTTGTCCCTAACCAAAACATCCCGAAACAGGTACATGCGTTTGAACAAGTTGTGTTGTCCTCAATTACTAAATTAGAGAACAGACACAAATTTGTCAAACAAAATATTACCAAAGGACAGCGTTTGGCCCTTAAAAATCTTAAAGATGATCACTCTTTAATCATCAAACAAGCCGATAAGGGCGGAGCAGTAGTGATATGGCCCAGAGAACAATATCTGACTGAAGGGGCACTGCAAGTGAATAACCAGGAATGGTACAGGAAACTACAGGGGGACCCCTTGCAGGAGATTCAAGCTTTAATCGCAGAGACTGTCCAAACAGGCAAAGAAAGTGGCTTCCTAGGCCCAAAAGAAAGTGAGTTTTTGGTTAAGAAATGTCCACGGACCCCGGTGGCATACTTCTTACCAAAGATCCACAAGAACTTGTCGAATCCACCGGGGAGACCAATAGTCTCGGGCTGTGATTCATGCCTCGAGCCCCTGTCTAAGTTTATAGACTTCTTTTTGAAGCCCTTTGTTACAAATGTGAAGTCCTACTTGAGAGACACCACTGACTTCCTGGTTAAGGTAGAAGGGACCCCGTTTGACCGGGAGTCACAACTTATGGTCACCATGGACGTAACGTCCCTTTACACCCAGATACCGCAAGAGTGGGCGTTGGAGGTCCTGGAACTCTATTTAGACCTAAGGGAGAGACCACACAGGGTCCCAACATCGTTCATTGTACGACTGGCCGAAATAACTCTCAAAAAAAACTATTTCCGTTTCAACAACGATTTCTTTATGCAAATCAAGGGCACCGCGATGGGGTGCCCTTATGCCCCCGAAATGGCCGTACTCTATATGGCAGAGTACGAGAAAAAGTATGTGGAGGCCGATAACCCTTTCTTCAATCAAATTGTGCACTGGTACCGTTACATCGACGACGTGTGGCTCCTGTGGCAGGGGAGCCACTCTGAGTTGAGTGACTTCCACCAGTGGCTCAATAATAGACACATGGACATCAAATTTTCATTGACTTCAAGTAATGTCAAAATGACATTCTTGGATGTGGAGGTAGGAGATGTGGGCGGTTCCCTTAAGTCTTGTCTTTTCAAAAAAGCGACAGACCGGAATACTATGCTCCACTACGGGAGCTCACACCCCAGGAACTTGAGGGCAAACTTGCCCTATGGGCAACTCCTTCGAATCAGGAGGAATTGTTCAGAGCTGGATAAATTTGATCATCATGGATCTAAATTCTGCGATGAATTGATACAACGAGGATACCCCAAAAAGCTCCTTAAACACTCTTTTAAAAGAGCACGTTGCACTCCAAGAGAAAGCCTCCTGGAAACAAAGGTTAAACGCGACCTTGAGAACTTGGTATGCGTAACGACATTCTGTGCCGAAACCCACAACATTCGCCAAGTGATACTAAAAAATTGGCACTTGTTGGAACAACTGGAGACACCTATCCCCCGCCCAATATTCGCCTTCAGAAGGAATCAAAATATTGGTCAACAACTAGTCCGTGCAGACATCAGACTAGAAACACCGAAAAGTGACCTGATATCTAAATGGGGCTTAAAACCGATCGAGGGACATCGCAGGTGCGGGAATTGTATCGCTTGTGATACAACCATTGAGGGCACGGTCTTCCAACACCACAACATATCTTGGTCGCACACCAATTTGACCAATTGTAAAACAAAAAATGTCGTTTACGCTATAATTTGTCCTTGCAATAAAATCTATATTGGCAAGACCACGCAGCAGGTTAATACCCGTATGACACAACACAAATCACGGGTCAAAAACAAGGTATTAAACGCGCCCCTTGTGCAACACTATGTTGACAAACAGCATGGCGACAATGAGTTCAAATGGACCGTGCTCTTTAGTATTAATCAACTTAAAAAAGGAGTAAATGTTGACCAAATACTACTGAAAAAAGAAGCTTACCTAATATTAAAATTCAACACTACCCAAACGGGGTTAAATTCACTCTCCGAAATTTCGAGGCTATAATGTATCCCCGTTGAACTACAACTCCCAGAATGCCACGTACCCGGCTCGCCATGATGTAAGCGCCCGCTACAGCCACCAGGCGTCTCCAACGTAAGCAGTCCCTGGTTCGCCTGTGCGAGAGGAAGGTTAGTGTAATTCATGCTCCGACGAGTTAACTCTGCTCTACACTCGCAACCATAACTGAGTTAACCCCCACCCTCCCACTCTTGCTTTACAGCGCGAGTAAACAGCGCTGCTGAAAAGGACTGGGAAAACTCATTCCCGCTACAAACAGAGACCGGGTCCAACAAAGAAACACACGGCATGGCGACCGCCGCCTTGTGCCAAAACCCGAGACTCTAGGTATGTGCCTTTCAAATAATTTCACTTTGTCCCAATAATGTCCTAGTGTTCTGAACTAGAATTATGACCAAAACTGAACGCGACCTCAATTTTTCCTTAGGTCGCACAAACTAAGTAGGACGAGCCAAATGAGGAATTGAAGTAGATATCTACGCTTGACTCAAGATAAGGTATGAACATGCTGCCTTGGGGTCTGTAGTAGTCACTCTGTTCCACTCGAGATGGCCTTCTAAGCCCGTGAACTAATGTCTTACAGATTTAAACTTTACTCCAATCAATTCGCGACGCACAGTGCCATGTGCCCAATCTAATCCACGAGAGCCCTCCGCTCCGGACACAAAGGTAAATCAACCCACCTTAACACAGCAACAGTGGGGAATCTTTTAGAAATACAAAATCTTAAAACAAACTTCGTTTCTTATATTTTTTGTGCAGAATCATAACACTGAGAGAGCCCTGAGGAGAATCTGCAATTATTTACAGATTCGAAACGCGTCGGCAAGACGGCAGACAAATTCCAATATCAGTACCCCCTTGGTGTTGGGTTTAAACATTCGTTGGTTTGAAATAATTTGATTGGTTTTTTGATTACTGCCTTTTACATCCTTTGTTTACCAATTTTCTGGTTAACAGTGCCCTGACTAGCTCTCAAAAATCAACTATTGTTTATAGAGTCAAGAAATACCATTTTCATGAGAAGTTTGTTGTGTATAGTATATGTAATACATGTCCAGTTGGCGTAAATATGTGTAAATGTTTTTGTATTCTTTCGTGAATTCTTTTGTAAATATTTTCTCTGCAAGTGATTATAAAGTGTTCTTCTTGCCCATGAAATTGTTACATTCCAAGTAAAAATATATGAATAAAAGGGTTAAATAATATTACCCATACAAACAAATTGACCCGGCCTTTTGTTTGTTAGTCTCATTAGCTTGTAGCGAGACGAAATAAGTGGGTGGGCTAGCAAATTGTCTTTTGTACTGTTATATTGGGGCTGAGATCACAGCTCTCCTCAAACACTCCACCCCACCCCCGCCCCAAAATGGGAGAAAACGCTGCACTACTCGGCGGCCTGGCTGGGACATTCCAGTCGGAGATTGGGGCCTACAGAGTAGCAATCTGAGGTTGGAAGACTCGCGGCCCCTGGCCCGACTGGGAGGCAGATGTGAAGTGCAGAGACACACCTGTCAGTGAACGCCCAAACTTAAGGCTGTAGATGGAGGTCAGGCGGTTGCGGGGGTGGAGCCACAGGGCCTGGTAGCCAGATTAAGGCTGTGTGGTGGTGTGGGCCTTGAACCCCCGCATCCCCCATTCCTCTGAAGTAGCAGGACACTGCCAAGAAGCCATCCAGACATGGACCTGGAACCCCCGGCTAGACGACGCATACAGACTGGAACCGGATACTGAGACCTCCGCGCTGACAGGCCGAGCAAGGGGAACCCAGGAGTGGAGACTTGGACCTCAGCTCCTACAGGCCTTGCTCCCGGGGTTCCCATTGCGGCAAGTGATTGTGCGGAGGGTGGCGGAGTGGTTCCGGAAGCTGAATGGCGTCGAAGGTGCCTCAGAATTTTGTCCTCTCAACATGGCGGGGTGGGAAGTCCCTGCAGAGCAAGATGGAGCGATATGTCCTCTCCTGCGTGCACAGGCTGAAAACGGGACCGAGGAGAACACACATCAATCAGGTGAGGAGGCCCAAGAACCGTCACTGAGGGACCCTATGGTGGCCATTAAAAGATATAAAGGAACCCTAGAGCCTAAACTCGACTCAGTAGTTGTTGAGATGCCATTGATGAGAGCGAAGCTTAATAAAGAGAAAGAGAGGTTCTATGAGAAATAACAACAGGTCACAGTCATTAATGAGACTACCACCTAACTAAAGCAGTAAGCCGCCTCACTACTGAAGGATAACTTCACTATGCAGGCGCGACTGGAGGACATGGAGGGCAGATCGAGGCACAAAACCCACGCCTAGTGGGGATACCTGAAAAAGCGGACATACCCTGTACTGACCTTTTTGTGGAACAATTTATCAATAAGGTGCTCCAGCCCAAGGGACTCTCGAAGTTCTTTGCGGTTGAGAGAGCACATAGGGTGCCGGCCATCCTGCCAAACCAGGCATGCCTCATCATACCATTGTAGCTCACATTTTTTGCTACAGGGAAGTGATCCTATTGGCAGCAAGGAAAGCCCCGAATTTGAAATGTGAAGCAATACCTGTTGCCCTGTTTCTAGACTGTACCCTCAGGGTCCAACAACAACGGAGAAGCTTCACTGAAGTAAAACGGGAAATAAGGAGGTGCAAACTCAAATATATGATGATTTTCCCTGCCAGGCTCCGTGTAATAGCAGACTGAAAGACATGTTTCTTTTACTCTCCCAATATAGCAATGGACTGGCTAGAGGGCTGGCGGGTGGTGGGAGAAGGTCGACAACACGGTATGCCACTTTAAGACAGCGAGAAAGCACAAACAAGTCTGAAAATAAAGAAGGGGGTGCTGATAAGGGGGGGGAGATGGCTGAATCCCTAAATGGGGTCCAAGGTGGCCCCTTGGCCCACCGCCAATACAAATGTAAAGCAGGCGTGGGGCCCGATGATCAGGTTTTATGACCCACAAAGGGGGATGGGGGAGGGGGGGGGGAGTCTTCTCCATTCGCAACAAGAGAGCAACACAGAATATGATAGAACAGGATAAGTGACAACAATACACTCATAAGCATTCTACATCAGCTACACCTTTATGCGGGTACTATTACCTCTTGAAATTCAGTTGTTGCTGGGGCAGAGAGGAGCAATTTGGTCGTAGCCTTCTTGATACCCCCTCTCCCACCCCAGTTGTTAATTAACTAACGTGTTCTCTTTTTCGGGGCGACAAGCACCTTGTCAGTTGGGGTAAGGGTAGGTAGCTCAGTTACCACTGGGCAGGGCAGCAGGGTGGGAGGAGTTTTTGAGACCACAGGGTTAATTATAGGAGATACAGTCACTTGCAGACCAACAGCAGCAACACCACATTGGGGCGATATGCATACCCGGGCAGCCCCCAAAACTCAGTTTATCTTGCAAGATGGCGATCCCCCTTAAAACCAGGTCTCGCCTGTCGATCTTCTGGTGGAATGTAAATGGCCCCGGGAAACAAGATTAAAGTAAGTATAGTCCACCAATTCATCCTTAAACACTCCCCTGATGTTGTATGAACGCAGGAAACTCACTTGCTAGGCAATGCTTACAAAGCAATGAATTAGGGAGACTATACAATGGTGGCACACTCAGGATACACCACTGACTCTAGGGGAGTGGGCATCCTCATAAAAAATCTCCACACACTTTATCCGACACTAAACTTGGGTTGACCCACAGGGAATCTATGTTGTCCAAACTGGAACATGGGAGGGCATCCCAATAAATCTATTCTCGGCCTACATTCCCCTGTGTTTATATTACGTCACACTCCAGAGGCTGAGAAGGACACTAGTTAATCTGCCTGAGGGGATTCTAATGCTAGGGGGAGATTTCAATGCATTACTTTCACCAGATTTAGACAGACATGCTAAAACCCATATCACCCACTGGGACCCAACACTGTCACTCACGACACCAGCCAGATCGCATGAATACCTTCCATTCCAGGGCGCATTTAAGCCTCTCTAGACTGGACTACATTTTCACACAGGTCGCTGACCTGGCTAAGGTAGCTGAGGTACGACACTGGGCCCTGGTAATCTCGGACCATTCCCCGGTTTGAATAGAAGTATGGGGATGGGCCAACACAACTCGGGGACCACGGCCCATCAATGCCTGGCATCTGCACATGCCAAGTTAATGGAAAAGTTAGATGAGGCTACAGTCACCTACTTCGAAATTAATGGAGAGTCGGTGACCTTCAACTTAATACTCTGGGAGGCCCTTAATGCATTTATAAGAGGGGCCGCCTATTCACAGCTGATGGAGCTATGCAGAGACCGAAAGTAAGCACTTCTCACATTGGAGACAAAAATACAGTCCCTAGAAAGAGAGGGAGTCGACACCCTGAATGTAGGTCAGATCCAAAACCTTCGTCTTCGACAAAAAGAATAGAGATTTAACAGAACAGAAGGCGAAAAACTTGCACATCTTGTCCCAATTGGGTATTGATGAGGTAGGAAATAAAACGGCGAAGGTACTCACGTGGCTCAATAAAGGGGACCATGTAAGAGGATGGGTACCCCAAATAGTAACAGGGTCGGGCAAAAACAGATCTCTGAGCATTTGCACAACATTATGATCAATTATATTCACCCAATACCCAATGGTCCAGTAAAGAGATCCATGGCTTCCTTAGAGACATTAAGTTCCCAACCCTCTCGAAGCAACACCAAGACTATTTAGAGGCAGAGCTCGAACCATGTGAAATAGAACTGGCAATACGAGCACTGAACTTGTGAAAAGCGATATGACCTAATAGTCTTCCTATCGAACATTACAAATGGTTAGCGTCCAGATTCATCCCCCACCTGCTCCATAGGTGGAGGGAGGCGAGAGAAAAAAATATACTTCCATCAGATCAACGCCTAGCCACAATAGTTGTTATTCATAAAGCGGGGAAACTGCAGGAGAAGTGCAAGTCCTATTGTCCAGTTTCTCTCCTCAATGTGGAGATCATGGTTCTCGACAGAATTCTAGCTACTAGAGTGCGCAGGGTTATAACCACCCTTTTGCATCCAGACCAGTTGGGCTTTATGCCTAACAGAGGAACATGCTTCAATTTGCATAGGCTGTATGGGGTGATGGTCACCTCCAGAAACGACAAAATCTCCACCATGGTTTTATCAATGGATGCCTCAATTGTGTTTGACACTCTCAAGTGGACATATATGTTTGGAACAGTGGAATGGAGTAGTATGGAGTTCGGCACAAATTTCCTAGGTTGGATGTGACTACTATACACAGCCCCCACGGCCCAGGTTAGGGTAAATGGCATAACATTGCGCAGCTTTCCTCTGGGTAGAGGAACCAGACAGGGATGCCCACTTTCTCCTTTAAAATTCGCTCTGGCCTTGGCACCCTTGGCGACATGGGTACGGCAAGACCCGATTGTGATGGGAGTCATGTGGGGAGAATCATGGGAAGAACGCATTTCTCTGTATGCAGATGATATTCTTTTCCTTTCCTGATATGGTTGCTCTGGAGCCCCAACATTAACATGCTGTATAAAAAATAAATTGATACTAAAGTCACTGAATGGTGCTCTTTGATTTGTTTGTATGTTATATATAAACTCAATAAAAATTATTTTAGAAAAAGAATGTTTACTTCCAATCATCCCAATTCATGGAAGGTAAACCTGGATCCTGTAAGAAATATGGTGGAGGAGGAATACTTTGTACAGCCATCATTAGCAAACAATTGAAAAAGCTCTGTAATACACACACACACTACTAATTGTTAATATACAGTATGCAGTTAGCGTTCATGAAACTGACTAGTATACCTGTCCTGCACTGTAGACTGACCAATTAGCACTTATTCTTTTCCAGCCGATATTCCGTGCACAGAAGACAACAGTTTATG
The DNA here is from genome assembly GCF_964263255.1 of Lissotriton vulgaris. Lineage (NCBI taxonomy): Eukaryota > Metazoa > Chordata > Amphibia > Caudata > Salamandridae > Lissotriton > Lissotriton vulgaris. The sequence continues at coordinate 169,607,973 of NC_141687.1, read as the reverse complement.
AAGTTTAAATCACTCCCTGTTTTTTCTTCGGGAGTCCATCCATCTTCTTTTCTGTGCAATATAGGAGTCTCGGCAGCTGGAGCGGAACTGAAGTAACACGAAGAGAACAAGTTTAATTGTGAAGCAACTTCTTTATTCTGGCAACCCCTGAGCATGGCCCAGACAAGCACAATAAACACCAGCATCAAGCATCTGGCAGAAGATTCTACAACATGGCAATAAGTACAAGGAACACTCTGATTGTTCTGATTCTTAATTCCTAAGAATCAGAACAATTCCAACAAGGAATACATATAAACACATGAGGAAGAACCCAATTACCACACATCCTTCTTCTTACAGAAACAAAACAAATAAAACCAATAAGAATAAACGGGAGCAACTGTACAAAATAGATGATATTTATGATTCACATACATAGTCTTAAGGTCGCTTAGGTTTAACTATGCTTCTACCAAAAGCACAAACTCTCTTAGAAAATTCACAATGCCTAGAGTCAACTCTAGACTCTGAGAGAATTCCAGTCGGAAGACCTTCAGTAGAAAGGCCACTCAGACCATCCCAACTCTGAAAACAACATTTTGACATGGGATCTGAAAAGGATGAATTCTTAGGATGAATATCCATCCACCAGTAGTTGCGTGGACGAACAGACTGTTTAGAGTCTTTTTGTGTGATACGATGAATATTTTTAACTAACTATAAACGGCTCATGTGATGCACATTACCATCTGACAATTTCACTGTGTTGTTCATAACTTTTACAATTTGAAAAGGAGAACTAAACTTGCTTTGACCTTTAACAATCTTCTTGCTTGATTTAACACAAACCCATTGACCTGCAGTCAACTTAACATCTCAAACACCGTGTTTCTTATCAAAAAACTCTTTGTTCTTACATTGAGAAGCTAAAATACAGTTCCTGTTTTTTTTTTTGCATCCCACTCCACCCGTTTACTCCTATCCATCCAGCCAGGATTTACCTTAGAATAAGAAATGCGACCTCTCATCACACCAAAAGGACTCTCACCAATAGAATCATGACTGGTGACTCTGTAGGTCCAAAGCATTTTTTTAAGTTCACAATCTAAATGTTTCCTACCTTGAATAGCCAATTGCAATATACCCTTAATGACAGGGTTAACTCTTTCCACAGCACCATTTCCCCTAGGGTGTTAGAGTGCATAAAATCTATGCGAAATTTCAGCCATATCAAGTAACTCCTTCATCTAAACAGACTTAAATTGGACACCATTATCAGTGAGAATGTTTTTGGGAAAACCTTCATGAATAAAAACATTGCCCAAGAAGTCAATGACTTTAGTGGAATCAGCTTTACTAACAACTAAACTTTAAGTTCAAACCATTTAGAAAACAATTCTACTAGTACCAGAATATACTTAGAAGAACCATCACTCCATACAATTGGACCCATGATGTCCAATGCCAAATCATCCCAGGGAAGAAAAGAAAGGACAACCTAAGGAGCTCAAAGGAGGATCAAAAGTTTTCTGTGACTTGTCAGCAAACTCGCATTCACTACAAGACCTTACAAACCTTTCAGTTTCTATGTCAATTTTTTGCCTCCAAAACAATGTGTGGACTTGGGGAACGTGCGGACCGGAATAACAGGCGGGGAGGCCGAATATAGTGAGCTATGTCTGTGGTATTTATTCAACAGATGAATGGAAATACAAAGTCACAATGCAGATAGGGATGGTGGACTTGGCTGATGACCCGGCTCGGTGAGGTGGATTCTGGATCAAGTGCTGCTTCCCGCTTTCACCAGTAGTCTCCTCGGTATGGTACTGGGGCTCCACGGAGGCTTGAAGAAAGGGAGAGAAGCGTAAGGGCTTTAGTCCGAGCAACACAGTCGGAATGCTTCCACCTACACCCGGGCGTGAGAGGGTATGAAAGAGGACGGTGAGGGAGGGACGGTAAGGGGGTTGGAAGAGGCAAGGAAGAGATGGGAAGGAAGAGAGGTGCCAGGTGCTGGGCAGTGATCGGGCTCTATACAGTGTGCGTGAAAAAAGGGGGATTAATATACAGTGTCTCGGTGCTCGTGAATCCTATGATATTTACACTCTATATATACAACTCTATGTACAGGGGCACTGAGAAAGGGTGACGTGTACTGACGTGCCCCGCCGCAACTCTCGTCCGAGTTGCGGCCGCTCTCCAGCCTCCTCCTGAGGACGCCACCAGTCCTCCGTCCAGACGTCCTCGTCCTCTTCCTCGCTCCGGTCTAGCCGTGCTGCGCCGCTCTCTGTCGGGGGTCCGTCGCTCTCCGCTGCCTCCTGCCACGAGTCGGTTGCTCCGAACGCCTTTCCTTTCTCCTCGGGGCTTTTTCTATCTTCCGGCTGGTTGACAGCCCGACCACTTCCGGGGTCAGGGGCGGGTACTTCCGGGTTGATAGAGGTCGTCCTGTTTCCGCTTCCGGGATCGCTGGCGAGTGTTTCCGGTTCTCCGTGTTCAGGGGTCGGCACCTGCAGGGGACGAGAAAGAGAGGGTGTCCTGGGTGACCGGGACGTTAATCGACCGAGCGTGGGGGACAGGATTCCCACGCTCGGACACCGCTGTAAAGAGGTAGGTGCAGCCTCCGTTCCACATCCCCTTTCCCTAGCTGTCTTTCTTGTAGGGGGGTTGGGAGGTGGATACCGGGACAGATAATCAGCGTTGCCCTGTTGTAGTCCTTTCCTGTGTAAGGTTCTAAACCTGAAGGGTTGTAGGGAGAGAAACCACCGAAGGACTCGGTCATTGTGGCCCCTATTGCGGGCCATCCATTCCAGAGGGGCATGATCGGTGTATAGTATAAATTCACGCCCCTCGAGGTAGTACCAAAGGCTTTCTACTGCCCACTTAATGGCAAGGGCCTCTTTCTCTACCACTGCATAATTGACTTCTCGGGGAAAGAGTTTTCTGCTGAGGTATAGGATTGGCCGTTCGACCCCTGTCGAGTCCTTTTGTGAGAGCACAGCCCCCAAGCCTTGATCAGAGGCATCGGTCTGCAATATGAATGTTTGTGTATAGTCCGGGCTGACTAACACTGGTTCCGAAACCAGGGACTGTTTCAGTTGCTCAAAGGAGTGTACTACTACGGTTGAGGGATGTCTGAGCGCTTCTTCAGTTTTTGTGGTTTTCTTCAACAAATCAGTCAATGGGGCTGCGGTTTGTGAGAAATTCGGGATAAACCTCCGATAGTACCCCAATAATCCAAGAAAGGCACGAAGTTCCTTCCGTGTTTGAGGGAAGGGGATGGTCTGAATGGCCTTGATCTTATTGTTCTGAGGCCGTATGAGTCCTTCCCCCAACAGGTATCCGAGGTATTTCACACTCTGGGCTGCTAGGGTGGTCTTGGAGGGGTTGATGGTAAAACCGTTGTTCCCTAAAGAGGTCACTACGGCTCGTAAATGATGTAAGTGCTGCTCCCAACTGTCACTGTAAATGACGATGTCGTCCAGGTATGCCCCGGCGTACCTCACGTGTGGCTGTAGTACCAAGTTCATGGCTCTTTGAAAGGTAGCCGGGGCACCGTGAAGCCCAAAGGGCATCACCTTGAACTGAAATAAACCCTCAGGGGTGGAAAAGGCAGTCTTGGGTTTGTCTGTTTCTTTAAGAGGGATCTGCCAGTAGCCCTTGCAGAGGTCAAGGGTGCTTATGTACTTGGCTTTGCCTATGCGCTCCACCATTTCATCTACGCGGGGCAAGGGGTAGGTACCGAAGGCCGATATTTTGTTTACTTCTCTAAAGTCTATACAAAATCTGGCGGAGCCGTCTGGCTTGGGTACTAGAACAATCGGGGAATTCCAGCTGCTGTTGGAGGGTTCTATGATGCCCATTTTCAGCATTTGATTGGTCTCCTCTTTGATGATGGCTCTACGAGCTTCGGGGATGCGGTAGGGCCTTTGTCTTACGGTTTTTCCTGGTTCCGTATTGATGGCATGTTCAACCACGGTGGAGTGTCCTGGAAGGGAGGAGAATACTGTTTGTACCGAGGATAGGGCTCGCCTGAGATCCTGTCTGTTGGGTTCTGGGAGGTCAGCGTCAATGCATCCTTCAAAGGGGGGGGGCTATTGCATTGGACATGACAGGACGGGCTCCCTCCCACTTCTTCAAGAGGTTCACGTGATAGATCTGCGTGATACCTCGGGTGGGGTCTGTTTCCACTTCATAGGTAACAGGAGTTACGGCTCGTAGTACAGGGAAGGGGCCCTGCCACTGTCCCAGTAACTTGTGGTCGGAAGAAGGCAATAGTAATAATACCAGATCTCCAGGATTGAATTTCCGGGCTTTGGTTCCCTTATCGTATTGGTGTTTTTGGGTGTCTTGAGCGGCTACCAGATTCTGCCTCACAATGACCCTTATCTGTTCCAAGTGGGTCTTTAGGTTGTCTACATATTCGGGTAGGGGTCGGGTTCTGTCTGGTTCGGCTTCCCAGGCTTCCTTAGCCATATCTAAGAGTGTCCGTGGGGCTCGCCCATACAACAACTCGTACGGTGAATAACCTGTGCTGCTTTGAGGCTTACACCTGATGGCAAACAGCGCCAGGGGAAGCATCTCCTCCCATCTTTTACTTTCGAGGCCTAAAAGTTTCTTAAGGGTCGTTTTGAGTGTAGCATTGTATCGCTCTACCAACCCATCTGTCTGGGGGTGGTAGGCAGCGGTTCGTATTTGTTTGATGCCTAGGTGGGAGCATACCTGGCGCATAAGGGAGGATACAAAGGGTGTCCCCTGGTCAGTTAATATCTCGCGGGGAAAACCTACTCTCGAGAATATGGATATGAGGGCCTTGGCTATGTTTTGAGTGGTGGGTTGGCGTAAGGGTACTGCTTCAGGGAAGCGGGTGGCATAGTCCACCAGTACAAGAGCATATCTACATCCAGATCTCGAGGGAAGCAAGGGTCCTATAATGTCCATGCCCACTCTTGTGAAAGGATTTACAACAAGGGGTGGTGAGGGACAGAGTCTCTGAATTAAACAGAATACTCTCACCCAGTCAAGAGATCAGGGCTAGATCCAACACCGTTTTTTAGCTCACTGCACCATCCCAGTTTCAGAACCTGGCTGTATGCAAATTAGTCTGTTCCTGTCCCAGTGCATGATGGGAACAGGGCAAACCAAACTACATAAGCCAATTCTTACACTGGGAAGGAAACAAGCTACCGGGGACCGGTTTCTGGCATTTCAGCCTCTTCGGCCCGGCTTGCTTGAATCCCTTTCTCACTGCTCCATCAGGATTCAAGCAAGCCGGGCCGAAGAGGCTGAAATGCCAGAAACCGGTCCCCGGTAGCTTGTCTCCTTTCTGGTAAAGAATTGGCTTGGTAGTTTAGTCTGCCCTGTTCCCATGATGCACTGGGCCAGGGACAGACTGATTTGCATATAGCCAGATTCTGAGCTGGGATGGGGCAGTGAGATAAATAACGGTGATGGATCAAGCCCTGATCTTTGGACTGGGTAAGAGTGGTCTGCTCAATTCAGACACTCTGTTCATCACCACCCCCTTTTGTAAATCACTCTTGTGAAAGGGACATCGATGATGGGAAGGGGCTGGAGAGGAACCCGGGGAGGACGGTATCGACTGTTCCGTTGGCAGACTGGGCATTCTCGACAATACCGTTTGATTTGTCCGTGTACCCCTGGCCAATAAAACTTATCTAGGATCGTGTGTCCGGTTTTTTCATCACTGAAATGACCTCCCAGTAAATGGCTGTGGGCTAGGAACAGTACTTTCTCACGAAACAACCCGGGGATGACCAGCTGGGTAGGCTGTTGGGGTCCTCCCTTTCTGTAAAGGAGTCAGTTTTTCCGAAAAAAATAAGGACCTACATGTAGGGGATCCTCAGCATCCAGAGCACGGGCCCAAGCCTCCTGCAACACCGGGTCTTCCTGTTGCGTGGCGCGGAACTCCCTGTTGGTTTCCCACGGATGGATATCGACTTGGGCAGGAAAGGCCATAGCAAAGTCTTTTCTTTCGTTCCTTTTCTGTCTTTTGGTCTTGGATGGTTTGACCGCTGGATGCCCCGGAGGGGGTTCAAGGGAAAACGGGGCATCGGCCCACCACTTCTTCAGAGACTCGGTGGTGTCTTGAAGGAGATGGGGTAGTCCACTATAGTCACTCCCCAATATCGCTTGTTCGGGGAGAGTGGGTATGAGGCCCACTGTCAGTAGACTACCCATATCCGTGGGGTGTTGGACATGGACCTGTGTGGTCGGATAGTGCTTGGTGTCGCCATGGACACATTTGATAGCTACGGTACCTGTGACCGGACCGACAGGGTGAGGTAGTTCTTGGGGTCTTAGGACACTTTGTCTGCATCCAGTGTCGGCCAGTGCCATCATTCTGTGTCCTTCAATCCGCACTGGGCATCGAAACGGGGGAGGAGTGGTCTCAGCGGTGAGGCACACATAGTTTCTCGCCATCCCTATCTCCATGGGCTCCTCCTTTTGCGGACAGACGCGAGCAATATGTCCGTACCCACCACAATGATAACATTGGGGTCCAGGTGGGTGGGGGCGAGGCAAGACAGGGTAAGGCATAAGGGGAGCGGGCTCGGGTTTCCTGACCACCGGAGGGGGTCGTGGGAGCCGAGCATGGGTCCCCGGAGGTATACGGGGATGATGTTCCTCCTTGGGTCGCTGGGATTCCTGGGCTCTGCTATAGGCGCTGGCTATTTCTACAGCACTGTCGAGCGTTAGACGCGCATGTTGGCGTACCCACTTCTGGGTGGCAGGGTGCAGGGAAGCCAGATATTGCTCTAGATATATTTTGGACAGAATGTCTTCCTTGGTGGCTGTAGCCGGTTTTAACCACCGATTGGCCAGATCTTGAATACGGAAGGCTAGAGCCCTAGGAGTTTCCTGGGGTCCTTCCTTTGCTTGCCGTAGCCGAACCCTGTATGCCTCGTCACCAATCCCCAGTCGTTCCAGGATGCAGGTCTTGATGTCGGCGTACGGTGTTTGTCCCTGGATATTGGCTTGCTGGTAGGCGGCCTGCAGTTCTCCGGTCAATAGGGGTCCTAAGTAGTGGCCCCACCGGTCTTCTGGCCAGGCAGCCGCCTGAGCTAGGCGCTCGAAGTTCGTGAAGAAGTAATCGGGGTCTTCTCCGGGTACGTACTTCTGTAACACGACTGAGGGCAGGGAGGTGACGGGTCTTTGTTGCCCCATAACAGTTGTGAGCTTCTCGAGGGCTTGGTCCTGCGCGGTACCCTGGCCCTTCAGCACGTCGTGCAGCTGACCGCGATCGTCTTCAGCCGTCTTGAGGAATCTCTCCATCATCTTCCCCAGTTGCTCCTGGCATTCCGCCAGTTGTTTGACTGCGGCCTCCATGCCTCCGGGATATCCCACTTCTGACACCAATTGTGGACTTGGGGAACGTGCGGACCGGAATAACAGGCGGGGAGGCCGAATATAGTGAGCTATGTCTGTGGTATTTATTCAACAGATGAATGGAAATACAAAGTCACAATGCAGATAGGGATGGTGGACTTGGCTGATGACCCGGCTCGGTGAGGTGGATTCTGGATCAAGTGCTGCTTCCCGCTTTCACCAGTAGTCTCCTCGGTATGGTACTGGGGCTCCACGGAGGCTTGAAGAAAGGGAGAGAAGCGTAAGGGCTTTAGTCCGAGCAACACAGTCGGAATGCTTCCACCTACACCCGGGCGTGAGAGGGTATGAAAGAGGACGGTGAGGGAGGGACGGTAAGGGGGTTGGAAGAGGCAAGGAAGAGATGGGAAGGAAGAGAGGTGCCAGGTGCTGGGCAGTGATCGGGCTCTATACAGTGTGCGTGAAAAAAGGGGGATTAATATACAGTGTCTCGGTGCTCATGAATCCTATGATATTTACACTCTATATATACAACTCTATGTACAGGGGCACTGAGAAAGGGTGACGTGTACTCACGTGCCCCGCCGCAACTCTCGTCCGAGTTGCGGCCGCTCTCCAGCCTCCTCCTGAGGACGCCACCAGTCCTCCGTCCAGACGTCCTCGTCCTCTTCCTCGCTCCGGTCTAGCCGTGCTGCGCCGCTCTCTGTCGGGGGTCCGTCGCTCTCCGCTGCCTCCTGCCACGAGTCGGTTGCTCCGAACGCCTTTCCTTTCTCCTCGGGGCTTTTTCTATCTTCCGGCTGGTTGACAGCCCGACCACTTCTGGGGTCAGGGGCGGGTACTTCCGGGTTGATAGAGGTCGTCCTGTTTCCGCTTCCGGGATCGCTGGCGAGTGTTTCCGGTTCTCCGTGTTCAGGGGTCGGCACCTGCAGGGGACGAGAAAGAGAGGGTGTCCTGGGTGACCGGGACGTTAATCGACCGAGCGTGGGGGACAGGATTCCCACGCTCGGACACCGCTGTAAAGAGGTAGGTGCAGCCTCGGTTCCACACAATGACTTAGTATTTTTTTTTAGTACGTGGAATGCCACTTGGCCCTCATGACACAGAGAAATAATCTTATTTCTTAAACTAAGTGGAGGGATAACTTTATCTCCTCTCACGACAAACATGCCATCAACTCCCAATTAATTCCTAACCTACCAAAGCCCAACCATTTTAAATTTTGAGATGACCAGCTTGAGAGTTTCATCATCATCATCTTTGTAAACTGTTGTAAATAAGCTAATAACACTACATTAAAGAGTGAAGATGTAGTTTAATGCAGCAACAGTAACCCTAACGCTAGCTGGCCTGGCACAAACTGACTCTCACAGAGTTCTAGTTGAGTCAGAGCCATCTAGAATGTGGAACACATGAAAGAGCATAGAGATAAAACCATAAAGTAAGTTAAATAAATAATATACAACACATCTTCCCTCATAATACAGAAAAGGAAACATAACACAGTGAAGAATAACAAAAGAAACAAAATAGCAAATCAATCACAACAATAATCATTTAAGTACAAAGGTGGTCTACGATACCTTGAATTTCTGACCACACCTGAATTGGAAGAAGAACTAAGAATTGGTTGATTTGAAGTACTGTTAGAAACACTACTGTTGCATTCAGAGTCATAAGCATCACCACCTCCATCACTCCGTCTGGAAACAGAAAAGGAATGAGAAGTGACAAAATCTTCAGCAGAAGAAAACATATATCCACTATTCCTGTTGTCGGAAGCATTTCCCCCAGAAAAAGAGTTAGAACAAAAATTCTTGCTACTAACTCCCTTCTGATACAAAGCCACCCTCCATAGATTCCATTTCTCACCATTTGACAAAACGATATATTGTGTGAAAACACTTTTGACCATGAATGGGCCTCTAAATTTTGATAAACCCCCAACAATCCTACCAGGTTTCACCTTCACTTTCTCGATTTTAGAAAGATGACCCTGTGGACTGGTGGAAACAGAAACCTGCTCTTCATTTGACAACATTTTTTTCAACCAAGAGGGTGTCAACTTAGTGCTAGGAGCTTGCCTCGCATAATTTCAAATGGAGACAAATTCAAATTTCAAAGCTTTATTCGACAGCAAGTCATAAAAGCATTACACAACGTTGCAACCTACAATGAATAAATACTACATTTTTTGATTAAAAATCCTCATATTAAAATCTTATTAAACTAAGCTGTCTTGTTTAAATTAAAACAATTCATGAACATCAATTAAAACAGTTCAATTTAACATTTAAATAAAATTTAACCGTACAAAATTCAATGGCAATAATTAATTAAGCATCAACGGAACGCTGAATATCGCGGGCAAGTATTGTCCAAGCCCACTCTAAAAATTTTGCAACTACAATAGCAATGCACGGTGTGCAGTCTGTTTCAAGGATTCTTAACGCCTCCATACCTCTACGTGTGCCCAGATTTAAACATGCAGGTTTTAACCACCTACGACGAGGATTTGCGTACAAGGGATATACAAACATCAAATGGGAAATGTTCTTGAGCATGGTTTTACAATGATGGCATTTATCACCTTTAGTTGGGGACCATTTGTTAGTAAATATATTTAGAGGAAGGGTCCCAATTCTAAATTGGAAATACAATTTCCTATCAAACGGCCGTTCAATAATGTCCCAAAACGGCTCATAGGATGGTAAAGGCTTGATATCAAGGAAACGTTCGGTCAGCCCAGTAATGGAACCATTTCTATAACCAAGCGACCAGATCATGTCCCAGTATATTTTTTTCAGAGTTACCTTTGATGGGAACCCTGTATCATTGGGTCTATTCCATAAATGACCTAATTCCAACTTAATTAACAAACCCCTTAATTCCTTCAGCCAGGGAATACAATGAAAACAATCTGCCCCAATAACATCTCGTAGGGCAGTGGCATAATGTGACAATTCAGGGGTCGTCATTACCCTCCTCCAATATAACAACGGTCGCAGCCGTGCCAAATCCTCTATTTTCTTTCTCCCCAGATCACAGGCTATTGGAATGGTTGGGGTACTTTTGGGAACCCCAATTAAGCTACGTAGAAACCTGTTCTCCGCCAGTGTTAATTGCTTTAAATTTGAGAATCCCCAAAGTTCAGACCAGTACAAGGAGGCACTCACTGCTTTCATATTATAGATTTCCAGGGCGGGACTAATTAGTTTTGTCATTGACGCTTTGTGCTTATTTAATATTGCGCCCGCATTTTGGTGAAATTTCAAAACTGCCATATCAGTATGATTTTTCTATCCCATATTGCTCTGGAGTAAAATTCCAAGGTATGTGAAAGCCTCAACCTGTTCTAGGGGTGTTCCATTAAAATTAATTTTCCCTTGAAGGTTTTTCGCTGGTTGAGGCACATAAACTTAGTTTTGGAAGTGTTTAATTCAAGGTCGCGCATCTGGCAAAACTCGCCAAATGCGTTGACTGCCTTCGATAGCCCACTTGGAGTTCGAGAAACTATCAGCGTGTCGTCCGCAAACATGAGAACTGGAACGCGTGCGCCTGCCAAGACAGGAGCATCGGTGGGGGACTGGCTCAGATGGTCTACTATGCCATTGATGTAAATAGAAAACAGAGTGGGTGCCAAGACGCACCCCTGCCGAACACCACGCTCGACAGGGAATGAGTCGGTCACCTCACCCTGAGCCCCCCACCTAATTCTGGCGTAATTGTTCTCATGCAAACAGACGATCAACGTTAACAGTTCGGGGCTCACCCCAGCATCAGCAAGTACCCTCCAAAGTTTGTTACGAGGAACCAAATCGAATGCTGATTTTAAATCAACAAAAACAGCGTAAAGGGTCCCCTTGGATAGGGTCACATTCCTCCAATAAAGAGCAATAAAAAAGAAAACTTGATCAATTGAGCTTGTGCAAGGGCGAAAGCCAGCTTGGTATGGCGACAAAATTTCGTTTTCTTCTACCCAGGATTGCAGTTTATTTTGCACTAACCGTCCTATCACTGTTTGTACAGAATCTATAAGACTGATAGGTCTGTAATTACCTGGTAGAGCTTTGTCCCCCTTTTTATACACCGGGATTATTTCCGCACCCAGCCAAGAACCGGGTATGGGTGCCCCCATGGCCACTGAATTTGCTAGCCATTCAAGATACTGGCCCCAAGTGCCCGATCACTCAAGAATATATCAGCGGGTATCCCATCCATACCTGGAGCCCTACCACCGGTCACACAATCCAATGCTATATTTACCTCTTTTGCCGTAAATAGCTGATGGTGGTAGTATACTGTTGGGGGTACTATGCTATCGCCTGCAGTTTGATCACGAGCATATTGAGGTTTGAAAAAATCAATCCATTGATCTTTTGCCACGTTGTTTTTTGGGGTTTCTGATCTCCCTCCTCTATCCCACTTCACGAGGGCCCAAAAACGTTTTTGGTCCTTTGCCATACAAGCCGCCTTTAAATCCCGCCAATAGTCCTCATCCCATTGCCTCTTGGCTACTTTCTGGGCCTTCCTGTACTTGTCTCTTGCCTCTTTTACTGCCTGGTTGTTCCTTGATCTAATGAATTACGCACTTGTATAGCGCATGGCTACCCGAGGGCATCCCAGCGCTTTTAACTCTTTCAGACTCCGAGATTCAGACAAACAGGAAGGTCTTTAACAATTTTCTGAATCTTAAATGATTTGTTTCCATTCTAATTGCTTCAGGAAGCGAATTCCAAAGATTTGTGGCATGTAGGGAAAAACGTCTCCCTCCTGTACGCACTCTCCTTGTCATGGGGACCGCTAACAGATTTTTGTTGGTGGATCTCAGGGTCCGCTTGGGAGCATATAGGCAGAACATGGATTGAATGAGCACAGGTCCAGTTTTATTCACTGCCTTATGTACCATAGTCAGAGCTTTAAATTCCACTCTCTGTTTCACTGGTAACCAGTGAAGCTGGCGCAGACCAGGCTTAACGGATGATCTGCGCGGGACATTCAGCAACAATCGTGCTGCACAGTTTTGTACTGTCTGTAAAGTTTTGATTGTCCCTAGTGGTGCACCGAGATATAGTGCGTTGGCGTAATCCAATCGTGTCAGGATCAACGCTTGAACCAGGATCTTCCTAGCTTCGAAGGGAAGAAGCCTAATAATTTTCCTCAGTAGCCTGATGTAGGCAAGGCAGGTACCTGCAACCCTCCGTGCCTGTACTGCAAAATTAAGAGCAGGGTCTAGCCAGACCCCCAAGCTTTTAATTTTTTCTTTTGGTAGAGGAGACTGGCCAAGTCTAGAAGGCCACCAACTTTCCACCGTGGTGGGTGGGTTGTATCCCAGCATCATCACCTCCGTTTTTGCGCCATTTAACTTTAGGAAGGATTTGTCCATCCAGTCATAGATCTTATCCAGACAGGTGGCAAGATTTGCAAACGGGGCGGCTTGGGAGGTCAGGGAGATGATGAGCTGGGTATCGTCTGCGTATGTCACCAGTTGGACCCCCCAGGGCAGTACCACCTCAGCCAATGGCCTCATGTATATGTTAAATAAGGTTGGGCTGAGGGAGGAGCCCTGGGGAACACCACACTGTAGACCCATTTGGGGGGAGGATACATTATCCTCGACCACAGCAAACGATCTATCGGACAGGAAGGAGCACAGCCAATTGAGCGCCTGGCCCGTGACACCTACTTCTCTTAACCTCTGAATCAGAATAGAATGATTCACGGTGTCAAAGGCCGCGCTCAGATCTAGAAGTAGTATAGCCGCACAACTTCCACTGTCCATGATCTTTCTTGTTTCCTCCACCACTGTAACCAAGGCTATTTCTGTACCCAAATTGCTTCTAAAGCCTGTCTGTGTAGGGTGCAGAGAGTTACTGTTCTCCAAAAAGGAGGAGAGCAAGGAATTTACATGCTTCTCAGTGAGCTTACTAACAGTTGGTAAAAGGGATATTGGGCGGTAGTTTGCCCAATCATCCGGATTAAGGCTAGGTTTTTTTAGCAAGGCCTAAGATCTAAGTTGAATACTAAGATTTCTGCGAGCTAATCTACAGGCCTGGTTGTACCACCCCATTACGGGAGGATTTTTGTTGGCATTTGCAGGTTTTTTAGACTTCATAAAGTACCCTTGAAGCTTGATGAAAAATTTTGTATGGGCCTCTAACATAAGTATCGGAAAGTGGGGATTTTTACTAAGTAGATTAATATTCGCTACTTCTTCAGCAACCACCTTTTTAAGGGCCTCCAAACTCTCAGGGTTCTCGATCACTCTCTCCCAATTTATGTGCCTCAGATTGTTCGAGGCAACAATATCCAGGGGAACCATTCTACCCCCTTGCCTTAGTTCTCTTGAACCCTCACAGGCTAAGAATTCTATGCAGAGTGGATTGTGGTCACTTTCCAACCTGTTGCTTATCCTCATGTCAATCAGCCTGTGCCATTCCCTGATATCCACAAGGAAGTAATCAATTCTGCTCGAAGACCTCCCATTATCGAAAGTATTAGCTCCCTGACGATCGGAAGGCGTGCGTCCATTCACTGCTCTTAGTCCTCTCACCAGACATAAGCTTTTAAGTTGAATGGCCGCTGCTGTCCATCTTCGAACCCCTGGTAGTTCCAATTGAGGCACACCCCACTTACTGTCCTCTTCTGCAGCCAAAAATTGGTCCTCCTGTCCCAATGGTTCAAAGGTGGTATTAACATCACCCTCTACCATTATTGATACCAGGGTCGTAAGCAGCTCAAGTTCGCGATCTAAGATTGCAATTACTTCCGAAGTTTGGACTCCCACAACCCCCCTAGCATAGATGTTAAAAATGACCCTTCCCTGTCCATTAGGCCATGTAATGTTTACAGACAGGATATCAGTTAATGGAGAATTCCTAAGCCTGATTTTGCAATGTAATGACTGGCGAACCCAAATTATTAGCCCACCAGACGGGCGCCCTTTGGGATTTTTCGTAGCCAGCACATCAAAGCTAAGGAACCCAACTCGATGCACTGGGATCAATGACCAAGTTTCTTGAAATAAAATAATGTCATATTGATCAATAAATTTGCACCATTCTGGAGAGACTATCTTATTGGAAATTCCAGCTAAATTCCATGAGAGGATGAACAGCCTAGCTCCCACTACAGAGGGGCATGACAGGTCTTGAGATGTTAAAGGATCTTGGATTGTAGCCTCCTCTCCAGATTCAAATCCTAAGTTTGCAACCGTGGAATCTACTGTAGCTAAAAAGGGGAAATCTGGGCTCGGCGTGATGCGAATCGCAGGATGCTTACCATGAGTCAGCCGCACGGGGCTACTGAACTCTGATAAGGACCCTGAGATAATTGGGACCCCCACCCTCTTTTCTATATGTGCATGGGTGCTATTGGCAAGTACAGATCCCCAAATTGGGGGAACAGAGCTCCTATCAGACTCCCTTGATTCTATAAGCATAGTGCTAACACCTCCTCCAAGTCAATCGCATTCGTTTAGGTTGGACAATGCAGCAAACCTATTTTCCAAGTTAACCCCCCATTCGCTTACTTAAGCACCCCTGCTCCCTTTATTCGATACCAAATTCCACTTAGTCCTTAACACACTAGAATTCACTCTTGTACCCCCTTTACCATAGAAGAAATCAAGTGTAAGCGGAATTATATCAGTGCTCCTACGTTGGGGGGGGGGGAAGTATATTTGCCAATACTTCTGGGAGTACTTCTGGACATGAAAAAGTCAAAACAACACAGTCACCTCCAAATTTTTTCGGGCCCGTCCCTACCCAGCCCACCCTTCTTGCCATAGTTATTTCCCCAGCAAGTTGTTGTTTACCCCTTGCGGTTATCAGCATGTTATTAGACAGCCAATGTAGGGCTTTGCTCATCAGCGAGGGTGTAGATTCTATCTGACCAGCTTTCAAAAGGGGTACATTAGTCGGAACAAGGACAAGGGGAGAGGCTTCTACAACCAATTCAACTGGGCCTTTCTCTAAACATGGTGCTATAGGTCTAGGTAAGAGATTTTCTATTGCAGGCACTTGGTCGTCTATTCTTGCTTGGTAGGGAGTGGGTGGAGGAATCGCTGTCGTCCCACCGCCCACCATGCTTCCTTGGGGGGCCACTACTGAGGAAGCTCTATTTACAATTAATTTTGAGATGTTACCCACCTCCTCCACTGTTTTATTTTGGAGCCCCCCTAGCCTGTTGACCTCGCCAATTAGCCTATCTATTTTGGCTATCAGTGGTTTAGTAATGGACTTGATCTTGGAGTCGATCATACTAGCTAATTTATTAATGAGCTCGTCTTCCAACATCATATTCCCCTCGTAAGCCCCATTCCCTTCGTCTATAGCTTTTCTTTTGGGGGGAGAAGCTATCTTTTTCCTGCTCGAACGTAACCCACCCCTCTTAGTCTGGCTAACTCCACACGCTCTCACTACTCTACGCGCGGGCGCAGCCACAGGGGATGGGGGTTTATCTGCTATCATTTCTGAGTCATCCTCAGTCATTCTCTAGGTGCACAACAGGGGATGCATTTTTAATCGTAATGTCACTAGCAGGAGTATCTATGTCCAGTACAACAGGGCTAATATCCATTGTTGGGGGTGCTGAATTAAGGGGTTCTTGTGGAAGACTCTGCGAACTGCTAGGAGGAGAAACACTTAACCCCAACGACATCCTTCGCTTGCTATTGATGTTATTAACGACCTGAACTAAATAGTTGTCCATGGTGTTTGACACTGAGGGTGTCTTTTGCTTCGACATGATATCTACCCCTTAGCTAACCAGACAATTTCTGTGTGCACAAGTATGAATGAGATTAAAATAATAAGCCAAAAATTACAATATCAAATAAGTGAATAACACTCTAGGGCCACAATGGTAAACAACAAAAAATGAATCTCACAAAGTTTGGACACAGATCGTAATGGGGTAAATGACAGGCAGGGATCCAGGGCCAGTCCAGTCGCGGCCAGTCTCGGACTGTCTAAGACTGTCCGCTTCCTCCACTCGGCGGCCAGGTGTGTCTTACGGCGGCAGGAGGGCACTATCCAGGCGTTTTCTTGAGTGTCTCGCTGGAAGAGCACGCTGTCCCCTCACAGACTCAGGCAAGAGCAATTCAGGAAGGGAAGACCCGCTCCACCGGGAGAGCGCGCAATTTCAAGCGCCTCCGGTGTCTGGCGATGACGTGGGGCTCCGCTATGCCCCCTGGGAATTGTAGTTTTCCTTCTTCCTCCACTCGGCGGCCAGGTGTGTCTTACGGCGGCAGGAGGGCACTATCCAGGCGTTTTCTTGAGCGTCTCGCTGGAAGAGCACGCTGTCCCCTCAAAGACTCAGGCAAGAGCAATTCAGGAAGACTTATCCTTTAAACCATGACGTGTAGTACGATAAGCATAAACCATTTCCTGTACCAAATCATTAACAGAGACACCTTGAGTAAGCGCCATCTGAATGGTACCCTTTACCAGTCTGTTTAACCGTTCACACAAACCATTTCCTTGAGGATTGTATAGTGAAGTCCTATGATGTGTAATACCAGTGCTGTCTAGAAACAAACACATGGAATGAGACACTAACTGTGTACCATTGTCTGTAACTAAAATTCTTGGGAAACCCTCCTGTTGAAACGGAGACCTCAAATGTCTAATAGTTGTGTCAGTGGTAATGTCACTCAAAAATTTCACAGATAACCAATTGCTAAACAAAGCAACTGAAACCAAAGCAAAACGTTGAGACAAAGGCCGCTCAGACATTGGACCAATGAATTCAATACATAAAGTGTGCCAAGGTGAACCAGGATCAGACAGCTTTCCCATGTTTGAGCCAACAGCCATTTTCAATCTTTTCTCACTTTCCTTGCAGAACGAACATGATTCAATCCAAGAACAAACCTGAGAATCCAAACCTGGCCACCAAAAATTAACCTTCAACCTTTGTTGTGTTAAAGTATGGCCCAGGTGACCTTCATGTGCTAAAGGTATCAACTTTTGCCTTCGACCAGAGGGTGGAACAAATTTCCCTCCACGCAATAAAACATTGTCCCTCAGTGACAGGGAAAATCTACTTAAAAAATCCACAGTGACATTATTTTTCCCAGTAACATATTGAACATCATAAATAAAATCTTGAAGTTGCATAGAAAGCCTAGTAATTCTTGCCCATGCCCTAGCTAGCCCATCTGTGAAGAGCAATTTTGTTAAAGGCTTATGATCAGTGCGCACAGTGAACCTTCTCGCCCACAAGATTTTTTGAAAGTGCTCCAATATTCCAGCGCGAGACTTACCTCATGTGGGGTATCCCCCAGCTTTCCTGCAGTATCTGCTCAAATTTAAAGAAATGCGCAAAGGAACAGTGCGTCCACCAGCATCCAGATCTTGCAGACGTGCACATACGTCCCGCAACTGCGCACCACTGTTGCTACGATACGCTTCGTGGAGCTGAGGAAAGAAGGCGGCACGTCAACGTAAAAAAATCTGCGTGCTTCCGTAGTACTCTAGTGACCACAGCACGACACTTCAACACAACAACTTCCTCCTCGCTTGATAACGATGAATATGCCACCCTCAGTTACGCTGGCCATCTTTTCTTGTGGCAAACTTCATATGTTTACCGCATTCCATGCGGCTCTGTCCGCCACTTCCAAAACAAACCTGTGAGTTAATTGCATTCTACTCCCCCGCAAGGGTACAGCGTTACTCCAAAATCCTGGCAAAATTGAGCCCCAGGGGTTGCAAAGAAACAAAATCCTCAGTTTCCACTCATGAGTTAATCCACAGTTTGTACTCACGAGTCAAGTCTATCACAAATACCTAATTGTCCTATTAGGCGCATCCCATTCTCGTCGCCATTTTTTAGTACACAGGACACGCCAATTATAGTAAGTCATATATTGTAAGCAGGAACTGGCCATGCAGCTCCCCGAGATCCTCTCAACCGTGCCTTCAACTTCTCTAGCTCTAATGTTTTCTCAGGAGTTCAAGACGCAGGTTGCATCAGAACCAAGCAACTATCACCAGGAGACAAGTAATTTACAGTTCTAAAACATAGCAGCTGCACTGTCAGTTTAAACCTACCAAACCACAATAGTGCTCCTTCATGCGGTTGCACATAAAATTCCCAATCAACAACTCATCAACCTGTCAATCACTAATAACTCCAAAGCTGATGTCAACATATTAATCTACTTCATCCCAGAAGATATCATCAACACTCGCACACCCCTGAAACCAAAATTTTCCACACTATGATGAGCCATCAAGAACTTACAGACAGCAAAATATGTATCAGCAAGCAAGAAAAGAAATGGCACAAAACCCAAATCTGAGACTGGAATACTCCCACTCCGCACACAGAAAGCTCATCTCTAGAGCCAAATCCATCTATAAGTCCACTACTATGCTGTCTCTTTAGTACCAATAAAGCTATCTTTAAGGTCAACAGGACTTGATCCCAGACCCACATGTTACTACACTCCTTTAAATTGCAATTGATCTATTAGTCACCGAACGAGCAGGTTTAGCACTTCAGTAGCACAAAGCAAGTCAATGAAGTTTCTCCGAATCATCCTTGATATTGCCTCCTCATACAAACCATGCTAATAAATGTACCATGCTGGAATCCACCATAAATAAGGACACCTTTAAAAAAGTGGAGAGAATGTGGCTTAACGGCATGTAGTGTTTTTATCTAGGAACCTGAATCCATATTACCCTTTTATGCGCTTTATAACCAATGATATCCATATAATGGCATAGGAATCAGATCCATATTTCAGTAAATCGCCCTTGCAGTCCAAAGCACAGCAAAAGCCACTTCCTTAGATTCCTAGAAAGCACAACGAGTTCTTTCAACACACTAAACCTCCAGCAAACCTGGGAAATCCCCATGTGCTTTGTTTTGATTTGTAATTGAACTCCTGAGAAGCACTGTAAGAACGGCCAGTTCTTAGTGACATCTTTATTGACGTCTTATGTCCACCCTTACGTCAAACCCGGCACCTTGCAGGTATAAATATGCCAACGCTGCCTTAAGCAAACACGCGGTGGTGAATATTGGAGCCGAGCACCTATCTACTTCCCAAGAGCCCAGCAGATGCGAGAAGCCCATGGACGCTGCCCCTCCTCTTTGACGCGCTGAGAAAGACGCTGTCTTTTCTCCTGCCGAGAAAATGCAACCTCTGGAGTTTCCAGCCTACCCTTGTGGGTGACCTCCTACATTCTATTCCCAAGGTACAGTGCTGACTAAACCCTTAGAGAGAATTCTTGAACCAGATTCTTGGCAAAGCCTACTTAACTTAAACTGCTACTTACTTACTCCTTCCCACGTATTAGGCTTAGGTCAGGTACACCGGGGTAGGCGTATTTAGAAGCACCAGTTGAGCACGTTAGCTAATGTATATATGTATGTATATATTTTATCCATTTTAAAGTATCTTATGGCTAAGAAACCATATCAATGCTTTTACAGTATTATTTAATAATACTCCTTTTACTGTACGTATTTTACTTTATACTAAGTATTGCAATTGTGGCAATTCATTTCTCTTGCATGAGAAGGAAGACTGCTCAATAAATAATATATTTTATTGAAAACGCCCGTCTCTCCATTCTCTGCACCCTGGTGAAACTAAGAACGCACGTCTGACTGAGTGAAATAATTGTCTATTGTTTTCACACAACTCTAGAGATTTACTCTTATTCCGAGGGAGCAAAGTTGTCATGTTTATGCGGTTGTCGGAAGCTGAATCCCTTCTTGTCTGAGCCAGGGAAGCTGATCACTTCCTATTCAGTCAAGAAAGTTTCCAGTGACCTCGGAGCTAGCTGGCGCAAACCCCAATTAAGTCTAACATAGTCAGTAGAGACCTAGAAGACCTCAGTCCTACGTCTACACTGCTGTTTATGTTATTCCAATGCGCAGGGCCTATAGGGAAAATAGGAACTACACTACATGGCGCCCAACGTTTGGTAAGGCGATAAAACTAACGCAAGACGTTAGAGTAACTCAGTCGTGCTTTTTCACACAGACCCTTTTTCCCGTAAATACTCCAATAGACGTCTGGAGTGGGTGAAAGGTTAAAATCCGCCGGAACCTAGTAGGAAGAGATTCTTATGTAAAGTTTTGGTTTAGTCAACGTTGAAGGATACAGTGTTCCAAAATATTGTGCACCTAATCTTTTGTTTCCTTGGAAACCTGCTCTGCAAACTTTTAATAAAACAATGTCAGAAAATGGCGATAACAACGAAACCGATGAAGCCGCAGTAGACGCGAATCAACGGGGTTTCGATGTTACAGGGTTTAATGAACCGGGTGCAATTAACATCCCGGCAAACATAAGGAAAACTATAACTCTAAAACTTATAGAAAACGGACTGACAGCACGAGGTGGTACAGTCATTTTCGTGATAGAGGCACACGAATATCGGCAGACAGAGGTATTCTATACTTGGATAAACTTTCCAGCGGCAAACGCTACAACACACGAATTCCACTATTACAAAATAGAGGTACCTCCGGATGAATACACTCCTTTCGAGGAGATTGAGATCCCATTAAAATACCAAGAGCACTTGCTCTGGTTTAAAGACGCCCTAAAACATAATGATCACATCACCAGGCTCGGTCCACTAGGTAGACCGGGAGCAACGTGGCCGGTTCTAGCCAGCTACAGACCACATCCAGACATTGAAAAAATGTCAGACACGGAAATTTTAGCACAGATAAAATTACTAATTAAAATACACAGACAGTTAGTACAATATGTAATGAGGACTACAACAGTCCAACCAGCAGTTAACATTCAACAGCTGACCCCTCATCAGGGGAACACAAATAAAATTACACCACAGAACATACAATCATGTCTTGGTAAAACACCTGCAAAACGGGAACAAATTCCATTCTGGCTAGCACAAAAGATAACTCAGATAGAGGCTGTATTCCCAAATACTACCCCTAGTGAGAAACACCGAATTCTGACTATCTGCCTTCCAATGGGGGTCGCACCACATGTGGAGGACTGTGACACTTGGGGTACAGTCTTTGCTTCCATTTACACAAAAACACATGGTGTTCCGTCTCTGGCGGTAATACCAGATGTACTAGGACAGATTCAAAATGAATACGGTCCAGAACCTGCTTTAACTCTTGGTATGAAATTACTGGAAGACTTCAAGCAGGTCTTGGCTATATTATTAGCCAACATAAAAGGAGAAGCCGCATCTGTGGCGATCCGCCAAAAATTGAAAGAAACAGATATAACAGATCAACCAATTGAACTTGCCAGAATCATAGAAAAATTGTATGAAGAACTAGGTAGAGATAGTTTGGGTGGGAAACCGGTGAAACCCCAACTACTTAAAAATCCTGAGAAAATTTTTATTAAAAATAATGTAAACACTCCAAAAAATAGTTGGGATGGAAATAAACAATCCAGTCCCAAAGAAAGTAGATTCCAGTCCAGAGGAAGGTCTCCTCGGCGGAGAGAAAGAACTCCAAATCGAGAGCACCAGTCTCCCCAAAGGGAGCACTCTGAGAAAAGATGCAACCTTAGAAATAGGGATAATCTGAAGAAACCTGACCGATATCAAAGTAATGATACACGTCCCTCTCGATCTTTTTCGCAGAAATCGGAAAGAAGAGGACGGTCGGAACACAGGGAAGAGCACGCCAAGTCCAAAGACAAGGAACCTGCTCAAAGTAAAAAATTACAATTTCCAAGAAAGAAGGTAGCCAGTATTAAAATAATCGAACATGCCGAGAATACTGAGGACACAGCTGAAAAACGGAGAGTGGGCACAGACAATGCTAGACAGTGCAGCAGAAATCAGCATAGCTCGCAAGATCCTGATGAATCATCTAGAGACAGTGGACACGAATGAATACATTCAAGTGGAAACTGCAGATACCAGAGTTAGCGAACCTCATAAAATATACGAAATAACACTACGTATAGAGGGAGATAAGACTAGGAAAATAAGGGGTCTGTTTTGGGATAATCTCTCAAAAGGCTATGACATCCTATTAGCTGAAAAAGACTGGCCACCAGAGTTTGTCAGGGAGTGCCCTCATGGCGAAGAAATGATTATGCCTGCCTTCTCAAATCATATTCCAATCCATAGAAAATATATATATATGCAAGAAAATGGGCAGTAGCTCAAGCTCCTGCATTATACAAAAATCATGTAGGATGGGACGAAGACTCCCCTCCTCACAAAATCCAATCTCAACCAACTGCACAAAGGCAGTACCCAATTAAACAAGAAGCTAAAAAACAGGTCAGGGAGATTTTAGATCAACAATTCGTATCGTCTAGTTTTGGACTACAGACACCTTAACTCATGCTGCAAAACGTTTGCGGTACAAAATTCGCACAGTGCGGCACTAATGAATAACATAGTTCGCGAAAAATACAAAACAACATTAGACATTTCTAATGGGTTCTTTTGTCAGAATATCGCACCTGAAAGCAGGTATTTGACCGCTTTCTCAATTATGGGTCACAGAAAAAATTTCTGCCGACTCCCACAGGGGTTCAAGAAGAGCCCAGGATTATTCTCAGCCAGAGTAACAGAGTTACTACAAATGTATGACGATGAGGCATTATCTTATGTCGATGACATCTATCTCACAGACGACGACTTGGATACTCACTTGAAAAGAGTGAACACCATAATACTTGGGTTCGCAGCAGAGGGTTACAAATTCAACTTTAAAAAATCACGAATTGCCCATCTGAGGGTCCTGTTTTTATGATACGAATTATCAAGTGAAGGCAAAAGCCTAGCAGACAACTTTTTAGAGAAATGTGCTGTACTCCAAGCACCAAAAACGCTGAAGAATCTACAATCAATACTAGGCTTCCTGCATTTCGGAAGAACTTATATTATCAATTACGCAGAGAGGGTTAAACCACTCTACGAATTCATAAAACCTGATTTTAAACCAATCAACTGGACTCAGAAACACACAGAAATTTTGAGATCACTGCAAACAGACATGTTAACTAAAACAAAATTAGAAACACGTGACAATACACGCAATCTTGTAATCCGAGTCATCCCAGGAAGATGCGGATTCACGTACCTGACCTCTAATGAGGGAGAAACGGTACCAATAGCTTACAAATCAGATTTGTACACAAAAGCAGAAAAAACATTCAGTCTTACAGAAAATATTATAAAGGCAATTCAAACTGCTGTAGCAAGAGAACGAGCCCTAGCACAAGGAAAAGGAATAACTGTTTTCACAGCAGAATCAGCCTTCGAGGCGCTATTCAGCCCAGTCAATCTAAAAACAGTGGCACTAGATCCAAAATGGATACAGTGGGAGAATTCTCTTGATACAGAAAAAGTGACATATTATTATGTCCCGAACATGAAGAAACTGAATGATTTGAAATATGAAGAAGAATATCCTCTGCCAATCGAAATTCTGCCTCTCCAACAGTACTCTTGTATAATCTATATAGACAAATTTGTACAGCATTACAATGTAGATGATAAATCCTAAAATGCAGCCTGCGCGATTGTTAAAGGTTGCTGGCTCTGCGGTAAATTCAGACCGAAAAGAACTAAAACTGAATCACTGAGAAACTGTTCGGCTCAGCGAGCTGAAATCAGATCTTTAAAGATGGCACTTGAAAATGCCGATCGTGAATTCCCAACACTAATAGTGTGCGATTCGCATTTCTGCGTCAAATCTTACAATAATGATTTGCAGAACTGGGTTCAAAACGATTACAAAGATGACACAGGTGCCACAATCAAGCATAAAATGCTTTGGAAACAGGTAGTTCATTTACAGAAAGAACTACAAAAGACTCACGTGATGCACACTCTGAGTCATCAACGTGATGGCGTTCACGTTGCAGGGAACTCATTGGCTAATACAGCCGCAGCGGAAGCAACTCAACCGGCTTCCGTAGCCACAAAAAAGCGTTCAGAAAAATACATAGACGGGGAAACCATGCTGGCGGTGAAAACGTCCTCAAAGGGCGACTGTGCAGCACTACCCGTGAACTATCCACTCAATTATACATACGTAATTGACGCAAACTCAGTGCCTTTTGCTCGAATCCCTGGAGTGGGGGATAGGGTAATTCCAAACATGAACAGGAGAGTCTTATTAATAGCAGACACACACATGGGTGAGGGTCCAAGGCACAAACAGATCAAAGAATCCCTGACAGAATTACAATCAGAATACTGGTGGCCGGGGATGAGCGTGCAACATCATAAGTTTGCAAAAAACTGCCAAGACTGCAGCAGAGATCGCAGTGGTGAACTTCCGTGCCCCTTGGTATAGTTAGCATAAGTCTATCTACACGTAAAAACCAGCATCCCATTAATTTCGTTTTCAGACTAATATTCACTTAAAAAATACAGGCCCCAGCGCTCGGCTGACGCCAGAACTGTTATAAAAGATTTGCGAGTCTTTATCGGCACATACGCAATAGCCATGCTACATTTTGACCAGGGTCCTGCTTTTAGCTCTCGAGCTTATAAGGAGGCCATGACCAGCATGGGCATTGGGTTGCGGTACTCTTGTCCCTTCCATCCTGAGGGTAACGGGATTGTGGAAGAAAAAACTGAGACATAAAGCAATCTATAACGGCAAAGGTTTTATGTTCGGGTGATGGGTGGGTCCAGCATTTAATAAGTGTCCAACGTAGTCTTAACAATCTGCCAAGAAATTCTCTAAAAGGTTTCAGCCCGTACGAACTATTGTTCGGAACTAGAATGTATATTCAGGACTTAGATAGTCAGGCTTCAGTGGTGGAATATAAGAAAAAAAAGCTTTGACATCAAAGATCGTTTGGCTGTTTTACAGGACTTAAATGAGACAAGAAAAGCCCTGAGCAACGTAAAGATAAAACAACAGCCAACAACCACTGAAGAAACACCACCTATCCCAGCAAGACCTGTCTGGATTCCGAAGATTGGGGATCTGGTCAGAGAAAAGATCGCGGTAAAGAAGGAATTTGGGCCTTCTTACAGAAAAACAGTACCTGTCTTAGCCATCAATGGAACAAGATCAGTTGTACTACCGCCCCTTGCTGGTAAAAAGGAGAACCGAGTTGTATCCATCGACGTGGTAAAACCACAGTCATGTGGCCAATAATAAGTAGTAGGCCCAGTGGACTCCCAAGAAATAGCAGAATACCTAAATTTGCTACAATTCAAGAGGTTCAAACTGAGAGACTAATCACATTTGATAAACCTACAGTAAATAAAAAAGGACTATGCAACAATGCCATGGAACTTGTGCCTCTTGAAACCCAAATTGAAACAGTTCGTCAAGAAACACCAGTCTACAACGATGTAACCTCAGAATGTGCTGATAAAAGTAAAATTGAAAAAACAATTCCAACAATTGACAGAACTGCATCTGGCTACTTCATCAATTTTTTGATAACTTTTCTGTAGATCCAAGCGAACCAGACGAAACGCCAGCAAGAAAAACTTTTAAAGACAAAGCAACAGAACTCTATCATCAAATCAAAGAAAGCTATCTAAATACAACATTGATTGAATTTTGGATTGTATTAGGCATACTCATACTCCTACTCTGCCTAATTTTAGGAAAATTTATTACAGTACAATGGACACAGCAAGTCAGAACATCAACTTGGTCCTAAAGCCACACAAGTCATCTCACATCGAGAAAAGAGAACTCTCATCAGTGAATGTGCAGCCATTACAATACCCGGCGGGGTAGTTTGGGACAAAACGGATTATGAAATATATGGCCCGGTCGAGCTCTTGAAATATCCACATCAATTCAAGGTTTCATTAAGCGACTTTGTAAAACCGAGTACATTTTCTGATGATTGGGACTTTGAGAGCATTAATAATATGATGTCAGATTTAGTAATGTCAGCAAAATCTACAGAACATGATTATTTACAGGGTTCATCGAACTATGAACAGATGTATTGCTATAACCACTATGCACACCACTATTTGCATAAATCTGCTCAACCTAGGAATGTTTTTAAATATGGGAACATTGTGCAACACCCCCCAAAAGCAGTTCAAAAACATTTTATGAGAAATTCCCTTACTTCTCAGGGTTTAACACAAGTGAAGCAGAAACATTTTATTATAAACTGTTAGATAAAACAGGGACAAAAAACATGCTGACAAATACTAAACTGATTTACTCAGAAATGTTTTATGAAAAAATTATTACCTTTGGTTTTGATTTCTGGAAAAATAACACTGAAACAAAAACCATCTAGTGAAGTAGTGTGGCTCACTGGTTAGAGGCGGCAGACCCGAGAGCAGAGGACGGCCCGGGACCAGGGTTCGATTCCCGGCGCGGCAGGTTTCTGGACCAGGGTCAGCGGACTCGATAATTCTCTCGCCTCGGTGCCCACTCTGATCAGCGATCACACTCGGCAACTCTGGGCATTAGCTTGCCTCATCTTCACTAACGGCCCCACCAGACCGCCGGGGATGCCTGGTCTCACCCTGGAGATACCCATTAAGGGACCATCTCTCAGGGAAGCCAGGAAGGGTTTCGCAGCGGTCGAAGTGCCTTGGGACCCTCCGGGTAAGTAGTGCGCTATATAAATGCCTATACATTTACATACAACAAAGAATGGCAGGTACAAGGATTAGAAGCATTATTTCGAGCCTTCATGATCCCAGAACAAATAATGTTTTTGAATGACACAATTCAACAGACTACCTGTCTTGGCCTAGCCAAGATAAAAGACTGAAACAAACCGTCTATTCCAAAGCCAATACCTGATAACACAACAACAGATATTGAGATAGACGTATCCAACATTTTACTTCAAAACAGAACACATCCTGATTGGAAAAAGTGGGTAATCTGACCAACAGACACAAATAAATGTCAAGATAGATTCCTGAACAAAATACAGGGGTTGAAAATGACCAGACCAGACCCTAGATATGCCCAGAGACCACATCCAGGGATAGTAACAACATACAGTGTAGGGAAATTATGCTTTGAATGGCTACAGACATCCACACTGGCAGAAATTAAGCACTTGACTTTACTTAAAGACGGTGCTGACTTGCGTGATTTCATAATGGGACCACACAAACAGCGTCAAAAACGTTTCATAGCGGCTAGTGTATATGCGGCGTATAACGAGGCATGGAAAGTAATGCAAATTGAAACAGCAGAGAAAATACGAGAGATTGATAATTTGGAAAAATCGCTTTCTGTTGTGGACAATGGGTTAATGACTCTGTCCTCCAGAATATATTCACTGGACAGTATTGTATCATCTGCTATCTATATAATAGATCAGGACTTGCTAATGTTACAACATGGTCAGTCCCAATTACGTTCTATTGTACAGCTAAGCTGGACGTTGCAAAACCTGCATTCTGGCTATGTGCCATGGCGTTTAATCAACACAACGTCATTGTTTTCTATCTTTAACCTTACTGATAAACAAATCAGTTTGGCACAAAAAGGAGCAGACTATACGATTCTGAGCATTGAAAAACTCGAGAGATTACCATTGACAATGTCAGAAAGACCCGTCATTGAATGGATAATACACAGAATAATCACAATTCCGATAACAACTTTCCAATTTAAAAAATGCCAGGAGTATATACCAGTAGGCCAGTATGAAAGGTTGGGTAAAGGGTACATTAAGTCATCATAGAAATTACCTTATACACACACATTATAGTGACAAGGACAAAAATGTATTTCTTAGTGGTAATAATTGTAAACAGTCACTAAGCGGTGTACTTTTGTGCCAAGGTATTAATTTACATGGGGCCTGTGAGGGGACTTCAAATAACCTTTCATGCCACCAGCACGGCACACCTGCAACACAGATAGAGCCATTCTTTAGTCAACTTTCCAACGGGAGTTACATTATAATAACGGACCACAGCTGTTGTGGCATGGTGCCAGGGAAAGCATATCTCATAAGCGTTAGTTCCATGGTCACTTGCTGTATGCAAGTATTGTATCCAAACGGCCCTGGAGACTCAGAGGCGACGATTTGGCCTCTGTTGAATATCTCTTCTATACAAATTGATACTTTAAGCAGAATGAAGTCTGTGCTTTTACAGACAACAGTGCCTATGACATCATCAAAAGAAACATATGATCTGCAAGTTGCAAGGACGAAAGCAGAGATACATACCCTTTTATCAACAAATTGCCCCGTGCATTTCGTAGAAATGCTAAGCCAAATCCTAAACATGTCAGATGCAAGTGGTATCGCACAGGTATTTAAGACAATTTTTTCGGGACTGTTAACACCCTTCGAAGCAGTCCTGGGCATCTTCCCGAATTTTGTCCATTCTGTCCTTCCACTACTTTTGGGACTCGTAGCAGGCATTTTATTTTTAGTCCTACTGCTCCGATATGGCAAGCCAAGTCACAGACAAGACTCCAGCAACAATGGAAGAAACGATCCTAGCTATACGCTATCGGGACCGCATAACTAAAGTCCCTGGATTAGCCCGGCTAAGAGATCTGAATATGACCTGGTTTCTTTCATTCAGACCTATATGGCAGAATTGCATCTTACCTGTGCTTCGATGTTTGCTATGCGGAGAAGAATGCGTGTTAGACACCTGTCTTACACTACAATCAGCAGTACCAATGGATATCGATACCTTGCTAAGTCCTGTAACGGCTCATGCATCGTGTTGTCCCCAGCGGTTACCAATCCTGATGACAGCATTCGTTGAAACTTCATCACTACGATTAGGTGGCAGTGAAGCAAGAAATGAGAGCAACATCACCCAGGTACGACCTTCTGTGAGCATTGCTGATACTGAAATCGATGATAGCAATCATTCTCACGACTGCCCAGTTACAGCATTATCATCCTTGGTCGAACTTTCACCTGAAGCTGTAGATTGTTTTTTTGCACATCTATCTGAAGTCATGTTTTCCCCTGAACCAAAAAAATAACTTTTTTAGCAATCCGGCTCACAGCGTTCCCATGAACTCGGAATTCGGCCTTCAGCTTTGAAAAACAAAAGCTACTGAAAAAGTTTGGAACTATTTTTCCCTTGAAAACCAAAATTCCCAAATATTTACCTTTTTTTTTGCCACTTGTACTCTGCTTGAAGTAGAACTATTCATAAAGAACAGAGCTTCTATTTTTAGCAAATCCAGAGACAATGTTTCCTCAGCCTTTAGCACATCTACAGCAATTGCATTTATATGTGATGAAATAGTCTCGCCCTTCTTTTCTGTATTAAGAGACGTTTCATGTGTAAATTTTCGCAAATCGTTCAACTAAATATATATGCAGTTTTTAGTGAATGATTATACTGCGTAAAAAACGTACAGTACCTATGATCTTTTCATGTATTTCGCATACACCATTTCGAATGCAAAATGTATTTTGGGGTGGGTTGAAATACACATGCACCTTTATTGCTTAGTTTTAGTAATCGATGGACATTAGATCGTGGAGTGTGTGTAGTGTTTTTATCCAGGAACCTGATCAATCAATCATTTATGCCCTTACACGGCTATAATCAATAATATCCATATAATGGCATAAGAATCAGATCCATATTTCAGTAAATCGCCCTTGCAGTCCAAAGCACAGCAAAAGCCACTTCCTTAGATTCCTAGAAAGCACAACGAGTTCTTTCAACACACCAAACCTCCAGCAACCTGGGAAATCCCCATGTGCTTTGTTTTGATTTGTAATAGAACTCCTGAGAAGCACTGTAAGAACGGCCAGTTCTTAGTGACATCTTTATTGACGTCTTATGTCCACCCTTACGTCAAACCCGGCACCTTGCAGGTATAAATATTTCAACGCTGCCTTAAGCAAACACGCGGTGGTGAATATTGGAGCCGAGCAGCTATCTACTTTCCGAGAGCCCAGCAGATGCGAGAAGCCCACGGACGCTGCCCCTCCTCTAAGACGCGCTGAGAAAGACGCTGTCTTTTCTCCTGCCGAGAAAATCCAGCCTCCGGCGTTTCCAGCCTACCCTTGCGGGTGACTAGGATATCGAGTCCTGAGAGAGAGATACCAGACCTCCTACATTCTATTCCCAAGGCACAGTGCTGACTAAACCCTTAGAGAGAATTCTTGAACCAGATTCTTGGCAAAACCTACTTAACTTAAACTGCTACTTACTTACTCCTTCCCGTGTATTAGGCTTAGGTCAGGTACACCGGGGTAGGCGTATTTAGAAGCACCAGTTGAGCACGTTAGCTAATGTATATATGTATGTATATATTTTATCCATTTTAAAGTATCTTATGCCTTTCATAATACTCCTTTTACTGTACGTATTTTACTTTATACTAAGTATTGCAATTGTGGCAATTCATTTCTCTTGCATGAGAAGGAAGACTGCTCAATAAATAATATCTTTTATTGAAAACGCCCGTCTCTCCATTCTCTGCACCCTGGTGAAACGCACGTCTGACTGAGTGAAATAATTGTCTATTGTTTTCACACGACTCTAGAGATTTACTCTTATTCCGAGGGAGCAAAGTTGTCATGTTTATGCGGTTGTCGGAAGCTGAATCCGTTCTTGTCTGAGCCAGGGAAGCTGATCACTTCCTATTCAGTCAAGAAAGTTTCCAGTGACCTCTGAGCTAGCTGGCGCAAACCCCAATTAAGTCTAACATAGTCAGTAGAGACCTAGAAGACCTCAGTCCTACGTCTACACTGCTGTTTATGTTATTCCAATGCGCAGGGCCTATAGAGAAAATAGGAACTACACTACAGGCAAGGGCGGTAGACCTGGAGCTGGAGAACCGGGTTCGAGTCTCGGCAAGGACGCTCAACGTTCTGTGATTCATTTGGCTAACAAAAATGAATGCGTCTGATTGTAACGTAGCTGGTGCTCATGTCAAGGGCTCTGATACCTTCGTGTCTAGTTCTCACTAAAACTCCACAAAAAAAAATGTTGGTCTAAAAGGTGCTTTACTGGGCAGTAGTGGAGGCAGAGTCAGTATGACTGTGAGACTTCAAGGGAAGATGTTAGATTCAGTACACACCGGGATGGGAAGAGCTCATATTATCAATTAGAGAAATAGATGACACTACTGGTGCCAATGAGAATTAGCAGTATGAGACAAGGTTAGAACAACCAAATAATAAACAGAAGACACCAGGGCCAACCGGGTTACCAACCACATGGCAGTAATCTGGGGGAGGTTCGGATTGGACGCCGCCTGCTCCTGGCATGCTCCACCCCCACATACCTATTTTGAACCGAGGTCCTGGTGGAGTCCTGCCTGTGTCATGCATGGGTTGTTAGCAGCAGGTACCCATGGACTGAGAACATTAAAGCACATGACACAAATATTCACTCATTTAGTTGATTTACGAAGTTGAAAGTAGAAACATTTGTCTTTTTTGTTGTTGAGAGCAGTATTGACTAACCACTGTATATGCACATGTTTATCTAACAAAGTCTAATATTTGTTTTTCTGTAAAGCATGTCTCCTCATCTACTATTTTAATGATATACATACGAATATCCAAAATGTGTTTTTTTAATGGGCTCACCATTCTCCCATTGAGAACCATTAAGCCCAACATAGTCAACACATCCTGTGCACAAAGCTACTTTTGTCATACAATCATAACTGGAAAAATGAAATCTCAACCACAAAGACCCTGCTTCCTAACAACCCACTGATGGTAGTCAAAAGATGTTTGCTTCCCTCTTCCTTGGTTCGATTTTCCTTCTCTTTTGAAGTCATTTGTCACTGTCTGCATCCCCAGAGTCTAGAAGACAGTTGGGGGGTCTCACCAATCCTCTTATGGTCGTAGTTCCCAATGATGGGCCATTGGGGAGACCACCTGTGTCCTGAAAAAAATGTAATGCATCCAATCCTCTCGTACATCCTTAAGTCAGTGAAGGTGAGCCCACACTTTGTAGAGTCAGTGTTTAGAGTTCATAGGTAGGAAGCTGAGTTTTCCCCTTCAATTACTAAAAGAGAAGATAATATATATCTTTGCAAGAGAACAGCATTAAGAAGGTGAAGGGGGTTACTGCAATATACAAGAGGAATGAAACTTATGACAGAACAAGAGAGTAAAAAAGAAATTGCAAATGAGAAACAAAAATAAGTGCCAGAGACAGAACAAGTGAGTGCCAGTGATAACATGATTGGTAAAAATAATGAAAAAGGATTAAATAAAGGGTTAGAAGACTGGAAGGGAGTATGAAAGCATGTAGGGGTTGTAGGAAAGTGTCCCTTTTGCATGGCTGCCCCCCTCTTTTTGCCTAATGTTGATGTACTTTGATTGAGTGTGCCCTGGGTTCTTGCCAACCCGGTACCCAGGGCCTATGTTCTTTCCCTAAACTGTACTGTTGCAAAAACCAAATGGCAACTTTCTGGCTACATGTAAGTCCCTTGTAAAAGGTACCACAAGTACCAAGGGGACTGTGGCCACGGTAGACCTCTTAAGGGCTGAAGCACTTTTTGTGCCATCCTTAGAGGCCCTGTACCTTTACACACACACTGCCATTGTAGGCTGCATATTTTGGTGCAGAAAAAAGTAAAGTCAACATGACGCACATTCCTGTGTGCCATGCCTACAACCCACTGTCCTGGCATAGGTAAGCCACGCCTCTAGCTGGGTGCACCATACCATTGGTAAGAGTACCGGTGCATAAGACCTGTACCGCTACAGTGTCTAAGCCAATTTGTAGACATTGTAAGTGCAGTAATGCCATAAATAGTACATGGTGCTGGGAGTTTGTCATTACGAACTCCACAGCACCATAATGGCTTTACTAAAAACTGGGAAATTTGGTAGAAAACTGCTCAGCACATTAAACCCACACTGACGCCAATGTGGAATTTAATGAAAAATGCACTCAGAGTGCATTTTAGATATGCCCTCTGAAAAACAACCTAATTCTTGTGTCTTGGCTGAGTAGCTGCTCGCCAGCTGCCACCACCAGACATGTTTCTGGACCCCTGGGTTGAGAGCCTCCCGCTCTCGGGGTCCTGAAACAAAGCACATCCTTGGATGAGGTGCCAATCCCCCTCCCCCAGGATGGGCAGGGTCCACGAAGGGAAAGCTCACAAGGCTTGACGCCTTTGTGAGCTACCCCAGCCATTTGCTGCTCCCAGCAACTGGCCCCACCGGTTCTGACCACTACTTTGGGTGGGAGAATCGGCAGGAATACCAAGTTAGGAGGAGAGGTGTGCCCACCTTTGCAAACCCCACACCTCAGGTGGGGTAGGCAAGATGAAGCACAGCTCTCAGTCCCCGCCCTCTTGCATATGGGGGGACCCAGCCAACCAGAGTGAGGCCTATGCCCCCCTCCCACTGGAGGGTGGCATAATAGTGGGTGTACCCACCTCAAGGAAGCGACCCATTGGTTCCGACCTGTACCTACCTGTAACGCCCCTAAATCTAGTATTTAGGGGTACCCCCTAACCTTGCCTCTTCAGACAAGAAGAGAGAAGAAGCTGTGCTGAACGAAGGAGGACACCCACTGACTTGGCCCCAGCCATACCGGCCTGTCCCAACCTCGAACCTGCCCCAGCGAAATCCGAGTGAGTCCTGCATCCAGAAGCCCCAGGAACCCAGAGGACCTACCCAAACCAGACTTCCGTGAGCACCGGATTTGTTCATTAACAGACTCTGGCTCCGGCCAAATCGGCGAGTCTGCACCACTCTTCACCAAACACCCACGGGCTGAGTTCGATTGGCACAACACCAAGAGGAGGTCTCCCTGGTGATCCTGACCTGGAATGTGATGATCCCTGACCTGTCTCGTCTCCAATCAACACCTGCAACCCCTTTCTGGAGGATCCCCACCGATTGTGACTGGAGCTTGTAAGAAAAACCCGACTCCTAAAGACACCCCTGCACCGGATGTCCCATGGCCTTCGGTGGCCCAACTAATGGTGTCCCGGCATCCCCAGACATTTCAACTTACCTCTCCAACCAGTGGTCGCCTCCAGGAGATCTGCATGTAAATGTGCTCTTCTTACTAGTCCCTGCTCTATGTATAGACATCTAATCATCCGTATGCATGGACCAGTGTCCAGTATAGTGATGTGGCTTCTGCTTCCCATTGTCATTGCCATCGAATAAAATGTGCACTCTTTTCCCCCATACGCAAAATTCACACCACTGTTCTTGCATTTTTACATGTGATAAATAAGTTGTTCCTACTGTTGTATTTTATGGCATTCATTTAGAGTTAATGTTGTATTACATTGTCGCTCATCAGACTTAATTTTGACAAGGATGCATTCTGTTAACAAAACATAAGATCAACCTGTTCTGCAAAGATTTAGTAATTGACACTTCCGCCCATCACATCTTCCCACCTGCTTAAAAAACAGCTTTACATTTTCTTTGCTCACTCCACATTTCTTGTTATCTAGCAGCAGACCTTGCAGCAGAACCTAGCAGGCTCAGGGAGTCATATGAGACACCCTTAATCATAAGGGCCGTTAAAGACTCAGGTTCGTGGATAATTGATCACTTTGCCCAGGCCATAACATTTTCCCTTGGGAAACTTCACTCGTGCTTTCTAAATGCAGCCATGGACTGTACCCAAATCATGACACCCTCTTTTATGTTCAGTCTGGCCATTTCTGGGTGCCCCCGTCCCCCTATGCACATGCAGCCCAAACATTCAGTGGTGCGGCCTTATTTCTCCTGTCGTTCTCCCAACACCTAGGCAGCCATCTCCTAAATGCCTGCAAACTTCAATCCCCCTCAATCAATCAATCAGGGAGTTTTAAGCGCGCTACTCGCCTGTGAGGGTCTCAAGACGCTGGAGGGTGTGAGGGGTTGCAGCTCCTGTTCAGCTCAAAAGCCAGGTCTTGAGGCTCTTCCTGAAGGTGTGCAGAGTAGGGGAGCGTCTGATGTTGACAGGGAGCTTGTTCCAGGCTTTGGCTGCGATGTAGGAAAAGGCTCCTCCAGCCGCTCTGGTTCTGCAGATGCACGTGGTATCTGCTAAGGAGAGGTCGGCGGAGCTGAGGTTCCTTTTGGGTACATGGAAGGAGACTTTCGTTGAGGTATTTGGGTCCAGTGTTGTGGAGGGATTTGTAGACGTGGGTGATTAGCTTGAAGGTTACTCTTTTCTCGACGGGGAGCCAGTGGAGCGCTCGGAGGTGTTTTGGTGATCAATCATAGTAATCATAGTACTTGTAGAGCGCGCTACATTCCTGTGAGGGTCTCAAGGCGCTGGGGGTGCTGCTACTGCTCGAAGAGCCATGTCTTGAGGAGTCTTCTGAAGGTGAGTAGGTCTTGAGTCTGCCGTATGTGGGTAGGGAGGGTGTTCCAGGTCTTGGCGGCGAGGTAGGAGAAGGATCTGCTGCCGGAGGTCGTTCGTTGGATGAGGGGGACAGCGGCGAGGGCGAGGCTGGCGGAGCGGAGCTGGCGGGTGGGGGTGTAGAAGCTGAGTCTGCTGTTAAGGTAGGCTGGTCCGGCGTTGTGGAGTGCCTTGTGTGCGTGGGTGAGGAGCTTGAAGGTAATCCTCTTGTCGACGGGGAGCCAGTGTAGGTCTCTCAGGTGGGGGATGATGTGGCTGCAGCGGGGGACGTTGACGATCAGTCGGGCGGAGGCATTTTGGATGCGTTGTAATCGACGTTGGTATTTGGCTGGGATTCCTACGTAGAGTGCGTTGTCATAGTCCAGTCTGCTGTTGACGAGGGCCTGTGTCATCGTTCTTCTTGTTTCGGTCGGTATCCACTTGTAGATCCTGCGGAGCATGCGGAAGGTGCTGTAGCAGGATGAGGAGACGGCGTTGACCTGTTTAGACATGGAGATGGAGGAGTCGAGGATGAATCCTAGGTTGTGTGCATGGTTGGTGCTGCTCCCAGTGTGGTTGGCCACCAGGAGTCGGCCTAGGCTGAAGGGGTGGGTCCGAGGATGAGTACCTCCATCTTGTCCGAGTTCAGCTTCAGACGGCTGCTCCTCATCCAGTCGGCGACGGCCTTCATTCCCTTGTGGAAGTTGTTTTTGGTGGTGTGTGGGTCCTTGGTGAGGGAGAGGATGTGTCGTCAGCGTAAGAGATGATGTTGAGGTTGTGATGACTGGCCACTAGGAGGTCAGGCGGATGGTGCTGTTCACAGGGGAGGTGGAGTCTGGCGTAGTCGGGGAAGTCGTGGTGTTAAAGCTGTCGTGGATGTCAGCGATCTTGCGGTGGAAGAAGGTGGCTAGTGAGTCGCACAGTTCTTTAGAGGGCAGAATGTCGTTGATGTTGGCGCTGGGGTTGGAGAGTTCCTTTACAATGCTAAAGAGCTCTTTGCTGTCGTGTTCGTTGTTATCCAGGCGGTCTTTGAAGGAGGATCTCTTGGCTAATCTGATGAGGTGGTGTTGTCTTCGGGTGGCGTCCTTGTGGGCTGCGTGGTTGTGTGGTGTGCGTTCGTGGAGCCCTATTTTCTCCAGTTTCCGGCATGCTCGCTTCGAGGTCTGGAGTTCGTCGGTGAACCAGGTGGCTCTCTTGCTGGTGTGGTTGTTGGAGGGTTTCCTGAGCGGGGCGAGGGTGTTAGCGCAGACGTAGATCCACTGTCTGAGGTTGCGGGCTGCGGCATCTGGGTTGGTGGGTGGGTTCTGGGCGAGGATGGTGGTCAGCCGGTCTTCGGTGACTTTGCTCCAGCAGTGGTGAGGCAGCTGTTGGGTGTGGTGGTGCGTGGTTTGTTTCTTGAAGGTGAAATGGATGCAGCGGTGGTTGGTCCAGTGGAGATCGGTGGTGTGGTTGAAGGCGATGTGGGTGCCTGTGGAGAAGACGGGGTCCAGCGTGTGGCCGGCGGCGTGGGTGGGTGCAGTGACGAGTTGTCTGATGCCGAGGTTGGCGAGTTTGTCGATCAGGGTGGCGGAGTTGGCGTCGTTCTCGAGGTGAAAGTTCATGTCCCCGAGGAGGATGTAGTCCGTGGAGGCGAGTGCGAGGGTGCTGGCGAGGTCGGCGATGGAGTCGCTGAACTGAGCCCGGGATCCGGGGGGTCTGTAGATGACTGTTCCTCTGAGGGTGGTGTTGGGGTCAGTGTGGATCCAGAAGTGCAGGTGTTCGGTGGCGTTGAGGGTGTCGTATGCGTGGGTGGTGACCTTGAGGGTGGACTTGTGGACGATGGCTATTCCTCCTCCGGTTCCGTTGGCGCGATCCCTGCGGGTGATCTTGTAGCCATCCTTGATGGCTATGGCGATGTCTGGCGCCGAGGAGTTGTTCCACCAGGAAGGCCACGTCTGGGGCGGAGGTGTCGAGCAGATCCAGAGCTCGACGTCGTGTTTGGGTGTGGAGTGGGTGTTGAGGAGTATGCAGCGGAGGTGGTTGGGTCCAGTCCTAAGAGGTTTGGTGGCTCTGTCGCAGATGAAGCTGCAGGTGCAGCAGGAGAAGGGTCCGTGGGTCCGTTTCGGCCGGCGTTGAGTGCGAGGAGGCTGCTGGCGTCATAGTGGAGTCTGGTGTCGTGGCGTTCGCAGGGTCCAGGGGTTCTGGCGCTGGGCTCGGACGGGCGCGGATGGCTTGCCTTAGGCACGCCTTTGGCGCGCCAGCGGCCCGCCCACTGCGCAGTCGCGCAGCTGCCTCCATTTAACGGGAGCTGGGAGGGAGGAGTAGCTGGGAGGCGGGAGGCAGGAGGCAGGAGTTTAGTCAGTGGTTGCAGTTGGCGGGCCGCTGGGGCAGCAGCGGCGGGAAAGCAGGCTTTGGGCAGGGAGGGGGCGAGGGAAAGAAAAAAACGGCAGCAGGAGCAATCAATCAATCAATCAAAGACATTTATAGAGCGCACTACTTACCCGTAGGGTCTCAAGGCGCTGGGGGAGGGGGGTGCCGTTACTGCTCGAACAGCCAGGTCTTCAGCTTCTTCCTGAAGGAGAGGTGGTCTTGGGTCAGGCGCTGGTCGGTCGGGAGGGAGTTCCAGGTCTTGGCGGCCAGGTAGGAGAAGGACCTTCCCCCTGTTGTCGCTCTTCGGATGCGGGGGACGGCGGCGAGGGCGTGGTTGGCTGATCGGAGGTGGCGTTTGGGAGCGTAGAAGTTGATTCGGTTGTTGAGGTAGCTCGGGCCTTGGTCGTGTAGGGCTTTGTGTGCGTGGGTGAGGAGGCGGAAGGTGATTCTCTTGTTGACCGGGAGCCAGTGCAGGTCTCTCAGGTGTCCGGAGATGTGGCTGGTTCGTGGGATGTCCAGGATGAGCCTGGCTGAGGCGTTCTGGATCCGCTGGAGTCTCTTCTGGAGCTTGGCGGTGGTACCGGCGTAGAGGGCGTTGCCGTAGTCCAGTCGACTGGTGACGAGGGCCTGGGTGACGGTCTTCCTGGTCTCGGTGGGGATCCACCAGAAGATCTTCCGTAGCATGCGTAGGATGTTGAAGCACGCCGAGGAGACGGCGTTGACTTGCCTGGTCATGGAGAGGGAGGAGTCCAGGATGAAGCCCAGGTTGCGTGCGTGGTCTGTCGGTTTGGGTGCGGTGCCCAGGGCGGGGGGCCACCAGGAGTCGTCCCAGGCGGAGGGCGAAGAGCCCAGGATGAGGACCTCCGTCTTGTCTGAGTTCAGTTTCAGGCGGCTGGTCGTCATCCACTCGGCTACATCTTTCATCCCTTCGTGCAGGTTGGCTCTGGCGGTGGCGGGGTCGTTGGTCAGGGAGAGGATCAGCTGGGTGTCGTCGGCGTAGGAGATTATGTTGAGGTTGTGTTGGCGTGCGATGGCCGCGAGGGGGCTCATGTAGACGTTGAATAGGGTGGGGCTCAGCGAGGATCCTTGAGGGACGCCGCAGATGACTTCGGTGGCCTCTGACTTGTACGGTGGTAGGCGGACTCTCTGTGTTCTTCCGTCGAGGAAGGAGATGATCCATTCCAGTGCCTTCTCCTGGATTCCGACGTTGCTGAGGCGCTGTACTAGGGTGCGGTGGCAGACAGTGTCGAATGCCGCGGAGAGGTCTATGAGGATGAGGGCCGCTGTTTCTCCGTTGTCCATCAGGGCTCGGATGTCGTCGGTGGCAGCGATGAGGGCGGTCTCGGAGCAAGGGTCAGGCACAAGGGCTGGTGCAGCTGCAGCGGTAGGGGAGGAAGCGACCTACCTGGCAAGGTCAGGGGTCGCTCTCCTCACTGCACGCTGTCGCCAGATTTAAAGGGAGCTGGGAGGGTGGAGTAGTTGGGAGGCAGGAGGCAGGGGTTTAGCCAATGGGCGCGGGGGATGGGCAGCAGCGGCGGGAAAGTGTGCTGTGGGCAGGGGGGCGAGGGAAAGAAAAAAACGGTGCCCAGGAATGGGCAGCAGGAGCAAGTGTCAGGCACAAGGGCTGGTGGAGCTGCAGCGGGGGGGGGGAGCGACCTACCTGGCAAGGTCAAGGGTGCTCATGTCGTGGGATGCCGAGGACGAGTCTGGCCACAGTGTTCTGGATGGTCTGGAGTTTGCATAGCAGGGATTGTTGAGTGCGAGGGTAGCAGTCTTTCTGGCTTCGCGGGGGAATCCACTTGAATGTTTTGCGGAGATTATTGATGGATGCTACAGCGTTGATCTGTCGGGTCATGGTGAAGGAGAAGTAGAGTATGGTGCCGAGGTTCCAGGTGAGATCTGTGGGGGAGTCGGGGCTGCCGAGGGTGGTGGACAACCAGAAGTTGTCCCAAGCTGAGGGGGGGGATCCAAGGACGAGGACTTCTGTCTTCTCCGAGTTGAGTTTAACAGCTGCTGCTCATCCAAGCAGCGACATCGTTCATTCCTTCTTGTAAGCAGAGTCTAATGGTTTCGGGGTCCTTCGTGAGGGAGAGGAGGACGTGTGGGTGTATCTGGCCCAATCTCTCCTGACCCATGAGTAGGAAAGAAAGTTGAGTGCCAAATCATCATTACACAAAAAGCCATCACCGAAAAGTATTCCTTGAAAGACTCTTCTGGTCATCTACTGATTGTGCATTGAAGAGTGTCTCAAAAGAGGTTAGGATAGGATCAATGAACTTATGCTTGACATTTGAATCCGTGGAATAAAAATTCCATTCTTGTTTTATATTGAAGCCACATTTAATGTAATGCTTGACATGAAGTTTGCCAGGCTGCTGAAGAACATTCAACTACAACCGAAGATTTAATATGGCTCACTTACGATATATGTTGACCAATTTTGATAGACGTAACTTAGTTTTGGTATCTTGTCATTAACTGAGGTATTTCAGGAGGAAATTCACCAATAATTCAAGGCCTTTCGAACTGGATGTACAGCAGTGATGATTTTCATTGGACTAGAATACAATGAAGTCTGATCAAAGTTTGTGACTCTATAGGACAAGTGTGACGTGAAATGAAATGAAAATAAGGTTTATAAAGCTCGACAATTACCCCGGGGTATCTAGGCGCTAAGTGGACAATGCAGCTAGGAGGATCCAGAAGATTACAGTTATTTGCGGAAGAGCCAGGTTTTTTAGGTGTTTCCTGAAATCTAACAAATTTGTCTTAGGTTAGGTTCTGTTGGAAGAGAATTCCACAGCCTTGAGGTGTATACAGTGAAGCCACTCCCACTCCTGTTGGCTTTCTTTAAATCTGGGGATTACAAGATTACCGCTTGTGGATGAGCGTAGAGGGCGAGAAAGAATGTAGCATTGAAAATGCTGACTCAAATAGTCCGACAGCTTATTGAGCCCTGAAGGCAATGCAAAGTGCCTCAAACTGAATGTGTTTATCAATAGGGAGCCAGTGTAGTTGGATCAGTGCTTAGGAAGCTGATTTATGTTTTGGAATGTCCAGTAGTAGCCGTGCCACAGCATTCTGTAGCGTTTGTAGCTTTTGAAGAAAACACTTTTGGATATTGATGAAGAGGGCGTTGCCATAGGCTACTTTGGAGGAGATAAGAGTTGTAACTACTGAAGGAAAGTAGGATCTGCTTCTTATGGTTACCCCCACTTTTTGCTTCATGTGATACTGTTTTTGACTAGTCCGACTGGGATCCTGCTAATCTTGTCCCCAGTCTAGCTGCTTTCACCCTCAATGGGGATGTTATGTCCTTAGGTACACTCCATATTGAATACTGGGGTACCCTAGTCAGTCCCTAGTATATGGTACACATGTACCGAGGGCATAGGTACCCCAGAAGTTCCTCATGGGCTGCAGCATGTATTATGCCACCCATGAGAGACCATGCAAAATGGAACTACAGTCTTGCCATTGTAGCCTGTGTAAGTTGGTGAATGCACCACTTACTAAAGATATAGGTTTACTATATCTAAGGGTCACTGCACTTTAAATCTATAAGTCACCCCTATAGCAAGCCTTTACAATCCTGAAGGCAGAGTGCTTGGTTCTAATGGAGAGGGTGCCCCTGCACGAGCAGGACACCCCTACAGCCTACGGAGTTTTTTCTCCCGGGTTGTCAGTAATGCAGACATAGGCTAACATAGAGGGCATTATGCGACCGTGTGATGACCAACTCTAAAACAGCTGAACCAAACCCTATTGTGTTTGGTATCAAACATGTTGGAATCATACCCTCACACCAGTAACCAGTGTGGGCGGTACTATTCCATCCCTTAGAAGCAAGCTTCGTGGGGTCCCTGGTATTCTCGGTACCTCCATGCTAGTCCCGGACAGCACAAAATGGTTGCTGCCGACCAGAGACACATTTCTGCCCTGCTGCTCACTGTGCCACTGGATTCAAGCAAGCCTGGCTGATGAAGAGTAATACCCAGAAACTGGTCCCAGGATGCTGGTTTATGGTCCAGGGAGGACCTGACTTGGCACTTTCGGTCTGGACTGTCCCATGAGGCACAGGGTCAAGACTGATTTGCATATGGCTTGGTCTAAACTGGGGTGGCATGGTGAGCAAAAGAACAATGGATTTAACCCAGATCTCTTGACTTGGGGTGAATGTATGATTCATTCAGCATTCCGTCCATCATTTGTTTGCGTAGCACTTTTCACCCTAAGTGGGATGGGTATGCCCAAACGTGGGTCCCTTGCTCACTGTGCCACTGGATTCAAGCTAGCCTAGCTGATGAAGGGTAATACCCAGAAACCGCTCCCAGGATGCTTGTTTCCTGTCCAGGGAGGGCCTGGCTTGGAAGTTCGGTCTGGACTGTTCCCATGAGGCACAGGGTCAAGACTGATTTACATATGGCTGGGTCTAAACTGGGGTGGCATGGTGAGCAAAAGAACAATGGATTTAACCCAGATCTCTTGACTAGGGGTAAATGTATGATTTATTCAGCATTTCGTCCATCATTTGTTAGCTTAGCGCTGAGCCAAGCTCGAGCAGGGGAAGGCAGGACAATGGGCATCCTGTCACAGGGAGGTGTAACCACCTCCCAGACAGGAATTAGTGTGCTATGGCTGGGTGGGTGTGCTTGCCAGTGCCTGAAAGTCTGCATGAGCGGCACATTTGGTGCCCCTGTGCATAGTCCAGTTCAAACCTGTCCTGGGAGCCGTTGGCTCCCGCTCTGGCGCAACACTGGACAAAGGACATGGGAGTAACCTCCCCATTGGCCTTGGAGGGTCCCCTGAATTTGTCCAACCCTCTCCCGTGTGTACTTAAGTGCTTACCTGACTGTAGGTCCTTAGATTCGTCGTGGACAAGATTCTAAAGAAGACACCACTACACTTCGACTGTCTGGGCACTTTGGACTTCGGTTGGGCTGACTCCGTCTCCCCACTCTGTCTGCTGCATTGTCTGTGCCTGTGCACTGTACAGGATCTGTGCAGGAGCTGTGGAGCATCAAAGACAATTGACGATAATCTCTCTTTGAGTGAAGAAGTCACTTCCCTGCATTCGCAGGCACTACAACACTGCTAACCGGTCTGCGGATCCCGAACTCCTACGGACTCCGAAGTGTCCAGCAACACAGGAGGTGGCTTTCTACATCCCTCAAGACCCGAGCTGCCCTCTTACCAAGTTTGAGGCCAGAATCCATTGTGAGGGGTGCAATACCCGAACCCCTGTGCACCACGTGTATTTGCAAGAGCATGTTCTTGTTGGCGTTTCCTGAACAAGTGCTTTGGGCTCCGAGTAGCCCCAACATCAAGCAACATTTCCTAACAAGAACTTCAACCTCCTCGTGTCACGTCAGGATCTGGGCGATGCCCAAAGGTTCCACCTCCTGACATCCCCAACTCTAGCTAGAAAATAACCAGAGTATTGAGGCGATCAGGCGAGGGATATGGATAGCGTAGGTGCAGCTGGGAAAGGGATACCTGTAACAAAAAGCACACAATTAGTAGCATGAACAACCTGACTACTCTCATATATTCTCGCTAATGAAAAAAGCCTATACCTGTTAAGTGTCTCCCTTGTCAGCAAGGAACGTCCTCTCTAATTGGTAAGATACCTTCTCTCACTCTGAGGATAAAACCCCTACAACAATGCACATGACATATTGTAACTCAAATTACTCTCACATTCACTTCTGGTATGCAATATGAACAAGAAAACCCATACACACCATGCTCTCTTCCCAATAAAGCAAGGAGGACAAATTATATCAAAGATAAAACAAGTTTCGATTGAATGGGTGGAGCCTAAACAGTATCGAAAAGCTCTCAGATCCCAGTCTGTAATACGGCCTGTGAAAATGGTCTAAATCTACGTAGAGGCAAAAAACAGTAGTGCACAGTTCCAGAAAAAATAGTAACCCCGAAGTCTCACAAGTGCTCCTGTATTCCAAAGTCTCGGAGTCCACAATTACTTTCTATAGTTGCCCGGTTACTTTCCAGGTGTCCACATCCAAGAGAAAGAGACAGCTAGATATACGCGGTCTCCTTCCGAGAGTGTAGATAACCGCTGACGAGTAACTCTGCAGTGCTTCTCCGGCCGCAGCTGCTAAACAGGAAAGATAAGGCGTCCTCGCTCATACGAGCAGGACGCACCAAACTAAATTACACTACTCCAAAAGTCCTTAGCTCAATAGGTTCCGAGGTACAGCACCCTCAGCTGTAAATGCCCAACAGGCACCAGCATACTAGAGTACAGAGCTGCCGCCCTGTATCAAAGACTTCCTGGTACATCAAGGAATCACGCACGACGCTCTATGCGCCGAGCGAGGTTTTTACTGCTGGCGAGTCCCTCCCAGAAGGACAGCCTTCTGGGAGACGTAGTTCCCCTGACCGCTGCAGCGCTACACACACGGTAGGCGTGGTCAGTCAAAGCCTGACACCTCGCACTGAGTGCTCCGTGGCCCGTTGTTTGGTGAAATCGCTCAAGGTCCTCTCGCGACCACTGTGCCTCCGGCCTATGTGTCCATTTTAAGGTCAACGTTGCTTTTCTTAGGCTCCACTGGTTGCTCCAGGCTTGCACTGACTCCCCTGTGCTTGGTGAGTCGCCAGGATCTTGCTGGTTCACATCGTACACTTCCTTGACCT
The DNA here is from genome assembly GCF_964263255.1 of Lissotriton vulgaris. Lineage (NCBI taxonomy): Eukaryota > Metazoa > Chordata > Amphibia > Caudata > Salamandridae > Lissotriton > Lissotriton vulgaris. Next base: position 169,563,439 of record NC_141687.1, on the reverse strand, counting down.
TCTGTGTAGATTGCTTTTCCCAAGGCTTGTTTGTGCTCCTGCCAGACACCGACCCCGCAGCACTCAACATCCTTCGTGGGACAGCTCGCATCCGGCTCCTGGTCGTCCTCCATATCTCCTGGTGCCCGCTGCTGCAGAGTCAAGGACTCCATTAACCAACCTGAAGCACCCAACATCGGTGGGCATTACTCTACAGATCCCCTGGTCTCTCCCAAGTGACCCAGACTCTGTCCCCTCTGCTTCTTCCTTCCAGCAGCGGCATTTCTTCAAAGTCCTCCATTAGGTTCGACAGCGGTTTCCGACACCACTTCAGACCTTTGCACCCGGCTTCCCTGGGATAGGTATCTTTGGTACTTCGGTTTCCACGGGTGGGGTGGCTCTCCAACCTTCTTTGAAGACTACTGGGAAGGGTCTTAAACTCTAACATTACAACCGCGACTTGCACGGAGCATTCAGCTTTGTTGCCACACTGCACACTCACTGTTGGGTCCCGATCTACTCATCTTGGGTGGTTCCTTGGGGTCCCAGCAATTCTACGTCTTCTTGACACTGGTCTTGACTTGAGTTGTGGTTCTTATACCACTTGCTTCGTATATGGTTTGGTCCTCCCCTGGGGCCCACTGTGTATTAGTGCTATTTACTGTGATTTATTCGCTTAAGTATTGTGTGCTTTGTGTTTATCTCCGTGTTGGAGACACTGGAACGTACTAGATAGTGTCATATAATAAATACATATTTTTAGAACTAGTGTCTGGTTTTCTTTTCATTTAATCTATGCTACAAGATTGCATTCTGGTAAAAGAAGCTGCTTTACATTCATTCAAGATTGAGCCTGAAGGCTGCCTCCACAGTTACCACTTGGATAGCGTTCTAAGGTTATCTTTGACCTCTTAAATCACCATAAGGGTTGTTTGGACTGGTGCCTGGTGCCCACTTTAATGAGTGGACAGCATAAACCAGGCAGACGTCTCACATTGGTGTGCAGTGGTTGGGATTAAAGCCTGCATTGTTTTACCAGATAAATATTTGTATTGATTAACTGAAAAACCACTGGTACAAGGCACATATAATACAAGCTTAGAATAGTAAGTTCTACTGGACTTGGTGTTGGGTAAGGCATGGGTCTAGCACACCCTTTCTACAACCTAAGAGAGTTTAGCTCCCAATAGGTTAGGTAGGTGCAACTCCACACCACACTTACCCCCACATGCATCAAGCACTTTTTCATTCGCAAACGGTGCGATTCCTTAAAATCGGCCGTTTGCGAATGCAAAAGTGCTTTTTGGGATGCATGAAGCAATTTTAGAATTCGCAACATTGTTGCGAGTTCTAAAATTGCGGGTGCTTTTAAGAAGTCGCAGATGTGCGACTTCTTAAAAGCAATGCATCATCACTTTGACAAGTGAAAATTCGCACTTAGGGTTCCAAATTTACCGAGTGGTTGAACCACTCGGTAAATTTGGGAAAAAGTGTTTAAAATGCTTTAAATGTTTTTTTTTCAACATTCATGTTACGGACACACATGTCCTTAGGACATGTGTGTGTGCAACATGATGCGAAAAATACATTTCAGGGGTGCAGGGGGGGGGTCCTTTGGACCCCCCCCTGCACCCATGAAATTTTCTAAGTGCCACTCGCAATTTGCATTGACTCCTATGGGCCTTTTGGCCCATAGGAATCAATGGAAATTGCGAAAATTAACTTAAGAATTCGGTATTTCTTTGGGATTCGGTAAAAAATGCGATTTTTACCGAATCACAAAGAAATACCGAAAAAAATGATGCATAGCATTTTGCATTTCCTAAATAGCGATTCCTTAATTTTCGCTATTTCAGAAATGCAAAATCCTACATTGATGCATGTGGGGGTTTGTATGTCTGCTAAAGGAGATGCCAGTGGCTCTCTGCCTTCTAGATACAGTGAACTTTCTTTCCAACAACTGAAATCACTGTGTGCCTCTAGGAAGCTGAAGACAGGGAGGAGTGCCAACACTCAACGCCTGGTAGAGGTGTTACTGTTAGATGACCTACGAAAGATTTTTGGGTCAGATGATCAGGAAATAGTGGGTGGGCTAGGAGAAGAAGATGGGGCTGGAGGGGGACCCCTCTTTTACCTTGATTCTAACCTGGACATGGGGGAACCTGATGATTCCCACCTGGACAACTCAGATCTTCATGAGGAAAATGGAGGGGGCCTTGACGGCCACTACTTTATTCCTCCTGGAAGAGTGCAGAGTTTACCAAGGAATAAGAATAGAATATCTTTATTCGATTGTTTGCATATAACAATCATAAAAGAGCATTTCATACAAGTTAATCCATACAGTAATAATAAAATAGGGAGAGTAGTATTACAACAAGACATTCACAAGCATATACACAATAATATGGTTAAAAAGAATAAAATACATTAGAAGTGGGGGTACAATCAGCAGCAGAGTTAATTACCCTTCCATGCTTTTTCTGTGTTTAACTGCGAGTTTTAGGAAACTGCATACAAACATGGTACATTCACTATTTAGCATTTGAAGGTGACACAGTGCAGGTCTGAATTGTACAAAATTCAGGTGCTTTAGTAAAGGTTTTAAAAACAGGTTACGGGGGAGTGTATAAAACTGACAGAAAAATAAAAAGTGTGCCAGGTCTTGCGGAGACTTATTGTCGCAGCCGCAAGCTGGCAACACTTGTCCTCTATGCGCTCCACTTGGTACAGCTAATAAAAAATGGAACATGTTAAATCGGAACCTTGTTAATAAAAAACGGTCATAACCGGACATGGGCCAGGACAGGTAGGGTTCCATATATAAACAGGTTTTGGTTAAGGCATACTGTCTCACACTGCTTTTCTTGTATTCATTTTCCTCCCGTGTCATGCACCTGGACAGCATAAAAGTGTTCCTGACAAAGGTTACATCAGTTTTGGTTATTGTTTCGGGGGATAAAAATAAATCTGGTCGGCCTAAGTCAAAAAGCCACATTCTTACGTATTTTAACCATGGGATCTTAAGTCTACCATCCCACTGTAGTGCCTCTTGAAGAATGTTTCTGGTAAGGGGTATGGCTGTGTTTAGCCAGCTATTCAGCCAGCATAACAAAGGATTCACGGCCAGCTTATCACTTAGATGTGGGATGCCGAGTTCCTCATGTACCGGGAAGTTGGCCGTCCCCCTGGGTAACCTTAGGACCTGTTTTAAGAAGTTATTCTCAGTAACTTCAAGGGCACCTAGTGATTCTGATCCCCATATTTCACTTCCATAACGTGCAATTGCGGTGCTTTTGGCTTGATATAACTTCAAGACAGCAGCCACCGGACTATTGCCCATTTTTCTAGTGAAGTCCAGTATTGCCGCGTTGGCCCGCACTACCTCGCCCTTTTTCTTTTGTATTGCTGGTGCCCAAGTTAATTTGTGATCAAAAAGAACACCAAGGTACGAGAAGGTCTTTGTAGTAGGTATTTTATCTCCATTTACAAAGTGAGGATATATTTTTTTTGGAGATACGCCTGTCGTCATTGTAAAGGATTTCGAGGTATTAATGCTCAGGCCACGGGAGTTCATGAAATCATTGAAAGAATCTAGCAGGATTTGGAGACCAAGCGCCGTTCTGGATATTAAAACGGCGTCGTCCGCATATAATAGGACCGGTATGCCCTTCTTGCCAATGTAAGGAAAATCTGTACCAGTTTTTAATAAGTGCTCCTCCAGCTCATTAATATAAAGATTAAAAAGAAAAGGGGCAAGGATGCACCCTTGTCTGACACCTCGGGTTATTCTAAAATCTCTGGTTACCTTCAAGTCATGGGTGTAGCGGACGTTTGCTCTTGTGTCCGAGTGGAGGTCAACAAGAAAGTTGACCAGGTTTTGTTCCACCCCCATTTTTAACAGCACCTCCCATAGCCTGCCTCTGTCTACACAGTCAAACGCGGACGATAAATCCATAAAGGCCATATGGATCGTCCCTTTTCTTGCTAGGGTGTATTTGCTGTTTATTAAATATAGATTCAGACATTGGGTTATCGTGGAGTGGCCTGGTCTAAACCCATATTGTATTGGAGACAGTATATTATTATCGTTGGCCCAGGCTGTTAATCTGTTTAGGATAATACCCCCCACCACCTTTGTGACTGAGTTAATCAGGGATATGGGTCTGTAACATGTAACACTACCACGATCACCCTTCTTGAAAACAGGGACAATGGTGGAGGACCCCCAGGCTTTTGGGCAACCAGCCAAAATTCCTGCGTTTACAACTGCGGTGATGACTGGTGCCCATAAGAGAATGTTTGATTTGAATAGGTCGGGTGGTATACCATCGGGGCCAGGTGCTTTGTTACAGGTTAATCCTTGTATCCCCTTTTCTACCTCCCCCACTGTGAAACACAACACATTTTCATCAGAAGATTTAAAAACAAAGTCTGCTTGCAAATTATCACTTTTAAAAATTGTGCTGTAGTGTGACATCCACTCTTCCTCAGGTATATTGGTCCCGACAATAGAATTTAAGGGGACGTCAAACATAGGTTTGTTTACAATGCTCCAGAACTTGGAGCTATTACCCAGAATTGCAGGATCACATAGCTTCTCCCAAACACCGGCTTTTACTTCTTTTTTCCGGGCTGCCAGGACTGTCTTGTAATTAGATCGCAGTGACTTAATAAGGACAGGGTCTCTTGGGGTAGCCTTAAGTGCTTTTTTTAAGTCTCGTCCGGCCTTTGAGCAGGCTTGATCGAACCACCCTGGTTGGTGTTCATGATGTCCCTTTATTGGTACTGACAACATTTGGCCAATTTTCTCAACAACAGCAGCAAAGGCAATCAAAGTCGCTTCGGGCAAAGTAGATGGAGAAACACAAAGATCTAGGTCATTACCACAGCTAGTAGTAATTGAATCATACAAGGAATCGCTGTTAACCTTTGACCACTTCAGGCGACGATTTCCGTTGATGGGTTTTAAGACACCGTGATCAGGTCGAGGCTTCCTGTGATCAAAAAGGTCACCTCCAATCCTGATCGACAAAGGATTATGGTCGCTGAAGATGCTTGTTAGAATTTCAAAGTCAGTGGCTAAATCAACTAGATCTCTTGAGAGGAATATGTGGTCTATGTAGGAGCCTTTACCGTGGCCTTTGTACGTGGGGACGTTAAACTGGTGTGAGTCCTCCAGTGTGGTCATTGCGACGGTTAGATTCCTACCATCTATTAAATTATTGATACAGGTGCCTCGGGGCGAGTGATCAAAATGAAAGCCAGATCTCCTGTTGCAGCCTAAGAGGCCAATAGGTGTCGTTTCAGGGTTGCCACAGGGGTAAGCGTTAAAGTCTCCAGCGATAATGATATTTCGAGGTAGACTATCCGCTTTTGTTTCTAAAAGGTTTTGTAATTTGAGAATGTTACACTCCTTATTTGATAACACAGCATTGTAAAAATTAATAAGTGTCAGTGCCTTTTTACCATTCCTGAGCACTAAGATTTGAATATGTTTGTTGTCCGATGCTCTGTTTGTGACCTGGCAGTTGAGTGCAAGGCTTATGTAGGTTGCCAGGCCCCCTTTGGATCTTCCGCTATTTGATGGGGTTGCTGGTAGGAAAAAACTTTGAAAGCCCTCAATGTGTGCATTTTCATCTGCTAGCCAGGTTTCTTGAAAACATAGAATGGTATAATTTTTTACATAGGCTAACCACACTGGATCATTAACCTTAACGGCTAGGCCGGCTATGTTCCAAGATAAAAGATGTATGGAGCGTTGTTCAGTGAGGCCCAAGCCTGCTATCTGGGCCTGATCTGCGGGAGGAGAGATTGCTTGAACCCCATGATCCGTTATTAAGTGTTCTTGCGGTGCATTACTAATGGTTAGAGGGTTTTTTACTCCACTGGGCACTATGCATTGGGTTAAGTTGGTGGAACCTGAGTGGCTGCGCCCACTCACGTTCAATGTGTTTTCTTGGAGTTGTACTGAAGGAGCTGCCCTAGGCGCTTCACTGGCCTCCGGGGAGGAAACACTTATGCACTCTGGACAGATGCTTGATACTCTATAAAGGGGAGCTACCTTAGTTGGGGGCTCAACAGGAATAGAGTAGGAGGATAGAGATACGATTTGTCAATCGATCTCATCTAAGTAGTCGATATTATAAAAAGCATCAAACCTATTAGAAATAGGTACCCCATATTGTGTGTCTAAGTATTGGGGATGTGAGAAAAGTTGCTGCTGGGGACGAGTAAAAAGCTCGCTTCTCTCCTGATATCTACTAGGATGGTTGCTAGGTCTGCTCTGCCATGGCTGTTCATGCCTATAGTCGATATGATTTGTTCGAGTATATGGACCAATAGGCAGTGTATAGGCCCCTGATTGATTATCAACTATTGGCTCAAGCAGCCCCTCCTGTCCGTAGGTTGACTGCACTTGTGTACGACAATGACCATGGTTATTTGGATAAAAGTAACTTAAGGCCATGGTACGGATCAAGCTATTTGTCACACCGCTTTTCCAGCTACTTATAAAACTGGCAGCACGACTATCCCCAAGGGTTACCACTATACAATCACCCTCAGTCGATTTAAACCTGTTTCCCACCCAGTCTACTCTTCTTACCTGTGCAATATGACCATTAATATGTTTAGGGATCGGTCTATGAGTTGTGAGCCAATGGCTCACCTTATTTTTTAAGTCCCCATGTGATTCTACCCTGTCCCCCGTTAATTTAGGTACACCAATCATTACAATGGTGTACGGGCTAGATTCAGGCGGGAGGTTAACATGAAGTGGACTCTTTACTACCACCGATTTTGTCGTGGTAGCACCTAATTGTTTTGAAGATGTGCCCTGCTTGGGGTTTTTGGTTGGTCTCGTTTGTTCTACCTGGGTAGTTGCTATTTTGATTGGGGAACTTTCAGCGGCCCATTCACAATCTTCTGTCTCTGCATCATGTAAGGTTTGAGAGCTACTTGGTATGGCTGCCACTGGGTGGGATATGATGGTACCTCTATCTTGAGTTGTCGCTGGGGTGGTTAGAGGCGTCTTTAGCTGAGTTTGCTTACTAGCAAGGGTAGGGGTAGCTATGGCTTTTTTTACCCTGGGGTTATTATTGCTAATCAAAGTAAGGGAATTACTGGCTGGTGTGAAGGTAGAAATTGGTTGTGATACCTTCAATGTTTTAAGCAAGGTGGATGTTGCGTCATTTTGGACCCTTTCGAACTTCCCTAAGGCATTCTCAATATTGAGGACTCTCTCACTGATAGGTAACAGAAGGGACTTAATCAAGCTTTCGAGGTCACTCAGAAGTGATTTTGTATTTATCGTTGTATAATCAGCCCTGGCTGTGGTGTGTATAGACGTGTTTATGGGTACTGTCGTCTCTTTATTCAAGAACAGGTCTGGGTCTTGACTACTTATGAAAGGACATAAGGTTGCCTTCTCTGGGGCAGGTTTAGCCAGTCTAAATGTAGACCAGATGTCTTTAGCTAAACTGAGGTGTTTGGCCTTGAGGTGAGATTTTGTTTTTTTTACAATAGATAACTTGGGTTTGCCTCGTGTGCCAGTAGACCTGGTTTTGCTCTTTATCAAGCGACTGACTTTAGTAACCGGTTTCGTCGTTGTAGATGCAAAACCACCCGAGGAAGGGGCTACTGAGTGTAAGTGAGCTATAGGTGACATATGGGTACTACTGCTGTTTTCACCGGTAGGTGCAAGACTGTTGTTCCTACTGTTGCCTGAGGGTGAGATAAGCAAGGCTGTTTGCGTGTTGTCTCTTGTTTGGGGACTAGGAAGCCCTGTAAATGACAACGTTAGAATAGACTCCTCAGAGTTTATGGTGTTATCCAGAATGTTTATGTTACCTGTGGTGTGTAAAGAGAGGTCGGGGAAACATAAATCTGGGGTAAGTGAGAGGCGTCTTTCGGAGTCCTGAATTGCATCCGCCACGACATTGATCGTTTTTTGTAGCATTAAGTCTATGGCGGTTATTGTAGGAAGAGGGCTGTTGGTGACATCTTTCAGTCTGGTAGCTGATCTTGTGGTCACGGGGGTATTTCGACTTTTACTCATCCTCCCACAGTTATTTTCAACTGTAGGCAGTATTGCTGATAAAAGAGGTGATAGCTTGCGAGTGCAGATGTTTTAAATTAGCATTGGGCGTTTACCTTGGTAGATGACAGCTAGGCAGGATCTCAGGGGGGTGGCCCCGTCCCGGACTCCTCGGTCCCCGGAGGGCCACAGAGGGCCCGCCCTTTGCCCGGGCTTCGCTCCGGGCGTCCCGCGAGACGGGGTTGATGTGGTTTTTATGCGCCGCTTGGCGCTCTGTGGTGACGCTGGACCCCAGTGAGGGCTGCTGGGTGATGTAGTCCTCATCCCCTCGCCGGTCTCCTCCAGGCGGCCCCGCTCTTCGTTGGCTCACAGGCGGACGGCGGCTGGAGACAGGCGGGCGGGTCCAGGCTGCGTGGCGCTATTCCCTCGGTCCTTGGCAATTCCTCTTGGTCAGTTTAGGGTGCTGCTTTGCTCCTGCAGAACGGGTCGCCCACTCGACCGGGTTGATGTGGTTTTTATGCGCCGCTTGGCGCTCTGTGGTGACGCTGGACCCCAGTGAGGGCTGCTGGGTGATGTAGTCCTCAGCCCCTCGCCGGTCTCCTCCAGGCGGCCCCGCTCTTCGTTGGCTCACAGGCGGACGGCGGCTGGAGACAGGCGGGCGGGTCCAGGCTGCGTGGCGCTATTCCCTCGGTCCTTGGCAATTCCTCTTGGTCAGTTTAGGGTGCTGCTTTGCTCCTGCAGAACGGGTCGCCCACTCGACCGGGTTGATGTGGTTTTTATGCGCCGCTTGGCGCTCTGTGGTGACGCTGGACCCCAGTGAGGGCTGCTGGGTGATGTAGTCCTCAGCCCCTCGCCGGTCTCCTCCAGGCGGCCCCGCTCTTCGTTGGCTCACAGGCGGACGGCGGCTGGAGACAGGCGGGCGGGTCCAGGCTGCGTGGCGCTATTCCCTCGGTCCTTGGCAATTCCTCTTGGTCAGTTCAGGGTGCTGCTTTGCTCCTGCAGAACGGGTCGCCCACTCGACCGGGTTGATGTGGTTTTTATGCGCCGCTTGGCGCTCTGTGGTGACGCTGGACCCCAGTGAGGGCTGCTGGGTGATGTAGTCCTCAGCCCCTCGCCGGTCTCCTCCAGGCGGCCCGCTCTTCGTTGGCTCACAGGCGGACGGCGGCTGGAGACAGGCGGGCGGGTCCAGGCTGCGTGGCGCTATTCCCTCGGTCCTTGGCAATTCCTCTTGGTCAGTTTAGGGTGCTGCTTTGCTCCTGCAGAACGGGTCGCCCACTCGACCGGGTTGATGTGGTTTTTATGCGCCGCTTGGCGCTCTGTGGTGACGCTGGACCCCAGTGAGGGCTGCTGGGTGATGTAGTCCTCAGCCCCTCGCCGGTCTCCTCCAGGCGGCCCCGCTCTTCGTTGGCTCACAGGCGGACGGCGGCTGGAGACAGGCGGGCGGGTCCAGGCTGCGTAGCGCTATTCCCTCGGTCCTTGGCAATTCCTCTTGGTCAGTTTAGGGTGCTGCTTTGCTCCTGCAGAACGGGTCGCCCACTCGACCGGGTTGATGTGGTTTTTATGCGCCGCTTGGCGCTCTGTGGTGACGCTGGACCCCAGTGAGGGCTGCTGGGTGATGTAGTCCTCAGCCCCTCGCCGGTCTCCTCCAGGCGGCCCGCTCTTCGTTGGCTCACAGGCGGACGGCGGCTGGAGACAGGCGGGCGGGTCCAGGCTGCGTGGCGCTATTCCCTCGGTCCTTGGCAATTCCTCTTGGTCAGTTTAGGGTGCTGCTTTGCTCCTGCAGAACGGGTCGCCCACTCGACCGGGTTGATGTGGTTTTTATGCGCCGCTTGGCGCTCTGTGGTGACGCTGGACCCCAGTGAGGGCTGCTGGGTGATGTAGTCCTCAGCCCCTCGCCGGTCTCCTCCAGGCGGCCCCGCTCTTCGTTGGCTCACAGGCGGACGGCGGCTGGAGACAGGCGGGCGGGTCCAGGCTGCGTGGCGCTATTCCCTCGGTCCTTGGCAATTCCTCTTGGTCAGTTTAGGGTGCTGCTTTGCTCCTGCAGAACGGGTCGCCCACTCGACCGGGTTGATGTGGTTTTTATGCGCCGCTTGGCGCTCTGTGGTGACGCTGGACCCCAGTGAGGGCTGCTGGGTGATGTAGTCCTCAGCCCCTCGCCGGTCTCCTCCAGGCGGCCCCGCTCTTCGTTGGCTCACAGGCGGACGGCGGCTGGAGACAGGCGGGCGGGTCCAGGCTGCGTGGCGCTATTCCCTCGGTCCTTGGCAATTCCTCTTGGTCAGTTTAGGGTGCTGCTTTGCTCCTGCAGAACGGGTCGCCCACTCGACCGGGTTGATGTGGTTTTTATGCGCCGCTTGGCGCTCTGTGGTGACGCTGGACCCCAGTGAGGGCTGCTGGGTGATGTAGTCCTCAGCCCCTCGCCGGTCTCCTCCAGGCGGCCCGCTCTTCGTTGGCTCACAGGCGGACGGCGGCTGGAGACAGGCGGGCGGGTCCAGGCTGCGTGGCGCTATTCCCTCGGTCCTTGGCAATTCCTCTTGGTCAGTTTAGGGTGCTGCTTTGCTCCTGCAGAACGGGTCGCCCACTCGACCGGGTTGATGTGGTTTTTATGCGCCGCTTGGCGCTCTGTGGTGACGCTGGACCCCAGTGAGGGCTGCTGGGTGATGTAGTCCTCAGCCCCTCGCCGGTCTCCTCCAGGCGGCCCCGCTCTTCGTTGGCTCACAGGCGGACGGCGGCTGGAGACAGGCGGGCGGGTCCAGGCTGCGTAGCGCTATTCCCTCGGTCCTTGGCAATTCCTCTTGGTCAGTTTAGGGTGCTGCTTTGCTCCTGCAGAACGGGTCGCCCACTCGACCGGGTTGATGTGGTTTTTATGCGCCGCTTGGCGCTCTGTGGTGACGCTGGACCCCAGTGAGGGCTGCTGGGTGATGTAGTCCTCAGCCCCTCGCCGGTCTCCTCCAGGCGGCCCGCTCTTCGTTGGCTCACAGGCGGACGGCGGCTGGAGACAGGCGGGCGGGTCCAGGCTGCGTGGCGCTATTCCCTCGGTCCTTGGCAATTCCTCTTGGTCAGTTTAGGGTGCTGCTTTGCTCCTGCAGAACGGGTCGCCCACTCGACCGGGTTGATGTGGTTTTTATGCGCCGCTTGGCGCTCTGTGGTGACGCTGGACCCCAGTGAGGGCTGCTGGGTGATGTAGTCCTCAGCCCCTCGCCGGTCTCCTCCAGGCGGCCCCGCTCTTCGTTGGCTCACAGGCGGACGGCGGCTGGAGACAGGCGGGCGGGTCCAGGCTGCGTGGCGCTATTCCCTCGGTCCTTGGCAATTCCTCTTGGTCAGTTTAGGGTGCTGCTTTGCTCCTGCAGAACGGGTCGCCCACTCGACCGGGTTGATGTGGTTTTTATGCGCCGCTTGGCGCTCTGTGGTGACGCTGGACCCCAGTGAGGGCTGCTGGGTGATGTAGTCCTCAGCCCCTCGCCGGTCTCCTCCAGGCGGCCCCGCTCTTCGTTGGCTCACAGGCGGACGGCGGCTGGAGACAGGCGGGCGGGTCCAGGCTGCGTGGCGCTATTCCCTCGGTCCTTGGCAATTCCTCTTGGTCAGTTTAGGGTGCTGCTTTGCTCCTGCAGAACGGGTCGCCCACTCGACCGGGTTGATGTGGTTTTTATGCGCCGCTTGGCGCTCTGTGGTGACGCTGGACCCCAGTGAGGGCTGCTGGGTGATGTAGTCCTCAGCCCCTCGCCGGTCTCCTCCAGGCGGCCCCGCTCTTCGTTGGCTCACAGGCGGACGGCGGCTGGAGACAGGCGGGCGGGTCCAGGCTGCGTGGCGCTATTCCCTCGGTCCTTGGCAATTCCTCTTGGTCAGTTTAGGGTGCTGCTTTGCTCCTGCAGAACGGGTCGCCCACTCGACCGGGTTGATGTGGTTTTTATGCGCCGCTTGGCGCTCTGTGGTGACGCTGGACCCCAGTGAGGGCTGCTGGGTGATGTAGTCCTCAGCCCCTCGCCGGTCTCCTCCAGGCGGCCCCGCTCTTCGTTGGCTCACAGGCGGACGGCGGCTGGAGACAGGCGGGCGGGTCCAGGCTGCGTGGCGCTATTCCCTCGGTCCTTGGCAATTCCTCTTGGTCAGTTTAGGGTGCTGCTTTGCTCCTGCAGAACGGGTCGCCCACTCGACCGGGTTGATGTGGTTTTTATGCGCCGCTTGGCGCTCTGTGGTGACGCTGGACCCCAGTGAGGGCTGCTGGGTGATGTAGTCCTCAGCCCCTCGCCGGTCTCCTCCAGGCGGCCCCGCTCTTCGTTGGCTCACAGGCGGACGGCGGCTGGAGACAGGCGGGCGGGTCCAGGCTGCGTGGCGCTATTCCCTCGGTCCTTGGCAATTCCTCTTGGTCAGTTTAGGGTGCTGCTTTGCTCCTGCAGAGCGGGTCGGGACCAAGGAGATCTAGATCTCCATCTTCAGAGTCTAGTCACTGAGCACAGTCAGTAGGAACCTCTGTACCTAGTAAGAGGGACCACTCACTTGATAGGGAGTACCAACTCCTTGAGCTTGAGAAATCTAGGTTTAGGCTCACACAAGAGCAGGAAAAAGTTGGGGCTAGATTCCCATCTTGGCAGCAAAAGTGTCCCTAGAGTTAAGGAACATTCCTAATAGGAGCTTGAGCAAGATTGTGATTGTCCCTCCCTACCATGTTGGAGATGACATCCCCAAATGGATAACTGCTTTAGAGAGGGCCTGTAAAGTATAGAGGGTCCCTCAAGAGCAGTGGACAGCTATCTTGTGGTTCTCCTTTGCTGATAAAGGTAGAGATAAGCTCCTCACTGTTGGAGAAGAGGATGCTGACAATTACCCAGTTCTGATGAGTGCTCTCATTGATGGGTTTGGCTCAACCACTGAACAGTACATGATTAAGGTCAGAGACACCCAGAAAGCACAGACTCAGGACTAGGTAGACTTTGTGGATAGTGCTATTAAAGCTCTGGAAGGCTTGTTGCTTGACAGCAAAGTACATGCGTTTGAAGGGTTATATAATTTGATTATGAGGTTGCAGATCCTTGATAATTGCCCAAATCAGTTATTGCATCAATACCTGGTGGACTCTGACCTGACTTCTCCCCAAGAATTGGGAACGAAGGCAGATAAGTGGGCCAGGACCAGGGTGAAGCAGAGAAACCAGAACTCTGGTGGTGACCAGAAGAAGCAGGATTATAAAACTCCAGACAAGGGTGGGGACAAGGGTAAAGATCCAAAACAATATTCATGACGGTCCCAAAAACCTGCATCTAAGGGAGAGTCACAATCTAACAAAGGTAAAGGCAAAAGGAAACCTTGGTGCTATCTCTGTAAACAAAAGACCCATTGGACAAGAGACGCTGATTGTCCAAAAGCCAAGGAAAATCATCGTACCGCCACTACCCCTAAGGCAACTGCTCCCCTTAGCACAAGTACAGGTGATGGTACAGGGAACAAGGGGTTAGGAGGGTTAACCTTGGGCTCTGATGTGGGTTCAAGCTTAGTCAGAACTCCAGCTCAGGCTGTGCTGGTCTGTGATGGTGGCATGGATATTGCCACCGTATTTGTCAGTTCCAGTAATGTGGGCAAATACAGACAACAGCCTTTAATCAATAGTAAGGCGGCCATGGCATACAATGACAGAGGTGCAAGTGTCAACCACTCCCCATCCGACTGGACGACATACTAAAAAGGTCTATAAATATATTCTAGAAAATACGCAGACAGCTAACAAGTCCATTAAAAAATGTCAAAATGGAAAAAAATGCTAAAATTCTAGCATAAGCCGTAGAAGTCTATTAAAATATGTTTATATATATGGTCCAAAGAACTATGAGTATCTGTAAGCCATGCTATTCACCAATAAAAAGTTTTTTGTTTTTAAAATGTAAGTTTTGGTTGTTTTAGAAAAAGACCAAATATTTCCCAGCACATGATGAGCTAAATGTTTGTGTCCTGTCTGGGAGACCCAACATCGCTGTTGCTTGCCAACGCAGATGACGATCCCTGCAACACCTCACAGATAAGATCAGTTGAGCACAGATGATCTTCTGCAGTGACCACAGCTGATGCTGGAGCAGCCTGTATGGTATCCGTGACTGTATTGCCTGTAGACGAGCCGATCTCTGTTCTAACAGGAGCTGAAGCGTCCCGTGGTGGCTCTAAGAATGCCTAAATCAACCTTGGAATAGGCTGAGGACACAGCAGTACCTGGGCATTTAAAGGGTCCAGTAAAGTATCCACGTACGGTAGCACAACCGATGGAAGTGTTAGACAGAGGTCCAACACGCATTCTTCTCTGCAGAATAGGCATCGCAGAACACAGTCAATCCAGATTGGTCGAAATGATTGGAACCAAGACTCGCTCAGTTCCCGAAGGCGAGGTGTGCCCAGATGGAGTACTATGCAGTCACAGTGTTGGCACTCCAAGATAGTTTTTACCGACTCCTTGGTGACTAGGACGTCCATTGCATAGCAGAAAAAGAACAATCCGGATTTGTGCAATTAGAAACAGTACCTTGCAAATAAAACAGGTGATGGACCGAATGTGGATCAATGTCACACATTCACCCCAGTCCAAAGATCTGGGCCCAAATCCATCGTTTTTTTGCACTCCACACAACCCTGGGTTAGACAATGGCGATATGCAAATCAGCTCTGACCCTGTGCCCCATGGGAACAGTCCAGTCAGAACTACAAAAGCCATGTCCTTCCCAGAACGGAATCAAGCATCCGAGGACCGGACCGGTTTCGAGGTAACACCTCTCATCAGCCCGGCTAGCTTGACTCCAGTGGTGTGGAGTGCCTGGGACCCACGTCTGGGCATCCCCAGTGCACTTATGGCGGAATTTGCAAATAAAACAGGTGATGGACCGAATGTGGATCAATGTCTCACATTCACCCCAGTCCAAAGATCTGGGCCCAAATCCATCATTTTTTTGCACTCCACACCACCCTGGGTTAGACAATGGCGATATGCAAATCAGCTCTGACCCTGTGCCCCATGGGAACAGTCCAGTCCGAACTACAAAAGCCATGTCCTTCCCAGAACGGAATCAAGCATCCGAGGACCGGACCGGTTTCGAGGTAACACCTCATCAGCCCGGTTAGCTTGGCTCCAGTGGTGTGGAGTGCCTGGGACCCACGTCTGGGCATCCCCAGCGCACTTATGGCGGAATTTGCAAATAAAACAGGTGATGGACCGAATGTGGATCAATGTCACACATTCACCCCAGTCCAAAGATCTGGGCCCAAATCCATCGTTTTTTTGCACTCCACACCACCCTGGGTTAGACAATGGCGATATGCAAATCAGCTCTGACCCTGTGCCCCATGGGAACAGTCCAGTCCGAACTACAAAAGCCATGTCCTTCCCAGAACGAAATCAAGCATCCGAGGACCAGACCGGTTTCGAGGTAACACCTCTCATCAGCCCGGCTAGCTTGACTCCAGTGGTGTGGAGTGCCTGGGACCCACGTCTGGGCATCCCCAGCGCACTTATGGCGGAATTTGCAAATAATACAGGTGATAGACCGAATGTGGATCAATGTCACACGTTCACCCCAGTACAAATATCTGGGCCCAAATCCATCGTTTTTTTGCACTCCACACCACCCTGGGTTAGACACTGGCGATATGCAAATCAGCTCTGACCCTGTGCCCCATGGGAACAGTCCAGTCCGAACTACAAAAGCCATGTCCTTCCCAGAACGGAATCAAGCATCCGAGGACCGGACCGGTTTTGAGGTAACACCTCTCATCAGCCCGGCTAGCTTGACTCCAGTGGTGTGGAGTGCCTGGGACCCACGTCTGGGCATCCCCAGCGCACTTATGGCGGACTTATGGCGGACTTTGCAAATAAAACAGGTGATGGACCGAATGTGGATCAATGTCACACATTCACCCCAGTCCAAAGATCTGGGCCCAAATCCATCGTTTTTTTGCACTCCACACCACCCTGGGTTAGACAATGGCGATATGCAAATCAGCTCTGACCCTGTGCCCCATGGGAACAGTCCAGTCCGAACTACAAAAGCCATGTCCTTCCCAGAACGGAATCAAGCATCCGAGGACCGGACCGGTTTCGAGGTAACACCTCTCATCAGCCCGGCTAGCTTGACTCCAGTGGTGCGGAGTGCCTGGGACCCACGTCTGGGCATCCCCAGCGCACTTATGGCGGAATTTGCAAATAAAACAGGTGATGGACCGAATGTGGATCAATGTCACACATTCACCCCAGTCCAAAGATCTGGGCCCAAATCCATCGTTTTTTTGCACTCCACACCACCCTGGGTTAGACAATGGCGATATGCAAATCAGCTCTGACCCTGTGCCCCATGGGAACAGTCCAGTCCGAACTACAAAAGCCATGTCCTTCCCAGAACGGAATCAAGCATCCGAGGACCGGACCGGTTTCGAGGTAACACCTCTCATCAGCCCGGCTAGCTTGACTCCAGTGGTGTGGAGTGCCTGGGACCCACGTCTGGGCATCCCCAGCGCACTTATGGCGGAATTTGCAAATAAAACAGGTGATGGACCGAATGTGGATCAATGTCACACATTCACCCCAGTCCAAAGATCTGGGCCCAAATCCATCGTTTTTTTGCACTCCACACCACCCTGGGTTAGACAATGGCGATATGCAAATCAGCTCTGACCCTGTGCCCCATGGGAACAGTCCAGTCCGAACTACAAAAGCCATGTCCTTCCCAGAACGGAATCAAGCATCCAAAGACCGGACCGGTTTCGAGGTAACACCTCTCATCAGCCCGGCTAGCTTGACTCCAGTGGTGTGGAGTGCCTGGGACCCACGTCTGGGCATCCCCAGCGCACTTATGGCGGAATTTGCAAATAAAACAGGTGATGGACCGAATGTGGATCAATGTCACACATTCACCCCAGTCCAAAGATCTGGGCCCAAATCCATTGTTTTTTTGCACTCCACACCACCCTGGGTTAGACAATGGCGATATGCAAATCAGCTCTGACCCTGTGCCCCATGGGAACAGTCCAGTCCGAACTACAAAAGCCATGTCCTTCCCAGAACGGAATCAAGCATCCGAGGACCGGACCGGTTTCGAGGTAACACCTCTCATCAGCCCGGCTAGCTTGACTCCAGTGGTGTGGAGTGCCTGGGACCCACGTCTGGGCATCCCCAGCGCACTTATGGCGGAATTTGCAAATAAAACAGGTGATGGACCGAATGTGGATCAATGTCACACATTCACCCCAGTCCAAAGAGATCTGGGCCCAAATCCATCGTTTTTTTGCACTCCACACCACCCTGGGTTAGACAATGGCGATATGCATATTCCGCCCTAAGTGCGCTGGGGATGCCCAGACGTGGGTCCCAGGCACTCCACACCACTGGAGTCAAGCTAGCCGGGCTGATAAAAGGTGTTACCTCGAAACCGGTCCGGTCCTCGGATGCTTGATTCCGTTCTGGGAAGGACATGGCTTTTGTAGTTCGACTGGACTGTTCCCATGGGGCACAGGGTCAGAGCTGATTTGCATATCGCCATTGTCTAACCCAGGGTGGTGTGGAGTGCAAAATAACGATGGATTTGGGCCCAGATCTTTAGACTGGGTTGAGTGTGTGACATTGATCCACATTCGGTCCATCACCTGTTGTGTTTGCATATTCCGCCATAAGTGCGCTGGGGATGCCCAGACGTGGGTCCCAGGCACTCCACACCACTGGAGTCAAGCTAGCCGGGCTGATGAGAGGTGTTACCTCGGAACCGGTCCGGTCCTCGGATGCTTGATTCCGTTCTGGGAAGGACATGGCTTTTGTAGTTCGGACTGGACTGTTCCCATGGGGCACAGGGTCAGAGCTGATTTGCATATCGCCATTGTCTAACCCAGGGTGGTGTGGAGTGCATAATAACGATGGATTTGGGCCCAGATCTTTGGACTGGGTTGAGTGTGTGACATTGATCCACATTCGGTCCATCACCTGTTGTGTGTGCATATTCCGCCCAAAGTGCGCTGGGGATGCCCAGACGTGGGTCCCAGGCACTCCACACCACTGGAGTCAAGCTAGCCGGGCTGATGAGAGGTGTTACCTCGAAACTGGTCCGGTCCTCGGATGCTTGATTCCGTTCTGGGAAGGACATGGCTTTTGTAGTTCGGACTGGACTGTTCCCATGGGGCACAGGGTCAGAGCTGATTTGCATATCGCCATTGTCTAACCCAGGGTGGTGTGGAGTGCAAAATAACGATGGATTTGGGCCCAGATCTTTGGACTGGGTTGAGTGTGTGACATTGATCCACATTCGGTCCATCACCTGTTGTGTTTGCATATTCCGCCCTAAGTGCGCTGGGGATGCCCAGACGTGGGTCCCAGGCACTCCACACCACTGGAGTCAAGCTAGCCAGGCTGATGAGAGGTGTTACCTCGAAACCGGTCCGGTCCTCGGATGCTTGATTCCATTCTGGGAAGGACATGGCTTTTGTAGTTCGGACTGGACTGTTCCCATGGGGCACAGTGTCAGAGCTGATTTGCATATCGCCATTGTCTAACCCAGGGTGGTGTGGAGTGCAAAATAACAATGGATTTGGGCCCAGATCTTTGGACTGGGTTGAGTGTGTGACATTGATCCACATTCGGTCCATCACCTGTTGTGTTTGCATTAGAAACAGTACCAGCAGAACTCCTCCAAAAATGCTTCCAAACACAGAGTGTATGAAGTTGGGAGTAACTCAGAGGATTGTCTGAAAGGTGCTGAACAAACTAGAACCTGTGGTCTTAAATAGGTGTACTATACCCCTCGTATCAGACATGTTAAAAATATGGTGTACCCTTTCTATGAAATGGAAAGGACCATTTGTTCATACAAGTGCCCCTATCTCAGCTGAGGACCTTGCGACCTGAAGATCAAAAGTCTCTCGGGCAGTGGTTAAGGGCAGTGGTTTTTGTACAAGCATGGCTTTCATTCTACTCAGAGTATCAAACCTTAGGAAGGAAACATTCAATGAAGGCCACAACAGCGCCCCCCTGACTCTGTGGATCGGTGGAAACAATACTTGCATACAACAAGTAACCCTGGATCTTCAGTTACAAGATATGCGATGCGGATTCCTGTCGCCAGCTAACTTCCTAAGATTGGCGATCTGGTACGAGAAAAGCTGGAGAATAAAAATTAATTGAATCCCTCTTATCATGCACATGTCCTTGTTCTTGGATTGAAGGGTACTCCCACATTGATACTGCCACCTTTTCCTGGTCGAAAGACAGCAGATACATTTCAGTTGACAATGTCAAGCCGAAATGTCAATCTGAATAGTGTGACTCCAAGTATTTCATGTAACGCTATTCCTTTGAATCTGGTAACGCCTACATCTTCAATTAATCCCTGTGTCATTGATGGTGTGATGGACAGTCCGGCTAGCCTTTTACCTGCTGTGCGTTCATCCACAGTGCCTTCCCACGTGGATGTTGAGCATACTTATCCTACTGATGAGTTCCATATTGAAGTACCGGATAGTCCTTTACAACATGCTGATGCTGCGCTGCCGTTGTTGAACGTGGGTGCAAGCGTTTATTTCGAGGACCGAACAAGCTTCTCTATGACTACTCTTCATTCTTCTTTGGCACCTCCACCGTCAAAGACAAGTATTTTGATCTCTTGGTTCAAAGAGACTTCCCTGGTCACACCTTGGACCTACATCTGGTTGGTGCTTGTCCTGATTTTCCTTTTTATGTCAATTGGTTTTGTGACAGAGCTCTACTTGCTCATCAATGGTCATTATTTGCCTGAACGTTCTGCTGTAAAGATGGTTGATGGAATCCTGGCACCACATACATCGTCCCATGTCATGAAACGTGATCAAGCCCTTGTGAACATTTCGGTATTCCCGGTTTCAGATGGCATCATTTGGGATAAAGTGGTATGTAAAATTCATTGCCCAACGGAGATCCTCAAGATACCATACGTGTTTCACGTTTCCTTAGGAGATGTGGTGACATGGGACATAAATTCTAATGATTGGGATGTACAAGCTGTACATTCATTATTTTCCGATTTGAAATATTATGCCGCTTTTCATGCTGAAGATTTGTATTTTAATACTGCCAATTATGCTGATTTATTGTGTTATCATCAATATGGACACCATTTCTTGCAAAAATGAACATGTTAAGACCTACTTTTAATTACACACAGTGGGAACATTGTCCAACTCCCTTACAGGGTAGTTCAAAAACACTTAGAATAAGTTCACTTATTTCACTGATTATAACATCTCCCATCCAGGCTCCTATTTCTTTAAATTGAAATTGTCGTCTCAATCTAAATTTATTCTGAGACACACAAAGTTAATATGTTCAAATTCTTTTAGAACTGAATTGGCCTTACATGGTTATGATCACTGGAAAAGTACCATTGATTTTAAATCGATTTGTGGCTCTAAGATTTGGCAGGTCCAAGGAACCAAGGCATTGTATTGTGCATGTCTTATTCCGAATCAAATTTTGTTTTTAAATAACAGAGTACATCAAACTACTTGTTTTGGCTTGGTTACTGCCATAATTTGAATATTCCTTCCATTCCATTATTGGCTGAATATAATAATAGGCGTAAATACACCAATTACACAATAGATGTCCTACAAGCTTTGTTTCAAAATTACAGTTTTAATATCTCTATGTTGCCCCTTCAGGATGGCTGTTGTGGCAAACCAATTCTAATGCCTGTCAGCTATATTTTTACAATGCAACGACCAGTTTCAAACAAACTAGACCTGATCCTTGATACCCACATTCACACACCGTCCCCACATATTCAGTGGGTAAATTGTATCAACAGTGGTTAGAACATTCCACCCTGTCGTCTGTGAAACAACAGCTGTCACTTTTGTCTAATGACATCGATTTGGCTGATTTTCTCTTGGGTCCTAAAGCTCCCAGATCAAAAAGATTCATTTATACTGCATATAATGGAATATGGAAATTATCTCAGATGGAGGCAGCATTTCCAAATAGACAAAGCTAATTTGGAGAAGGTTCTTGCAGTGGTCGACGATAGCATCAATACACTGTCTTCCCCCCTTTAAATCTTTATCTTATTGTTTCGTCTGTCATTGATATTATTCAGAATGATGTTTCTGTGTTATAGAGAGAACAAAGGGGGGATGATTATCCTGGATGGTAGTGGCGCTACAACAAATATCGGCAATATCAGTATTTGTTATTCTAGATATCTTAGTCGTTGGGTGCCTAGGTATGGGTCATCATCCTTGCCCACAAATGATCCGTAGATCTAAAGATCTTTCTGAAACACCTATCACACCAACTTAGAATACTCCACAAGAACACAATGTCATAAGTTAAATCCACAAAGTCACAATCAGGTTGAAATGAATATATAGTTCTTTTAATCCACAAGGCTTTCTCTAAGTCCAGCCAACACGTGTTTCGTCGTATGGGCAGGTACCCACGACTTCATCAGGGCTGATGCTCAATCGTTGGTAAGCTGTATGCCTTCTGGCTGGTTATAATTCCGACCCAGCCTCACACGGCTGGGCTGATAATCTTTCAAAACCCGGGTCTGTCCTTCTATTCACGCTTTAAATCGGTAATGCAATTATATAGCCCGTGATGCGACCAGGATCAAATAGTAGGGATCCAATTCGTCAGTGGTATCAATTTCAATTATTCCTCACGTAGGTAATGAATATTAGTATCGTCACCCCAGCTTCGTATTATGAAGTCCCAGGATAAAAATCACTGCAGCGCGTAGAGCCGGTCTCTCCGTTCCAAATAACGTAGACACCGGCTCTACGCGCTGCCCTCGTTGCCGTACCGAAAATGTCCGGCGCCGTACTGAGAATCTCCGGCGCCATCTGTTCGTCCTCGTTTGGCTCAAGCGGCGCCGTCGGATCCGCGTTCGACGCTGATCCCGAATCCGATGGAGTCGGTTGTGGATCCATCGACTCCAGTTCAGAGGATTCGCTCCAGGAGGGAGGCCAAGGAGTTGTGGAAGAGGCACGCTATCAGCAGGAGATGGAGGAAGGTGAACTTCCTGATTCTGAGGACTATTTTGCAGAGTTAAAAGATGCAAGTGGTCTTGATGTTTCCCCTGAGTGGGGTTTTTCTCCTGGTTCAGATGCTCCTTAAAAGGAGGTAGCCCCATATCATACAGTTGTGAGAAAAGCTGCTGAATTATTGGATATTATTCTTTCTTCCACCGAGTTTAAGTCCAATTTATTGACTTAAGGGTTGCATTCTCCGTCCTCTATGACTGAACCTTTGTTACTGTTTAATGAGGCAATTCTGGAGCCACTGATAGATGTTTGGAAGAAGCCTTTTTCTGCACCTGCAGTCTCCAGGACTGTGGCACGGAGATATAGGGTGGCACCTGAGGATCCAGAATTTTTGTCAGCTCACCCTTCGACTGAGAGCCTTGTAGTTCAGGCGGCTTGCTCGAAGAGGACTTCAGGAGCTTTCCCTCAGGTTCCAGCTGACAGTGAGTCAAAACGGATTGACCGGTCTGCTAAGAAGGTCTTTTCATCTGCGAGCATGGCACTGAAATCAACAAATGCAACTTGCTTGATGGGAAGGTATATCCATGCCTTGATGGATTCCTCTAAACAGTTGCTGCCAAAACTGTCTGATGAAGACAGGAAGAACTTTCAGGAGGTTTTGGATGATACCCAGGCTGCTGCGCGCCAGGTCATTCAAAGTGTCCTGGATACGGCTGACTCGGTGGATAGAATTATGGGCTCTGCAGTGGCTACGAGAAGGGGAGCTTGGCTGAAGTCTTCAGACTTTTCTCAGGATGTGCAGGCTACGTTGTTGGACTTACCATTTGATGGTACAGGTCTGTTTGGTAAGAAGGCTGATGCCGCACTTGAAAGATTCAAAGATAGTAAGGCCACGGCAAGATCACTTGGCTTGCAGACTCAATCCAGAGGTTCCTTTCGTAGATACAGAGGATTTGGGAAGTCACCCTTTCGTTCGCAAGGGCAGCCTCGTCAGCAGCAGCAACAAAATACGCTGTATAAATCATATAGGGGAAGAAACAGAGGTCGCCCACGAGGTCGTCAACCCTCCTCCTCCTCTTCCTCTACCTCTCCTCCTATTGCCGCAGCAAAGCAGCCCTAGATTCCCCATTCCCAGTCATGTTGGTCCTGTGGGGGGTCGGCTTACCCGTTTTCTACGGGATTGGGAATCGGTCACTACAGACCAATGGGTTCTCAATCTTGTGACAAATGGATATGCTCTTCCCTTCAGGGAATTTCCTCCAAATTACCCTCCTTGTCAAGGGGCTTACTCAGAGGAACATCTCGGTCTCCTACAGGAGGAAGTTCTGACCTTGTTAAAGAAAGGCGCGATATAGGTGGTTCCAGAGCAGGGAAGGGGTCAGGGATGGCCAAGGAAAGCCCTTTCATCTGCCTCCATCGGTTGCCACAGTGATAACGGATGCCTCCACTCTAGGGTGGAGTGCTCATCTGGGGGATCTGGAGATCAAGGGTCTTTGGTCTCCAGAGGAAAGGTTGCTTCACATCAACCTTCTGGAGTTGAGGGCGATTCGTTTGGCACTCAAGGCCTTCCTCCCTTCCCTTCACGGTCAGTCGGTTCAGGTCCTGACGGAGAACACGACCGCGATGTGGTATGTCAACAAGCAGGGAGGAGGGAGGTTGCATCTTCTCTGCAGAGAAGCTCTGCATCTCTGGTCCACCATATTTGTCTGATGGCAAATCATCTGGCCGGAGTTCTGAACGTTCGCACAGACAGTCTGCTGCACGGTTTCATTCAGAAAGATGATTTGCTGTGGAATGATGGTACAAAAGGGGGAGGTGATGGACGGAGCATCTGAATCAATCAAACACTCACACCCAGTCAAAAGATCGTGGTTTAATCCATCCCCGTTCTTTAGCCCACTCTGCCACCCCAGTTCAGACATGGCTATATGCAAATCAGTCTGACCCTGTGCCTCATGGGAACAGTCCAGCCCGAACTGCCAAGCCATGTCTTCCCTGGACCGGAAACAAGCTTCCGAGTACCGGTTTCTGGCATTCCAGCCGTCTTCAGCCCGGCTTGCTTGAATCCAGTGGCAAAGTGAGCAAGGGACTCTTGAATACTATTGAACCCTGAAAATAAACCAGATACCACCTTGGAATGCCTAATCTGCGTCACTACCTTTACAACTAGGAGCAATGAGATCAAAAAGATAATTAACAAACATTGGGGGTTAGTGGCGGATGACATCGAACAATATGCCCTCCCTTTGCATTCTTTCAAAAGAGCACGCAACATCAAGGGGTGGAAATATTGCACACATTTTGACATTACGTGAATCCAAATAGATGTCTATTTTAGATTCCATTAAGAATGGCTTGAATGAAGCTGACAGTAGTTACGCCCAACTAGCCAGGTTGGGACGTTAAATACATAATGACCTAGTGGAGAAATGCCACTCTGTATCTTTAGGGATTCTGTGTTGCCTTCACCCTCCTGTGTGAGAGGTGCGCAATAATGAGTATTTCAAAATTTGTGTTTCAAAAGATAGGATGCTCCATCCTCTTCCATTGGATGCCGCCTCACCTTCCTGTGAGAAAGGTGCGTGGCTTAACTAAATGTGTAATTCATATGTGTTTTGACCTGAATCAATCAGTCGTTTCACCCGCTTGTTTGTGAGGTGCACGACATGGATACATCTGTTCATGGAGCAATATGTGAAGAGGTCCCACTGTTTTGAACATTTATATTTGACTTGGTAATTTGATCTAGTGATAATCTTAACTGTGACTATGACTGTATTATTATTTACACTCTTTAGACTTTAAAAAAGGTATTTTTCTAAGGTCATAACCTATTTGCGTACCCCATAAAAAAGTTGTTTCATTCCTCAAATATTTTAGATAGAATTAGGCTCTACAGACAGTATATATGCTGATTAAATTCATGATCTGTATATAGTCATTTACTCTCTCATGTCAACAACCAGGGCGTCATGTCTTATTATGTTTTGCACCCTTATTGTCTTGGGCAACAATTAGATTCCCACACAAACAGTGAGTGCACGCTTTTTGATAATATGCTCTTGAAAGCGCTAATGCATTTTCTACGTGTTTGGATGCTAATCATACTCTCTGGGCATTGACCCTGTACGCTAAATTGTCACCATATAGTTAGGTACACCGCGATAAGAAATCGCTCTATATAATAGTGTTGTGAGGTTTTAGAAACGCTGTTGCTGTCATTATGTTGGTTGGCGACATGACGTATTCTTGATGTACCGCCCACAGCAGTCTGCGTTCTATTTAAGACGCGATTACGTTCTCCCGCGTCTGTTTCCGGTATCTGCGGACCCGGAAGTATTCGTGTGAATCACAGAGATGTACTTGATAGAAGCTTGAGGTGAGATTGGGGGTAACTGCCGTTTTACCGTTTTATAACGCAGTAGGTTACTTTGAACTAATTCTATCTTCGACGCCTATTTCTTTAGATGGGATGACCGCATTGACGGCTACCAGCATAGCCCTTATTGGTCGGCTAAGTGGGGCAGGCACGTGATTTGGTAGGTCTTTGAACCAATATATTCATTCCTTTATTTATACCCCATTACGGTATGTTATGACAAATGCCTCTGTGTACCTCTTTTTAAATTACCTCAGGTCACATGAACTGTACCCTCCGATCTTATCTGGCACGCGCTTGGGCCTTATTTCTGTCGAGAAAATTGAGGTATGTTTTTGCGTGAAAGTGACTTTTTAAACCAGGGTCTCACTTTGGGGCTTTATAGATGTAGTTAGATCTCGCTAATTCCATACTATTATAGACACCTTGAACATCGCAGGTTGTCTTTGTGTCTTTAGCAAGATCTTGTTAATTTACTGTGATGAATGCATACTTTGTGGGGGTCTTGTTTTCGTTGGTTCTTCTCAGAGGGTTTAAATATAAACTTATATACGGCCCGTATGTCCTGTTGTCGAAATCATTGATTTGATGATATGTTCTCTTCAAATCATTTTTGAGTAGGAGATCTAATCAAATGTCCCTATTGGTATTTTGTTTTTGTAGATAATTGACGACTTTGGAGGTGTTGTATTGAGCTGCATCTACGAGGTGTACCGACCCTCTTTTATTGATTGACTTGTGTAATTGATGAGCATTGATCCATCGATCCATGTGGGCAATTAATTACCCATAGACCGTGGTAATATTCCGTTCCCTTATTTATTCACATTGATTGTTGCGTTTTTTAACGCTTCCAAACCCTTATATTTTCTCACAAATACTAACACTATTTTTTTCATTTAACTCCTGTAGAACAACTAGTGTACCCCTGGGTTCCTTTTTGTCCTTTTTGTCGAAACGTTGACGACTACTATCTCACACCAGCTGACGCCACCATTATTTTGCTTATAAATTAGCAGCGGCCTGTGCATGAGTTTTATAAACTGTTTGAATATTAGTTATTCTATTTACTGGATCAGGGATCTGAAGCCAGTTTAAGAGTTGTATTGCAAATTGTGATATTCTGTATTTGTCAAAAACAAAAGGGTGGGGGGAGGGTCAAAGGGGAATATTTTACGACCTGTCTGCTCAATCCCCTACTTACAAGATACAACACACAACAGAACAGAACAGGTCTAGGAATGGTGTGTGACTATACCAGACTGTGATACAGTTGGCTGAGTGTGTGAGAAGTGCCGCTAAAAAAGAAGAAATGCGATTCAAAACACCATGTTGTTGAGAAACACACGCTAGAATAATTCCCATCAGACCGCCCTTATGGTGGAAGTTACGTCATGTGGGAATTGCTGATCATACCAGAACGCATCCGACCTTATAGTGCCGGTGCGGAAATGGACGTCAGTGCTCTAGCTCAGGTGTTCATCCTAGGCTAGTGTAAATAATGTGCAGTGCTCAAAAAATAATGAGAATTAAAATTGACTACCTAGATTCTAGAGACATTGAGGCAGAAATCTATGTGTCAAAGTTAAAAACACGCTGAGTAGTGAGACTACCCTGTAGCGCTATGCAGAACGGTCGACATGTTTCAGCCATAGGGGCACTACACCGGCTTTCTTCAAGATTTGTTTCTCTCCCTCCAGTGGACATAACTAAGCGTTCAAGGTTCCGGGTAGATATGTAACTTTGTTTAGTACACCCATTGATTACTTTTTTACACAGTATTGTTTCACTTAATATACTACGTGTATTTGCAGTAGCTATTTCAAGTTTATAGGTCCTGAAGAAAGCCGGGGTAGTGCCCCTATGGCTGAAACATGTCGACCGTTCTGCATAGCGCTACAGGGTAGTCTCACTACTCAGCGTGTTTTTAACTTTGACACATAGATTTCTGCCTCAATGTCTCTAGAATCTAGGTAGTCAATTTTAATTCTTATTATTTTTTGAGCACTGCACATTATTTACACTAGCCTAGGATGAACACCTGAGCTAGAGCACTGACGTCCATTTCCGCACCGGCACTATAAGGTCGGATGCGTTCTGGTATGATCAGCAATTCCCACATGACGTAACTTCCACCATAAGGGCGGTCTGATGGGAATTATTCTAGCGTGTGTTTCTCAACAACATGGTGTTTTGAATCGCATTTCTTCGTTTTTAGCGGCACTTCTCACACACTCAGCCAACTATATTCTGTATTTGCACTTTGTTCCACTGGCACAATTCCTTCTCACTAACACTCCATCCCACTCCTTCCCTTATACTACCCTGGGGCACTACAATGTCTATTCTGTTATTGTGTATTAATATTACGATCAAAGCTCATTGTGATTAAATGACAGTGCGCCTCATTTCTCTTTATTGTCCTTATTTGACTCATTGTAAATAATAGTTATTTGTATGTTTTCTCCTTGTTCACTGGGACCCCTTTATATTGTATCGCATTGCACCCAGGTCCCTAGTGACTTAGCTGGGTGTAACCCCCTATATATATATATATATGTGCTTAGAAAGTAAATCTTCAGGGGACCCCATCTGTCCCTAGGCCTACTTGCCATCGGTTGTGTCTCCGCATAAATGGCGGTTTGCTCTTGGTAATGTAAAACATCGTTGAGCCATTCCTTAAACTTTGGGGCTCTCCCCCTTCCCCAGCGGCACACCACTTGTCGTTTGGCCAAAAGAAGGGTGATATCCAGGAACTTTTTACAGTGCTTGTGCAATTGCATAGTGTAACCTAGCAGCATAATTAGTGGATCTCTATTCAATGTGACCCCTACCATGGTCTCAAGAGCCATATGCACCTGGCTCCAATATTCCCAGACCCCAGGACACTCCCACGCTAGATGCATAAAGCCAGCTCCTGCTCCTCTACACCTTTCACATCTATCATTGTCTGTCAGTTGAAACCTATACTTCATAGCCGGTGTATAGTCTTTGCAAGAACCTATAATGAATAATCTTGAGTCTGCAGCTAGCTGATATGTTTGCTGTAATTCCACAACAATAGCTCCACTGTGCATCGGAGACCTCCTTACCCATATCCTCACCCCAACGCTAACGAGCTGACCCCTCATATCCCTGTCGCTGCGCCCTAATACTACCATAAATACTAGATACCAAGTGCGTCCCGTTTGCTGACCCTAACATACAGTGCAGCGGAGACAAGCTCTCAGGTTCCCGAGGAAACTCCGGTAAGGCGTCCCTCAGTCCTTGTCTCAACCTTACATAATAAAAAATCTCAAGTGGCGTAGGGCGTACATCTCCAAAAAACTGATCCATGGTCCTAAACTGCCCCCCCAGAAACAAATCGCCCCAAGTAGTTATCTTAAGGCGTCGGCAAAGTGCTTGGAACCCCTTTTTCCTGCAACAGCACCAGTTTAGGATGATAAGTTAGTGGCAGCCGAGCAGAATATAACAACGTGATGTGTAACAGCTTTGCAACCCGTCTCCAAGCATCGATCGTGCAGGTCACTGTTGTGGGCGGTGTCTCTAAGGCCTCTACTGGACCATGTATGAGGCCTGTCAAAGGAAGGGGATGTGCCACCCAGTCCTCCACTGCTATTTGAGGCATAAAGGGTGTAGGCGCCATCCAATGGTAGGCATAATGAGTCTGCGCACTCATATAGTACACTTCAAAATCGGGGATCATCGAAACCGCCTTTATCATAGGGCTGCGCCAGAACCGACCATTTAAGCCGTGGTTGCTATCCACTCTAGAACAAACAAATACGTTCCGTTCGTAATGTTCTAAAGAAAAAGGCTCCAGGATAATAAGGGATGTTTAGGAAGAGATATAAGAAGCGTGGCAGTATCACCATTTTAATGAGCGAAGCTCTGCCAGCCATGGACAACGGCAAGGATATCCACCTTGTAACACTGGATGCCAATTTAGTAATCGCCCTGCCATAATTAAGTCTGAGCGTTTCTTCCCTATCTTTAGATACTTGTATTCCCAAATAGCGGAGATCAGAATTACACCATTCGAGGGGGTAGTCCAAGGGAAACTCTGATACCGCAGGTGTAAGTGGAAAGAATTGTGATTTTCCCCAGTTGATTTGCACCCCCGACAATCTACCAAACACCACAAATCCGAGCAATAAGGGGTTTAAATTCTGTTGCGGGTCTGTAACATATAACGTTAAGTCATCAGCATAAAGTGAGATCGCGATTTGTCGCTGGAAACATTTAAACGCACTGTTACCATGCAGTTGCCTAATCCGACATGCTAGCGGTTCTATCGCAATAGGGAAAAGAAGGGGAAAGAGGGCACCCCTGCCTGGTACCCCTCATTATAGTGAGTGTGGTGGAGAGATGCCCCTTTATAAGAACTCGAGCGGTGGGCTGAGTGTAGAGTAGTGTCATCCATGAGATAAACAGTTTAGGGAAACCCATTCGCTGCAGTACTGCAAACAAGTACTTCCATTCAACCGAATCGAATGCTTTTGAGGCGTTTAAAAATATCGCAGCGACCGGAAAGTCGGGCGCCAACGTCTGTATCAAAGAGAGCAAGGTCCGCAAATTAGGATTAGTGGATCTGCCTGGGACGAATTTAGCCTGATCCGGGAGTATAATCTTCGTCATCAGGAGGGACAATCGGGTGGCCAGTACCTTAGCTAAGATCTTTGCATCACAATTAATTAATGACAACAGACGGTAAGAATCGCAGACCGTGGGATCTTTACCCGGCTTCAAAAGGGACGTGATCACTACTTCTCGCATCAAACCAGGCAGGACTCCCACCTCCAACGACTCCTCGAATACCTCCCGCAACACCGGGGCCAGAACGTCAATGTAGCATTTGTAAAATTCAGCTGGCAGCCCGTCCAGTCCAGGCGCCTTCCCGATCTTAAGTGACATTATCGCCTCCCTGATCTCATCGAGTTCTAACGGGGTGCTAAGGAATGTCCTATGTACATCACTCAGCCAACAGAGGGCTATATCCCCCAGAAAGTAATCAAACTCCACCTCCCCCACACTCTGCATGGTGTACAATTGCCCGTAGAGTGACACAAAAATGTCCAAGATTCCCGCAGTGTCCTGACAGGATCCTCCCTGTGGCAGATTATTTTCCAAAATATTATTGTTGAAACGTGGGTGTCTGGTAATCTCTGATAAGGCCTTCCCCCGTCTTTCCCCTTCACAGTACCTATGCGCCACCCAGTGTCGTCCCTGAAATCGAGCCTCCCTTGCAGCCTCTTCTTCGTACTCTGACAGCTTAGTTCTAAAGTCCATATGCACTTTCCCCACCTCACCATGCGCCATACGTGCCTCCATCCCTTTCAACTCTTGGTCCAAGGCACGAATCGTTCGCTGTATATCTCGCAAGACCCCAAAGCTCTTGGAGATACAGTACCCTCGTACCGTAACTTTAAATGCTTCCCATACAACTTCTAGGCTGTCCACCGATCCCTTGTTGCGGGGAAAAAATGCAGCAATCTCCTCCCCCATTTCCGTTTTAAACACTTCCTCCAGCAGTGCGTTAGGTTGTAGTCGCCATAGTGGTCTAGGTCTATCACAGCCAGGCATATTCAACTGTATCATCACAGGACAATGATCAGAATATGTTCTGGCTAAGTGTGTAGCTTTCCGAAAACCCGTAAATAGCCCCCGAGAAATGAAACAGTAATCAATGCGTGCCCATGTGCCTGTGTGAGATGTGAAATGTGTCCCTTCCTTCCTAAGAGCATATACAACTCGCCAGCTATCTAGCAGTCAACTCTCTTCCACAATACCCTGCAGAGCTTCTCTAGCCCGACTACTGTAACATGCAATTCCGTCAGCCCTATCCTGAGTAGGTACCATAGCAGCATTTACGATTCAGCCTCACAATGTCGTAAAGAATTCGGGTGTTTCAACATTAGGGGCGTAACAATTCACAATGGTCACAGTATCGGCCCCCATAAGACAACATACCTCCCATATGGATCCAATAATTCACCCAAGACCAAGAACCGTACAGATTTTTTTTATCAATATGGCTGTGCCCCTGGCATAGGAGGAATAAGATGAAAATAACCGGATATCTGCCCATCGACTCGCAAATGTGTTGTGAGTGTGGGTGTATATGCTTCTCTTGTAGGAGTGCGATTTTCACCTGATGGCGTTCTAAGTATGCCAAAATGTTCCTGCCTTTCCGTGCATCGTTCAACCCCCGCACATTCCATGACATTATCGTTAAACACCAGTCAATACCCATCCCCGCCATCCTGCGTCACATATGCAATAAAACAATCCTGCAACACAGTTGACTGCAATCCCACCTCCCAAACAGTATGTTGATCTGAACCACACATAGTACCTTCCTCCCTTACATAGAAATAAACAGTCCCCCACTACCTCCCCCCACCCACTGTAGCATCCCAATCATGCCAGCCAGACACCACCCCACCCCTCTCCCCCTCCGCAAGAAACCCAAACCAATAGTCAACAGGGATAATACCATTGGGGTTAACCCTCCAGGTGACGCACTCAAACCTTGCTCCTAATCGGGGAACCTCCTGCTCTTAGTAGTCCCCAATACCAGCAAGGGCGTCCGGTGTAAGCCATTGATTGGTCTACGCCTCCCCATAGCAAAAAACAAAAAAAGGAAACCCCAGCTAGTGGTGAATTAGCAATTGACAATACAACCCAAAGCAACGTATTCTGTCATACATTACAGTTGTTCAGTGTCCGTAAATCCTGCAGCCACTCCACACCATTATTCATGTAGCTACTCCTTCTCAGACTACGCCACTGCAATGCTGCATATGTTTACTCGACATCTGAAAGCGATGCCTCTTCCAGCTCGTTGGACAATCTTATTATGTTTCAGCGTCTTCAAAAATGTCTCCACCAATTGTGGCGTTGTATGGATAACCTGTCTTCCCTGGTGAGTTACACGGAGACGCGCAGGATATAATAAAGCATAGTCCACCTGCTCTTGTCCCAGCTTCTTTTTCACTCCGTTGAACTTCCTCCTCTCCACTTGCACCCGCATCGTGAAGGCAGGGAAGATAGTTAAGTTGACTCTGTTGTAATTAAGTTGTTTCTTTTCTTTCGCCACTCTTAGGACCATGTCGCAATCACGATAATTGAGAAGTCGCGCTATAATGGGACGAGGATTCGCTCCTGGAGATGGCCTCGGGCCAAGCGATCTGTGCGCCCTTTCTACTATAAATTGGGCAGAGAGTGCACCCTCGGAGGTGACTGCCGTCAGCATTTTTTTCGACATATTGCTCTAGGCGCCCCGTATTGGTGCTCTCAGGTACACCTAAAATTCTTACATTATTGCGATGACTGCGAGCTTCAATGTCCTCGTTCTTGGCATCAATTATTCTCATGGGCTTGTCCATTTGCGTCACAGCCGTTTTCAGTTGTTCCGTTACGTCTTCCGAATCTGATATCCGCTGCTCTGCCTCTCTAAGCCGAGTGTCATGGCTTTCAAGTTTGCGGGCAATTCCATCCATCCGGGTCGTGAGCGTATCCACTTTCTCCGCTATTGTCGCAAATCCTTGCCGCATTTCAGTGAGTATAGTGTGCATGTCGCTGTCAGATCCAGGGTTCCTGCCGTCCGTCTCCTCCGGCGCATGAGCCTCTTCCTCAGCAGACAATTTTTTAGTGTTCCGCTTAGCCTTAAATGTGAAGTGCGGTTGTCGGGAGTCCAGCTCGCCCATTTACAGTACCCGTACACAGGAAACCCAGCACAGTGCCCACTCACGTTTTAGTGACCACCCTGGAGAGTGCAGGCTCAGTGGCTATTCGCAAGTCTGTCCGTTGTAGCGTTTTCTGTCAGGGAGTGTAGAGCTTCCCACGTCTCTGCAACAGTCTTCCAGCCGCCAAATCAACAGTACTATCCTCAGATGTATGCAGATGTGCTAGACCACTGTGATCAACTCCTCTGCAGCCGCCACTGTTAAAACTGATACCCTCGGTTGTTGGCGTCGCAGTAGGCGCTCCCCCGCGGCCCCTTCCATGAAATACGCCGGCACCTGAGCACACTCAGATAGGTGTAGTCGTGGAGGGCATAGAATTCTGCACTATGTGCCAACGCACTCTGATATCCCCGTCACTCCGCATGCTCAGAGGTCTTGGAAAATGAGCACCAGAACCAAGTGCGGGATATGTTGTCCCTACCAACCAGGCAATCACTGTACAATCATCAGAGACGTGGCAGCTGTGGGCCTGGTGTCAGTACATATGCCATGCCCTCAGGGAGCGACACCCCGTGCAATCATTTTAAATGGTCTTATTGAGCGCCGCCATTTTATGATGGTTACCGGAACATTAATCCATCTGGTATCCGCCAGTAATATCCTGCAGACTCTGGTATTAGCGCAGTCCAACAAGCAGCGGTGGTCAGGCAATTTCTCCCTCCTGCCCCTGCAAACACTCAGAAATGTCACTGCCCGGGGGTACGATGCAAGCAGTCTTGCGGCCTGCTCACCTCATTGAAGCCGCGGTGCTCCCGTGGCTGTGGTTTCCCACTCGGAGCTCCACACCGCCTCCCAGTTCGCACCGCTGGCATACCCGTAACTACCAGCAAACATGCAACTGCCTCAGGCAGTGAGGGTTGATCTCCTCGTGCTCACCGCAATCCCTGCGTTGTGGTAGGGGCAACAGACGCCGTCAGTATCAGCCAAGTCTCCAGCCCACACAATCAAGGCTCCGTAAAGGCCACCGCCAGGGTGAGACACTGGGCCATTCACCAGTTCGCCGTAGGGCCACCGCTACAGTGCTGCGAAGTCCCAGGACAACGGGACCACAATCCAGTCTGTACCTCCTGCCTCCACAGAAGTTAATTGGCTCGACAGCCACAGCGCACGATCGCACCCTGTAATGGCTGGATTTTCTGAGTAGGTGGGATCAGCCCCCAGGGGCCCCTCCAACCCAGCCAGAACGTAATCACATCCCTCCTCAGGACCAACTATCCAGGCACCTGGTACCTACCTGAAGATGGGGAACTCGCAATATACAAG
Source organism: Lissotriton vulgaris (assembly GCF_964263255.1). Taxonomy (NCBI): domain Eukaryota; kingdom Metazoa; phylum Chordata; class Amphibia; order Caudata; family Salamandridae; genus Lissotriton; species Lissotriton vulgaris. The sequence goes on along the minus strand of NC_141687.1, from coordinate 169,529,067 downwards.
CTCACATTATTAAAAACACCACTAAATCTATAGGGATACTAAGAATACTCACTGATTACTAGGGATATCCATACCCTACACCACACTTATTCACATCAGTTGGTCTCGCGGCCACCCTGACCCAGACCGTTCTACCCTAGGGCAGATATGACACACAATCCGGTGCGTCTACACACGGGCCTGCAGAACCCAATGCTCCCTTTTCCAAACTGTTTGCAATCCTGCAAAACTACACACTAGTTCGACCTCCTAGTGCTCTCACTTATTCAAGCCACAATCTAGTGGGTATACACACTGGTCTCCTACCCAGTGTTCTCATTAACGCCGCATATCAACGACGACCACATTCCTATGAACACCTATACATATATATATATATTGGGAAGTCTCTTCACTAAGGGTCTGCTACTACAATAATATTATGGGATGGTGCACTAACTTAGTCCCTTAGTTGCAAGTCTCCTCTCTCCCTCACTATTACTTACCTGATCAGGGGTAGCATCTGTTCAAACAGCAATACCTACCAGGAAAGATTACCCTCACTGTATGGGGACGAAGATATACACACTATGTGATTGAGTTATTTCTTGATTTAAGCGCTCCTACTCCCTTTTGATCCATCAGTGGCTCAACAGCAACTGGCTTGAAGCCAGGATAACTTTATCATAAAAGAACTCATGCACACTAATTCACTAATTAATGGGGTCATTTATTATTAGTACAATATAAACCTTTACACAGAACTGACAAAGACTATAGGTAGGACACACCGCTGAAAGAGAAGGATTAAACATAACAGGAACACTCCGCTGAAAGGGAAAAGATTAGACATAAAGTGTAAGTGTAACTAATTCAGACTACCTCACCTATTAGAAGGAAGATTTCTCTCTCTGCCTCTGGTGGGATTAGGGCTCTCTCTCTGCCTCTGGTGGGATTAGGGCTCTCTCTGTCTCTCCCTCCTTCACCACATCACCACGCCTCTGGTTCAGTTGCTCCAGCTGACAGCCTTCTTTGATGCTCTCTGCACTGCTTTCTCTCTCCTCATCTTCAGCAATCGTCTGCCTTCTTTCTCCATTTAAGAACTGCACTCTATTCTGCAGCTCCAGCAGACATTCTCTCTCTCTCTGCAAGCTGTTCTGAGCTCCAAGCTGTTCTGAGCTCCCAGCTGTTCTGTGCTCCAAGCTGTTCTGAGCACCACGCTGAACTGCACACCATGCTGAACTGAACTCCAAACTGAACTGACCACTCCTCCTCTCCTGTAGCTCACTAATATGGAAGCTTGTCCTTTCATGGAAAGTTACGGCCAGTAACCTGCCGCCCACCAAATTCTTGTACCTCCCCGTACCAAGGACACGTTCCCAGCTGGCCAGCCTGAAGTTGTGTCTTCGGAGTGGAGAAAAATACATTCCTTCGATAGGGGCCAGCCCGAGCCGGTTCTCTCCAAGCGAACAACAGCCTTAACTATAAATTTTGCCTTTGCCCTGAAAAGCCTCTCAGCTACATCAAGATGGAGTCCCTCTAGCTCTAGGCCTGTAGGCCTGAAAGGGGTGAAATGCTCCTTAGCTCTGTCAGAATACCTACATAAACCATACCAATGTGTCTAATATGTCAAAGCCAATAGGCAATAGACAGGTTAAAGTCAAGAATAAAGGCATATTAAGCAGCTATCCTCTTCTAGGTCTGGAAAAAGGGCTTAAAAGGGCCAACACAGGCTAAGAATACCTATACTAGATGTGAGCAAGATTAATGATCTATATCACTGCTAAATAAAGCCAAAAACTCTGCCATTACACTGCACCCTTAGATCCTTATCTTGCGAACTTCAATAAACAACAACATCCATCTAAACAAACATCAACATAATCTATCCAACATAGGCTAAGAATACCTATCCTAGATGTGAGCAAGATTAAGATCTATATCACTGCTAAATAGAGCCCAAAACTCTGCCATCCACCCTTAGATCCTTATCTTGCGAACATCTTATAAACAATAACATCCAGATAAACAAACATCAACACAATCTATCAACAAATCAAAACCTAAAAAACTCCCTAAAAACAATGACAACTCAAGGAAATTCCACCTGAAACTCAATTGTAGGGAATAGAAACCTAACAACCAACTGAAAACAAATCAAAGCACCCTTGACTTGAATGCTGAAACATATCTGAGATTGGATCTGATAACAACAGAAAGTAACCAAAGCATCCTCAAACTAAATGTGCCTCAACTTCTAATGATAACTGGTGAAATCTAGTGATGTAGGGACTTATGTGTTGAATGAAAACAGCAAGGGGCCTAAATGGGGCCTACTTCGGACAACTTAAGCCTAAATGAGGCCTACCTACTATTGTCAACTTAAGAACTAAATGTGTTTCAACTCCTAATGAGAAAACAAGAAAGGGCCTAAATGAGCCCTACCTACTATAGGCAACTTAAGCTAATGATGACTCATGAAATCTATTGGTGTAGGGGCATGTTTGTGGGATGAAAATAACAATGGGCCTAAATGAGGCCTACCTACTGACATTTGTCAATTTAAAGTGAAATCTGAGAAGTAGACATGACAAACTGTGTCAAGGTTTGGGCAAACATTAATACATAATCATACTAAAAGACACGCCACCCAGAACAATCCAAAGTTTAAGGTAACCACCCTTTGATCAATCAAGGTGAAAATGTAAGAACAATAAAAAACAACCCCATTTCTACAAGATAGCTGGTGTAACACCAAGCCTACAACAGCAATTTCACATCATACTGTGGAACACATGTGTGCAGCACCATTCAAAAAAAAAAAGTCCTTCATTGGCAACAACTGTTTTGAAGAAAACAGGAAAACTATAATAGGCGACATGTTTTTTTTGCTTTAAAAGTGGGGCCTGCTTGTCCAAGGGATTATGGAACCAAATCCCTGTATGATTCTGTCACAAATAAAACATGTTTGTGTTTTTTTTTCTTAAAAGTGGGGCCTGCTCGTAGTGATGTCAAGAAAAAAATGCAGGCCAAGGAATTATGTAACCGAGTCCAAAAAAAAAGTCAATTCAAATTTTTCAGTGTAGGCCACCACCCTGCATCTTCGGTATCCGGACACTTCCTCCGATGCAGCCATCCATCACCCTTCCGGTCTGGTCTGGTCTGGTCTGGTCTGGTCTTGTCTGATTCCATCATCCAAAAATAATAAACTAAAATAAAAACATGAAAGTAAAAAACTAAAACAAGAAAGGAAGTGGAAGGGGGAGGGACCCACGCACAACCACAACCCATTAATCCTAGAGACAAGAAAACAAGTATCATTAATCTTGCAAAATAAAATTTTTATTTGAAAAGCACCTTTATTGTGCCTTCCATTATTGAAAAGAAAAATATCCTAATTAATTAAAAACATTCAAAATTTAACTTTTAATGACATTTAGCAGGGCCTAACATACCCTAATCCTCTCTAAGCCAGCCCCTCCCTTCAGAGCAGGAGCCAGGCTACAGTATGAAGTAATTTGAATTACCGCCAAGTGATGAGCTCACAGCAGGAGCAGGGCACTGCAAGCCTCCCATTTCCCTGGTCAGAGAAGCCCGCCCAGGCCCATTGCAACTAACTAACTCCAAGGGCAAGAGTCTGCAAGAGTCCCTTATCAGCAGGCAATGAAGCCGCCTGCGTCAACAGCCAGGAAGAGCGAGGTCCCCCGCCCTTAAATAAACAAGCCATCCGCGGAAGAAAATTGGATTGTAGCCAATCATAACGAACAGGGACGTGATCGGAACCTGCAGAGGGAAGGAAAAAAAAACTTGTCTGCACAAACCAGCTGGTCTGCCAAGGTCGACAAACAAATTCCTTGCCTGTTCCCAGGCCTAATTGTGCTAACCAACTGGTAAAGAATTGGCTTGGTAGTTTAGTCTGCCCTGTTCCCATGATGCACTGGGCCAGGGACAGACTGTTTTGCATATAGCCAGGTTCTGAGCTGGGATGGGGCAGTGAGATAAATAACGGTGATGGATCAAGCCCTGATCTTTGGACTGGGTAAGAGTGGTCTGCTCAATTCAGACACTCTGTTCATCACCACCCCCTTTTGTAAATCGATTTTGGCCACTATAGGTGTGGCAGGGTATACTCAGACATGAGTCCCTTTCTCACTGCTCCATCAGGATTCAAGCAAGCCGGGCCGAAGAGGCTGAAATGCCAGAAACCGGTCCCCGGTAGCTTGTCTCCTTTCTGGTAAAGAATTGGCTTGGTAGTTTAGTCTGCCCTGTTCCCATGATGCACTGGGCCAGGGACAGACTGTTTTGCATATAGCCAGGTTCTGAGCTGGGATGGGGCAGTGAGATAAATGACGGTGATGGATCAAGCCCTGATCTTTGGACTGGGTAAGAGTGGTCTGCTCAATTCAGACACTCTGTTCATCACCACCCCCTTTTGTAAATCGATTTTGGCCACTATAGGTGTGGCAGGGTATACTCAGACATGAGTCCCTTTCTCACTGCTCCATCAGGATTCAAGCAAGCCGAGCCGAAGAGGCTGAAATGCCAGAAACCGGTCCCCGGTAGCTTGTCTCCTTTCTGGTAAAGAATTGGCTTGGTAGTTTAGTCTGCCCTGTTCCCATGATGCACTGGGCCAGGGACAGACTGTTTTGCATATAGCCAGGTTCTGAGCTGGGATGGGGCAGTGAGATAAATAACGGTGATGGATCAAGCCCTGATCTTTGGACTGGGTAAGAGTGGTCTGCTCAATTCAGACACTCTGTTCATCACCACCCCCTTTTGTAAATCGATTTTGGCCACTATAGGTGTGGCAGGGTATACTCAGACATGAGTCCCTTTCTCACTGCTCCATCAGGATTCAAGCAAGCCGGGCCGAAGAGGCTGAAATGCCAGAAACCGGTCCCCGGTAGCTTGTCTCCTTTCTGGTAAAGAATTGGCTTGGTAGTTTAGTCTGCCCTGTTCCCATGATGCACTGGGCCAGGGACAGACTGTTTTGCATATAGCCAGGTTCTGAGCTGGGATGGGGCAGTGAGATAAATAACGGTGATGGATCAAGCCCTGATCTTTGGACTGGGTAAGAGTGGTCTGCTCAATTCAGACACTCTGTTCATCACCACTCCCTTTTGTAAATCGATTTTGGCCACTATAGGTGTGGCAGGGTATACTCAGACATGAGTCCCTTTCTCACTGCTCCATCAGGATTCAAGCAAGCCGGGCCGAAGAGGCTGAAATGCCAGAAACCGGTCCCCGGTAGCTTGTCTCCTTTCTGGTAAAGAATTGGCTTGGTAGTTTAGTCTGCCCTGTTCCCATGATGCACTGGGCCAGGGACAGACTGTTTTGCATATAGCCAGGTTCTGAGCTGGGATGGGGCAGTGAGATAAATAACGGTGATGGATCAAGCCCTGATCTTTGGACTGGGTAAGAGTGGTCTGCTCAATTCAGACACTCTGTTCATCACCACCCCCTTTTGTAAATCAACCAACGAAAGCTAGCATTTTAAAAAAAAAACAATTCTGTTACAGTGTACTGCTAATTAAAAGCTCCAGTTTCTAAAAAGACTTTTGTCTAACTAATTCAGCTATGGGCACTTATTTAGAAAGGGGCAACTAAGTTTTGCACACAAGATTATACATTCTGCATTTGAAGAGAAAAAAAAAACGAATTAACATGGCTGCTGAAAGAGAAATAATTTTAAAACAACATAATTGTACATTACAATGTAATTTAACATGTAAGCCATGTAAGCCAACCTAATAAAAGGGCCACATTCATACACTAATAAACAGCGTATTATTTTCTAACTGAATTGGTTAACTTACCAAGAAAGGTTTTGCTGACACATTTTATAAAAAAATACATTATAATTTACATTTGGGAAAATAATAATGTTACATTTAACATTTTTTCAAAGGCACACGGTTGCCTTCCACTAATTAAAAGCACACGTTACCATGCACTGTCGGGCAAGATTGATTATTCTCAACCTGTAATCATTGCAACCAGCACATTCCTATCTAGATGGAAACCCCTCAAAGAAATAATTAATGAAAACAGCTCCGTAGCGTGCACTCTAACAGGGCAATTTTTTTTTTAACATTTCACTCATTTTCTCTCTCCGTGCAAACCCTTTATCTCAATCCGACTGGTTGATTTATAACCACATCAGTTCCAAGGCAAACCCACACAAATTCGTAGACGCATTTCAAAAAGAATGTGAAATGAACAGAACCCTTCGCAAAGCACAAGATGGTACCTTTCCGTCAAGAAGTTGACAAAGCACATAGGCAGACCAAGGAATCAAAAAAAAAAGTCAAAATCAAACCATCAAATAATCCACTGACTTTTATAGTCAGGTCAGATAACCATGCATGTTGACAGCATGTTAAAAATAAAGACTGCCATCTCAACTCAAGATATTAACCCTTTGGCAGCTCAAGCACAATCATTCCCCAATGTCCATGGATACATGGGAAAGTCATGAGCACATCTCTTCACGTTTACAGATGACACGTACACATATTTTCAAAACGTTATCCCCAAGCACCCGAGAGAGATCCAGCTCTCTCCTGCCTAACGTAATGATAACATGCCCTGTCCAAGCCATGACCAAATGGCGCTATTCACAAGCCATATTTACAAGACAAGCTTTTCACAAACAATATTTCCAAGGCGCAATGCACAAGGAACACAGCAGATCAACATGAGAACATGCACCTCACAAGCCACAATAAAATGGCGCTATTCACAAGTCATATTTACAAGGAGCTATATTCAAAGAACTCCACAAATCATATTACAATGAACACATTTCACATTGCACAGCATAAGCAGATGCAGCAAGCAATTTAATGGGCAATTCAAAAGCATTTTTTACACACATTTATACAATTGGACCATCACAAAGATGTAACTGGCTTCCTCATGTAATGCCATCCTTCAACTCTGACAGTGTAAACACCAAGGTGAAAACCATTCCTTCCACCCTGAATAAACCAAATGCCATGATGTAATGCAATCTCCTCACGCTGCAACTGTTCAAGCCCATAGGTCTAACAGGCTACATAAACTGCAACATTACGCCAGATGGAACCAGCGTACAGGGCACTCCCTCAGAACACATGGGAAACAATCTAAGCACATGGCAAGGACACACAGGATTCGTAAGATGACGACTACGCCAAATGTTATGGCTGGATTTTCTGGGTAGGTGGGATCAGCCCCTAGGGGCCCCTCCAACCCAGCCAGAACGTAATCACATCCCTCCTCAGGACCAACTATCCAGGCACCTGGTACCTACCTGAGGATGGGGAACTCGCAATATACAAGCTCATATTATTAAAAACACCACTAAATCTATAGGGATACTAAGAATACTCACTGATTACTAGGGATATCCATACCCTACACCACACTTATTCACATCAGTTGGTCTCGCGGCCACCCTGACCCAGACCGTTCTACCCTAGGGCAGATATGACACACAATCTGGTGCGTCTACACACGGGCCTGCAGAACCCAATGCTCCCTTTTCCAAACTGTTTGCAATCCTGCAAAACTACACACTAGTTCGACCTCCTAGTGCTCTCACTTATTCAAGCCACAATCTAGTGGGTATACACACTGGTCTCCTACCCAGTGTTCTCATTAACGCCGCATATCAACGACGACCACATTCCTATGAACACCTATACATATATATATATATTGGGAAGTCTCTTCACTAAGGGTCTGCTACTACAATAATATTATGGGATGGTGTACTAACTTAGTCCCTTAGTTGCAAGTCTCCTCTCTCCCTCACTATTACTTACCTGATCAGGGGTAGCATCTGTTCAAACAGCAATACCTACCAGGAAAGATTACCCTCACTGTATGGGGACAAAGATATACACACTATGTGATTGAGTTATTTCTTGATTTAAGCGCTCCTACTCCCTTTTGATCCATCAGTGGCTCAACAGCAACTGGCTTGAAGCCAGGATAACTTTATCATAAAAGAACTCATGCACACTAATTCACTAATTAATGGGGTCATTTATTATTAGTACAATATAAACCTTTACACAGAACTGACAAAGACTATAGGTAGGACACACCGCTGAAAGAGAAGGATTAAACATAACAGGAACACTCCGCTGAAAGGGAAAAGATTAGACATAAAGTGTAAGTGTAACTAATTCAGACTACCTCACCTATTAGAAGGAAGATTTCTCTCTCTGCCTCTGGTGGGATTAGGGCTCTCTCTCTGCCTCTGGTGGGATTAGGGCTCTCTCTGTCTCTCCCTCCTTCACCACATCACCACGCCTCTGGTTCAGTTGCTCCAGCTGACAGCCTTCTTTGATGCTCTCTGCACTGCTTTCTCTCTCCTCATCTTCAGCAATCGTCTGCCTTCTTTCTCCATTTAAGAACTGCACTCTATTCTGCAGCTCCAGCAGACATTCTCTCTCTCTCTGCAAGCTGTTCTGAGCTCCAAGCTGTTCTGAGCTCCCAGCTGTTCTGTGCTCCAAGCTGTTCTGAGCACCACGCTGAACTGCACACCATGCTGAACTAAACTCCAAACTGAACTGAACACTCCTCCTCTCCTGTAGCTCACTAATATGGAAGCTTGTCCTTTCATGGAAAGTTACGGCCAGTAACCTGCCGCCCACCAAATTCTTGTACCTCCCCGTACCAAGGACACGTTCCCAGCTGGCCAGCCTGAAGTTGTGTCTTCGGAGTGGAGAAAAATACATTCCTTCGATAGGGGCCAGCCCGAGCCGGTTCTCTCCAAGCGAACAACAGCCTTAACTATAAACTTTGCCTTTGCCCTGAAAAGCCTCTCAGCTTCATCAAGATGGAGTCCCTCTAGCTCTAGGCCTGTAGGCCTGAAAGGGATGAAATGCTCCTTAGCTCTGTCAGAATACCTACATAAACCATACCAATGTGTCTAATATGTCAAAGCCAATAGGCAATAGACAGGTTAAAGTCAAGAATAAAGGCATATTAAGCAGCTATCCTCTTCTAGGTCTGGAAAAAGGGCTTAAAAGGGCCAACACAGGCTAAGAATACCTATACTAGATGCGAGCAAGATTAATGATCTATATCACTGCTAAATAAAGCCAAAAACTCTGCCATTACACACCCCTGAGCGCGGCCCTTTCACCATGCGCAGACCACTGCCCTCATGTAGCTGCCGAACCCACTCAGAGCTCCACACCTCCTCCGGCGGCCCGCCGCAACTGAAGTAACAGCCTCCGGGAAAACGTCTGAAGTCAGCAGGATGGCTGTAATCCGCAATCCACATATACCACCGAGGTTCAGTCAGGGAAGGGCAATAATCAATGCCCTCGTAGAAGACCATAGGCTAAGGATAAATGTCGGATAAAGAATCGGACAGCGGGAGCCTCACAAAGATGCGGCCATTCCGCTTGTGCGCCACCTAGCGCCCCCCAACCCAAATTCTTTCTTGTCCACAATCTTTTCTCTGGTCAAATCCCAGACTTTTGAGATCCAGGCAGATCTTGCTGTGACTGATTTGACTTCCCCGGTGGCAAGTTGCTTAGTAGTGCTGGGGATTCATTGAGATCTTGTAAAACAGCCCAATGTTTATTGATGTCAGATGGTTTTTCATCCGCCACTGCACTTTCATAATCGAGATCAGGTACCCACATCCTTGTCCCAAATAGGACCTTGTAAGGAGTGACACCTCCTAGGAGACTAATTGGCGTATAATTAAGGGCTCGCTGGAACCCATATAAGTGTTTGACCCAACTACCACCCAAACCAAAGACTCTTGCTGTTAAAGATTGTTTTAAGTCTCAGTCTTTCCTCTCCATGACCGAATTACCCTCAGGATGGTACGGATAGGAGTACCGCAATGCTACACACAAACTTCCCATTGCTTTCTAGTAAGTCCTAGAGCTAAACGCGGGGCCACAGTCAGAATTTAATGTGCCAATGTGATCAGCCAATCTCCGTCTGATGTCTATGCCTAAAGTCAGATATGCGAGACTGAGTGGTCAGTCAATTTCTGTCCAAACAGCACGGGCCTGGAATGCCTTGCCACTTTTTCTGAGATCATCAACTACATTGGCAGGATTTAAGAAAGGGCTAAAAACCCATCTTTTTAATCTTAGTATTTAGTTCTCTGTTTCTTTCTTTTTTGATTGGGTCAGTTTAGTGCTTACATATCGTGCCAGGATACTCTGTAGTAGCAGAGCGCGTAATAAAATGCTCTATAACATAACATAACATAACATGTCCCTATAAAGACTCTCAAATCTTTTATAACAGTTCGAGTGTCAGCTGAGCGTTGAGGCCAAACCCATAGGAAACGAAAGCAGGAATCCACTGGCACCAAGATATACTTGTAAGCCCCATCAGATTGTAAGGGGCTGCAGTAGTACAAATAAACGCAAGTGAGTGGTCTGTCTGATATTAGTAATGGTGTTTGTGGTGGACGTGTTACAGTTGAACCCTTCATCTGCTGACAAATGTTGCAGTTGAGTACAAACGCTTTCTTCTGTTTAGTTAAACCTGGCCACCAATAGTGTTGTTTCAGTAAAGAAACTGTTGTTGTAACTTTTGAGTCTTTAAACCCATTTGGACCACAGTAGTGAAGATATGCATTGTATGATTGGACACAGTAAAACGAATCGCGCACAATGAGTGTGGGGAATTCCCAATCCGTATTAGTTAGTGCCAGTAATAAGACTTTTAATTCTGCTAGCTGTGCCTTGCAGTTTCCTAGGATGGAACTTGCCTTCATGCATACGACCCTTTACAATCGCACATGCGGCGCTGTATTGCTATTTACTTCCTATTGCCAGCTGAGCAGATCTGTCAGTGTAAATAATGTAGTCATACTGCTCTAGAGGCATTATTATATGTAAGGCTTTAGCATTAGGAACGCTAGCCTTTGTAACAGCCTCTAAAGCCGGTACTGGAGTTACGACAATTTTGCGTTTCCCCTGAGAGCCAGTGCTGTTTCTCTTGCTACTGCGGTCAGAATTTTTCTGTGGAAGCAAAACACCTTTCAGTGTTTGTGTACAGGTGTGATTTGTATGCAATTGTGACTGTCTCACCTTCATTGAATGTTAGATAAGTACAACCTGATGACCCGGGGATGACGCATATCACCAGGTTGCAGGCATATACACGTGTCTGCAAGTGTTTTGAAGCTATCATGTCAGCTTGTAGTGTTGTGTTCATATCTAGGACCCTAATTCGATATTCCCGATTTATGCCCTTTTGAGGTTATAATCAATAATATCCTGATAAAGGCATAAGAATCAGATTCATATTCAGTAATAGCCCATGCAATCCAAAGCACAGCACAGCTACTCCCATCGACTCCTAGAAAGCACAACGCGTTCTTTAAACAAACCAAGCCTCCAGCAGCCCGGGAAAACCCCCCTGCTTTTGTTTTGATTTGAACAAGAACTCCTGAAGTCCTGCAAGAACTGTTAGTTCTTGGTGACGTCTTATGTCCAACCTTACGTCAAACCCGGCACCTTTCAGGTATAAAATACCAACAGTTGCCTTAAGCAAACACACGGTGGTTTGGAGCAGAGCGGCCATCTACTTGCCCGAGAACCCAGCTGATGCGAGTGCCCACGGAAGCCGCCCCTCCTGTTTGACGCACTGAGAGAGACGCTGTCTTTTTCTCCAGCCGAGAAAATCCAGCTCCGGTGTTTCCAGCCTACCCTTGCGGGTTGCTGGGATATCGAGTCCTGAGGAAAGAGATACCAGACCTCCCACATTCTATTACCAAGGTACGGAGGTGACTAAACCCTTAAGAGAATTCTTGATGCAGATTCTTGGCAAAATTATATTAACCAACTTAACTTAAAACTGCTATTTACTCATCCCTTCCCAACTATTAGGCTTAGGTCAGGTGCACCGGGGTAGGCTTAGTTAGAAGCACCAGTTGAGTACTTTAGTCAATGTATTTATGTATGTATATATTTTATCCATTTTAAAGTATCATATGGCTAAGAAACTGTATCAGTGCTTTTACAGTATTATTTTATAATACTACTTTTACTGTACGCACTTTACTTTACTTTAAGTATTGCAATTATGGCAATTCATTTCTCTTGCATGAGAAGTAAGACTGCTCAATAAATAACACCTTTTTATTGAAAACGCCTGTCTCTCTATTTCTCTGCATTCTGGTGAAACTAAGTATGCACTGCTGACTGAGTGAAATAGCTGTCTATTAGTCAATCACTTTTATTCGATTTTTGAGAATCATAAAAAGACGCAGGATACAGTTCATGAAATACACAGAATATAAAAAAACAGTATACAAATATCTACATATTCTATCTACATGATAAATCATACATCAAATCATCAAAGAGTATTTTAAGATAACGTACACAAACAGTATATTGAAGAGTACATTCCATTTTTTTAAAAGAAGTATTAAAACATTTTAAAACATCAGGATATTTATTGTAGATGCATTAAGACATTTCATTTATAATTAATCCATTGTTACCTTTACTACCCATTTTGTTAATACGGACTCCTGCTACTAAAAAATTTGCAACATGAAAAGTGATATGTACATTGTGCAAGAGTTGCAAAAATAGGAGCGCTGGCCTAACCTGTAAAAAGCCAGCCTCTCTAAGGATGGGAACAAGATATTTACTTCTGATTTTAGCGTAGTGATCACAAAACATAATGAAGTGTAGTGTATCCTGAGTTGAAAAGTGATCACAGTCGCATGGCTTATTATTATCAGGTGTATCCCATCTGTAATATGTGCCCAACAAAAAATGTATTAGGTTCAAACGAAATCTAACTAAAAGAAAGCGGTGAAATGGTTTATTAACAAATACCAGGTATGGTTCTGGGCCTGGAACAGTTTTAAGAGCAAAGTCTATTGTTTTCACACAACTCTAGAGATATACTCTTATTCTGAGGGAGCAAAGTTGTCATGTTTATGCGGTTGTCGGAAACTGAATCCCTTCTTGTCTGAGTCAAGGGAGCTTGTCCCTCCCTATTCATTCAAGAAAGTTTCCAGTGACCTCTGAGCTAGCTGGCGCAAACCTAAATTAAGTTTAACATAGTCAGTAGAGACCTAGATGACCTCAGTCCTACAATGCTGTTTATGTTATTCCAATGCGCAGAACCTATTGGGAAAATAGGAACTACACTACAGTAGGGAAAGAAGGATATCTGTGTGTTCCTGTGTCCAATGCCTACCTGAAAAATCAGGTCTTAATAAGGCATGGAAAGGTTTTATTTTTTCTGTGTAATCCAAAATGTATGTTCTGCTAAAGGTTAGGAAACCCAGGATTGATTGCAAATTTTTCAAAGATTTAGGAGGTTGGAGCAGCGCACACTTTTCCAAAAAGTTAGCTGCAAGGCTTTTTCCTTCACTTGAAAGCTCCTATCCGAAAAATAGGACTTTGAGGTGAGCTATTTTTTATTTTTTATTAAGTTGAATTTGTAGCTCTCAGAGAAAACCCCCAAAATGTCGGTGCTCACCCTGGTCAAGTGATCCTTTAAATCATCATCCGTCAGTTAAATATCGTCTGCATAGGACAATGCTTCTTCATCCAAATTCTGAAGTAACTGTTACTCTTGTGGAGGCTATTCTTATACCCTTGGGGGAGTCGACAAAATTGACAAGTCAACCTAGCGCTGAGAATGCTGTCAAATATCTGCTTTCAGGCGCTATATTTTGGCAGAAAAATCTATTTGAGATATCTAATGTTGTTTTGCATTTTTTCTGCACAATGTTATTCATTAATGCTGGACTAAGTGCATTCTGTACTTCAAATGCTTTTGTGCATGTGTTCAGATGGCTATTGTCTAAAACTAGGCGGTATGAGTTATCAGGTTTTATTACTTGAAGCAAAGCATTATTCATTGAAGAGGTGCAAGTTTCTATTACACCCTGGTATTCAAGTTGATCTAAGATCTCCCTGACCTGTTTTTTTGCTTCTTGTTTTATTGGGTACTGCCTCAGTGGAGTGGAAGTAGTTTTACTGGGATTATATGGTTAGGTGACTCGGTATCCCACCCAACATGGTTGTGATATAATGCTGGAGCGAATGCTACCGCCCACTCCTTAGCGTATGTGTTTTTTAAGTAAATTGGAACGAGGTCAGAAAAAGCAGGTAAAATTACTGTTTCTCCCTTTGGGCACTCCATAACAATTTCAGGTAACCAATCTTTTTCAGCTAAAAGGATGTCATGGCCGTAAGGCAGGTTCTCCTAATAGAGACCTATTATTTTTCTGGGTTTGTCCCCCTCCATTTGGAGTGTTATCTCATGTAACCTATGCGGGACAGTTACCCTTGTATCAGGTGTATCCACAGCGATATGCTCATTCAACTCTGCTGTCACCAGGAATTCCATCAGGTTCTGGCAAGCTATTGTTTCTTCAGCTACGCTGTCTAGCATCGTCAAAGCTCGTTCAACGTTCAGAAGTTGAGACCTCAGAATTCTGGTCATGTCTAACTTTGGGACCTGCTACTTTCTTTTTTTTTTAAATTGAGGTTTTGATTTTGGCTTTTCTCCTTTTTTTAGAATTGTAATCTGAAGTGTGTTGCGTGTCTCTGGACTTTGTATGCTCTTCTTGTCTGTGTTCTGACTGTCTTTCTCTCTCGGAGTTTCTTGGTGAACCCTGAAAAGGAACGAGAGGAACGTGTATTAGTATCCTGATACCTGTCAGGTTTTTTTGTTATCTCTATTTCTAAGATTGTACTTCCTTTCGGAGGGCTCCTGTTGAGGAGACCCACTCCTGGACTGAGATCTATTTTGTCTATTCTTTTTGTTAGGTCTCGCCTAGGGTTTCAGCGCATGCGCTGCTCGCTCGGCGAGACATATAGTGAGAGGAGTTTTCAGAAGGGGACTTGAAGCCCCGGCCATCATTTTCATTGGGTCGCGTCAGAGTTTATGCTAAACGCTGGCTTCCCATTGAAAAGGATGCTTTTTAGTCACTGCCCTTTCTCCCTTTTAGGTGGCCCATCCGGAATTGGTTGTCTGCTTCATGGCTGTCGTGAAGCACTTTCTTATCTTTAGGAGGGGGCATCTGTTTCTAATTAGCATGGCCTTAGCACGGCCTTAGCGCGGCCATGCTAATTAGAAACAGATGGCTACCCCTAAAGATAAGAAAGTCTGCAGGCACTACCTTTTATTTCGCAGAGCGAATCAGTGTCGCCTTCCTGTCTCCTCAGGGCGCCACGAGGACAGTGTACAGGTTGGGTTATTGACAACGTGCTTATGCATTCTCTAAATAATTGCATGCGATTACTGTACCAGAGATGTGGCGATGTATTGTCATATCAGCGGGTAATGTATATAAAAACTCATAAATAAATAAATAAACGTGGAGTAGAACATCCACTCACATGCACCATTTTGAATACATTATTGCAGCAAACCGGGAGCTCCCATTAAACCGTGATGCCTTTCAATATTGGAAATATATATGTTTACCTGTTCCAAAATGGCTGCAACCTAGACGTAATGCGCCTTTGGTTAGTCTATCTAGTGCTGCTATCTGTTTCCGTGGATTCTTGAGCGTCGACCTAGCGTTCATTAGAGCAGCACTAGACTCCATATTGGAGTGGGGAGTTACTATAGATGACCCATTCCTTAGGTGAGGCAGCACCAGCGAAGGCGTTGAGGCTCCGAGGAAGAAGATGGCGGAGGTGGAGGATGGCAAGATCTCCAACTCAGATTCGGATATTAAAGTCGCTGTTCCCGCCATGGTGGTGGAGAGGGATCCGCAAGAATAGGTACTGAATGTGTGAACGGTGGGGTGGAGAATATCCCACCCGCAGCTTCAGCACAAAGCAGTATTCCATCTCCGTGACGATTTCCCACGTCCCGCCAGCTTCCAAAGAGGCACAAGGGCAGGTGGCACGGAGATCCGCTCACTCCGTAGTGTGTGTGTTCAGAACAATAGTGTCCCATCCCTTAGAAGACGCCTGCATCTCACGCTAGCACTTTATAAGTGTTTGTGTCTCCGTTAGTTTCTACTTATTGCCAGGGCTTCTGTAGATGTACGCCAGGTTGCCACCTGCTACTTCCTCTGCAGGGGCTTTCGGCCGCCGCTTCTTATTGCAGCGCCAGTTACTACTGCAGTAGGTTAGACGAGCAGAAATCCCTGTCATTCTGTCAGTGCCGAGACATGCATGTGAACCTTAGTGTCTACGACAATACGCATATGTACTATTTAGTATTCAGCGTCAACCTGTCAAAATCTTAAAGGAAGAAAGACCTTGTAGTTGATGAGTGGCATCCCCTGAGCCTGCTAGTTAAGTTTCTCAGCCATGTTCATGTGTAGGCCTGGCATTAGCCAATTATATATATAAAAATCATAACAAAATTACTGCTGGATCCCATAAAACGGGGGCTAAGGTTTGCCAACTGAAAGGGTCTGGTGTCATGAGGGGCGCAGTCCTGATAAAAAGAGCCTGACAGTCCACTTAAACATAACACAGGGGTAGTGTGCCTGATCGAAGGCACAATCGTAACATATTACAGTTCTGTGTTTTTTGTAGCTAGTTCAGTTGATTATTGCTTTTTGGTCACTGATGAGCTTTGCCGGGATCAACAGGGGGTAAATGATATTGTCATTTACAACGCCATGACATGATTAACCCCTTTGGCGCTCATGACGGAATGGGTCCGTCATGAGCACCGGTGCTCCGGTGCTCATGGCGGAACCATTCCGTCATGAGGACAGGGGCATGAAATCCCTCTGCTACAAACAGCAGAGGTATTTCCATTTTTTTGGGGAGGGGTGGGAGGGCCTCAGGAGGTGGGGATGAGCTTCCCCAACCTCCCGAGTCCCATCACAGGTTTTCAGGCTAATGACGATCGCGTGCATGGCGCGCTGCCGTCATTATAATGAAAATAAAACTGAAACAGTTGTAGAGTCTTTTTTATTTTATGTGGGGGTATTTGCATGCCCATTCTGGGCAGCCCCTTCCCCTACGTATATATCAAAAAAATGTCCCGGGGCCTAGTGGGCTTTCTGCCCAACCCATGGGGCAGATCAAGGGCTATTGCCCCACCTGCCTCCTATGGGGGCAGACATTCTTAGTCTTTCTGCCCCTCCTGGAAGGCAGATGGAGCAATAGCCCTTTATCTGCCCTCCCCAGGGGGCAGAAAGTCCACTAGGCACCAGGGATTTGTATTTTTCCAAAGTTGCCTATCACGGTTACTTGGGCCTCCCACACGAGTGAGGCACCAGTTTTATCGGGATACCTGGGAGAACACTGGATGATAGAAAGCCCCGCGATGCCACAACTTTCTCACACAAAAATGTGTGGGAAAAGTGCTTTTTTCACCTAAATTTGAAGTTTGCAGGGGATTCTGGATAAGAAAACATTGGTGGATCCATGCAAGCCATACCTCCCTGGAATCCGCTGAGTGTCTAGTTTCATTTTTCACTGTGAAGATGTGGTGTGCCCACCTTGAATTTTGGGCCATTTCCTGTCACGGGCACTAGGCCTACCCACACAAATGAGGTATAATTTTTCTCAGAAAACTATAGGGAACACGGGGTGGGTGGAAGTTTGTGGATCCATGCAGATTCGAGAACATTCCACCACAGAAATGTGAAGAAAATGTGTATTTTTTGACAATTTTACACGTTTGAAAGGGATTCTGGGTAACAGAACCTGGTGACAGTAAGTCAAGTCACCCCATCCTGGATTCACTGGGTGTCTAGTTTTTAAAAATGTATAGGTTTGCTAGGTTTCCCAAGGTGCCGGCAGAGCTAGGGTTAAAAAACTACAGCTAGGCACTTTGCAAAAAAAGGGTCATTTTTCACTGTGAAAATGTGGTGTCCACCTTGCGTTTTGGGCCATTTCCTGTTGCGGGCACTAGGCCTACCCACACAAGTGAGGCACCATTTTTCTTGAAAGAGTTTGGGGAATGCAGGGGGGGGGTGGAATTTTGTGGTGGATCCACACAGATTCCAGAACTTTCCACCACAGAAATGTGAGGAAAATGTGTTTTTTTTGGACAATTTTACAGGTTTGCAAGGGATTCTGGGTAACAGAACCTGGTCAAAGCCAATCAAGTCACCCCATCCTGGATTCCCCTGGGTGTCTAGTTTTCAAAAATGTATAGGTTTGCTAGGTTTCCCTAGACGCCGGCAGAGCTAAGGTTAAAAAACTACAGCTAGGAACTTTGCAAAAAAAGGGTAATTTTTCACTCTGAAAATGTGGTGTGTCCACCTTGCGTTTTGGGCCTTTCCTGTCGCGGGCACTAGGCCTAGTGAGGTACCATTTTTCTCGGAAGACTTTGGGGAACGCAGGGTGGGTGGAATTTTGTGAATCCACACAGATTCCAGACTTTCCCCGCAGAAATGTAAGGAAAATGTGTTTTTTGGACAATGATTTAGGTTTGCAAGGGATTCTGGGTAACAGAACCTGGTGAGAGCCAGTCAAGTCACCCAATCCTGGATTTCCTGGGTGTCTAGTTTTCAAAAATGTATAGGTTTGCTAAGTTTCCCTAGGTGCCGGCAGAGCTAGGGTTCAAAAACTACAGCTAGGCACTCTGCAAAAAATGGGTTTATTTTTACTGTGAAAATGTGGTGTGTCCACGTTGTGTTTTTTACCGTTTCCTGTTGCGGGCACTAGGCCTACCCACACAAGTGAGGTACCATTTTATCAAAAGACTTTTGGTAACGCAGGTGGGTGGAATTTTGTGGATCCACGCGGATTCCAGAACTTTCCACCACAGAAATGTGAGGAAAATGTGTTTTCTTTGACAATTTTTAGGTCTGCAAGGGATTCTGGGTAACAGAACCTGGTGAGAGTCAGTCAAGTCACCCCATCCTGAATTCCCCTGGGTGTCTACTTTTCAAAAATGGATAGGTTTGCTAGGTTTCTCTAGGTGCAGGCAGAGCTAGGGTTTAAAAACTACAGCTAAGAACTTTGCAAAAAAAGGGTAATTTTTCTTTGTGAAAATGTGGTGTGTCCACGTTGCGTTTTGAACCGTTTCCTGTCGTGGGCACAAGGCCTGCCCACACAAGTGAGGTACCATTTTTATCGGGAGACTTAGGGTAACACAGAATTGTAGAGCAACTATTATTACCTATTGACTTTTAATGCGTTTCTGCATTTCCAAATGAAAGACAATGTGTAAAAAATAAGTAATTTTGAAAAATGACCTATAATTCTCATGCTAGTATGGGTAGTCCCAATTTCGGAAATGTGCACATATCTACTGTTTCTAAACTCTATTTTGTTCCCATTTCAGAAATACATTGGTGTCTTTCATACCGCTTTTTCCATTTATACTTTTTACCAAAATAATTGCTAAATACCCGGTACATAATAAAAAAACCATTGCAAGAAGCTACTCAGTTATTGGCTCTGGGTTCGTCGTGTTCTTGGTGAACCTACAAGTCCTATATATCCCCACAACCAGAAAGGTCCAGCAAATGTAACGGTATATTGCTTTCCAACAGCTGTCATAATTAGAAGAAGTTACAGGTGAAAACACAAATGGCTATTTTTTCAACTAATTTTCAATTTTTCCTATATTTAACTATTAGTTTCTATGAAGAAACCTTAAAGGATATACACAAAATTACCCCTTGCTGAATTCAGAATGTTGTCTACTTTTCTAAAATGTATAGCTTTCCAGGACCCATTTATACCATTAACTGAAAGGAGGTTGAAAGCACAAAACATAGCCTATTTTTGCTATGTCCCAGAAAGATTCCAAAACTGTGTAACACATGTTGGTTTTCTGACAAACGTCTGCTTGTCCCTGAAAGCTGGGAAGATGGTGGTTTCAGCACTATAACCCATTTTTTGATACCATTTGCAGGGAAAAAACCAGACTCTTTCATCTGGAGCCCTTTTTTCCCATTTTTCATTTTTAAAAAAAAAGCTGTATTTTGGCTCATTTCTGGGTCCCCTCCTGGGGAATCCACAAACTCTGGGTATCTTTAAAATCCTGTTGTTGTTCGAAAAAAAGGACCCAAATTTAGCGTGGATACCTTATGTGGTCAAAACTTTACAGGTGCCTAAGCTCAAACTACCCCAAATAGCCAAAAAAAAGGCTTAGCACAGGGGGGGAAAGGCCTACCAGCAAAGGCGTTCATGCTTCACGAAGGGGAAAAAAACCAATAACATTTTCAATGCCAATAGCGCAAAACATTGTCATTGCAAGACCTATTGCATTGTAAATGCTTGTTTTTATTGTTGTTATCACATTTCTCCTTGGAAGAATCAGGTGCTTGCTTGGTGGTATCCTTTTCAGGACCACCCATGAGTTGAGGTTTTGTTCCCCTAGCTCCCAAATTATCTCTACCTAATTCAGCATAGGTGTCTTCAATAATTTTAGGTAATTTACATTCCTGTTGTAAAGGAGTGAAAACCCTCAGGCGTTGGCATATTGCCAGTGCTGCTGCCTCCCCTTTGATATTTGCTAATATAATAAGTGATACCTCGGAAAAATTGCCTAGCAATTTCATTCCTAAGTTCACAGCTGGTTCTGCTCCATACTCATTCTGTATTTGTCTTAATATTTATTTTGCATCTAGTACCGCGCAAACTAAAACCGGAAGGTGTCAAGGCGCCTAACAAAAAAGATCAGAAAGCGGGCAGTCATGCACTTACATGTACGCTTGAACAAAGAGGCATGTTTTAAGGGCAGCTCTGAAGGTTTGGAGGGAGGGGAGGGACCTAAGTTCTAATGGAAGATCGTTCCACCATTTAGGGGCCAAGAGGGAAAAAGCCTTACCCCCCCCATCTGGCTTTCCGAATGCGGGGGATGTGGAGGAAAGAGTGATTGGAGGAGCGGAGGCTCCTGCCAGGGTTGTGATAGGTCAAGATGGCTCTAATCCCTGTGGGGCTGCTTTTGGCCAAGGCCTTATAGACCATACACATGGATTTGAAAACAATCCGCTCCTTAATCGGAAGCCAATGCAGCTGCTTCCTGGCCAGCGTGGCCGAAGAGCGACGAGGAAGATCGAGGACAAATCTAGCTGCCGCATTCTGGACTACCTGCAAGCGCTGCATCTGACTCTTATTCAGTCCAGCATACAGCGCATTGCAGTAGTCCAGACGCGATCCCAAAAGGGCGACAGCAAGTTGCCTTCTTGCCGGCTGGGAAAGGTAGTTCCTTATTTTCCTGAGAACATGAATTATGCCCCAACAGGTCGATACCGTCCTGTTGACTTGCTGGCGCATGTCAAGGGTAGGGTCAATCATTACCCCAATATTTTTAGCCGAAGAAGTAGGTTTGGGGCAAAGACCGAGCGAGTCAGGCCACCACTCCATGGACCAGATATCTTCCCTTCCGCCAAACACCATCACCTCGGTCTTCTCCCCATTCAATTTGAGTGAGTTGTAAATCATCCACTGGCCGACGGCCTCCATACAGGATCTAAATCTGGAGGCGGTCAGCTCAATTGACTGGGAGAGAGACACGAGGATCTGCGTGTCGTCCGCGTAGGAAACTACCTCCATCCCAAAAGATCTGATAAGTCTGGCAAGGGGGGTCACATAGATGTTAAAAAGGGTGGGACTAAGCGCCGACCCTTGAGGGACCCCACATTGCACAGACAGGGATGGAGATAGAAATTTTCCCAACATTACCCTCTGCTCCCTATGGTCGAGAAAGGAAGAGAGCAAACCCAAGGCTGCCCCCCGGACCCCAATCTCACCCAGTCGAGATGTTAAGACCTGGGGGGATAGGGTATCGAAGGCAGCTGTGAGATCCAGAAGGATCAGGAGGGATGTCCGGCCCTCATCCACACTCATGCGGATGGAGTAGAGAAACCAGGGTGAGGGCGGACTCGGTGCTATGTTCCCTCCTGAAACCATGCTGGGAAGGGTCAAGGCAGCCTGAATTCTCCACAAAGGCAGCTAGATGCTCGTTAAGATGGGACTCGAGCATCTTTGCAGGGGCCGGAAGCAGTGAGATGGGGCGAAAGTTTTTTAAAACCCCAGGATCTAGGGAGGGTTTCTTAAGAAGAGGTTTGACCACAGCATTTTTCCACTGCTGTGGGAAGACACCCTCCCTCATGGCCCCATTCATGATCTCAAGTAGGGGGGGTAGAAGAGATCCCCTGCACTGCTTCAAGATCTTAAGAGGGCAAGCATCTAGTGGAGACCCTGACTTGGTTTTATCAAGCCGCGTGTCGATATCTTGTAGGGAGAGCGGGGGGAAGGATTCCAGATAACCGGCCAAGGGAGGCTCTGCCGATGGAACATCCGGGACTACAGTAACTGATGGCTCAGCTGTAGAGAGCCTCTGAGACTCCAGAGCCGTGTAAATGTCCGCTATTTTGGAATGGAAGAAGCGAGCGATGTCATTACAGAGCTCCTGAGATGGAACAACTGGATCGGGGACCTAATACATCTGGTATAACTGCTAGTAAAGGGATACCATGCATTCTGGCATATATGGCGGCAAAAACTGTACCCCATGTGGTACAATCCTTGATTTGGGAAGCTATCCCCATTGGCAAGCAGATCGTTACCATTCTGTTATGTTCTTGAGGACTTGTGTGTGGAAATACTGCCTCTAGCTGTGTCATTCCCTGAGCTATCCAGAATGGCATTTAGTGGGCATTCTTCCCATAACTGTGTTTAGCGTTTGTGGAGTAATTTTTGTGGCATTTCCCTTAATGGGTCTTGTTGGTGTAGCTCTTGCTGACTGATGTGTGAGTGTTCTCATCACGAATTGTGTCAAGTTTCTGTAAAGTTTTATTATTTTTTTATGAAGTGGACGCAAGTCTGCTACTGGCATTGTGTCAATATCTGGATGCGGTGTATAAGCCGCTAAGACTGGCCAAGTGAGCGGACCAGGTCTTACTTTGTCTTTTGTGTAGGGGAGGGCTCCTTTAAACCAGTTTATATGCTCCTGGTAGGTAAACGAACGTCAGTGTCCTCATACGGACAGTATTCAAGTGGTGTGGATTTTCAGTGTAAGAATAAAATTTATGTGATTGTGAATTTGCTGGTGGGAATTTAACCCATGAATAGAATAACTCTGTTATATATGATTTGTGTTCCTCAATCACAAACGTTACTGTCCCACCGTAGCTGGGAATCCATACTCTGCTAGTTTTAAAATAAGGGCAGATCTGACATTTTCTGAAATGTTTATTTCATCTTCTTCTTCCTCCCTCACTGCGGTTGCACGATGTGCTGGCGCAGCGGCGTCTTCTTCAGTAATTTTTTTGAAGACGAGAAAAGTTTTAAGGAAACTGATATAGAGTTTTATGCACAATAGGAACTTTTGGCCCTTCAAGCTTGATTAATCTACAGCTAATAAATAGGGTTTTTGCTGTGGCGGATAATTCCCTTCCCACTCCAGATGTCTCTGGGGAAGTGTGTGTAGGGTTCTATGAGAACAGCACGACTGAACTACTCAGATTTGACTGTTTATAACACGGGCCGGGGCAGGGAGAAAAAGAACTGCTCGGTACAGACTGGTGGCTTGTGGAATTGACGTCCCCTCCCTCTCTGCCCCATTACCAGCATGAGTGGAGCTGTGGAGAAGCTGGTCCATAGGCGGTATCGGGCGAACCGGAGGATGCCTACACCTTTAACTGGCAGACACAGGAGAATGTAGCTCCGCCCACCAATGACGAAGGCTGCTTCCAACTGGGTAAAAAATCGGAAGGAGAAGTACTGGCGTGTGACGTCACCCTCGGAGGTTCGAGAGCGGGAGAGTGGAGCGGAGGATTGTGAGAAGGAGCATTTACCGGCGAAGAAGAAGGAGAGGACGAGAGAAGCAAGCCAGGAGGCCAACGGTTCAGCGAAGCGCCGTGCCACACTCCCGAGCGAGGAGTGTGGCTGCAGCAGGTACGGCAGCGTTTGGCGGGTTGGGTCGGGAGACGTGGTTCTTCTAATACTTAACCTCGTTTTGTAACTCTGGTTAAACAACCGCAATACCGCTTACCTACCTAGTGTAAATACTCACCTTCCTCACTATTTCAGCACACCGTGGCACTACCGACTGTTGGGAAATTGTACAGTACAGTAGCACTGGTGTCCCCTACACTCACCTGGTTTCCCTAAGGGCAAGTATAGAAAGAGACCCCTTTTCTGACCGTCTGTCCTTATTTCCTTTACCCGGCTGAGACCTGCGATATTCCACCGCAGAAGAGTTGAAACCGGCCCTGACAGTTCCACCGGAGAAGTTACCTGAAGAGCGCATATCCAGAGCAGGGACTGCACCAGGACGGAACCCGACGCCATCACGGATCCCAAGGACTTCCAAAGAGATAGACTTTCAACCCGATACAAAAAGACCTCAACAAAAATAAAACCTTACCTACCCAGATCTAGTCTACGTCCCCTTTCTGGTACCACGCCACATCTGGTGTCAGAAGTGGGATCAGCCACTTCCATCCTGCAACAGAAGATGGACCAAGTAATTCAACATCTCATAAAGAAAAACTAGAATGGCCGGTAGAGACCCAAATGACGTCAGCACAAGCAGACAGGGAGGTATTCAAAAATACCATCACGGCTCAATTAGAAGGCTTACATAAAGCGGTCCAAAATCCCAGCTCTCTACCTATCGGGGAAAGAAGAGAACCCCCGGTTCACCCGTCCGGAGTATCCTTACAGAAATATAACACAGGGGAGGAGGACCCTGATGCATTTTTGACTAACTTTGAACGAGCCGCTAGGGCCTTCGCCTGGCCGGAGGAAAAATTGCCCCTTCTTTCTAGCCCCCTTGTTAACAGGGGAAGCCCAGGCAGCTTACCAACTGGCCAATGCCACAGGGAATACTCCTTACCCAGAGATAAAAGACACAATACTAGACCATCTAGGGTTAGATGCCGAGGCGTATCGTGTACGATTCCGAAAGGAAAAAGGGATACAAGGCGAAAACCCCAAGACCCTATATCTCAGGCTGAAAATGGCCGCCGATAAATGGCTGAAACCGGAGAGTAGGACCAAAGAGGAAATAATGACAAGCATATACTTGGAACAATTTATGGAAGCGTTACCGTACGGCACCCAACGTTGGTTAAAACAACATTCTGGCCTTACTGCCCAGCAAGCGGTAGAGATGGCAACCAACTATTTCAGAGCTCAGCCAAGATCCCTGACATGGGATCAAGAAAAAACAACAGAGGTACCCACGGTGTCAAAACCAGAAAAAAAGTTCAAGATTGGGACAGAGCCTCAAAAAGTGAAACCAATTGGGATGGAACCAACGTTCAAGGGCCCTCAATGCTTCGAATGTGGCGAGTGGGGCCATATCGCGCGACTGTGTCCTAGAAGGAAGCCCCGTGAAGAACCCATGGAGGTGGGGTATATACATAAAGCTGTGATGTACACCGCAGAGATGGGACCTTCCTTCTATGTAAGGGTAATAGTCAACCATCGGCAAATAAGGGCTCTATTTGACTCGGGGTGTAGACAGTCAGTCATCCAAAGGAATTTGGTGCTTCCCCAGCAGATCATCCCTAACTGAGTAGTCTACATAAGGTGTGTTCACGGGGACGTGAAACCCTATCCCTTGGCACACATCACGATCACCCCCACGGGGAAAACCCCATGTTCAGTGAGAGTAGGAAAAGTAGATTCACGTCCTGAAGATCGAATTACAGATTTTTTGACCCTATTTCAAAGAGAACTCAGGGAGCAAAAACCAAAGAAGCCCACTTCCAGCCTGGCCCTTTTGACTACAGAACCGTGGCTTTTGGAACGTAGTTTTCACTTTGCGCAGGCAAACGATGCATCCCTATTCAACACTTGGGAAATGGCACATGTGGAACAATCCCTTCCTAGTCAAACCTTTCCTAAATTCCTGATTAGAAATTATCTACTCTATAGGTTAGGTAAGCCCACAGATTCCCTTCAATTATTGGTTCCAAGGGAGTTCCGGGAGCAAGTCCTTTTTTATGCCCACACCCACCTAACAGCTGGTCACTCAGGGGGGACTGAAAAAACTACCCAACACCTGTTAAAACATTTTTATTGGCCAGGAATTTATAAGGAAGCAGAAGAATATTGTAAACAATGTGACAGAAAAGGAACATGTATAAGCCACCTGCTGTCCCCTTACAACCTCTCCCCATCATGGGGAGTCCCTTCAAAAGGATTGGCATGAACATCATAGAGCCTCTACCCCGCACTTCAAAAGGCCATTTATATGCCCTAGTCATAGTGGACTACACCACCATATTTCCGAAAGCCTTTCCCTTAAGGGTCCCTAACGCGAAAACCATAGCCGAGAAATTTATTGAATTGTTCTCAAGGGTAGGTTTTCCAAAGGAAATTTTGACGGACCTGGGGACCCCATTTGTCTCCCGATTAATGAGGGAAGTCTGTAAATTACTAGACTTGAGCCACATAAAAACCTCAGCTTACCACCCACAAACGGACGGGCTGGTAGAGAGGTACAATCGTACTTTGAAAACTACCTTAAAGAAAATGCTCTCTGTTGAAGACAAAGATTGGGGTCAGGTTCTCCTCTTAGCGCTTTATGTACTGAGGTCCCAAGTACAAAGTAGTTTAGGATGCTCAGCCTTTGAGTTACTGTACGTCAGACAACCTCGGTCCCTATTAGAGATCACCAAAGATGCTTGGGAACAGGAGAGACACCACGATCAGAAAACATTACTAGAGTATACACAACAGCTGAAATCCAAGCTTAGCAAATTGAGAGATCTGGCCTACTCTAACTTAGAAAACAGTCAGACTAGACAAAAGAGATACTATGCTAAGGGAAAAAAGTGGATAACACTGGAAAAAGGGAATTGGGTCTTAGTTTTATTACCCTCCTCCACTAACAAGTTCAGGAGTGAATGGTTGGGCCCATATCCCATCATAGATACCATAGGGCGCACAACCTACAAAGGGCAGAGCTCCCCTTTAGGAGGCAGACCTTCCATATAAATCTTTTTAAAAAATGGATAGGTCCCTTGCCCCAGGCAGCTCATTTTAGCCTACCTACTGGGTCCGGTCAAAACACATTAGACCAGCTACCAGTCAGGGAAGACCTCACTGATTCACAGAAAGCAGAACTTAATAGCTTATTACAACCCTTCTCTCAAATGTTTTCAGACCTGCCCGGCTGAACACATTTGATAGAGCATAAAATTGAAACTTAGACAGGAAAGAGTGTTAAACAGAAAGCCTACAGGATTCCAGCAGCAAGAAGACAAGATGTAAAAAGGGAAGTAGAAGACATGCTTAAATTGGGGGTTATACGTCCATCTAGGAGTAACTGGTCGTCCCCCATAGTAATAATTCCTAAACCGGACGGAACAACAAGGTTCTGTATGGACTTCCGGGCTTTAAACAATATTTCCTAATTTGATGCCTACCCCATTCCCAGAGTAGACAATCTAATAGAACGGATAGGGGAAGCCAGGTTTATCACAATGCTAGACCTCACAAAGGGGTACTGGCAGGTACCCCTTAGAGAAGAGGACAAATGCAAGACCGCCTTTTCTACCGAAGACGGGTTATGTGAATTCAACGTCCTTCCCTTTGGACTACATGGGGCGCACGCTACATTCTAGCAGTTAATGAACACCATCCTCCATCCCTTTTCCTCCTTCTGTTCCGTCTATCTTGACGACATTGTTATTTTCAGTAACACCTGGTCGGATCACTAAACCCACATAACGGCTATTCTGAGAGCCCTACACCAGGCAGGTTTACACAAACGCAAAAAAGTCCAGAGCTGCGTGTTCGAAAGTAAAATATCTGGGGTACATGTTGGGGGAGGGCATCATAGCCCCTCAAAAGGATGCTTGATTCCGGTCCAGGAAAGACATGGCTTGGCAGTTCGGGCTGGACTGTTCCCATGAGGCACAGGGTCAAGGCTGATTTGCATATGGCCATGTCTGAACTGGGGTGGTGTGGAGTGCAAAAAAACGATGGATTTAGGCCCAGATCTCTGTACTGGGGTGAATGTATGACATTGTTCTGCAACCCTGAGTAGGATGGGTATGCTCAGACGTGAGTCCCATGCTCTCCACACCACTGGAGTCAAGCTATCCTGGCTGAAGACGGCTGATAGCCAGAAACCGGTCCTAGGATGCTTGATTCCGGTCCAGGAAAGACATGGCTTGGCAGTTCGGGCTAGACCAGGGGTACTCATAATACAGCCCGCGGGCCGCTGGCGGCCCGGCAAGCCTTCCCTGGCCGCCCGCGGACCTTGCACACATCATACCAGTGTTTTAATTTTGTCTGCAAACTAAGTTACAGCAGCGTGACTCTGAGACTCTGCTGCTCTGTGGGGGCCGGCCGGGCGATTCCTGCCATAGTTGGAGTGGAGCTGCAGGGGCGCTAAGAGGTGAACAACACAGCCTCAGTAACATGCTAATGGTCTTTTAAAGACCTGTTAATGCGCTCGGTGCGGCTATGTGTGTGTGTGTGCTCCGAAGCTGTCTCAGCCCGGGCTGACACAGAGGCAGGGTGAGATGAGAGGGAGAGGGAGGGAGAGGGAAAGAAAGGGAGACAAAGGGAAGGGAAAGGGAGCCCGGGTGAGGGAGTAAGAAAGGGAAGGAGGGAAAGGGAGGGAGGAAGGGAAAGGGAGGGTGAGGGTGAGGGAGGGAAAGGGAGTGACAGTGAGGGAGTGAGGGAGGGAAAGGGAGACCGGGTGGGGGAGTGAGAGAGGGAAAGGGTAACAGGGAAAGGGAGGGAGGAAGGGAAAGGGAGGGGGAGGGAGAAAAAGGGAGTGACCGTGAGGGAGGGAAAGAGAGACCGGGTGAGGGAGTGAGGGAGGGATAGGGAGACAGAGTGAGGGAGGGAAAGGCAGACAGAGTGAGGGAGGGAAAGGGAGTGACAGAGTGAGGGAGTAAGGGAGGGAAAGGGAGATAGAGCGAGGGAGGGAAAGGGAGACAGAGCGAGGGAGGGAAAGGGAGACAGAGCGGGGGAGTGAGAGAGGGAAATGGATGCAGGGAGAGGGAGGGTAAGGTATGGAGGGAAAGGGAAGGAGGGAAAGGGAGTGACAGAGTGAGGGAGTGAGAGAGGGAAAGGGAGACAGAGTGAGGGAGTGAGAGAGGGAAAGGGAGACAGATGGAGGGAGTTAGAGGGAGGGGGACAGAGTAAGGGAGAGTGAGAGAGGGAGGGACCAGTGATCAACCTCATGGTTAGTTTTTTTGTTTTGTTGCTCTAGCCCCGCCCCTCCTCCACTGACCCCGCTCCCACTGGTGCGACCCTCGGACACAAACCACAGAGTAAATTTGTCCCCGAGAGAAAGTTTGTGAGTACCCATGGGCTAGACTGTTCCCATGAGGCACAGGGTCAAGGCTGATTTGCAGATGCGAGTCCCATGCTCTCCACACCACTGGAGTCAAGCTATCCTGGCTGAAGACGGCTGATAGCCAGAAACCGGTCCTAGGATGCTTGATTCCGGTCCAGGAAAGACATGGCTTGGCAGTTCGGGCTGGACTGTTCCCATGAGGCACACGGTCAA
Organism: Lissotriton vulgaris; assembly: GCF_964263255.1. Taxonomy (NCBI): domain Eukaryota; kingdom Metazoa; phylum Chordata; class Amphibia; order Caudata; family Salamandridae; genus Lissotriton; species Lissotriton vulgaris. The sequence goes on along the minus strand of NC_141687.1, from coordinate 169,499,715 downwards.
GGCTGATTTGCATATGGCCATGTCTGAACTGGGGTGGTGTGGAGTGCAAAAAAACGATGGATTTAGGCCCAGATCTCTATACTGGGGTGAATGTATGACATTATTCTGCATTCTGTCCATCAATTGTTGTTTTTGCATTTGTCACCCCGAGTGGGATGGGTATGCTCAGATGTGAGTCCCATGCTCTCCACACCACTGGAGTCAAGCTATCCTGGCTGAAGACGGCTGATAGCCAGAAACCGGTCCTAGGATGCTTGATTCCGGTCCAGGAAAGACATGGCTTGGCAGTTCGGGCTGGACTGTTCCCACGAGGCACAGGGTCAAGGCTGATTTGCATATGGCCATGTCTGAACTGGGGTCGTGTGGAGTGCAAAAAAACGATGGATTTAGGCCCAGATCTCTGTACTGGGGTGCATGTATGACATTGTTCTGCATTCTGTCCATCAATTGTTGTTTTTGCATTTGTCACCCCGAGTGGGATGGGTATGCTCAGACGTGAGTCCCATGCTCGCCACACCACTGGAGTCAAGCTATCCTGGCTGAAGACGGCTGATAGCCAGAAACCGGTCCTAGGATGCTTGATTCCGGTCCAGGAATGACATGGCTTGCCTTTTCCGGCTGGACTGTTCCCATAAGGCAGAGGGTCAAGGCTGATTTGCATATGGCCATGTCTGAACTGGGGTGGTGTGGTGTGCAAAAGAACAATGGATTTAGGCCCAGATCTCTGTACTGGGGTGAATGTATGACATTGTTCTCCATTCTGTCCACCAATTGTTTTTGCATTTGCCACCCCGAGTGGGATGGGTATGCTCAGACGTGAGTCCCATGCTCTCCACACCCCTGGAGTCAAGCTATCCTGGCTGAAGACGGCTGATAGCCAGAAACCGGTCCTAGGATGCTTGATTCCGGTCCATGAAAGACATGGCTTGTTAGTTCGGGCTGGACTGTTCCCATGAGGCACAGGGTCAAGGTTGATTTGCATATGGCCATGTTTGAACTGGGGTGTTGTGGAGTGCAAAAAAACGATGGATTTTGGCCCAGATCTCTGTACTGGGGTGAATGTATGACATTGTTCTGCATTCTGTCCATCAATTGTTGTTTTTCCAAGAGAAGGAGCAGGCGGGGTAAGGCTGTGTCTTCCCCCCCAGACTCATTGAGGATCAGTCTCTGGAGGGAGAGGATCTAGGTCCCTATGAAGGAACTGTCTCAGATGAACTGGAACCTGATAAGGTTGAGTTCTTGGGGACAGGGGGCCCGTCCAGGGCAGATCTGAAGTTGGAGCAGCAAATCTGCCCCTCTATTGAACCCCACAGACAGCAAGCGGCTGCTGAGAATGTCAGTGGATCCCAGAGGATCCATTGGGATGAGGGACTCCTGTACTCAGGGTAGAGACCCCAAGCCAGGTGCCACCAGGAGGTTGGTCATACCTCTGAAGTTTAGGGGCTTCCTCACCTTGGCACATGATATCCCCTCAGCAGGACACCTAGTCCAAAGTAAGACTTGGGGCAGGCTTGTCCCTCACTTTCACTGACCTCACATGTCTAAGGACACAAAGAAGTTTTGTCGCTCCTGTACCACCTGCCAAGCCAGTAGTAAGTCAGGTGGTACCACAAAGGCCCCCTTAATGCCACTTCCCGTGGTTGGGGTTCTCTTTGAAAGGGTTGGAATTGATCTAATTGGTCCCATGAACTCTCCAACTGCATCTGGGCACAGTTATATAATCTAGTGGTGGTGAACCATGCCACTAGGTACCCAGAGGCTATACCCCTTGGAACCACCACAGCCCCTGTGGTGGCCAGGTCCCTCCAGGGAATCTTTTCCAGAGTGGGTCTCCCTAAGGAGGTCTTAACTGACAGAGGTAACAACCTCATGTCAAGTTATATAACTGCAATGTGGAAGGAGTGGAGTGAACTACAAGCTCACCTCACCCTATCACCCACAATGCAATGGGTTAGTTGAACCTTTCAACAAACCCCAAAGTGCATGATCAAGGGGTTCCCAGAAAAGCGTAGGCCAAAATGTGATGTCCTGTTGCCTTCCCTTCTCTTTGCCTACAGAGAGGTCCCACCGCAGGGGGTTGGCTATAGCCCTTTTGAACTTCTGTTTGGGCATCCAGTTAGAGGTCCCCTGTGTTTGGTGAAGGAGGGATGGAAGTAACCTCTCAAACCTTCCAAACAAGATATTGTGGAGTATGTACTTGGTCTCCACTCTAGGATGGCATGAAGAAGGCCAGCAAAAACCTAGAGGCAAGTAAGAATTACAAAAAGCTTGGCATGACCAAAAGCCTGTTCTGACTGTTTAGTAGCCAGGGGAGAAGGTGTGGGTGTTGGAGCCTGTGGCCCTAGCAGCTCTCCAGGACAAATGGAGTGGACCCCTGACCATTATTGAGCAGAAAGGTGCGGTCACCTACTTGGTGGACCATGGCACTCCCAGGAGCCCCCACAGGGAGCTCAATGTGAAGAGGCTCAAACCGTTTTTAGGTTACAGGGATGGGTGGAAAATCCGGGCTTTTATACTACAGTTGTCAGGGCCCAATCTTTGTGGTGGCATGTGCCTCACAAACGGCTACACCTAAGAGCCATTACGGATAATTCTATGTGGTGGGCGGAGGATTGTGCCTTTTTAATTTGTGTGTATTCAGCGGAATAATTTCCAGTAACTCCTTGGTAGGAGGTAGTGTTTATTAAAATGTTCATACGTGAAAAGAAAAAGAACAGCCGACACGTGTTTCGCCAGTGTGGCCTATTGGCCGAGGGCTTTTTTAAGGCTGAGGGAGTACAAAAGTATCATAGAGTGATGGGTTTGAGAAAAAGGTTATGTGCAAGGGCATATAGGATTTTGAGAGAGCAAATCGCAAAGAGGGAAACAATAAGGATATATTGTGATTAGCGTGATAGAGGAGAGAGACATGAGTAGGGATAAGAGGGAAATTGGAAAGGAAGAGTTTAGAAAAGGAAGGAGATAGTACACAGCAGAAAGGGAAGGAGGAGGGAAAGAGTTAGGCATAAAAAGGGATGAGAATGAATCGCAAGCATGTTAGATCATTACGTCTTAAGACGCATAGTCACATTAAAATGGTTTCATCAATTGCATATGTATATCCACGCGAAACAGTACATTATACAAAAAAGAGTCAACATCATGAGCAATTCATATGCAGGTAAATCTAATTAGGCATATCATAGTACAAAGCATGGCACCAGTCCTAAAAAAGAAATGGGGGGACACACCAAGTTAAGTGGTGTCACCGGAAGTGATGTCACGACAGGAAGTGACGTCACGAAAGGTGGCTTGCAACATTAGACTCATTGACTCCCCTCGCTCACCCCTTAGATGCAATTGCATCAGAGAAGCCAGGTTGAGCTGCGTTCTGAATGAGCTCCGATCTCGCCCCAGAATTGAAAGTTTCCTGAGGCAAATTAAACCTGCATTTTAGTGGATGAAAATCAGAACAGACATTGGACAGAGCCTGCAGAGTACAGAAGACGTGCCCTCCTGGGGATCCGGTGTAGCTATCTTGTCTTGTTTTGCTACATGCTAGCGCCTTCACACTGAGCACGACCCACCACATTTGAAAAGGAGAAATGGCAGCAGGCAGGGGGGAAGGAGTCCACCCGGTAATAACCCGGTAAAACAAGTGGGTGGACGCCACCCACCCGCGTGGTACCCCGACTCGAGCCCTGGTACAAAGTCCAGATTTGAGGAGCGCATTCAAGGAGAGAACTGCACAGGATCAGGAAATAAATAAAAAATCAGCAATAGGATCATGTAGGTTGTATTACATCCCCGCAACCAGCATTAGAGTGTGCAAGTGTTTCTTGCCACAGAAGACAGACAAGCCTGTATAGAGAGTGCTCCTTGGCGCAGGAAGAAGACCGACATGTGTAAAGAAGAATGGAACCAAGATTAATGAAAATAATGAGAAAGACGCATCAAGTTACAATGGCATGTATATATGGTAATACAGTTACCAAATATTCTTGTCTGATGGTCGTGTTCCTAAAATAAATGGTAAGGTAAAGAGTACACCCGAAATTACTGCTAAATCATGAACTGTTTATCGATGTCAAAATGTGCATGCAGAGGTACAGGAGCTCATATAACGTGTGTATTCAAAGCACTAATTAAAGGTGAACCGTTAAATAAAGGCTAAAGCGACGTGCAAAGTTGGCGGTATGTGGATGCAGGTAAGGATGACAAAATATATTAGATAATTCAAAAAGACAGCCAGAGAGTCTGCCTGTATTTATTGAATAAGGGCGCGGTGGAGATATCAGGCATACGGACAGCTGAGGCCATGAGGTGAGGGGCCATGACAGTGAAAGGCAAGTCACGGGATGTTATAAATTTGCAGATCCGGGAGTTGTTCAAGTGAAGGTCAGGCATGATAAGGGAAATTAGATATATATGAGTCTGCCTTTCTACATTCCAACCATAACATAGACTATAGTGACCTCTCTTTTTAGGTCTCGCCTAGCAGCGCGCATGTGCTGCATAGGCAAAAAACCTTAAGCTATTGCTTCGGCTTTTCGGCCAAAAACGTGCACGCGTTCCATTGCCTTCAATGGCAAAGCGTGCACGTTTGGCGATTCCCCTACGGGAGCGAGCTTGGCACCATATGTTTGTAATTGACTTACAAATACATGGTGCCCCTGGCTCGCTCCCACAAGGGAAATACTTTGTGTGCCTCCCACTTTTTAAACCTGTGGCAGTTCCGAGGCGCACGCACTTGTTGCTGCCTGTGCTGGCTCGAAGAAATGCAGGGCTGCCCGCGCCCACGAAGGAGGGGACAACAGTTAGCCTCCCACTGTTGGGGACCATCGAGGGTCCCCCATGCACGTGTCAGTTCTGGGCAAGAGGGGGCGGGGTCTCCCGCCCACTGCCCCCCCTCTTTCTCTTGCTGCTCTGACGCCGTTTGGTTCTCCTGGTCACGCTGTCCCTGCGGTTGTTACAGTGTAAAGGTCGGCTCTGGGGCCTGAACGCGTCGTATCGCAGGTCGAGTAGGTGTTTGGTGCAGTCAGGGCAGTTCTTTTAGCTTGTGGTTGCAGTGTTAGGGGTGCCAAGGTGAACACGCCTCTGGGTTCTCCCCTCCCCCAGCCCTTGCTTCCTGGTGTGCGGAGGTCAGTTTATGCAGTGTTCGACTGGTTACCCCAGCTGCGGTAGGGCGGATGACAGGGTCGTGGAGGCAGGCAGAGAGCAGAGGCGGGTGCCGTGCTCAGATGGGCTTTAATTGTTTTTCGGGCAGATTGCGTAATGTGGCTTGTCCTGCAGGAATGGAGCAGTGCTGCTCCTTCAGGGATGGGGAGCTAACTGCAACTTGGTAATAGTGCAACAGAGGTTTTTACAAACCTTTAAGATGTGGGCAAATGATGTCACTCATTTCTGGTTTAGCACCGGGGGTGTGCCGGGTAGTGAGTGGTGTGTGTCGCGATGAGGTTTGGGATGGGATGGCCCCATGGGCCTTTTGTTGTGACTGGCGCTAGTCCTTCATTGGGTCGTGGGCCTCCTGTCGTCCCGCGGTGTGCAGGGCAGGGTAGATTGAGGTTGTTTCCGTGCTAGCATTCGACTTGTAGCACATGCAGTCACTTTTCGGGGCATTGCTGCATGGTGTCTGTTTTGGTCCAGGGATTGAGTGGATTTGCTGATCGGCACGCGGGGTGTCAGTTGTTTGGGGTGCCCACCTTCCTCAATTGCGACCAGTCTAGCAGATGGTCCGTCACGACCATCAGACACGAATCTTTGGTGAGTTTATTACCATATATACATGCCATTGTAACTTGATGCGTCTTTCCCATTATTTTCATTATTCTTGGTTCCGTTCTTCTTTACACATGTCTGTCTTCCTCCTGTGCCAAATAGCACTCTCTTTACATGCTTGTCTGTCTTCTGTGACAAGAAACACTCGCACTCTGTAATGTTGGTTGCGGGGATGTAACACGACCTACATGATCCTATTGTTGATTTTTTATTTATTTCCTGATCCTGTGCAGTTCTCTCCTTAAATGCGCTTCGCAAATCTGGACTTTGTACTATGATATGCCCAATTAGATTTACCTGCAAATGAATGCTCATGATGCTGACGCTCTTTTTTGTATAATGTACTGTTTCGTGTGAATATACATATGTATCAGTTCTCTGCAATTGAAGAAACCATGGTAATGTGACTACTTGTCTTAAGACGTACTGATATAACATGACTTATTGCTTGCGATTCATTCTCATCCCTTTCTATGCCTAACTCTTTTCCTCCCCCCTTCCCATTCTAAGGTGTACTATCTCCTTCCTTTTCTAAACTCTTCCTTTCCAATTTCCCTCTTACCCCTGCTCATGTCTCCCTCCTCTGACTATCACGCTAATCACAATATATCCTTATTGTTTCCTTCTTTGCGATTTGCTATCTCAAAATCCTATATGCCCTTGCACCTAACCTTTTTCTCAAACCCATCCCTTTGATACTTTTTTACTCACTCAGCCTTGAAAAAGCTCTTGGCCAATGGGCCACACGGATGAAACACGTGTCGGCTGTTCTTTTTCTTTTCACGTATGAAAATTTGAATAAACACAACGCAATTGAAACCTACCAAGGAATTACTGGAAATTATTCAGCTGAATAAACACAAATCAAAAGGGCACAATCTTACGCCGACCCCATAGTCAAACCTTTTGTAGACCGGGCTGACATGGGCTTTCTCATGGCAACTGATGAGGGACAGGAAGAAGAGATTGACCCTTTTCCTGAGCAGAATGGCTAAGGGTTTAGATCTTAAAAGATTAGGAGAATGTTAGAAGGAATCCAAAAAGGATTAATTGCAGTAAGAGATGAGAATAGAGATCTGAGGCAAGATATAATGATCTCTAGAAGAGAAACAGTAGACTTAGCGATAAAGATTAATAGTTTAGTACCAGGAGCCAATTTTAAAATTCCCATACCAAACAAAGAAGGTTCCAGGGATACTACTAACCCACTACACAAGGTCACTACCCAAGTTATCCACTCTTTGTCTCCAGTAATTCCATTAGCTCTTCTTGAGCGATTTAATGGAGATCCTCGAAAGGCACAGATATTTTTGACCCAGTGCACCTTGCATTTTAGGTGCTAACCTGATGTTTTCCCGGATGCACAGTCACGAGTAGCCTTCATACTATCCTATCTCAGTGGGGACACCGTATCATGGTCAATGCCATTAGTCTCCAGAAATTATCCGATTTTGTATGACCTAGATAAATTCAAGAATGAGTTTCTCAGAATATTCGATCAAAGACTTCACAAACAACAGACAACAGGCTACTAGAGTTAAGGACAGGTAATCGAGATCTGATAGCGTATTAGGCTCAGTTTAACAAACTGGTGGTAGAGACTGATTGTCCTGAGAATAAAAGAGCAGCAGTTTTTTATTGAGGTTTGAAGGATGAACCTAAAGATGCCCTTGCTCAGGTCACGAACAGACCCACAGAAATTTCAGCTTTGATTGATTTGGTCCTTGAGATAGATTTTCGTCAAAATGAGAGGAAAGAAAAACAAGATTTTCATTCAAGCATACCAAGATTTGATCGGGTCAAGGCGGAAGTTTCATAGTCAATCGAAGGTCAACAGAGAGCACAGGCCATGCAGATTGGAACTATTCGAGTGCCACTGTCCAAAGAAGAGAAAGAAAGACGAAGATTGAACAAACAATGTCCCTGTGGCAGTCCCCGAAGGAAAACTTGCAGCACCATCAGTAGGAGGAGTTGGACTGATGGTTGCAGATTTGGACACAACTCCCAAGAATCACCTTTTGGCAAATACCTTTTTAAAACAAAAGCACAGGTGCACCACTACTCAATACACAGGGAAATCCAGTATATAATCTATTCCCAAACAGCAATGTTCTTTCAAAGTTTCATTTATTCAGTATAAAAAAGCTTTGTAAAAACCGGGTCATGAACATCAGTTGTTGACAGTGGCACAGCCGACACGTTCCTGCTTCTGTCCTCGGGTCACTACGCCTGGCACTCTGATGGACCCTGATCGGCATTTTGATAGCTCGTCACCGGCTGCCAGCCATTAATTGACTGCGCTTTACCTCAGTAATATAAGAGGCTTTAGGTCGGATATGACCGATAGTTTGACTTGATATGCTGTGATACACGGGGAACACATTTATATCGCTGAGTGCCATCGAATATATAACTTTTACAGATACAACGGGAAGGAAACGCTTCTAAACTGACATATTTTGTCTGTGACTGTGAACATGCAGCTATGGGATTAGATTTAATGACGCGATGGATCGTTACCAGTTGGGAATTTAAAGTTGAATTTTGCTTACTTGATTCCTTGATATTGGAACCACATTTCTGTTAAATCTGTTACCCCTTAATGATACGGGGAACAACCAATGCCCTGAAGAAGTCCTTTTCAAAGACGAAACGCGTCATCTGTGCCACTGTCAACAACTGATGTTCATGACCCTGTTTTTACAGAGCTTTTTGATACTGAATAAATGAAACTTTGGAAGAACATTGCTGTTTGGGAATAGATTATATACTTGATTTCCCTGTGTATGGAGTAGTGGTGCACCTATACTTTTGTTTTAACATTTTTGAATTCCGTCAGGAACAACATTGTGACAATGGGTGTGATAGAGTGTGCACACATTTCCTCATGAGTATATATGAGGTCAGAACAATGGAGGGATAGCAACTTAGGTGCTGCCAGTTAGAAGGGATCCACTGTCAGGCGCTTTGTTTTTACATGTGACTTTTGGCAAATACCCTTCAATCCTCCTCCCCTCATCTGATTATGTCCATGTCAGTTAAGTTCAGAGAAAGCCATATGAAAGGTATCTCTGGGATGGTGGATTCTGATGCAATGGGTAACTTTTGTGACCTAAAGTTTGCGGGAAAGGTAGGGTTGAAGGCCCTCAAAAAAAGAGACAAGTGAGGCAGTCCGGGCTGTGGACGGGACTAATCTTTCATCAGGACCGATTGTAAGTCACACAGAGCCCGTTGAGTTGGAGTCCTCAGAGGGTCATTGTGAAACCTTGCAATTTAATTTAATTGATGCCCCACAATTCCAACTGATTTTGGGGTTACCTTGGCTTACAGAGCACAATCCCACAATTGAGTACTCGAACAATAGTCATGGACTCTGAATTTTGTAGGGAGAACTGATATAGGAACAGAGAATCATACCATAAGCTAACTCCTGCAACTCTCCTATGTGATGGAAGAGCCACAGATTGCATTATTCACTCTACAGAAATACCTCCAGAGTATATAGAATATCAAGCTGTCTTTAGTGAAATAGAAGCAGAGAAGCCTCCACCACACAGGGCATATGACTGCAAAATAGAGTTAGAACCAGGCTCAAATCTGTCCTGCAGCAGAATAAATACTCTAACAGAAAAAGAGAATCAACATTTCAATCGCCTGTGTCTTCCCTGCTTTTATTCGTTCCTGAAAAAGAAAGCGAGTTGAAAACCTGCATAGATTATAGAGCCATCAATCCTATTACATTCAAAAACCGGTATCCACTGCCCTTAATCTCAGTCCTATTAGACCAGGTAAAAGGAGCAAGGATATACACAAAATTAGATCAGAGAGGAGCCTATCATCTTTTTTGAATCAGAGAAGGTGATGAATGGAAAATGGCCTTCAGAACCAAGTATGAGTTCTTCGAATATCAGGTAATGCCCTATGGCCTATGCAATGCTCCAGCAGCATCCCAACACTTCATAAACAATTTTTTAAAAGAATACATTTATCAGTGTGCTATTGTTTATAGTGATGACATCTTGATATATTCAGATTTGGAGGAAGATCATGAAGGGCATCTGAAAGGAGTATTGTAGAAGATAAGAGAAAACAGCCTGTTTGTAAAACTGTAACATCAGTGGAATTCCGAAAATGTGTCCTGTCTCCCCCCAGAATAACTATGGACGAACAAAAGATCAAGGTGGTTACAGAATGGAGACCCCCACACTCACTTGAAGAGGTTCAAAGCTTCATAGGCTTTGCAAATATTTACAGAAGGTTCATGCAGGATTTCTCCAAGAAATTAATTCCACTCACACGCCTTTCAAGAAAAGGAATGCCCTTTGAATGGTCTAGGGAAGCTGAAAAAGCATTTACATCCCTGAAAAAGGATTTTACCACAGCCCCCATATTGCTTCATGCAGACCCGTCTGAGCCATTCTTCGTGGAAACAGATGCCCTTGAACCTAGCCTTAGGAGGGGTATTGTCTCAAAGGCATAAGAAAACAGAACAATTGCATCCAGTGACTTTTCGATCACGAAAACTGACCCCAGCTGAGGTAAATTATACCATCACAGCAAAAGAGTTGCTAGCTATAAAAGACTCCTTCAAGGAGTGCAGGCATTAAATCATGGGAGCAAAACATACAGTCACAGTATATACAGATCATCAGAATTTGAAGTCTTTAAAATGGGCTTGAACGTTGACATCAAGGCAACTCCGTTGGTCTGTATATTTTGATGATTATGATTTTGTCATCACCCATCGTCCTAGGACGCAGAATGGAAAAGCTGATGCATTATCTCTAGATTGGGTACAGAGAACTTGCAGTAAGTGGTTGAAAACCAAAACATAATTGCAGAAGAAAAAGTCATAGGAGCAGTCCTCAAGGAAGCCATAGAAGAATTGGTTCAAAAATCAATGAGCGAGGAACAAATGGAAGAATGGACTGGTCAAGAGCCTATGACAGAAATTCTGACGGTTCTTTATATCTACTCACACAGAAGTTACAGGAAAAGGCCCTAAAAGAATGTCAGGATCACCTGTTAGCTGGACATAAAGGAACTCAGAAGACAGAAGAATTGGTGAAACACAGTGGCCTCTCATGACTAAAGACATTCGTCAGTATGGGCTACTTGTGCGGTTTGCACTCGGGATAAACCAGATAGACATTCCCCAAATGGAGTTGTTACAGCCATTACACAATCCACCCCATCCATGGCACACAGTAACCCAAGATTTGATAGTAGATCTACCGTCAAGTCAGGGTTTTGATACAACTTGCAGTAAAAGATTTAGTACAACGTATGGCTCACAAACACAAATCAGCAAATGAGAATTTGTTTAAAGCTAACGGGAAGAGAAGAAGGGATCCAGAGCTAAATATTGGAGGAGAGGTTTGGTTAAACACAAAGAACCTTAGACTCAAGGGCAATAGGAAGTTAAAATCTAGGTTTGTAGGTCCGTACACCATAGAGATGAAGTTGAACTCAGTAACCTATAAATTAAACCAGCCTAAGAGTCTAAAAATTCACCTTGTTTTCCATGTTTCACTCCTTAAGAAAGCACCAAAAGATGTCAGAAGAACCTTGCCCCCAACACCTATACTGACAGAACAGGGAACCGAGTTTGAGTTAAAACAAATTTTTGATTCAAAAGAAACAAAGGGTCAAGTTTACTACTTAATAGACTGGAAGGGATATGGTCCCAAAGAAAGGTCTTGGGAGCTTTTTCTGATGTTCATGCCCCTCGAACAAGTAGAGCATTTAATAAACAATTTCCCTGCAAACCCAAGTCCAGAGGTTCTACCTTGCGAGGGTGTACTGTCAGAACCCTTCAGCATCCCAGTATGGTTTGGAGGTCAGTGAATGTGATTTAATTGAAAACACCATTTAGAACAAAGAAAAATGCACAATTGAGACTAAAAAGAACAGGAAGAATACCAAGGTGGCTGCCAAGAAGCGGCTTCCGGTGCAGCATTCTAGTGTTGCTAACCTAAAAACTGTGATAGAATGTTTGGAGGGCTCTCCCTTAGAACTTCGCACTTCACCTGAAAACTTTTAGGAGAATGAGTCTTTTCCAGAACTCGGCGTGAAAAGTCAGTCAGGGTAGTTAGTCGTGTGTTTTCGACATTTAGTTCTGTCGCGTTCAAGTTTCCTGAAGCCTGAAGAGTAGTGCCCCTGTTTCAAGTTGACCAAGTAAGGTTTTCCTAGTAAATCTTTGTTTGACGTCTAGAGGGAGCGTTTCAGCCTAGCGGCTCCATTCTGAGCTTGCTCTGTGAGAATTCATTAAAACTTCATAGTCTGACGAGGTAGCGTTTTACCCATTTTGTGAGGGATCAGCGTCCTATTCCTACGCATGTCATTTAGTCAGCATTGGGAGGGTTTCTTGCCTTTACTTTTTCTCAAAAGAAATTTCCCAGCACATATGTGTTCCTCAAACGTTAATTGGCATAGTAGTGAGGAGTGTATTAGTTTAGTAAAGTAAGTAGGTAACTTCAATTTCGCTTAGAGACCAGATTAAGAGAAAAAGCAATTACTTACCAGATTCCTGTGTTCCGGAGTATTTGTATATTTTTATTAATGTTCTTTTCTTCAGTTGTTGTTCCATTTCCTAGAAGACAAGTAAAGGAAAGGTTTATAATTAAAGTATAAAATAGCTATTCAATCCTTGCAGAAAGAGAAATCTCTCAGTGACACGAAGCAGACATCTCTACATCTAATATAGCATTATGTAGAGTATGAAAGAAAAGTGGCATTGGTCAAGTCAATTTTGGGTATGTAAACAATATACACGTTTAGTAGTTTATTTCTTATAAAAAGTATTAAGGTAGAGAATATTAAAGTACGTTGTTACATGTTATTACTTGCAGTTCTTCGCCCATTTACAAGTACACAAAGACTAAAATACTGTGGAAAGTGGAGTACATGAAGAAAGGGAGAATACCCAGAAAGAAGTCTTGGCTGTCTGTTTTCTATCCCCATTCCCTTTCCCCCCTTTGAGTTCTTCTGGCACTCTAGATATAATTGATGACAGGGGAAGTTGGAGAGGGGCATTGGGAATTAATGTTGTTCTGCTCCTGTGCCTTTAGTGGTAGCACTCTGACACCCTGATCTCCTCTCTCAGAACCCTAATGATGGGTCAGTTGATGGTGTAGCTTCGGCAGGCAGCCTCACTGACCAACAGCAGATTGATCTGTAACAGATATTCTAAGTAAATGTTTCTGTGGATTTGCTAATATTTTCAATCTCGGTTATTACTTACCTTATTGTTACAAGGGTACTCACAGGGATGAGATTCTCACAATATTAGAATTCTGTTTAAGTACCTCATACTTTTCATTATGTATGTTCTGGATTGATCAGATTTGTAGAGTAATCATCGTAAACATGGTTGAGGGTGTTTTACAGTATACTAGATTGCGCATATACATCTGGTGCTGTTTATAGTCATCTCTCTATTTTGTATAAAAATATTATTGGTTAGCATGCGTGTACATGCATATATTGCATGTAATTTTGTTCTTATGATTACTGTGGAGAGATTTATCATACTTATACACTGGTTGATATTTAATAATAGTGTTTAGTTCTGCTCGAATCACTGAACGCTATTTGGTTATACGCAAATATATGGTCAGTAGAGTTTTGTTCTTTAACGTTGTTGCGTCATTATAGAAATACACATTGAATTTGGGCATTGCTAGCGATAGATATTTTAAGGTACTAAAACATTCGCCGAGTAGTGATTTGAAAAATTAAGTTTCTTGACACTTGGCTGTGAACATTACATGCAGTTTGCTTCCGGGTCGCGGCATTTAAAAATGCGGAACCGTGTGGCTCGGTTGGTGATACCGATATACCTACGAGATTGTGTGCGGTTACCTTGCCGGTTTGGGGTGAGTCAGGAGATACACTAAAATGTTATATTGCTCCAAAATTTAATAATGCGATTCATTATGGTTTAATAACAGGCTACAAAGCTCTTTTGCGTGCTTATAAAAATGATACTGATGAATGGCTGTATTGCAAATTATTAACTTGCCACAATGGGTTTGGTGATTTGGACTTGTTTTTAACTTATATAGCACAAACATGTTGCCTAGGACTCTTACTTATGGGTGGTGAGAACCATTTCAAAATGGCGGCATACAACACGGTTCCTATCGGATCATATTTAATCCTAAATGCCCTGAGAGATATATTGTTGTGGAGGCTATTTTTTAAATTCTTTTAAGTGAGAGGCCGCCTTTTGTCGATTTGACATGCCAACAGGGGGAGTGTGAGGGAGTTATACATTGTCTGTAAGAGTACTCTTTCTGTTATATAATACCTGAATAAGATATGGCTGGTGCGTTAGTTAGCATGTAAATGTAGAGGTAGAAATGGCCACCTGGTGGCGTTTAGCCACTGTGGGCGGGACTTTACTCAATACAAACTTTATTTGACACTCAATACATGTGTCGTTTAGTCACTTTTCTTAAAACAAGCCCTGTTTATAATTAATATGGGAGGCCATTTCGTTTGCTATGATGGAATTAGCCATAACTTATGATGCTCTCATTATGAAATTAGATAATCTTCCGCAAGTCAGGGACTGTAGATGTTGATGTGTTGAGATTACCGATTGTAGAATAGTCTTCTAGTTCAAAATACGTTTTAAAAGTTATGATACACAGACTATACCGGTAATTGGTAATGTGTATTCCCCTGTTTGGTCCTTCTGCACTGGGATTTTTAATTATTGTTCTGTATTAAAGTGTGCACTATTTTTGAGTACGTTTTTTACCCCTGTTTATCCGAATAATATCTATGCAATCAACGATTAATTTGGATGTGACTTGTTTAAATGTAATTAATGTTTGTGGATTTAATGTGTGAAAATGGGGTTAGTCTCCATCGTTTAAAAAAAAGTATATTTGTATATTCTTTCAATAGCCCTGAAGAAGTCTCTCAAAGAGACGAAACGTGTTGGCTATGAGGAATCTGTTTGTGAAAGAAGAATCTGTTTTGTGAATACTAAAGAAAACGCTGGAACAAGAAAAACATCTATTGAATCTGGATACCTTTTTTCCTTATGTGCAAAATATTGGTGATACTTATTGACTGAGGATTGTGATAAGAAACATTGCTAAACGTTGCATAGAGTGCTGAAACCTTTTTGATGTATTAAGTCTGTGGGACTATTTCCTATTTTGTGGGGAGCATAGAGGGAAGTACTCCCTGGTCTCGTGCACCTATAATCCAATAAGCTGACACTATTCACGAGTTGGGTGCGGATTCTAATAGCTTCTGCCCTCTGTTCTGTTGCTCACATTTCTACACTGCTGCTGCTGAACCAAGCTCGAGCAGGGGAAGGCAGGACAATATACATCCTGTCACAGGGCAGTGTGACCACCTCCCAGACAGGAATTAGTGTATTAGGGCTGCGTGGGTACGCTTGCCAGCACCTGAAAGTCTGCATGAGGGACACATGTGGTGTCCCTGTGCATAGTCCAGTTCATACCACTGGCCTGGGAGCCGTTGGCTCCTGCTCTGGCGTGAAACTGGACAAATGACATGGGAGTAACCTCCCCACTGGCCAGACCCTCTCCTAGGATGGTCCCCTGAATTTGTCCATCCCTCTCCTGTGGGTACTGAAGGGCTTACCTGGCTGTAGGTCCTTAGATTTGTTGTGGACAAGATTCTGCAGAAGACACCACTACACTTCGCCCATCTGGTCACTTGAGACTTCGTTTGAGCCGGACTCTGTCGCCCTCTCAGTCTACTGCATCTTCTGTGTGTGGGCACTGTACAGGATACGTGCAGGAGCTGTGGCGCATCAAGGACAACCGAAGATAATCTCCCTTGGAGTGAAGGAGTCACTCCCCTGCATTCTCAGGCACATCATCACTTCTGAGCCATCTGCTGATACCGAGCTCCTACGGTCTCTGAAGGGTCCAGCAACACAGGAGGTGTGTTTCTACATTCCCTGAGGCCCGAGCTGCCCTCCTACCAAGATTGAGGCCAGAATCCCTCGTGGGGGCTGCAATACCCGAACCCCTGGGCACCACGTGTATTTGCAAGTACATGTGCTTGTTAGGGTTTCCCGAACAGGTGCATTGGGCTCAGAGTGGCCCAAACCCCTGGCATCATTTCCTACCAAGAACTTCTACCACCTCGCACTGAGTGCTCCGTGGCCTGTTTGGTGAAATCGCTCGAGGTCCTCTCGCGACCTCTGTGCTTGTAACCTGTGGGTCCATTTGAGGGATCAGCTTTGCTTTTCTTGGGCTTCCCTTAGTTGCTCCAGGCTTGCCCTAACTCCCTGTGCTTGGTGAGTCTCCTGGACCTTGCTGGTCCACATCGTATATTTCCTTGACCTTCTGCTTGGGTTGCTTATTCTCAGCGCGGGGACGCACTAGCTAGTTCAACCATGCGCTCTATAAACTTATTTTGATTGATTGATTGATTGATGCCAAGGCTTGTTGGTGCTCCCGTCAGACACCTACCCCTCAGCACTCGACATCCTTCGTTGGAAAGCTCGCATCTGGCTCCTGGTCATCCTCGCAGTCTCCTGGTCCCCCTAACTGCAGAGTCAAGGACTACATTAACCTCCATTAACCAACCTGAAGCACCCGACATTGGTGGGCATTCGTCTACCGAGCCCCTGGTCACTCCCAAATGACCCAGACTCTGTCCTCTCTGCTTTCAGGTACTCTTCTACAAGAATGCACATTTGGATTCCAACAGACACTTTTCTTCCTTTCAGCGGTGGCACTTCTTTGAAGTCCTCCATTGAGTTTGATGGCGGTTTCAAACATGTGCACCCGGCTTTCCAGGGATAGGTAACTCTAGTACTTCGGTATCCACGGGTGGGGTGGATCTCTGACCTTCTGTCTACCACAAGTCCATTGGGAAGGTTTCTTAAACTCTAACATTCCGACGGCGACTTGGACATAGATTTGTACGTACACGCACTCCGTGGGGTCCGTAGCTACTCACCTTGGGTGGTTCCTTGGGGTCCCAGCAATTCTCTGTCCTCTTGACACTGTCATGACTCGAGTTGTGGTTCTTACACCACTTACTTAGTATATGGTTGGTCCCCCCATGGGTCCCACTGTGTATTAGTGCTATTTACTGCGATTTCTTTGCTGAAGTATTGTGTGCTTTTTGTTTATCTCCAGGAAATTCTAGATAGTGTTGTATAACAAATACGGTGCAGAGACAGAATATCGAGTTGCACAAATATCAAGTAATAAATATTGTGGGTCAGAAATATCAACAGCTAGAATATCGTGGTCAAGAATATCGATTTAACGTAAGTAACACCTATTTTGAAAATATTGAAGTGTTTAATAACTTTTGCAAAAATATAGTTAAAAAGATTGTTTTCATTATTGTTATGTATTTTAGTATATATTTTGTATATATTTTGTATGTATTTGATGTTTTTTATATAAGAATTGTTTGTATTTTTAATATATGTGTTACATTTTTAGTAGTTATTTTTTATTTTATTTGAATTTTCGCTTTTAGTTCCGTAGCGGGTTGTGGATTTATAGGGGAATAGGGTGGGAATGAATTTACTTATATTCATTTTATTAAGATATTTTTATTTGAATTTTGCGCTTTTACTTCCATAGCCGGTTGTGGGTTTATATGGGAATAGGGTGGAAAGTGATTTAATTATATTACATTTATTAATTTATTTTAATTTGAATGTTACGTTTTTAGTTCCGTTGTGGGTTGTGGGTTTATAGGGGAATAGGGTGGGAAGTAATTTCATTATAATAAATGTATTGAATAATTTTTTATTAGGTCTCGCGACCTATCGATGTGCGCAAGCGCATCGAGCGGAGCGAGAATTCAAGTGGCGAAAACATCGTCAAACTAAGGGCTTTCAGCCCCGCGGTTTTCATGCAGTTCACGTGAACCACGTGATTAAACATGCACGCGCATCGGCAGCATTTCTCCTGCAGGCTCGCAAAAGGCTCTCCTCCCTCCCCACATCAAAGTCATCAATCACCCTCCCATAGGCACGCCCCCCCACCAGGCTCTCCCGCCCCCATCAGGCTTCCCTCCTAATCCGCCTGCCTCCCATCGCGCATTCATGCCCCCCCACCAGGCTCTCCCGCCCCCATCCGGCTTCCCTCCTAATCCGCCTCCCCTCGCTCGCATTCCCGCCCCAGGCTCTCCCGCCCCCATCCGGCTTCCCTCCGCGCATCTGCCTGCCACACTTCTCCATTTCGATGAATACATGAAAGCCATCGGTAAGGTAAGCGCTGCATTTACATCTCGCGCGATGGCTGTAAAATGCTGAAGTCAGCCTTACTACAGAGCTGCGGACGCATACAATAAAAGAAATAACTAGCCGTAATTCCGAACCAGGGTCAACCTCGCTACACCTCGCCCTCTAAATAACTTACTATAGCTATCCTTCTCGCCTATAAAGAACCATCAGCCGTTAGGACAAGATAGATCATCACCACACAAAATCATCACCCCACCAGGCTCTCCTGCCCCCATCCGGCTTCCCTCCGGCCATTTGCCACACTCCTTGCCTCTGTCTTGTTACCAGGAGCTTTCCCTCCCCTATCAGACTTTACCACTTCCATAGCAGTCGGCTTATTGTATTGCTTGTTTTAAGTATATGGTGTGACACTGATGAACATGGAAAAGGCGGAAGAGGCACATTCTGCAGTCCGGCACCTTATACTATATGCATATGCAACGCTGCAAACGTCTCAGCTACTTACAACCCCTCCCCCCTCCAAACAAACATTTTCACTTTTGTTTTTATGCTCCATCCTGCACCGCATACCTGACCTCACCAGCCACATGCTGCAATAAAGCTAACAGGGTGCAATGAGTGCACAAGAAAAAAGGGTGAGTCATAGCCGACTCTTTTGGAGCGTTATTTTTAGAATATTAACGTTCTCGCCTCCGGAAAATTTCTCCCTTGTCTAACTACAGCCAAGTACGAACCGAACATTTCACAACATTGCATTCTTTTCCACAAAATCAATGTTTGCAACAAGCACAGGGCCTTTAGAACTGCCACAGCCACGGTTATTTACTAAGAAAGCGCTGTAAAAAGAAAGTTTCAACACTGCGCATTGCCCTTTGGCCCTAATTAAACGGTATTTGCGGTATTTGCGCAGCGAACACCTCAAAGCTGCCAGCTGTACCAGAGATACATCCCCGTTTCACCACATAAGTGTCCCGAAGGCCAGGGAAGGGGCCGAATTAGGATGACGGCGTACCATTACTACTCTTAAGAGTAAAGAGACAACTTTAATGTCTTGGCGCCATTATTTTAGGTGTGCTGAAACCGAATCAGGACGTCACAACGCCTGTTCCAACTAGTGCTATGGCAGCGTCCAATCAGGTGGCATTCTCACTTAACCTCAAGCAGACAACGTATTGTTGTTGCGTTTGCATAGCGCCTCAAACCCCTAACACAGCTTAGAAGCACTTTCGGGCGTCATCCACAGGACGCCAATCAGTTCGTCAAGTGTCGCATATAGAGCGTGGGTTCATAGAGAGGAATGTGAGGAAAGGGTTTTGGGTTGTTGTAAGACGCCCAAAGGGGTGCCCCAAAAGTGTTGGGGCACACTTTCTGCTTCGCTTATGAGTGGAGTAGAACAAAGAGGAATTCGACATTTGCATTTTGTACGTAGTGTGCACGCCTCGTGTCCAACAGTTCAACCCGGCATGCTACAACCAGCACGGGCTAGTAAAAGAGGCCCAAGCTGCAAGCCACAGAGCAAGTAGTTCATAAGGAGGTGAACGAGCACCACGGCCCCTGGGGTGACTGCCGACAGTTGCCCTTCCATCGAGCCCCGACGTTTGCAGGCCAAGACTTTCTCTAGGTCCCATCATTGAATTCCACATCTGAAAACACTCGATTCCAAATTTTGAAACAACGGACACTGGGTCTGAAATAAGCAAATTCCAGGCACTGCATAAAAATAGGGGACTGGATCCCAAATTCGGAAATATATGCCCCTCTGTTCCAAATTAGCAATTGTTTTGAACAGGCTCTTAAATTCACAAATTCCAGGCACTGGATTCTAAATTAGCATAAACGCAGCCCTAGGCCGGAAAATAACAAATGACGGACACTGGATTGCAAACCTGTAAACATGGATTCCAAATTATAAAACGCTGGGGACTGTACACCAATTTTAGTTAATAGAGGGGGAGGGGATGTTAGTACATTTTGCAAATTTGATAGTGAAACACATTTGGTATCTGCAAAAAAAATATAGCCACAAATATATATTTTAAAAGAAAAAAAGTTGCTCCTGTGTTCTTATGAGACCTTCAAAAACATCACAACATCAGATACACTTAAAGAAAAACAGGTCATTATATGCATGCCTTTTAATTGCAAATTATAGTGCACTAAATAAATAGTATGCAAAGTACTAATCCTGGAGTGGGTTTCGAATGTACAAGACGAATTTACCACTGGTAATCAATTTTGGGGCGTTCTGTACCAGTGCAGATACTTAATTCGGCAGAAAAATACAAGTTGCCTTCATGGACAAGAGAGAGAGCGAACAAGAGATTCTACATTTGAAGAATGTAAAATAGCAGCAAAAAATGAAAGTTGAAAGATGTTCTGAGCATGTTCTGCTCAGGCGTTTCCCACTAGCCCTTTCTGTACATTAAGAACACTAAAGGCGGACTTAAGAAATTAAAACAGTGCTTTCTCCATCCACCAGTGCCACTTTTACCCACACAGCACCACTTTCAGACACACAACGCCACTCACACCCACGCAAGCCCACTCTCACACACGCAACTCCACACTCACCCATGCAATGCCACTCACACACGCAACACAACTTACCCACGCAACGCCACTCACCAACGCAATACCACTCACACATGCAACCCCACTCATTCACGCAACACCACTCACACATGCAACGCCACTCACACATGCAACGCAACTCACCCACGCAACCCCTCACACATGCAACGCCACTCACACATGCAACGCCACTCACACATGCAACGCCACTCACACGCAACGCCACTCACACACGCAACGCCACTCACCCACACAACGCCACTCACTCAAAGCCACTCACACCCACTCAGTGCCACTTTCACCCACACTGTGCAGTGCACAATAGGTCTCGCAGTAGGAAAGTTGGAGCTATTGGTTTTGTAAATGACAAAGCCCTTTATGTTTTTTAAATGAAAACAAAAATAAAAGGCATTGTTATTTGCAATTGTAATAGCTCCAACTTTCCTACTGCGAGACCTATTGGCAACGCCAGTGCTTGTTATTATTCTTTAAATTGAGATGTTATAATGTTAAATGCGTAAAAAATTTATTAATAATTGGTTAATTAGTTTAAATAATTAATTGGTATTTAATTATGGTAATTGTGTAATTAATTTTGTGTGTGTTGTGGTTTTTATAAGTGTAAAGGTAGGGAAGTAATTTATTTTGAATTCATAAATTAATAATTGGTTGGTAATTATTTTTAATGAATTCATAATTGTGTAATTAGTTTTAGGTGTGTGTAGTGGTTTCTATAGGTGTAAAGAGTTGAAAGTAATTTATTTTTAATTGATGAATTATTAATCGATGATTACTTTTGGTATTTATGTAATTCATTTTAGGTCTGTGTTATGGTTTGTATAGATGTCAAGGGTGGAATGTAATTTATTTTTAATTGATGAATTAAAAATTGTTTGTTAATGAATTTTAATTAATTCATTAGTAATTAAAGATGGTAATTGTGTGAATAAAGTTATGTGTGTGTTGTTTTTATATGAGTAAATGGTGGAAAGTAATTTGTGTTTTTGTGTTTAATTAATATATAGTTGGTAATTAATGTAAATTATTTTATATTCGTTTAGGGTGATTGTTTATTTTTGTGTGTGTTATTTTTACTTTTAAAGAAGTAAAGGGCAGGTATTAAATTACTTTTAAATATGTAATTATTAGTTGTTAATAGTGATAGTTTTAAATTTTAAAATAACTTTTAATTATTTTTTATTATTTTATAGTTTAATTTAGGTGTGCGTTGTGAATATCATAGTGTTAAAGTTTGTGTAGTTAATGTTTATTTTTTATTAATAATATTTTTTATTGATTAATTATACACATAACTTTAATTAAAAATGTTGAAGTGTTTTGTTATTGGTGTGGTGTTATAGGATAAGAAATAAGATAAATACATTTATGATTTAATTAAGTTTTTTTGTTTGTAAATATTTTCTAGTTTAAAATATTTTTTTATTTTAATGTATTTATTTTATTTTATATAATCCTTCTGGGTTTTTGTTGTAATTAATATTTAAAGTGTTCTTTATATATGTTTAAAATATTGTTTATTAATATTTTTATTACATTTTTAATAACACCTTTATTTAAGTGTTTGAGTGTGAATAGTAAAAATAAAATCTCTGCTATTCCAACACTTTCCCTGCTGTTGCATTCACTGGAGTGGGAATAGTAAGTTTTACCCATCAGCTATCCAGAACTTTTCCTACTTCCTACTATTGCACTCACTGAAGTGGTAATAGTAATTTGTACCTCTCCGATATCCAGCACTTTCCCTACTGTTGCATTCACTGGAGTGGAAATGGTAATTTTAATCTCTCCGCTATCCTGCACTTTCCCTACTGTGCATTCACTGGATTTGGAATGGTAATTTGTATCTTTCTGCGATCCATAAATTTCCCTACTGTTGCACTCTCTGAAGTGAGAATAGTAATGTTTACCCTTTCGCCATCCAGCACTTTTTCTACTGTTGCACTCACTGGAGTGGGAATAGTCATTTTTGTCCCTCCGCTATCAAACACTTATCCTAATGTTGCATTCCGTGGAGTGGGAATAATCATTATTACCCCTCCGCTATCCAATATTTTACCTACTGTTGTACTCTTTGGAGTGGGAATAGTAATTTTTGACCCTCTGCTATACAACACTTTCCCTACTGTTGCTCTCACTGGAGTGGGAATAGTAATTATTTCCCCTCCGCTATCCAACTCTTTCCAAACTGTTGCTCTCACTGGTGTGGGAGTAGTCATTTTTACCCAAAGCTTTCCCGACTGTTGCGCTCACTGGAGTTGGAATAGTAAATTACATTATTTTGCTATCCAAGACTTTCCCTACTGTTGCACTTATTGTATTGGGCAATTTAAGTTTAAATATTTTTTTATAGTTTAATCTTTTAATTTATTCTAAAATGTTTTTATATTTTAAATTATATATATATATTATTTTCATATTTTTAGAATTTAAAAATGAATTGAAGATAATAGTTAATTATTTTAAAATAAATATATATGTATAAATTATGTGTGTTTAATTTTTTAATTGTTTGTTATATTTTGTAAAAATGTATATTCAATTAAATTTATTTTATTAATATTTAATATATTAAATATATATTCTTTTATTTTTTCAATATATATATTTAAATCAATATTTTTTACAGCTATATTTTTACATCAATATTTTAGAATTGATATTTTTGGACCTACCTGTTTAGGTATAGGAGTCGATATTTTTGTAGTCTATATATTTTTTTTCAATATTTAGAACATCAATATTTTTGATAGCGATATTCTATCAGTGAACCAATTAATACATATTGTTCTAATTACTGTGTGGTCCTCTTTTCATTTAATCTATACTATAAGATTACATTCTGATAAAACCAGCTGATTTACATTCCTTCAAGACTAAGGGCCCTATTAGGATGGCAGGTGGATCACCACCACCGGGCCGGCGGTGGCCTCAGCACCGTGATCGTAACCTTGAAAACCGCCAGTCAGATTATGATGGCGGTGGTGACCGCAGCGGTGTGAAAATCCGTCCGCCTCTTTCCCGCCGGTAGCAATCCTCCCGTCGTCTGGCATGTGGTGCTGGACTGCTAAAATGATGCCGGTGCCTTGCTTTTTCCGCCGTTTAGATTAGAATGCATGCGGAAGCCAGCTTTTCTGCGGCAAACTCTCTGTTATGGAATGGCTGGCGGGGATGGTGTTTGGGGGCCAGTTGCAGCCCCCCCTCGTGTTGGGGCGGTGTGGGTCCACTGGAGGGTACCCATGGTACCCCCCTACATTTCACTGCACCAAATGGCAGGCACAGTACAGTGCCTGTAACGTAGTGCAGTGAAATGCGCAACATGCTTGTTTTCGCGATGCAGCGGTGCTGCTGCCAGCACAGACCGCCACAATGTTAAAGCTGCGTAATCCGACCGCTGCGGTGGCGGGCCCATCATAATACAATGGGTGGGACCGCCGCACGCATGGCGCTCAGACCCAATCACCGCTACTGTGACGGTCGGATGAAACCTGACCTCCATCCTAATGGGGCACTTAGCCTGAATGCTGCAATCCACTAATACCCCTTGGGTAGCTTTCTAAGGTTATCTTTGACCTCTTAAATCACCATAAGGGATGTTTGTACTGGTGCAAGGTGCCCGCTTTAATTAGTGGACAGCATATGCCAGGCCAACGTTTTACAACTACCCTCTTCTGCAGGTTTGCTGGAATATAAGGCAACACTTTTCTTAGAGTTTTCAAGATGAAGAAGCATGAGGAGGTGATATGATTTATCTGTCCTTCAAAGGATAAATTGGTGTCAATAATTATTCCAAGGTTTTTGCTTTCTTACTGGGGGTAGACAAAATCCCTAGTTCCTGAATGCCACGAGTTGTTGGACCAAATAGAGGGATTGTTTGTCAACTAGTGTTAAGGTCTATGGAGACACGTTCTCTTGTGATGGGATGTGACCTCACCTTAATAACAGATTAGCCCTACTATCAGCATGTGCCCCATCCATTTTAGAATTTCCAGCTACTGTGTCAGCAGTGCTTAATTTGAGCCAGTTGTTGCAGTTGGCCCACTGGCACTAATTTTTGGGGCCCTTATTTTACCTCATTCGACAATGGCCCAGTAACATGTAACAGTGAGATAACAGGGCAGGGAGTTCCTGGTGGTAGATTCAAGAGACATGAAATGGAATCAAGACCACTCAGCCTTGGCATTCAGCACACAGACATTTAAATGTGCCGGTCATGTACAACTGAGCAAAATTGTGGGCCCACCACTTATTTTATTACAAATTGAGCTGTGTGTTCCAGTTATGGCCAGGATATTGGATTCTTTAGCTTGCACTGAGAGAGCTCACCAAGAAAGGAATTACTTATGTGTGGTACCAACACTGTCATAATATGACAGAAAGAAGGAAAATATAAGGAAAATGAAGATGGAAACAAGGGAAAAAAGATGCAAAAAGAACCTTATGGCAGCGTTTGAATTAATGATTTAGCTGGGGGAGGGTTTGCTCACTTATCTATTATTGTTTCATGCTACAGAACATAGAGGCAGATGCTGCTTGTAATGAGCCCCAAGCTCATCACTGCTCCTTAATATCCCCATTTCCAAGAGAAAATAAGTCACAACCCTTTGCTTCTATGGCCCCTTTAAAAATGTCTTTGCATTGTGCAGTTTCAGAAACTTGAATTAGAGACAGTTAAGTTTAAAAAGTATTGGTATGTCGGTGGCAATTGTTGCACCCACCCTGCTCATCCCTCACTTAGTCTATCTCTCCCCTTTTGTTAGCGCTGCCAAGCTCTTATGTACTTACGTGGGGGAACACTGTAGATGTTGTCTCCTACACTGATGAGAGGTGGAGCTTCCTTTTAGTAGTTCATGTTTTTTTAATCACATGGGTGCTGCTTTGGCCATTTATTACTTCCTTTTCAGTGGCCCCCCATTTTGCTCACTCATCGTGGGAGTACTGGCTATGCATTCAAAACACATACAGTAAAGGGGACCCATGGGCAGTTTAATGACCAGCTCTGAATACATGCCCACCTAACAGTAATCACAAGAAAGTATCAGAGGGTCAAAAGTGAGACAGGCTAAATGTCAAAGACAGAACAGGTGTAGCGCTCCCACTGGCCATATGACTAAGGGGCAAGGGCTATAAAATATGCCAGATCAAGATCAGTATCTGGTCTCTGGCTCCCATCAGTCACCACTCGGAACCGCCCTTCATCATTTGGGGCTCCGAGGACCAACACTGTACCAGATCTTGGTGTTTTAGCAGAAAGGGGTAGATCTTCCTGTTAGTTATTTATTTATTTTATTTATTTAGAAGTTTTCTATAGCGCTAACAAGACCCGAAGGTATCAGAGCGCTTCACAGTAGTGGGCATGAAAGAGAGAACAACATGAAACAAACCCAATAAAAGTAATCGGCGATAGACAATTTGGAAAGAAGAAAAGTTCGGACAGCAGGGCTTCTCAGTACTGGATTCAACAATACCGCATGGATTCTGAGATGTTTGCAGCTCCAAGTTATCCATAACCAAGGGAGCGGATCAGGCACAAGGATTTAAGTTGGCTCTTGAATTCTGCATAGGACGGTAGAGTTCTGATGTGCGGGGGGATGGCGTTCCATATTTTCGGGGCATTTCCTGAGAAAGAGCAGTCCGCAGTTCTCTTCCTTCTGTTGGTAAAGTAACTGACAGGGTTGGAAAAGGTGTAGTGTGCAGTGCAAGAAAAAACCAGGAAAAATATAGGGTGAATAAAATTGGTTTTAAGGAGCAAAAACTAATTTAATGAGGTATAACTCCTAGCACCAATATTAAAAAATAGCCAAGACGGGGTGAATTTATAACCTGTCTAGTGGTGTGACGTGGTCGACATGTTTCAGCAAAACTGGCCACTAGCCTTGCTTTCTTCAGGACCTATTAAATACAGCTACTGCAAACAAAGAAACCCAACGTGACAGATAAGTAAAATGTAGTGTAGGAACGACACAGAAAAGTCACCTGACCCTCCAGGTTGTGTCTGTTCCAGATCTCTTCATACACTCAGCGGTGGGCTGAAATAAAAAGCATGGCGTGAGCTAATCCCCCCATACCTGTCTGAGACAAGCCTGTCTAGTATACCTGGTGCGATTTATCCACATAGGCGTAGTCCATGACTTGGACTCTGAACAGGCACACTGACCAAATTAGTGTAAAATACAAATCGTGGAAATTGAAGCATTTCAAGTTTCACAGGGTACTTCTTACCTGATTAGTAAGAAGTATACACCTCACCTCGCCTGGCTGCGGCTCAGGACTGGTGAAGCACCGCTCTAAAAAGGGTGAGTAAATTCAAAAACAAGAATCATCCACCGTATCAATGCCTGGACTTGATCAATGAGAGCACTTGTCATAGCTAGATACTAGCAGTTAGAGTGTAGCGGTGGAAAATGTCATAACCGCTTGTACACAGAATATATTTCATGTTGCATATTAACCTTAGCTGCAGGACCCATTGCCAACTGAGCTATGCCAAAACGTATGACCATCTAATGTCCGTAACAATGCGAATAACACTGCGTGCCCCATGAGTGAAGAACTGTTAATGCGTGGAACAAAAAGACCCAAAGAGCCCGTTAGTAACGGATCGCATGCTCAAGAATGCGTGCTGTGGCTCTAAAAACGCGTGCTGTAGCTCTGAAAGCGCTGCGTGCACTCACCTATCCGTCGGTACTTCCTAGCGGCATCTGTGCCGTCTGGGGGGGTGCCGGCGGTGTGTTGTTGAGGGGATTATATTACGCGTGCCCTCATTGGTCCCCGACGCTCACGTGACGCGCCATTCAGTGCGTCATGCGTCAGTGATGCAACGGAGTAGCTGATAGGGGCAGCGTCCCGGCTAGGTAACCAATAGCGATCCTAGTCAATATAAACAAAAACCTGGAGCTTGATCCCTCGAGAATAGAAGTGAGAGTTATATTAAATTGTGTAATCAACCCAGATTCAGGGTAGTGCAACCGCACGAGCAGAGTAAAGGGCATCGTTTTTGACACCTAGATTAAACAGGGCTAGCCACAACAGCGGATTCCTTGGTCTCACAAAGGTGACAAGGAAAATTATGACCATGTCAGAAGTCATACGGTAGAGGACATAGCAGGCAAAAGGAAAAGTGTTGATATGAAGCGCAGTCTCCCAGGGGTGTAACTGTGGGATGAAACAGATGACATATTGGCATCAAATAAATTGCCCAATGGCCTAAAGGTGTGTATGCGTTGGATGACCATTAGGGCATATTAACAAAGTCTGATCGCCATGCTGAGTCAAATGCGCAACAAGGGGATGATTCATAACGAGGACCAGGGGATGTCATCATTCAGCCCCGTGCGGTCGGTCCCCAACCTTAGTACCCATTTCTGTTCTTTCTTATGTAAGAAATCGCTCACATTGGTGATATGGGATGGAATGAATGGTTTCTCCAAGACCGTCCATTTAAAGGACGTGGGTGTGTGACTTTGCGTGATGAAATGGTTGGTGAGTTTGGTAGCCTGTCTCCTGCAATTAATGGTACTTCTGTGCTCAGATAGCCGCACCTTTATTTTGCGGGTGGTCATCCCTACATATCTAAGCTGACAAGGCCAGGTTATGAGATAGATTAGTTTATCGCTGTTGCAGTTCGTGAACTTCAGTTGTCTCCAAGGCCTAGAAGTCCCGATGTCTATCTCATTTGTCCTGGACGTTTGTGCACATGATTGGCAAGTGCCACAAGGATGGTGGCCAGACACAGGGGGTAGATCCCAAAGGGTACCTACAGCTCTCGGAGTCTCACCAGGGGGTCTGGTGTGTACCATTCTGTCCCGCAGATTAGGACCCCTTTTGAAGGAGAATAATGGTTGTAAAATAGAATGTGGTCCTGAGTTTAAGATGGACCAGCGTTTCTTAACCGCTTTCTTAATACTGTGGGACAGTGTGCCAAAGGTGTGTACAAAGGTTAGCCTTTCAAGGGGTGCTTTCGGAGTGGTAGGTTCTAAAAGTGCTTCCCTATTGTTGTTGCTGGCACGTTTCAAAGCTCGATGTACCAGACGGGGAGGGTATTTTCTTGCGACAAGCTGGCTTTTAAGTGCAGTGGAATGTGTTCCGAAAGCAGTGTTAGTGGAACAGTTTCTTTGGACTCGCAGGAACTGTCCAAACGGAAGATTGTCCCGCAAGGACTTGGGATGGTGACTGTCATATAACAACAGAGAGTTCCTGGACATAGGCTTCCTGTACAATTCGGATTCTAAACCAGTGGACGTGGCTTTAATCATGAGATCAAGAAAGGCTAGCTTGTTTTCGCCAATCTCAACGGTGAAACGTAAAAAGGCATTCCTGCTATTCAACCAACCCAGGAAGTCTTGACAGCTGTCTCTGGAGCCCCGCCACACCACCAAAATATCATCAATATATCGTCTCCATGTTCTTATCTGTTCACGATATGGATTGGACTCATTAAGGACAAATCGCTGTTCGAAATAGTGCACGTAGAGGTTTGCCAGGCTGGGGGCATAAACGCTCCCCATGCTCGTTCCAGACACTTGTAAATAGATGTTATCTTCGAACTGGAAGAAGTTCTTCTTCATGGCTAAGGTGGCACAAGCCATGATAAAATGTACTGGGGTGATGGTATCTCTCTCGGTGGTGTCCAGTAAGGAATGAATGACCTCCAGGGTTTCGTCCTGGGGTATAGAGATGTATAACGCCTCTACATCAAACGAGACCAGTAGGTCCGTATTGATGTCAAATTCGAGGTCAGGTAATATGCGTAAGACGTCGGTGGTGTCCTTGAGGTAGGTTGGCATAGTTTGGACCATGGGGCGTAAAAAGTGGTCGACAAACGTGGATAAGGGTTCCAGAACGGACCCAATGCCCGAAAGTACTGGCTATGCCACAGGCCTGTGCTGCAGTGGCCTACATCCTATCTGCCACTCACTTGTGGAGTTCCATTTGTTGCAGATGCAAAGCTCTGTTCACCCTACTGGGGAAGGCTAGAGCGATTTCTCCAATCTTTGCTGCAGCTTCGTTTTTCTTCTCCTCACCAGGGGATGCTGTATGCTACATTTCTTCTGCAGAAAATGTGTTCCTTGTTCTTTGCTTTCCTAAGCAAAGGACATATATAGAAGTACTCATCCCTAGGGGTTTGCTTGACGGTGCAGTAGTCTGCGAGACATATTGTTGCCAATTCTTTAAGCTATACAAAGAATGGGCTCTAGCTCAATCCATATCACTTGTGAATAAGGGCCTGATTTAGATTTTGGAGGACGGGTCACCCCGTCACAACAGTGATGGCTATCACGTCCGCCGAAATATAAATCCCCTAGGATATAATGGAATTTATATCTCGGCGACAGAATTTCTTTCACAGTTGTGATGGAGAAACCCGTCTGCCAAGATGTGAATCAGGCCCGAGTCCAGTGACTCTGTCCTTTACTAACATTTTTGTTGGGACCATCATCTTCTCCCAGCGGCAAACAAACTGTCAGCTTACTATCAGAGGCCACACACATGTACATTCTACATACTAGTCTGCCAGGGAGAGGTCTCTCTCAGCTGTAAAAGTGTTCTTTGTATCTATATTGGTGATTGTAGTCCAATCCACTTTAACACTTGAGTCCAAAAGCACTATTCGCATTGTTACATAGTGGGGCAAAATTCAAGCTATTTGAGACTTTACAGCAGGATGTTTTGGGTAGATCATTACCTTAGGCTGCATGGCAGTGGAGAAGGAGCAGAAAAAGGGATTACTCCATTTCACGGTTCATTACAAGAGACTGATGCTTCTGCTGGAACAAATTGAGGATGAGATGAATGTAGTTATATGAAAAGCTATTGATAATATGATGATAAATTTAATACTGCAACCTTGTTTGTATTATTGTTTTCTCCAATGTCCCTTTTTCTCTCTCTTCAGGTCCGATTGTCTGTTAGTCATACTATGCTCCAAGTGCCTACTCTGGAACGAACAACAGCGCTGAAAAAATTCTACCTCTTTCCTGGCTACTAACAGCTGGCAGTGCAGTAAGCATCATTCTGGTTGTGATAACAGCAATTTTTGTCTGGAAAAGCTGAATCCAAGATATACAAATGTACTGTGTTCTTGTGCTAGGGTAAATAAGCCAGTTCATCATTAAGGATATAAACCCAGATGCTGGACTCCACTTGCCTTCTCTTCTGTTCAGGAGTAACAGTTAAATACTGCTTGGCTTGGTTTCCCTCTCAGGAAAATAGTAGAATTTGGTTATATTCTGTCTTGCTACCATGGATGGTTGACTTAGTGGGCCCATAAAAGACCATCTCTTTCATCCTGCTAAAGTTCCACCCGCCTTAGTCCTCATTTGCCCAATGACATCAGCAGTCATATGATCCCACTCTCAACTACCAGTTTTCCTGCAGCAAAAAAAACACCCTTATAGAAGCGCATTGCCAGTCCACCAGCAGAGGAAACTAGCACTCCTGGAAGTACAAGTAGAGACAACTTGCCAGAAAACCGACCTCAGAGGCCTACGAAACAACACCCTCCCAGATACAGATTGTGATAGGGTTAAATTACTTATCACACAGAAAAAGGGTCCACGGGTCCACACTAAGAGGAGGTAATCTTGCTATCTGAATGTGCTCTGCCATGCAAAACCAGGGGTTTTCCCTTTTCAGGATGGTTCCCCTCACACACCAAAGGTGTCATGCTTCATCATAGGGGTGCCTCCTCATGTGACAGACGTAGTCTTCAAGTAGGCTACAACCCCCTCTCTACGAGCGAGGAGCTCAGGGATGTTTTTATTGAGTCTGGAGGGATGTACTAAACCCCTATGTAAGGCTGGCGTGTGTATAAAAGAGTGCAGTGCTGTGATGTGATTATTTAAACTTGGCTACAGGGTTAGCTATATGTAACTTTATTCGGCTACCATGTGTCACGATTAAAATCAGCGAGAAGCTGATAACATAAGTGTCGGAATTAGAGACAGTTGTGTAAATGACTCGACCGACATGTTTCGGCCAAAAAAACGTAGATAGTGTCACAGCCTTCTTCAGGGTCAGTTGTTCAGCTATTGCAATAAATAAGTGCAAGTACGTGAAAAAACATGGAAAAACACGTGAATTAATCAAAGGTATAATACTGAACCAGTATGATTGACTGTTCAGTAAGTACTGCATACAACCACTGTTGGTTGCGGAATGCAGCACGTCTGTCCCAGCATATTAGCCATGTGGTACGTGCACCGAAACCCCAAGTCCCTGGGTTGTTCTGCGGGCGATGCACGTCCAGGGACAGGAAACCAATTAAATTACTCCTGTCTCCCCCACACAACTGCATTTCCCTCAAGCTCAGGCCTTGCAGAGTGACATGTCTTAGGGCTCTGAAGCAAAGTGTGAAAGAAGACAGGGCAACCTCTATTGCAACTACTGTTTGATGTTTTTAAGGTTTGGCAAAGGTCAGAGATGATTGCTCCTGCCCTGCCATTCCTTGAAATCTACCATCATGATCATTACTAGAAGCACAACTAGTCTATAAATATCACTTGTAATGTAAGATTTTTATTGTTTAGTTAATTAATATCATGACAACATTTTGAGTTAAAGAGAAAAAATCGAGTAAAATAACAAGACAAAGTTACCATAATTTAAAAAGCTAAAATGTCACATTTTGTACATAGCGCTTTTTGACCGAATGATCGATGGGGTTCATTTACATTAGAGAGTTTGTTTTCCTTTTCGAGCATCAAATAGATGCTCGGCTGCCAGTTTCAAAGCCTGTTCATGAAATTTGAGAAGCTTAAGTAGCTCACATTGTTGTGTTTTATAGAGGACCCCGATCAATATTGGGACCTTATGCCCCTATACGGCTATAATCAATACATATCCCTATACTGGCATAATAATCAGAGCCATATTTTCAGCAAGTCGCCTCTGCAGTCCATGGCAGTCCATGACACATCAGAAGCCACTTCCTTAGATTCCTAGATAGCACACCGAGTTCTTTCGACACACCAAACCTCCAGCAACCTGGGAAAGCCCCGCTTGCTTTGTTTTGATTTGTAATAGAACTCCTGCGAGCATTGTAAGAACGACCAGTTCTTAGTGACATCTTTATTGACGTCTTATGTCCAAAAACGTACGTCAAACTCGGCACCTTTCAGGTATAAATAATACCGACATTGCCTTAAGCAAACACGACGGTGGTGGTGAATACTGGAGCAGATCAGCTGTCCCCTTGCAGAAAGACCAGCAGATGAGAGAAGCCCACGGACGCTGCCCCTCTTCTTTGACGCGCTGAGAAAGACGCTGTCTTTTCTCCTGCCGAGAAAATCCAGCTCCGGCGTTTCCAGCCTACCCTTGCGGGTGACTGGAATATCGAGTCCTGAGAGGAGATACCAGACCTCCACCATTCTATTCCAGAGGTACGGTGCTGACTAAACCCTTAGAGAGAATTCTTGAAGCAAGCTCTTGGCAAAACCAACTTAACTTAAACTGCTACTTACTTACTCCCTCCCATGTATTATGCTTAGGTCAGGTAGGCATAGTTAGAAGCACCAGTTGAGATCGTTAGCCAATGTATATATGAATGTATATATTTTATTCATTTTAACTATATTATGGCTAAGAAACCATATCCATGCTTTTACAGTATTATTTTGTAATACTACTTTTACTGTATGCACTTTTTATAATAACAAGTCTTGCAATTGTGGCAATTCATTTCTCTTGCATGAGAAGGAAGACTGTTCAATAAATAATACCTTTTATTGAAAACGCCCGTCTCTCTATTCTCTGCATACTGGTGAAAGTAATTCTGCACAACTGACTGAGTGAAATAGCTGTCTATTGTTTCACACGACTCTAGAGATTGACTCTTATTCTGAGGAGCAAAGTTGTCATGTTAATGCAGTTGTTGGAAAACTGAATCCCTTCTTGTCTGAGCCAAAGAAGCTGATCACTTCCTATTCAGTCAAGAAAGTTTCCAGTGACCTCTGAGCTAGCTGGTACAAACCCAATTAAGTCTAACATAGTCAGTAGAGACCTAGAAGACCACACTCCTACGTCTACACTGCTGTTTATGTTATTCCAAAGCGCAGGGCCTATAGGGAAAATAGGAACTACACTACATGGCGCCCAACGTTTGGTAAGGCGATAAAACTAACGCAAGACATTAGAGTAACTCAGTCGTGCTTTTTCACACAGACCCTTTCTCCCGTAAATACTCCAATAGACGTCTGGAGTGGGTGAAAGGTTAAAATCCGCCTGAACTTAGTAGGAAGAGATTCCTATGTAGAGCTTCTGTTTTATTCAACATTGAAGGATACAGTGTTCCAAAATATTGTGCACCTAATCTTTGTCTCCTTGAAACCTAATCTGCAACAAAAAAACCTTTCTGACAGTAAAAATGCCAGACAGTGAAGACGAAAGGGAAGCAGCTAGATTAGCAGCTCAACTAATAGAGGAAGACACAAGTCTCCTACAGACTGACCAGGATGCTATCATCATTCCGGTCAACATAAGAAAATCTATAACTTTAAAACTTATAGAAAACGGACTGACCTCACGAGGTGGTACAGTCATTTTCGTGATAGAGGCACACGAATATCCGCAGACAGAGGTATTCTATTCATGGATAAACTTTCCAGCGGCAAACGCTACAACACACGAATTCCACTATTACAAAATAGAGGAACCTCCGGAAGAGAACGCTCCTTTCGAGGAGATTGAAATTCCATTAAAATACCAAGAGCACCTGCTCTGGTTCAAAGGCGCCCTAAAACATAATAATCACATTACCAGGCTCGGTCCACTAGGTAGACCAGGAGCAACGTGGCCGGTTCTAGCCAGCTACACACCACATCCAGACATTGATAAAATGTCTCGCGAAGAGCTGTTAGCACAGCTAAAATTACTGATTAAAATACACAGACAGTTAGTCCAATATGTAATGCGGACTGCAACAGTCCAAACAGCTGTTAATGTTCCACAGCTGACCCCTCATCAGGGGAACACAAATAAAATTACACCACAGAACATACAATCATGTCTTGGTAAAACACCCATAAAACGGGAACAAATTCTGGTTAGCACAGAAAATTACTCAAATAGAGGCAGTATTCCCGAATACTACCCCTATTGAGAAACACAGGATTCTGACCATCTGCCTTCCAATGGGGGTCGCACCACACGTGGAGGACTGTGACACTTGGGGTACAGTTTTTGCTTCAATTTACACAAAAACACATGGTGTTCCGTCCATGGCGGTAATACCTGATGTGCTGAAACAAATTCAGAATGAATACGGTCCAGAACCTGCTTTAACTCTTGGTATGAAATTACTGAAAGACTTCAAGCAGGTTTCGGCTATATTACTAGCCAACATAAAAGGAGAAGCAGCATCTGTGGCGATCCGCCAGAAATTGAAAGAAACAGATATAACAGACAACCAATTGAGCTTGCCAGAATCATAGAAAAATGCTATGAGGAACTAGGTAGAAATAGTTTGGGTGGGAAACCAGTAAAACCCCAACTACTTGAAAATCCTGAAAAAATATTTATTAAAAATAATTAAAATACTCCAAAGAGAAATTGGGATGGAAATAAACAATCCACTCCCAAGGAAAAAAGTTTTCCAGTCCAGAGGAAGGTCTCCTCGGCGGAGGGAAAGAACTCCTAATCGAGAACACCAGTCTCCCCAAAGGGAGCACTCTGAAAAAAGATATAACCTTAGAAATAGGGATAACTTGAAAAAGCCTGATAGATATCAAAGTATTGATACACGTCCCTCTCGATCTTTTTCGCAGAAATCAGAAAGAAGAGGACGGTCAGACCCAGAAGAGCACACCAAGTCCAAAGACAAGGAATCTGTTCAAAGTAAAAAGTTACAATTTCCAAGAAAGAAGGTAGCCAGTATTAGAGTAATCGAACATGCCGAGAATACTGAGGACACAGCTGAAAAACGGAGAGTGGGCACAGACAATGCTAGACAGTGCAGCAGAAATCAACATAGCTCGCAAGATCCTGATGAGTCATCTGGAGGCAGTGGACACGAATGAATACATTCAAGTAGAAACTGCAGACACTAGAGTTAGCAAACCTCATAAGATATACGAACTAACACTGCATATAGAAGGAGATAAGACTAGGAAAATAAGGGGTCTATTTTGGGATAACCTCTCAAAAGGCTATGACATCCTGTTAGCTGAGAAAGATTGGCCCCCCGAGTTTGTCAGGGAGTGCCCTCATGGCGAAGAAATGATTATGCCTGCCTTCTCAAATCACATTCCAATTCACACTAAATATGTATATGCAAGGAAATGGGCAGTAGCCCAGGCACCAGCATTATATAAAAATCATGTAGGATGGGATGAGGACTCTCCTCCTCTCAAAATCCAGTTAAAATGTCAACCTACTGCACTAAGGCAGTATCCAATTAAGCAAGAAGCTAAAAAACAGGTCAGGGAGATTTTAGATCAACTTGAATACCAGGGGGTGATTGAAACATGCACCTCTCAAATGAACAATCCTTTGTTGCCTGTCTCCAAACCAGACGATTCGTATCGTCTAGTCTTGGACTACAGACACCTTAACTCGTGTTGCAAAACATTTGCGGTACAGAACTCGCACAGTGCGGCACTTCTGAATACCATAGTTCGGAAAAAATACAAAACAACATTAGACATATCTAATGGATTCTTTTGTCAAAATATTGCACCAGAAAGCAGGTACTTGACCGCTTTCTCGATAATGGGGTCACAGAAAAATTTCTGCAGGCTCCCACAGGGGTTCAAGAATAGCCCAGTATTATTTTCAGCCAGAGTAACAGAGTTACTACAAATATATGATGATGAGGCATTATCTTATGTCGATGACATCTATCTTACAGACGACGACTTGGATACTCACTTGAAAAGGGTGACCACCATAATACTTGGGTTCGCGGCAGAGGGTTACAAATTCAACTTTAAAAAGTCTCGAATTGCCCATCTAACAGTCCTATTTTTAGGATACAAATTATCAAGTGAAGGCAAAAGCCTAGCGGACAACTTCTTAGAGAAGTGCGCTGTACTCCAAGCACCAAAAACGCTGAAGAACTTACAATCGATTCTAGGCTTCCTGAATTTCAGAAGAACTTACATATTAAACTATGCAGAGAGGGTTAAACCTCTCTACGAATTAATAAAACCTGATTTTAAACCAATCACCTGGACTCAAAAACACACAGAAATTTTGAGATCACTGCAAACAGACATGTTAGCTAAAACAAAATTAGAAACACGTGACAATACACGGAACCTTGTAATCCGGGTCATCCCAGGAAGATGCGGATTCACGTACCTGAACTCTAATGAGGGAGAAACGATACCAATAGCTTACAAATCACATTTGTAATTTGTAATTTGTAACTGGGTTTTATATCGCGCCAGCTCACCGACAGGTCTCAAAGGGCTACTAACCAAGTACAGCAACAACAAGAAACAGGATGAGTATATAAGAGAGTCTGAGGCTAGTAACCGTCTACTAGGAAGCAAATGCGTCTTTGAAGAGTAGAGTCTTCAAGGACTTCCTGAAGTGGAGAAGGTTGGACTCTCTACGAAGTGCCTCCGGTAGTTTATTCCAGATGATCGGGGCCTGAACTGAAAAGGATCTGCCTCCTTTTGTTGCCAGCTTAAAGCGTGGGCAGGATAGCAAAAAAGAGCCGGACGATCGCAGGGCGCGCTTAGGTTCGTATATTTCAAGCCTCTCTTTTATATAGGCTGGCGCCTGTCCGTGGATTGCTTTGTGGCAGATGCACATACTCTTGAATTCGACTCTTTGTACTATAGGCAACCAATGTAGCCTATAGAGCAAAGGGGAGGCATGAGTCCGCCTTGGCACTCCAAATATCAAGCGCGCTGCGTCATTCAGAATGACCTGAAGACGGTTGGATAAGTGTTTTGGGAGGCCAAGGTATAACGCATTGCCGTAGTCGATTCTAGACACTATTGTGGCTGAGACAATGGTTCGAAGCATATTCCTTGAGAGTATGGGGACGAGCTTACGCAGTTGCCTGATTAGATTGGTACAAGAACCAACTACAGCGGACACTTGGTTAGCCATCGAGAGTTCCTGATCAATTTTCATACCGAGGCTCTTATTGCTAGGGCACGGTTTTGGAGTAGGTCCAAGTTCTTGTGGCCAAAACAAATCATTCCAGGGGGAGGTCGAGGTTAAAACTACGAGAACCTCCGTTTTATCTGGGTTGATATTCAGTAAATTGGACGACATCCAGTTTACTGTAAAACGTAATATGTCTTGGGCCATGGACTGAGCCGGTGGTGTGTTGTCGATACTCAGCAGCAGCTGAGTATCATCGGCATAGTTAAAAACTTTACAGTTCATGTTTGCCAGGGACTTTATCAATGGCTGTAAGTAAAGATTAAATAGGAGTGGAGAGAGCGCAGAGCCCTGCGGGACTCCACAGGCTAAGGCACCCGCATCGGAAACCTGATCTGCTACCTGGATTCTCTGCGTCCTCCCGGATAAAAAGGCTGTTAACCATTTGAGGGCTTGCTCTCCTATCCCGAACCCAGCCAATCTGCCCAGGAGCAGTGCATGGCTGACAGTATCAAACGCCGCTGAAAGATCTAGTAATATCAGGGCGCTTGGCTTTTTACTGTCAGCCATGCATCTAAGCTTGTCTAGTACAGACAGCATTACTAGTTCTGTGCTATGGTGGGCACGAAAGCCAGCTTGCCGCTCCTGGAGAAGATGGTGAGATTCCAGGAGGGATGACAGGGATTTTAGCACGTGCTGTTCTAGAACTTTTGACAGAAATGGCAACTGGGAGATAGGCCTGTAGTTCTTCAGGCTGGATGGATCTGCCCCAGGCTTTTTTATCAGGGGTCTGACGCGTGCTTCTTTAAAGGAGGTTGGTAATGATCCAGTGGCTAGTGAGGTGTTTAAGAGGTCTAAGATCTGATCCTCTAGGATCGGAACTGCTAGTCAGAGGATATCGGGTGGGCACGGGTCGGCAGGGGAGCCTGACTTGGTGGATGCTACAAGTTGTCTCAGGGTGGTAGGGTCGATTTCGGGGAATCTGGTAAAGATGGGAGTTGAGGGATTTAAAGGAGGCAGTTGTTCGGTGTGTGAGACTGGATTGTTCTTCTTAATATCAGACAAGATGGTCGCTACTTTTTCAAGGAAGTATCCTTGAAAGGTATCACAGTCGATCGATATGTCTATCTTTTCCTCCTTCTTACTTAGCTCTTTCAGGATTTGGAAGGTTTCTCTCTGGATGTTTGTAGCGTTGTTTATGCGCGTCTCGTAGTAATCCTTCTTAGCTGAAACAATAAGCTTTTTATATATTTGAAACGATGTTCTATATGATTCCCTATCGATATCCTTTTTGGATTTCCTCCAACATCTTTCGAGATAGCGGAGCTTTCTTTTTTGTTCACGTAGACTTTGGGTGAACCAAGGGGCTCCTTTCTCTGCACCCTTTACTTTTTGTACCTTTTCGGGGGCTAACTCATCGATTGATTGCCTGAGGGTAGTTGTTATGGCATCATACTTTAAATCAAGGTCAGTATCATCTAGGGAGATTATGGAATTTTGTTTGTATTTGGGCAGAATTTTTGCCAGGGTATCGGAATTCACTTTTTTCCATTGGGGCACTTTTTTAGTTTTTAAAGGGAGTTTAGTCTGGGAATTATTTAGCGGTATGTCGTACAGGATTAGGTGGTGATCCGACCAGATACAGGGTGTAATGCTTGTAATGACCGCCTTTGGCATGGAAGACCAGATAAGGTCTAAAGTATGGCCTTTTATGTGGGTTGGAGCTTCCACAAGTTGTACTAGTCCAAGAGCGGTCATAGTAGTCTGTAATTTCTGGACTAGCGGATCTAGATCACTTTTATCCCAGTGGACATTGAAGTCACCAGTTACCAGGATGTTTTTGTAACGTGTGCATAAGTCAGATATTATAGGAAAAAAGAGATCGTTGAACATTGAGGTACTTTGGGGTGGGCAATACACTGTTAGGATAGTAAAACAGGAGTTGTTCATAGTGATTTTTATCCCTAATAGGTCGACGATATTTATGGTCTCCGATAAGATTTTGGTTACCGTAAGCTGCCTTTTAAAGATCGTTGCTACACCCCCACCTCGAGCCCCCTCTGGTCGATTGTGCCAGATCATATCATACCCGCTAGGAAGGGCGGCGATGATATCCGGAGAAGAGGCATCACTCAACCGAGTTTCGGTGAGTGTCAGGATATCGATCGTCTCGTCTTGTAGAAGGGTGTAGATTTCCAGGTGGTGTTTCTGCAATGACCTGGTATTAAGGGTAGCTAGCTTTAGGGGGGGTGGAGGACTAGGGTTCTTACAGCTGGGTATGTGCAAGATGTTATTTTCCTTCAAAGTAGCACATGTAGTGGGAGATAGTGTGTACCTGTCTGATTTCAGTGCTAGGAGATCCGCTAAGGTGTAGCAGGTGCGTGTACCAGAGTCCCTAAGCCCTATGCCCGGTCAAGCGCGGACGGGCGCAGACGGGCAGGACTCTGGCACGACTCCGGCGCAGATCCGGCGCGCCCGCTGATCGCGTCCGCTGCGCGGAGTCATCCCTGCCCGTTTTTATACCGCTGGGAATCGCGTCACGAACTACAGCCCGACCCAAGATGGCCGCCAAAACCGGTGCTCTGCTCTCGGCGTCAACACTCGGCCGAGAGCAGGTCCGGATCGAGAGGGGAGGGGGTGACAGGGGTCTGAGGCGCTACTGAGCGCAAGGTGGGTCACAGGGGGGTCACAATACACCTATTCCGCTCAGGTGTAGCAAAGTACAAGAATACACAATTCCAATTTTTAAAATCAGTTAAAATGTAGGAAAGGCAAGAGACCTCCCGGCTTCCGCCTCAGGAGGGTGAAAAGTGCGTGCAAGGTTAGGATTACCGGCACTCTCCCTTCGCGTCCCTTTTATACCGCTGGGAAGCGCGTCACGAACTACAGCCCGACCCAAGATTGCCGCCAAAACCGGTGCTCTGCTCTCGGCGTCAACACTCGGCCGAGAGCAGGTCCGGATCGAGAGGGGAGGGGGTGACAGGGGTCTGAGGCGCTACTGAGCGCAAGGGGGGTCACAGGGGGGTCACAATACACCTATTCCGCTCAGGTGTAGCAAAGTACAAGAATACACAATTCCAATTTTTAAAATCAGTTAAAATGTAGGAAAGGCAAGAGACCTCCCGGCTTCCACCTCAGGAGGGTGAAAAGTGCGTGCAAGGTTAGGATTACCGGCACTCTCCCTTCGCGTCCCTTTTATACCGCTGGGAAGCGCGTCACGAACTACAGCCCGACCCAAGATGGCCGCCAAAACCGGTGCTCTGCTCTCGGCGTCAACACTCGGCCGAGAGCAGGTCCGGATCGAGAGGGGAGGGGGTGACATTTGTACACAAAAGCTGAAATAAAATTCAGTTCAACGGAAAAGATTCTAACTGCAGTTCAGACTGCTGTAGCAAAAGAAAGGGCCGGCTCTAGGCTCATGGTGGCCCTGTGCAGGGAGCGTAGGTGGGGGCCCCGGAAAAGGGGGTCCGGACGGGGCAGAGCTGAGGAAGGTGTTCTAATAATACGTCCAGAAAAGTCGTTAGATGATTGACCAGTACCCGCGGCTGCTCCTACCCTTCCGAATTCGTCTCAGAACG
Organism: Lissotriton vulgaris; assembly: GCF_964263255.1. Classification (NCBI taxonomy): domain Eukaryota; kingdom Metazoa; phylum Chordata; class Amphibia; order Caudata; family Salamandridae; genus Lissotriton; species Lissotriton vulgaris. Next base: position 169,458,528 of record NC_141687.1, on the reverse strand, counting down.
ATACAATTTAGGAGGAGGAGGGCATTGTGACACACGACATGAGAGACTGGCCGCACAGACAGCTGCAGTGCCAGGGCCATGACAGGGGCACCGGCACCTTCTGCACTTACTGTAGCGAGCTTTGTGTGGCACTGCACTGGCAGTGCCACAATCACATTTTTAACTTAAACTTAGTCAGTATATTCATAAGGGAGTAAATATGCAACAGTTTTTAAACAATTGGGCCACAACCACATATACTTGTTCAAGATTCTTTCACGAAATGACAACCAACGAAAGGTTTCAAGAGCTGACACAACATTGCCGTATTAAGGAAGGCTATGGGATAGGTGGGCCACCACAAGCATGAATAAAATGTAACCCAAGAGACTACTAGGGATTCTCCTGGTTTGGATTCTGACAGACACATGTAACTGATTGTTTTAATGTCTATCTTGGGACGTAGATCAGAGAACTGTAAATATGATCTACACTTGTGTGTCATCAGTAATCTCTGTAGAGGTCACATCCTTACCATATAGAGGAAGAACCATCTGAGTGAAAGTACACAATCATATCATATCATCATATATACAGTGTATATATTATAAATTAAAATTATACTATTTAATTAATTCTCAGACTCTCTCTATAGCAGTCTCGTCTCAGAGTCAGACTCTCACAGTTCCAAATTGAAGCGTCGGGCCCGGGGAACCTTTACCAATTCACACGCATTGCAACTGTTAAATAACCAACAACAATGCAAATATGTATGGTGTGTAATGTAGCGTTTGCTGTGACAGCCCTGTAGCTCTTTTACTGACAGTTACTTCGATAACACAACTGAGTTGCACTCGTTTTAATGACTTTGGGAGGATAACAGGCCGAGTTAGCAGGGCGGCATTTAAGCATGTAGCCTGCAGGATACGGCCATTTTGGCAGTAGATGTGTTCGACTAATGGGGCTATGTGATCGGTTCCATAAATCATCGCCTGCCCTCTAACAATTAACCACGTTTTTTGCGAGGAATTGCGCCACAATGCGCTCAAGCGAAAGCCTCTTTGTTGCAATACCATCTGAAATCTTTTTTTTGTTCAGGTGCAATGTTAAAATGACATCACAAGGGACCATTCATTGTGCATTGCTTTTTGATTAAAAAATAAAACAAAAATGTCCTTTCTGCCACAAAATGGCTTTTGCCCATAATTCATAAGATGGACTTCAACAAAAGAAATGGCTTCACGTGATCAGTGTGTGCTTGGCAGTGCCTCACAGCCAGCCAGGAGTGGACGTTTATGAAGTTAAAATGTATGCTGGCCACAGCTACACAACAGACAGAAACTTGGGATGAAAGATGGCTTTATTCTAAATGCATGGATCTGCGACCCCGAACAGCAATTTGATTCTAGTGCATAGGCCTCTCTCTATTGTAATATATAACAAAAAAAACACCACTAAAATGAAACATGCCAGCACTTCATAAGTTAATGCATCACTCCACTTGTCTCCCAGTGCATTGTCACTGCACCGGAGGCAAGGCCCATGCTCAAAATGCATTTCTGTCAGAAAGAAACACATGATGCGTCATGTCAAGTTTTAAACATGGCATTTGCTTAAGAGTTACACATTTACAAATAAGACAGCATGCACGTGCAAATTAGCTGAAATGCAACTACTTAGGGGACGAGAGACAGCATTTGAGGCTTCGTTGCACAGGTATATGCTTTTGTTCACCAGGATATGAGATATAATTAAACCACTAGTGCATATTTGCAGGTTTATTGTATAGGGGAGCAGTGGTCATCAGTGCAGCGGCACTGGAGCAAAGTGGTGAGAGGGGGCCCACTGCACCCTAACTATGGATGTATTTTAGTACCAAACAGGTTAACGGGGGTGGTATCTTATTATTTGCATTAGAAACCATGACACCCTTCAACGTCACGCATTGTTTACAATTCGAACGTTTCTAATGAAAACATGTTTTGTCTTTTGCTCCACCAAAGTTGCGCTAGGTCCATTGTCTAACTTTTAAAGCGGGCCACCACATGAAAGATCAGAGAAGGGGAGGCCTCTGCGCCTAGGCTTCTTAATAGCGTTTTGTAGTATGTTAGTAGTACAAAATGTACTACAAAAGCAGTATGTGACTAGGCCCCAACATATTTTCTAATTTCAAGTCACAGCCAGAAGTGTCCACCTGTGTGTTTCAGGGCTCTCACGAGAGCTGCCATGTGTCCTTTTTTAAAAAATTTTAATCAAAATGCCGTCTCTATTTTTGACCTCTTGTTCCGCGCAGATTAAGTCATTTCAGATTTGGCCGCTCCAACGTTTTCCATATGCTTTAAATATGGCCTCTGCTGTGTGTGCCATGTGGTAGCTGTGGGGTGCATAGGGGGACAGCCGCCTCCTGCTCCTCAGACAGAGGCGTCAAACAGCAGGTGGGTTTTCAAAATGGCACCGAGCGTGAGCCACAGCTTCCTCTTTCACTTTTATAACCACAAAACTGCTGCAACTTCCTTTCCAGCTCTAAAAATACTTTTTGTTTGTAGAAAATAGTGGAAATATGATTCTCCCTCCCCCCAAAAGATCGTGGGTGTTATTATATCCTATCATGCCATCAAACACCTTGAAGCCATGTTCAAACTGTATACATATAAAGTAAAGTTGTGACGCTGTACCGTCAATTAAACCGTTTGTTGTCCTTTGTGCACCCATCTAGCTTGCTTCACTGCGTTGTGCTTTGGGACTGCGCTGGCGCCAGTGTGCCTGCCGCTGTAATACTCAACCCCCGGCGGCGGAGGCCGCCAAATCCTGCCAGGGGGCCGCCAGTGCCAGTGATCCTTCCGATCCGATCCTCGTCGTGGCGGCCCCTGGGGTTTGGCGGCCCTGTGCAGGTGCACACTTTGCACATACCTAGGGCCGGCCCTGCCCTAGCACAAGGTAAATGGACAATAATCGTTACACCTATACCTGCTTTAGAAGCAGTAACTAAAGCGAGCATTCCTAATGCAAAAGCTCTGCATCCGAGATGGAGCCAATGGGTTAATTCTCTTGCTGCAACAGATGTAGTGTATGAATTTGATCCTAACTTAAAGACACAGGAATTTTTACAATATGAATGTCCTCTGCCACTTGAAATCCTGCCTCTAGAACAATACGGATGTATCATATATACAGACGGATCGGCACAACCCGCAGTTGGGGGTAAACAAGCCTACAGTGCTGCGTGCGCAATCGTTAAAGGTCGTTGGCACAAAGGGAAATTAAGTTAAATAGAAAAAGAGAGTACCCTGCCTCAGGATATACAGGCCCTAGCTAAGGGGTCCAACAGATATATTTGAAGGGGTGATTAACCTAGGGGTTGACACTAGACATCACAATCACATGGTCAAATCAAATAGACTATACAGTTCATGTTAGAAAATATATTTTTTTTATTGTTTTCTGATAACAAGGATATTAAAAGATTTTTTTTATAGAAATATATTTTTTTTGGTATATCATTAGTACATATAAGTCATAAATAAGACAAACATAGATATAAAGACAATAATATCAAGAAAGTTCGTCCTACCCAGTAACGGCCAATCTTTACACACACACAGTATCATTCACTTCAATCTCTACTCACTCTTTCTCATCTAATACCATACACCATTCATTCTATCATTCATTCTTCTACTCCTTGCAAGTACAGCACATAGGTGGTTAATGTGTTGTATATATCGGGGTGTTAATCCAGGTAGATGGTTTTAGCTACGGGTCCTGATGTATTAAGGACAATAACCGTATTCCTGGAGACATACGCCGACGCGCGTTTCGGTGACAGGCCAGTTAGGCCGCACCTTCGTCAGGGCAGGGGGCAGTATACTGGGACGGGCACAAGGATAAAACTCTGCAAGATAGAGAGCAAAACAAAATTCATTTTACTTTTATGTATATACATGTACTATTCAAAATACAGTTCTGTGCTAGCAACAAATATTCATCATCATTAATGGGCCACTACATATTTCAGACATTAAGAGAAACTTCCAATATTTCAGCAAACTATTTTGTCCATCTGATAAACATTGGAGCAATGCTCCTACACTTGACCGTTGATCGCCATGCAGTGTCAAACCCTCTAGAGACATTCCCTAAGATAGATTCGCTGGTAAGTGGAATCTAGGAGGCATCATGATAGCCTTAACTGTATGGACCATGGAGTACATTTAACACAACAGAAAATCTTCACTTACATGCAGGTCTATAAACTGCTTTTTATCATACATATTCAAACAGTTCATAGTCTCTCTCAGCACTCCTCTCTTTTGTACACGCATGATTCTATATTACAGCTCAGGGACAATGTCCCGGGACAGCAGATAGTTCAACTAGTCGTAATATGTCAGTATAGATCCCAGCCGGAGGCAGAACAGTATTGTATAACCATATCCGCAGCTATTTAGTTGTTCCTAGGCCTTTCAACTCTATATTTTACCTGATTGTGTATTTTAGCTCTGTTATTCAGGTATATCAGGCATCAAATGGCGTCATTAGAATACAGGGGCGCCGATGTTGCTGGTATATCAAAGGCCAGACTTCAGGCAGTTCAAATCCTGTGAGGGGGACAGATAAATATCCTCTTATATCAAACTCCTAGGGTATCTCTAAACGGGTCAGATTTTAATTGTTAGTCCATATCCCTACTATTCTCGGAGCTTATTGCCATAAGGTGTTATAGATGTCTTTAGGTATCCATCTCTACAGCCCTCTTATTTTTTAGGGGGATCGGGGCTACCAGATAGAATCTGGCTTAAAAGTATTATTATTTTGCCTAACGAGCATAATACTGTAAGTGTTTGAAATACCTACCAGTATTGGTCGGCACCTTAGCGTTGTATTTTTATTCCCCCTTCACGTTTTGGCGGTCATCTAGGTTCTAAACAGTAGTTGGCAACAATAGAGCCTATCAAAGAAAGCGTAGCTAGATCAATGTTGCATCATAGCCAAGTTTAGTTAATTATTATTACTATAAAGCGATAGCGTGTTTCAGAATGGTTCCTTAAAACCTCGCATCGCTACTCCCCGGCGCTACTGTTGTTACCCATACATACCGGGGATGCTGGCTCGTAGGGATGGGCTTTTCTTTTCAATGTTCAAACAGGAGCAGAAGTATACAATTGTTTCTGACGAGTCTAAGGATGGAGACGGCAATTAAGGGGAGCTGATAAACCCAACCCTTACAGTTTCATATTTCGCGTTTATTTTCCCCTTTTATTTACCTTTCATAAATATAGTAGCCGTTCCTAGAAGGGGGTTCCAATAGTGCTTTGCTATGTCAGTTTCTTTCCATAGATAGCGGATGGATGCGATGTCATCTTAAAGTGCAGGGCTGCCTCAGTGGGGGACTGGCTGATGCAACGCCTGGGAGAGGGGAAAGTGAAGGATACTATAAAACGGGTAGCTCTTAGCAAGTTTCCTAATTTTCAAAGCACTCGGTTTTACGTGCTTACCTTCGTCCTGCGGGCTGTTTTCATCAAGCTGGGGTTCCGCCGACCCGGTCTGTCGGCCGATAAACGGAGACTGGATTCTCCCTTGCAGTTTCCGGCGTCTTAATTAAATATCGTCATTTTCGTGCCTCCTAAAAATACCATATCAGCTGTTCCTGATAGCATCGAAACAATAAACGGACTATCCCTTCCACCACGTACTATGTCGCCATCTTGTGTATACCAAGGGCGGATGGAGACGCTGTATTTTAGGGTATTCTTTGAAGTACTGTGGCGGCCATCTTACTAAAACCGGTAGTCTACTATCGTTTTCTTCGGAAATTACGATCCTATGAGGCTTGATTGGCAATTTGTAATGTAATTATAATATGATCATATATATATATATATATGTACATATAAAGTGCCAAACGGGCAATTTGCTGTTTCCTCCTTTTTCGATTCTTTAATCCTCCCATAGTGGACCGTGGATGAGCCAATGTGCCGTATTTAAAATTCAATTATTATAGTTGATGTATTGGCCCTATCTATTCTGGATCCATCTCCTCTAAGTGGCCTCGGAGCCTCCCCCCGGGGGCAGGACAGAAACTTGCCCCATTGTTGTGGATCATAATACTATCCTAGGGAGAACCTATCCTTAAATTTTGGCCAACTGATTTAAGTGTCATTCTCCCTACTAATATTGACATGACTATACGTGTGATAATAACAATGGGGCAAGTTTCTGCCCTGCCCCCGGGGGGAGGCTCCGAGGCCACTTAGAGGAGATGGATCCAGAATAGATCAATTGGGATTGAACAAAAATGGCCGTCAATTTATCTTAATAACTCGACCCTTTGAATACCACACACCGATGCCATATATAGGGGATGAATTAAAACTCTGCTAATCTCGGTCAGCGAAAAGGGCCAATACATCAACTATAATAATTGAATTTTAAATACAGCACATTGGCTCATCCACGGTCCACTATGGGAGGATTAAAGAATTGAAAAAGGAGGAAACAGCAAATTGCCCGTTTGGCACTTTATATATATATATATATATCTATATATATATATGATCATATTATAATTACATTACAAATTGCCAATCAAGCCTCATAGGATCGTAATTTCCGAAGAAAACGATAGTAGACTACCGGTTTTTGTAAGATGGCCGCCACAGTACTTCAAAGAATACCCTAAAATACAGCGTCTCCATCCGCCCTTGGTATACACAAGATGGCGACATAGTACGTGGTGGAAGGGATAGTCCGTTTATTGTTTCGATGCTATCAGGAACAGCTGATATGGTATTTTTAGGAGGCGCAAAAATGACGATATTTAATTAAGACGCCGGAAACTGCAAGGGAGAATCCAGTCTCCGTTTATCGGCCGACAGACCGGGTCGGCGGAACCCCAGCTTGATGAAAACAGCCCGCAGGACGAAGGTAAGCACGTAAAACCGAGTGCTTTGAAAATTAGGAAACTTGCTAAGAGCTACCCGTTTTATAGTATCCTTCACTTTCCCCTCTCCCAGGCGTTGCATCAGCCAGTCCCCCACTGAGGCAGCCCTGCACTTTAAGATGACATCGCATCCATCCGCTATCTATGGAAAGAAACTGACATAGCAAAGCACTATTGGAACCCCCTTCTAGGAACGGCTACTATATTTATGAAAGGTAAATAACAGGGGAAAATAAACGCGAAATATGAAACTGTAAGGGTTGGGTTTATCAGCTCCCCTTAATTGCCGTCTCCATCCTTAGACTCGTCAGAAACAATTGTATACTTCTGCGCCTGTTTGAACATTGAAAAGAAAAGCCCATCCCTACGAGCCAGCATCCCCGGTATGTATGGGTAACAACAGTAGCGCCGGGGAGTAGCGATGCGAGGTTTTAAGGAACCATTCTGAAACACGCTATCGCTTTATAGTAATAATAATTAACTAAACTTGGCAATGATGCAACATTGATCTAGCTACGCTTTCTTTGATAGGCTCTATTGTTGCCAACTACTGTTTAGAACCTAGATGACCGCCAAAACGTGAAGGGGGAATAAAATTACAACGCAAAGGTGCCGACCAATACTGGTAGGTATTTCAAACACTTACAGTATTATGCTCGTTAGGCAAAATAATAATACTTTTAAGCCAGATTCTATCTGGTAGCCCCGATCCCCCTAAAAAATAAGAGGGCTGTAGAGATGGATACCTAAAGACATCTATAACACCTTATGGCAATAAGCTCCGAGAATAGTAGGGATATGGACTAACAATTAAAATCTGACCGGTTTAGAGATACCCTAGGAGTTTGATATAAGAGGATATTTATCTGTCCCCCTCACAGGATTTGAACTGCCTGAAGTCTGGCCTTTGATATACCAGCAACATCGGCGCCCCTGTATTCTAATGACGCCATTTGATGCCTGATATACCTGAATAACAGAGCTAAAATACACAATCAGGTAAAATATAGAGTTGAAAGGCCTAGGAACAACTAAATAGCTGCGGATATGGTTATACAATACTGTTCTGCCTCCGGCTGGGATCTATACTGACATATTACGACTAGCTGAACTATCTGCTGTCCCGGGACATTGTCCCTGAGCTGTATTATAGAATCATGCGTGTACAAAAGAGAGGAGTGCTGAGAGAGACTATGAACTGTTTGAATATGTATGATAAAAAACAGTTTATAGACCTGCATGTAAGTGAAGATTTTCTGTTGTGTTAAATGTACTCCATGGTCCATACAGTTAAGGCTATCATGATGCCTCCTAGATTCCACTTACCAGGGAATCTATCTTAGGGAGTGTCTCTAGAGGGTTTGACACTGCATGGCGATCAACGGTCAAGTGTAGGAGCATTGCTCCAATGTTTATCAGATGGACAAAATAGTTTGCTGAAATATTGGAAGTTTCTCTTAATGTCTGAAATATGTAGTGGCCCATTAATGATGATGAATATTTGTTGCTAGCACAGAACTGTATTTTGAATAGTACATGTATATACATAAAAGTAAAATGAATTTTGTTTTGCTCTCTATCTTGCAGAGTTTTATCCTTGTGCCCGTCCCAGTATACTGCCCCCTGCCCTGACGAAGGTGCGGCCTAACTGGCCTGTCACCGAAACGCGCGTCGGCGTATGTCTCCAGGAATACGGTTATTGTCCTTAATACATCAGGACCCGTAGCTAAAACCATCTACCTGGATTAACACCCCGATATATACAACACATTAACCACCTATGTGCTGTACTTGCAAGGAGTAGAAGAATGAATGATAGAATGAATGGTGTATGGTATTAGATGAGAAAGAGTGAGTAGAGATTGAAGTGAATGATACTGTGTGTGTAAAGATTGGCCGTTACTGGGTAGGACGAACTTTCTTGATATTAATGTCTTTATATCTATGTTTGTCTTATTTATGACTTATATGTACTAATGATATACCAAAAAAAATATATTTCTATAAAAAAAATCTTTTAATATCCTTGTTATCAGAAAACAATAAAAAAAATATATTTTCTAACATGAACTGTATAGTCTATTTGATTTGACCATGTGATTGTGATGTCTAGAGTCAACCCCTAGGTTAATCACCCCTTCATATATATCTGTTGGACCCCTTAACTAGGGCCTGTATATCCTGAGGCAGGGTACTCTCCTTTTCTATTTAAATTGGTTTTCCCCCCTACTACCTGCCCATATCCTAAAGCTACCCACGGGGAACCCCCTTCTTTGTCTACAAAGGGAAATTAAGACCAATGGTCACTAAGACTCAATCTCTAGGAGTTTGTATAGCTCAGCGAGCTGAACTACTAGCATTTAAGATGGCGCTTGAAAATACCGATCGCGAATTCCCCACACTTATAGTGTGCGAATCATATTATTGCGTTCAATCTTATAATGAATACTTGAAAAATTGGGTTGAAAACGGGTTCAAAGACGCAAAAGGTGGCACAATCCAGCATAAAATGCTTTGGGAACAAGTAGTTCTTTTACAGAAGGAACTACAAAAGACTCATGTGATGCACACTCTGAGTCATCAAAGTGATGGTGTTCACGTTGCAGGGAATTCATTGGCTGATGAAGCCGCGAAGGCAGCTGTGCAAACGGCTTCCGTAGCTGCTATCACCCGGTCAAAAACAAAAATAGACAGCGATATACTACAAGCTGTCAGTGCGTCAGTAAAAGCTAATAAAGAAACACTCCCAAGAGGCTTTCCAGAAAAGTAATCATATTTAACAGATCCGAATAATGTTCCTTTTGCTCTAATCCCTGGAGTGGGGGATAGAGTAATTCCAAACATGGAGCATAGGTTAGGACTAATTACAGCGGCACACGAGGGGCTTGCTTCTGCACACACTGGCCTTTCCGCCACAATATCATTATTAACACAGAGATATTGGTGGCCTCGTATGAGAATACAAACTAAGAAATATGTACTAGAATGTGAAATATGCCAAAAAATGAAAGTATCAACAGTGAAACGACCAGCACAGACACCCCATCTTATCTCAGATAAACCATTAGCATGTGTTTACCTGGACCACTGTGGTCCCTTACAAAGGGACGGTAACTATAAATATATCATGGTCGCAGTGGACTCCTGTACGAGATTCATATGGATGTGGCCCCAGCGCTCATTGATGCCAAAACTGTTATAAAAGATCTGCGAGTCTTTATCGGCACATACGCCATTGCCACGCTTCATTCTGACCAGGGTCCTGCTTTTAGCTCTCGAGCTTATAAGGAGGCCATGACCAGCATGGGCATTGGATTGCGATTCTCTTGTCCATTTCATCCTGAGGGAAATAGCGTGGTGGAAAGAAAAAACCGAGACATAAAGCAATCTATAACAGCAAAGGTATTAGGTTCGGGTGATGGGTGGGTCAAACATTTAACAAGTGTCCAACGTAGTCTTAATAACTTGCCAAGAAATTCTCTAAAAGGTTTCAGCCCGTACAAACTATTGTTCGGAACTCGAATGTATGTTCAGGATCTTGATAGTCAGGCTTCAGTGGTAAAAGATGAAAATAAAGACTTTGACATCAAAGATCGTTTGGCTGTTTTACAGGACTTAAATGAAACAAGAAAAGCCCTGAGAAACATAAAGTTAAAACAACAGCCAACAACCACTGAAGACACACCCCCGGTCCCAGCAAGACCTGTCTGGATTTGAAAGATTGGGGATCTGGTCAGAGAAAAGATCGCGGTGAAGAAGGAATTTTGGGCCTTCTTACAAAAAAGCAGTACCTGTCTTAAGTATCAACGGAACAAGATCAGTTGTACTACCGCCCCTTGCTGGTAAAAAGGAGAACCGAGTTGTATCAATCGATCTGGTGAAACCACAAGCATGTGGCCTATAATAAATAGTAGGCCAAGTGGACTCCCAAGAAATAACAGAATACCCAAATTTGCAACAATCCAAGAGGTTCAAACTGAAAGGCTAATCACTTTTGATAAACCTGCAGTGCACAAACAAGGACTATGCAACAATGCCATGGAACTCGTGTCTCTTGGAACTCAAATTGAATCAGTTCATCGTGAAACACCTGTCTACAATGATGTGGCATCAGAATGTGCTAATGAAAATCAAATGGGAAATGCTATTCCTACAATCGACAGAACTGCCTCTGGCTACTTCATCAATTTCGATAACTTTTCTGAAGATCAAAGCGACCCTGAAGTGACGCCAGAAACAAAGACTTTTAAAGAAAAGGCAACAGAACTCTTTCATCAACTCAAGGAAACTTATCTTGTTTATCCATGGTTAGAGTTTTGGTTTGGGCTAGGTGTATTTTTCCTGCTACTTTGGCTCATCATGGTACTTTGGGAAAATTCATTGAGGGAAAATACAGTTCAATGGACACAGCAAGTCAGAACATCAACTTAGTTCTAAAGCCACACAAGTCATCTCACATCGAGAAAAGAGAACTATCATCAGTGAATGTCACAGCCATTCCAATACCCGGTGAGGTAGTTTGGGACAAAACGGTTTAAGAAATATATGGCCCGGTCAAGCTGTTAAAATATCCTCATCAGTTTAAGGTTTCATTAAGTGACTTTATAAAACCAAGTACATTTTCTGATGATTGGGATTTTGAAAGTATAAATAATATGATGTCGGATTTAGTGTTGTCAGCAAAATTTACAGAACATGATTATTTACAAGGTTCATCTAACTATGAACAAATGTACTGTTTCACTCATTACACAGACCACTATTTGCATAAATCTGCTCAACCTAGAAATGTTTATAAATACAACCAATGGGAACATTGTGCAACACCGCCCAAAAGCAGTTCAAAAACGTTTTATGAGAAATTCCAATACTTCTCAGGGTTTAACACAAGTAATGCAGAAACATTTTATTATAAACTGTTGGATAAGACAGGGACAAAAACCATGCTGACAAATACTAAATTGATATATTCAGAAGCATTTTATGAAAAATGATTACATTTGGTTTTGACTTCTGGAAAAACAACATTGAAACAAAAACAATCTGGGGTACAAAAAATTGGCAGGTACAAGGCCTAGAAGCATTATTTCGAGCCTGCATGATCCCAGAACAGATAATGTTCTTAAATGACACAATTCACCAAACAACCTGCTTTGGCCTAGCTAAGATTAAGGACCTAAACAAACCATCTATTCCAAAGCCAATACCTGATAATACAACCACAGACATCGAAGTAGAGGTATACCAAATTTTACATCAAAACAGAACACATCCTGATTGGAAAAAGTGGTTAATCTTGCCAGAAGACACTAATAACTGTCAAGATAGATTCCTGAACAAAACACAGGGGTTAGGTTAAAAATGACCAGACCAGACCCTAGATACTCCCAGAGACAACATCCAGAGATAGTAACAACATACAGTGTAGGGAAGCTCTGCCTTGAATGGCTAGAAACATCCACACTGACAGAAATTAAGCAACACTTATCTTTACTTAAAGAAGGTGCTGACTTGCGTGATTTCATTATGGGACCACGCAAACAGCGTCAAAAACGTTTCATAGCGGCAAGTGTATATGCGGCATACAGGCATGGAAAGTAATGCAAATTGAAACAGCAGAAAAAATACGAGAAATTGATCGTATTAATTTGGAAAAATCACTTTCTGTTGTGGACAATGGGTTAATGACTCTGTCCTCCAGAATATATTCACTGGACAGTATTGTATCATCTGCCATCGATATATTATAGATAAAGACTTGCTATTGTTACAACATGACCAGCCCCAATTACGTTCTATTGTACAGCTAGGATGGACGTTGCAAAATCTTCGTTCGGGCTATGTGCCATGGCGTTTAATCAACACAACGTCATTGTTTTCTGTCTTTAACCTTACTGATAAACAAATCAGTTTGGCACAGAAAGGAGCAGACTATACAATTCTGAGCATTGAAAAACTTGAGAGATTACCATTGACAATGTCAGAAAGACCTGTCATTGAATGGATAATACACGGGATTATCACAATTCCGATAACAACTTTCCAGTTTAAAAATTGCCTTGAGTATATACCGGCAGGCCAGTATGAAAGGTTGGGTAAATGGTACATTAAGTCATCATGGAAATTACCTTATACACACACATGTTATAGTGACAACGACAAAAATGTATTTCTTAGTGGTGAAAATTGCAAACATTCACTAAGCGGTATACTTTTGTGCCAGGGTATTAATTTACATGGGGCCTGTGAAGGGACTTCAAACAACCTTTCATGCCACCAGCACGTCACACCTGCAACACAGATAGAGCCTTTCTTTAGACAACTTTCAAATGGGAGTTACATTCTAATAACGGACCACAGCTGTTGTGGCTTGGTGCCAGGGAAAGCATATCTCGTAAGCGTGACTTCCATGGTCACTTGCTGTATGCAAGCATTGTTTCCAAACGGCCCTGGAGACTCTGAGACTCCGATTTGGCCTCCTTTGAATATCTCTTCTATACGAATTGATACTTTAAGCAGAATGAAGTCTGTGCTTTTGCAGACAACAGTGCCCATCACGCCATCAAAAGAAACGTATGATCTCCAAGTTGCAAGGACATCATCGGAGATACATGAACTTTCATCAACAAATTGCCCCGTGCATTTCACAGAAATGCTCAGCCAAATCCTAAATATGTCGGATGCCGTAGGTATCTCGAATGTATGTAAGACTATTTTTTCGGGACTGTTAACACCATTCAAAGCAGTCCAGGGCATAATTCCAAATTTTGTCGATTCGGTCTTTGGCGGCCTACCACTAATTTTGGGACTCGTAGCAGGCATTTTATTTTTGACCCTTCTGCTCCGATATGGCAAGCCAAAACACAGACATGACTCCGGCAAGGATGGAAGAAACGATCCTAGCAATGCGCTACCGGGACCGCATAACTAAGGTCTTTGGACTGGCCCGGCTGAGAGATCTGAACATGGCCTGGTTTCTTTCATTCAGACCTATATGGCAGACCTGCATCTTACCTGTGCTTCGATGTATGCTATGCGGAGAAGAATGCGTGTTAGACACCTGTCTTGCACTATCATCAGCAGTACCAATGGATATCGATACTTTGCTAAGTCCTGTAACGGCTCATGCATCGTGTTGTCCCCAACGGCTACCAATTCTGATGACGGCGTTCGTTGAGACTCCTGCGCTACGACTAGGTGGCGGCAGTGAAGCCAGAAATGAAAGCAGCATCACCCAGGTACGACCTTCTGTGAGCATTGCTGATCCAGACATCGATGATAGCAATCATTCTCACAACTGCCAGGTTCCTGCACTATCGAACCTGGTCGAACTGTCACCTGAATATGTAGACCTATTCTTTGAGAGCCTGTCTGATATGATGTTCTCCCCTGAACAGAAATGATAACTTTGTGGAAAACAATCCGGCGCACAGCGTTCCCATGAACTCTGAATTCGGCCTTCAGTTTTGATAAACAAAAGCTACTGAAAAGCGTTTGGAACTCTATTTCCCCGCTCCCCATGATTTTTTTTTTTTTTTAATCAGACATTTTTCAAAATATTTACCTTTTTTCTGGCACTAATACTTTTGCTTACAGTAGAACTATTCATAAAGAACAGAGCTTCTATTTTTAGTAGATCTAGAGACATCAGCATCTAGCACATTCTACTACATTGTTTTTGTATGTGATGAAATAGTCTCGCCCTTCTCTTCTGTATTTAGAGACATTTCATGTGTACTTTCGCAAAATCGTTCAACTGAATATATATGCATAGATTTTTTGAATGATTAATCTGCTTATAACGTACAGTACCTATATTCTCATGTATTTCATATACACCATTTCAAATGTGAAATGTATTTTGGGGTGGGTATGAATACACATGCATCTTATTGCTTAAGTTTTTAGTAATTTGATGGACATAAAACTGTGGAGTGGGTGTTGTGTTTTATCTAGGACCCCGATCAATATTGTGACCTTATGCCCCCTATACGACTATAATCAATACATATCCCTATACTGGCTTAATAATCAGAGCCATATTTTCAGCAAGTCGCCTCTGCAGTCCATGGCAGTCCATGACACATCAGAAGCCACTTCCTTAGATTCCTAGATAGCACACCGAGTTCTTTCGACACACCAAACCTCCAGGAACCTGGGAAAGCCCCGCTTGCTTTGTTTTGATTTGTAAGAACGACCAGTTCTTAGTGACATCTTTATTGACGTCTTATGTCCAAAAACTTACGTCAAACCCTGCACCTTTCAGGTATAAATAATACCGACCTTGCCTTAAGCAAACACGACGGTGGTGGTGAATACTGGAGCAGAACAGCTGTCCCCTTGCAGAAAGCCCAGCAGATGCGAGAAGCCCACGGACGCTGCCCCTCCTCTTTGACGCGCTGAGAAAGACGCTGTCTTTTCTCCTGCCGAGAAAATCCAGCTCCGGCGTTTCCAGCCTACCCTTGCGGGTGACTGGAATATCGAGTCCTGAGAGGAGATACCAGACCTCCACCATTCTATTCTAGAGGTACGGTGCTGACTAAACCCATAGAGAGAATTCTTGAAGCAAGCTCTTGGCAAAACCAACTTAACTTAAACTGCTACGTACTTACTCCCTCCCATGTGTTAGGCTTAGGTCAGGTACACCGGGGTAGGCGTAGTTAGAAGCACCAGTTGAGATTGTTAGCCAATGTATATATGAATGTATATATTTTATTCATTTTAACTATCTTATGGCTAAGAAACCATATCAATGCTTTTACAGTATTATTTCGTAATACTACTTTTACTGTACGCACTTTTTATAATAACAAGTCTTGCAATTGTGGCAATTCATTTCTCTTGCATGAGAAGGAAGACTGTTCAATAAATAACACCTTTTATTGAAAACGCCCGTCTCTCTATTCTCTGCATACTGGTGAAAGTAATTCTGCACAACTGACTGAGTGAAATAGCTGTCTATTGTTTCACACGACTCTAGAGATTGACTCTTATTCTGAGGAGAAAAGTTGTCATGTTAATGCGGTTGTTGGAAAATTGAATCCCTTCTTGTCTGAGCCAAAGAAGCTGATCACTTCCTATTCAGTCAAGAAAGTTTCCAGTGACCTCTGAGCTAGCTGGTACAAACCCAATTAAGTCTAACATAGTCAGTAGAGACCTAGAAGACCGCACTCCTATGTCTACACTGCTGTTTATGTTATTCCAATGCGCAGAGCTTATAGGGAAAATAGGAACTACACTACAACATTTCATTTGAGAAACAGTCAGGCCTAGTCCTTTCATTATGGCTGCTCTGCAGGTCCTTACCCCTCTGTCAAAAGTATTTCTTAATAGAGTTGCTCGTGCTAACTGTAGTTTCGGGCATGTACATATTAGGTGCATGAAATCTTTTTTGCTGCCACAGAGGTGACATGCTATAGGGCCTTTGTATATCCAGGTTGGTTGGTCTGCTATTGAAGGGGAGCTTTCTGAAGAGTAGAGCCATCAATTTTTTTTTTAACTGTAACACGAAGGTGACTTTTAGGTAAGCTGCTATTGCGAGAGTTTTGTAATTGTTGATCACCATCCAAGTATGTGATCTCTGGGCAAGATTTTTTATCTAATAGCAAACAGTGGAATTTAGCGGATTTATTTATGGCTAGTTTAAACGTGGTAAAGGGCACATTTTTATTCCATAGCTCCTCCGTACATTTGATTGTTAATCCTCTTTGTAGATATTGATTGAATGCTGATTTCTTTTTGATCTTTTTTGACTTCAGACCACAATGTTTTATTTTAGGGCAGAACACACTGGATTTTGTTTAAGTCTGTACCAAACCTTTATTGTGGAGTACATTCTCCCTATACTTCCATTCATCAACCCAAATTCGAGCCGGACTTGCACGATATCACTAGTAGTTGCCTCAATGAGATGAGAGTGTGTGTGAGTGTAAATGTTGGCTTGTCCCCCAGTGCCATAGTAATCATTGTGTGCCAAAGTTTTTGCTTTCACACAATACGTGGAACGCAGGATAGAAAACAAAAACAAACCTTAAACTCTGCTTTTAGCCACACCCCAGCAAAAACATATCCCAGTTGCTGTGCTTTTAAAGACAAGCTGGGAGGGCTGGGGAGCAATGCAGTGCTGGTGCATGGGGGTACATATTTGAGGGGGACAAGCAGGCGAGAGATAGAAAATACATGTACTTTCATGGAGTGCTGAAAGGTGTTCACTATCCCTAAATGTGAGCAGTGGAAGAATACAAGTCATCCAGTAAAAAGGATCATACAGAGGCTATGCAACAGGAGAGGCACAAACACAAGAAGAGAAAAGTAAGAAATTGCATAAAAAGCTAGCAAATGAGTCACAGTAAAGCTGTAAGCCTCTGTAAGTTCACAATAGGGTTTTCGCAACCAGACAGCCTTTCGCTGTTTGGTAGGTTTGACCTAAATATGAACCCACACATACTATACCCTTATAATAGGGCTGACATGTTTTGTAGTTTAACTATGGTCCTACTTTACCCAGCAGCTTCCTCATTCTCTTATGGTACTCATAGTATCTTACTGTTGAAATAAGATTTGAGTGGGTCTTGAACAGCCACAGCTTGGTGTCTTGAAAGAGTACTCAGCACTGTCTTCTCCTTGCAGCGTACACGTAGTTGTGCTTAGAACTTAGGCCACTTAGCTGTGTACAGCAACAATAGCTCAATGCAGATGTATTACCTGCTGATGATGGTTCAGTAGCACAAAACCAAGGTGCCCTCACAAGGTTGAAAGATCTCTACTATTAATGCAGAAACTCATTACCACAACTAAATCTGGAAATACCAAAGCCATCTTCAGGGTAGTTTAGTATTGCATAAATCTTATCAAACCCCTATTGCCCAATAAGCAAAACATGCAACAACCTGAACCAGTTCTTCACAAAAAGATAGATATGATCAGCTACAACAACACCAGTCATGGGACTACCATTACTTCCAACATACCTCCTAGATTATCAGAGTGGACAACATTAAAGCTCTTTTGAAACAGGCTTTATTGATATCCATTTATAATCATAAAATCTCTAATCTACAGTTGATACGTCCATTTATGAATGTGCACTCGTACATCTTCTTAACATAATCAGTGTCTCCCTCTTACAAGACATTTTCTCCACTCTGCTCAAAGACGGGCTAAAACATCCAGCTATTTGGGATAAAAAAAACATGAATTTTAAGTAGACCCTCAACTACTGGCCTGTTGGACATCTATCCTTCCTCTGAAAGAATATCTAGACAAATAGTTGCCATCCAACTGAAAGAGCGAATCAGTATCAACTTCCTTGTACATGACTTCTAGTCCATCTTTAGACCATGCTGCAGCGCTGAGACAGTGAATCTCCATGGTGTGGATTACAACATTCTCCTCAACGACAGCAGTGACCTCTGCTCGCTCAGTCTCTACTGCCTCTCTTTATGTATATCTTTAAAAGGGTGTTTACATCTTGGGGACCTATCGCCAAGAAGCAGTGAAGCATTATACAAAGGAAATAATATGTTCAGCTACCAAGTTGCAGAAGCAACATTCAATGTTTATAAAAGCTCATTTGGGGACTAAAATTTATTTAATGGAATAATAGAAATATTTCACAACAGAGCTGATGGCCAGTGGGAGGGTCGATCACAGAGATGTTGATAGGCAACTAAGAGAGAAGGACTTTTTAAAGTTCTTACCGGACTGTCTGGAGTGAGCGGGTTAGCCTTGGGTGAAGATGAATGATGTTCCACACTTTAAGGGGTGGTAGAAGATTGGTACTGCAGGTGGCGCAGCTGGGTCCAGAGAGGGAGCGATTTGCAGAAATGTGGCACTGTTTACTTGGCTAGATAGCTTCACATACAATGCACACTGGCCAAAACCTTTTGCATGCTGGGAATGGTAGCAAATGGAGGTTTTGATGGGTGAGGCAAAGTTGTCTTCATTGTGTTCCCCAGTGATTGGGTGGGCTGCAGCATGAAAGATGGCTTTTTGGGACGGGGATCCGCGGGGTGACTGTAGAATGCAGGAGGCCAGTGAGTACAGGTAAGGTAGATCATTTAATTTATAGGTAGAAGCATCTAGGACTTCTGTGCCACTGTTGTATGCCCTTGAACATTTGAAGAGTGTTCCAGAAGAACATTATCTTACCTGGTCACTAAATCACAAAGCAGTGCTCAGCACTTAAACTCTGCTCATTCCAGGCATTGCTTTTAGTGCTGGAAATGAACCAATCCGATTGTATTTGTGGGTTCTATTTGGATTGTCTTGCGTGTGTGTCAGCTTGCAGCAAAAAATACCCTGTGGTAGACCACAGAGATCTACATCTTGTAATGTTATGTCTAGGAAATAAGGAAAAATGCAGAACTTGTGCTATGCCACACCTCCAACAGGGTATAGTCCCTGTGGTGTTGGGTTCTGAAGGGCAGTGTGTATTCTGGACAGACTGCATCTCAGCGCCAGAAGGAGTACTTTGCAATCACCCTAAATGTATAGGTTGTGTTACTCAGTGGTTTCGAAAATTTAGAAATGTGTTTAGTGTGCATACGGTCTGTTTTTCTAATCATTCTGGGATTTGATGTATCTCATGAATATATGTGTAACATATCTGGTCATATCACTGGTGCTGTTACTGTTAAAGTATCTATGCTCTAAGAGCACCAATTATCTACCAAAAGGGTCAGGCTCCTGACATGAGAGGTTTTGTGTGGTGGGCTGCACAAGCAAGGAAGGAACACATGAGATATAAGCACATCACTGATTACCCTGTTTCTTTAACCACCCTGTAGACAAATACTTACAGAGGACCTCAAGGAAGGGACAGTGATAAAAGGATAATCCTACAGGAAGGCGGGGCAATGATAAAAGGATAATCCTACAGGTAGGCGGTGGGTTCTACCTCAACATTACACTGCAAAGCAGTTTGATATTAGTCCACTTACCTACTGCATGTCAGTTGTTCACTGTATGGCAGCACTGAAGCTGAGCAGGGGATGCTTTTTCATTATATCTCAAAGAGTTTAGAGCAGTGCAATTTAGGCTCCACCCTCATTCGTCACAGAAATGCTAATTTATACTCACAGTTTACATTATATTCACTGTGTACCTTAACTTCATTAACAGGTGTGAAGCATTTTAACATATTAATAAAATTGAATCATCGTAGATTGAAGATTTATACATGTATACACTAATGTTCAGTTGAAGCATGTAAGAATGTATTCTTTGTTGACGTTTTACATTTACCCTTCAAGCTATATTTGAATATGTAAACATGTACTCTTTAACTCATGTTTTGCATTTATTCTTCATGTTATACCTGTACATGTATAACCATGTATTCGAAGTGCATATTAAATGCTCATTTAAACTTAACCCTGCTACATGCCTCAATTCAATTGTGATTTGCTGTGCCATTATATTCTTTCTTTCTTTCTTTGCAGGTGTAATATCATGATTTTTGTTAGCTAGAGAAAAGTTTATTGTTTGTATTATCCTGCTGATAGGGAGGCCTGGAGGGAAGGACTTTACAGTGGCCTTCTGTTCATCATGTACCAGGACGGAAAGATGTTCAAGGTTGAGAACTGCAGTCCCAGTCTGATGTGATGGGAAACTGAAGGAATGTTGCAAATGCACTCGAGTAACAGTTTGATTGGTTACTGGTGGTGTGAAAGGACATAAGGATGTTTATGAATCTCCTGTTACTTTTAAATTGGGGTTCTCACAGTTGGGAGACAGAAAAATACCCTTTAGACTTTGAAAGGTACTCTTTTCTTGCCTTATTTTCACATTTGTGAAGCTTTATGCTAAACACTTATTTCCGTTTCTCAAGACTTCTACTGAAGTCTGATCGTACTGACAACTTTCTTGCTCTCGAATTAGAGACCCTTAGTAGATGATCCTATACTTAATATGTTTAGAAGAGAGAAGGGAAGTTTCTTTATGGAATACCGGTTTGCTTTATTCTGTTTCTTTATTGTTGTAGCTATGTCAATGTTGTACTCATTCTGTTGGGTCTTAACCTACCTAAATATTTCAACTTATCTGCTGTAATTCTATATTTACTGAACCTACTTTTGGCTTGCATATATACTAGATTGATTGGTAATCCACAAGAAAACCCTTTAATTATATTAGTCTATTTCTGGTACTTATTGTGGAGTCACAATTGCTTTGCAAGTTAAAAATGCATTGTTAATGTCTTCTCCCTTTCAGTGCTTCACATCAACCAACAAAGGTTCATATGACCAATGGGGAAAAATCTTTAACAACTTCACTAAGAGATTACGTTGTAAGGCCCAGCGCTCTTTTGACTCAAAAGGACAGTTCTAAATAAAATGGCAAAATAAAATGTGTAGACTTCTTTTATATTAATTCACTTTAATCTTCTTCCCATCCCTCTTCTTTACAGAACTCATAGTCTATCTGTGCAGTATATTTCTTGGTAATCCTAATGTAGTCTGTCTATTTCTGTTGTGAATTTGAGGTCTAGATTCAGTATCTCAGGCCTGCATATATTTAACACCTTACTAAGACACTGTTGTGCAGCATAAACAGGTTTTCTCACTCTCTTTTCACAATGTTGAACCTGTATAATTTGTGCAGTGACAAATCACTTCATTTCCAGTTTTCTCTTTCAGAAAGAAGAAGCAATACATTGTATTGCAGCTTTGTTCTCAATTCTGACGTGCCGAAATCAGAATGATGCATTAACACTACTCCCAGGGCGGGCTTTAGCACTGGTGGTGCCCGGTGTGACAATGTTTGTTGATTTCCCCCCCCCCCCCCACCCCCCCCCCCCATGATGACATACACAGATTGCCTCACTAACAACCTTTAACAGCGCCCCCCAAGTCTCCATAATCACTCTCGCTCTCTCTCCCATATGCATTTCTTTGGTTTTATAGCGGCATTCATGCCAGTGTAAGGTGTCAGAGCACTTTACATCACATACACATAACACAACAACAATGATCATAAGGTGTGTAAACCAGTGTATAGGAATTGTTACATCAGACAGAAGACTACAAGGTACAGGAGTCAAAAGTCATACATACTGGTAGACAGCAAAGTTTAATAATACTTGGTCTGGATAAGCACATATTCAGAATTTAAAACATAACACCATGGCTAAGGGTTGCCTTTACTAATAAGAGTTGATTTCTACCCAAGTGAACCCTTTTTGCAACATTAAGATAATGGAAGGCTGAATGGAACAAAAAGATAACGCTCTAATCAATACCTTGCATTCCGCTCATTAATGATAGTTAATAAAATTCAAACTTATAAACTGCAAGAAACAAAAGGGTCTCTGACAGAAGGAGTATCACACTGACCTATTTACATTATATGCATTTTGTGATCTGCGCGGTACACCAGTTTTGCAGCAGGCATTTTAACCTCCTACTACTTTATGATGAGTCAAAACTTCCATTAGACAAAACAATGATCTCTGTCCAGTAATCACCTATACATCACTTACATCTCCTTCACATTTTTATACTTACCTGAAAATTGCTGGATGCACAAAACGCGACAGCATTTACTTTTAAAAATATATTTCACTTGAAAACATGGCTCCCACCACAAAGTCAGTGCCCAGTATGGTAGCACCAATCACACCGCCTTAGAGCCAACCCTGACTACAGCCACTATTCACAGAGTGTGGTATTAATGCACTAAAGGCCGGTGGGACTCAGAATTAATGTTTTTGTTTCCCATCTCTAAAGCAAAAGCCATTTTGACACCTAGGGAGCTATTTATTAAGATTTAATGCCGTGTTTGCTTCACAAAAGTGACGCGAAATAAAGAGAAATCTTTTTTTACCTATTTACTTTCCAGCGTAAAACTTGTGTTACGCTGGAAAATAGCTTGAAAGTAACGCAAAACAGCACGTAGCTCTGCTTCGCCTTACTTAGTGCCAAGGGGGCGTACTATAGATGGTGCCTGGGCATTTCCATGAAGCCACCCAAGGTTTCTGACACTATGCCCCATTTCCTTAAAATATTAAACAAGGTTTAGCATCAGAAAATAGCGCACATTTCAAATAGGCGCTATGAAGGAGAAATGTACAGTACAAAATCTATGCCAGACTCACAGAGATACCCTTGCACTATGGTGCAAAGTCATATCTGTGGCGCACAGATATGCGCCGGTGTTAGGGAGAGTGGCGAAGAGAGCAATATTTCTGTAAACATGGCAGTCTCCTGCTCTCTTCTTCTCACGCAGCGCAGCACTTACGGCTGCTGGACTGCGCTTGGTGAGAAACTGGTAAATCTGGCCCCTAGTGTGCCAACATCTGCAGTACCAATTGCAAGTAAGGAAGTTAAGATCTTCTCAATTGTGGCTAATTGGTGAGGATGATCAAATTATAAGCTCAGTAGTGAGCAGCTATTTGTTTGCAACCTACATATGAGATATTAGTCAGATGTTGCGAGCTGAGATAGTTCTCATGAGTTTTATAAAGCACTAGCAGCCCGTCCCGACGTTGTCCGGGAGCAAAAGGCTGCTTCAGTGCCCCCGCCCGCCCCGAAGAAGAGTTGTCTGTGCAAGTCCTGGCCCTTTCCAACTGATTTGGCCCACTTGTGTTATTTTTTTAATTCGTATGTATTGTTTTCCGCGTTTTATGTTGTCCGCAAGATGTGAGGAAAGTGTCACCTGTTTAATGTTTTTTTTTCTTTCGAAGGCTCTTTCCGTGTGTTCGTTTTTGTATCCCTTCAAAGAAGTTTCCCTTTCGTTTTGTCATTTGTGTGGTGAAGTCCTGGCAGTGCTCGAGTGATTATGGGCAGTTGTGTTATTTTCGTTATTCGTATGTCTTATTGTAGGCGTTTTATCTTGTCCGCAAGATGTGAGGAAAGTCTTGTGAATGCGCAGTCGATTGCGTTTCTCCGTTAAGAAATGTCGGCTTTTTTTGTTTGTGTTTATCCCCCTGTGACGTCGTTGGTCAATGGCCAATGGTTAAAGACTTTTTTTTTTTGGTAAGCCGAAGTCGTGTGTGTGTTTTCTTTAGTGCGTTGTGATTGGTGTAGTATGCGATTAATCCTGCCCCCTGTGTGGCGTAATTTGACACTCCTCGTCGATGGAAGGCCCGCCCGGTTTTTAATGCGAAGGCTTCAATGTTGTCTGGGTAACTGCAACGAATGTGTGTATATTTCTTATAGCGCGCACCTCTACTGTTTTTGTATATTGGTGTTACTGCGCTGTATGTGTGAATTTAAATTCATTGAAAGCGCATTTCCGCTGTATGTGTTGGGATTTGCAAATGTTTGTTAGAAATTCATTCAAAGCGCATTTCCGCTCTATGTCTGCATATTGTGCGTTCTAAATTCAGTGAAAGCGCATTTCCGCTCTATGTGTGCATATGTAAGTGTGCTGTGAAGTCACTTGGCCTATGTTTGTTATTTGCACTTGGCACGGCCCTGTAAACTCCCACATTTGTTGTTTGAGAAGCCCACGGCTATGACCACGCCCCCAAGGGACTACTTTACCACTTTTGGCATTTTCGCTTTTTTAATGTATATGGTGTACATATCTATAGCCTATGTCCTTCTGCCACATATCACCTTTTAAATGGTGTATTGGGTGTAGTGATTGGTGCATTACTTTTGTAGTTTACCTGGCTCAAAGGTTTGTGTTCTCTCTTTATAATAGTAGTATAGATTAACCTGTAATGTTCTTCTTTGCTGAGTTCACTGGTAGGGTTTTAGTGAGCTATGGCTTTCAGCTGAGATACCTTTGTTTTTTGGCTGACTGAAAGAGACCCTGTGATTATGGGATGAATGTTGGTATTTTTATTCAGAAAATTTTAAGAGAATCTACTCAGTGCATGCTGGAGTATACTTTATATGAGACACACTGGGATGGTGGAGTTGTTTGATCTGGGCTGGAAGAATGGAATTCTCTGGTTGCAGCTTGTTAAAAAGGTTCTTTTGAGATGTGACTATTTTTTATGTTTAGAAAGCTGGCATGACTTTTCATAGTTCCCGGGTGCCTCTGCTGTTTTCTGGGTTAAGCTAGCATGTATGGTTTCTTTGAGGGTTGCTGGATGGTATCCCCTAAGCTGAAGCTGATTTTTGGGTATTTTCTGGTTGTGATTTGCCAGGATGGGCCCCTGAGTTGAAGCTGAACATTGAAGTTCCCCTGACTTGAGGCTGACTGGTGAAGGTCTTTTTAGTTATGTATAACTGTCTAGGTTGTGATTAACCTTTGTACAGCTGTAACGGGGTGAGGTTGACGGGATCTGAGGAATGGTGGACCCCCGGAAATGACTCCGTAATTACTCCTTCCTTACAGACGGATCCATGGGGCACAGGTCAGGACGGACACGAGGAAGAAGAACACGGCGCCTTTAACTGGTCCTACATAGAGGAGGAAAACACTCCCTCTGCACACGTCAGAGGTACAGGATTGGTTAAAGCCCCGGAAGTGCTTTACTCGGCGTGTGACGTCACCCCGGAGGAGGAGGAGAGGAGCGGAGGTAGAGAAAGCACGAGAGAAGTTAGTAGCAGCGAAGGAGTACGAGAAAAGACCGAAGAACATCCCGGAGGAAGAGCGGAAGAGGAGTTTCCCGGAGAGCCAGGAGGCCAACGTTCCCGTGAGCCGCCGTGCCACTCTCCCAGGGGAGGAGCGTGGCTTGTACAGGTACGGCAGCGTATGGCAGCTTGGGTGGGAAGCAAGCGCATTTAAAAGTACAGAACCCGTGTTTGAATTCCCGCGTTTAACCCCCCCTTTTGTATCCTTTACCCCGCGAGTAACCCTCACTGTCTGTACAACCCAAACCACTCCACTGACCTAGTGATACGAGTCACCGGTGAATCCCTCCCTCACTTCACACGGGCCCTCAGGTGCAAAACCCCAGTAGACAAGAGAACTAACGGCTCCCTTTATGTTGGTCTCTTTTGCATGGGAACCGGAGCCGAGCGACTGCCGTCTGACCAGACCTTGAGGTGCATCACGTCCACACGAAGCGGAAGACACAGAACGCAAAAACGGATCCTAGCCAATTTGCTAAAGAGAGACTCACTTTTCGAACGAGGAGAACTTTAATGATAAAGTCACATCGGGGAATCCCAATAAAACCTTCCTTAACCCCAAAACTTGGTGTTACTCTCGTTCCTGACCCACAACAGGGCGCACCTGCCACCCTTGGTCCAACAGCCCAGTCCACAACAGCGTACACAGCTACCAAAGAGATGGTCTCCGTGAAGAGCTACCTTGTAAGAGTTTGGTATCTTGCGGTTGAGCAGAGGGGTTCTTCTAAATTGTGGCTTGGCTGCCCAATAGGGTCTTCTGACTTAAGTTGGCTAGTATGTTCTTGGTGCAAATTGGAAGTATGGATTGGTGAATGTTCTTCATAATAGTTAGGCCTGACCGGAGCTAAACTTGTATACATTATAATTGCTGTGATGCTCTCTGAATTCAGATTATTCCCAGGCAATAGTAAATGTCATTTGAGTGTTCAGATTTTTGTGAATGACATTCTAGAACATTAGCAGAACATGTCAATGGCATGTGGGCTGAAAATCTGACGATCAGTGACTCATACCAGAAAGTGAGGAACATTATTTCCAGTACAGTTACGCAAGTAGGTGCACATTAGGGACCACATATGGTATTTCGTCAACCTGAAATGATTCTTGAAGACATCAATTTGTAGGGGTAAATATGGTCTATCACAAAGCACAAACATTGTACCCTGCTTATCCACGCAATGCTCCTATTTATGCTACTCATGCACACTCACTCCATAGGACCTTTATTTTCACCCACTGTCCGCTTGCCGCTTTTTTATTGCAACCTACTTGACTGGTTTGCTCTCTCCCCACATGAACAAGCCATACTCACTGATATCATATCTGCAATTAATATGTAAGCTATTAACACAAGTTCTGTTGTCATGCACATATTTTGCAACTTCATCTCATGCCCTTGAGGGAAGAAAACCTGTTGACATAAAAAGTCAATAGCATCTATGTTCGTTTTTTTCTCAATTGCTTTTGTTTCTTATTTTCTTGGATAGTTTTGTCAAGCATTAAGATGAAACGTTGTACATCTGCTATGCTGCCCTATAAAAGATAACTCACTCAGTTTCTACTATAGGTACTTAAAATCAGTCAAACACACTAAGAGGTAACTGTTTCTATGGACGTACACCGGCCTACTAGGCTGCGGGTAGTGTTTACAGCAGAGAAGAAAAGTCTATCTATAATGGATAAGTCTCAGGTTGGATATAATAGATAGTGGGGAAATTTGTCAAATTTGAAGAGTAGCCCTCACACACCAATTAAGGTGTCATGCTTCATCATAGGGCGTTTTTGTTACTCATGGGGTTAGTGCTGCATTCCCCCGTGAGAGGGTCTTTTTTGCGGAGATATTTTAAAAGGGAAACTCCATAGTGGTGAGTGCAAGCATGTGGGGTAAGTGCAAAGGTGAGTTGAAAATATTGTGACGGTACCCCAAAAGGTAATGTTCGAGGCATATGAGCTGCATATTGTACACTTAGCATTAGATCGCCACCTGGTGTTGGGCTCGGATGATTGCAGGTTGTTGTCTTCTTGGAAGAAGTCTTTGTAGTCACAAGATAGGTGACTCCTCCCTTGGCGATGTATGACGGTACAATGCATACGTTACAACGCGTCCATTTACAACGCAGTTTTAACAACGCAAGTCGTTACAACGACTTGCGTTGGGGGGGGCGCTGATAGTGAATAGTTTAATTTACTATTCCAACACCAGTCCCCGTGGATAGTATGGAAGGTGTTGGATAGTAAATTAAACTATCCCCTATCCTAGAGCGCCCTCCAGCGAAAGTCGTTGTAACGACTTTCATTGTTAAAGCTGCGTCGTAACGGTACCGCGTTGTACCAGTTACGTTGTAAAGGATGTTTCCCTCCCTTGGACAATATGGAGCATGGGCATTGGCTCCATCCTTAGATTGTTTTTTTCCGCCACTGGGTTCAGATGAAAGTTTCTCCGTTAAGGCTAGAAAAAGACTTTTCAGCAACTTCGAGGCGCAGAACTTCCTCAAACTTCTAAAGACTACCTTCGACATCGACTACAATACTTTTGACGCCATCCATTCCATTCCGGTCATCGACGCGGGCCGTTGGGCCTATCGACGCTGTGCGGCCTACACCACATGGAAAGAACTCCGTTCAAACGATGCCCGGTATGTCAAGCAAAGTTCCCACATAGTGATCACCACGAGGTCTGCAACCTCTGTCGCCGGAACACGACGAGTCGACCTGCACAGCTTGTGTATCATTCCGATTGAAGAAAACCATCCAGGATCGGAGGGCCCATCGGCACGAAATGAGGAGATCTGCTCCAGCACTGAAGATATCTTTGACGAAGAGGTTCCCCTCGTTCCCGAATGAGACTCACCTGATCTCCAGATCGTATCAGAGGCAGACGACTCAGATGACTCCATTCCATCGGGTCAGCGCATGATTACTACTGCCCCATCACCACATACTTTGCCCAAACTGAAATCAAAGGTCAGTACTCTGCCCAAAGGGCCCAGTCGGGACCGAATACCTGCTTCGAAAGCCCCGCCTTCCAGCCCGACTCCGAAGAAACCAACTAAGCCTTCTAGTGCCTCGACACCGAGCAAGCCTCTTCCATCGGCACGAAAAAAAAAGATGCCTCGGCGCCGAAGCCAAAAGACCCTTCGGCACCAAAGCCTAAAATAGTACCGGCACCGAAACATAAAAACGTACCGGTACCGAAACCGTAAGAAGCACCGGCTCCGAAGCCATCCACTTCTACATCTTCGATGCCGAAGAACACAAAGCCTGACTCCGAGGTGCCCAAATCCTCGAACATGCCTACAAAGCCGAAAAGTACACCTTCCGCACCGAAGATTATGCCACAGGTTGTTATAACACCTCCCAAGGCTAAGGACACACGACAACCTCCCATGGAACCGAAAAAATCGACGCCCAAGAAGGTTGTAGAGGAAGAGGAACTTTTTCTACCAGATCCTCGACAAAAGAAGATCTACATAGACCCAAAGACAGGTCATGTAGGTGCTACACCTCACAAAAAGAGACTAGAAGATGCACCACCCACACCTGTGGTTCCTGCCAAGAAAAAGGACTGTGCAACATCTCCTATGCACCCTTCCTCTCCTATACCTCCTCTTCCTGCTTCTCCTGTTCCTCCTCACATATCACCTCAAATCTCTCCTGTACATTCTCCATTATCATCACATTCCCCACAGCAGAATGATGATGAATACAATTTGGGTGGAGGGGAGGGCATTGGAGAACCTGGTTCATACCATGTAGATGAGGGTATATGGGACTTTCCAAACCCAAAAAATGTGCCAATATGGGACTTTACAAACCCACAAAATGTGCCTGACATTCCTGAACCGCAGTCATACCCATCAAAACCTTCCCCTCCAGAAGATACCATTGGTTTTGGTCATCTGTTAAACAGAGCTGCTGTTTACCATGGAGTCCCTATGCATTCCAATGACATTGAGGAGGATTTTCTCCTAGATACCTTTGAGCAGTCTCAGCGGTCTGCTCAAATTCTTCCCATGATTAAAGGGGTCATCAAACATGCTCCAGAGGTATTTAAAGACCCTGTACGCACTAGAATATTAAACCCTAGAATTGAGAAAAAATATAGACCAGCACCCACAGATCCAGTCTACATTAAAGGACACCTACCACTAGACTCCTTAGTTGTGTCTAATGCTAGAAAAAGGGCAAATTCTCAAACTTCTGGTGAAGCCCCCCCACCTGACAAAGAATCAAAAGTAATTGATGTGTCAGGTAAAAGAATAGCTGCACAA
Source organism: Lissotriton vulgaris (assembly GCF_964263255.1). NCBI lineage: Eukaryota > Metazoa > Chordata > Amphibia > Caudata > Salamandridae > Lissotriton > Lissotriton vulgaris. The sequence goes on along the minus strand of NC_141687.1, from coordinate 169,428,808 downwards.
GCTACAAACATTTGGCGTATAGCAAATACACAAGCCCTCCTCTCTCGTTACGATAGGGCTCATTATGATCAATTAGAAAAACTACTTGAGCACCTACCAGATCAGTACAAAGATCGAGCAAATGACCTTATACAAGAAGGCAAACTAATATCCAATGCCTCAATAAAATGTGCACTAGATGTCGCAGACACAGTATCTAGAGCTGTAAATACCAGTGTCATACTTAGGAGACATGCATGGTTACGCATTTCAGGGTTTAAACAAGAAGTGCAAACCACCATTTTAAACCAACCATTTAATCAGAACCAATTATTTGGCCCAGAAGTAGACACTACACTGGAAAAAATGAAGAAAGATACCGACACCGCAAAGTCTATGGGAGCTTTACAGTCCACACCAGCTAGAGGCTCCTTTCAGCACTCCTTCTACAGGGGAGGCTCCAAACAAACTGGAGCAGACACTGCAACATCTTTCAAATCACAAACATCCTCTAACAGGGGATACTTTAGAGGAGGATACAGAGGCAATAATAACAAGGGAAGAGGTTGCGGTAACAACAGCAATCGATCCTCTTCCGCCACAAAACAGTGACTTCCCTCTGCTCCCCCCACAGCATTCCACTCCTGTAGGGGGCAGATTAACACAGTTACTGCCTGTCTGGAACTCCATTACAACAGACAAGTCGGTAAAACAGATTATCCAACATGGCTACTGCCTGGAACTTACAGCAACCCCTCCAACCATACCTCCCAGGCAGCGTCCAATGTCTACAGACCATCTGACTCTGCTTCAACAGGAAGTTCTATCACTTCTACAAAAAGATGCTATTCAAATAGTTCCTTCAGAAGAACAAGAAACGGGAGTTTACTCGCTGTACTTTCTAATTCCCAAGAAGGACGGAACACTAAGGCCAATTCTCGACCTCAGGCCCCTCAACCATTACATACAATCAGATAATTTTCATATGATCACTCTACAACAAGTGCTTCCACTGCTGCAATAAGGCGACTTCCTTACAACACTAGATCTAAAGGACGCCTACTTCCATATCCCCACACATCCTGCTCACAGAAAGTATCTAAGGTTTGTACTGGAAGGACAACACTATCAGTTCAAAGTCCTTCCATTCGGAGTGACAACGGCACCACGAGTATTCACAAAGTGCCTAGCAGTGGTAGCAGCACATCTCAGAAGACAACAAATACATGTACATCAGTATCTAGGAGCTACATTAAACATGTCTACAGCCCTAGCGTATCCAAGTCCAGCCAGGATACAAAGCATTCAAGCCTTAGTCGCCACTTTTTTTTTCAAAACCATTTTTATTGAGCAGAAGAGTATCAAGAATGTGGTATCTTCACATACCAAGATCCCCACAACAGTATCAATGCACAGTGATATACTTGGTAATCCATGAATCAAATGATGAAGCTCAGCTTTAAAGACGACCTAACTGTCCACCCCAACCCCAACTACTCCCCCACCCCTACCCAACACCCCCCCCCCCCCACCACACATGTACAGAGGCAGCATAAAGACGGTACACAGAAAAGAATCAGGTATGATGCAACCAGGGCTTTGCTATTCGGGCCAGGAATGTCACTGCGATCAAATGTCCTCCTCCTGTTCCGCTGGGGGTTCCAAGGACAGGCCGCGGTAGTCGGCCCACCGCTTCCAGATTTTGAAATGTTTGCGCGGGCAACCTCGCGCCTCAAAGACTGGTTTCTCAAGGCCCATGAAGTAGTCCAGCCCAGCCTTCCATGCAGACAGGGGGGGAGCCCTTACAGATTTCCAAGCCCGAGCCAGGTCACGCTTGGCCACGACCAGGCCCAAGAGCAACAGGTGGCGCTTATAGACGTTACCCCCTACCCCTTCCATAACGTGCAGCAGGCCTAATCGGTGGGTACGAGGAAGATCCCATCCCAGGACCTCAGCCAGGCAACTCCATACTCCCCTCCAGAAGCCAGCCAGGCGACCACACGACCACACTGTATGCAGCAAAGAGCCAGGCACCTCCCCACAACGCAGGCACTCCGAGGACGCAATCAAGCCAGCCTTCCACAGGCGTTCACGTGTGTAATAGGCACGATGCAAGTATTTGAATTGTATCAGGCGGAGCCGAACCGCAACAGCGGTGCCACGTGGGGACTCCAGTGCCTCCCTCCAATCATCCTCGTCCAGGGCGCCCACATCCACCTCCCACGCTTCCCGAAGGGAGCTGAGAGTGGAGGAGCAGTGTGTAACAAGGGACTGATAGATCTTAGAGACCTTCTTGTCTCCTAAGTCACCCATAAACACTTTCGCCTCAATGGGGCTGAACTCGGGCAGGGAGTCGAGGCCGGCGAGACTCGGGGCCAGGGCATGCCTCAGCTGGAGGTAGCGGAAGAACTGGGAGTGAGACATCTGGAACTCCGCACGGAGGTCCTCAAAGGACTTAAGGGCGGTGCCCGACATGACCTGGCCCAGTTGTGTAATTCCAATAGCCTCCCAGCCCTCAAACCCGGCCAAAGCCGCCAATTCCGGGAGCATGCCATTGTGCCACAGCGGCGTTTCGGCTGTCAGTTTGCCCCACCAACCCATACGGCGCAGAGACTGCCGCCACACGGCAAAGACCACTTTAGTGACCGACGGCAACCCACGGCGTATACGAGCTGAATAAAGAATGGTGTGAAGCGTACGATCTCCCATTAGGTGTCTCTCCAGGGCATAGGCCGGATCACTCCTATCTCCATACCACCAGTCATTGAGGACAAGGAGGTGCGACGCCTGATAGTAGGAGAGAAGGTCGGACGTGGCTAAGCCCCCACAGTACGTGGACAGAAAGCACGTTCTCAGGGCCACCCTGGCAGCTCCGCCATCCCACAGGAAGCGGCCCAGCACAGAGTTCACCTGACGGAACCACTCCATGCCAATAGGGTGTGGGAAGTTCTGGAGTTGGTACAGCAGCCTCGGCAGCGCCACCATCTTAAAGATGGCCGACCTCCCATAGATTGTAAGGGGCATCCTGGACCATGTTTTGACATCGGTTTGGACTCGGTCCCATACCGGTAAGACACTGCGTGTCCAGGCCACGGCCCGTGAAGTCGAGAGGAAGACGCCCAGATATTTCAGGCCGTCCGTCGCCACGCGCAGGTCGGTGGCCCAAGGATCGGCAACCACTCCGCCACGTAGAACCCACAGGGTTGATTTAGACAAGTTAAGATGAAGCCCCGAGACCTCGCCAAACCCACGCATGATCTCCAAGACTCGGGGACCCGAGCGCCGCAAATCTTTAAGGAACAGGAGGACGTCGTCAGCATAGAGTGCAATCCTATCAGTTAGGTGGTCATTCCAGACAAAGCCACGTAGATGGGCATCCATCCGGACCCGCGCCGCCAGGGGCTCCATGGCCAGGGCAAACAAGTAGGGGGAAAGTGGACAACCCTGTCGGGTACCACGGCCGATCCGGAAGCGCCCAGAGACCGCACCGGCGACACGGACCGAGGCTGTGACATTGGTGTACAGGAGGCGAACGTAGGACAGGAAGACCGGCCCTAGATTGAGGCGGGCCAGCAAGGTGAACAAATATGTCCAACTCACCGAGTCGAAGGCCCGGTCCATGTCCGCAAGAAGGAGTGTGGCCTGTTCATCCCTGTCTCCCATAGCGTCGATCGCTGCCTGTGACCGTCGGATATTATGCCGGGTAGCCCTGCGCGGCATGAACCCGGCCTGATCAGGGTGGACCAGGTCGGCAATGTGGGGCAGCAGTCGGTTCGCAAGGGCTTTCGCCAGAACCTTGGCCTCTATGTTGAGGAGGGAGATCGGCCTGTAAGAGTCGTGCCGATCCGGCGCCCGGCCCGGCTTCAAAAAGACCACAATCTCGGCGTGGCGCCAGTCAGGTGGCAGCTCGCCCCGAGACCTCGCCGCCTCCAGAGCGTTGCGGAAATGGGGTCCCAATTGAACGTGGAACTTCTTGTAGAATTCGGCAGGATAACCGCTCGGGCCGGGCACCTTCCCCGTGTTCAGCTGGCCAAGGGCCTCTCCAAGTTCTTCGGAGGTGAGCGGGGCCTCCAGGGCCGTTCTAGTCTCATCCGGGACCGCCCGTGGGAGTAGGTCATCCAAATATGAGGCTATGTCGCTCTCCACCACTGGGTCTCGGGGAGCATATTGTGCCGCGTAATAGCGGGCAAAGCTCGCCGCCAGTAAACCCGGGTCGGACATGACCGACCCGTCATCCGCCGCAAGGCCGGGCAGTTCTAGGGGTTGGAAGGTCGCCTGGCAAAGCCTATGTAACATGGTGCAGGACTTGTCGCCCCACTGGTACACCCTGCTACGCGTGGCGAGCCACGCCTGTCGGGCCTCCTCGTATAGAACCGAGGCATACGTCTGCTGGGCCTGCAGGAGCCGTCGCACGACACCCTCATCGCCCCCGAGTCGGCTACGCTGCTCCAGGGCCTCCACTCGAGCCGCGGCGGTCACAATGGCCTCCTGATGCTCCCGCCGAGCGGCCGCACACCAAGCTATATCGATGCCCCGTATCGTAGGCTTTAGCGCTTCCCACACAACAATGGCATCGACACCCCCCACCAGGTTCTCGCGCCAAAAATGGTCGATCGCTTGGCGTATATGCGTCACGTATTCCGGCCGCTGTAGCTGCCAGGCGGACATGCGCCATCGAAATGGCTGCCGTTTAGAGGGGAGGGTCACGGTGGCCAGGACAGGGGAATGATCCGAGAGGCCCCTGGGGAGTATCGCTGCGTCCCTGACACGGCTCAGACAGGCACCCGGTACAAACAAATAGTCGAGCCTAGAGAAGGACCCATGCACCGCCGATACATACGTGTAGGCCCGCTCCGCGGGGTGGAAATGCCGCCACACATCAATCCAGCCCAGACCACGCACTGTCGCACACAACCGGGTGGGAGCAGCCGTGGGAGGGGGGTCAGGCACCACATGCACTCGTCGCTGGCGGTCCAGGCTCACATCCATGACTTCATTCCAGTCAACCCCCACCATGGTCAGGACCTCGGGGATTTCGTCCCACAGCGCAAACAACCGCTCAGACAATGCCCACTGCAGGGGGGGAGGGGCGTAAACACTGCCAAAAACCACCGGCTCGGAGCCCAGCAGGCCTTGAATAAAGACAAATCTACCCTGAGGATCAATCCACTGTTTCTCATGAACATAGGCCACCCTACGATGTACCAATATGGCCACCCCCCGTGAACCCCTCGCAAAGCCAGCATGGTAAACCTGTTGATAGCCGAACCTCTGGAGGCTGAGGGCCTTGGAGCCCAGCATATGAGTCTCCTGGAGCATAAGGACATCCACCATCTCCTTCTTCCCCCATCGCAGCACAGCCCCACGCTTGATCTTGTCCAGGATACCCCGCACATTCCATGTCACCACCCGCAGGGTTTTCGAAGGAGACATAGGCGCAGTATCAGCCATTATCGATACACAGTCCAAAACCTGACCCTCCTTCCCACCCTGGTGCAACCCGCAAACCGACAAAAATCAAAGCCTCAGACATGTGTGGACCCCCCCCCCAACCCACAGCGCTCCCTTCCCGACCCCGAACCCCCCCAACAAGTACAACTCCAACACTCCCCCCCACGCCCCACACCCACCACCCCAATACCTCAGAAAACATTGAAGTATCTGTCGCGGCATGGAGAGACCCGGGTCCCAAACAGAGGACCCAGGACCCACCATACCAATGGATCCCAACAACCCCGCAATGACACACACACCCCCCCCCCAACAACACTCACATCTGTGAGGGTCTGAGGCCCACAAGTGGTACCCCCCGAGCCCCACTGCATCCCCATGACAACAACTGAAGTCTGCACAAGGGAATTAACCGGCACATCAAGGACAGTATGAAACAGTCTCACCGGCCAAAGCAGGGCAGTTCAGGATGGAACATACAAAGTGCGTGCAGATCCAGCAAAGTTCAACTGCCTGCGTCGGAGTGCTCCGAGTCCCGGGCATCACCCGGCCGCGTCGCGCTGGCAGAGGCTGATCTCTTCTTGGAGCGGGACCTCCGATGGCGGCCCTTCCTGTTCGGGCGATCTGTGCGCTCCGGCGACGAACCCTGGGACCTGCCTGGATCCAGCCCCGGCTGGGCATGGGGCCTGAGCCGCACCGATTCATCTGTCCAGCGGAACACCTCCTCCGGCGAATCGAAGAAATGGGTCCGAGACTGATATATGACTCGCAGGCGAGCTGGATACAGGAGCGAGTATTGAATCTTGAGGCCCCTAAGTTTAGCCTTAGCGTCCATGAAGGATTGCCGCTGTTGCTGAACCATCTTCGTGTAGTCCGGGAAAATCATGATGGTGTGATTCTCAAAGGCGAGGGAGCCCTTGTTCCTTGCCTCCCGGAGGATAACATCTCGGTCATGGTAGTTCAGCAGCCGAGCGATAACAGGCCGTGGGCGCTTGCCTTCCGGTGGTCGCTGGGTCAGAGCCCTGTGTGCCCTCTTGACCACGAAGCACGTGGACAGTGCCCCTTCGGGGAGCCAGCTCTCCAACCACCCGGTCAGGAACCGCTCCATGTTGTCCTTCTCGCATCGTTCAGGAAAACCGATGAAGCGGAGGTTGTTGCGCCGCGCGCGCCCTTCCGCATCTTCCACACGGGCCGCCAGCGTCTTCTGAACGCTCTCCACCTCCGCCAGTCGTTTCTTGAGGCCACTAATGTCCGCTTCGGTCTCCGTTATACGGGTCTCAGCCCCAGCAATCCGCTCCACAGCGTTGCGGAGGTCTTGGCGCAGGAGCGTGACATCCGCCCCAACCGCCCCAATCTTGGCATCGAGCGTGTCTCGGGACTGGGTGATGGCCGCCAGTAGAGCTGCATTGTCCGGCCCAGGGCCACCGCTGCCACCGGCCGCCCCGGCGCCACCACTCGGCCCAGTGAATTTGTCGATAGGGCCATGTTTAGGCGGGCCACCTCCCCTGTCCCTGGTCATGGCACACGCAAGGCAGGGCGGACACCACCTCCGTGTCTTCGGACACTGTCACAAGTCTCTAGCGGAACGGCCCAGACGAGAAAGGCGGGCCGGCCACAGTAGTCGGGCGTCTCGAAAATCGAGGTCCCGGCGTCACCCGGGCGGGACAGGCCGCACCCGCGCTCGTCCCCACGGGCTGCTATCCAAAGTACCTATTGAAGAAGCTGCGGGTCCGTGATCTGTGGACCGCCGCAGCAATGGGCCAGGCCAGGATGGGCAGATCCGATGCCACTGCCGTCTGCCGGGTCGTCACCGGCCGCCTCGGGGCTCAGGGACCTCCGCCTCCAGGCTGTCGCGGGGCCACGCCTCGCCGCCTCCGCTCGTCGGCCACACAGGGAAAGAACTGATGAGTAGGATCCGTTGGCACCGTCTCGATCCTTCAGGCGAGTGCAGTCAATGAGACGAGCCAAGGCCGGCGAGGCGGATGCCACCCATACACGCTAGATCGCTACCACCGCCAGGCGTCGCGAAACTCGAGGACCCCGGCCTCCGGCCGGCCACCAGGCCGCACTCCGCCGCCGTCTCCCTCCGATCACAGGAAGGGTAGAAATGCAGGATCGGCACACCAAAGTAGGCAGGAGACCCCACCCGATCAAAAGCAAACACTGGATACCAGTAGCGGGCTCGGGGGTCAGGATAAATGATCGGATTAAGTCCGGGCCGGCGGGAGCTCTACAAGGCTGCGACCGCCATCTTCGCCCGCCAAGCCACGCCCCCTTAGTCGCCACTTTTTAACACCAACAGTCTCTGCAAGCCAGGGTGTTCATGAGACTAATAGGCAAGATGGCATCTTGCATCTTCATAGTACCACACGCAAGATTGCAAATGCGTCCATTACAAGAGTGCCGAGCACAACAGTGGAGCCAAGCTCAAGGTCAACTAAAAGACCTGATGTTGGTCGACAGCCGCACGCATCGCTCTCTGCAGTGGTGGAACACCAAAAACTTGACAAAGGGACGGCCGTTCCTCGAGCCTGTTCCACAAGTAGTGCTCACAATAGACGCATCCCTCACAGGATGTGGAGCCCATCTCTTACATCACACAACTCAGGGTCAATGGAACAATCAACAAAAACTGTTCCATATCAACCATCTAGAGCTGCTGGCAATATTCTTAGCACTCAAGACTTTTCAACTTGAAGTACAAAACAAAGCTGACCTAATCCGGACGGACAATATGACAGCCATGTACTATATACAAAAACAGGGGGGACACACTCTCTGCAACTGTCCAAGCTAGCACAGAACATTTGGAGATGGGCCATTCCTCAAAATATACATCTGTTAGCGGAACACCTTCCACGAGTTCACAATCAGATAGCAGATCTGTTAAGTTGGCAGTCACAACAGATTCACGAATGGGAACTACATCCACAAGTTCTTCAACTATTCTTCCAAAGGTGGGGGCACCCACACATAGATCTGTTTGCCACCTACGAAAATGCAAAATGCCCAGCCTTCGCCGCCAGGTCAGGCAGATTTGCGTATGCTTTTCTGCCTCTCCCACTAATTCCATTAGTAGTGCGCAAGCTCAGACAACAGTCTCTCACATTGATCCTAGTAGCTCCCACATGGGCACGCCAACCGTGGTTCACCACACTACTAGATCTCTCTCTAGTTCCACATCAAAAGCTACAGCTCACACCCTCCCTGTTAACACAGAACCATGGAGAAATCAGACACCCAGACCCAAACCAACTGAATTTGGCGATCTGGCTCCTGAAGTCTTAGAGTTTGGTTATCTAAACCTACCACCAGACTGTAAGAACATCATTAAAGAGGCTAGGAAACCCACTGCCAGAGTGTGTAATGCCGCTAAATGGAAAAGATCTGCAATATATTGCAAAAAATATCACATCGATCCCCTGGATGCTTCCATCCAAAATGTCATTTGTTACCTTTTACATCTACAAAGGTCTAATTTAGCATATTCTTCCATACGCCTGCACCTTGCAGCAATTGCAGCATATTTACAAAACAGGCAATATCTGTCTCTCTTCAGAGTACCTGCAATCAAAGCATTCATGGAAGGATTAAAAAGAATAACCTCACCCAGGTCGCCACCTTCTCCTGTGTGGAACCTGAATATTGTCCTTACAAGACTCATGGGGCCCCCTTTCGAGCCTCTACATAAATGTGAAATGCAATTCCTAACATGGAAAACAGCTTTTCTTGTTGCCATTACCTCTCTCAGAAGAGTAAGTGAGATACAAGCTTTCACTATACAAGAACCATTTTTTCAAATACATCCTAACAAAGTGGTTCTAATCCAAAATTTCTTCCATAGGTCATCACTCCTTTTCACCTAGATCAATCCGTAGAGTTACCTGTGTTTTTCCAAAACCCAGACTCTGTAGCGGAAAGGGCTTTACACACATTAGATGTTAAAAGCGCTCTTCTATACTATATAGATAGAACTAAATCCTTTCGAAAGACAAAACACCTGTTTGTGTCTTTCTCTCCTCCACACAAAGGCAACCCCATCTCTAAAGGTGGGATTGCAAGGTGGATTGTAAATTGTATACAAATATGCTATATTAAAGCTAAACGTTCATTAACAGTTCCTCCTAGAGCGCACTCCACTCGCAAACTAGGAGCCTCTATGGCTTTCTTAGGAAACACATCCCTAGAGGACATATGCAAGGCAGCAACATGGTCTACACCACACACCTTCACTAAACACTATTGTGTTGATGTGCAAGCCAAGCAGCAAGCTGCAGTAGGCCAGGCTGTCCTTAAAACTCTCTTTCAAACTACTGCAACGGATACAGGTGACCACCGCTAGGGGAGACACTGCTGCACAATCGATGCTAAGTGTACAATCTGCAGCTCATATGCCTCAAACGGAAAATACTACTTACCAGTATGCATCTGTTCTTGGCATGTAGAGCTGCAGAGTTGTACACACCCTCCCGCCTCCCCAGGACTTGTATCCGTTCCAGTTTTTCATCTTACGTAGATGCACACGCATGGACATCCTTTTTTTCTTTACTTCTACTAACTCCATCATTTCCCATCATGGCGAAAAACAATCTAAGGATGGAGCCGATGCCCATGCGCAATATTGTCCAAGGGAGGCGTCACCTATTTCGTGACTACAAAGACTTCTTCCAAGACAACAACTTGCAATCATCCGAGCCCAACACCAGGTGGCGATCTAATGCTAAGTGTACAACTCTACAGCTCTACATGCCAAGAACAGATGCATACTGGTAAGTAGCATTTTCCTTATTCTTGGGGCAGTCCGGTATGGTTAAAAGCAAGGAACATTAGACCTTCCACCAATGAGGAGGTTAGGTTTGGTTCTCAGGAAGTGAGTAGTGATAAAGATCATAGGGTCCACATGGTTCACGCCCTTGTGGTCCAAAGCGGATCCTTGGCGTTTCTTCAGGACCGTATAGAGAAAAAATTAAATGTGTATAAAGAAACAGGGGTCACGGATAGAAGTAAGCCCTGTAAGATAAACCTTAATCAGACTCGTGGTCATTTCATGGAACAGTATTCCACAAACACCTCAAAGAAATTATCCAACCTAAAAAGAACAAATAAAAAATGCATGTGTAAGTGAATGAGAGCAATATTAAATTCAAAGTAAAATTAAAAATGCGGGCAAGTCGCAAACAGACTGGTGTCTTATAGCAAAGTGAGCATGTTAGTTCGTAGTCGTTAATTGTTCTTCCAATAACGTGTCGTGATTAGCGACATGCATCAAGGTCAATTAGCGCTTGGACCATCATATGTTATATGTTATGTTATATGTTATATATAGATTTATAATGCGCTCCGTTAGTCAAGACTGTCCTGGCGCGGTGAAGAAACTGAATCAGAGTAATTAGGGAATCAGCTATTCATGATCTATAAAAAGGTGAGTTTTTAGCAGTTTTTTAAAATTGATTAGGTTGGGAGCATGTCTAAGAGCATCAGGCAGGGCGTTCCACATCTGAGCTCCCTTTACCGTCAGCGATTGTCCCCCCAGGCGAACTCTTTTGAATCTGGGGACGACCACCTGCTTTCTAGAGGTAGATCGCAGCTGTCGGGTCGGAAGGTAGAAGGTAAATCTTTTGGCAAGGTAAGGAGGGCATGGTCCATGCAGGGCTTTATAGACGAGGACCAGAGTTTTAATGCGCACTCTTTGGGCCACTGGAAGCCAGTGAAGCTCCTTCAGTTGTTTGCGAACGCTGAGTCTCCTCGGGATGTTATAGATGAGTCTCACCGTTGCATTCTGGACTACCTGTAGCTTTCTAATCAGAAAGTCAGGTGCCCCGATGTAAAGGGCGTTCGAGTAGTCCAGACGGGAGAGCACCAGTGCTCTGGCTACCGTTTCTTTGGCCGTTTGGGGGAGAAGGGGAAAGAATCTGCGAAGAGTGGTCAGGGTTCCAAAACAAGTCCCCGCCAGTCTCGAGATCTGGTCACGAAAACACAAGTCGGCTCCAAACCAGATACCCAGATTCTTGGCAATCCCACTCTCTCCCGTGGGGCATGTTGATTCGCTGGGCCAAATGGACTCCTTAAAGTCAGTGGGAAATTGGCCGTAGAGCAGGATTTCTGATTTGTCCTCGTTGCATTTGAGGCATGCTCTAGCTAGCCAAGCAAATACAGAGGATAGGCATTGGCGTACTCCTGAAGTACAGATGTTCTCCTTATTCCAGGTGAAGAGAAGTTGGGTGTCGTCGGCATATGCCATAATCTCCCAAGTTCTCTGCCAGCCAGATCAGAGGTGTTAAATAAACAATGAATAGAAAGGGACTCAAGGTCGACCCTTGTGGTACTCCCGCCTCTTCCCTTCGGTTAGAAGAGTGATAGGGAGGTAGCCAGATCTGTTGGGACCGTTCAGATAGAAAAGACTTGATCCATCCTAGTGCCGTGCCAGAGATGCCGATATCCTCCAGCCTAGATAGAAGCTGGAGCTGGGGCACCGTATCGGACGCGGCAGAGAGGTCCAATAAAATTAGGGCCGCTCTGCCGCCTCAGTCTAGGCACTCCCTGATGGCCTCTGCCATCTCCACAAGTGCAGTCTCTGTACTAAAAGAGGTACGGAACCCTGATTGGGCTGGGTGAAGTGCCTCTGAGGATTCCACAAACCTCTCCAGTTGCCGGAATGCGGCCTTCTCGCAAACTTTGGCAAGGGCTGGGAGAAGGGATATGGGCCTGTAATTAGATGTAATCAATGGATCTGCGGTGGTTTTTTTATCAAAGGGAGGAGTTTGGCTTGTTTCCACTTGGAGGGCACCATTCCTGAAGCTAGGGACTCATTAACCAGGGCAGTGACCATAGGGGTAATTACTTCGGCCACTCCACTCAGGACCCTCGCGGGGCAAGGATCTGCAGGAGACCCCGACTTCAAAGTTTTTAATATGGTCATCACATCCATCTCTTCAACGTAAGTAAATTTGGTCAACTCAGCTTTAACCTTTGTTACTTGGCATAGTGAAGGTGAAGGTGGTTGGTTAATTAAAAATTGATCGATTTGCAGGGAAGGTGGCTGATCGTAGGTATTCAAACTATCTTGAATTTTTTGAATTTTCTCAATGAAAAAAGTGGATAGTTGCTCACACCAGTCTGTGGAGATCGGGGCTGGTATCTTCTCTGCTACCGGGGCTGTGAAGCTTTTAACTATGGAGAAAATTTCTCGGCATATAAGATAATAACACACTGAACGATATTTTTAACTCACCTCTGCACTTACCCCACACACCCACACGCATCACTACACCGTTTTCCTTTTAAAAGATCTCCGCTAAAGAGTCCTCTCGTGGGGGACTGCAGCGCCAACCCCACGAGGAGCAAACATTTGTGTTCTTGGAAGCATGGGCACTGGACCTTCTTCTACTGCTCCCCGTCCCTCTCCTTGTAAATTATATAGTCAAAACCGGCCACCATTTAAATGTCTAAGAAAAGTAAATCATTCTTGCTTGCTTTTAACTTGCATTAGTCCCAAGTCAGTCAAAATAGCTTTTTATCTCCTGTGTTTAGTCCATAAAACCCTTGCTGAAATAGCTCATATCTCTAGCAAAACATGCAATTGTGAACATCTTGGATGGTCCTACTACTGGTGTTCCAGAGGCTTCTAGTCAAACCAACATACTATCCTTTTGAGAGATTAGGTTGACAAATGACCATACTCTCCTCCGAACATACAACAATGTATGTGTCATAAAGGAAAAGACCGCTAAACATGTCTTCTTATGCAAAGCCTCAAAAATGAGGAACTTCTTGCTGCAAGATATCAGACTCTTACCAACGTTTTTCTTCCATGTAGCCCTCAAAACCTTCCTTCTCACAGAATAATAACTGGCCTATCAACTCCCCTATAGTTCTACTTGATGATTTCATGCCTCCTTATGTTCTTTTTTTGATGTAACGCCTTGTGGTTGCATTAGAGGAAATTGATGTCCTTCTTCTGGCCTAGTCTACACTGATTAATATTTGTGGCAAAGCTACTTAAAAAAAAAAAATTCCAACATCTTTGCTTGCACACTCTTTTAACTTACCATGGACATAAAAAAGTTTTTTTATACATATTAACTTACATTAAAAATCTGAAGTCATTTCTACTACAGTTGTCATTTCATTTTATCTGATCACCTCTCATCTGGATTACGCCAACGGACTGTACCTTGGACTTTCCTGGGCCTCCAACGGCGTCTCCAGACAGTCCAGAATGCTGCTGTTCGTCTGGTTGGCGGCCTCCCCCTTTGTGAACTTATCACTCCCCACCGGCATAAGCTGCACTGGCTTCCCGTTCACAAAAGGGCGGAATTCAAGGCACTTACCGTAGCCCACCGGGCAGTCAAGGGAAAGGGCTCTGCATACCTATCCCCCTGCCTCCGTCCATACAGCAACACCAGACTTCTCCGTTCCAGCTCTAAACATCTTCTTTCCACCCCAGATTCAAAAAAGTTCGTTCTGGGGGAAAAACATTCCAAGTCTGTGCCTCTACCCACTGGAACAAGCTACCCATGTCCATCCGGACCATCCAGGAGGAACTCCCCTTTCGGAGAGCTCTAAAAACCTTTCTCTTCTGTTAGCACCACCTGAGTCAGATACAGCATCAACTCTCACAGAAGCGCTGGGACACCCTGTTGGGGTATCTGTGCGCTATATAAAATTCCCCTAAATAAATAAATAAAAAATTTTTACTATCAACTTTTTAAAAGCAAGCATTTGCAATGCAATCGGTCTCGCCTTTTGGCCCTTATATGTATTTATCTATGCAGCACATTAGCCAAGGATGCCTCCTTGCTGGGGCAGCTGTGCGCTATATGAAAATGGATAACATAACATAACAGGTGCTGAAACATCTACGGTTCTTTAACATGGAGGGAAAGTAAGCACCAAACTGCGTGACACGCCAGGTATGGGATCACATGAAGAGAAATATTGCCTTTCAGCTAGAAATGGTGTAGTCCAAAGCTCTGTTTTTAATATAAAATCAGGGCCTCCGGTGGTCCTATCACTGAAAATACAAGATTTGAAAAAAATATTATTGTCTACGGGTGCTTGTGGAAGACAATTTCTATGGACTGGAATCTAGAGAATGCTAAAGTGATTCTGGGATTTTACTGACCTCTACTGGTAGCTTTCTATCAAGCTGGCTGTTGTTCTATCAAGCTGGCTAGACAGCAGAAAGTTATCTTCACCATATCATCTAACAGACCACTACAAAGCATGGAGGTTACAGGGAACAAGCATTGGCTAAGCCAATAGGTCTGGGTTCAATGAGCTAACACATGGTGTGTTAGAGCGTAACACAAAAGAGAGAACTGTAAAGAAGGTTACAGTTGTAAAGAATTTCCATATGCAGTTCAATGCAAGCACTTGAGTGGAGTTTGAAGAATACGCCAAAAAGCCAATAGCGTGAGAGATAATAACTTCATTGGGTTGAGCTGAGACATAATTGAAAGGTCTCAGTCCATTGGCTGCAAGAGGCTGATGGAAGAAAGCCATTGACTGAAAGTATCAGGCACAAAGCCAACTCTGCGTATATTGTTAGCAATTGTTTGGTTTGACAGCTGCGGACAAAACCCAAACCTGAAAAGCCTGCACCTGATGCTAGCAACGGAGGATAACCTGTTGATTTATTGAAGAACAAATGTAAGCTTCTATTTCAGAAACACAAGGGCTGGTTCAATGGTAGACCTGTGACAATATAGTTTTACAATCACCCTCTGTTCTACCGATAGCAAATTGAGTGCTTTCAGGTGGCGTTGAATGAACTGTTTAATACATGGCTTCATGGCCAATTACAACTGTCCCGTGAAGTGGATGTGTGGACGGGAATACCATAGTCCTTAGGATTGTTTAGTAAGAGATCCTTCCATAGCTCTTCTCACTGCATTTAACGTGTGGTTCTTCAACTGTGAAACTCCAAATTTGTCTGGCAAGAAAGTGGAGGGCAAGTTTTCCTCATTTTATTGGTGGTGGATTTCTTTATTTATAATAGAACAATACTTATGTTCCCTAATACGTAGATATAGTTAAAACAGATATTTTAAAAAAATAACTTTCATTTTAATGCACATCACATGAGAACTTATTTATTCTTGGGGCAATGAAAGTTCTAACCTGTTAACAATATGTAAACCCACCAGGATAGCTAAAAAATAAATCAGCCAGCAAAGTTATGTATTGCTCTACATCACTGACAGACTTTATTATAGGTGTATGCACACAAAATCAAAGTGAATAATCGAGTGTCTGGAGCGGGCTGACGTATTGTCCTATGCTTCTGTGCTGTATAAATGGTGGTGGGGGAAGGGGAGGCGGGAGCAAAAGCAAATTGTGAATGCCAGTTGACCAGACCAATGGCTGACCCAAAGGCGCTCTTTGTATATACTTTTTATGTTTCATTTCCATTATGTGATGCTAACAAAACCTCTAAACCTGTATATTGATCACTGGGCCAGTACACAAAGCGGCTGACTGTATGTTGCAGCCCTGTCCAAAGGTGAGAGGTCAACCAGAAGTGCTCACCTGCCTCCCTTCTCAAGGCAAAGCAAGCAGCCTGAGACATTTTCACATTGTCAGGCAGCATCAGCGAGGTGCCACTTGAGGCCAGTCTCAGCCAATATCAAGCCCTGATCTTTGGACTGGGTAATAGTGGCCTGCTTAATTGAGACACTCTGTTCATCACCACCCCCTTTTCTGAATCATTTTGTCCACCATAAGCGTGGAAGGGTATACTCAGATGTGAGTCCCTTGCTCATTGCACCATCAGGATTCAAGCAAGCCGGGCCGACGACGGCTGAAATGCCAGAAACCGGTTCCCGGAAGCTTGTTTCCTTCCCAGTATAAGAATTGGCTTGGTAGTTTGGTTTGCCCTCTTCCCATCATGCATTGTGACAGGAACAGACTAATTTGCATGTAGCCAGGTTCTGAGCTGGGATGGTGCAGTGAGCTAAAAAACGGTGATGGATCAAGCCCTGATCTTTGGACTGGGTAAGAGTGGTCTGCTTAATTCAGACACTCTGTTCATCACCACCCCCTTTTCTGAATCAGTCTCAGCCAATAGGCACTGTGCTTGAATACCATCCAGGCCTGGGAGAGCGTGACCTTGTGGGGCTTTAAGTGTGCCGGGACCTGCCGGTGCTCAGCAGGCAGCTGTTCTAAATAGCAAATGCTAAGATAGGTCCCTGTCAGACTCTCCATTTTAGTCCTCACCCTCATGTTGGGAAAACAAACCTTAACTCTGTAGCAGTACCAGTGGTAGAAGTGGGCGGGATCGGAAGGGCACGGTGTGCCCCAACTTTTAAAAATTATTTCAGTCCGTTCCCCTACTTCTTTCTTTCAAAAAATCGTCTCGGGACGGCAAGAATAGTCCAACTTGAAACCGATAACTTTTTCTTTCAGCTTCCAGGGGCTGCTTGCACTTCTCTGTTGAACTCCAGAGGCTGCAGCAGCCCCTCCCTGAGCTCTCACAGACTGTGGGCAGGCCCATTGTCATTCCGATTAAGGCTGATTACCCCCTTTCGAATGACAATGCGCCGGCCGCCTGCCTTTAGCATGTCGTGCCAGTGAGATCTAAGTTAATGATTACAGAGGAGGTTTCCCCAAACAGACTACTGTGGGGAATTTGCCCCCTTGTGTAATTTGACAATGTTATACACAGAGGGAACTGGGCAGGAGCAGTGACGGGACAGAAGAGGCGACAGGAAAGGAGAGGTAATGGGGCAGGAGAGGTGACCAGGCAGAAGAAGTAACGGGCAGGAGAAGTGACAGGGCAGGAGAAGTGACAGCGTAGGAGAAGTGACAGCATAGGAGAAGTGACAGCATAGGAGAAGTGACGGGGCAGGAGAGGTGACGGGCAGGAGAGGTGACAGGGCAGGAGCAGTGACGGGACAGGAGAGGCGACGGGAAAGGAGAGGTGACATGGCAGGAGGAGTGATGGGGCAGGAGCGGTGATTAGGCATGAGCAGGAGCGGTAACCGGGCAGGAGCAGTGAACGGATAGGAGCAGTGAACGGGGCAGGAGAAGTGATGGGGCAGGAAAAGTGATCGGGCAGGAGCAGTGAACGGGCAGGAGCAGTGAACGGGCAGGAGCAGTGAACAGGCAGGAGCGGAGAACGGGCAGGAGCGGTGAAGTGGGCAGGACAAGTGACGGGGCAGGAACAGTGACTGGACAGGAGCAGTGACTGGGCAGGAGCCGTGATGGGGCAGGAGCAGTGACAGGGCAGGAGAGGCAACAGGGAAGGGGATGTGAGTGGGCAGGAGTGGTGACCGTGCGGAGTGGTGACGGGGCAGGAGTAATGACGGGGCAGGGGAGGTGACGAGGCAGGAGAGGTGACAAGGCAGGAGAGGTGACGGGGCAGGAGAGGTGACGGGGCAGGAGAGGTGACGGGGCAGGAGAGGTGACTGGGCAGGAGAGGTGGCGGGGCAGGAGTGGTGTTTAGGCAGGAGCGGTAACCGGGTGGGAGCAGTGAAAGGACAGGAGCAGTGAACGGGCAGGAGCAGTGAACGGGAAAGGAGCGGTGAACTTGGCAGGATCAATGAACGGGGCAGGAGCGGTGAACGGGGCAGTAGCGGTGTACAGGGCAGGAGCAGTGAACGGGGCAGGAGAAGCGACTGGGCAAGAGAAGCAACGGGAAGGAGAAGCGACGGGCAGGAGAAGCAACGGGGCAGGAGCAGTGACTGGGCAGGAGCAGTGAAGGGGCAGGAGAGAAGAAAGGGCAGGAGAGGCGACAGGGCAGGAAAAGAGACAGGGCAGGTGACGTAATGGACAGGTGACGTGACGAGCAGGAGAGGTGACGGAACAGGAGAAGTGGCGAAGCAGGAAAAGTGATGGGCAGGAGCGTGATTAGGCATGGGCAGGAGCGGTGAACGTACAGGAGCAGTGAACGGGGCAGGAGCAGTAAACGGGGCAGGAGCAGTGAACAGGGTAGGAGCAGTGAACAGGGCAGGAGCAGTGAGCAGTGAACAGGGCAGGAGCAGTGAACAGGGCAGGAGCAGTGAACAGGGCAGGAGCAGTGAACAGGGCAGGAGTAGTGAACAGGGCAGGAGCAGTGAACAGGGCAGGAGCAGTGACAGGAGCAGTGACAGGACAGGAGCAGTGACAGGACAGGAGCAGTGACAGGACAGGAGAAGTGACGGGGCAGGAGAAGTGACGGGCAGGAGAGGCAACAGGGCAGGAGAGGCGACTGGACAGGAGAGGTGACCGGGCAGGAGAGGTGACCGGGCAGGAGAGGTGACCGGGCAGGAGAGGTGACTGGGCCGGACAGGTGACCGGGCAGGAGAAGTGACAGGGCAGGAGAAGTGACCAGCAGTAGTGGTGATGGGGCAGAAATGGTGACGGGACAGGAGAGGTGTCGGGGCAGAAGCAGTGATTAGGCATGAGCAGGAGCAGTGACCGGGCAGGAGCGGTGACCGGGCAGGAGCGGTGAACAGGGCAGGAGCGGTGAACAGGGCAGGAGCGGTGAACAGGGCAGGAGCGGTGAACAGGGCAGGAGAAGTGAACAGGGCAGAAGTGACGGGCCAGGAGAAGTGACGGGGCAGGAGAAGTGACGGGGCAGGAGAAGGGAGGGGGCAGGGGAATTGACGAGGCAAGAGCGTTGATCGTGCTAGAGCAGGAGTACTGACTAGACAGGAGCAGTGAAAGGGCAGGAGCAGTGACTGGGCAGGAAAAGTGACAGGCAGAAAAAGTGACGGGGGGAGAAGTGACGGGGCTGGAGAAGTGATGGGGCAGGAGAAGTGATGGGGCAGGCGAAGTGACAGGGTAGGAGAAGTGACGGGGCAGAAGTGAATGGGTAGGAGCAGATAACGGGCAGGAGCAGATAACGGACAGTAGTAGTGAACGGGCAGGAGCAGTGACGGGGCAGGAGCAGTGAACGGGAAGGAGCAGTGGCGGGGCAGGGGAAATGACAGGGAAGGAGCGGTGATGGGGTAGGAGAAGTGACCGGGTAGGAGAAAGTGACAGGGCAGGAGAAGTGACTTGTACTTACGTTCCTTGCCTATTTATTTATATACTATTGCATGGCATCCACTGATGTGTCTGCAAAGCATACCTGTTGCCCTAAATTTTGACCTCCTATCCTGAATTTTTGTTGTGAATTTTGACCCCTTGTTCTGAACTTTTACATTCACCATCCTGAATTTGCGCCCATGCAGGTTGGGCACCCTACTCTGAAGTGCCCACAACCTCCTCTCCCTTCCCTTCTATCTAGGGGCCTGCAAAGCAACACTGAAAGGGCCATCAGACAACTGTGAATTAACTGGTGACACAACAGAGCAGAGCAGATTGTTGACAATGCAATATCGGCCCTTGATTAGCAGTGGATTCCAGAACAAGAAGTGTAAAATCCTCTGTGTAGGGGATGCTGTAGTGCAGGGAGGCACACAAACTAGTTTATTTTAACAAACTGACTACACTGAACGGGGTACATGGGCACCCTAAACTGGAAACAGTGATCCATGACGTTTTTATCTAAAAAGCATACATATCTGCAGTATTGCATTGAAAAAGGTAACTATTCTGGACTGGCCGTTCCAGGCATCAGCCATTTCCCAGGGTGACTGGAAGGGTAGGGGGCCAGTTTAGTTTGGGGGGGGGCGGTTTTGTGCAAGTGCAGGAGTTTTATAAAACACTGCAAAGTTCTTTGTATATTCAGCAGGTTTCGGTCAATAATAGTGCCAAGATAACTTTGGTGATCAATGTACCTGCTGGAGAGAGATGGGAGCATGTTTTGTCTAGTGTCTGTTTTACTCACCTAAGGTAGCGCAGAGGGGTAATATGCCTGCTGGAAAGAACGTGTACCATGCATATCAAAGAGCAATATTTTATGTGCATAGTTCAGTGGGTACTGCTTTGTGTTCACTTCCCGAATGAGAAGACACTTGAATACATTTGGCCTGTAACTAACTTCAAAGAGACTCGTTTTAATTCTTTCACAGTCTCATCATTTCAGAACTGAAGCTTTTTCGATATTCCAAACACAAGAGCCATAGTTGTTCTTTGTTTCTCATATGCAACTAATAACCATCGGCAAAGCCAGTAGTCCTGGCTTGTTGTAGGTGTAATGTTACTTGTTGAATAATATATGGATGCAATGACAAAAGCAGCATATTACCAGTGGGTTGACACACTATGCAAAGTACAAATGTTTAGCTCAGGTGTTTTAAGCCACGCCCTACTTACATCAGACTCGCCCATTTGGGAGACCCCTCAGTTTTTTTATCCCAGTTAAAGCCCTGTGGGGTCAGTCTTAACCAATGGCAACTTGTCTAGATGCACGTGATTAGCATTTCCAGGCCTTGTAGAGTGTGACCTCGACACCAGGGTCCCTTCCAAGTTTGAGCAGGCCAGATGCGCATGTGCGTGAGATTCGTGGTGGTGCAGCCTCAGCCGGCGGCTTCACAAGCATGAAGGGAGGGTGCAGAGGCAGCAAAGTCCACCGGCAGGGTTTACAGAACTCTGTGCTTCTGGACTCTAGACTGATCACAGTCTTGGCCGCCTCGACAATTACTTTGTGGCAACGAGGGAAACTGACGGAGCCGTCAAAAGATCACTGCTTCAACACTTTGTTGGAGACGAAATATACAAGTTATTTGAGCACCTCCCGAATACTGGTGCACCCACCGACTATGATGCCGCGGTCAGAGCCCTGAACGCTCATTTTGACCCTCAGTTCAATCCTCACTACGAGCGGTTCAAACTCAGACAATCCAGGCAGAGAGATGGAGAGTCAATGGACACTTTTCATGCACGTCTCAGAGAGTTAGCGAGCACCTGTACTGAGGATGATCAGACCAAAGAGGTGACGGCACAGCTCATCCAAGGCTGCCGCAACAAGACGCTGCGGACACTCATACTTCAACAACCCCGCATCTCTTTAGAAGAAATCTTTATCCTCGCACGCTCACATGAGCTATCAGATGCCTGAGCAACTGCAATGGAGACGGCGCTCCATCACCAAACGGAGCAACCAAGAAGCATCAAAACGGAGCCATTCGCACACAAAATTGCGGTGGGTGAGGAAGATGGCCCACCAGGACAACGCGACGGACACAGTGTGGCTACTGCGGGAGAGAAGAACATCCTCCAGACAGCTGCCCAGCGAAAGGGAAGACGTGCTCCAAGTGTGGTATCCCTAATCACTTCGCGAGCGTATTTCGAGGTGGTTCGCGAGGCAGAGGAAACCCAGGAAAGAGGGTACCAACAGGGGCTGTCAGACACCTATTGCTAGAAGAGCAAGAATCCGCAACGTCGCAATTAGCAAGAACCTCCACACGTAACCACCAGCCCCTGGATGACTCATCCACGGATGAAGATGAAGAGTGCTACTTTGTGTCGTTCGCAAGTGACCTCAAAAAGAGACAACGGCCACAACCCAATTACAACATTGAGATTGATGGATCCCCAGTAACCGGCCTGATTGACTCCGGAGCTACCGTTAACGTAATGGTGTCACAACATTATAAACGACAAACCGAGACCGCCACTTACCCCATCCAAAATCAGGATTCTGACATATGGGAGCCAAAAGCCACTTCCTCTGAAAGGAAAAATTACAGTGCAAGTAAAGTCGGAGACCCAAGAAGTGACAACAATGTTCCATGTTGTTGATAAGGAAGCAGATATAATAGTTGGAAGTCACACCGCCGAAGACCTCAACTTAATCGCATTTGCAAATGCAGTGAAGCTCCTCCTGACTAATGACATTCTAGATTTGTTCCCATAACTGTTTAAAGGATTAGGGAATATAAGAAGACCGCGAATAAAACTGCATATAGATAAGGCCGTACAACCTGTTGCGCTAAAACACCGACGAATCCCATTTCATCTCCGGCCACTGGTAGAGCAAAAACTCCTGAAGCTAGAACAACAAGGGGTAATCGGAAAAGTAACAGGTCCCACTCCATGGGTATCACCCATGGTAATCGCTGAAAAACCGAAGCAACCAGGGAAGATCCGAATTTGCATTGATATGAGGATGCCCAATCAAGCCATAAAACGAGAGAGACATTTAACACCAACGGTTGATGATATCCTAGCCGACCTCAATGGCTTGCAGTGGTTCTCCAAGTTAGACCTAAACGCTGGTTATCACCAGCTGAAGCTAGCAGTGCAAAGCAGGTACATTACCACATTTTCGACCCATCTTGGGCTTCAGCGGTACAAGAGACTGAATTTTGGGATATCCTCCGCTGCCGAGATATTTAAAAACGCTGTGAGGGAGATCCTATCAGGCCTCCAAGGCCTCCTTAACGTAAGTGACAACATCCTTATTCACTCCAAAACTCTTGAAGACCACCACCGGCGGCTCCCAGCCACACTCCAGCGACAAGCAGAATATGGCGTAACTCTTCACAAAGAAAAATGCCAGTTCTTCCGCAAAACGATTGATTTCTTTGGCTACGTGTTTAGTTCGGAGGGAGTCAAAGTAGATCCCAGAAAGTACCAAGCTATTCACCTTGCTCCTGCTCCAACCAATGCGTCTGAAGTAAGAAGCTTTCTAGGCATGGCAACAAACTGCGGGAGATTCATCCCAAACCTGGCAACAATAGCAGAACCTCTGCGAAACCTCACATGGGTTCCATTCCCTTTTGCAAGTAAAGCGCTCACAGCAACAGAATCCCGGTACTCACAAATATAGCGAGAGGCATTGGCGATCAAGTGAGCGTGCAACCACTTTAATTTATATGTGAGCGGGCACCCTTTTTGAGTAATACCAGACCACCAACCTCTTCTTCCTCTGTTCAAAGGAACAGTGCCTCATCCCCCTCCCAGAATCGAAAGGTGGGCCATCCAATTGCAACATTACCAGATGGAACTGATGTATAGACCAGGCGCAAAGAACCTGCAGATTTTTTGTCTCGTCACCCAGCACTGACAACTGAAGGGGACAGTGATCAAGAGACGAAGCGTCATCAAAACAGACAATGGGCCCCCGTTCCATGGCACTGATTTCAAAGACTTCTTAGCACGAATAGGAGTAAAGCATCATCGATTCACCCCCCAGTGGCCACAGGCCAACGGAGAGGTTGAACGATTTATGCGTACCACCAACAAAATACTACGCATAGCGATGGCCGAAAATACAAATCCAGAAGTTACTCTACAACAATTTCTGAGAGAATACCGCAGCACACCCCATTGTACCACACAACAGTCTCCATGATCGCTCATGCTGACAGGACCCCGCCGGGACATGTTACCCATGGCTGACACTAGAGGCCAGAGCCCTATGACCCGGCGATTGCTCAAGCAAAAAGATAGAAAACCAACGACAAAGCAAGTCATTGACGAAGGGCGAAGATTGGTGTAGTTACGCCTGGGTGCTCCGTGTTGCTACGGAATCGGTGGAGTGGAGGGAAGTTCCGTACTCCTTTTGAGCGTGGGGTGTGGACCGTAAAGTCAACCAAGGGAACGGCAGTCACTGCAGAGCGAGATGGCTAAACGATAACAAGGAACATTTCTTGGATCAAAAAGGTTCCACCCCCAGTCAGA
This sequence comes from Lissotriton vulgaris, assembly GCF_964263255.1. Lineage (NCBI taxonomy): Eukaryota > Metazoa > Chordata > Amphibia > Caudata > Salamandridae > Lissotriton > Lissotriton vulgaris. The sequence goes on along the minus strand of NC_141687.1, from coordinate 169,404,883 downwards.
ACACCACAGGGTGCGGATCATTCAAGAACCGCCGATCTGCCATCTGATGGAGCGGAATGCAACTCTGAGAGTACTCCACCTCAAAGTCCTACGAAACTACAGCGGTATGAGACCCTCAGGACTGAGGACACTGTTAATGACCAAGGACCAGCAAGTCCCGGGCAAGAGCATGAGAGCCGCCGGCATCTGTACAATCTGAGGCGAAATCCCCAGCCTAACAAGAGACTGGCAGATTTTATTTGCTAAAGTACATTTTCTATTATGGTTTTAGAAAACCAAGTTGGGATGGGATTTAGCAGTCTAGTTGATCGCCTGAGGGGATAGTGCCCCCGGAATCACCTCCACACTTTGTATCAATCTCTGGCCAGGCGTGGCCAGAGAGCTTAAATAAAGGGGTCGAGGTCGCTCAGGACTTCCGGACCAGACGACCATCATCCAGTGTCTTTGATTATTTGTGTGCATGCGGCGCCAGCGAGTTCCTGGTTACCCCGATAGCACGGCCTGCTGCCGAGGTGTCCCCAGATCTCCACAGTCACTAATTAAAACAAGCAGCACATGCTGCCCCCCCCCCCACCCTCTGATTTGCCGAGTACAACTCTCCGAAAGAGTTAGTTGCATAGACATGTCAATGAGCTTGCTTTCCCCAAAACACTGCACCACTATCGAAATTTTTCTCTGCTTCCGTTACTGCAGGAGCACTGCGCTCCGATTGAGCGCATTCCTGACCTCGAGGACAGCATAGCAAACATCGCGCGAGGCAAAAAAAGAGTGCGATCACCCAGCCAATCCCAAGACAAAAAAGCATTTGCAATGCAACAGGACTCGTATTTACGCGAGACCTATTGCAGGGGAAATTCATATTTCTTTTGGCCAATAAATACTGTTGTCAGAAAATATCAAATCAAACACATGGTGTAAAATACTACCCTTCCATGAAGTCTTTTAGTGCTTCTCAGTGGTAGTAAGCTCCATATAAATAACCATAAAATATTATAATTATTTTTTATACTGCGTGTTGTTTAAATTGCCAAAAAAAAAACAATGAACACGGAATTGAAAAAAAGAATTCTGTGTATTTTATGATTTACTGTTAAAGCCTTATAAGCAGGTACAGCCTGTGCCCTTTTCAAGTCAATTCATAATGGAGAGATTCTAATTCCCGACTGGTCTTTATTTTTTTTATTTTTTGTCATTTTTAATATCACTCTTCATCTAAAAAAAAGTTATTTTTTTGTAGAAAAAATCTTATGTATTCAATATATCTAGCTCACTTTTTGGGCAATATACATGTTAGAGGTTGTTTTGAAAGTATGAAACTAACAGATTAAAACATTACTTAGGGAGTGCATACCTTCAATTTGGTATAGGTGAATGTGGGTGCATTTTCATCCCAATGCTTAAATCATGGAACATGGAATATTATTCATTTAGTGATCGATTTCTAATTTTCTTTCTGTTTTATCTTGTTCAAACAATCTGCTTCATTAGTCTTAGCAAATTCAAATTGAAATGTGTCTTAAGAAGAGCCCAGTCCTATTTTGTATACGTATCACTACAGCATGGGGACCTGCACAGTGGAAAGTGAAGAAAATATGTACATACTTTTTTGAGTGCTTTATTTGTTAACTTTCTCCACCATGGGTTACAATATCTTAGCCTAATGCTACTCATGTAGCCGACAATGTTTGCTGTTACTATTCATGGTTTTCACCAGACGATGCCCAAATACCATGATTTTACCATGCAGTTTTAAGAATTCTTTGCAAATGTAAACAGAGCAAACAGGGGGGAGGGGGTGGCCCCAGAAGTCACAGACTGTGAAAGGGAAGGGGGTGAGCTATGGGAACAAAATTGTTTTTAAAGTAAAGGGGCCGATAGCCATAAAAGGATACAAATCAGAACATGGCCTTCAGGAAGAGAGACTAACAAGCTAAAAGCCAATCAGAATGCAGCATTTACGATCTAAGCCAATCCAAAAGATGGGCGGAGATTAAACTGAGCTTCCCCCTCTATAGTGTATACTGAATGCTTTGCAAAGCGATAGCCATGCATTCGCACTGCAACGCTGGGCAAGACCTAATGACATACAGCCCATACTTTGTTTTGTATAGGAAGTAATTCTTCCAATATTTTGCTTCTGCAATATGCTTTTCAGATTTTCTCTGTCCTGCCATTTCATCACATCTGAAGGCTACATAATCTATTGTCTGCACTCCATCATGGACTTTCATTATTTGGTTAATAAGTAATACATTTCCGAAGTTCATCACAGCCCTCTAAAACAAATTCCAATTTTTAAAGCTGAAATGTTAACTTTTTTTTGTAGAAAGCCATCATCTATATGTCTTCATGTATGCTTCCAATCTACCAAGATGTGAATGTGAATATTCTCTGACAGACACTCGGATCAGTTACAGAATTCGTCTGTGAGATCTGCTTTGTTAGGACTATTCTGAAATTAGCTTTTGCCAACTTTCCTTCGTTTTTAGTCAACTAAATTCTCCCTGCTTCTGTTACATTATGTAAAAGTTAAGAGACACCAAGTTTTTCCTGTATATCACCTATAATTAATTGATGTACCACTATTATTTGGCCTGCAGATGCTTTGGAGGTTTATCACTGAAAATTCCTATTCTAATGTAAGTGCCTCGACAAAAAATCTCTTTCCAACAGCATGTAACCTCTTCCATACCATTCTCTCCACTTTGTTCAGCATGTCCAGTTACTCATAAAGTTGCCATTCAGTACGGTACAGTGAGAAGGGGCTACCGTTCCTTGCACTTGCTTATTTGCTCTTATCCCTGTAGTGCCCATTACTGTATATAGTTTGATTAGTGTTTATTTAGCCATAACCTTTTTATTTGCATTTTTGATTTTGGATGTCCCATTCAGTTAGTCTGGTCTTCTACCACATCCTTTGGGTCTCACCATTGATACTATTCATTCTGTCAAAATACATACTTTGCATTTAAGCTCAAATTTACTCTCGCTTCTGATATTTGGTCAGTTCTTTGTTAAATCTTCAGCAGAACTTGGGGAAATACTTTGAGTGTAATCAATTTGATAGTTGGTTTAGGTTGCGTGTGCAATAGTAAACACACATCCAATGAAAAATTAAGAGATAAAATACAACAGCAATTTATATGCAAAGTCATGGACAATGGGATTTTTTTTCATCCAAGTTCTAGTGAAAGGTGAGCATTTCTCTGCCAGGCTTCTGAAGCATACTGAAGTTAAGCTCATCCTGACCAATACTGGATCCACAGCATGTCATGGAGTTTCACTCCACGTAGTGCAAGTTGCTCTAGCCGGCGCTTAAAAAAAAGAATGTACATTTTTCCCAGCTGCTTTCAATACCAGGCATTCAGAAATGGTCTTTCGAACTTAATATCTTAGGAGCCTTAACTGAAAGAAGCACTCATTAATCTAGCCATTCTAGAGTTCCACTTAAAAGAGCATATCAGGCCCTTTCTTGACCAAGCTCTACCACTTGGTGTTAAGTGTACTGTGCTTGCCAATAAGTCCACACGCATTATTGAAACACTGCTCTCTAAATGTCATCCCTCCCTAGCCAATTCCCTAATAGTCATTGTTGTTTGTCCCCAGGCCATGGTGGAGACTTGGCTGATTCAGTGGTGGGTTGTATCGCTTCATTGACGCATATCATCAACGGTTTTGGTCCAGGGGGATTTCAAAACTTCAATAGAGACAACTAGCCACCTTGTTCCCAAAGCCTTATTAAAGACTGTATGAGCACTCCTACTGGAGTAGTAGAATTGGAACCTGAAACTCAATGTTCTCATTTTTAACAAGATTAACATTATAGCTACCCACTAACCATGTTAATCTAAACCAGCCATTTCCACTTTGAATTGGCTTTAAATGGGTAAGGGTCCAGCAGTGCTAGCTACTATCTTGCTCATGTCTCAGGCACTCCACCCCAGTGACCTTACTGAACCAGACTTCATCTTGTCCTTTAATGATTGGATACACTCAATCCATGTTTGCCAAAAGGAAATAAATTGGTGGCTTCAGAATGCAAGTCAAATTGCTGGTTCTCCAATGAGTTTAGCATCTTTCACCAAGAAAGATTGTTTATTCCACCAGTTAATGGAGGCAATTTAAAAATGTAATTGTAGCTGCAAATAATCACCCCGTCCATAAGAATATTTTTTTTGTGCTGGGGAATTTCCAAGATGTTCAAATAACTAAGTTTGCAGGGAGCTGCATAGAAATTCCATTTCACTCCAAATATTGCTAGATTACAAGACAATCAGTTTTGCAATTGTCTTCTACTCAGATGGGCACTTTTTGAAATTGTTGTGCACTTCTGATGCCCAAATACATCACCCTTATCAAACTAAATTCAAACCAGATGAATTATTAAAGGATTCCCTGAACACTGACCTTAAAATGGCGGCCGCTGAGGACTTCGAGCAAAATTGGACAAACTCAGCAGCCTCTGCCCCCCCCCCCCCCGCAAATGATGTATATATATTTCCAATCGGCAATCGCCCCAGGACATCATATGCAGACATCGTGAGTAAAGGGGGTTCACAGTGAAAAACTCATGCATGTGGATTAGCAATCCAAAATAGCAGCAATAATTAGGGGAAAAGAAAAAAGGACTACAAAAGACCCCAAGTAGCACTAGGGAATGGCAAATGAAAAAAAAGGACTACATAACAACAGAAAGAGAGAAAGGCATCAAGATCACAGAGAAGTCTAATGAAAGCGACAGCCATCTTGAAATACTCTCAAGATAACAAAAAGAAATCATTATCTAACGAAAGAAGGAGATTATTGGAACTTCTATTCACGTTTAGTAATTAATCAACACATTTTTCTGTTCTATTACAACTCCCCCTGCAACTAAATGATCATGACGGACAACTACTTAGAGCCAGTAAGCATGAACGCCCATATTATAAAATATCCTACCAAAATGTCCAAGAATGCATCAAAAAAATTCAAACATAACTTACTGAGGAAAAACCCTGACAGGCTGATATCAGACCCCACGCGCAACACTGTGAACACAGTTAAAGGCAATATCATTAATGACATGATATTCTTCACAAGAAGAACGGCTAAATGGTGCGTTGCCATTGCTAATACGCTCAACATAAAAGCAATAAACAATATACCTCATGGCATAAAAATTATGACCAACTCATCACCCAGATGCAGAGCAGAACTCTGCATAACTATATATAAGACCGGAATAATTCTGATTCAAGCCTCTAACATCGAATTAGAAGAATTTGGTAACATATTCCCAACATTAAAAAGGCATACAGAGAACACAAGACCGGAACAACACCTGAGTCAACTAGAAGTCAATCCAGACCACGGGATCATTACCAACTCAGACACCATAATTTTCAGAGAACCGCAGGAGCTACAACCACCTACGCAAGAAACAGGACCATGCGGAATTGGAAGCGCATCGTTCATTGAGGTCACTAACAGAACAGAAACACCTACACATTGTAAGGAAATCGAAACAGGAATCGACATAGGAAATCAGAGTGAGCAAACATCACCCCACCTCAGTCAAAGGACATCTCCGACGACCTGGATAATCGCGGAAGACAGAAAAATTCCAGACATAGAAGACTCCACACAAGAGGGACCCCATTCTATCCAGCTCAAAGATATTCGAGAACGACAAAAATTGCATATCACCCAAACAAAGAATTAAGAGCTCAAAGCTTGGATAGAACACCCAACAACACAAATAAAAGAGAATCAGTCAACCGAACTAATCACAAAAATAAAAAGAACCCGTTGAAGAGAACAGAGCATATAAAGAGAAAAACAAAATGTGAATCCTGAAAAAAGCAGGGGAACACACTCAACACTTCACCCCAGACCATGAGAGAAATCAAAGATCTTCAAACAAAAATTTACAAAATGGCACAAGACTCGACAAGAGTTTTGTATGTGATGGAAAAGTTACGTGAAACTACAGACAACAACCACAAGAGAGTTGAGCACATCTTTGTATTAATGTATAACACACAAAGAAAGAATAAAGAAACTAGAATGCCAATATCAAATAGGCATAATCGACCTGACAGGAAACGCAATGACTTAACGGAAGAAGAAATCCTATCATTACTGCGGGGGTATGAGGAAATGGAAAGCAAGAAAGGGGAGGAAATCAGAACAGTCAGGATCAATAACAATAGAACAGCAAGATAGAACGATAGGAAACCCAACTTTAACAACTTACAACAAATACATATAAACACCGAACCGCAAGACCGGAACTCAAACGACCCAGGGAAAACACTGAAATGTCTGCTGATCAACTGTAGATCCGCAACTAAACATGCATCAGACATAGCTGACCTCATCATTAACAAGGAAATTGATTTGACAATCCTCACGGAAACATGGCTATCGGAATCATCATCTCCGGTCATGGACTTACTAGTGCCCCCTCAATATAACATTGTAAGACTGGATAGACCAATAAAAACAGGGGGCGGCTTAGCCTGCATCCACCGCTCGGACATAGAAGTAAGCCAAATTCATTCGGAATCACTCAAATCCTGCGAATACTTAGGTCTGAATTTAAGATCGACTAACAACCAAAGTTGCAACTTGCATGCAATTTATCACCCACCAGGTAAAAACAGTTCTTTCATAGAACAACTAATGGAGATCATTACGGCAAACACTAATCCCGACGCAAATAATATATTCTTAGGAGACTTTAATCTTCATTGGAGCGACAACAATGACAAACAGATCATCACTCTTAAAGATTTCTTAGCCGAGTTAAACCTCTCTCAAGCATGCAGACAGCCAACTCATTTGAAAGGAGCTGCGTTGGACTGGATAATTTCAAAAAAAGAGAATACTTCAATCCTATCAATTGAACCCTGCGACTGGTCCGACCACCACGTCATAACCTTCCAGATTCCCACATGGAAAAAGAATAAACACTCACAACCGAACAAAGTAAAAAAATGGATCCGGGATACAAGAGATCAGAACTTGGAACTACTAACAGATAGATGCGAGAAGGACCTGTACACACCTAATAACCTGCAGAACGTGAATGATCTAACGGACCACTACACTCACTTAATAAAGGATGTAGTGAACACCACAATGCCACTAAAAACTGAAAAAAATCACAGAGAATGCAAAAATCCATGGTTTAACGGAACACTGAATGAGGAAAGAAGGAAACTGAGACAAGCAGAGAGAAAATGGAAACAACACCCATCTTCTTCAGAATTGAAATCCCTCAGAAAAACCAGAAAAGAATACAATAAGAAGATCATCAACTCCAAAAAAGAATTTATTAGATCAGAACTCGATCTCGCCAAAAACAGACCACGGAAACTATTTGAAATACTAAAACAACAATCCAACAAGTTTCCCAAATCGACACAAGAAATCACAAAAACACATCTAAGTTGCGAAGCATTTTCATCATTCTTCACCAACAAAGCCAACACGTTGGTAAGAGAGCTTAGGAGTGCAGCGGATATCCTAGACCTCCAAGTACCATCAACAAACAATACCAACTCTACCAACACAATAATTAAAGAGGACAAGACAAAAAATAAGTCTCACTGGGATACGTTCAAGTTACTGGACCAGAATAACATCACCAAAACGCTACTAGACATCAAACCTAATAACCATTACAACGACCCTCTCCCATCAAAATTCATGAAAGAGGTCAGCCACATCCTGATTCCTACATGGACGAAAATAATTAACGCATCTCTATCACAAGGGATACTTCCGGAATGCCTAAAAACTGGACAAGTAGTGCCCATTATCAAAAAACCAACAGCGAACCAGGCTGATCCGAATAATTTTCGCCCAGCAACCAACATCCCTATACTGGCCAAACTAATAGAGAAATGTGTACAAAAACAACTTAGCGAACATATAGACATTTTCTCACTTATGGATGAATGCCAATCGGGTTGCAGAACAGGTCACAGCACGGGAACAGCAATTCTACATATAGTCGATGATGCTCCAAAATAGATCATGTCTACTCATCCTCCTAGACCTTTCTTCTGCATTTGACAAGGTAAACCACGCAAAATTGCTCAAAATTCTCAAGCAGATCTCAAACTAGCAATCCAATCATTGGTAATCTCGAGGATTGAATATGGCTGCAGTACTTTAGCAGGACTACCCAAAATCTCTACAGCTCCACTAAAAGTATGCCTAAACGCAGCTGCAAGATTGATCTCCGGGTCGAGAAAGTTCAACCATATCTCTCCACACTTGAAAGCATTAAACTGGTTACCATACAAAGCCAGAATTCAACTAAAAATGGCATGCATCACTCACAAAGCGCTTCACTACAATACACCGAGATACCTTGCCCAGAAAATTTAACTATTGGGAGGAAACAGACCAGGTAGGAGTGCCAAGGAGTTAGTGCTGAGACCACCCATCTTCCGGAAGAAGAAAACAAACGGGAGAGCTTCCTCAGGAGCAGCACCCAGAATCTGTAACTCTCTTCCACCAAACATTAGAAAAATAACAAACACAGCGTCCTTCAAGAGGGAACTGAAAATATTTCTAATGAGCAAACACATACCATAGAGGAGGCTAACCTTTTAAGCTCCATGTTATACTATTGTAACCTGTTATTTTGTTATCGATCGATACTTAATACGTCATTTAACCAGTATAATGATTTTATACAAAAATGAATCTATTGTATTTTACATGACTGTGTCTACTCTACCTCAGGCAATGTAAAGTGCTCTGATACCCAAGGGTCTAGTTCGCGCTATACAAAAGCCTCTAAATAACATAAATAAAAATAAACTCCTTTGATAGGCACACTACTCAATTCAAACTAGGTCCCTGTCTTATAAGTGGGTGATGATGTTCAATCTGGTTAAATAGCCTTCAGGGAACTTTACAGAATTAGGATATGTTACTTTCATTGTGAACCAGTCATATGTGACTTAGGGGCATATTATCAAGGGGGTTTATCTCCGCTTTTTTGGCTTTAAAAGCCAAGAAAGCAGAGATAAAATTATCTCCCTATTACCTAGCTGCCGCGAACACCAGTTAGCGACAGCTAGTAGGAGATAGCCACCATCTTGGGCCCCACTTTCCATGTCAGAGAAATTTATCACTAATGACATGCAAAGTGGGCGTGGCAAGATGTTAGCGACTGGAAACAGTCGATAACATCGCTATCTCCTATTACCAACTTTTGGAGATATTCGCGCTAAGGGGGTCATTACGATTGCGGTTTTTCCGCATCCTCGGGGCCGGCGGAAGCCACCGCCGGCCCCGAGGATGCGGAAAAACCGCAGCGGACTGACCAAAGACCCACCGCCACATTAGGATGGCTGGTGGGTCCTGGTTTCCGTCCGCAGCTTTTCCGCCGCGGTCGGATTACAACCGCGGCGGAAAAGCTCTAATATGGTGACGGTGTCTTCCAGACACCGTCCACCATATTAGGATGGCCAGTGAGTTATGCTTTTCCGCGGCGGGTTTTCCGCCGTGGAAAAGCATACGGAACTTCATTGCGGGGGCCCGTTGCGGGCCCCCTAGGTGAAGGGGGGGTGGGGGGTGCACATGGGGGGTACCTATGGTACCCCCCTGCATTTGCATGCAGAAAGCGGCAGGCACCGCGCGGTGCCTGCCTCTTTCTGCATGCAAATGCAATGCGTGCATTTTTAACATTGCCGCGGGTGCAGCTTGAAGCTGCACCCGCGGCAATGTTATAAATAGAGGATGTGACCGCCAGGGTGGCGGTCACATCCTAATTGCACAGGAGGGAACTCCGCATGCCATGCGGAGGTTCCCTCCTGCTCTGGGGTCGCGGACGGACGCAAGTCCGTCCGCGATCCTAATCGACCCCTAAGTGCGAATATCTCCAAAAGCTAACACCTGCCCTGAGCAGTTCCTAGCCATGTTATCCAATGGGAGGTGGATAACATGGCTAAGAGCATTAGCCCGGTAATGCCTGAATATCGCGGACTTTTCAGCGATATTCATGCATTGCGGCCCATTTTTATCGCATTTGCGATAAACCTTGGTAATACCAAGGTTTATCTGCGATAAAAATCGCCGCAGGTCGGCAATACATTTTTGTCTCTAACCAAGCAATAGCGATAATTATCGCTATTGCTTGGTAAAAAGCCCCTAAGTTACTGGACACCTTATTGACCAGCAAACTTCAATATTTCATAGACAATTTTGACTTTCTCAGCCCTTATCAGAAAGGCTTTAGACTTGACAGGAACACAGAATTCATGTTCATATAATTACACTTTGGGGCACTCCAAGCTTGATTAATGATGAAGGAGGCTTGTCCACTGAAGCATAATTGTATCTGTCAGTAGTGTTTGTGACTGCTTGACCCACTTAGACCACTTCCGAACTTTGACCTGGTTGACTCACAAGGTGCCTGCACTTTGCTGCTGTTTTTAAATATCTAATTTCGGGCTGCACTTATGTCAGTGGGAAATAAAATTCAGCCTTGCACTGACTCTTCAAATTTTCCTGCAGCTGTGTTATTGAAATCATATCTTGTACCAGTGAATGACTGGATGAATTGCAATTTCCGGTACTTGAATGTTATCCAGAGCATGGTACTGTCACATGGCTGGTTTATTAAGTGAACAGTGGTTCTGCCACCAATTAGCTTTAGAAAGCATGCAACGTATTTATAGAATTTGTCCCTCTACCATGATGAGACTTTCATTTAATGAACAATATCAAAGCTAAGCTACTCCAAAATAAAGAAACGATACCAAGAGATCACTCGTACTTCTGAATATGTTTGAAATTTTATGACCAAAAAAAAGAAATGGTATACTCAAAATTAAAACAGGACATATTAATATATACACACAGATATATGGTGTACACTTACACTTAGTAACAAATTAAAAACGTGAAGTGAAAACAAAAAGTGTATTTACATATCACAACACAACTTAAACATAACAAATGAACATATATCAAAAACACACATTTAAACACAGTGTGAGGTAGATGAAAATTATGATTCAACCTGATCAACAATAAGGGCCATATATAGGTAATCTACATTTACCGATTCTAAAATACCGAATTGTACAGATTCGGTATTTCAGAATCGGTAAATGGTATGTAGGAAACAATTCGGTAAATATTACCAAATCGGTACGATTCGGTATTTACGAATTAGAAAATTGCCATTCAATCCTATGGGCCTGGAGGCCCTTAGGAATGAATGGGAAGCCATTCACTATTGCAGATTCGGTAAATACCGAATCAGTAATAGGGGGCACATATTCAAGGGTGGCAGGGTGTCACATTGACACCCTGTTGCACCCCTGAATCGTGCATGTGTGCACATGTGGCACACATACATGCCCTAAGGGCATGTATGTCTGCCACATGGCACTTTTAAAAAAGCACAAAATTGCTTTTTTAAAGGTTTTTGATATTTACCACCAACTTGTAGTTGGTGGTAAATAACGAATCCTGAATGCAAGAAGGCACTCACTTGAGTGCCTCCTACATAGCTTTTTGGGTTCGGTAATTACTTGGGTTCGGTAATTACTGATTCCTTAAAATAAGAAATCAGTATTTTACCGATTCCTTAAGGCATCGGTAATTACCGAATCTTTAAACCTGCCTCCTACATCTCAAACCCTAAATACCGGTCGGTAATGGCCGAAATTCGGTAATTTCGGCCGTTACCGACCGGTATTGGGCTACCTACATATGGCCCTTAATCTTGTAAATCTCAGACTATTTGAGATTACACTATACACCATATTTATTGGCTAACATATACATACTACTTTAGCACAATGGTGGGATTTTTATCCTTTTCACTATTATTATATTGCTAATCACTTTCATTTGCTTCTGCCTACACAAGAATCACTGTGGTTCAAAAAATATTTAAAGGCCTCTTTCTGTATTTCTTGTGTATATTTCTCGGTATGCACGAGTGACTGAGCAAAAGGGTTCTAGTTCTGTTAGCACGATTTCTTGGTGAGTCAGGGTTGTCATGTTCTGAGGTTGCTCAATACATTTGTTACCTTTTCAGGTTTAGGGGTACTTATGGTGGCACTGAGCTAGTAGGACTATAGGCCAACATATCCTGAGGGGGTGCAAATAATTAGTCTGACACCATCTCAACGTATATTTTGTCCAACAAACACACAGTTCCTACTGAGGTAGTAGAATCCGTATGACAGTACATATGCATCGGGGTTAGTTGAAGTTGGGGGCAGGGTTAGTTGAGAATAATCAGTTGAATAATGCCCACATATGAACTGCGTCATGTCCTAGGTGAGAATGGGGCAGAATAGACTTACCTACACAGGGGATCCTGTATAGTGGCTAATGGCTACGGGTAATGTGTTACATGAATTTGATAGTTTTGGCCCATTACTGGGCGCTGTACATGAATCTGATGCAAAACAAAAAATGTTTAAAAAAATAAATGACAGTACATAGGCACCTCCTTCTTAGTTTAATTTTTCTCTTCACTCTACTGGTAAACACTAACATCTAGGCTCAATACTAATGTTTTACATGTAATTTCAGTAAAATGCAATCTCCCTGTCTTTCCTCATTGGCACTGTTATGGCATAACAGAAGATGATGCCTCACTGTCTCAGCACTGTAGCTTAGGAGAGGTTGCCCTAAACACTTCGAAAATATCACATAGTACATAAGTGTATGATTATACCAGGGTACAATGTATTTTTTGCTTATTTTGATTTCTCAAACTGTGCCTCCAATTTGCCTAAATAATTCTGTTACTTTGAGGCGCCCCAGGCAAACGAGAGATAACTCTGTTACCTCAATGCTTCTCAAGGATGGGTGTTCAACATTTAATTTGAGATACTTCTTACCTCAGGGTCCACTTCTCATCTACGCCTCTCCTACTGACAATGGGAGGTTGGTTTACAACCATATAACCTCAATGTTTCAGGAACCTGGAACGTCTCAGGATATGTGTAATACTATGATTATTTCTTTGTTGTATTAAATGTAACATTCTTTTTTGCCCATTCAGTACTTCCTTGCTATGCCTTTAACTGTGATATTCTATTAAAGCTTGCCAGAATGCCTATGCTCCTATTTGCCTTTGCTTAACATTTCAATGAGCTGTATGGGGTTGGTCTATGTCAGCTATTGTGTTACCTATAAGTACTTCAATTTTTACTAGCCATTGTCTTCCTTATCAAATTGGTGATGTACAGTCCAGTTTTTCCACATCCCTAGTTCCCTGCAAAGGTGGCTGGCACAGGAGCCCATTTTCTCTACTGCAAAGTAATTTGTATTCTTCTACAAAACCAGTACACACCGTATTTTATTGTATTGAAAGTATAATTTACCTGCTACTTAGTAAATCTTCATTCTATTCTAGCCATGCAAGTGGGGTACCATTGTATCAATAGAACCGTGGGAACGTAAATTGGTAGGAAATTTGTGGCTTTCGACAGGTTCAGGAACATTTCCTTACAGAAATATGAGGGAAATGCATAATTTGACATTTGCACAGCATTCTGGATAAGAAAACTTAGTGGGTCCATTCATGTTACACCCTCACTAAACTGGATTCCTCATGGTGTCTTGTTTTCAGAACTGTCTGGCTTAAGTAAGAAACATTTGTAATTACTAACTGAATTACCCTGCATATGTAAGCCGGTGTCCAAGAAAGAACCCATTTTGAAAAATGCCCTCTGAAATCACGATAGTATGGATAACCTTAATTTAGAGTTATACGTCATTAAACTCCTTATCTTGGGCACATTTCGAAAATTCATGGATTTCCTTCACCTTATTTTACATTCATTATATTTTACTACATATATAACTACATATCCCTGCGACCAGAATGGTCAGAAGAATGTGACTATATACTATTTTTGAAAATCAGACATTGAGGAAAAATTGCAGGAGAAAACATTATCACCTATTTCCCCTACTTATTGACATTGCTTTTTTGATTCAACAATGTATTTCTCCTGGAAATCCATGAGTGAGCTACAAAATTGACCACATGTTTAATTTTAAATGTTATCTTCTTTCCAGAAATGTATAGTTTTCTGTGTTCACCTGTCAGTTTCACACCTGTTTCAACCGCAAACTAGAAGCTGGTAGAAACTACAAAAAATATTTTTTTTACAACTTTCTTAGGAAAACATATACACTTCCCGCCCCACAAAAACAATTGCTATTAATTGCCTATTTTCTTGATCCTTTCTTAGGAAGTCTACTAAAGCTGTGTCCCCAAAATGAGGGAGAAAAAAGGTTGCAAACTTGAACTGGATACCTTTCGTGGAATATACAAAATATACACTTCCTTGCACAGCAATTCACCCCTCCCCAATAAATTAAATTGCTTTTAACTGCCTATTTTCTCGGTTCCCTCTTGAAGAATCCACAAACCCTGGGTAACTTTAGAATCCCAGCATATGAAGTAAAAAGGATGAAAATTTGGCCTGGATGACCTTTGTGGAAAAAGTTATGAAGGCTTAAGCATTAATTCCCCCCCAACATCAAAAAAGCTCAGCATAGCATGTGGGGTGGAAGCCACAACAGTTAAAGGGTTAAGCAGACTTTCTCTTCTCTACAGAAATATTCACAAGAAGAAGCGGACAAGTACAGTGTGGCATGGTTAAAGTTTCATGACCTTATAAACAAACTCAGCCTTTGGCTTCATTCTCTATATGGTCACAAAACGTCTCAGTGACTTTTAATATCCTTATAATGAACAGCAGGGGGTACTTCATCCCATATATATAGATATTATAAAGTATCCATGAAACTCCCGGGTTAACCATATGAGAATAAAATGGCTCGGCACAGACTCCAGATAACGTGAAAGTTATTAAGTTAACATGGTCCATATGATGTGTTTAGGCTGCTGAAGCCGCGTTATTGAGCACATAACACTCTATGTGAAACTCTCGTTCTTTTGTACGACACATATTTTTCAATGTTTTTTTATTTTTTTCCCATTCTTTTAACAGGTGAGCGACTTTAAAAACAACCCTAGGCACTGAATCACATGGTGATGACACGCTGGTCATAGACAACATAACCAGACTCAAATAATGACATGGTAAATGTAGTAGAAAAAATAATAAACTACTTGTATCCATGCTGCTAGTTACTTAATAATAATAAATAAAAAGCCATAAAAACTGAATTCCTACACATCATATAACTGAATAGTGCATTTTAAGGAAAAACCTCATTTGATAAATCAGGTTAACATCACATACAAAATCGTGGTAGAATTAATGTATAAATACCAAAAGTGAATTTGAGCTATCTGTACAATGGCCTAGAACACGCATACGCGCTTGAAATGGAACAACACAGCAGCATAAATACAGCTGGAAAAACAATAATAGATGATAAAAAACAGCTTGCACCACAATGTATTAGTAAGAAAAAGTTATTATCTCAGCATAATATGATCAACAGGTGTGCAGGCACAAAGTCAAAGATGCTGACATGTCAATACTCAAAGAAATCAGAGATGAGAGGTATACCTAGGGTTGGAGAAGTACAAAGTGAAAATAATGCTAGAATTCTCGAGCAAGTGCAAATGGAAAAGCTAAAATAGAAAAAGTGCATAAGTGTATCAGTGTTAAAAACTAAATATGAACATAAAGTGCAGAAGCTAAGATGCGAAAATCGGAATCTATGAGTACATGAACCAGAATCCATAGAAATATTATAAAGTATGATTACACAAAAGGGAGGGTGTAACATACTGTACTGTAGCACTGGTGAATAGATCTCCTTCTTGTCCCGTGGCTCGGCTTGAACTGATTGCTACATTCTAACCATAAAAATCCTGAAAGAATGCTTTGATGAAAACATATATATGGTACAATTCAAGAACCTAAATACAATTCTACATCACACCCCTTCAGAAGTATATACATATAGATAGATGTAGACCAATAGTCAGTTCCATGGGCTCTCTTCTAGAAAAAAGTTCTCATTACATCGATGTGTTCCTGATGGAATATGTAATATCACTTCCTTCATACCTTAAGGATACTACAGCCTTCCTGAACAGACTGCAAGACATCAATTGGAATAACCACCAGATTATGATTACGATTGATGTAACTTCATTGTATACATCAATCCTCCACAAAGACGGTCTAACAGCAGTCATGAGATTCCTGAAAACAAGATCATTGAGCTTTTTGGAACATTCTGAAATAATTATGGACATGTTGAGCCATTGTTTATCGCATAATATCTTTCTCTTCAATGGGCAGATATTTCTCCAAAGACAAGGCATGACAATGGGGACAACATTTGCCCCAACTTATGCAAATCTATTCATGGAGGTCTGGGAAGAGGGTATTCTACAGAGCAGGTACAAGTCGAACATCAAATCTTGGGTGAGATATATCAACTATTTATATGGGAAGGAGATCTGTTGAGTCTTGAAGAATTCCTCCAAAGCTTAGACCAAAACGATTACAATATGTCGTTCATATCCACCTGTAGCAAGACACAAGTGATCTATTTGGATGTAGAAGTGGTTGTACAAAAATAGAAGCTCTGTACTAAAATCCACAGGAAACCGACTGCCACGAACAGCATCCTCCACGCAAACAGCGGACATCCACAACATCTGAAGTGGAGCATACTGTAAGGAGAGATGTTCTGCACTAAGAGGAACTGCTCAGAAGCCAGTGATATCGAGCAAAATCTAGAAGACACCAGTACTAGATTTCTGGCAAGAGGCTACCCATTGAATGTTATTGAAGGTGCCAAGAGTAGAGTGATGGAGAAACCAAGATCAGAACTACTAAATGAGCAAGAAGAGCTCGAAAATGATGACACAACTCGGTTTATCCTAGATTTCAATGTGGAAAATAGGTGCCTAAGAAACATCATAAAAAAGTACTGGAACATACTATTGCTTGATGAGTCATTAAAGAAGAAGTTACCATCAACTCCAAAAATAACATACAGGAAGGCTGCATCACTGGGCGATCTCCTGACACATAGTCACTTGGAAACAACCAGAAAAGAAAAAGGAACATGGTTAACAACTCCCAGATTTTGGAAACGTTCCAAATGTAAAGCCTGTGAACATGGATCAAACACACAATCGTATCTATCAATCAATCAATCAGAATAATTGTAGAGCGCGCCTCTTACCCGTTAGGGTCTCAAGGTGCTGAGGGGAAGGGGGGTGCTGCTACTGTTCGAAGAGCCAGGTCTTGAGGAGTCTTCTAAAGGCGAGTAGGTCTTGTGTCTGCCGTATGTGGGTAGGGAGGGTGTTCCAGGTCTTGGTGGCAAGGTAGGAGAAGGATCTGCCGCCGTAGGTCACACGTTGGATGCAGGGGACAGCGGCGAGGCTGGAGGAGCGGAGCTGGTGGGTGAGGGTGTGGAAGCTGATTCTGCTGTTCAGGTAGGCTTGTCCGGCGTTGTGGAGTGCTTTGTGTGCGTGGGTGAGGAGCTTGAAGGTGATCCTCTTGTCGACGGGGAGCCAGTATAGGTCTCTCAGATGGGGGTGATGTGGCTGCGACGGGGGATGTTGACGATCAGTCAGGCGGAGGTGTTCTGGATGCGCTGTAGTCGTTGTAGGTGTTTGGCTGGGAATCCTGCGTAGAGTGTGTTGCCATAGTCCAGTCTGCTGCTGATGAGGGCCTGTGTCACTGTTCTTCTTGTTTCGGTCGGTATCCACTTGTAGATCTTGCGGCACATGCGGAGGGTGTTGTAGTAGGAGAAGGGGACGGCGTTGACCTGCTTAGACATGGAGAGGGAGGAGTCGAGGACGAATCCTAGGTTGCGTGCCTGGTCGGTGGGTGTTGGTGCTGTTCCCAGTGTGGTCGGCCACCAGGCTGAGGGGGTGGGTCCGAGGATGATGACCTCCGTCTGGTCCAAGTTAAGCTTCAGACGGCTGCTCCTCATCCAGTCGGCGACGGCCTTCATTCCCTCGTGGAGGTAGGGTTTGGCGGTGTGTGGATCCTTGGTGAGGGAGAGGATGAACTGGGTGTCGTCAGCGTAGGAGATGATGTTGAGGTTGTGGTGGCGGGCCACTTGTGTGAGGGGGGCCATGTAGCTGTTGAACAGCATCGGGCTGAGGGATGAGCCCTGGGGGATGCCGCAGATGATGTCTGGGCTTCGGATCGAAAGGGTGGGAGGCGGACTCTCTGGGTTCTGCCTGAGAGGAAGGACGTGGTTCAGTCAAGGGCCTTTTCTTGGATTCCGGCTTCTATGCGGTGTGTCTTTAGAGTGCGATGGCAGACCATGTCAAAGCCGGCTGGCAGGTCCAGGAGGATGAGGGCTGATGTTTCGCCGTTGGCTAGTTGGCGCCTGATGTCGTCTGTGGCGGCGATGAGGTCTGTCTCCGTGCTGTGGTTGCATCTGAATCCGGACTGAGACGGGTCCAAGATGTTGTTGTCTTCCAGGTGACGGGCCAATTGCATGTTGACGATTTTCTCGATGACCTTTGCCGGGAGCAGGGCGATGGGCCGGAAGTTCTTGAGGTCCTTGGGGTCCGCTCTGGGCTTCTTGAAGAGGGCGTTGATTTCGGCGTGCTTCCAGCTTTCGGGAAAGTCACTGTTTTGGAGGAGATGTTGATGACCTTCGGTAGTTGGGGTGCGATGGCTTCGTCTGCTTTGTTGAATATGTGGTGTCGGCACGGGTCTGACGGAGATCCTGAATGGATGGAGTTCATGACCTTGCCACTCTCGTCGTCGTTGACGTTGGACCAGGAGGTCAAGCGGTTGGCGCTGGTGGTGTTGACAGGGGAAGTGGAGTCTGGCATGGTCGGGCGGTCGTGGTGTTGAAGCTGTTGTGGATGTCAGCGATCTTGCGGTGGAAGAAGATGGCAAGTGAGTCGCACAGTTCTTGTGAGGGCGGGATGTCGTTGGCGCTGGGGTTGGAGAGTTCTTTTAAGATGCTGAAGAGCTCTTTGCTGTCGTGTGTGTTGTTATCCAAGCGGTCTTTGAAAGAGGGTCTCTTGGCTAATCTGATGAGGTGGTGATGTCTGCGGGTGGCGTCCTTGTGGGCTGTGTGGTTGTCCGGTGTGCGTTCGTGGAGCCATATCTTCTCCAGTTTCCGGCATGTGCGTTTGGAGGTCTGGAGCTCGTCGGTAAACCAGGTGGCTCTCTTGCTGGTGTGGCTGTTGGAGGGTTTTTTGAGCGGGGCGAGGGTGTTGGTGCAGTCATCGATCAACAGTCTGAGGTTGCGGGCTGTGGCGTCTGGGCTGGTGGGGTCGGTGGGTAGGTTCTGGTCGAGGGTGGTGATTAGCTGGTCTTTGGTGACTTTGCTCCAACAGCGGCAAGGCAACTGTTGGGTGCAGTGGTGCGTGGTTGGTTTCTTGAAGGTGAAATGGATGCAGCGGTGGTCGGTCCAGTGGAGTTCGGTGGTGTAGTTGAAGGTGACGTGGGAGCCTGTGGAGAAGACGGGGTCCAGCGTATGGCTGGCGGCGTGGGTGGGTATGGTGACGAGTTGTCTAAGGCCGAGGTTGGCGATCAGGGTGGCGGAGTTGGAGTTGGCGTCGTTGTTCTCGAGGTGGAAGTTCAGGTCCCCGAGTAGGATGTCCGTGGAGGCGAGTGCGTGGGTGCTGGCGATGGAGTTGCTGAACTGAGCCCGGGGTCCGGTGAGTCTGTAGATGAGTATTCCTCCGAGGGTGGTGGTGGGGTCGGTGTGGAACCAGAAGTGCAGGTGTTTGGCGGTGTTGAGGGTGTCGCCTGCGTGGGTGGCGACCTTGAGGGTGGACTTGTGGACGATGGCTATTCCTCCTCTGATTCCGTTGGCGCGATCCCTGCGGGTGATCTTGTAGCCGTCCAGGATGGCTATGGCGATGTCGGGCGCCGGGGAGTCGTTCCACCGGGTCTCGGTCAGGAAGGCCACGTCTGGGGCAGAGGTGTCGATCAAATCCCAGAGCTCGACGGCATGTTTGCATGCGGAGAGGGTGTTGAGGAGTATGCAGCAGAGGTGGTTGGGTCCAGTCCTTGGAGGTTTGGTGGTTCTGTCGCAGGTGAAGCTGCAGGTGCGGCAGGAGAAGGGTCTGTGGGTCCGTTTCAGGGCATCCTGGAAGCAGGTGTGGTTTCGGCCGGTGTTGAGTGCGAGGAGGGTGGTGGCGTTGTATCGGAGTCTGGTGGCGTGGCATTTGCGGGGCCAGGGGTTCTAGCGCTGGGCGCGGTCCAGGCACGGATGGGCGCAGACGGGCTTGCCTCTGGCGAGCCTCCGGTATGCCAGCGGCGCGGCCGCACAGCAGCCGCCATTTAGGGCGAGAAGGGAGGAGCAGCTGGGAGCGGGCGGCGAATGGGATAGAGAGAGGACGGGGCCACAGGGGAGCAGCGGCGGGAACGGGACAGCTAGCATACAGAAGAAAAAAGGGGTGAGAAAAACAGTTTCAAGGCAGGCAGAAACAGAACACAAAAGAGGGGGAAAACAGTGTCAAAGAAGGCAGAAACGGGACACAAAAGAGGGGGAAATCAGTGTCACAGAAGGCAAAAACGGGGCACAAGAGAGGGGGATGAGCAGATTTACGAGCGAGTCCTCAGCAGCGGCAGCTGGGCAGAGGCACACAGGCGGAGCTGTGCGGAGGGGGAGCCACCTACCAGGAGGGTCAGGGGTCGCTCCCCCTCCGGCGTATCTACTGTCAAACGGAAAGAAGAAAAGGATTACTGCACATATCACATATGAATCTAAATACGTGGTATATGACTTAAAATGTCCTTGCAAAAAACTCTATGTTGGGAATACCATTAACAAATTAAAACTACGTATTTTCCAACATCTCCGAGCAATAAAAAATAAAGATCCGGCATATCCAATGGCAAAGCATTTCTCAGAAAAACATCAGGGAAATGTCCAAGGATTGAGATACTTCGGAGTTAAAATGATAAAACAAAATGAAAGAGGGGGGATAGAACCCTGGACCTCAGAAGAGCAGATTCTAAGTTAATTTTAGCACTGGGGACAGAAAAACCATTTGGCCATAATTTGGATGCTGAATTACATGTTCATCTATAAGAACTATGAAATCCATTTGTAGTGCAAACTTGCTCAGGAGTAATTAAGAAATAAAATGCTGAAGAGAAAAAAAACATCCCTGTAATGGTACCCGACCAAGTTAATGGACAAATATTTTTAACAGTGTAAAAATGTCACAAAACAATGAACTGTGGAGCAAGGATTTAAAATTGGCACTGCTGGGAGGTTGATGGAGAGAAGAGTTGATAAAAGAACATACAGCAGAGGAGAAGACTGTTTTTCAAACTTAGAAGTGCAAAAATCAAGGATTCAATAAGAACAATCAAAGGAATTGAAGAAATTCCCCAAAGGAATTCGGTTGACATTTTATTAAATTGTCTCTACTTTAAGAGCCTAACAAAATTCTGGGGAGAGACATTTTTTAATTGCGACTTTGCACAATATATTTGCACAATGCACTTGTGACTTTATCTTCTTGACTTTGAATAATATCTCATGAGAATTACAACCTTTTTTAGACAGGTTTTTCGCATTCCAATTTGCACAATGTACTTGAACAATGCACTTGTCATTTTTTTGCATGATCCTAAAAAATATTTCATGAGACTTAGCAGATGGACTTTTTAAACCTAATGATGTACAATATATTTTGCATTTAGCACATGTCACTTTTCTCTCCAGATAAAAATGGAACCTTAGGATCTCTTTGGGTGCTATTGATTTTACCTTTGGTACCTTGATTTTTAGCCACATTCTGCTTTTAGTTTGTCCTTTGGTATGTATAGAATCTGGATCATTAGGATCATACATATAAGGTACTTTACAGAGATGAGAATGATCTTACATTTTTCAGAAACACCCTTAAGTTCCTCTCCCATCCAAAATGGATAAGATTCCTGCCAGCCGTGTAAAACACCCTAGTATTTTTACGATATTTAATTTTCTTGCTTCCCTCTTTATCCTACCTTCTTTCCTGACACAGTAGAATAGAGAAACAGGCTGTTAGAAAAACCTCATTAAGTTTCTAGAATTAGTTCTAGTACTTTACTGGCAATGTCGCAAAAAATGCTTAAAACCATGGAAAAATATGAATATTTGTGAAAATGTAAGATGAAAGAGAAAAAAGGGGAGCTACTATCAGTTAAATTACCAATTTTAGAATGTGGGTTAATAGTCTAGTCTATTTTAAATGAAAACAAACAAGGGATCTTTGCACTTAGTCATTTTAAATAGACTGATTAGATGGTGGGACTCTATGGTCCAGTTGAAGGCATCTGCCGATACGCATCAACCATCCTGTTTGTTTTGCACATGGTGTTAAAGGAATAAAAAAAGTACCTCAAGAAAACTGCTGTGGACTCTCTGTGCCGTGGATACTCTGGTGGGAACCTTGCCGAGTTGTTTTGAAGATTATATATATAAATATATATATATATAAATATATATATATATATATATATATATATATATATATATATATATATTTTTTTTTTTTTTTTTTTCACCAAATTGCTGCAAAAGCGATCCTCGACCTTACAACGCTGGTGCCGTTGGTGGCAGCAGCCGCCACACTTTATTCGAACCTGCTTCCCATCCGCCTCCAATAGCTGGACACAGAAAACGGCACACCAGGAAAATCCAGCACAAATCCTTTTATTGTGCACTTATGGAACAAGGTACTTGTTCCATAAGTGCAAAATAAAAGGATTTGTGCTGGATTTTCCTGGTATGCCGTTTTCTGTGTCCAGCTATTGGAGGTGGACGGGAAGCAGGTTCGCATATATATATGTATATATATATATATATATATATATATATATATATCTTTATATATATATATATATTGCTGCACATTCCTACTTACATTTGCGAGTTCGGAAAGAATGGCTGGCACACTGGTATCCAAATTAAAGATTTATTGACACCAAACCCCCCTCACCCCAACAGACGCGTTTCGCCTTTGCAGGCTTCGTCAGTGTTACGTTAGTGCAAAATACATGTCGCCATTTTAAACCATTAGCCAGTTGAACATTGTCATGAAAATAGAGAAAGGGCTACGGGCATGCGAAGAAATGGAGGCCACCTTGTAATGTGCAAATTGCATGAAAATACGTGGCTAGCAATGGTGACTTAAGATAAAGTGCATAGTGCTTATTAAAAACATGTAACGTAAATCAATTATTTCATAATTCTCAAACACAGTAAAGTTCATTAAAGCCAATAAATCTGTTCTTCCAAAAATGTTTTTTCATATGAAGATTATATTCACAGTGTCTCTTATGGACATTTGACCCATAAAGTGCAGAATTTTTAGGAAGAATAATTTCCTATTTCGCATGATGTTAGTTATTAAGCCCTGGATGGGCAATTATACTAGCAGCACAAACACTTTTTATCATGACATGCAGATTAACAGAGAATTAGACTTATTATTTTGAGATGATCTTAAATCATATTCATCCTATTATTAAATATGTCAGTTTCTGTACACAGTTCATAGGTGAACCCAAAGTTCTTCATTATTGTTGAGTCCCCACGGAGTCATGGTTTTAACACTGATGATATGCTTTGACTCAAGGATGCGTAGGGACTTGTCTCTGTCTCCACCCCGCTCTAGTTTGGGCGCCTGGTCAATACAGTAAAAACTAAGTTTCTCCCAGTTACTTTGATGATGTTCGGCAAAATGGCAGGCAACAGGGTATGTTTTATCCCTATTCGTAATTGCCCGCATATGTTCTAGGATTCTTAGTTTTGCAGGTTTTATAGTGCTGCCAATGTACCGCAGCTTGCAGGGGCAAGTGAGACAGTAGACGGTATATTCTGAGTTGCAATTGAGCAACTGTTTGATTTTTATATTGGGTTTCTTATCACCTGTGCAATTTGGGTACTCTGACATTTTACTGCTAAATCTGCATGCCTTGCATTTAAGACAAGGAAAAAAGCCAGTTGACCTAGATAATTTGATGGGTTGGGTTATTGTTTTGAAATGACTGTGGACTAGATGATCTGCCAGAGATGGACATCTTTTGTATGTAATCAATGGTCTTTGCGGCAGATTCTTTTTAAGGATCTTGTCAGCGGTGAGTATATGCCAAAAATATATATATATATATATATATATCCAGCTCCAGGTTACCCCTCAATTTGAAACGCTCTTGCACGATGTTTCAAGAGCAATTCCTTTATTGGTAAAATGCCGTGCGCCGATGAATCCCACAGCTCGTCGAATAGCCTTAGGCGTTTCAAAGCCTTTCGGCTCCTTCCTCAGAGGCTCGACATATGCTTGAACAGGCACACCTTCTTAAAGGATACCACGCCCTCCAATGGGCTAAGACTTCTGGATCTTGAAGTGTGCCTGTAATTTCCACCCTGTGTGGGCGCATTTCATTTTTGATGCTTCTGTGCGTGGAGGCCCATTGAGGGCTTTTTAGAAACAGCAAAAATGACGTGGGAGTCACCGGCGCCTGGTGGAAAGCAGCTCCTGTATAGAGCACTCTCAACACCAGCGACACTCTTTAGAGATATATATATATATGCATGTGCTCCTTTGGCGTTCCATTTACAAGCACCACATGCAGCGGCACACGGCCAAAAGACAACAACACCTATTCAGGTAAGATCTTTTCTTCTTTATTTTTGGTTTCATTGTTCTAATTTTCTCCATATATTGGTCACTACACAATTTCATGCTCCATACCAGAATGGTCCAACGCGTTTCAGCGGATAACCTTCTACTGGGTCACTTGTGTAGTGCATTGTGGTTGATTTAATACTTGTCCTTTCTCAATGTTGTTGACACTTAAAGAACAGCTAGACCAGAACATTTTATCTCGTATGTTGGCTGTAGTCATCCACCATTTTCAATTGGCAACATCATGTTAATATCATGCATTCAATTATCCATATGATTTTATGTTCTCTATTTTACTTGTGTTCTCATTTATTCTCTTCCTGTTTTTCCCCTTTTAGTTAATTAATGTATTTCTTTTTTCTTTCTGATGTATACTACATCCTTTTTATCTCTTTTCAATTCCAATACAATCTTCATCTAAAATAAAGGGTAATCTCAAGTACAAGAGATCTAAAGTGCAAGGTGATGATGATTCATATTGCCGCTACAATTTGCTCTGCATCTACAGTCTTATACTTCTCCCTTAGAGTTATAACAAATTCCCTTTCATGTAATTTCTCCGCACCATATACTTTTTCAAGGAATACACGATATGGTAATAGCAGCATGATATTAAAATGCAACGTGCAAAAAGATTTTTGCCCTATGTAAGGAAAACACCTTCCCCGAGTGTTATAACACTATGTATATATGCCGTACAAATTGAAGTACACGCGGAACAATAGAACATGATATTTGGAGAAAATGTAATAATAAACACACATTCTTTTATTTATTAATAAAGAATGACCCACTCAAAGCTTAGCAATAACATTACATTCTATATTCATAAACCCACACTCGCTCTCATGATAAATCGATGATATAGTGATCGTGCTGCTCGAACCTAAATTCACCCAACCTGTTGTGCACTGCTCATGCCCGCACCAAGGACATCATTGATGACATAATTGTTTCAACATCGTTAATATGCGTTGCACTATGGTGTAAGAGAAGATAGTACAGGAAACTGTAGAAGAGCGCACTTTCTAACTCCAATAATCTAAACATAGAGGTGAGGCTGGACCACCATGACCATGCTTGATTCTAAAGGATACTAAAATGTTCCTTTTCTAGTTTGAGTGGAACACCTTGTTTGTTCCACTCCACCTTAAGTCTTAGGGTTTCCTTTGGCCCTAGGACATTCATTCTGCTACATGATTGCTGAGTCCAGACTTTTCAAATCATTTGAGGTCACATTTTAACCCGGCTACTTAGTCCCACTTTCCCTATTTCAGTTTGCTAAGTCAGAATCCTGACTGTGATAGGACACTTTTCGGATTCAAACGTGAAATTTGGTATTCCTAGGGATCCCTTTTGTGGCACTACATGAACTCCAGTATTCCCCTTCTCAACATTAGCACTTGAGAGGAGTTGGGGCGGTAACTGGTCTCCCCCTCGGTCTCCCCCTGAATCTTGTCTGATGATCCAGACAGTCACAGTATTCCAGTGGCTCACCTTAGCCAGACCTAGAACTTATAGGCACCCAGTTGTTTGGCTCTCAAAAGCATCTCTTTTGACTTTTCTAGGTTAACCTGTTTGTTTTATTGCAGGGATCTTGCTCTTAGAAATTAACTATGCTTGGAACCACAAAACCTCAGTATCGATGAGTCAGAATCCTAATAGTTATAGTTCCTCACTTGCTCTCCTAAACTTACCAGAAAATCAAGTAAATTGGCACCCCATCACACAACACTCTAGACCTTCTCAGTGATTGTGGTAACAGGACACACCTTTTCGCTATTCTCACTCGTATTCTTCCGCAATAAAATAACCAGGAGACACGAAGGAAGTTAATAATATTTATTTAAACTATTGTGCTCTGAAATGCAGTATCCATGCCAGAATTAGTAAATAAATGCACAGTAAAAATACTGATAGTAGGACCATAAAAAGCCCTGTCATTTTATAGGACAGGAGAACCTAAACCTCTCCCCGCTTCTGAAGCTAACTTATTATATGTCAAAGATCTCTGAGATTGCTGGCAGACCCGTACCTTAGCATACACAGATGAATGATCTACATCTCAGCAGATGCAGTGCTCTTCTCTCAGAACTCTTGTTTCATGTGTCTTGTTTGTGCTCATCTATATGATAAGATATCTGTTCACATAAACAACAGCTGCCTTATTGTGTTATGTCTAGGTGCTAGTGACTGGGCAGAAAGAATAACAAGGGACATTGTTGCTTGACCTTGTCTATGGTATTCAGACAAAATCCCCCCAAAAAACCAGAACATGAAAACATATGCAGGTTCCGTGTGAATGTACAATGTGGCACAAAAGAAAAATGTGCTTATATAATAACATGTGCAAAGAAAAATGATGCCTACAACCTGCACAGTTAGGCTAACAGAGAAAACTACAATGGGCCATGCAGAAAACACATCACCCTCCCTTTGGTCAGGATACTTGCACTTGCAAAGATACTAGATTTGATAAATGCAAGCAGAAAGTAAGAACACTCAAAGCCATGCTCCAGAAAAATGAATGACTATAAAATGAAAAAGAAAAGAAAACGTCAATTTGGAAAGCATTATCAAATCAAAGTGATTCGGAGGAATCCATAATATTACTTGCCATTTCATAGGCCAAAGACTCCATGAAGAAATCCGACTCTGCACATAAAGATTGGTCCACAGCTCAAGTCACGAGCTCCAACGAACAAACAAGCTCTCCTGTCTCAGCTGATGCTGAAACAGTTACTGAGCAACTTGCATCTGTGTTAAAAGTCAAACCTTGCATTGTGTAGAAGTTGCAAGCCCAAAGGACAGTTCTGAAAATGAGTCGCTAAGGGACTCATCAGCAGTCCAAAGTCCAATACAGTGGGTGTCTGCAAAGCTAGGCATATATCCAGTGCCCATACGAAGGGACACCAGATGCAGTGGAACACTGGTTGCATGCAGGTAAACCAGGCAGGTCGAAATGTCAAAGACTAATCAAGATCCAGTTCATGTAGAAAAAGCATTCTAAAGATTTGATTCATGCGCTCATGGTAATGTTGGAGCAATGCCAGTTCAGGAGCGTCCACAAAAGGAGCATCCATTGTGGAGAAACAGAAAGAGGATGAGAATGCGGCAAATGAGAAATAACAGCAACGGGAATCCCTCAAATTTACTAGAGAAAATGTAGTGGATAAAAGCTGGTATCATTCCAGAGACAGTATGAAAAGAACTAACGAGGCTGGAGTTTACGACCTTAAAAAAGTGGGCAAGGCCAGCCGTACTAGAGGCATTAAAGATTTTATGTACTAATTCTCTGAAATGAAGGAGAAGGTTAGTGTTTAACAATGACTGTATTTCACTGGAAGTTGTAGCCACCTGTATCTTGAAGGTCTCGTGAGCCTATTTAACAGCTACTTTTTGCTGAAACAATAACGCTTTGAGTATGTTTAGTTTGTTGAAGTCTGCCATCAAAGTTGGAATGGAAGGCAAGCTATTTACAGTACTATGCGGAGGAGGAAACAAGACTTTGTTGCAACAATTGAGTAAAAGGGAAACTGACATAATATACCGGACTCCACCCACATTTCGCAATAGTCTTGGGGGCATATTATCAAGAACGGCGTTAAAATTATCGCCACTTTAGCGGCAGGAACCGGCCAATAAAGCGGCGATAATGGGCTTGATAATATGCCGTTGAGAATTCCAATAGAAGACTATGTTCACACCAGAACATGGGCTTCTATGGGAATTCACAAGGGCATATTATCAAGCCCATTATTGCCGCTTTAGCGGCAGTTTCCTACAGCTAAAGCGCAGATCATTTTAACGCCGTTTCTTGATAATATGCCCCTAGATCATTAAGCATGAGAACTCCCGTTAAAGAGCACCGTAATGAAGGGAAAAATTGCAAAAAACGGGATTCCCTTTAAATAACAAGCTCAATTTGGTGCTGAAGTGTAGCACACACTGTGAATTTTACATGTTTACAAACAGGTGAATATCCGACAGTGGAGTCACATTTTTCACCAGTGATGAAAACTTCCCTGTCACTACGTTCACAACGATAAGCAAAGGGGAGTGACCATACTTCATGTATGTAACTGCTAACTAGGGGTTTGTATCTAACAACAGGAAAAGTGTTTCATGCAAGATGTGAATTGAAATGTCAAAATAGTTGTGAAATAACTCCATGTATTTACCATACCTGCGAAGGTATTTCAGCTATAGAGAATGGATGCGGATCTACATTTTTTAATGCAGCACTGTATATGTCACGTCTTTCATGGCCATCAGTTGTTGTTTACGTGAATCAGTACAATTCAAGTAATGCCATGGAAGGCGTCCATTTTTAAGTGTTTGAAGCTCCAGCTAATCTGCACAATAAATCTACACAATGTCGTTTTGGTTATAAATATGAGATGGCAGCGCATTGATAATATTATTGACAACAGCTGGCACTTTGTCCAAATTGTCTTCATCTCAAACGTGCAGCAGCTTCCATTTGGGACACTTTGCAAATTTCATTATAAGTAGCATATATAAATCTTTTAGAAAGTGGGGGTTTTGGACCCAAAAGAATATTGGATACATTCATGTCCTCATACAGAAGAGAAAGATGTTGTTTTACTGCAAACAGTGTGGAATGTTCCAAACGTTGTTGACATAACTTTCTTTCTGAATAAGTGGGAATGGTACCAGAATGTGTTAACTGAGGGTATCGGGCATCAAGTCTACTTGATTAGAACCCAGGTGTGGAATTAAGAAAACAAGCTTGACAACCATTTATGTCTACTGGCCATAATAACCACCCACCAGGATTGAAAAAGAAGAATTAAATGTACCATTCTGCACTGTGCTATTTAATTGTTCTTCTGTGTAACTAATAAGATTCAGCTAATTGTCAAAATGGGCAACAGAGGGACTGGATGGGGCATTCATTTCTTTAATTTTTGCTAGTGCTAAATAAGTAGTCTGCTGAATTGTTTCTTTCAGAAAAAATCATTTATGAGGGAATTATGCAGGCTCGAAACAATGTCTTTGTGCCTTGAACCTGCCAGGACTTCGTCTCCCAAATCGATGCCAGATCAATAGTGTTCTTGGAGTAATTATAACCTTTAAGGACCAATTGATAAACAAACAAGTTAGCATATATATGCTTTGTTTGAGAAAGCATATATTTCTTTGGTGGTGTTTGAGTTAGTTTGAAATAATATGAAATGAGGTCTGCAGCGTTATATCCAGTGAAATAAGTATATTTGTCTTTTTGTTTTTTGGAACTTTCTGGAGGTGGAGTTGGACAATGCTTCCTTGGGGTATAGTTCAAATGGGGACTCTACCAGTTCTATGTAGGAAATGGTGTCCATATTGATGATAGCAGAACACATCAGCATAGTTAGGTATAAGTCTTCTGATTCAAAAACAGTATAATGTCCTAATTCTGAAAGCATCGAATTTACAGTGTCAACATTCCAATCATCTGAATGTTACCCAGGTACTATCATATCACCCATGGAAACTTTGAACACATATGGTAACTGTGGGATCTCCGTCGGACCGAGTATGTTAAAAGGAACTTTATGCCCAACAAATCCATCAGTCACTGGAATGGCTGAAATGTTAACGAGGGAAAAGTCACTTCTCATTTTATGCGATCAAGAATGGAGGGCCAACACCCCGTCGAGCAGTTCTTTAGCAGAACATTCCCAGGGGATAATGACCATTGATCAGTTGGACAAAAAAGAGTCATAAATCCAATCCAAAAGAACAAGACAACCAAGGAGAGTATGATCCAGAAATATATCCAAAGAGAGACTAGAAAAGTGCATTTTAACCTTGAAATAAAAACACAAATCTGTGCTGGAGGTATGTACAAAATGTAAGAACGGTCAGAAGAAAAATTTTCTTGAGCCATCTGTAATGTAATGTAATGTAAGTGATATTTATAGAGTGCACTGCAACCCATCAGGGCATCCTGGCGCTAAAGAGGGAAATACAGTTATAAACAGCTATGACATGAACAGATCGATATTAAATTCTGGGAAAGAGACAGGTTTTTATTTAATTACGAAAAGGCAAAAGATCTTTCATCTGTCGCAACACCAGGGGTAGCTTATTCCAAAGTCTTGCAGCAGCAACACTGAAAGCTTGTCTCCCCAGCTTAGCTCTTCTAGTCAGGGGTACTTTCACCCAGTTAGTTGAAAAAGACCGAAGGCAGCGAGGGGGGACATACCATCAAAATTTACTCTGCAATGGTATGGGACCCAATCCATGCAGTGCCTTAAACACAACGCAATGGTATTTAAAATGAATCCTCTGCACTATGGGAAGCCAGTGCAACTTCGCAAGGGCCTGAGAAGAGGAAGATTCACGGGGGCGTGTCAAAGCCAGATTGGCTGCCATATTCTGAATTCTCTGCAGTCTCCCAATTAAAAACTTGGGAGACTCTAACAATAGAGAATTACAGTAATCCAACCTGCTCAAGATCACTCTCATAACTACCAAGGAGCGTGTTTGAGCAGGGAGCAGAGGAAGAATTTTCCTCAAGCCCTTAATGGGGGAAAGCCAATTCCCCACGGTTTTATTAACGTGTTTTTCCAAGGTCAACTTCTCGTTGAATGAAACTCCCAAATTGCAAACTGACTTAGATGGTAACAACAGGGGATCAGCAGGAATGGGCCAGAAGTCGGCTGGAAGGGAATAGGGCACTCTCCCACCCTCAGTGCAGAGGATTTCAGTTTTACTTGCATTAAATTGCAGATAGTTGTTTCTTAACCACTGAACAACATTCTGCATACATACATGGCGCATTGTTTACGCTGCTGCTGCATCACAAAAGTGACGCAATGGCGGCGTAAAAGTGTCGCAAGGGGCTTGTAAATCTGCCCCTTGGTCACAGATGAACTTCATTGAAACACAGTATGCTTTAGAAGCGAATGCCTGGCTTTGGTCCGAGTGAAATGCCCAGCGGGAATATGTCCCGATAAAGACTTGAAAGTCTTTAATAACAGTCCAAGTGTAAGTCAAGCACTGTGGCCAAACCCAGAGAAATCTAGAGCAGGAATCAACTGCAACCAAAATATATTTGAATGCAGTATCAAAAATTAGAGGACTGCAGTGATCCAGATTAATACAGACAAAAGGCTAGTTGGAAATAAACAGATGTGTCTGTGGTGGACAAGACACAGTGGAACTGTTGATTTGTTGACAGCTGACACAAGTTAAAACATATTTTATGGTTTGTTGGTATAAACCTAGCTACCAATAGCGTTGCTGTAAGAGCAAAATGGTGGCAACCACATCGGCATGCACCAAAGCTATACTTTCATGTGCAGGTGCAATTAAATAATTACAAAACAAATAGGTCATTTAAATTATGGTAATAGTTGGAACGAACAACCTTCAGTAAAGGGGTGCCGATTTAAGAAGCACTCATGGCAGTCAAAATACTTTTGAATGGGTTACCGCTGCAATTATAGAACTGGCTACCGCAAATTTGGCCACTTTGTCAGCCATTGAATTCCGAACAGAGTGTGCTCCCACACATTGATGACCCAAAGTATGTATTACATGAGCTAGTGGCAAATGATCTTTAAAGTCTACCACCTTAACCCAAAGCAACTTGCGCTTGATTGTGCTGCCTTTAGAATCTCTGAAGTCATTTTGCTTCCAAAAATGTAGATTATCATTAAAAGATTGTACGCAGTAATAAGAATCCCACACTATAAGTGTCGGAAATCCAGGATCTGTATTTTCAAGTGCAAGTAGTTAAGCATTCAATTCAGCCAACTGTTCAGTGCAGTTTCTAAGAGATTGCGTGAGAATAGTTTGTGGGGGAAAGACACCATCAGAAATAGTGCCTAGAATAATGGCGCATGCAGCAGAATATTTCTGCTTAGAACCGATATGATGGATCGATATTGATCAAAAGGCAGAATTGAAGAAGGCAAAGGATAAACATGTTTAATTGAAAAAATTGTTGTGTTCAAGGATGGAAAGCTTTGGTGGTAGCCTCTAAGACAGGCAAAGGAAAAACAACAGTTATGCGTTTACCTTGAGCAAGTGGCCATTCCTGTTGGATGGCCATTTGTACAGCTTTGAGATTTTTTTCATTAGAAGCAAAATGATGAATATAAATGCGATTTACATGCAATCTGAATCGTTTCACCTTTGTTGAAGTTATGTATGTGAATCCAATTCCAACTGGCAAAAGACGGATAACCAAGTTAGTGGTATAAACATATGTATGCAGACTATGTGTTTCATGTAAATCAGACTGCAAAGATCTGAGTATATTGGTGTGTTCAGGAGTCCAAGAGGAGAATGCGGGCTGCAAAGACTCCAGAACTGTTCTTACATCCCATAGGATGTCAGGCATAGTATCCTTGAAAGCAGAGGGCGCTAAATGCAAACCAATTTCCACCCTTTAGAGCCAAACTGTGACTGAAGAAACCATTGGAAATACCCATGATTGTTTTATATTTTCTACAGATGATTTTATTAATCAGTACCATACAAAGCACGTGTATGACTATTCAAATGTCTGTAATCTATAACAATGCAAGAAAAATGATACAGTTTTAAAACAGGAAAAAGAAGATTGTTCATTTGTGATAGACAGGTCTCAATTACTCCCTGGTACTCTAGTTGGGAAAGAATGTCCTTAACGGGTGCTTTCAAATCTGGTTTAATAGGATACTGTAGCTTACCTTGGGCGTAGACTGTATAGCAATAACATGGCAAGGGGACTTCTTATCCCAACCAGTATGGGTATGATAAAGTGCAGGGGTCAAAGCGCTAGTCCATTCAGAAGCATAAACTTGTTTGAGCTCGTCCACAACAGGGTGGGAAAATGAAGGGAGGATGACATATTTTTCCTGGGCGCACACAAGAATATAAGGTGCGGGCCAATCAGGCTCCGCCAAGAGAATATCATAACATGTAGTTAGATTGTCCCAGAAGATTGCTTAAATGGTGCGTTTACCATTTATTTATTTATTTAATAATTAAGGAGTTTTATATAGCGCTAGCCAGACCCGAAGGTGTCGGAGCATGTTACAACACTTAGTTAAAAGGAAAACACAAATTATAGCAGTGAAACCACAGGGTGCAGTAGAGGGCTTTGCGCGTTGTATAATGATAGAGGGAAAGTTTCATAGTCTCGTAATAGTGATCACAGTTGTTCAAGTCATTCAACCTTCCAATCCAGGGGGATGGTGTGTAGTAGTCGGGCTAGGTGTGAGGTAGAGGTCTTGGTTATAAAGTGTCATAATGCAGTGATGTGCATGATTGTGAGTTTGGGTTTTGATCTCTCCATTTGGGAAGGAACGATTGAGGTAGAGGTCTTTGAGCTGCCTTTTGAATTTTTCTAAGGAGCGGATCGTCCTGATATGGACTGGGATGGAGTTCCATATTTTGGGCTCATTTCCAGAGAAGGATCTGGCTGCAGTTTTTTGTTTGCAGGTTTTCGGTGGGATGAGTAGTAGAGTATTGGAGCTCGTGAGGTTCCTTGTCTTACCGGCTTTCGTGAGTTTGGAGGCCAGGTAGGTGGGTTTCCCTATGTGGGAGCTTTGTGCGTGAGGCAGGCAGTTCTGAAACAGGCTCTTCATTCAACTGGGAGCCATTTAAACTCTCTGAGTGCGGGCGAGATATGGTTGTATGTTTTTTACTCCGGTGACCATTCTTGCAGCTGCATTAAGAGTTGATCGGAGGGGAGCTTGGTGAGATTTAGCTGTGCCTGTGAGGGTA
This sequence comes from Lissotriton vulgaris, assembly GCF_964263255.1. Taxonomy (NCBI): domain Eukaryota; kingdom Metazoa; phylum Chordata; class Amphibia; order Caudata; family Salamandridae; genus Lissotriton; species Lissotriton vulgaris. Next base: position 169,370,565 of record NC_141687.1, on the reverse strand, counting down.
GCATTCCCGTAGTCTAATCTGGAAAGTACCAGGGATTGAGTTGTTTGTTTGAGGTCGTTGGTCGGGATGAAGGGTTTTATCTTATTGAGTAGTTTCAGGTTGAAGAAATCGCTCCTAGCAGTGTTCTTGATGTGTTTGTCCATGCTTAGTTTAGGGGTCAGGGTGATTCCCAGCGATTTGATGGAAGCGGCCAGGGAGAGATTGTTGTTGAGAGCATCAATCGCTTTTAGCCATTCTGCGACTTGGGGGTTCTCCGTTTTGTTAGAAATAAGAAGATTTCCGTTTTGTCTTGATTCAATTTCAGGTGATTTAGAGAGAGCCAGTGTTGGACTTCTCTAAGAGTATCATTGAGTCTCCGGATGTCTTTGATGGAGGAGGTTTTAAGATAAATCTGGGTGTCGTTCGCAAAGAGGTGGAAGGAAATGTTGGATGTTTTGAGTATAGTGGTGAGGGGTTCCATGTATATGTTGAAAAGTTGCGGGCAGAGGACTGACCCTTGGGGGACTCCTCTGTTGACAGGATGAAGGTCTGATGAGAAGTTTTGATTTTGACTCTTTGAGAGCGATTCTGGAGAAAGGAGCCGAACCAACATAAGACCATCTCTTCAGCCCCTTTCTTTGAGTACCTTAATGAGTAATTGATGGTTGAACGTATAAAAGGCTGATGATATGTCAAAGAGGATTAGTAAGGAGCATTTGTCTTTATTGAGGGACCTGTGTATATCAAATATGATATTGAGGATCGTTGTTTCCGTGCTGCACCCTTTTCTGAAGCCAGATTCGGGGGGATCCAGGAGGTTGATGTTGTCCATGTGTCGCGCCAATTGAAGGAGAACGCATTTTTCCATTGTCTTGGCCAGGAGAGGGAGTTTGGAGACAGGTCTGTAGTTGTTCAGATCTTTTGTGTCCACTCCTGGTTTTTTCAGTAAAGGAGTGACTTGGCCAACTTTGAGGCAGTCCGGAATGACTCCAGAGCTCAGGGAGCTGTTTATGATCCTGGTCCAGAGCGGTGCTAGGGAGAATTTCAGCTTCTTGGCCAGTTGGGCAGGAATCGGGTTCAAGGCATGTGAGGAGGGTTTAGAGGTGGAAATCAGTTTGACTATCTCTATTTCCGAAACGGGGTTGAATGATTTCCACTGAGGGTTGAATGATTTCCACTGATTAGGGGGTGATTGGGTGTGTTGCCATCTGCTCTTGGGGCTGGGATCCTATGAACGAGGTTGTGGTTAGAGACCAAGGAGAGCTCATCACCTTCAATTTGAATATCTAAAGGGTATAGTCTGTCCGGGGTGAAAAAGTGGGTGTCCATGGTTTCTACTACAATAAATGTTTCAATTGCTTTCACTACCAGAAATTGGTTGGGATTCCGGCGTATATTCTGCGTTGTCAAGGAGAGCCACCACCCATGCCCTGTTGAGGAATAGTGTTCTCAATGTCTATGGCATATTTCACTGTTGAAACCGCAGCTTTCTTTTTCTGAAAAGGGGGTGTTTGTATGGGGGAGTTTTAACCTCCTTTTTAATCTTGACATCAGACGAGCATTGTGTTTTCTATTTCATTTGCACAAACTGTCCTTGTCCGCGATCATATCGCCCTCCTCTGTTGGTCAGATGGGTCCTGAAAGGAAATGGGAGAATGGGGACCAGGAATCTGATGGCAATCAGGAGTTTTCATTTTTGTGCGATCACGAAAATCATATCGCATCTCAGAAGAGTTGGGGGGTGTAGAAGCTCTGCATTGTTTAGGTTTTTCTTGTTGCTGTTTTGATTTGTCCCATGGTTTCCTAGGAAACTCACGGGCAGGTCTGGCATCCTTGTCAGAGCTAGGCTTGCTAAGTGGTGGTACAGAAGGTCTGGTCCCCAAACTATTACGTCCTAAAGAAATTTTTACTCCTTCACCCTTAACATTAGAAAGAATCATTTCGGAGACGACAGGGACATTTCCCATGAGTTTCTTCCCCAAATCGAGGGCAGGACTTGCCCCATACTCAATCTTTGTCTGAGGATGTTTAGTAGACCTGTCATCGAGGAAGTGCCATGACAAAGAGTGTATACTCCGGCAAAAATAGGACCCCAGATGTTGAAGTCGGCAAGAGGGGGAAGCAGACCATTGGGTAAGCACATAGTAAGAGTTCTGTGCTTGTCTTGTGGATCCGTGAGGGAAAACACAGCTTCAAGTTGATCTATTTCTTGGGCAATCCGGAAGGGTATTCCTTCATAGTTCATGGATCGCTTGCTCATAACTGATTTAACAATTAGAGGACTAATAACATGAGCAGCAGGCACCTGTGGTTGTCCCTGTAGGGCAACTCTAGCTGGTCCTGCCAGCAAGGCATGTGCAGTAAATTGGGTCATGTGCAGTGGCGGGTGGAGAGAGAGGGGGAGTGCGGGTGCAAGAGCAGAGGAGGCGTTATTAATATTTTTTTAAAGAACTTACCTTAAGCTGCTGGCCATCTCCATGTTGCGTCGCACCTCCTGTGCTCTTCACCGTCCCAGCAGCCCCTGGGACAGACTCCTTATGCAATCCCTGCGCTGCTCTCATCTTATGAGAGGAGCACAGGGATTGGCCTGAACGGGCTGAAAAGGTGCTCTGCTCAGGACTGGGAGTCTCTAGGGTCTCCAGCCTGGCTGTTCAATACAGCTAGTTTGGAGAAACATAAGTGCTCATGTGTGTTTGGCCGGCCTGAGACTGCCAGCCAAGCACACTTGAGCACTTAGAAGTGCACATAGCACTCCTCCTCCCATGCCTCATCCCTGCCCCTCCGTGCATGTGCTGGCTCGGAGCCGGCAAATGAAAAATAAAATGACAATAAAAGATTGTTTTATTTGCACCTGCTGGCTCTGAGCCAGTCAATGGGGCAACGCACCTCCACCATGGTGGAGGAGCCGCTGCTGGTCAAGCTTTGATATAATACAACAACATTGGACAAAGCACTTTTTTCAACTAAATGAATATACACCATATTAGGATAAGGAGTGTAGCTCACTAATGCTGGCCTTATGGCCCCTTCAGTACTTAAGGGACCCATTCTAACAGTCGCACTGATGTGGGGTATGGCACCAATAAACCAAATCTGGTGCTCCCAGATCCTAAGTGGAATCTCAGTAAGAGCATATGGCCCATATGCAGCATGAGCTGGTATTACCTGATATTCCACTATTCTTTTGGTGGACTTGCTCCTTTCACAGCGCAGTTCCGTCTGGTAGCTGCTGCTGACCCGGAGGATAGGAGTTCCAGGCCCTCCTCCACCTGCAGGCTCCTCCCTGCGCCTTATCCCTGGTGGTGCAGTGTAGGACCGTCATTGCTCTGCTGCTTGACTGCCCTTCTCTCTCTCTTTCTGCTTTTCTCCCTCTTTATTTTCTTCCTTCCTCTGCCGTTTTTGGCTTTTGCTTTACTTTCCTTTTTCCTGTTTTCTCCATCGTCGCTACTACCGCTACGGTCCCCGTGGTCCTGCCCTCCTTCAGAGACCCTATCCACATTTACCCACCTCTCTGGTAGCTGCTGCTGTCTCCATTGCTGCTACTGATTCGGAGGTCAGGAGTAAGAGGCCCTCCTCCACCCGCAGGCTCCTGCCTGCGCCTCATCCCTGGTGGTCCAGTGGTAGAGAGTCACTACTCTGCTGCTTGACTGACCTTCTGTCTCTCTTTCTGCTTTTCTCTTTCTCTCTATGTACCTCCTGCCTATGCCTCGTTTGGCTTTTGCTTTTGCTTTTCTTTCCTTTTTCCGGTTTTCTCCTTTAGCACCCCTACAGCCTCACTCACCTCCAGTGACCCTTCCCATGTTTGCCTGCCTCCCAGCTCTCGAGCCCCCCGCAGCACTATTTAATGGCGGCCGCTGTGTGGTGAAAGTGCCGTCCACTAATCTTTTGGTGGACTTGCTCCTTTCATGGCGCAGCTCCGTCTCATAGCTGCTGCTGTCCCCATTGATGCTCCTGACTTGGAGGTCTGGAGCTCGAGGCCTTCCTTCACCCGGACGGCTCCTGCATGTGCCTCATCCCTGGTGGTCCAGTGGTTTGCATCACTGCTCTGCTGTTTGACTTCCCTTCTTTCTCTGTTTCTGCTTTCTCTTTCTCTTAATTTTCTTTCTGCCTCTGCCTTTTTTGGCTTTTGTTTTTCTTTCCTTTTTCCTGTTTTCTCCTTCATCGCTGCGATCCCTCGTGGCCCAGTCCCCCTCCAGGGACTCTTCTTGTGTTTTCCCGTATCCCAGTTGTCCAGTCCCCCCGTAGCACTACATAATGGGGGCAGCTGGCGCACCAAAGGGCAGTCCCGTCTGCCCACATCTGCTCATGGAATGCACCCAGCACCAGGGACTCTGGTTCTCAGACCTTCCACCACGACAATGCTAGCACCCTCCTCGCCCTCAACTCCGGATGCCGCGACACCTGCCACCTAGCGTCACCGAAGTAGACCCATGGACCCTTCATCTGCCGGAACTGCAACCACCCCTTCACCCATACCAACACGCCAGCACCTCTCGCCCACCAACAGCGCAAACAACCGCTCAACTGCATCCTCCTCAATGTGAAATCCCTCCTCAAACATGCCACAGATGTTTAGGACCTCTCCCGACATTGCCTTCTTCACGAAAACCTGCACTAACCCCCAGCTCTGGATTAGACATCACAATTGTTTTTCCCGACAGCTACAAAATCACCCTCAAGGACTGCACCGACCGCCCAGAAGGAGGCATCGCCATTGTCCACAAGAAAACCCTATGACTGACCAAAGCATTCAAACGATCCAACGACAACCATGGAACACCCCCCTTTCAGATCCAGCCCAACCCCAAAACCTCCCTTCGCAGCACCCTCACCTACAGGCCCCCACCCACCGTTCACTGACGTCATCGTAGACCTCATTGCACCCCAGGCTCTTGCATCCACTGAGTACATCCTACTCAAGGACCTCACCTTCCACATAGACAACCCCAGTGACCATAACACTGCCTCCCTACTGGAGAACCTCACCTACATCGGACTTAAGCAGCGAGTGACTGCATCAACCCACATAGCCGGACACACGCTTGACCCCGTTTTCTCTGCCAGCAGGAACATCACCTATAGCCACACCACTGAGCTCCTCTAGACCGGCCACCACTGCGTACATCTCGCCTTCGCCACTCCCACTGTACATCACCGCCCTAAAGGACCCCCCGTAGCTGGAACAAAGCCACTGAACGTCTCGTCAACCTCAACGGCACCACCACCTGCCAACACCAACAGACACCACCACAGCAGCTCACAACCTCAACTGATGGATCTCCAATTGCATTGACACTCTGGCACCCCTCAAGAAGACACGAGGCAGGTAACACTACAAGAAAGCCCGTTGGTTCACTCCCAGATGTACCTGCTGATGACTCGAGAAGAGATAGAGAACCCCGTAAACGTTCGCAACCTTCAGATCTGCCATCAACGCACACCACCTTCTACTCAAAACCACAAAAAAGACCTTCCAAGATAGAATTAAAGCCAATGCACATAACAGCAAAGACCTCTTTGCCATCGTCAAGGCGTTCCCCAGGTCCAACCGCGAGACCACAGATGTCCCACCCTCTCAAGACCCCTGAAATAAGCTCAGCACCTTCTACCACCAGAAGATCAGGAAGATCTACAACGGCTTCAACACCCAAGACCCTGCCATTACACCCACCACCACTGCACGCAACCACACCGCACCCCAACAGATCTTGCTCAACTGGACTCCGCTCACCACAGACGACAACCTCAAGACCATGAATAGCATCCACTTAGGAGCCCCGTCGGGTCCTTGCCTGTACCACATCTTCCACTGTGCAGCCGCCTGCATCATCCCCCAGCTTCGCCACACCATCATCTGCTCCATCGAAACCGCCACCTACCCAGAAACCTGGAAACATTCTGAGATCAACCTCCTGCTGAAGAAACCATTTGCCGACCCTACAGACCTCAAGAACTTCAGAACCATCTCACTCCTCCCTTTTCCCAGCCAAGGTCATCTCAGAGTTCATCTAAAAGAACCACGTCTTGGACATCTCTGTATTAAGCTTCCTAAGCAACCCCAGCAGCGAGACCGCACACCTCACCACCACTGATGACATCTGCTGCCTCCTCGACCGACCCTCATTCTACTGGACCTCTTGGCCGCCTTCAACACAGTCTCCCACCGCACCCTAGTCACCAGACTCCACGACGCTAGCATCCGAGACAAGGCACTGAAATGGATCCACTCCTTCCTTACCGGCCCAACACAGCGATTCAGACTGCCCCCATTCCTCTCAGAACATACAGAGATCAGCTGTGGAGTGCCCCCAGGGCTTCTCAATAAGCCCCATCCTCTTCAGCATCTACATGGCTCCCCTCGCAGCCATTGTCAGAAGCCACAGACTCAACATTGTCTCCTACGTCGATGACACCCTACTGATCATCTCCCTCACCAATGAACCCACAACCGCCAGAATCAACTTTCACAACGGAATGAAGGCAATCGCTACCTGGATGCAAGACAGGTGACTCAAGCTCAGCTCGGATAAAACTGAAGTACTCATTCTGGGACCCACCCTTTCAGCCTGGGACGACTCCTGGTGGCCTGCCGCACTAGGAACCCCTCCCATCCCTAAGGACCATGAACGCAACCTTGGCATCATACTGGACTCCTCGTTCTCAATGAATGGCCAAATCAATGCAGTATCCTCATCCTGTTTCTACATGATCCACCTGCTTGAAAACTTTCAGATGGCTCCCCTCAGAATCCAGAAAGACGCTCACATGCACTCCACACCGGCATCGCCCAGAAACAGCTCAGGAAACTACAGAACGTCCATAATGCTGCAGCCAGACTGGTCCTTGACATCTCCAGCTGCAATCTCATGACACAACACCTCCAACAACTCCACTGGCTCTCTATCAACAAGAGATTCACTTTCAAGCTCCTCACACATGCCTACAAAGCTCTCAAAGACGCTGGCCTAGAATATCTGAACCACCGCCTCGCCTTCCATACACCCGCAAGACAACTCAACTCCGCCCGACTCACCCTGGCCTCTGTCCCACAGATCCACAAGACCAGAACTGGAGGAAGATCCTTCTCATACCTCGCCACCAAGACCAGGAACACAATGCCCCTCCACCTCAGGCAATCTGCGTTGTTGACACAGTTCAGGAAGGACCTCAAGATCTGGCTCTTCAATTAAACTTCCACACCCAGACGGATCAGCACCCCCGCCCCTTCAGTGCCTTGAGACCCTCAGAGGTGATTAGCAGCACTTTTCAAACCCCTGATTGATTGATATTCATGAAAAGTATTATCATTAGCATCTGCAACTGGGAAAGTGACCCAAGAATAAAATACTTCAAAGCAGAATGCAGCGTCCACTTCAATGAGAAAGTACAGCATGCCCTGCATTAGGAACTCCGTCTTGAAATAAATGTTGAGTTACCGCCTGGTGGCAATTAACAGGAATAGCGAAGGGTTGAGCCATAGCTGAGTGAAAAGGCATTCAAAGCGTAGCACAATCAGGCTTATAAACCTTTTAATATTCAAGTTTAAAAAACCAACAGAACTAGGTACTGCTTAATAACTGTGGAAGAGAAATCACTAGCACCACGGACGTCTCAGGGGAAAAGGGGCGGGGTATTGTGGACAAGCACAAGCACTACCCAGGGTTTCCGCAAGTAAGTACCAGACTAAAGGGTGGCGCCATGTTGTAGAGACTGAATCACCATACTACCTCAGTATCTATGAGTCCAAAACTGACTAGCTATAGTGCCTACCTTGCTCTCCTGACCGTACCAGAGACACAAGTGAATTGGCATCCCAGAACACAACACCCTCAACCTTCGACAGGATCGTGGTAACAGGACACACCCTTTCAATCAATCAATCAATCAATCATGGCATTTGTATAGCGCACTACTCACCCGGAAGGGTCTCAAGGCGCTTGGGGGGACGGGGTTCGCTATTGCTCGAACAGCCAGGTCTTGAGTTGTCTCCTGAAGGCGAGGTGGTCCTGGGTCAGCCGGAGGTGGATGGGGAGGGAGTTCCATGTCTTGGCTGCCAGGTAGGAGAAGGATCTGCCTCCGGCGGTGGCTCTTCGGATGCGTGGTACGGTTGCGAGGGCGAGGCTGGTAGACCGTAGCTGGCGGGTGGGCGTGTAGAAGGTCAGTGGGTCGTTGAGGTACTTGGGGCCCAGGTCGTGGAGGAACTTGTGTGCGTGGGTGAGGAGCCTGAACGTGATCCTCTTGTCGACGGGGAGCCAGTGCAGGTCCCTCAGGTGGCCGGAGATATAGCTGCGTCGGGGGATGTCCAGAATGAGTCGGGCGGAGGCGTTCTGGATGCATTGGAGTCTTTTCTGTAGCTTGGCTGTGGTTCCGGCGTAGAGGGTGTTTCCGTAGTCCAGCCGGCTAGTGACGAGGGCCTGGGTGACTGTCTTCCTGGTTTCGGTCGGGATCCATCGGAATATCTTGCGAAGCATGCGAAGGGTGTGAAAGCATGATGAGGATACAGCGTTGACTTGTCTGGTCATCGAGAGGGAGGAGTCCAGGATGAAGCCCAGGTTGCGTGCGTGGTCTGTTGGCTTGGGGGCGGTGCCCAGGGCTGGGGGCCACCAGGAGTCATCCCAGGCGGAGGGTGATGGTCCCAGGATGAGGACTTCCGTCTTGTCTGAGTTCAGTTTCAGGCGGCTGTTCTTCATCCACTCTGCGACGTCTTTCATCCCTTCGTGTAGGCTGGTCCTGGCGGTGTCAGGGTCTCTTGTGAGGGAGAGGATCAGCTGGGTGTCGTCGGCGTAGGAGATGATGTTGAGGTTGTGTTGGCGTGCGATGGCAGCTAGAGGTCTCATGTAGACTTTCACTCTCTCACTCGTATTTTTCCACAATAAGAGAACCAGGAGACACAAAGGAAGTTTAGAATATTTACTTAAACTATTGTGCTCTGAAATGCAGTGTACGTGTCACAATTAGAAAACAAATGCATAGTAAAAATACTGTTTGTATGGCTAGTTGTCCAAAGACCAGGAAAACAGGGACATCTTAAGGATTTTGGAAGCCCTCTGCCAACCATATTTTGGGGGTCCCAGTTCTTAACAGCTTTGAATGTATAATCCAATTGCAGCTCTGTCATGCCGTCTTTGGACAGGTCACTGACAGTGCACGGAAACACACTCATCTGAATTCTCAATGTGTTTACATGTAGGAGTTATTTATGAGAGCCTTGCATTCCTTTTGCACCATGTGAAGTGGTACATGCTTTTGGTCTGGGGAGCCTGGCTGTGCTTCCTGTTCCTCGAGTCAAGACAAGGAGAGGTGGAGCAGAGACATGGGTCCCGGTGGCAAGGTAAGGATTTTTTTTTTACTGCGCACAACCCCCACTCCCCACCCTCGCACCCGACTCACCACCGCGAGCCATGCCACCCATGATTTAAAACAGTCTGTTTAAGAATTATTCAATTTCATCACGGCATGACTCTCAGCAGAACAGAGCTGACTCTATCAGGGGACCCCTTGAAATGCTGGGGCCCTGGTCCATAGCCCTCTTTGGCCATGGCTTAAAATGCTTCTGCAACAAAAGCCCTGTCATTTTATTAGACAGGAGAACCTAACCTCCCCCCTCGCCCCCCGCCGATTATATGTCAAAGATCTCTGGGATTGCTGGCAGAGCCGTACCTTAGCACACACAGATGAACATTCTACATTTCAGCAGAACTCTCATTCCATGTGACTTGTTTGTGCTCACCTGCTCATGTATATGATAGGACATGTTTGCACATAAACAACAGATGTGTTCTTGTGTTATGTCTAGGGGCTAGTGCTTGGCCAGAAAGAATTACAAGGGATATAGTTGTTTAACCTTGTCTATGGTTTTTAGACTAAATTCCAGGAAAAGAACGGAACGCTAAAACATATGCCGGTTCTGTGTGAGCGTACGTGACACAAAAACAAAATATGTTTATATGGTAACATGGGCAAAGGAAAATTAGGCCTACAACTTGCACAGTTAGGCTAACATAGGGAAAACTACAATGGGCCTTGCTGGAAACACATGACAATTTTGTGTTGTGAGTTTGTAGGTATTTTGATGGTGGAGACATTTTCCTGACTCGGCTACCTAGGCTCAAACCCACTGATTTCCCTCTCCTTGCAATCAGTGCAGCTGAAAACTACAGAAAAGAGTGGGCATGTTAGTACATGTGATACCTTTGCCCCATTGACTTCGTTGGTAAAAAAAACTCCACAATTAAACCTTTGAGTTACTGAGCCAAGTACAGAGCCGGCTGGACTGCTTTACCTCTCAATTTTTCTACTGTAGTTTAAGAACAGCCTACTAAAATGTTTCTCATGCCTAGACGCTTTACTCTATCTGAGCTTATATTTCGTCCTTTAGTGGTGTTTGTACACACCAACTAATGTTCAAAAAATGACACAATGCATTGATGGCACGCATTTACAACGTCTTTCGGATTGTACTCCTTATGTCATATTACTTGAATCAGTCCCCCCATTAACTTCCACCCAGAGAGCGAATGGCCCAGACCTCTTCCACAAATGTGCTCACTGGATAGGGAAAATGTTGGTTGGCACAATGATCCTTACTAACAGAAAGGTAGGCTGGCTGGACAAAACATCCAAACAATCTTCTGGGGATTGAGTGGTCATAAATATTAAAAGACCAACTTTGGTCAATAATTTTTACAAACAACCGGAAGAATTCATGCCCACCCTTTAAATGTCGTGTACTTGTAAAGCGCGCAGCTGCCCCAGCAAAGGGGCGTCCCGGCGCTGTATACCGCTGGGGAACCCATCCTGGCTTTCCCTGTGAGATGGTCCTTCCTGGGCATCTCCAAGGTGAAGACAAGCATCCCCGGCACTGATGGGGCCGTTAGTAGAGATTAAGCAAGCTATTGCCCAGAGTTGCTGAGTGGGACCCATGGTTGGAGTAGGCACCGAGGCGAGAATTATCGAGTCCGCTGACCATGGCCCAAGACCCTGCCGCGTCAGGAATCGAACCCTGGTCCCGGGTCGACCTCTGCTTCCGGGTCTGCCGCCTCTAACCAGTGAGCCACACCACTCTACAAGGAATATCTTTAGGATATTTCTATTGGCCGGTGCCCCATTCTCATGTGAGTTTGCACCAACCCACGAAACATTATCAAGGCACACCTGTTCCCACTCCAGGCTTCAGTCTTGAGCTAGCAAAAAGATATGCTCCCCTTGATTCTGTCCAGGATATCGAATGACTACAATCAAAAAACTTTTTCCATCTTTAAAATCTCCACAGGCTGATTCTCCGCCCAGGACACTGGCCATTCCCCCTAAAATGGCTAACTTTCCATCCTTGTCATCTGAAAAGTATTGCACTACCTATGGTAAAGGCTTAGTGCTTTCATGGAATCTAGCTGGCATTTCAACAAAATTATCAAACTCAGAATGTGTGGATTTTATAAAAAAACTAGCTTACCGGTAGCGCGTTGCTGCGATCTTAGAAGAAAGGAAATTCAAGGAAACTCGTTATGATAACATTCAATTTACATTGTGTCATTTTTATTGAAACTTATTCATTTTGATATGAAAAACATTTGAAAGTGTGGCTTGAGCAGTGCGTACTCGACCGGCTTCCAATCTTGATTCTCGTTGCTCTCCTGTTTCATTCGAGTGGGCTTGAGTAGTGCGTAATTGATTGGTTTCCAATCTTGATTCTCGTTGCTCTCCTGTTTCATTTCGAGCGGGCTTGAGCAGTGCATAATCGATCGGTTTCCAATCTTGATTCTCGTTGCTCGTTTGTTTGAGAAGAACGGGCTTGAGCAGTGCGTACTCGATCGGCTTCCAATCTTGATTGTCATTGCTCGTTTGTTTGAGAAGAACGTGCTTGTGCAGTTTGTGTTCGAACAGCTTCTAATCTTGCTTCCAGTTGCTCGTCTGTTTCTGAAGCTTGTAATGCCTTTTTCTTTTGTGCTTCAGATGTAGATCGACCAATCGATTTCCGTTTGGGGGCATAACTGTCGACGATGCTCGCAAATTCGCTGACAATTTCAGTATTCATAAGATTATGAGGGCCCTGGGGGGCCGATATTTAAAAAAATGTTATGCCAGAAACCTTCGGGGGAGTGTACTCAACAACTTCCCAAAGTTTCATGGCGATCGGATGAATGGTGTAGTAATGCATAAAGGATAAACAGACAGACAGACATACATTCGTTTTTATATATATAGATGATTATATTATTTGTTGTCAAGAGACATGGGTCACAAACGGTTGATGGTTGTCATGCCTACTACCACTTGTATCAAAAGGCAACACCAATGACATGGGTAGGCAATTTCAACTCTGCTATCTGTAAATTCAGCAAAATCCCAGCTTCAAGCTTTACAGAGGCATATAGGGAGGATACATTGCATTTCAAACATTTTACATATGGGAGGCCCTAATTGGACTGATCGTGAAGTATAACCTGGTGTTTGCTAGGGACCTAGGCCCTGAAAATGTCACCGACATCTCAACTTTTACAGGCTCTCATAAGGGAAGTACCATAGATTTTTTCTTGTTTAGCCCAGATATTGGTGCTCTATTTATAAAATTTTGGGGCATATTTACAAGGATTTAACACCGCCGTAGTAACAAGTTGCCACAATGCCCAGTTAGCAGCATTTCTTAAGCATTAATGTCAATTTTTCACAGCGCCACTTCGCGTATCATGACTTAACCGGGAATGAGTTGCAAGGTAGGCGTTCCTGTGAAAAATCTCCTCCAAAACACACAACGCGATATTTACATGTCGCTAAAAAAGAAAACCTGCCCTAAGTCACTTTAGCTGCAGTTTCCTACCTCTAGGAATTACCTGGTCTTAAAAATGACACTAATACACTTTTAAAATAGGGGCCTCATTTATGAGGTTTTGGTGCAGGGCAGTGCCGCAAGGAATCTTGCTGCTCTGCCCTGCATCAAAAGAAATGGGCAGGGATATGTTGTATCTATAAGATGCGGTGCATTCCTGCCCTTTTCCTCAGTGCTGGAGCACTATGGGCTGCCATGCGCCAATGCAGCCCACCGGAGGGTCAACGTGGCTGTCTGCAGGACCAGTTGACATCTGACGCAATTCGCACAATATAAAAACGTTTTGTATTGTGTGAATTGCGGCACATTTTGATGTAGTGTGGCTTGGGCTCCGAGGTTGTCAAGACACAATACAAGACTTATTGTGAACGAACGACTGCAAGGATGCTTTGTAAGTACTCGCTACCTATATCCTCGCCGTGCATGCTTTAGTACGTGTGCACAAAGTTTCCTGGTCCTAAAAAAAGACACATTGACCCTCTGGGGATACTGCTAGTGGCTGAAACATGTAGATCACACCCAGGATGACCTTAGTGAGGATACATGGGACCTATTAAACATACCATATACATCCACCACTTGTTTTTAACAATGACCGGGAACCCTCTAACTCATAATAAAAAAATAAAAAAACATTCTGAGGTTTCCCGAGCCAATTTAATTATCACTACATCACATGCACAAAAAGCACAGAAAAAACAACCAGCTCCACAGTAATTCTGGCGTCGCAGCACACCCTCGAAGCATTCGGCAACCAGGGTGGGAACCCAATGATGAAGCATGTCACCTACTTCTTGGTTTGTCTTAATAATAATTCTCTGGAGCAGGGTAACTTTGTACGTACAATCTCTCCCTTTTCATTCTCACTGTCCTTGCCTTCTGCAATGCATTTCCTTACTCGCTCATTGTCTTTTTGAAAGTTTTTTCTTACTTTCCATCCTTTCCTAGCTCTAACTCACTCTACTCTGCCCCCTCTTCAATCACTCACCTCTCCATGTGTGTTCCATTTTTTCAATTACTCATGCTGTATTAACACCAAGTAACCAGTACTAAAAAATAATTTTGGCCATGAAGTGCCTCCACAGAAAATTACTTCACTGACCTATCATTTGTCTACATCCAATTTACGCATTGTCATTCTAACCTGTGATGGTCTTTACAAGTTGTATGCAAGATTCATACTTCTTCCATTGTACATCCTATTGTTCAAATGTTTTTCTCCAGTTATATGTAAAGTGATCCATTGATTTGTCTGAGAAGTGCCCTAATATCTTCTTGTTCATGAGCATTATATAACACTGTTAAATACAAATTACTTCACTAACTCAAATTTCATATTGTCGATTTTGCACTCAAAACTGTTCCCCAATCCTTAATATATACATCACCAATGCATTTAAATATATGTACAAATGTCATTTATTATTGTATAAGCTACCCATTAATTCCAATCTACTAGCTTTTTTCTGTCACTGCAAAGTTGAAAATGTTTGTGGAAATACATCCATTTATATTTAAAAATAATGTGTAGTTTATTTGAGATAAGTTAAAGAATGTGGTACATGGGATACGAGTATTGTAATACGTCTAGATTTGTTTTTGTTTGCACAGTGAAGGTCCTCACAACCACCACACCCTGCATAAAAGCAACAAATAAAATCTGTATTATCACAAATCAAATTGTGAACAAAAACTGTTAAAGTAATTTCTGTCTATTGTAAATCACATCTTTTTTGCAAAAGATTAAGGGTGATTGAGCTAAGAGGTGACTGAATATCAAACTATTTTAAAATGTAAAGCATTACCAGTTCCACTGAGTAAACAAAATGTACTCATTTTTCATTACAGAAAAAATATTGGTGCATAGTGATTAGTCTGAAATGCCTATGAATTAGAACCGTACATTTGTCACCCCAGTAGACTTTTGCCATCGAGAACTGATTTTAAAAGCTTTGCAAGTTCTGGTACAAAACAGGTGCCCTTGCAATTTTTCCTCCAGCCTGTGGTGAAAGGGCGAGCTTGTATCCTTGTGTTCTCTTCTATATTTAGAAGGGCACCCCACCCAGAAATTGCCTGGTGGCCTTGTTAGTCTGTACGGCCATGGCTGTGGTTATGGAGTTCAGTGCTGCTGTGGCTCGAAGATCCTCTGCTTGTCCTCTGTAAGTATATGGCACCAAATAATGTCTGCAATTTTAAGCTCAAGGCTTGGCAGAAAAGTTTCTCATAACAATCGTTTTTCTACTTTATAATTTTTTATTATTGACAGCATTTGACGCTGTCAATCACCAAATACTAGTTCTGATAGGGATTCAGCGCACTTACTCAAATTAATATAACCTTACTTTAAGGATAGATCACATATTGTGTCAATGCCACTATTCAAGTCCCTACCCTATGTCATACAAGTAGATGTCCATCAAGATGAACTATCGCACCCGACCTTTTATTGTTTATCTAGTCCCTCTTCCTGACCTTGGGAAATCTTTGTATCTTACATTTATACATTTGATACCTAAATCATGGTAAAATCGGTGAAGCTTCTGATGTCGACACATAAAAACTCAGCAAATGCCTAAGAGTGTGGTATGTCCTACAGAGTCTCATCAAATTTACTTCCTCAAACACAGAAATACTCAAATGTGAATCCTGGCAAAATTATAAACTTATATCAGGCTTCTCTAACGAGTAGCTTGTGAGCTACTGGTAGATCTCCAGCTACCTATAAACAGTTCTCTTGTGTGCAGCCAAGCCTACTAAATTGAAAGCTTTATCTTGGTTGGGTTAACATATGTATAGCGTAATTGAAATGTATGTATTTGAGATGAAAATATGTGTATTTTCAGAACTCAAATGCTGATCGGTAAAAATTATTATATTTCCAAAATATATGTAAATCTGACATTTGAGTGATGAATCATGCTACGTTATGGGAGATTCTAACTAATATTATTACTTTGGTACCAGGTGCATTGCAGTTGTGGCTGTTATATATAATTCAAACATTGACTGCCACTGATAGAATAATGTGAAATAGAGACCCCCCTATACTTTATAATGATTCAAGCATTAACAGCCCTGAAATAATCATTCTAAGTAGAGACCTCTGTACCTTATAACGATTCAAACATTGACTGCCACGGACAGAATCATTCTAAATAGAGACCCCTATACCTTATAACGATTCAAACATTGACTGCCATGAAAGAATAATTCTTAGAAGAGACCACATACACCTTATAATGGTTCAAACATTGACTGCCACTGACACATAGACTGCTATCCATTGACAGAATAATAAAAATAGAGACCCCTATACCTTATAATGATTCAAACATTGACTGCCACTGACAAAAATAATTCTAAGTACAGACCCCTGTACCTTACAATGGCTCAAACATTGACTGCCATGAAAGAATAATTCTTAGAAGAGACCACATACACCTTATACTGGTTCAAACATTGACTGCCACTGACACATAGACTGCTATCCATTGACAGAATAATAAAAATAGAGACCCCTATACCTTATAATGATTCAAACATTGACGGCCACTGACAAAAATAATTCTAAGTACAGACCCCTGTACCTTACAATGGCTCAAACATTGACTGCCATGAAAGAATAATTCTTAGAAGAGACCACATATAATGGTTCAAACATTGACTGCCACTGACACATAGACTGCTATCCACTGACAGAATAATAAAAATAGAGACCCCTTTACCTTATAATGATTCAAACATTGACTGCCACTGACAAAAATAATTCTAAGTACAGACCTCTATACCTTACAATGGCTCAAACATTGACTGCCACTGACAGAATAATTCTAAATAAAGACACCTATATCTAATAATTATACAAACATTGACTGCTACTGACAAAATAATTCTAAATAGAGAACTTCTTTACCATATAATGATTCAAACACTGATTGCCACTGACAGAATAATTTTAAGTACAGACCTTTATACCTCATAATGATTCAAACATTGGCTGCCACTGACAGATTAACTCTAAATAGAGACACATTTACCTTATAATTATACAAACATTGACGGTCATGAAAGAATAATTCTAAATAGAGACTCCTATACCTTATAATGGTTCAAACAT
The DNA here is from genome assembly GCF_964263255.1 of Lissotriton vulgaris. Lineage (NCBI taxonomy): Eukaryota > Metazoa > Chordata > Amphibia > Caudata > Salamandridae > Lissotriton > Lissotriton vulgaris. The sequence goes on along the minus strand of NC_141687.1, from coordinate 169,353,643 downwards.
TGGCTGCCATTGAAAAAATAATTCTTATCACAGAGATCTCAATAGCCTTATTTGGTGAATCAAACATTGACTGTAACTGGCAAAAGCATTCTTTAATCCATGTTGCTATATTCTTCATGCAGTTGTGGAAGCTGGTCTTTTTCTGGGGGTGGTTGGCTAAGAGTGAGAGGACAAGTTGTGTGTCATCAGCGTAGATGATGTTGATGTGTGTTCTGATGATGTCTATGAGTGGAGTCATGTAGATGTTGAAGAGGGTGGGGCTGAGAGATGAAGCCTTGGGGTACACAGCAGATGGTGTGCTTGTGGTGTGAGGTGAAGGGAGGACACAAACTCTCTGGGTAGGTCCTATGAGGTAGGACACCACCCATCTAAGTGCGTCACGTTTGATTCCGATCTAGCGAAGTCGATGGATGAGTGTGTGGTTTGATATGGTGTTGAAAGATACTGAGAGGTCTAGGAGGAGGAGGGCGGACATTTCTCCTCTGTCCAGATGGGCTGAGATGTTGTCTGTTGCTGTGATCAGTGCTGTGTCTGAGCTGTGGTTGGCCCTGAAGCCCGATTGGGATGGGTCCAGTAGGTTGTTTCTTTCCAGATGTTCGATGAGTTGGATGTTTATGAACTTAACCGGGCCTCTAGTGGGGATGGTAGTTCTGTAGATCTTTGGGACCCACTGATGTTTTTTTTAACAGGGGCCTGTTCACTGCGCGCTTCCAAGGGTCGGGGAAACTTGTAGTGGTTATGGAGGCGTTGAGGATGGTGGTGAGTTGGTGCCTGCCACTGACATAATAAATCTAAAATAGAGACCCCTATACGTTTTAATGATTCAGACATTGACTGCCACTGACAGAATAATTCTTATCACAGAGATCTCAATATCTTTATAGTGAATCAAACATTGAAGCCACTGAAAGAATAATTTTAAACAAAGAGTCATATAGCCTTATAATGATTGAAACATTGACTGTCACTGAAAAAAACACTGCTAAACAGAGAAATCTCTAAATCCTTATAATAATTCTAACATTGACCCTTGCAGAAAGAATAATTCTGAAAAGAAATACCCTCCATATCTTTACCCAAAATTGCTCCACTAATCACTATAATCAGAGGGTATGGTGGGTATAAAAATGCTGTCCCATACACAGAACAGATAAAGAACAGGACGAGCAGTGCACGTGTAACTCACACACATACCAAATACAGTACAAGCAGCAGCGGAAGTGTTCCACACACAGAACAGGTACAGTACTGGACAAGCAGTGGAGGTGCAATTCACACAGAGATGGAATACAGTACAGGCGGCAGCAGTGCAAGGGTCCCACACACAGGGTAAGCATTGCAAGTAACTCACACAGAGACGGAATACCATACAGGCAGGCAGCAGCAGAGCAAGTGTCCTACACACATAACAGGTACAGCAAAGGAACAGCAGTTCACATGTAACTCATACATGGACCAAATACAGTACAGGCAGCATCAGCGGACATGTCCCACACACAGAACAGGTACAGCACAGGGCCAGAAGTGCACGTGCAACTCACATGCAGACCAAATATAGTACAGGCAGTAGCAGCTCAAGTGTCCCACACACTGTACAGGTGCAGCACAGTACCAGCAGGGCACGTGTAACTCACACACATACCAAATACAGTACAGACAGCAGCCGACCACGTGTCCCACACATAATAGGATCAGCAGTGCATGTGTAACTCATACACATACCAAATACAGTACAGGCAGCAGCAGAGCATTTGTCCCACACACAGAACAGGTACAGCACAGGACCAGCAGTGGAAGTATAACTCATACTTAAGGAGCACCAGTGCACGTGCCCCACAATAAAGAACGGGTACAGCACAGGACCAGCAGTGCAAGTGTAACTGACACAGACCATATACAGTACAGGCAGCAACAGGCCACACGTCTCAAACACAGAACAGGTACAGCACAGGACCAGCAGTTCACGTGTAACTCATACTTGGACCAAATATACGACAGCCAGTAGCTGCGACACGTGCACTGTTGGTGCCTGTACTGTATGTTGTCTAAGTATGAGTTACACTTGCACTGCTGGTCCTGCTCTGCACCTGTTCTGTGTGCGGGATACTTACCGCGTACGCTGTCAGACCACAACTCAGTACAGATAAATGTCAAAATCCCGACGGCCGTACATCACCCATAAACATGGAGACTGCGGTCGGAGGCTCTGTTGGATCCGGTTTATGAGGCCACGGTGCTTGAGGCCATAGAGCAGTATTTTTTAATGAACAGGGGCTCAGTGGATGATGTCTCTACATTATGAGAGGCTTTTAAAGCGACTATTAGAGGGGTGTGCTTTGGCATGTTGGCAGGCATTCTGAAAGATATTAGAACGCAACTACTCAAAATTGAGGCAGCGCTTAAGGCACTAGAATATCAGTATACAGTAGCTCCATCCGCTTACACCCTTGCCCGCATACATGAGCAGGTTCTCGAATATGATACATTAGCCAAAACTGAAATACGATACCTCTCTCGTAGGCACGCGGCACGAAGGTACGGCGAGGGAGGGAGGCCAGGACGCACACTGGCAGCTAAGATAAGGGACCGAATGGAGCAGCCACACATAGATAGGATCACAGATGCAAAAGGGCGGGAGTATTATCATTCACCTGACATCACTGAGCAATTCCGTGAATTCTATGCTGACCTCTATTGAACCAAGGGGGAGGCATCAGAGGCAGAAATGGAAGATTATCTGGAGGATGTAGCTTGCGCCTGGCTGTCTGACACTCACAGGGAATACTTAAGTGTACCTATAGCTGTGGAAGATGTTAAAGCTGCTATACTGGCCCTCTCCAACGGAAAGGCGCCGGGTCCGGATGGCCTCACGGTCCAATTTTAGAAAACCTATGTGGATCTGTTAGCGCTGAATTTGTTAGAAGTGTATGCTGAAGCACACGAGTCGGGAAAACTTCCACCATCGATGCGACAGGGACTGATAATAACGTTGCTTAAGAAAGATAAATACCCAGATAAATGTGACTCCTACTGCCCTCTATCACTAATTAATATAGATGCCCAGGTTCTTGCCAACATTTTAGCAGTTAAATTACAGCCCCTAATGTCTTGTCTGGTGCTGCCAGATCAGTTGGGTTTCATATCTGATAGATCCATGTCCCATAATCTTCGGACTATATTCTCCATGTTACATATTCTGGAGCCCAGTATGTAGGGCAGCGGAGGCGATGCTCGATGCCGCTAAGGCGTTCGACTCGGTTGAATGGACACGCATGTTCTTTGTTCTCCGCCACATGGGTTTCCTGCCTATTTTTGTGCAGTGGATCAGGGTGTTGTATACAGAACCATCGGCCATGGTTCGTGTTGGTGGGTTGACGTCCGACCCATTTGATATAAAGAGGGGTACCCAACAGGGCTGCCCGTTATCACTGTTACTTTTTGCTATAATACTGGAACCACTGGCGTGTGTTATTAGGCAGAGGCATAGGTAAACAGCACAAAATGTTAATTACCTTCCAGATATCTCGCGCAATTGCTGCGGGAATATGTGTGGTTTGGGTGTCTATCGGGCCTTCTTGTTAATTGGGATAAATCCACAGTTTTTCCACTGACAGAGTCCACTGTGCGGTACAAAAGGGGGTGGTGGTGATGGACGGAGCATCTGAATCAATCAAACACTCACACCCAGTCAAAAGATCTGGGTTTATTCCATCACCGTTCTTTAGCCCACTCTGCCACCCCAGTTCAGACATGGCTATATGCAAATCAGTCTGACCCTGTGCGTCATGGGAACAGTCCAGCCCGAACTGCCAAGCCATGTCTTCCCTGGACCAGAAACAAGCTTCCGAGGACCGGTTTCTGGCATTACAGCCGTCTTCAGCCCGGCTTGCTTGAATCCAGTGGCAAAGTGAGCATGGGACACACGTCTGAGCATACCCTGCCACACTTATGGGGGCCAAAAAGTGGTACAAAAGGGGGTGGTGATGGATGGAGCATCTGAATCAATCAAACACACACACCCAGTCAAAAGATCTGGGTTTAATCCATCACCGTTCTTTAGCCCACTCTGCCACCCCAGTTCAGACATGGCTATATGCAAATCAGTCTGACCCTGTGCCTCATGGGAACAGTCCAGCCCGAACTGCCAAGCCATGTCTTCCCTGGACCAGAAACAAGCTTCCGAGGACCGGTTTCTGGCATTACAGCCGTCTTCAGCCCGGCTTGCTTGAATCCAGTGGCAAAGTGAGCAAGGGACTCACGTTTGAGCATACCCTGCCACACTTATGGCGGCCAAAAAGCGGTACAAAACGGGGTGGTGATGGACGGAGCATCTGAATCAATCAAACACTCACACCCAGTCAAAAGATCTGGGTTTAATCCATCACCGTTCTTTAGCCCACTCTGCCACTCCAGTTCAGACATGTCCATATGAAAATCAGTCTGACCCTGTGCCTCATGGGAACAGTCCAGCCCGAACTGCCAAGCCATGTCTTCCCTGGACCAGAAACAAGCTTCCGAGGACCGGTTTCTGGCATTACAGCCGTCTTCAGCCCGGCTTGCTTGAATCCAGTGGCAAAGTGAGCAAGGGACTCACGTCTGAGCATATCCTGCCACACTTATGGCGGCCAAAAAGCTGTACAAAAGGGGGTGGTGATGGACGGAGCATCTGTATCAATCAAACACTCACACCCAGTCATAATATCTGGGTTTAATCCATCACCGTTCTTTAGCCCACTCTGCCACCCCAGTTCAGAAATGGCCATATGCAAATCAGTCTGACCCTGTGCCTCATGGGAACAGTCCAGCCCGAACTGCCAAGCCATGTCTTCCCTGGACCAGAAACAAGCTTCTGAGGGCTGGTTTCTGGCATTACAGCCGTCTTCAGCCCGGCTTGCTTGAATCCAGTGGCAAAGTGAGCAAGGGACTCACGTCTGAGCATACCCTGCCACACTTATGGCGACCAAAAAGCGGTACAAAAGGGGGTGGTGATGGACGGAGCATCTGAATCAATCAAACACTCACACCCAGTGAAAAGATCTGGGTTTAATCCATCACCATTCTTTAGCCCACTCTGCCACCCCAGTTCAGACATGGCCATATGCAAATCAGTCTGACCGTGTGCCTCATGGGAACAGTACAGCCCAAACTGCCAAGCCATGTCTTCCCTGGACCAGAAACAAGCTTCTGAGGACCGGTTTCAGGCATTACAGCCGTCTTCAGCCCGGCTTGCTTGAATCCAGTGGCAAAGTGAGCAAGGGACTCACGTCTGAGCATACCCTGCCACACTTATGGCGGACAAAAAGCGGTGCAAAAGGGGGTGGTGATGGACGGAGCATCTGAATCAATCAAACACTCACACCCAGTGAAAAGATCTGGGTTTAATCCATCACCGTTCTTTAGCCCACTCTGCCACCCCAGTTCAGACATGGCCATATGCAAATCAGTCTGACCATGTGCCTCATGGGAACAGTCCAGCCCGAACTGCGAAGCCATGTCTTCCCTGGACCAGAAACAAGCTTCTGAGGACCGGTTTCTGGCATTACAGCCGTCTTCAGCCCGGCTTGCTTGAATCCAGTGGCAAAGTGAGCAAGAGACTCACGTCTGAGCATACCCTGCCACACTTATGGCGGCCAAAAAGCGGTACAAACGGAGGTGGTGCTGGACGGAGCATCTGAATCAATCAAACACTCACACCCAGTGAAAAGATCTGGGTTTAATCCATCACCGTTCTTTAGCCCACTCTGCCACCCCAGTTCAGACATGGCCATATGCAAATCAGTCTGACCCTGTGCCTCATGGGAACAGTCCAGCCCGAACTGCCAAGCCATGTCTTCCCTGGACCAGAAACAAGCTTCCGAGGACCGGTTTCTGGCATTACAGCCGTCTTCAGCCCGGCTTGCTTGAATCCAGTGGCAAAGTGAGCATGGGACACACGTCTGAGCATACCCTGCCACACTTATGGGGGCCAAAAAGTGGTACAAAAGGGGGTGGTGATGGATGGAGCATCTGAATCAATCAAACACTCACACCCAGTCAAAAGATCTGGGTTTAATCCATCACCGTTCTTTAGCCCACTCTGCCACCCCAGTTCAGACATGGCTATATGCAAATCAGTCTGACCCTGTGCCTCATGGGAACAGTCCAGCCCGAACTGCCAAGCCATGTCTTCCCTGGACCAGAAACAAGCTTCCGAGGACCGGTTTCTGGCATTACAGCCGTCTTCAGCCCGGCTTGCTTGAATCCAGTGGCAAAGTGAGCAAGGGACTCACGTTTGAGCATACCCTGCCACACTTATGGCGGCCAAAAAGCGGTACAAAACGGGGTGGTGATGGACGGAGCATCTGAATCAATCAAACACTCACACCCAGTCAAAAGATCTGGGTTTAATCCATCACCGTTCTTTAGCCCACTCTGCCACTCCAGTTCAGACATGTCCATATGAAAATCAGTCTGACCCTGTGCCTCATGGGAACAGTCCAGCCCGAACTGCCAAGCCATGTCTTCCCTGGACCAGAAACAAGCTTCCGAGGACCGGTTTCTGGCATTACAGCCGTCTTCAGCCCGGCTTGCTTGAATCCAGTGGCAAAGTGAGCAAGGGACTCACGTCTGAGCATATCCTGCCACACTTATGGCGGCCAAAAAGCTGTACAAAAGGGGGTGGTGATGGACGGAGCATCTCTATCAATCAAACACTCACACCCAGTCATAATATCTGGGTTTAATCCATCACCGTTCTTTAGCCCACTCTGCCACCCCAGTTCAGAAATGGCCATATGCAAATCAGTCTGACCCTGTGCCTCATGGGAACAGTCCAGCCCGAACTGCCAAGCCATGTCTTCCCTGGACCAGAAACAAGCTTCTGAGGGCCGGTTTCTGGCATTACAGCCGTCTTCAGCCCGGCTTGCTTGAATCCAGTGGCAAAGTGAGCAAGGGACTCACGTCTGAGCATACCCTGCCACACTTATGGCGACCAAAAAGCGGTACAAAAGGGGGTGGTGATGGACGGAGCATCTGAATCAATCAAACACTCACACCCAGTGAAAAGATCTGGGTTTAATCCATCACCATTCTTTAGCCCACTCTGCCACCCCAGTTCAGACATGGCCATATGCAAATCAGTCTGACCGTGTGCCTCATGGGAACAGTACAGCCCAAACTGCCAAGCCATGTCTTCCCTGGACCAGAAACAAGCTTCTGAGGACCGGTTTCAGGCATTACAGCCGTCTTCAGCCCGGCTTGCTTGAATCCAGTGGCAAAGTGAGCAAGGGACTCACGTCTGAGCATACCCTGCCACACTTATGGCGGACAAAAAGCGGTGCAAAAGGGGGTGGTGATGGACGGAGCATCTGAATCAATCAAACACTCACACCCAGTGAAAAGATCTGGGTTTAATCCATCATCGTTCTTTAGCCCACTCTGCCACCCCAGTTCAGACATGGCCATATGCAAATCAGTCTGACCATGTGCCTCATGGGAACAGTCCAGCCCGAACTGCGAAGCCATGTCTTCCCTGGACCAGAAACAAGCTTCTGAGGACCGGTTTCTGGCATTACAGCCGTCTTCAGCCCGGCTTGCTTGAATCCAGTGGCAAAGTGAGCAAGAGACTCACGTCTGAGCATACCCTGCCACACTTATGGCGGCCAAAAAGCGGTACAAACGGAGGTGGTGCTGGACGGAGCATCTGAATCAATCAAACACTCACACCCAGTGAAAAGATCTGGGTTTAATCCATCACCGTTCTTTAGCCCACTCTGCCACCCCAGTTCAGACATGGCCATATGCAAATCAGTCTGACCCTGTGCCTCATGGGAACAGTCCAGCCCGAACTGCCAAGCCATGTCTTCCCTGGACCAGAAACAAGCTTCCGAGGACCGGTTTCTGGCATTACAGCCGTCTTCAGCCCGGCTTGCTTGAATCCAGTGGCAAAGTGAGCATGGGACACACGTCTGAGCATACCCTGCCACACTTATGGAGGCCAAAAAGTGGTACAAAAGGGGGTGGTGATGGATGGAGCATCTGAATCAATCAAACACTCACACCCAGTCAAAAGATCTGGGTTTAATCCATCACCGTTCTTTAGCCCACTCTGCCACCCCAGTTCAGACATGGCTATATGCAAATCAGTCTGACCCTGTGCCTCATGGGAGCAGTCCAGCCCGAACTGCCAAGCCATGTCTTCCCTGGACCAGAAACAAGCTTCCGAGGACCGGTTTCTGGCATTACAGCCGTCTTCAGCCCGGCTTGCTTGAATCCAGTGGCAAAGTGAGCAAGGGACTCCCGTCTGAGCATATCCTGCCACACTTATGGCGGCCAAAAAGCTGTATAAAAGGGGGTGGTGATGGACGGAGCCTCTGTATCAATCAAACACTCACACCCAGTCATAATATCTGGGTTTAATCCATCACCGTTCTTTAGCCCACTCTGCCACCCCAGTTCAGAAATGGCCATATGCAAATCAGTCTGACCCTGTGCCTCATGGGAACAGTCCAGCCCGAACTGCCAAGCCATGTCTTCCCTGGACCAGAAACAAGCTTCTGAGGGCCGGTTTCTGGCATTACAGCCCTCTTCAGCCCGGCTTGCTTGAATCCAGTGGCAAAGTGAGCAAGGGACTCACGTCTGAGCATACCCTGCCACACTTATGGCGACCAAAAAGCGGTACAAAAGGGGGTGGTGATGGACGGAGCATCTGAATCAATCAAACACTCACACCCAGTGAAAAGATCTGGGTTTAATCCATCACCATTCTTTAGCCCACTCTGCCACCCCAGTTCAGACATGGCCATATGCAAATCAGTCTGACCGTGTGCCTCATGGGAACAGTACAGCCCAAACTGCCAAGCCATGTCTTCCCTGGACCAGAAACAAGCTTCTGAGGACCGGTTTCAGGCATTACAGCCGTCTTCAGCCCGGCTTGCTTGAATCCAGTGGCAAAGTGAGCAAGGGACTCACGTCTGAGCATACCCTGCCACACTTATGGTGGACAAAAAGCGGTGCAAAAGGGGGTGGTGATGGACGGAGCATCTGAATCAATCAAACACTCACACCCAGTGAAAAGATCTGGGTTTAATCCATCACCGTTCTTTAGCCCACTCTGCCACCCCAGTTCAGACATGGCCATATGCAAATCAGTCTGACCATGTGCCTCATGGGAACAGTCCAGCCCGAACTGCGAAGCCATGTCTTCCCTGGACCAGAAACAAGCTTCTGAGGACCGGTTTCTGGCATTACAGCCGTCTTCAGCCCGGCTTGCTTGAATCCAGTGGCAAAGTGAGCAAGAGACTCACGTCTGAGCATACCCTGCCACACTTATGGCGGCCAAAAAGCGGTACAAACGGAGGTGGTGCTGGACGGAGCATCTGAATCAATCAAACACTCACACCCAGTGAAAAGATCTGGGTTTAATCCATCACCGTTCTTTAGCCCACTCTGCCACCCCAGTTCAGACATGGCCATATGCAAATCAGTCTGACCCTGTGCCTCATGGGAACAGTCCAGCCCGAACTGCCAAGCCATGTCTTCCCTGGACCTGAAACAAGCTTCCGAGGACCGGTTTCTGGCATTACAGCCGTCTTCAGCCCGGCTTGCTTGAATCCAGTGGCAAAGTGAGCAAGGGACTCACGTCTGAGCATACCCTGCCAAACTTATGGCGGCCAAAAAGCGGTACAAAAGGAGGTGGTGATGGACGGAGCATCTGAATCAATCAAACACTCACACCCAGTGAAAAGATCTGGGTTTAATCCATCACCGTTCTTTAGCCCACTCTGCCACCCCAGTTCAGACATGGCCATATGCAAATCAGTATGACCCTGTGCCTCATGGGAACAGTTCAGCCCGAACTGCCAAGCCATGTCTTCCCTGGACCAGAAACAAGGTCCTGAGGACCGGTTTCTGGCATTACAGCCGTCTTCAGCCCGGCTTGCTTGAATCCAGTGGCAAAGTGAGCAAGGACTCACGTCTGAGCATACCCTGCCACACTTATGGCGGCCAAAAAGCGGTAGAAAAGGGGGTGGTGATAGACGGAGCATCTGAATCAATCAAACACTCACACCCAGTCAAAAGATCTGGGTTTAATCCATCACCGTTCTTTAGCCCACTCTGCAAACCCCAGTTCAGACATGGCCATATACAAATCAGTCTGACCCTGTGCCTCATGGGAACCCTCCAGCCCGAACTGCCAAGCCATGTCTTCCCTGGACCAGAAACAAGCTTCCGAGGACCGGTTTCTGGCATTACAGCCGTCTTCTGCCCGGCTTGCTTGAATCCAGTGGCAAAGTGAGCAAGGGACTCACGTCTGAGCATATTCTGCCACACTTATGGCGGCCAAAAAGCGGTACAAAAGGGTGTGGTGATGGACGGAGCATCTGAATCAATCAAACACTCACACCCAGTCAAAAGATCTGGGTTTAATCCATCACCGTTCTTTAGCCCACTCTGCCACCCCAGTTCAGACATGGCCATATGCAAATCAGTCTGACCCTGTGCCTCATGGGAACAGTCCAGCCCGAACTGCCAAGCCATGTCTTCCCTGGACCAGAAACAAGCTTCCGAGGACCGGTTTCTGGCATTACAGCCGTCTTCAGCCCGGCTTGCTTGAATCCAGTGGCAAAGTGAGCAAGGGACTCACGTCTGAGCATACCTTGCCACACTTATGGCGGGCAAAAAGCGGTACAAAAGGGGGTAGTAATGGACGGAGCATCTGAATCGATCAAACACTCACACCCAGTCAAAAGATCTGGGTTTAATCCATCACCGTTCTTTAGCCCACTCTGCCACCCCAGTTCAGACATGGCCATATGCAAATCAGTCTGACCCTGTGCCTCATGGGAACAGTCCAGCCCGAACTGCCAAGCCATGTCTTCCCTGGACCAGAAACAAGCTTCCGAGGACCGGTTTCTGGCATTATAGCCGTCTTCAGCCCGGCTTGCTTGAATCCAGTGGCAAAGTGAGCAAGGGACTAACGTCTGAGCATACCTTGCCACACTTATGGCGGCCAAAAAGCGGTACAAAAGGGGGTGGTAATGGACGGAGCATCTGAATCAATCAAATACTCACACCCAGTCAAAAGATCTGAGTTTAATCCATCACCGTTCTTTAGCCCACTCTGCCACCCCAGTTCAGACATGGCCATATGCAAATCAATCTGACCCTGTGCCTCATGGGAACAGTCCAGCCCGAACTGCCAAGCCATGTCTTCCCTGGACCAGAAACGAGCTTCCGAGGACCGGTTTCTGGCATTACAGCCGTCTTCAGCCCGGCTTGCTTGAATCCAGTGGCAAAGTGAGCAAGGGACTCACGTCTGAACATACCCTGCCACACTTATAGCGGGCAAAAAGGGGTACAAAAGGGGGTAGTGATGGACGGAGCATCTGAATCAATCAAACACTTACACCCAGTCAAAAGATCTGGGTTTAATCCATCACCGTTCTTTAGCCCACTCTGCCACCCCAGTTCAGACATGGCCATATGCAAATCAGTCTGACCCTTTGCCTCATGGGAACAGTCCAGCCCGAACTGCCAAGCCATGTCTTCCCTGGACCAGAAACAAGCTTCCGAGGACCGGTTTCTGGCATTACAGCCGTCTTCAGCCCGGCTTGCTTGAATCCAGTGGCAAAGTGAGCAAGGGACTCACGTCTGAGCATACCTTGCCACACTTATGGCGGCCAAAAAGCGGTACAAAAGGGGGTGGTAATGGACGGAGCATCTGAATCAATCAAACACTCACACCCAGTCAAAAGATCTGGGTTTAATCCATCACCATTCTTTAGCCCACTCTGTCCACGGTGCAGCCGGATGCAGACTTCCCACTAGTTTGGTCAGTGGACCCAATAAAATATCTTGGAGTCTGGGTTCTTAGAGACCCGGACATTGGGGTTCGTAAGAACTATGGGATAGCATGCGCCTGGCTGGAGGAGCAGTTGGATGTGTGGGTGTCCCTACCGCTTTCCCTGGCGGATTGAATTGCCCTGATCAAAATTGTGGTCCTGCCGCATTTTTTCTATTCGTTTGCGAATATCCCGATTGTGCTGACACAGGGCTTTTTTCGTACCCTCCAAGGAACTCTGCTCCGGCTGGTTTGGGGGGGGGGTAAACAGGGACGCATGAAGTGGTCGGTTCTCACTAGCGATTATGATAAGGGCGGTTTTGGGGCACCAGACTTTTATGCCTATTATTTAACTGCGCAAGCTCAATATGCTTTTTATTGGATAAGACCACATGCGTTCACTCCTCATGTAGCTGTAAAGGAGGGAGACACATACCCGGTGCCACTGCACAGCGTGCTCACACACCAATTGCACGGAATCCCCAGGACAGAGATAAATACAGTGGCTACAACAATAGCGGCTTGGCAAGAGATAGGGCGACTGGCGTCCAAGTTACCGTTGTACGCGCCAGCCATGGTCATAGAACATCATGCTGCTTTGTCAGTGACTCATGAGGCTCCATCAATGAGATTACTTACAGAGGCGGGTTTCACTCGAATGCAGGATATCTCCCCTGAAGGGGAGTTCATTACGCAGGACGCCCTGCGTTACATTAGTAATCCAAAGTTGCTTTTCAGCTTTGCTATGCATAGGCTGAGGCACGCGGTCAAAGCCCACTACATCACCTACCCCATGGAACCACCCACGTTACTGTCCTTGCAGTACGTCCTTACCACTCCCACTAATAAAAAATTGGTATCTAGGATTTATAGATCGATTAAGGAAGAGAGCATTTCCCAACCAGACAGTAGTAGGGAGAGATGGAATGCCTGTTTGCCTGAACCAATAGTGGATGGGGATTGGAACTATATGTGTGCATTAAAAGGGTACACTCAGTATGAACGGAAATTTGCGGATCATACATTTCAAATTTATACATCAGATGTATTACACACCGGTACGCCTACATAGGTTTGGTCTGCGTGAGACTGATTGCTGTGTGGATTGGAAGGCGCTGACTTTCTTCATCTTGCTTGGGGATGCAAAAGAGTGGCTGACTATTAGGAGTCTGTGGTGAAGGATTTGCAGACCATGGCGGAGGTGGATCTACAGTGCACTCAACTCGTCTGTTTGCTGTGTTGCGTGCCTCATGTCAGAGGAGTGAGGGGCATATTTGTACGCCTGGCCTTGCTTATGGCGGCACGGGGAGTAGCTATCACATGGGGAGGGGGACTTGCACCGAAAGTAGAGCACTGGGTAAAAGATTTGGTCTACTGTAAGGATAACTTGGAAACATGCAGAGGAATTACCCATAATATCAAGGCCAAAAGATATTTGGGAACCCTTGAGACTCTTTCTACAGAAAAAGGCAACTGAAACTGAGTAGATAGTTGTGGTGCTGGTGTGGGGGGAGGGCCCGATACACTGTCTGGATGGGTGGCGGGCTCAAAGATGGGAGATGCTCTACCTCTTCTGCACGGCATAGTATTACTGATGAAGAACATTGTAGTTTTTTTTTTCTTTCTTCTTTATTGTTTTTGATTTTTAATTTATTTGAATGTTTTGTGTATTTAATGTGATGTATTTTTTTGGCGTCATCATGTCGTTATAGTGGGACGTTTATGGATATGATCATCGCTGTGCATTGATTATATTATGTGGGATTTCATTGCAGGCCAATTGTGGTGGTATTGTGTTGTCATTTTGTTTGTATTTTTTAAACAATAAAACAAAAGAAATGTAAAAAGTGTCTCACACACAGAACAGGTGCAGTACTGGGCAAGCAATGCAAGTGTAAGTCACACAGAGATGGAATACAGTACAGGCGGCAGCAGTACAAGGGTCCCATACACAGGGTAAGCAGTGCAAGTAACTCACACAGACACGGAATACAGTACAGGCAGGCAGCATCAGTACAATTGTCCCACACACAGAACAGGTACAGCACAGGACCAGCAGTACAAGTATAACTCATACTTAGACAGCATACACTACAGGCAGCAACAGTGCACGTGTCCCACAACAGGTACAGCACAAGACCAGCAGTGCAAGTGTAACTCATACTTAGACAGCATACACTACAGGCAGCAACAGTGCACGTGTTCCACAACAGTTACAGCACAAGATCAGCAGTGCAAGTGTAACTAACACAGACCATATACAGTAAAGGCAGCAACAGCGCAAGTGTCTCACACTCAGAACATGTGCAGCACATGACCAGCAGTGCACTTGTAACTCACACACAAACTGAACACAGTACAGGCAGCAGCAGCGCACGTGCCCCAAACACAGAACAGGTACAGCACAGGACCAGCAGTTCACGTGTAACTCATACATGGACCAAATATACTTCAGGCAGTAGCAGCGCATGTGTCCCACACACAGAACAGATAAAGCACAGGATCAGCAGTGCACAGTAAATCATTCACAGACCAAATACATTACAGGCAGCAGCAGTGCATGTCTCCCACACACAGAACAGGTACAGCACAGGAACAGCAGTGCAATGTAACTCACAGGCAGACCAAATATAGTACATGCAGCAGCAGCACAAATTTCCCACACTCAGCACAGGTGCAGCACAGGACCAGCAGTGCACGTGTAACTGACACAGACCTAATTTAGTACGGCAGAAGGCATGGCCAACAAGATGGCCGAGTAGTACATGCTGTGCTGAGCTACGTCCTACCACGGCGAAATTTGGAACTATCCTGTGGTGCTGATCGGGCACTGACCTCCCTTGTACTCCTTTCTACTTGGTGCGCAGACTGAGCTGTATTGAAGCAGTGGAGAAGTGTGCCGGTGGGCCCGCTGTGCCGGGAAAGCAGAGTGTCCTGAGAACGGGCCGCCAGCTTGATTGCAGCAGAGATCGCTGTGGAGCGCGGCGGAGGCCCGGAGTGAGCGGCCTCCACGTCCAGGCCACGGATCTCCGAAGGGCACATGCCAGTAGAGGGTCCATGGAAGCGCCGACCTGGGAGCTGGGATCGTCCTTGACGTAGGGTGCATGGAGAGTGGCACATAGACAGAGGTGATGCCTGTGCGTGTGGACGCCGGAGCTTGACGGTGGGCCGGGCCCCTATTTGCCTGCAGAGTCTTGCGACTGCCTGTGGAGCGCCACGCCATAGCCACACCTGCACTGGGGGACTTTAAGAGGCTGGGAGCACAATAGACAGAGTGCACCCTAGGCGGTATTCAGGAATTACTTTGAAGAGGTTGGGAGGTGCCCCGGGCCTCTAGTGACTGAGCGATGAGGCCACACCTAGCAGAGTAGTAGTTGGAGGCCGCCTAAACACTCGGAGTGCTCTCGGCATATATTTGCTACGCAGTAATCTTGGGAGTGTCGTGAGGCTGGTGCACACATTGGCTGAGTCTCTAAGGGCCCGGTTAATGTTTGTCGGAATATACCGGCCGTGGGATTGGGACACCTGCGCCTCGTCTTGGTGCCTGTGAGAAGCCCCGTGGAAATTGTGGAGACGAGGTGCGGCCTTGGCGCCTGTGGCTTCCGGTGGCCCGGGAGCCAGACACCCATGCTGAACATGGTGGGTCCCTTCTGACTGGGATTGTTTGAGATCCTGAGCGACAGAGGTGCCACATTGCTGTGGGGGGGATGAAGTTGGTGGAGTGGAATCCAGGGTGAGCCTGTACTGGTCGGAGCAGAGGTGAGACATTGGCACCCACCATGGGGAAAGATAAAGGGGCTAAGACGCAGTCCAACAAAATCTTGAATTATGCGCAACCCCTGCCCCAGGGGCTTTACCAGAGGGACAAACGAAATGAGGACGATGATGAAGCAGCACAGGTGGAGGACTCGCAAGATCCCTCTCAGAGATATCCTGGCGGTGGTACAGACAACAAGATGGTGACCAGAATTGATGCAGTGGCAATTGATGTGAGCCTCCCACGGTGTGACCTGCGCAAATTCTTGGACAGGGTCACCTCAGCGGACAAGAATGGTGATGCACTTCAATCGGAGGTAAGACCCTACGGACCACAGTCATGGTACTCCAGAGGAAGGCGATCAGTATGGAGGAGCGCATCGAAGATCAAGAGGGGCGCTCCTGAAGTAACACCCTGTGGTTTGTGGGGTTTCCGGAACGGGCGAAGGGTCCCTCAGCTGAGCTATTTTTGGAGGACTGGATAATGAAGATCCTGGCTCCTGGCAAACCATCCAAATTCTTTAATATTGAAAGGGCCCACAGGGAATTGGCCCCTCCGACGAGACTGGGGGCACCACCACAGGCCATTATTGCCTGTTTCTTTTAACTACCGGGACCTGCTCCTACAGTCTACTCACACCAAGTCAAATCTACATTTTGAGGGACACCATATTTCTATCTTTCCCAACTATACCCAGAGGGTACAGGACTAAGGACGCACATTTCTGGCAGTGAAACGAAGCATGAGAGAGGCAGGGTTGAAGTACAGATTCTTTATCCGGCCAAGCTTCGGGTGGAGCATTAGGGCAAGGCTTTGTTCTTTGGATCGGCGGAGGAGACCTCTGACTGGATGGAAAATACGGGAGATTGGGAGATCCGGAAGACAACACAGACACAGTTTAGCCAGCGCACAGTCTCTCTGGACCAGACGGCGATGCCAAATGTCCGAAGGAATGAGATTATGGGACATGGGGACTCTGGGAGGATTTAGGTGTGCGATGATGGAACTTTGCAGGTTGTTCGCCGGACTCTGAGCTGGCCTCATCGGAGGTCATTTCAGACACAAATGTTGACTGAATACATGGAGGGGAATGAGGAAGCTGGTCTGGGACTCTGAACAAGCAGATAAGTGTCTGTATCCTACCACATTGATGGAATGGAATGGAATAGTAATGTATATAGCGCAAAACTGCCACCCTACGGGTATCCTGGCGCTTGGATCAAAGAGAGAACATCAAATAGCAGAGTCAGTTGTCAGAAGCAGGGAAGCTAAGAAGCGTTCCTTGCAAAGAGCCAGGTTTTCAGACTCTTACTGAACCCGATCAGTGAGCTTTCCTGCCTATGAGTCAGAGGCAGCGCATTCCAGATATATGAGGCAAGTACACCGAAGGCTCTACCCCCCTTCCGGGACCACTTAAACCTGGTAGTTGTAATCAAATTAGTATTTGACAATGGGAGCTGCCTCCTTGGGTTATACCAAATGAACATTTCTTGCAAGGGAATAGGACCCTGTCCATGTGCTGCCCTATATACAATCCAGAGTGATTTGAAACAAATTCTCTCCTTGATGGGCAGCCAGTGAAGGTCTCTTAGCGCCAGTGTCATAGAGGACCCACGTTGTCTATTCAGTGCCAGCTTTGCTGCCATTGCCTGTACTCTCTGCAGCCCCTGCACAATATATTGTGGTGATAGCAGATACAGAGAGTTGCAATAGTCCAACCTGCTCAGTATTACACTTCTCACTACAAGCGGTCGAGTGTCTTCTGGGAATAGGGGGAGGATCTAACGCAATACTCGTAGCAAAGTAAGGCACACACTGGCAGTTTTGTTGGCTTGTATATCAAGTCAAGTCAAGTCAAAAATGTATTTATTGCACAGTTACTTAAAACCATTTGCAATATATCACTTTTTAAAATGCAAGGGAATGATTTAATGACAGTTATAACTCTTTTCTTTGTGTAGCAAAACATGAAACAGTATAAAAGTTTGATCATTAATTTATTTAAAAGACATTATCGCCGAGTTGTCACTTCTTTTGTACAGATCGAGGGTATTTTTGTGCAATTGTCTGATTCATTAGTTTTGTCCAGTCTGGAGCGAACTTCCTGCATGTATCTGACAAATTCTGGCCAGATCAGTTGTTAGTGTGCAATCAAATATAGCTGTAACTGTCTCTTTTGTCGTTCGAACACCTTTGCGTAACCACATGGTTTTTTGTTGCGTCAGCCGGGATTGTAAGAGCCCCGTGCAACAGCACATCAAATGTAGCAGTGATTCTGTTTTGAAATCACATATTCTGCATCGATTTTTATTTACCAAGGTTTTCCAACTCAGGTTTAGCTCTTTTGTAGGGAGAGGTACAAGTCTAGCCCACTGGATGTTTTTTTGGGCCTTTCTCCCAAGGGCTTGATCAAGATAGGGCTGGAGTTTGTATTCCTTGTAGGTTGCTATCACCCCAGATTGGCCTCTTCCTTTTTCAAGATTTGTTCAATCGATTTCTCTTGACAATCGATAGCAATGTTTGTTTATTGTGTTTTTGATCAACCCAGTTCAGACATGGCTATATGCAAATCAGTCTGACCCTGTGCCTCATGGGAACAGTCCAGCCCGAACTGCCAAGCCATGTCTTCCCTGGACCAGAAACAAGCTTCCGAGGACCGATTTCTGGCATTACAGCCGTCTTCAGCCCGGCTTGCTTGAATCCAGTGGCAAAGTGAGCAAGGGACTCACGTCTGAGCATACCCTGCCACACTTATGGCGGCCAAAAAGCGGTACAAAAGGGGGTGGTGATGGACGGAGCATCTGAATCAATCAAACACTCACACCCAGTGAAAAGATCTGGGTTTAATCCATCACCGGTCTTTAGCCCACTCTGCCACCCCAGTTCAGACATGGCAATATGCAAATCAGTCTGACCCTGTGCCTCATGGGAACAGTACAGCCCGAACTGCAAAGCCATGTCTTCCCTGGACCAGAAACAAGCTTCTGAGGACCGGTTTCTGGCATTACAGCCGTCTTCAGCCCGGCTTGCTTGAATCCAGTGGCAAAGTGAGCAAGGGACTCACGTCTGAGCATACCCTGCCACACTTATGGCGGCCAAAAAGCTGTACAAAAGGGGGTGGTGATGGACGGAGCATCTGAATCAATCAAACACTCACACCCAGGGGTTTAATCCAACACCGTTCTTTAGCCCACTGTGGGGTTTCGGGAGGTGTCTCAAAGAGATTTACTGACACAGGTTGTCGGGGTAGTGCGGGTTTTATTATTTTGTAAAGTCTACGTTTCTGTACAGGCACTCGGTAGAAAGGTAGGGGTTGTTCAGTATCTTCCGTGGTGGATCTTCCCCCTCCGGGCCGTCTGTCCCACTGCCTCCTGGGAGTCGTAGGCCTTCTCTCCGCCGTCTCGAGGTCCTCAGTATACCGGGAGGAAAAAAGAAAGGAAATCGTCTCAGTCAATCTGACCGGTGCGGTGCTTGCTCACAGGGAAAGGGAGTGAGGATAACACACGTGAAACCCCGTACCCCTAATCAGTGACCTGACCCCGTGAAAAGGGGGGGGTGTGCAGTAGGGATCTCGAGGCCTCAGGGTGGCTTGCCTCGTCTAATGCCCGCCCACCCGCTGAACTTGGACCGTACCTGGTCGAGCCACACTTCCGTGTTAGTGTGGCTGGGCGATGCGCGGTCCCGTATGCCTCCTGGCGTGTAGATGTAGTCGCCCTCAGAGTCGACCTCCTGCGCTGGCGCCGGCTTCTCTCCCGTAGCCTCCTCGGAACTCCGCTCCACCTGATGTTCCTCCTCCGTCCTCCTCCGAGTTCCCGGTCCGTATCCCGCCTCTTTCCTCCGATGTTCCACCACGTCCTCCGCCGCTGTCCTCCGCTCTCCTGCCTCCGTCCTCCTTCCTTCTTCCACGTCCTCCTCCTCCGTCCTCCGCTCTTCTTCCACGTCCTCCTCCGTCCTCTGATCCTCGTCCTCCGTCCAATCTGCTCCGCTCTCTCTCCACTCTCGCCACCAGTCTCCTGCTCCGCCTCCGGGTGTCTCGCACACCTGGGTGGATTCGGGGATGGGTTTTACCTCTTCGGTGAAGGCGTGTCTCCAGTCTGGGTCCGCCCCCTTAAAGGTGTAGGGATGCCTGTTCTCCATATCGGGCCGACGTCTGATGACATCCGGAGTGTTCCAGGCCTCTGTGTGCTGCACAAAAAGAGTAGAGACGTTAATAGGCATACCCGGGGGCCCCGCGTCCGGGTCCCCCTCGTCACACCCACTCTGCCACCCCAGTTCAGACATGGCCATATGCAAATCAGTCTGGCCCTGTGCCTCATGGGAACAGTTCAGCCCGAACTGCGAAGCCATGTCTTCCTTGGACCAGAAACAAGCTTCTGAGGACCGGTTTCTGGCATTACAGCCTTCTTCAGCCCAGCTTGCTTGAATCCAGTGGCAAAGTGAGCAAGAGACTCACGTCTTAGCATACCCTGCCACACTTATGGCGGCCAAAAAGCGGTACAAAAGGAGGTGGTGATGGACGGAGCATCTGAATCAATCAAACACTCACACCCAGTGAAAAGATCTGGGTTTAATCCATCACCGTTCTTTAGCCCACTCTGCCACCCCAGTTGAGACATGGCCATATGCAAATCAGTCTGACCCTGTGCCTCATGGGAACAGTCCAGCCCGAACTGCCAAGCCATGTCTTCCCTGAACCAGAAACAAGCTTCCGAGGACCGGTTTCTGGCCTTACAGCCATCTTCAGCCCGGCTTGCTTGAATCCAGTGGCAAAGTGAGCAAGGGACTCACGTCTGAGCATACCCTGCCACACTTATGGCGGCCAAAAAGCGGTACAAAAGGGGGTGGGGATGGACGGAGCATCTGAATCAATCAAACACTCACACCCAGTCAAAAGAACTGGGTTTAATCCATCACCGTTCTTTAGCCCACTCTGCCACCCCAGTTCAGACATGGCCATATGCAAATCAGTCTGACCCTGTGCCTCATGGGAACAGTCCAGCCCGAACTGCCAAGCCATGTCTTCCCTGGACCAGAAACAAGCTTCCGAGGACCGGTTTCTGGCATTACAGCCGTCTTCAGCCCGGCTTGCTTGAATCCAGTGGCAAAGTGAGCAAGGGACTCACGTCTGAACATACCCTGCCACACTTATGGCGGCCAAAAAGCAGTACAAAAGGGGGTAGTGATGAACGGAGCATCTGAATCAATCAAACACTCACACCCAGTCAAAAGATCTGGGTTTAATCCATCACCGTTCTTTAGCCCACTCTGTCCACGGTGCAGCCGGATGCAGACTTCCCACTAGTTTGGTCAGTGGACCCAATAAAATATCTCGGAGTCTGGGTTCACAGAGACCCGGACATTGTGGTTCGTAAGAACTATGGGATAGCATGCGCCTGGCTGGAGGAGCAGGTGGATGTGTGGGGGTCCCTACCGCTTTCCCTGGCGGATTGAATTGCCCTGATCAAAATGGTGGTCCTGTCGCATTTTTTGTATTTGTTTGCGAATATCCCGATTGTGCTGACACAGGGCTTTTTTCGTACCCTCCAAGGAACTCTGCTCCGGCTGGTTTGGGGGGGGGGTAAACAGGGAGGCATGAAGTGGTCGGTTCTCACTTGCAATTATGATAAGGGCGGTTTTGAGGGACCAGACTTTTATGCCTATTATTTAACTGCGCAAGCTCAATATGCTTTTTATTGGATAAGACCAAATGCGTTCACTCGTCATGTAGCTGTAGAGGAGGGAGACACATACCCGGTGCCACTACACAGCGTGCTCACACACCAATTGCACGGAATCCCCAGGACAGAGATAAATACAGTGGATACGACAATAGCGGCTTGGCAAGAGATAGGGCGACTGTATTGCATCATGGTTCGACAATAGTGAAAGCTGTCAGTATAGTTTTCCTCAAACTCCAGAATAGTTCAGCACAGTGTTCTCCTATACAACCTTCCAAGTTATTATTGATACTGCAATAAAAGAGTTTTTTCACCTAAATGCTATTTTTTCACGTGGATGTAATTTTTGCTTCAAAAAAGGCAGCTGGCACCAAGAGTAATTTAGCACAATATTGTGATTGTACTCCTACATGTGTTTTTGCTCCCACGTGCTGCTTTTCATCATGGGTAAATTTGGTCCTAAAAGTGATTTTGGACCTAATCATTATTCACACTTAAATGTGTTTTGTGCTCATCAATGGTTTACATATTCACATAGAATTTTGCTCCTATATATGTTATTGCACCTGATTGTGTTTCCACACTACTTTTAGTATTGCAGTAAGAGGAACTTTGCACCTAAATTTGATTTTGCATCAAAATGTGTTTGCATTAGAACTTGTTTCCACACTTCAGATTATGTTGAATCAAAGGCCATTTTACACCTACATGTTATTTTCCACCAAAAAGTGATTTTAGACCTAACACTGCATTATTACGTCTGTGTTTTCACTACTACTGATGTTGCAACAAAGGTGATTTTACATAAAAATATTTTTTTCCTAAACGTGATTTGTGTCCCTAAACTTCTTTCCACCTTCTTGTTGATTGCATGTAGGCTGATTTTGTGAATAAATTTGACTTTGCACCTAAATGTGTTTTAATTCCTAAATGCCATATCATTATAGTCTTTACTTTGCATCTATGGTGATTACTTTGCGCCACATGTGATTTGCACCTATAAATTTGATTTTTCACATAATCTGATTTGTCCTCCAAAAGATTCTTCACACGCATGCACCTAAACAGGATTTTTGCACCTATGTGTGATATTGCCTGCAAACTTCTTGTACCCTAAATATGATTTGGCACCCAAATATATTTTTCCTAAAATCTTTTGCACCTTAGTTTGATTTTTCTGTGAACTGTGAATCCACAGTCCTACTTACTTTGCACAAACAGTAAATGTACAACTCTAATGTATTTTACTACAGTGATTACGAACACACATTTGAATTTTGACCCTAAATGATTCTACAATCATGCTGTGGTTGCACCAAGGTTGAATTGCACCTAAATGAGCTTTCAACCAAATGTGATGTCAAGTACGCCTTTAATACCCATTTTACTACCACATTTTATATTGCTATAGTCCCATAAAGAATCCTCTTCTCAAGATCATTAGCCTACACAGTGATCTTAATAAAGTCTAAACCTAAACAACTGCGTATGACATCAGACTCCAGGATGCATGTAACAACACCCAAGAACCACTTCCAACCTAGACTGTCCAAAACTACCTCAAGTGAAACAGTCACCGAGCTGTGATCGCCAACCTGATTTTCACATTAACTCAGCCAGTGATATATGCAGCTGCGGTCCGTGCAGGTAACATCAATGGGGCGGTGAGGCTGGGTGGGCTTGGGGGTTTTGAGAGACGAAGCAAAGGGAAAATGAAATAAATAATTAATTTCCCCTCATCATCGTCTGTCGGAATCCACCTCCACCTGGCCCCACCGCTGTTACCTGCACGGGCTGCGGCTGGATATGTACGCTAGTCTCAGATTGGAAGTCATAAAAATTGAACTACTTTTTATTTACTAAGGGCAATACCCTACTAGACAGATGCTCTACGCTTCATCTCCTTATTCTCAAACAGAAAAATCCTTAATGGGAAATAGTGTACTACTCTGTTTACCATAAAAGGGAGCTACACATCACTTAGTCTCAAAACAGAAGAGTGGGAAGGGTATGCCCCGACGTGGGTCCCGTGCTCACTACGCCACTGGAGTCAAGCTATCCTGATTGATGATGGCTGAAAGCCCGAAACCGGTCCTAGGATGCTTGATTCCGGTCCAGGGAAGACAAGGCCTGGCAGTTTGATTTGAACTGTTCCCATGAGGCACAGGGTAAAGACTGATTTGCGCTGGCTATGTCTGAACTGGGGTGGCATGGTGAGCAAAATAACGATGGATTAAACCCAGATCTGTGACTGGGGGTGAATGTTTGACATTGTTCAACATTCCGTCCATCATCTTTTTGTGTTGCAATACTACAGCAGGACCAGAGGATAGCCACATTAGTCACTATCAATAAAGAGTGTCGACCTAAAACAGATTGCGCCTCATACAGACAAATCCCCCTTCTAAAAGCTGAACCTAAAATCCTGGCCAGACTCCTGGCAAACCGCCTGATCAAGGTGATTGGGGGACTAGTCCATTCTGATCAGTTAGGTTTTATGCAGCACTGCAACACCGCGTTGAACCTGCGCAGACTACATGGTGTTCTGGGTAGAGCAGCCACTATCCACGAAGATGACCTTGGGATGTCACTAGACACCACCATGGCATTTGACACCATTGACTGGCCTTACCTGTTTGCTGTACTCGCAAAACTGGGCTTTGGCCCAGAATTTATCTGCTGGGTGTGGGTCCTGTATTCGGAACCCGATGCACAGGTTGTGGTCAACAAGAAATCAGCCCCATTCATACTAAGCCGGGTTACTCGGCATGGGGGCCCCCTCTCTCCCCTCCTCTTTGCCCTTGCCATTGAACCATTGGCGGCATGGGGTCCCTTTATGTCGATGACATCATTGTATAACTTGCCTCTCTGAAGAAATCGTTAGAGTGTGTCTTCGATATCATAGCAATATTTGGTAGATATTCTGGATTCTCCATCAACTGCTATAAATCCCTCATTTATGTCCTAGTGGGAGACCCTACTGTTACGCCAGGCAATTAAAGCCCACTTAATATTTTGGGCTTTAAATATCTGGGTATTCATATTACATTGGATCCCAAACTTCGCTATACCCAAAACCTTCTCCCGCCTTTGGAAAGACTTAAGTGCGACATAACCAATTGGAAAACCCTCCCACTGTCACTGTTAGGCAAAGCGGCCCTTTTCAAGATGATGTCACTGCCCGCTTCCTTTATGTCTTACAGAACGCCATGGACCCAGTCCCAGCGGGATAATTTAGGGAGGTCGAGAGCCTGCAGAGGGACCTGCTGTGGGATGGGAAGCCTCGTATCGCTTTGACTAAACTCACACTTAATTGGTATGATGGGGGATCAGCCTCCCAGATATTAAGAAATATTACTGGGCAGCACACCTCGTAGCCAGTAATCAGGGCACCTATGGTCAACTTGATGACCCAGGCTATGCCATTGACAGATGAACTCTCCCGGGTGGGAACTTCAATCGGGCAATATATTCCAAGCCCAAGCGATACCCCATTACAGGTCCAACTAACCACTCTGTCCACATTTGGCACACGGTTAACAAAAAGCTGGGCTGGGAGCGAAAGACTTACTCTGGCAACACCCCTATGGGACTCTGAGCAACTAGGTAGCTTATGGCAATTAAAAGGATTTGATAAGTGGGATCTTATCGGAATCTCATTGATTAAAGATATGTTGGACAAGGGCGAAGTGAAGACCTTTACCTCTCTGCAGCAGCAGTACGAGTTGGCTAACTCGGAACATTTCAGATATATGCAAATTCGTCATGCACTAAAATCCCAATTACCTGCTGGCTCCTCCCCTCCAGCACCTTCCCCGTTAGAAGACAGATTGTTGGACGAACACCTACCCGACAAGGCCATATCACTAACCTACAAAAAACAAATAAATAATATGACAGACCCACTCGGACCACTACGTGGGAAATGGATGTTAGATGGCCTTGAATTAGATGCTGAGGATTGGCAGGAGGTAGTGTCCTCACCTAGATTTGTGGCCATTTCAGCGAGGCTTAGGCTAGTCCAACTTAAAATCCTTCACAGAGTCTACATCACAGGGCCTACTGTGGTCTGGATGGGTAGATCCGACTCGGGGGATTGTTGGAGGGGGTGTGGGCGGGAGGGGTCATTTCTGCACATGATATGGGACTGTGAATATATGCAAATTTACTGGTGCAAGATCCATGAAGTACTGAGTGTGGTGCTATCAGTTGTCCTATACCCTGAAGCAAGGCGATGCCTCTTAAATATTTGGGAGCCCACTGACCTAAATATTTGTCATACACAATGGGCCACACCTGGACTTATGGTGGCAAAAAGGAATATAGCACAAAAGTGGGGGGTTCAGCAAGAACCTGAAGTAAATGCCTGGAAAGAGGATCTAGACTGGTGCATGTACAGAGAAAAGACAGTCTTTACGGCTTGTGGCTGCCCCAAAAAATGGTCCAGGGTGTGGGACCCCAGGAACGCCTACAGAGGTCATATCTGTACCTCCCACCCCCGATTGCAATTGACCCGGACGATCCTCCTAACCCATAATCTGTACCCATTGCGCACCTACACTATCTGTTACTCATTAGTACCATTGCTGAATGTAATGTTTTTTCTTTGCTTCCGCTGTAATGTTGCCTTGCTAGACTTGTGAGATCGCTGGGGATGGAGGTGGTATCATACGCCGACGACACCCAGATTATGATTTCACTCACCCAGTCCTCTGTCATAACATCTGCCTCCAGCTTCAGGACCTGTATGCAACATGTTGCAGATTGGATGGTTACCAACTCCCTGAAGCTAAATGGCGACAAGACTGAGGTTTCGGTCTTTGGGAAGGACCAAGATATCTGGTCGAGTGAGTGGTGGCCTTCCTCTCTTGGTACTTGCCCCACTCCCTCTCAATCCGCCAAAAATCTGGGTGTGGTGTTCGATACATCACTCTCGATGTCTCTACAGGTGAATCGGACTGTCGCGACCTGCTGGGGCGTGATCAGGACACTCAACAGAATCCGCAGCTACCTGTCCCCTCAAGCACGCAAGCAGATTGCAGTCGCCCTTGTTGGTTCCAGGTTAGACTACTGCAACTCTCTCTACATGGAAACCAACAAGGGCCTCATACATCGACTGCAAGTAGTGCAGAACGCTGCTGCACGTTTTGTCCTAGATCTTCCCAGGTCTTCCTCTGCCACTGCTGCGAGGAGAGACCTTCACTGGCTGCCTATCCAGCACAGAATTTATTTTAAAATTCTGTGTCTGACCTACAGAGCTCTCGAGGACGGACCTAAAGGCGCCATCAGCTCCCTGCTTACTCGCTATCACCCTCCAAGGTGTTTGCGCTCCTCGGGACAACCCCAACTCGCCGTCCCTCGCTTTAAGCTCACCAGATGGGGAGCTAGGGCCTTCTCCGTCGTTGCCCCACAGCTTTGGAACATCCTGCCGATGAAGACGCTACCTTCTCTGGTGCTATTTAAAAAGGCCCTAAAAACATGGTGCTTCTCTAGAGCCTATACAGGTTGAGCTGCAGAGTTCTTTGTTATGAGCTGGATTTGGAATTAGGCGCCTTGATGCCCACTGGGCTAAGTTCGCGCACGATAAGATCCCTTTATTATTATTATTATTATTATAATAATGTCTATTATATCTTGGTGTCTGGTCAATAAAAAGAATTTTAAAAAATTACAAAAAAGAAGCACAGCAATCTTCTCATTCCCTAACGATGGGGCATCCTCTGCGGTACTGGCTAGAAGGTCAACAACTTGGTTGATATATTAAGAAAATAGCATAGGGGCCAGAACACAGCCTTGACGGATCCCCCTATTGATATTATTTGGATTAGCGACTTGATCCTGGTCACCCCATTGCTCCCTGTCATGGTTGTCCACATGAAGGGGAACAACTAATAATGACAACATTTCCAGGGGCATCCCCATCTCCTTCAGTACCAGCCAAAGCTTATTTTGGGGTATGAGAAGTTGGCTTAGTATATGGTGCACAGTTATGTAAGTGGGCACTCTGCACCAATCCAGACAACCCTTATGGTGATTTTAGTAGTCTTAGGCAACCTTAAAAAGTGGTAGCTGTGGAGAGCAGCCTTCAAGCTTAGTCCTGAAGGAGTGTATAGCAACTTGTTTAACCAGAGCATAATCTTATTGGTTTAGATTAAGTGAAAAGGAACCACACCTACCCGGAGATATACACAATGCACAAAAGACTTTGCAAATATATGGGTAATTAGCACAAAATACACAATGGTCGCCAGGGGGAGACCAAACCATATACTAAAATAGTTGTATGCGAACCATTACTCAATTCAAGACTATACCCAGAAGACGTAGAAGGACCTAAGGAACCAACTGAGGTAAGTAATCAAGAACCCCACGGAGGCCGCGTGCAGAGTGGGAACACGACTGCGGTCTCAATACAAGTCAATGGGTAAGTTGCAGTTGAAATTTTAAAGAAGGACCCTTCCCAGTGGACCCTGAAGAAACCCAGTGGAGGACAGAAGGTTGGAGAGCCACCACAACCGTGGATACCCAAGGAACCAGGATACCTACACCAAGGAAGCCGGGTGCATAGGTGTGTAGTGGTGTCGCAAACCGCAGTCGAACTCAATGGAGGACTTCAGGAAGGCTGTAGAAGGTGGAAGTGTCCAGTGGAACTCAAAGGTGGATTCAAGATGAGAAGGACCTGCAAACAGAGGGGACAGAGTCTATGCCACTCAGTAGTAACCAGGAGGCAAGGAAGACGAATGCCCACTGATTTCGAGTGTTTCAGGAGAGCTGACGCTGACCTTGGAGCTGCTGTTGTGAGAACCAGGCGACACTGTGGAAGACCAGGAGCCGTGCACCAGCTGTCCCACGTCAGATGTCGAGAGTTGAGGGGTCAGTGTCCGTCGGGAGCACCAACAAGTCTTTGCAACTGCAGCCAATGGGGAAAGTGAAGAAGGTACAATGTCGGGACCAGCAAGGTCAGGGCGACTCACCACAAGCAGGGGTGCCAGGGTAGGCCCTGAGCAATCAGGGGAACCCGCCAAGTTTAAATAAGACCCTCAAGAGTAACCACAGGCCGGAGGCACGGGAGCCGCAAGAAGACCTCGAGCAGCTCACCATAGCAGCAGGCACAGGGTACAAGTGTTACGGTGAGGACGAAGATCTTGGTCACTTGAGGTGCTTGAGGTTGGAGCTACTTGAAGCCCACAGATCTTGGTGGAAGGAAGCCAACAAGCCTTTGCAACGGCAAGTCAATGCAGTGCATAGAGGTTCAGTTCCTGCGGCTCCTACAAGGTGAGAGGACAGGGCAGGCTTTGAAGGATGTGAAGAACCACCAAATGTGTTGCTGAACCATTCAGAGTCCATGGGAGCTCGGGATCAGTAGACCGGTCAGTATCGATGCGGTGCCTGAAGATGCAGGTAGTGACTCCTTCACTTCAAGGAAGAATCCTTCAGGTGTCTTGGATATCCATAGGCCTGGAAGGTTCCTGCATGGAGCACAGGCACAGATGTTGCAGTAGACAAGCAGGGCAACGAGATCAGGAGCAGCAGGAGTCTTCCCAGTTGCAGTCTTGATGCCCAGAGTGAAGTCCAGAGTGCCCAGACGGTCGAAGAAGTGGTGTCTTGATATGAGTCTTGTTCCACAACGAATCTAGGGACCTCCCCCCATATGTAAGTCCTTAAGTACCCTAAGGAAAGGGTTGGGATGACTTAGGGTTCCCTCCCAGGGGAGGGGTCAGACAGTGGGGAGGATACTCCTATGTCCTTTGTCCAGTTTCGCGCCAGAGCCAACGGCTCCCTGAGCTGGGTTGAACTGAACTATGCAAGGAGGGAACCAAATCTGCCCTTCAAGCAGACTTAGTGGTGTTGGCTAGCGCCCCCACCCGGCCCTTATACACTAAACCCTGTCTGGAAGGTAGTCACACCTCCCTGTGACAGGATACCTATAGTTCTGCCTTTCCCTGCTCGAGCTTGGCTCAGCAGCAGGAGGGCAGAATCGTGTCTCTGGTTGGCAGCAGCCATGTTGTGCTGTCCGTGTCTAGAAGACTGGTACCGGGAGCACTGAAGGCTTCACAGAGGAGCTTTACAGTGCATGGAATCATACCTTCCACACCATTTATGGTGTGGCGTATGATTCCAACATGTTTGATACCAAACATGACAGGGTTCGTTACAACCAGTTTAGAGATTGTCATCGAGTAATGACGCATGGCCACTCTATATATTGTAATGGCTGAGGCAGTTACAACCCGAGAGAATGGACTCCGAAGGTTGTAGGGGTGTCCTGCTCATGCAGGGCCACCCTCACACTTGTATTGGAAACTGGCCTGGTTTTGACACAGCGCCTGCCCACACACTCGCACTCTAATTGGGCCCCCCACCTGTTTTCGAAACTGACCTGTCGTGTTGCTCTGAGAGCAGGCAACCCGGTCGCCATCTTGGGAGTGGCGAGTACAGGACGTGCCACTGGTCAGAGCGCTCTAACGCTCCTCACGAGCCAGGTGAGCCAAGATTTAAAGCTCACTACAGGCGCGCAGCGGTGACGCGCAGCGGTAGCGCCTGACTCGTGCCGGAGTCAAGCCAGAGTCCTGCCCGTCTGCGCCCGTCAGCGCTACGGCAGGGCTATGGCGGGGGACTCTGGCCCTCGCCAGATGTTATCGGCGGCGACATTGCGCTCACTGCGCCGTAAGGTTAGAGATTGTCCTCATGGCTCTCTGGACCCTTTATGTGGGCCTTTTCAGTGTCCCACTTGTTGTTTTAATATCCCAAAATCGCAGCCTATTTGTAGTTTAATGTCTAGTCCTCCTATTACTCATGACTTGGAGCTGGCGACTGATGCCGCCAGACAACCAAGTCTTAAAATATTGCATCTGAATGTCAAGTCTTTGACCTGTCACTACCAAGATGTATTCACCCTGATTACTAACGACAAACCGGACATATTTTTCTTTTCTGAAACTTGGTTGCATGACCAATCCAACGCTGTTATAAATTTAGCCCTCCCGCCGGGATACACCATGCACTCCCTACACCGGACTACCAGAGGTGGAGGTATCGCACTTGCACTAAAATCCTGCTATTCATGTGTGTGGAAGCCCATTACTGTAGCTGGGTGTGAGAGCGCGCATTTTAATATCTCAGTTAATCCCAATTTTTCTTTATCGGGATTATTAATCTATAGGCCACCTGGCCCTGAGGGCTCCTTTTGCCATAGTCTCTTAGAGGTTGTTTCCTCTTTGATTTTGAAATCATCCAACTTTACGATAATCGGCGACCTGAATTTACACATGGACGCCCCCCTTTCTAATCCGGTCTCCAACTTGTTGGCTGATCTTGAAGCCTATCAAATAAATCAACTGGTGCAATCACCGACCCATATAGGTGGTCATTTGTTAGATCCTGTTCTGACGAATCTTACCACTAATATTCTTGTGCTTTCGCCTAAGCCTATGGCTTGGACTGATCACTGTTTGATAGAAGCCCATGTCACCATCCCTAATCCCTCCTACAATAATAATACCCCGGGTCTTTTTAAGCGCCCTTGGAGAAAACTTGATTTGGAACATTTCCATCAGTTGTTGATGGAACATCATCCTCAACCCCCATCGGAGGTCTCTCTTGGGTACGACAACTTCTGCGAGTGGCTTAATCACTCCCTAGATGTGTTAATACCAGCTAGGTGGAGCAAGACTAGATCTAGCCCTTCCAGCCCATGGTATGATGAATCCCTTAGACTGCTCAAATCTATCTGTAAAAAAGCTGAACGTGCATGGCGTAAAACTTACGACGCGGATCTTAAGTCCGCCTACAGGGCCTGCACGAGAGTCCATCTGCTCTGCCAGAGCAGCCTTTTACTCTCGGGAGATAAAAAATAGTTCCAATCCCACAAAAGTAATGTTTAAGGTCTGCAAAGACCTTACAAGTAAACAAAATCAATCTGCAACTCTGGCAGCCTCCCTAGAGCACTGTGAGGATCTGGCGTCATTCTTCATTGAAAAAGTCGAGGCCATTTATAGGTCATTCTCCCAGTCTATCATCCAGGAGAATAACACAACACCTAAGGCTTCCATACCACTGCTGACTATTCCCAGCCCTACGCTAGAGGAATTTAAAGCCTTGACAACGAAGGTTAAATCCGGCTCACCTGATGACCCCATGAGACCCATTCAATTCCAGGAAATTGCTGAGTGCTGCTACCCGGCCATGCACAGTCTCATTGAGCTGTCTTTTAACACCGGCTGTGTGCCTAGTGCTTGGAAGCAGGCTACCATCATTCCCATTCTAAAAAAAACGGCCCTCGACCCCACTAAATCGGAACATTATCGGCCGATTTCCCTGCTTCCCTGGCTAGCGAAATTAGCAGAATCTCATGCTAACCGCATCCTGTCACTCCATCTGCAGGAAGCGAAAATACTGGATAAATCGCAGAACGGGTTCCGTGCGGGTCACAGTACCGAAACGGCTCTTCTAGCAGTGGTGGAGAACATGAGGAAGATGCTGGACCAAGGTCAAACGGCGGCACTGATCCTATTGGATCTTAGTGCCGCGTTTGACACGGTGTCCCATCAGATCCTCCTCCATTGCCTTGAGGAGGCCGGAGTTGGAGAGAGAGCACTCGAGTGGTTTCGATCTTTTCTCACTGATCGAACTTTTAAAGTATCCACTCCCCCTTTTGTTTCTGCTCCTCGTCCGATCCTGCAGGGTGTCCCGCAGGGGTCGGCCCTAAGCCCTACCTTATTTAATTTGTATGTCCAACCGTTGGCTCAGGTCGCCCATAGTTTTGGTCTCTCCATGGTGTCATACGCCGATGACACGCAGCTGGCGGTGGCACTTAATGGAGAGACCAACATGGATGCTGCCTCTTTTCAGACCGCGTTAAAAGCTGTGGCGGGCTGGATGGCGAACAACCGCCTCCAACTGAATGCCTCTAAAACCGAGGTTATTATTTTTGGTAGGGAAAGTGAGCTTTGGGGCGATCAGTGGTGGCCATCTGAATTAGGCCCTGCTCCCACCCCAGTGGCTGAAGTTAGGAACCTTGGGGTGTGGTTGGATGATAAACTTTCATTCACCGCCCACACTAAACGGGTTGCCGGAACTTGTTTTGGTGCCCTGAGGTGTTTGCGACCCATTTTTAAGTTTTTTGATACTGACACGAGACAGATCATTGTCCAGGCCACAGTCTTGGCTAGATTAGATTACGCCAGCTCTTTGTTCTTAGGCGTTAATCAAGCAGAACTAGTTCGCCTCCAGCGGGTGCAAAATGCGGCCGCCAGGATGTTGGTTGGTCTTCCGAAGTTTGTTTCTGTGCGTCGTACTATTCAGGATCTTCACTGGCTGCCTGTGGGGCAAAGAATCAAATTTAAAACCCTTTGTCTAACTTTTAAAATCTTGAAGTTGGCTTCTCCCCCTATTTTGTCTCAATTAATCTGTCATTATGAGCCATCCAGAGCTCTCCGATCCTCAGGGACTAACCTTGCTGTAGTGCCACGTTTTAAAAGAGCAAGGATGGGCGGACGCTCTTTTGCTGTGATGGCAGCAGCTCTCTGGAATTCCCTGCCTGCCTCTCTTCGCTCCATTCCTGATCTGCTCCCGTTCAGAAAAGCCTTGAAGACCTTTTTATTTTCCACTGTTTAGTCTTTTCTGGTCACTAGCTTCCGTGTTGTGTTTTTTACCTTCTCCTAAGCGCCGGGACGCCTCTTGGCTGCGGCATCCGTTGCGCTTTATAAAATAAAATAACATAACATAACAGAGCTGAGCACCATGCCTTCAGGATTGAAAGCCCTGCTTTAGGGGTAACTTCTTAGGTTTTAAGTGCAGTGATGTTAGATATAAGGAACCTATATCTGTCATACATGGTGCTAGCACCATCTTACAGAGGTTGCAATGGCAGGCCTGTAGTTACAGTTTGAGTGGTCTCCCATGGTTGACATAATACATGCTTCTCCAGTATATGGTACTGAGGTAGCCCTGGTGTACATATGCCCTGGGTACATCAGTACCATTTACTAAGGACTTATAAGGGTACACCAGCATCCAATCTGGGATGTACCTACATTCTTACCATAACCAATTTAGGGGAGAAAGCACAGAGACTGGGGTCCTGATTAGTAGGATGCCAGTCAGACTAGTCAGAAATAGCATAGCACCAGGCAAAAAGGTGTGGGAATCCATAAAAGCAGATCCAAGGTCAAATGCGGACTTCAAGTCTACAAAAGGCTCCCCTTACCCAATATCACCACCTTCCAGTAAAAGAGGATGAATCTTAAAATGTGATCGATTGTTCCTGTTCTCTGTCGGTCTCCAAATTGCAGGGGAGACATTATGTTATTCTCAGCCATCCAATCCTGGATCCTCACCAGAAGGGTACGGCAAAATATCTTCTGTATACAGTCTCTAAGGCTGATAGACCTATAGTTGATTGGATTATTAATTTCCCCTTTTTTTAAGACAGGAATGACTTTGGCTCCCTTCCATAAGTCTGGAATTGGGGCACCCCCTGCAATAGCATTGGAAAGTGCCGGTATATAGGTCGACCAACTGTTTTTGTCATGGCGAAATAAGTCTCCTGGGATTCCATTTGATCCAGGAGCTTTTGCTGTCATCCTGTCATGGAGTGGGGCGTGTAGAGACCAAAATCTGGTAGAGGGTGTCTGTACACCCTCCTGATAAGTACAGGAGCTGCTACATGCTTCATAGGTGCTTGTAGATTCTATTGTTTGACCTGAACAAACAGAGACAGTGGTACATGACCTAGCAAGAATTGTGGCACCAGAAAACACCCTAACAGACATAGGGGCTGGTCTTACTCTGGTTACAGAGGAGAGTAGGACGCATTTTGACAAAGCGAGCAGAGTGTTCCACACCCAGGTAGGTGTACGATACACTTACAAACACCTTGGCAGATAGAGAAGATAGGTACTCAGCCTGGTAGAAGCAGAGGTGACTGGTATATCATTACAAGTAGATGGGAATGTAGACACCCTGGCAGGTGAAGAAGATTTACACAACAGTGGTGATTGTAAGATGCGCCCACACCCTTACAGGTAAATGGGAATAGTACACACCATGGCAGGGAGGGGCTGATAAGCAGACTGGCACATCTGCCAAGGAGTGCAATAGTTCCTCGGTATGTTATACAGTGCATCGGCATCCACTATCTGTGAGGGGTTGTAGGGTCGCACCCACCCACCACAGCCCTCGCTCCCATTCTTGGAGAAGTGTGGCTCACTGGTTAGAGGAGGCATACCCTGAAGCAGAGGTCAGACCCGGGACCAGGGTTCAATTCCCGGGAGGCTATAAATAAAAGGATCGACAACCGCTCATGGTTGTCGTCACCAGCTAATGTAACCAGGTGTGCATGTGTCCTTATTTCCCTGGTGTGTCCCCATATCCCAACCCTTACTCTATAAGGACTCCTCCCCAGCCCCAAATACGTGACCTCCACATTGGCGATGAAGCTGGATCGTGCCCACGATGTGCCTGTCCACTGCCACTGTGACGGCGTGTGCATGAGAAGGCGATAGGAAGCGGAGGTGCGCCTTAACGTCGCTGGCGGAAGCGGGCCCAGTCTTCACGGCAGCAGGTGAGTGAGAGGCGGAGCTGTAAACCAAGAGCCATCAACAGCGTGAGCAAGAATGAGGTGAGGAGGCAGCGAGTGCTGGGGCTGCGGGTCGCAACGCGCATCGGTGGAGGCGGCGGCCTGCATGACGAGCCGAGTGTGTGGCGTAGCGCAGTGCCACAGGAGAGTGAGCAGGGCACAAAGAGCCCACCGAGGCCCTTCAAGTACTCCCGCCGTCGGAGTAAGCGTGCACGCGACCATGTGAAGGGACTGAGGCCAGTGAACGGCTGCAGCGGGAGGAGTGCAGGTGAAAAGAGCACGTGGGGCATAGAGAAACGGAGAGAGAGGTAGGTAAAGAGTTGTCCCAAACACAGAAAGGAGGCGAGCTGTGCACGAGAGGGCACAAGGACCCAGAGAAGGGCAGACACACAGAGAGCACAACTAGACAGAAGGATTGGGAGCAACAGACAAACCCAACAGAAAAACTAAAGGGCAATACGAACAGCACACAAGAGAGGTGTATAACAACAACCACTGGCAAAAGCAGGAGCTCAGTGACCGCATCAAGAGGGCAGCAGGCAAGAGCAACACAGTGCGTCCAAAGTGCAAGACACCACACAAAAAAATATGCCAGTACAGGCAGGAGATGGAGCAGGTGGTGAAGTTGGTGGTGAAGTTGGGGGTGTGGTAGAGCATCACTCACACCCCGCCTTGGCAGCGTTACCCCCATTCAGTCAGCAGGCGGACCTGCTATGGCTGCACCCCGGTGGAGGAAATTGATTGGTTGCTTAGAAAACTACTTTCAAGCGGCGCAGGAAACAGATGGGGCGGTCAATCGATCGACGATGCTCCACATGGGAGGCGATGAACTTTCCAAATTGAGTTAAGACCAACCTAACACCGGAGACCGAAAGGATTACAAGGTGACCGTGGCTGTGCTCAACCGACACTTCGACCCGCAACTGAACCCCGATTTCAAGCACTTCAAGCTGCGTCAGGCGGAGCAGCAGAAAGGGGAAACTGTAGATATGTTCTTTGCCTGGCTCAGAAGACTGGCAAGTTCCTGCACAGGAAAAGATAATCAACTGGAAATAGGGGCCCAGCTCATACAGGGATGCAGATCATCTGACCTGAGGAAACTTATCTTACAACAGCCTGGCATCTCATTGGATGAGATACTAATCCTGGGACGCTCGCATGAGCTAGCGAATGTCAGAGCAGGGGGATGAAGTCGGCACTAGCTCGATGCTCGGCAGACCCACGTCAGTCCCATCCCGTGGCGGTCAAGGAAGAACGGGTGGACACCATCCAGAAAGGGGGAGGACAAGGCAGAGGTTACCCCAGTGCCCGCCAAGGTAGCGTGGCTGCAACAACTGTGGGATGGAGAATCACCTGCCATAGTACGGTAAGTCATGCCTAAAGTATGGCAAGATGGGGCCATTTTGCTAAAGTGTGCATCAGCTCGAAATCAGCCGCCGGTGCAGGGAGTCTTGGAAAAAGGCCGGATAAGGTCAAATTGGTGCCAGGGGCGCCAGGAGGTGCAGACAAATTGGATGCCCTGTGCCAAGATTCCAGGTCATGGCAATTTCCTTCCCCGGCAGGAGCAACAAGAGGAAAAGGCCCCCAACGATGAGCCAGATAACAATTGGCGACAACCAAGTAATGGCGCTCATTGACACAGGGGTGTTGGTGAAAGTACTGGATGCGACCCATTACACCCAACTTAGCCCTCAACCTCAGCGGATGCCCATGAAGGCAAGAATCTTCACATATGGGGGGACACTCTCATTCCTCTGCAAGGGGTGAATGAGGTAGAGGTTCGGCATGGCAAAATCACAGCAAAGACCAAATTCCATGTGATCCAGGACAGTGCAGGGACACTACTGGGCTGCCATTTGGTGGAGGACCTAAGGCTGGTCATGTTTGCGTGCCAGGTCCAACAGTCTCACGTAGCAGACATCATGGCGGAATTCCCTATGCTGTTTGAATGATTGGAGTGTCCCAAAGGAGTGTTGGTAAAGCTGCACATGGACAAGGCACTGCACATCGACAAGGCAGTCAGACCGGTAGCACTGCGCCACAGAAGGGTGCCATTCCACCTGCGACTGCTGGTGGAAGCGGAATTAGACAAACCCATAGAAGGCAGGCATCATCGAAAAGGTGTCGGGACCAATGCCATGGGTTTCCCCGTTGGTAATCGCTCCCAAGCTTAAACAGCCGGGAGCAATCCGGTTGTGTGTGGACATGTGTCTCCACAATAAGGCCATCAAGAGGGAGAGACACATCACGCCAACCATTGATGAGACCATAGTGGACATCAACGGAGCGAGATGGTTCTCGAAGGTGGACCTCAATTCCGGCTACCACCAGTTGGTGTTAGACGAGGCCAGCCGATACATAACAACGTTTTCTACCCACTTGGGGTTACGTAGGTTCAAACGACTGAGCTTTGGAGTGTCATCGGCAGCCGAAGTCTTACAAAACACCATTCGTGAAGCCCTTTCGAGATTGATTGGGGTGATCAACGTCAGTAATGACGTACTGATATACTCGCAGACGTTGGAAGAAAATCACGAGAGGCTGCGGGCAACATTAAAAAGGATGGTGGAACAAGGCTTACCTCTGCATAAAAAAGTGCAAGTTCTACTCAACGGAAGTGGAATATTTTGGATACAAATTTTCAAAAGATGACCTCTAGGTGGACCCCGCCAAAGTAGAAGCAATTTGGGCAGCGTCCATTCCTCAAAATCCGTTGGAAATAAAGAGCTTTCTCGGGATGGCAAACTATTGCAGTATATTCATCCCGCATCTGACGACCATCGCGGAGCCACTGAGGGCCCTCACAAAGAAGGATGCCAAGTGGGCATGGACAAGTGCAGCAGCCCAAGCTTTCCAAGAGGTCAAAGGAGTGCTCCTAAAAGGGGCAACAGTGGCATACTTCAAACCAGGGATTGTCGATGCCAGTCCAGTCGGGCTAGGAGCTGTACTGCTGCAACAAACGGGTCAGCAGGAGTGGGTACCCATTGCCTATGCCAGCAAGGCACTGATATCTGTTGAGACAAGGTACGCTCAAGTAGACAGAGAGGTACTGGTGATCAGGTGGGCTTGCCAACATTTTGATATCTATCTATGCAGACATAAGTTCAGAGTGGTCACAGACCACAAGCCGTTGGTGCCCACTGTTTGGAGGAACAGCGAGAAATGGGCCCCAAGGATCAAACGATGGGCCATACAGCACCAGCAATATGACTCTGAGGTGACGTACCGGCCAAGAGTCAACAATCCGGCGGAATATCTTTCATGGCATCCTGTGGTGGCTGACCCTCAAGGTTTATGGGAAGTAGATGGAGGAGCTGAGAGTTTTGTGAAACTCATAACAGAACTGGCGTGTCCCCGAGCGCTGTCACTGAAAGACCTGGTGGAAGCAACCAAGGAAGATGGCTAATTGACGAATGTCAAGGAGGCCCTGCGAGGACACAATTGGAGGAACTTCCTAGATGGACTGACAGATGAAGAAAGAGAGACAAGGATCTGTCTGTGGAGGTGGCGGGACAAGCTCAGTGAGAACGAGGAAGGTCTGGTCTTAAGAGGAACACAGATCGTAGTGCCCCAGAAACTGTGGAGGACAGCGGAGTTAGCACACCAAGGCCACCAGGGAATAGCCAAGACCAAGTCCAGAGTGAGAACCAAGGTATGGTTCCCGGGGTTGGCAGAATAATTGAGGAAATAGTAAGACGTGCCACTCATGTCTGATAACAGGAGGTAAACCTCCCATGCATCTGATTATAACTGAAGAAGCCAGCACCCTGCCATGGACGGCAATCAGCATGGACTTTGACAAGTTTCCGGGTGGGCGCGCCACACTGGTGATGATGGACCAATACTCAAAGTTCCAAATAGTGGAAGAGGTGTTTGAACACGTCAAGCCAGTCATGGAAAAAACCTTTGCTATGTTAGGACTGCCGGAAGAAGTTTGAACGGACAATTATTTTTATTATTAATAATTAGCATTTCTTGAGTGCATGGCTACCCTAAGGCATCCCAGCGCTAGCGGCAAAACAGACAAAGCCGGGCGGTTACCAGTTGATCTTCTGGAAGAGCCAGGTTTTAAGCCCTTTCCTAAAACGATGGTGGGAAGGGAGTTCCACACCTTCGCTTCATTGCATGAGAAGAACCGACCCCTGCTGCGCATCCTCTGGATGTTAGGGATGATAGCTAAATTTTGATTCGCCGAGTGGAAGGGTCTCCTTGGCTGAAACGCCTTGATCAGTGGGTGGTTGATGCAAGGGCCTGATCCTCTTACGGTCCTATGGGCAATACACATGACCTTGAATGTGATCCGCCTATGGGCAGCCAGTGTAGGGATTTTAAGCTGGGCTAGGCTGACTGCGTTCTGGGGGCTCCCGTCAGGAGTCTGGCGGCATAATTCTGTGCCACCTGAAGCTTCCTCAGAGTGGATTTGGGTGCTCCTATATACAATGCGTTTCCATGGTCCAGATGCGAGAGAACTAAGGCCTGGACCATATTTCTCCTTGCCGTTATGGGGAGCAGAGCAAGGACTTTCCACAACATTCTGAGGGTGCCATGACAGAGACCGGCGACGGCCACTGCTTGCTGATCGAAATTGAGAGCCTTATCCAACCATACGCCCAAACTCTTTATTTCCATGATCTTACTAAGCATAGGCAGCATGGATATAGGTCGATAGTTGCTTAGTACTTCCGGGTCTAAATTTGGCTTTTTCAGCAGGGCTTTTACCATGGCATATTTCCACGCAAGTGGCACCAGTCCGTTATCGATGGAAAGATATATCATATCCCGGAGGACTGGTATTGCCGTATCTTTAACCTTACTAAGAATGGAGGGGGGGGGGGGGGCAGGGTCTATAGGTGAACCTGAATAAATTAGCCCAAATATGTCAGCTATAGTATCTATGTCCAAGAGTGGAAAGTCGTCCAGAGTGTACTTAGTGGAGTCGACAAACCCCTTTCTTTCAGAAAGGTCACATGCTATGTTGTTTGTTGTTGGGGTGTGAAGATCACTAGGGCCTGGGGAATCAGGAAAGGCTTTATATATGATCTGAATTTTTCCCTGGAAATATCCTGCCAGTTCATTACAAGTATTGTTAGTTAAACCTGTGGAGGTATCCAGGGGTGGGAGCTCCAGCAGTGTTTTCGCGATACGGGAGATTTCTTTGAGGGCATTTACTGGACTCACTAAAGTCCTTTCTCCAATTCCTCTCTAGCTGTTTACAGGTCTGTTTAAACGATCTCAGTTGGGGAGAGTACCAAGGAGAATTGTTTTCTCTCATCTTACGATGTCCAGTGATGACTCTATCCAATGCGTATACATCTTGGCAGTGAGGTCGATGTTTGGAATAAGATGTGTTTAGATTTTTAGAGTACTGTCAGCCATGTCTCAGTGGACAGTTTGGGCCAAGGCGGTCTTTCCTAGAGCTAAGTTCCTTGCGATCACCCGGCTTGGGTACCGTCCATGAGAATGGAATCAACGAGTAGTCAGACCAGGGCAGGGGAATGGGTGTTTCAACTTTCAACTTGGTAATGTTAGAGAATACAGGATATAAAGTGTGACCTTTATAATGTGTGGGCCTATCACTTTTTGTGCCAGTTGAATTGCCGCAAGATCTTGGATAAGATCCAAGGCGTCTCCTTTAGTTAAGTCCTCAAAGTGTAGATTAAAATCTCCTAGGAGCGTCAGATTAGTGGAAGAACTTGCTAAAGAGGCCGCCACATCCAGCAGTGATTTAAGAAATTGTCCATTTATCCCTGGTGGTCTATATATAAGAATACCAGAGAAAGAGGAGGTATCAGTTAATAAGATAGAGAAATATAAGCTTTCACAGTCTGGGACAGGGTTGGGATCGACTCTGCATTTGAAAGAATCTTTAAAAATAATAGCAATGCCACCTCCTATCTTTCCTTCGCGATCCTTACGCAGGATATTGTATCCGGCAGGCAATGTTCTGAACACCTCCAGTGCCGACTCCTTATGCAACCAAGTTTAAGTTAAAAATAGGATGTCTGGTTTAAAGTCTTCCACAAATATCTTTAGCTCCCTTGAGTGTTTCAGCAGGGACCTGCAATTTAGTAAAAACTATATATAGTGGGCAGGTCCCTCTATCTGAGAGTCTGGAGCTGTACCAAGTGAAAATGGACAGCATTTACACCAATGGTCCCCATTAGCTAATGACAGGGGCTGGAGGCAGCACTTTATGCCCATGTCCCTTAGCATTCGGATGTATGAAGACGTGTAGGTCAATTTTCCTCTCGGTCGACTGGTAGGGGTTGTCGTCCCTGGTCCCGATCAGGCACGGACGAGCGCAGACGAGCTTGCCTTTGGCGCGCCATCCGGCTTTGAAGTGTGCTGCCCGGAAGAGAGTGCTGCTCGCCCAGCCCCGCCTCCTTCTCCCCCGACCCCTCCATACAAACGGAGACCGCAGTGTAACGGGGGTCACTGGGATCAGTCTGTGCAAATCGCAAGTGCAAACGTGCCAGTAAGTCTATTTAAAACAGTTTAAAACAATTTCCCCAAATCTAAAATTATAAAAAGTTCAACAACTTTCCAGCAATCCGGCTGCTTGCTCTGCCGGTAATGCCGCTGCGCGCCTGCTCTGTCATCCGGCTTTGGAGGGTGCTGCCCCGGAGAGAGTGCTGCTCACCCTGCCCAGCCCCACCTCCTTCTCCCCTGACCCTTGAACGGGCCGCCATTCCAGGGAGAGGAGTTCACAGAGTTCTTGCACCATTGCAACATCAGGCATAGAAAAGTGACCCCTCAATGTCCGCAAGCTAATGGGAGGTCAATCGCTTTATGCAGACCCTCAATAAGACACTGAGAATTGGGGTGGACCCAGCCCTGCCAATTACCACGCATCAGGCGTTAGACTAACGCATTTCAATGTGGCGGTCCACATCACCACACTGAAATTCGAAGTCACGCATATTAGGTCCTGTGATCCTCAAGCTGTCAAGGGCTTCGGTTTTGCGCTGGCCTGTTTAAATAATAATGGAGTGGCACCGCAGCCGGCAGCGCACGGTGTGCGCAGCTCGGCACACTTAGAGGCTGGCCTGGGTAAGCTTGCTACAAATCATACAACACAGCTCGATTGTTGTAACAATTATCGCGCATCCGTGCAGCAGTCCGCACTTCCAATGACGTCTCAGGCAGCGCTGCCACTGGGCAGTCAGCGGGCGGCAATTGAATTCTGCACTGTCTGGGAGCCAACTCGCTGTAAAATGTGTCCTACGGTTTTGCATCCAAGCGTCAGTCTGACCCCCGAGGAACCCACGGGGCGACGATGGTCTGGGTGGCGGCTGACTCACATGCCCGCGGCGCCGCCCTAGCAAGCCGGCCCGGGACCCCTGACTGCAGCTCAGCTCACACTAAGTAGGCCCAAGTGAGTGCAAGCAGCCGGCTGACATGGAAATGTGGGGAAACTGGGAAAGGCTTGGGTCCTGTCACTATCCGGCCTGGACCACTCTTCATAAAGTAAACAAACAAAGTGGCCGGACAGCTTGAATTTCAATGATCATTCACCACCTAGTTCGATTAGTTACTAGGTTGGACAAACATGTGTCTTGAATCACTTTTTTATTTTATGAAAAGATTTAGAAAATGTTTTTTTAGCGTCAAAAGACACAACGAAACATTAATAGACTTTACAAACAATACATTCAATAAATTGAAAGCAACAATACGAAAGATGAAAACTTAGACCAAGGAAATTCAAACAACATAATTTACATAGACAACTGTACTATGCCTCGAGTTAAATAATCTATGAGGCACCAATCCTGGATATGGAATAAACAAGTGGACTAACAGAATGGAATACTTGCCTACTTGTTATCATCTGCAAGGAATACACAGTGTATTTATCACCAAGTGCTGCAAAATAGGAATTACAAAGAGACTACTCTACAATTTGCACATGTATTGGTTACATTCCTATTGAGCCTTAGAACATTGGTATCTTGCAGGTAAAGACGTCGACGCGTTTCGAACCCAACTGTGTTTGACGGGTTCTCCTCAGGACATGGACTGGGGGGTCGTTGTCACTATGAAGTAATTACAAAAACTGTATCTGAGAAGGGCTGATTGGTATAAACTTCTTGCATGGACTCACACACTTAAAAGATTAAAGGTACCTTTTTGGCGGGGGGTTCAGATCACTCCCTGCGATTGAAAAAGTATAAAGATCCAAATTAAAGTCATGCCTCCAGAGTGCCTATAGCGTATCAATAGTGAACTACAACATCCAGGACATACCTCGAAGATGCGCCAAGGTGGCGATCACTGGGAGGGGTGCCGGCACAGATCGGTTATTCGATGTGCAGGTCAAGAAAGCTGAAAAAAGCGGGGGGCACCTGTTACTAAGCCTCGTTGGGTTTTGGGGATGTTAGGCAAGGTTTGAACAAGATTAGTTCCTACCTTTGTTATGCGGGCATAAATCCCTTCGTGGACGCTTGTACAAGCGGCAGCCGCCGCCTAGGCTTGTGCGCTGTTAAGACACAATACAGGCGTTTTAGTAACGCATAATATTTCGCTTTCTCAGTGTGAACTCCATTGAAAACTACGTTATCTTACTTCTCTATGGCGTTTAGAAGCGCTTGGATCCGGCACCCAGCTCGTTGTGAAAAGACAGCTTGTGACTGGAGGGGGCGTGTCTAGCTGTATTTGAGTCCGCCGTATTCGCAGTGTGTCTTGGGAACCGTAGTCTGGAATATCTTCTATCACGAGTAGAGCGAAAATATAAGGTGTAATCAAGAAAGAATATTACTGGAGGCATATATGGACCTGTTCTGACTTGATGGAGAAGCAGGAAAATCTTTTAACTGAACCACTTTTAGATTTGGTATGACAACGTCACATGAGCAGCAACAGGCAGAAGCAAGGGCACGTAGCGGGCATGCAGAGTTTAGAGGTTACTGAATTCATTGAGATCGTTCAGTCCGTCCATGGCAGTGTTGAATTTTAAGATGAGGTAGGCCTCTTTTTGTGCCAATCGTACATCTGGGTCTCCGCCGGCTCCAGGGATGTTTTTTATACTTGCTAAAATTGTCCATTTAAGGTCATTGACCGAGTGTGCTTTCTTCAGGAAGTGGGAAATGGAAATGTAGCAGCTCTCTTGGCCGACGCTGCATAAAGTAAGTGTGTTTGTAAGGCAAGCCCTGGACGCTTAAAATAATTCATTGATGTAGTGCGTTGATTTAAACTTCCAAATATTGTGTTTGCCAGAATTTTGAGCTTCAGCCTGCCAGCAGTGTCCATTTTGGTGAGTAACAAACACAACTAGGTTATTTACTGTGTCTGCAAAGCCACGTTACATATCTGCACAAAGTGCAGCTTTTTGTTTTACTCAAAATCATAACGCGCAATGACAACACACCTCTCTTTTGATTTAATTTGTTTCCAACTAACTATTCGTGA
The DNA here is from genome assembly GCF_964263255.1 of Lissotriton vulgaris. Lineage (NCBI taxonomy): Eukaryota > Metazoa > Chordata > Amphibia > Caudata > Salamandridae > Lissotriton > Lissotriton vulgaris. The sequence continues at coordinate 169,309,400 of NC_141687.1, read as the reverse complement.
ACCTTGCCTCAGCCTCCATCTCCCGCAACTTTCCCAATGCCAGTTTGCAGTGGCTCTGGTGATTTGAGTCAGCTGAGTGTTGTTGATGTAATCATTTATTAAGGCAGCTGACGAGATTAGGCCTCTCACAACCTGGGAGACTCGGCCCGGGTGCACGGGGTGGTTACTAGGGAGGAGCAAGGAGGCCCAGACATTTACACTATGTACGTTTTAGTTACATAGGATAGCCAGCCACGCACACTGTGACCTTCACTATTTGTGCCCTGTGCTGAGTGAAGACGCACACACATCATCATACACAAAATACTTTGTAGCATTACTGAGTACAAGCATGAGGCAGAGATACAAACTAAACGCAAGGCTCTTGCACCAGGAGAGTTTATTGTATGGAAATGCGCTCCGCACCGGGATTGTATAGAGTTAACACTTGGTTATTTGTATCATTTATTCAGTCTAGGTAAACTCACCTTCATTGCCTGATTTTGTTCACGAGTGTCACTCATAGTCATTGAAATGTCACTCATAACTACACAGAAGTTATGAAAATATCACACATAGCATTCTGAAACTACCTGGCAGCTATGTAATCACATTTATTATTTTAAATTTCAGTCCTTTGATTTTGTTGGGCCAATTATCTCCTTTTCTTGGCCTTTTTGTTTCAGTCTCTGTTATTTCTCTTTCCACTTTCCAAGCTCTCTTTCTTGGACCTCTCCTTTGTTCTATTTCTACTTCACTCTCTTCCGAATCGGTTTCAGACCTTATTTCACTTCCTTTTACTTTAAACCTTATGATCTCAGATTCTCCATCTGAATTTTGATCCTCTTTTGTTATCTCAGTTCTTTCAGGAGGAATTTCACCAAAACTTGTACTTGGTTACTCATTATCACTGTGAGTTATTTCTGTTTCACCAGTTTCAATACCAATAGTTTGTCTTTCAATATTCTTTGTTTTGTTTGCATAGCCCTCAAATTGTCCTTCACCAGTTTCAAATTGTTCATTTCTATATTCTGAACTGGTGTTCGCTTTTTCCAGATGTCGACTTACAGGTCGATCTTCAAGATCTGGAACACTGATTATTTCAGTCTCTGCTTCAGATGCCGAACTGGTGTCAGATATTTCCAGATGTTTACTTACAGATCGAGCTTCTGAATCTGGAATTTTGTTTGTTTCATTTTCGGTTTCTGATTTAGAACTGGTGTCTGTTATCTCCAGATGTCGACTCACATGTCGATCTTCAGGTTCTGGAACTTTGATTGTATGGCTGGCATGGATCCACTTTTTCACGCCTGCACACTTTACTGCTGTGGTAGTGACCAGGATTACTTGGCGTGGTTTATCCCAGCGAGGAACCAAGCAATTCCTTCTTCTGTATACTTTTATGCGAACCCAATCTCCAGGACTTAGATCATGAGCTGGGTGTCTTTCAAGAGTGTTTGCATCTGTTCCAACCTGATGAAACACAGAATGTACCACATCAGCCAGTCCTTTGCAATAGTCCAGAATAAGATCATCAGTTATAGTCAGCAGTTTGTTGACAGGCACGAATGCTTGTCTCGTTACTCGTCCCATTATTATTTCAAGTGGACTCAAACCTGTTTTTCTGTCAGGTACACTCCTTAGGCTCATAAGTACAAGCAGCAAAGCATCTGGCCATTTGAGTCCTGTGGCCAGACACATTTTTCCCAGTTTGCTATTGATTGTGCAATTCACTTGTTCAACCACCCCAGAAGCCTCTGGTCTGTAGGCACAATGCAATTTCTGTTGAATGTCCAATGCCTCCCATATCAGTTGAATAATTTCATTCTGGGAGTGACTTCCTCTATCTGTTTCTATCGCCACTGGGAAACCATACCTAGGAATAAATTCTCTCAGCGGGAGTTTGGCTACTGTAACTCCATCATTCCTTCTTGTCGGATATGCTTCCACCCAACGGGAGAACAAACAGACAATCACTAAAACATAGCTCAACCTGTTACTTGGTGGCATATCAATAAAATCAAGTTGCATTCTGGTAAAAGGACCTCCTTCTCGTCCTATTGTTCCTAGGCTCACAACCGTCTTTCTTCCTGGATTCAACTGTTGACATACAAGACATCTTTGACAAAGACTTTCAGCTAGGTTTCTAAACTTTAGGTTATACCAAGTCTGTTTGAAAAGTCTGATCATTGCATCCCTACCAATGTGTGTCTGTCCATGGTACATCTGTGCCATGTTAGAGATCATGCTATCAGGCATAACTGGTCTTTCATCCCTGTAAACCCAAACTTCATCCTACTCTCTTTGTCTGCATCTTGATTTTATCCATCTATCTTTTCCCTCATCACTTGCTTCTTCTTGCAATTGTTTCACTTCTTCCCAAGTTTCAACTACGTTAGTAAGCATTAAAGGACATGAAACATGTTCTTTTTCCCTTCTCCAATTCATTGAGCTCATATGTCTAGCACAATTTTGAGTTATTGCATCCGCAAATTTATTTCCTCTTCTGATGTAATCATCTCCATTTTTGTGGGCTGCACACTTCACAACAGCAATCATTTTAGGCAGCTGTATCGCCTCAAGCAACATTCTCATAAACTCGCCATTCCTGATTGGAGATCCCAAAGAGGTCATGAATCCCCTCTGGGACCAAATTTGACCGAAATCATATACCACACCAACACCATACTGGCTATCCGTGATCACAGTGATTCAGAAATGTTTTCCCAGTTTGCAAGCTGGAATCTGAGCAATCAGCTCAGCAACTTGGGCTGAACGTATTCCTCTCAAACAAGATGCTTCCATAATGGTTGCCATAGTACATACAGCATACGCTGCACTCAAAACTCCTTTGTTTGTCCTCAAACATGATCCATCCACAAATATCACATAATCTGATTCTTCTAGAGGTTCATCTCTAATGTCAGGTCGGGGCTTTGTACAGAATTCAAGTACATCCAAACAATTGTGATCAACATTATCTTTGACTTCTGCATTCACTGCATCAGGCAATAAGGTGGAAGGATTCACATGTATGCATCTTACAATCGTTACATTGTCTGCACCCAAAACCACTTTCTCATATCTGGTCAATCGACTGTGGGTCATTAGTTGGGTATTTGTTCTGGTTAGAAGGGTCTCAACTGAATGTGGGACATATACCTTTATAGGGTACCCCATCACAATCCCTTCACTCTGTTCCAGACTCACACAAGTAGCTGTTACAGCTTTCAGGCATCCAGGCAATGCTTTTGCCACTGGGTCCAACTCAGTTGAAAAATAGGCTATCGTCTCATTCTTCCATGCCTTTGTACTAGTACTGAAAGTGCACATCCATCTCTTTCACTGCAATACAGCTCAAATTCTTTCTCATAATCAGGCATTCCTAATGCTGGAGCTTCACACAAACTGTTTCTCAATTGTTCAAAAGCTTCCATCTCTTTCTCATTCAACACAATTGGGTCCTTTACATCACCTTTTGTTAATCGCTGCAAAGGTTTTCCAATCAATGAGAATTCATTTATCCACTGTCGGCAATAACCTACCATTCCAAGGAACATTCTCACCTCTTTCTTTGTAGTTGGGGGTCTCATACCTTTGATAATCAGGATTCTTTCTGTTGTCACCTTTCTCATCCCTTTTTAAATCATATGACCTAGATACTGTACTTCCTGTTGACAGAACTGTAGTTTTGATAGGGAGACCTTATGTCCTCCTTCTGCTAGTGGCTCAACAATGCAATTGTGTCAGAAATGTAAGCTTCTTTGGTTCTTGATGCCACTAATAGATCATCAATGTATTGAACCAACACAGGTTTCTCAGGCCTTTTCAAGCTTTCTAGGGATTTCTTCAGTATCTGATTAAAAATGGAAGGACTTTCAGTATACCCCTGAGGAATTCGGCACCATGCCAAAATACGCTCGCCAAACCTGAAGGCAAATATTGGTTGGCTATCAGAGTGTAATGGAATTGAAAAGAATGCATTGCACATATCAATGACTGTGTACCATTCTGCATCATGCGGAATTTGATACAAAATTACAGCAGGATTTGGCACGATTGGACAACAGGGGACAACAATTTTATTCACTTTTTTCAAATCTTGCACTATTCTAAAAGTTCCATTAGGCTTTTTCAGTCCCATTTTAGGTGAATTACATGGGCTACTCATTATTTCTTTTAGAATCCCTTGCTCAATCATTTTATCAATTACTGATGTTATTCCTTCAATAATTTCTGGTGTCAATTTGTATTGTGGGGTATTCGGGTAAACTGCCTCTTCTTTTATAGTAATTTTTACAGGATTTACTCCTTTCATCAAACCTATATCTACGCCTGTAAAATCCCACACCTCATTCTTCACTGTTCTTTTCAATTCAATAGGAATTTTCTGTTCATCAAACACAGGGAACGTGTCACTTTTTCCTGATTCAATTACTGACATGGTAATTTTATGTAAAACATCACCATCTGATGTTTGGAAAGCAATGCCATCTGGGGTACAGTAAATCGCACAATTCATTTTACATAATATATTACGTCCAAGCAGATTTACAGGACTGCTATCACACACCACAAAACGGTACATCTCTTTAAAGGGACCGATTTCTATCTCTATTGCTTGTGTGAGAGGGGCTTTAATTTGTCTGTTTGCCACACCTACAATATGGAGGTATTCTCCTGAGAGAGGAAGGTTTGGAATTTCCACTGATCAAACAGTAGAACCAGTGTCCACAAGGAAAGTAACATTTACACCATTCACCTTTCTATCCACAAAGGGACCTGACTGATCTACCTCTAGAGTTGCGCCAAGCACGCACTCCTCTTCCTGTCCTAGGCACCATCATAAACTTTCATTCGATTCATTTCCATCTGGTCGTAGCCAATACTGCGAGACAGCAGCTGCGCGCGGCAATTTCTTTACCTGCTCTCCACCGTAGAATCCTGTCTCTGCACTGTATCTTTTGAGGATTTACACTCTGTGGGAGAGGTGGTTGTGGCATCTGACTCAGTTGAGTAACTACCTGTTGCTGTGGCGGTGATTGGTAACTCACCTCATTCTGCATCTGTGGATTCAATGATTTATTTTCTGTATTAATTTTTGGAGGTAATTTCCACTCCTTCTTCCAATGCCCTAATGTTCCTCAATTATGGCAGGGCCATTTCTTTTTAGCTTCCTCTATATTTAACTGCCCTTTTCCTTTACCAATGTTAGGTTTCATTTTTGTCTGCTGTGCTTCATTAATCTGATTAATTATCTGAGTTTCTTGCTGTTCTGTAACTTTCACCTGTGCCCACATTGCTTTTTCTTTGAGCTTACGTTGCCTAGCGTCAATGTCATCACTACAATATTTTGCATATCTCAATACCTCATCCACCGTACTGGATTGCCAACACAACATATGGTGCTTAATCATTTCACTTATCTCAGGTCTCAGCCCATACACAAATCTGTATACAAAATGACTCATATCCTTTACACTCAAAGTCTCATATCCACTATACTGTTTGAAAACTAGACGTAGCCTTTCATAATAAGTGTGCACAGATTCTTTTGGTTCTTGAGTCGTTCTATCGATCTTTACCCAATCTGTCTCTTTTGGAGAAATCTTATTTTTCAAAAATGTTATGGCCTGCTCATATTTCTTCATTACTTCCGGACCTGGGGCTCCGGTTTTTGCATCTCTAGGATATTCTTCCTTTGGCCAGTCAAATGTAATTTTACATTCTGTCCATAAATCAACGGATACAACAATCTCAAACAATCCATCCAAATCTTCCCACAAAACGTTTGAAACCTTTACAAATCTTTTTACTTGTCTGTACCATTCTCCAGGTTTTTCTCACAATCTTGGGAAATCATAGGTAAATGACAATATATACTGTCTGGACCATGGGACATGTACATAACCTCCTCCTGGAATTTCTCTCATTGGGCAGTCTACTACCACTGGTTCTTTTTCTTTAACAGGGAAAGCTAATGTTGCTCTATCAGTCGTTTCGTCTTTTTTCTTTATCCACCTGCTTCTCCATCGATCTACGTCTCCCCATTTTCTCAGTAATACAATTAATTATTTTATTTGAGTTAACCGTCCTGATGTGTTCAGATTTTCTATATCTTTCTGAGTGAAGTCTACTCTGTAGGGTTTCTGTAATCCTTTAATCTTTGCAAAATCTACTCCTAACTCATTTGCTGTTTCTTCCAACTTGTCATGCAAATTCTTGGCTCTCCAAGTAATACTTTTGCACATAAACATTAATTTGTCTTACTGATATGTTTTTAGTCTATCTGTACCAATGGTTCCAATAATCAGTTCTTCCATGTCTATTTTTAATCTAACCACATCCAAAAGTTGTGGTTCTTTATCTTTTTTTTGTAAAGTCCTAACCCACTCTTTTAATTCTTCTGCCGTTGTACCTACAGGGGTCTTCGTTAAATATATCCTATCAACACTTTTCTCTGGTGTTTCTGTTGCTGATTCAGTTCCCATAGGAATTCTATTAATTGGACTCTGATTTATCGTTAAATCTGTAGGTGGAGTTGACCTAACAGAATCTTTTTTCTCACTAAGGTCAGGATAAATCTTTTCTAGTACTTTCTGCATACTGGAATTTAAGGGAATTGTTAATGAATGTTCATCTCTTTTTTGATTTTCAAATACCGGTATCACAGGACCTATAGTTACTGGTACAGTTACAGCTTCTACATTTCTTGTCAATTCTTTTATCTTTTCAGCTAGTTCTCTAGTTGATCTGGCTAATTCTGAAGTATTAGGTGTTATAGTATGTGGTATCTTCTGTCTATTAGAAGGACTATTCATGTCAGAAAATCGTTTTGGGGTTTCATTCATTTCAGTCTCCATTGGCAGTGCATTCTGTGCTACAACTGCAGAAGCCTGTTGATACGGAGGGTTCTTTTATTTAATATGTCTTCCCTTACTTCGTACTCTGTATCACTAACTCCATATCCACTCTTTTCTGGCAATACATGTTTCTTTTTCTCAGTACACTTTCTTCCCACCATTTCATCAACCGTCCTTACAGGAAACATGCCATCCCATATATCAGCGTATCTCCATTGTCTCATTCTATTTTCATGATTTGAAATCCACTCTCTTCTTTGAGTATAACTGTTCTCTTTTATATCTCTGTGTTTTTCTCTCTCCCATACATGCCATCTTCCCATTCGTTTAAAGCTTCAAATTGTGTTGGTCTAGGTCTCGGTTCAAGTTGCATCATTTTTCTCTTAAATTCCATAATATAGCTGTGCTAAACGAACCTGTTCCTTGAAATGCAAATACTCCATCATTTTTAGTATATTTCACCCAATTCTCTAACCAAATACAAGTGTGATAACCATATTTCGTTATCATATAGGATGCTGGTGTTTCCGGCGGAGGAAGTCATTTTCCCTCTCTTGTTACAATATCTTTGTCTTTCTTAAAAAGGTTTTTGACTTTTGTAAACCATGAAGGTTTCTCTTTTTCTTGTCCATAGTAATAAGCCATTTTTCACAATTATTCGTTGAAGCAAGTCATACACTTTTCTCTATTCTGTTCAAGTATTCTGTCCTATCCCAGCGCGGACTACATTAACGCACCAATTAAAATGCTCCAACGTCACACTCACACTGACCTATCCCAGCGCGAATCACACTAATGCACCAATCAGATCGCCTTACGTTCTTCCGCAACTGTCAAATCCTAGCACGGTTCTTGCTGATGTCAGCTCTACTCCTGTCTATGCTGACCCCTCCTTTACAAAATTAATGGCACTGATTTTACAACCTTTTTCTTCGACAAATCGGTTAATTACAACACAAAACACATTTCCATTTTCTGTTTCTCTAAACCAAAGAGATATTTTGTCCAAACATCCAAGATTACTGGTTGTTCGATAAGTGTAGCACTTCCCTCTACCTTACCCTTCTCTCAAGCAAGAAGTAAACCTGTTTCTCTGGGGATAAAACACATGCGGAGACTATAATGCTCCTGGGAATTAAGGCCAGAGTTTCACAAGAATACCTGTCGCTATCTCACTCAACTCAATGCATACATGAATTCCCTATCATAACACAGTCCTGTGTTATCATCAATTTTGAAATCAGACAATGAACAATTCCATGTGATTTCTCCTGTCACATATATCTACTTCCTACTTCCTGGAAGCTTCAAAATTCCGACTACATATAATGTAATACAAACTCAACATGTAGTGTTAAACATAGAACATCAATAATCAATAATCTCCAAACTGACCTACAAAAAACATACTCTGCTACCAAGAAATCTGATGCAGCGGGTCAAACCTAAAACCCTTTCCTTTTATCACCAACCCAGGGACAACTCTTGTCATTCACTCATCGGTTGGGTCCATAACACCGAAAACACTCATTCCTTAAAACAATCTATGGATCAGTGATAAGTAAACGAGCTTCAAGACATGCGGGGTACCTTATTAACCTATACAATAACCGAATACATTATATACATTTCATTTTAATAGCTGTCAGTTTTCAAAGCATCAAGGTACTCCGCTATTTGGTCGATAGGCCAACTAGTAGGAATCAGTTGATTCCGATTAAATCCAGCTCAATCACAATTAAAAACTTCAAAATTTATTTGTCATGACTTTTATTCTAATAACCACAGACTAGACTTTATATTTCCATATGATTTTATCTAAATTCAGATAACGAGAAATTGAAGTTAAGTACGTTTTATTAGGCAAATACATTTAAACATTATTTCAATACATTTAGAAGAAAATAGAGAACGAAAAATACTCATTACTCCTTAGCCATAGGGCAATAATGAGAATAGTTTAGCAGAAAAATGAATTGCAGATCACAGAATGGGTTCCCAAGCTGACTGACTTTCCCTCTAACCTCCTCGGACGTATCCCTCCCGAGATAGAATTCCTGCGACTGTCTTGTTCCTTTTCCCCATCAGAGTTCAGAGTTCGAAATTTTCAGTCTTTGCACCATGAAGAAGAAAAATCGTCTCAACTGACAGCATGTCGTGCTGAGCAAAGGTGCAAAAAATAAAAGACACACACACCAAAAGCACAGGCTCCTTTTATACCCTTTCACTAACTTTCTATACCCAAAATTGAAACTTTTAGGGGCTACATTCATTTCTGATTGTTCTATTGGAGGGGTGGTGATGATCACCTCATTGTCCTTCTAGCTCAAACTAGTTCGCAAAAGTCCTGATTCATTCCGGGTTCACAGGACTTCATTAAACATTTTCACTTATATTTTCATTTATACTTTGTAAAATAATTTGTAACATTCTTCCACAGTCATGAATGTGCTCATCCTCTGAAACTCAGTTCTCCCATCCGTTCCCAGGCTTTTAGAATAGTCTCTTTGGCATAACTCCTGTTGCAGGTCAGGCTGGCCTTGATATCTCTCACTCCGTGCATAGGCCGTACACTCGTGACTGAACTTGCATTCTACTCATGCGCAGGGGTCATCTTAATTTTCTTTTGTGCTGTCGTACTTCAGAGCAGCCATCTTTTTAGACAAGGCCTTGCATACCCAAATAGGAACTAATACGAAAGCAAACATAACAGAAATTAGATATAGAAATTAAGCCCTTCTGTTTACCGCCCACCATTCTAATAACCCGTGTTAGGTATTACCTAGCAAAATTGACATTCAAAGCCATTTTACTTACCATCTGCATTCTATGCCACAATATAAATTTACTACATACAAAAATACATGCAATTTACTCTTTTCTAGCAATCACAAACCTATGTTAATTTAATAAACATTATATTAATAAATTATAATTTTGCAATAGCAGTTAGTTTCCCTCCTGTAGTGTCTAAAACTAAAAGGAGAATTTGTTGATTAGTTTACATGCTTCACACAGTTAATATTATTAAAGTTATGAGGTCATTAACTTCGAAGGGGGTACAAAATTTTTGTATTTTCCCTGCTCCATCAACAAACACCCTTATCGGCTAAGAGAAAACCCCCAACCGAGCCAGAGGCTCAGAGACTCTGTATGCTAAGATATACAAGTTGCAAAGTGGACCCTCGATTGATTGTTTTCATGGTTAATTTTATTCCTCATTAAAGGTTAGGAGGGATGTAGTGAGCCATCCGGCCACTGAGCCATCCGGCCACTGCAAGACTATGTATGTATCCACTTCAGCCTCCCGCCCGGGCGTAAACCGGAGGATATTAATAAAAAGAGCGCCAGACAACCGCTTGTGGTTGTCGTCACCTGATAATATAACGAAGTGTGCGTGTGTCCTTATTTACCTGGTGTAGGCCCCATATGACCCGAGAAAATCTACTATTTGTATATCTTTGTATATAGAGATAACTCTAATCACTAGTATATGCAGTAGACCTTTGTACTCTCTACCATTCCTATGTGACTCTTAGAGTATATCCATTCGTATCCCTTCCCTATGTATATAGAGATAACTCTAATCACTAGTATATGCAGTAGACCTTTGTACTCTCTACCATTCCTATGTGACTCTTAGAGTATATCCATTGGTATCCCTTCCTTGAATGCTCCTCCTTGTGTGACTATATCTTGTACATTTGCAAAATGTTCTGTTTGTATCCGTTATGCAAAGCACGTAATCCTGAGTCCTTATGTATCGCAACTGGTTCTTATGTAAAGCGCACTGACACCTTCGGGTAATGTTCGCGCTATATAAAATCGCATAAAATAAAATAAATATCCCGATTCCCGACCCTTACTCTATAGGTATTCCTCTCCCTCCCCCACCCCCCCTCCTATACATGAGCTCCACACATTCTGGACGTGTACTTCAGTTTTTACCCGTCCCCTCCCCGTAAAAGCTTAAAAAGGTAAAGTACTGTGGGCGAAGAAAGCCCGGCCTGGCTGCAGTTACCTCACGCGCCGAGGGCACCCGCGCTGTGCACAGCTGCAGTCTTGCACGGGCCGCGCTCCACGCCAGAACTGAGGAGAACCGACATTATGTATTGATTAGGACTTTCACGAACTGCAGGTGGCGCTCTTGCATTCTGGGAGTTGCAGTCTTGGTCCCTGCCCCGAGGTGAGGGCCGCTGTTTCTTCCTGGGAGGCGTTTCCTTTAAGTCCCGCCAATTGAAGCCCTACATGCACGTCGAGCATTGAATTACATTATATTGCATTTTCACTTTCACTATTTACTGTAAGAAGATCGCTCCTGCTCCGATTGTCTGTTCCTCTCCCTCGTGGGTTGTCATTGAAGATGGACGGTAAGAGCGTGGGGGCTTTCGGAGGCAATGTTAACTTTTCACTTCCGGACACTAGTGAGGAGGTCACGGGGTGGACGATGGGGTCACGGTGGCCGCAGCCGAGGTGACAAGACCTGTTTACTCGCTGATCGCCGTGGCGGCCTTGAAGAGTCATAGCGCGGAATACTCAAAGGCGCCACAGGTGCCATGCTAGTGACTGATTGTGCGCCGGACCAGTGCCAAATCTGACAAAATATTACCCGAGTGTCTGAGTTCTTAAAATTGTGCCCCTTCCTCTTTGCATAGAATTGTGGAGTGTTTACTTATCCTGTGATCCCCCGGATGGGAGGTGCGAGGAACCGCGCAACAGTTTAGGAAACGGTGGAAGATAGAACGGCATTTCTGTTTTCCTTAGCTTGGGTGGAAGCAGGGAATGGATATTGTTCACATTTCCCCACAGTCCTAAATTTCACAGTTATAGTTGTGTAATAGATTACAAGGGTTCAAAGTATTTGTATTTTGCACAGGGGACGCGTAATATATTAAATGAAAACAACTATTAATAATAATAATCCTGTATTTGTAAAGCGCACAGCTACCCACAGTAGGTTTCCCTGCGCTGGGGGCCGTCGGGAAGATTAAGCAAGCTATTACACAGAGTAACATGGTGCTGGCCAGACCCCTGGCCACTGCGCTACACCCCTTCCAGGATTCAACTATTGAATCCTGCCTTCTCATTTGAGAAACATTTGTCAATGCCATGATTCAGTAGGCCACTTTTCTGACCTATTCAGGATGAAATGCTGAGCTGGTCCTGTGGCAATTCATACTTGCAGTCTGCAGGGTTCGCTCGTCAATTGTGGAAAGGAGCCAACTGGGGTGCCTTAGGGAGATTGGGTATATGGGCTGTAAGTTGCAACTATTGGTCAGCCCCAACTTGTTCCTCAGTTAATCTCAGTTTATTGTGTAATTAATTAAAATCATTACAATATGTGTGAAAAAGTAAAATTTAGGTAAACACAAAAGATCACTAGGTAAAAACAGTTATCACAACTTCACTCAAGAAGGATGAAAATCCTAGTTAAAAAAAACCTTGGGGCGTGGCTTGGACGGCAATGGAGACGGTCGTCTAGGTCCGGCAGCTCCACACCCCTGAGGGGAAAACCACCAGCCAAACAGGAAAATACCGACTACCACGGAACAATAGAAAGTGCACAAGGTGTAGGAAGGTCCTGCGCAACGAACCGAAGAGCAGGAAGAACGGGAAGCACAACAACGACGGAGAAATTAGCCCACGAACATACCGGGCAGGCAACAAAGCGAGACGCAAGATGGCGGTGTGAAGCGAGGGGTGAAGGACAGCGGTGAACAAGAAGTGAGGTGAAGGAGCTCCGTGTCGGAGACGCGACCGCGGCACCTCCGAGGCTGTTCAGAGGGACCGGAGCAACCCCAAGACACACCCGCAACTGAAGCGTGCGAGGCCAGCTGACTGATAGCGAGAGCCACCTAAGGGACGACAACACAAAGAAGAAGAAGCCAAACTGCAGTGTGGAAGGAAGGAGCGGAGAGTAAGTGCCCCCCTACCTTGCAAGCGGTGTGTCCTCAAAGCGAAGCCCGGAGGGTCGACGCCAGGCAGCCGGAAGTGAGCGGAGGTGAGGCGCCATTACCGGAAGTCTTCCCCGATCTGAAGCGGAAGGTGAAAGGTAGGCTGCCAAGCGACCCGGAAGCGGAAGAGCCAGACAACCGGAAGTAATACCAGCCAAGAAGAGTGACGGTGAGACAGGAGAGGCGAATGCCAGAGAGCGCCAGCGGGACCCAGCGGAGCTCAAGGAAGGCGCGAAGGGCGGCGGCAAGAGCTCCGGAGGTGAGCGCTGGAGGCGGAGTGTCTAACGCGCCAGAAGCGGAGAGGTCATCAGAGCGCTGAAGGGGGGGAGCATAACAAGGACACAAATAACAAGGCAAGACAAACGGAACAAACGGATCAGCCGGAGGCTGGAGGCGGTGTGTCGAACGCGCCAGAAGCGGAGGAGTCATTACAACGCTGAAGGGGGGGCATAACAAAGGGCATAACAAGGACACAAATAACAAGGACACAAAGACAAACGGAACAAACGGATCAGCTGGAGGCAGGAGTGTCTAACACAGATCAGCCACAGCAGAAGGGTGCTCCAGAGGACGCAAGAGCGAAGGGGGAGGGTGCCAACTAGCACTGACACTAGCACTGACACCGAGCAACAAGAAAGGGGGGCTGCATAAACAGCAGACTAAGGGTGATCAGCGCAACGCAGAAACAGCGTGACAGGGGGCCCTAATATACAGTTGCAGCGAATGCGGGGCAACACCAAGAAAGGTGGGGCTGCATTAAGGGCAGACTAAGGCGGACTAAGGGTGACCCGCAGAAAACAGCGCGAAATGAAGACCCGCGACATGCCAAGCCGCAACTGAGGCGAAGCGGGAAACACAGCCCCGGAGAGGCAACGAGCAGGGCCAGAAGCCAGAAGCCAGGAGCAAGCACCCCAAGCCTGAGAGGGCCACATATCCACAAGACACACAGAAACAGAAACAGAGGAAACATACAGCGCAGCTCATAAGACCGCTGAGCAGTAGGAGGGGTGCGAGATACCCAGCCTGTCAAGACAAAAGCGCCCAGGCACCCCAGCACAACCCCCACTAGCCAGGCGGAGTCAAGCAAATCCAAGCGAAGCCGAAAATAGCAAAAGGGACCAGCGGACCAGTGGCCGTGCGAGCCACAACCAGGCAGCCAGCACACTGGCCGGAGCAAAAGCAAAAACGAGAACAAGACACATCAGAGAGCCAAGCAGATACAGACAAGCTGTCCAACCCAAGGCGGTAAAGGCACAAACAACGAGTACACCCAAGGTGGTGCAAGCAGGAGGAAGACTGATTAACATCCTGTCAAGGAGGGGCATCCGAACAATGGCAGGCAGCGACGGGAAGCTGGCAGGTGACCAACAGAAAAAACCGAAATTTGACAACCAAGGATCCCCAACCAAAGCAAGAGGAGAACCGGTAACGCTGGAAACGATCCTGCGGAAGGTAAACGAGGGCAATGAGGTGGGAAGAGAGACAAAACTCAAGCTGGAGAACATGCAACTGGAGATGGCGGCCATCAGAGCGGACCTGCACAAAACAAACACAAGAATAGAAGCTGCAGAAAGCCGAGTAAGCCTGGTAGAAGATGAAACGGGCAGGAACACCAAGGCGATAACAGAGCTGAGAAAAGCCACGCAGGCGGTACAAAAACAGCTAGCGGAGAAGGACGATAGGGCCAGAAGGGGCAACATAAGAATACTGGGAGTGCCAGAGGGAGCTGAAGATAAGGCAGGCTCCTGTTCCGCCATGCTGGAGGAGATGATCCCAAAACTCACAGGTATCACTTTCCAGAGAGGCTTTGAGGTACAAAAGGCCTACAGAATACCAGCAGGAAAACCAACCACAGGCAGAGGCCCAAGAGCGATAATCTGTAACCCGCTGAGACTCAATCAGACTGAGGCCATTTTTGCTTTCGCCAGGAAAAATCAGAATCTAACATGGGCTGGCAGCAAGATAGTACTGACCCAAGACTATTCGAAACCGACAGTGGAACTAAGGAAAGGCTTCCTGGCGCAAAGAGACACCCTGCGAAGAAGAGGAGCCACGTTCAGCTTTGTCAGCCCGACGAAATTCAAGGTGACAGACAAATGGAAGACGTTGTTCTTCGAATGCCCGGAGGCCCTAAAACAATATCTTCAAGGTCCAGCAGTGGAAGATATGGAAGAGAACAAAAGCCCAGGGGCAGCAAAGAGAAGCGCGTCGCCGCTAGAGGAGCAATTAGAGTAAAGAAGCGAACAGTGAGGACCGACAGGACGCACAGAGCAGCGTATATGCAGCACATAGGATTGAAGGTTAAGCCCAGATGCAGATGCAGATAGAGACTGAGAGAATGAAGGGCTAAAAGACAAAAAAGAAACCCGAACATGGAAGAACACAACTGCCAAAGATATAACCAACTCTACCTCAGGGATGATGCGGGCAGAGGAACTTTGTCGTCGCACACCCTTTTTGCAAGTAAGGGAGGGCGGGGGGTGGGAAGGCGAGAGTGGGGGAGGGGGGAGGAGGGGAAATGGGGAGGGGGAGGTTTTGTACATGGGCTTACTGACTATCTTTTCTTTCTCTGCATCTCTTGCATCTTTTATTTCTCTTTCACACCAGCACCAAGTAGGAGCACAAAGAAACAGGAACACATAAACAGGCACATGGCTAGGGGGACAAATGATCCTAAGAGAAGCCCACCAGCACAGCGAACGCACACCAGCATTAATGACACATAACGGGCAGAGCAGCATAGGGTCAGACATCAAAATAGTCTCCCTAAATGTCAAAGGGCTAAATAGCCCTGTTAAAAGAAGGAAGGTGCTTGACCACCTAAGGAAACTTAAGAGCGACATTTATGTGTTACAAGAGACCAGGCTAGAAGAGGCAGACATTTTGCGATTAAGAGCCAACTGGATAGGGGAGGTGGTGGGATCGCCGGCACAAAACAAGAAGAATGGGGTAATAACACTAATAAGCAAGAATTCGAACCTGTCTATCACTAGCTACCAAGCTGACACCCAGGGCAGAACACTAGTGACCAGCCTCAAGCGAGCAGGAGAGACCTACCACGTCGCAAACATTTACGGCCCGAACAGTGAAGACAAACAGTTTTGGGAGGGGATAGGTGCCCAGCTACACAACTTACCAATGGAAGATCTATTGATTGTTGCAGGGGATTTTAACCAAGTCCTGGATCCAGCTATAGACAAGCACCCCTGCAGACGCCACACAACCGCTAGCCCTAACATCCTCAAGAACCTGTGCTCGAAACTAGGCCTGAAGGATCCGTGGCGCCTAAGCAACCCGGATGCCAGGGAATACACATTCTACTCCAACCCCCACAACTCCTACAGTCGGATAGACTACATACTGATGTCAGGAACACACACACACCTAATAGACCACACAGAGATCGGACCCAGGACCATATCAGATCACGCACACATAAGCCTGTCACTATCAGGCAGACACAATGAAAAGCCAACACGCAGGTGGCGTTTTGATGACGGCCTCCTCCAACACACAGAAGCGAAGGCAGAGATAGACACAGCAATCCGAGAATACCTGACAATCAACGACACACCAGAGACGCCTAGAGAGGTACTATGGGATGCTCTTAAAGCAACCATACGGGGGGTAGTAATGACAATAAAAGGGAAAATGAACAAGGCGAGAAACAATAGGATCGCAGACCTAGAGAAAGAAATCAAAACACTAGAGAACAGCCACATAGCCAGCCTGGAAGACAATAACACACTCACTGAGCTAACCAAACGGAAGTATGAGCTCAACAGGATACTGAGCGAAAGAGCAGGGACCTGGATCAACAAATACAAGTCAATTAACCTCTGCACCGCCAACAAAGCGGGGAAAAACCTAGCAAGCTACCTGAAAGGGAAACAAAAACAACACACAATTGGGGCAATCAAAGACAAGCACAACAAAGCCCAGACCGCCAATAAAAACATCCTCGAGGTCTTCAGGGACTTCTATGAGGGTCTCTACACAAAAGATGACACACTAAAGGAAGATGGGGGCGAGGAACTGCTCAAAAGCATAGCTACACCCACACTAACAGACAGGGAACGAGACATTCTAGAGCTCACGGTCACAGAGGATGAGATAAAGAAGGCCACGGTCGGCCTCAAAGAGAACAAGGCTCCAGGGCCGGACGGATTCACAGCTGGGTTCTATAAACAACACCTGACAACACTCCAACCCACTCTGAAACAGGTATTTGAGGAGTGCGTCCTCAAAGGACGCATGACTCCATCAATGGCGGAGGCAAACATAATAGTCATACCAAAGGAAGGGAAAGACATGACAGAGGCGAAGAACTTCAGGCCGATCTCACTCATAAATGTAGACTGCAAGATATACGCGAAGATACTAGCCAATAGACTTAACGCCTACCTACCAAAACTCATACACAACTCCCAGGTAGGATACCTCAAAAACCGCATGTCCCATGACAACACCAGACTACTATGCCATATCATCAACCACTCGGCCCAGAGCAGCAAAGCGGCCGTCATGATAGCCCTGGACGCCGAAAAAGCGTTTGACAGAGTCTCATGGCCCTACCTGGATCACTGCATGGGGAAGTTCGGGCTAGGACCCAACTACAGAAGAATGGTGATGGCGCTTTACAACAGCCCCAAAGCGCGAGTGGTTGTGAACGGAGGCACCTCAAACACACTAAATTTAGGCAGAGGCACACGACAAGGCTGCCCTCTCTCACCCGGCCTCTTCCTACTAGCGATAGAACCGCTCCTAACAATGATACGAACTAACGAAGACATAAAGGGGGTGCCAATAGGAGGGGAAAACTTTAAACTGGCAGCGTACGCAGATGACGTGCTAATAATGACAGAGGACCCAGAGAGATCCATCAAGGCACTGACAGACACAATTGAGAGGTACGCCCAGGTCTCAGGGTACAAACTTAACAAGGATAAATCAGAATGCAAGCCCCTCAACATCCACACAACAAGGACAGTACTCGGCACATCAGGTCTAGCGTGGCAAAATAAACCTATCAAGTACCTGGGTATCCTCTTCGAGAGGAACTTGAGCACGACACTAGAACATAACGAACAGGCTATAATCCAGAAAATCAAGGCCAAGGTAGACGGCTGGTCGCCAAAGTTCACAACATGGTGGGGGAGGGTGGAGACAATTAAAATGATGATCACACCAATGCTCAATTATATGCTAGCCATGCTACCCCTCACCAACACAGAGGACTTCCACAAAAAGATAGACAAGATACTGAATGATTTCCTATGGAGAGGGAAGAGGGCCAGAATAAGTATGCAAAAACTTAGACTATCAAAAGAACAGGGGGGGCTAAACATAACAAACTTCAAGCGATTCCACGAGGCGTGTCTAGCTAGACAGGGACTGCACTGGCTAGACCCAAGACAGGACTACACCCCGGCATGGCTAACATTAGAACAAGGGTGGCTAAACGGCATGAAACCCATCACCCTCCTCACGGCCACCAAACACCCGGCAATAAAAGATAACCCGATACTCAGGAACACAAAACGAGCTCTGCTCAAGATTGACAAACTGCTAAATACGAGCATCAAAAGGGGGCCTTTCGAATCAATCTGGCACAACCCATCCCTAAAATACAGGGGTAAGGTCTTAGACATGCATGACTGGTACAGCCAAGGCATATCCACAGCCAATGACTTTAAGAAAAAGGGCGCCGACGTAACATTTGACACCCTGAAAGGAGAGTACAACCTAGAGAGCGTAGAACTATACAACTTCCTGAAGATAAAGGTCGCAATAAGGAAGGCTAACCTCAACACCCAGACACCCTCGATAATACAGCTGGCTAACAGTCTGAACACACTGGGACACCAGGTAGCACACCTTTACAAGATCCTAAGCCCCAAACACACCAGACTCAATGACAAGGTCATGAACTTCTGGGGGGAGGCAGCAGGTCAAGCACTCAGTGAGGAAGCCAGAGCAGAGCTATGGAGGTCCACCAGTCGGAAAAAAATAACGGCCACGCTGAACCAGACAAAATTCTGGCTGATACATAAGGCATACTGGACACCAGCTCGCTTAGCCACTGTAGGCATTAGAGACAGCGACGCGTGCTGGAACTGTGATGAAGAAAGGGGAGACTTAGAACACCTTTTACTAAAATGCCCAAAAATCAAGGACTTCTGGGGGAAGATCAGAACACTTATCCACGAGATCACAGGCACAGACATACAAACAGACCTCACAGGCCTAGCACTAGGGTTTACATCCCAGGCGATCACAAAAACGGAGGACAGGGACCTCATAGATCTCATGCTGACAGCCGCAGTCAAAGTCGTCCTAACTAACTGGAAGGACACATCAAAGGCGTCTCCACAGGCGTGGCTCAACTGGGTCACGTTCCTGAGGGGGGCGGACAACATAACAGCAAAATACACACCGAAGACGCACAAACAGGCGACCATGTGGGGATCATTAGATCACTACCTGTCATCATCACACAAGCCGCCATGAACATCTGGGGCCACAGGCCGAAATAGGCTAGTGCCAACAGAGCACCGAGCACATCTCCTACTCAACCTATAACCTATAACCTAGACCTCTCTCTACTGTCCCCCGGGGTGGCGCGGGGAGCA
This sequence comes from Lissotriton vulgaris, assembly GCF_964263255.1. NCBI lineage: Eukaryota > Metazoa > Chordata > Amphibia > Caudata > Salamandridae > Lissotriton > Lissotriton vulgaris. Next base: position 169,289,972 of record NC_141687.1, on the reverse strand, counting down.
AGCCGCCTGACAACAAACGCCAAGGTATACCAATGGGCGCAATATGGACTACCAGACTATGAGACTTTTGGACTATGAGACCACGAACTGGCGAACGATCTCAAGAGTATGTAATGCCCCCCCCCCCCCCCCCTCTCTCTTCTTTTCTCTCTTTTCTTCTTTCCACTCATGTATAAGCCTCTTCCATGTATGTAAAATTATATTTTTCTATATACAATAAAGAATTTCAGAAATAAAAAAAAAAAAAAAAAAAACCTTTAGAGGAAATAATATAAATGTTGCTTTTAGCCCCTTCGCTGCTTGGGTTATTCCCCTGCTGTGCTGGGGGGGGCGCGCATAGCGCCCGCATGCTCATGACGAGCTCAGCTCGTCATGGCATACACCTCTCAGGTGCTCATGACGAGCTGAGCTCTTCACAGGTGCATTGGCTGCTGTGGAACGCTCAGCACAGCAGGGGAATTCTCCCAGCACCTGAGCGTTCCACGGGCCATGACGAGCTCAGCTCGTCATGAGCACCCGAGAGGTGTATGCCATGACGAGCTGAGCTCGTCATGAGCATACAAGGGGTTAAAGCAAAAGATGGGACCTGCAGCTGTAAGCAAGTCGTATTAATAGTCCACAGTAGCAGACAGAAGGTTGGATAACCACCCCACCTGTGAATACCCTAGTACCCACTTTACCTACACCAGGGAAGCGGGGTGCATAAGTGTAAAGTGCCATAAACTGCTGTCGAACCCAATGGAGAACTTCAGGAGAAGGAGAAAGTGTCAAGTGGAATCCGAAGGTGTATTCTAGTTGAGAGGTACCTGCAATCAGAGGGGACAGAGTCTATGTCACTCAAGAGTGGCCAGGAGATCTGGAAGATGAATGCCCACAAATGTCGGGTGACCTTGACTCTGCAGCTGTGAGGACCAGCTGACGCCGAGGAAGACCAGGAACTGTGCATGAGCTGTTCCACGTCATATGTAGAGTGCTGAGATGTTGGTGTCCGGCGGGAGCACCAACAAGCCTTGGCAAAGGCAACCAACACAGAAGCCTAAGAATGTGCAATGTTGGGACCAGCAAGGTCCAGCGGACTTGGCACAAGCAGGGGAGTCAAGGGAGGCCCCAAGAAATCGGGGGAGCCCAAAAAAAAGCAAAGATGACCCTCAACAGGACCCACAGGCCGGAGGGACTGGAGTCGCAAGAGCACCTAGATTAGCTCACCAAAAGATGCAGACCACGGTGCAAGCAATGCGGTGTGGCCGAAGATTCTGGTCACTAAAGATGCTTGAGTTTGGGGCTACTTTGAGCCTGAAGATCTTGGTGGAAGGAAGCAAACAAGGCTTCGCAACAGCAAGTCGATTTGGTGCACAAGGGTTCGGTTCCTGAGGCTCCCACAAGGGATACAGGCCTCAAACTTGGTGAGAGGGCAAGATAGGCCTTGAGAGTTGTGAAGAACCACCACCTGTATTGCAGAACCTTTCAGAGTCCGAAGGAGCTCAGGACCAGCAGACCTGTCAGCTTGGTTGCGGTGCCTGCAGATGCAGGGGAGTGACTCCTTTACTTCAAGGGAGATTCCTTCAAGTGTCTTGGATGCCCACAGGCCTTGGAAGGTTCCTGTATGGTGTACAGAGGATGCAGCAGACTGAAAGGGGGACGAAGGCGAGCCCAAACGAAGTCCAGAGTGCCCAGACGATAGAAGAAGAAGTGTTGTCCGATTTGAATCTTGTCCCATGGTGAATCTAGGAACTCACCCACAGGTAGCCCCAAAGTACCCTTCGGAAAGGGTTGTGACGATTCAGGTGACCCTCCCAAGGGAGGGTCTGGACAGGGGGAAGGTTACTTCCATGTCCTTTGTCCACTTTCGCACCACAGTGGGAGCCAACTGCTCCCAGAGCTGGTTTAAACTGGACTATGCATGGGGTCATGCAGACTGAGTGTCGCTGGCAAGCGTACCTACCCGGCCCCAATTCAGGGGTGGGGAAATCATAACGCCCGAACCAAGGAGATTTTTTATAATGGGCAAGAAGATTTATTGTCTGTTTTGTCTGACGGACAAGTAGACATTAAATCACCAAAAATATATGAGCTCTGGGCACTCTCGGGCTCACAGCCAATTAGAAATGCGGTCAGAAAGCTTTTGGAGGACATTGAATGACTGGAAGCCCATGACTGGCCTCTATCTAGCCAGTGATTGTCTAGGGGAGTCTTGCGCTAAACGTCAGTAAGTCAGTGTTCTAGCCCTGATTCCACACTGGTGCAGCCCACCTGCTCTTGGAACCCAGCGGCTGAACGTGCAAGGGCAGGTCCCGAGGCAGGAAACACTTTTGTCACTGCCAGGTCCCAGCGCTGTGAGTCGAGGGGGCAGGTGACCTCTCTGCCGCTGATTGCTGCGTGACTCGATCAACCTGTCCAGTGGGATCCGTCCAAGCAGTGGCGGTTTCTCTATGAGGGCGTCGGGGCTCCGCCTCGTTACATTCTCAGCAGTCATTTATTAAAACAAAATACCAGACGGCGACGTTGCACGGCCAGTCATTCAGTTTATGAGCTGCCAGAAAATGCCTTCAACGTGGGGCACTGTATGCCCCACACTCACTCACCGATATGTAATCACCACTAATGTGAGTCAATTGACTCACCCTGCCTGCCCTGATGTTTCTTGCTAAGGCTACGTGGTGTTTGCCGGCTGAGAACCTCACAGCCCTGAAGGCTGTGACGTCATCAGCTCGGCAAAGACCTAGCTGCGAGGCGCAGTCTCCACCCCCTGATGGCGTGGAGGTAAAGTTAGCCCCGGGCGTTTTCAAAACAAGCCCGGGATCGCTAACCCTCCACGTCAATCAGAGAGAGTGGCGAGCTTGTCACCACACCCTTTCCCAACTCGTTACACGGCGTGGGTGGGACCCCTCTCTGTGACGAGTTGGGAAAGGGTGTGGCAGGCAGGAAGCAGGAATGGAGTCTGCGCAGACTCGACCACCTCAGGCATCCCGCGCATGAGTCTGCAGTGGGTCGGTGTTCCTTTTTGTGACTGCATCATCAAAGTAACGAGGTAACACTTTCTTTTATCTTTCTCCCTTTATATTTGCCCTTCCAACTGTAATTACTCCGAGTCCTCAGTATGACCCCCCCCCTCCTGCCGTTTGTCCCCTGTCCGGCCCCGTTTATCATGCACCCTCTGTCCCGTGTCTGCCCCTCCCATCACAACGCCGGCCTTCAATTGAGAGGATTACTCTGGGCCTAATCGACATGGAGCTCGTCCCATTCTTTTGTGGCTTTAAAGATAAGGAGCGAGAACCTGAGTAAATCTCTTCATACTGTACTATCATTACACTCTGCCCTCAGGCCCTGACTGGCTGCTGAGACGCACAGACACTTTCAAGAGGTGCCACGATTGTGTAAGGCTCCGACCTGCTGGCGGGGAGCCTGGTTCACATCACAGTGATCTCGGACGGTTTTGGCACGGCCCGGAAGGAATTGCCCTGGGAGAGGAAGAGATAAAGCGAGGAGGAAGCTTAATCTGTGGAGGAGACATAGTCCATCGCGCAAGCCAGTGGATGCACAGCAGGGGGTGTTCCTAGATGTCAGGGCCTCCAATAGTTCAGTAGGTCTTGGGACGGAGTCAGTCATGTGTTGGCTGAGTGCAAACATGTTATTTTAGGACAAGCTGGCATCTCTAAAATAGGGTTAGACAGATTATTAACTCAATCTAGTAGTTTAAGTCTGCTTCACTCTAAGCCTCTCTAGCAGATTTAAAAGGAAAACGTATGTAACAAGCAGTGTATTGTAGTACACCATATATTTTCAGGTTAGTTTCCACTTTTACCATGTAAACAAACCGGGCCCTCACAGGCACCTATGCACTGCTTATGTTTGCAGAGAGTCAGGCTGTAAGACAGGTATCCACCCTAGACTCCAGAGAAATCCCGCCACTTCTCTAGGCCTCGGAGTCGGCTACAGATCTTGTGATGGGAACCATGTGCATTTCAAACATGCCACTGACGTCACAAGGCCAGTAAGCCTGGACCAATGTCAATCAAATGTCAGGTTTGTGTGTGTACCTAATCTGTATGTCTCTCTTTCGAATTGTTCCTCAAGTGAGATGGCAATTTCTCGATTTCTGACTTGTAATAACCTTGAGAACCCCTTGTGACAGTTTGTCGATGCATTTCACTCAAGTGAAATAATTATGGTACAGTGCCATGCTAGTCGGTCAAAAGCAAAGTTTGTTTGAGAAAAATAGCATTTATATAGAGATGGTTGGTGCATTAGGCCCAAAAATATTTTTGATGATAGCGTTTCAGGTACAAAGTGACGATCAGTAGGAAAGATGACTACTTTTTATGACCAAATCACTAAAGACCATTACCTCATGATATTTTATTTATTGGTATTTTATTTGCACTCGATTTCATCCCCAATCACTCCTACTCCTTGAATGCACTTTGGTTTGTGTTTCAAGATCGGATCCTGGTTGCCCTTCCTCTCGACTACACATCTTCCCCATCTCATAATTACGCCAGGCTCCGCTTGTCCCCCTTTACTTTATGCTTTCAGAGATACAAAAAACGGGTTGCAGAACTCAGCCACATCTGGTAATGCTGTACACCATTCGAGTACAGAGCAGTGAATTGCAAGTTTTGTTTTCTGCCTCCAAAATTGAAACAGAGCAAAGATTAGCAATGCAGTGTCTGCATGTGTAATGACACACATTCACGCTCTGTCTGTTTAAGGAACTGTTTTCAAGTTAAAAATCCATGTAACAATCTATTGTGGGAAGTTGTCAGATTTTCAGTCAATTATTTTCCTGTTGTGTCTGATCGGACAGGGTGCACTGATGACGTTTTTTCATGTTGAATAGTTGCACTTTATTTAGTGCCCACCAAGAATGCACATTGCTTCTTGGTTCTTTTATTGAGGCGTTATTGTTAGCTGGAACAATGAATGGGAGGGTTCAGTCGTGACCTGCTGTGTAAACAACAGTGCATGCATGAACTTGGTAATCTCTTTTACTGAGGTTCGAATCTGTGATCTGCCTAAGTGATGTGGTACGTGCGTTGATCTGGCGAGCTACCTTACTTGGGTTCAAGTGTGCAACCTGCAGATTAAAGTGGTAGATTCAGCTCATGGGGGCAAGGCGCCGGCTGCAGTCACATTGGGTGAGATTGGTATGGTGGCTGCAAGGTTCATATGGATGTATGGCACAGGTTTTTTAAACCACTGAGCCCCCACACGCTGTGCGGGTAAGGAAAGAATTAGATATTACATTGACTGGCTTTGAAAAATTGAGTAATGTAACATGACTGCGCATTTGACAATGGTGGTAAAAAGGCCTTTTTAGGGGCAGACTTGCAACAGGATTTAGAAGTATTGCGTGGTTAATAAAGAGTATTATATTTTCATGTATGAATTTCTGCTTTCAGAAGAGTAAACTCGTTCTATGTAGAGCACACTCTGTACCTCACCTCTGAATGGGAGATGTGTTGACCTTAGGACTTCCAGTGTTGCACTGGTGGTGCTACAGCTTCTGGCTTTATAGATCACTTGTGTACAATTCTGAAGTTTAATAAACTGTCGTTTTTTTTAGTACAAGTTCAAAAATGTATTATAGCTATGCATACATTCCAGTTATATTATACTTTATTCTCCTGCATATTCTTTTAAATCTGTATTTTCACAGGGGGGGGGCAGGTTTATAGGACCCTTACAATATGGAGGGAGTTCAGGATATAGTAGTCTATGTTCCATTAACAATTGTAAGTGTCCACCTGCACAGAGGAACTCTATGGTCAAAGCGGAGAAGGTAATGCCCTTTCCCACTGAGCCCAAAGCGCCCATTAGACCCCAAGAGCACACACACTGAATTCTGCCTGATATTGGACCCTCATTGCCAACCACAGACTGAAGCCCATCTCCTGGACTCAATCTTGTTCAATATCCGGTTGACCTCTGTAGTATTCTATAGTTGTGCACAAAATAAACACACTTGTGGTTGTACATCTGCTTTAACCGTACATTTGTGCTCTGGCCAGACCATGTGCTGGCAGCGTGCAGTGGAATTAATTGTAATTCATACCTTACAGTGAGTCATTTCATAGCAAGCATGGGTCTCTTCCATACCAAAGTGCTCAGGAGAATTGTGCCTGCTCACAGTATTCCTGGAAAGACACAAAAACGCCCCCTCCCCTGCTCTTAATGCCCCAGGCCCTCGCTGTGCGGTGTGGCACTGGGTTCTAGAAAGCCAGATTTATGAGTCACTGCTCTCCAGGTTCTGGGCAGCAGCATGTGTGTTACTGTTGGAATTCAGCGGCAACAGTGGTGCAGGAGTGCCAGCCTAGGTAGGCACTGTGCCAGCAGAATGCAAACGTAAACTTCCAATTATATTTGCTTTTATAGTGCACACTGCAGAATTGAATTGATTGTAGGCGCTTCAGAGAGCTTTAATCTGAGGTTAGGGGTCACGGTTACTATAACTGACCCAGAGCTTGAGGCTGCAAAATGAACACTAACCAATATGCCGTCAATTCTATGTGGAATAAGTAGGCATTTTACTCTGTTGGGCCAACTTGAATGCCACTTTATCTCACATAGGCCCTGGCTCAGTAGACAGATCCAACCTATTTATGCAACATTATTAAAATTAATTGTGGTTAATTGCAATTTAGAATGGCTCATTCATGAGGCCTTGGAACTGACAATAGTTTGAGGGGAGGCAGTGGTCTGTTTCTCTTTAGCAAAGTGGCTCCCGAAAGTCTTGAAAATGCACCATTTGCCCACTCATTTTCAAAAATTTCTCGGAGGGAAATCCCCCCGAACCCTCCTTAGGTTGTTCAGGCTCGCTCGCTCGCTGCGGTGTGCTCCACCACAAATTTTACGCTTACCACTTTCAAATGTCACCAGCCGCCACTGCGTCCAAGGCAGGCCATTCATCTTTGGTGCGCTGCTGCGCACTTCTGGAATCGAGAGCAACAAGCCTGCGTCTCGGACACACTGTATGCATCCCCAGCAGGTGAGTCAGTCTGTTAATGGGTTTTTCAGCAGTCCGAGCCTTAATAAAAGTAAGGTAACTGTGATTCTCTGTGAAATGGCCTGGATTCAGTGAGTGTAGGGGCAGGGTCAAATGCGTGGCATGTTAACAATTTACAATAAGGCAGGAATCTTTCTTTTTGCAATCTAGCAATAGAACCAGTCTAGCGTTGATAATGAGTGAAAAAACGATGAAAGGAAGTTTACTATAGAGAGACATTGACCTTTACTTTGTCTCTGCTTTTATGGACGAGGTCACATTTGGGGGCACGGAGCAAATGACAATACTTTAAACACCTGGCAGGCTTACAGAAAATGCCGCCTTGTAAGAATATGCGTGTGCTGTTAATAGAAACATTTTTTAAATTGCATTGTTTTCCTGGTGTTAAAGAAATCAAGCTAAAGTTGAATAAAGGAAACACCACATAAGGCAGAAAGTATATTCGTAATCGAGGCAATGCTATGTGTGCAGCATATTTCACGCTGCTCACTGAGATGCGGGTCTCTCTTGGCGTCTCAAACGTCGCAATGTCCACAATTTTGCCCTAGACGAGATCTCCTTTACCAATACCCTCCCCCACAGTCTTTACCTTTTCCTTATTCCGTTACCTCCCCCTTCGCTCCACAGGTTCTGGCTTAATCAATGCCCACACTTTATCTTTTAATCTTGCCACTGCTGCAGAGGAAAAGCCTCACGTCCGTGCCAGTTTTTATAGGCTTAATCCTGTCAAGAAACGGGTTATTCTCCACATTTCTGTTAGCCTGTACATTTATTTGGTTGCATTTCTCAACTCCTGTACCTACTGTAAACCGCCCCCACCATGCACCGTACGCTGGCAATTTGTGCAAAATAAGCAGAGCCACTATAATGAAGAATTTGAATTTAAATTTGAATTTAAAATTTCTTATAGAGCGCACGTATACCTGCGGTTTCTTGGCGCTATTACTAACAGGATCCAGGGTTAAAGAGCTGGGAGAACAGGAGGGTTATTATTCGAAAGATTTCGTGAATAAATAGGTCTTGAGTTGTTTACGGAATTGTGGGTAGAGGGTGATGGTGCGAAGTTCAAGGGGAAGGGAGTTCCAGAGGGTAGGGGCAAGGGTGGCAAATTTAGAGCCTCCCCACTTCTTTCTCCGGTAGCGTGGGATGGTGAGGAGGGACTGGGAAGACGAACGAAGTTCCCTGGTGGGAACATAAGAGACGATCTCAGAGGAGATGAACGCTGGTGCCAGTCCAAGTCGGGCCCGGAAGGTGATGGATGCAAGCTTGAATTGGATTCTGGCTCGCACGGGGAGCCAGTGTAGAGATTTCAGAAGTGGGGTAGAGTGGTGGAATTTTGGGAGTTTGAAGGCCAGGCGGGCCGCCTGGTTTTGAATCTGTTGTAGGCGACGCAGACTGTATGCAGGGATACCGGCATACAGGGCGTTGCCATAGTCCAGGCGGGATACCACCATGGCCAGGATGATGAGCTCGAGAGCAGAGAAAGTGAAGAAACGAGACACCCTGCGTATAGTGCGCAGTGAAAGGAAAGAAGAGGATACCACAGAGCTAACCTGGGAAGAGGCAGGAAAGGTCTAATTTATGTGGCAAGGAAGGTCTAAATTACGCGGCAGGGTTGACTAAATTATGGGGCCACAAAAATGAGAATTATATAGCATAATGCAGCACACTTTGGTTGATAGTATTACTTAATTATTTTAACATCTGTACACGTAAACACTGTATAAATGTTTTGCCTCATTACTTTCAGATTAGGACCCAAATACAGCAATGGCAATGTAAAAGAGACCAGTCACTACTTGTGAAGGGCTTTTCACTGTGTGGCAGGACATGTTACCCCCCTTTTTAGTAACTTTTGATCTGTTTGAGATAGTATCAACATTTATTTGTTAAAATATGCTTTTTAGGCAGAATTTGTTGGACAAATTATGTGGAAAATGCCTCAGCTGTAAATTCTCCTAATTAGAGTGGCTCTGTATATAAATCACACAGGACCTGTCACCTGTGGGCGACCATCTTTCATTTGCAACAATATAAAATGGCAAAAATTGCAGAAGCGAGCTCAATATAATGCAGAAATTACCAAAATATAACTTTTTAGGTCTCACAATCACGTTTTATTCACAACTGGGTGAAAATATACAATGTTCCCACCTCAGAATTTTAAGCAACCGCTGTAGTGTTGCATTTTTGTTGCACAGTTACGTCAGCAGTAAAAACAAGCCCATACAAGATCCAAGGAAAAGTGACTCTTCCGCCTGTGTGAATATTCGTCTTATGTAGACATAAAGGTATGTTTTTCTTTCCCTACATGATTTGCCAAAGGGCGTTTTTCCTGCGTGACTGCCTTTGTGCCTTCTTTATGCATGTGCCCATTTTCAAATATCCAAGTATCACCCCATGGACCCTCAGGATGCTCAGCTTCTGAAATAAAGAAACTGATTGCACAAGTTGCTGCGACGTTAAAACCAAATCTTTCACTAGGCTCCCCAATACTCATATATCAGCATCCTGCAATAGAATTACAGGATTTCCCAGAAGACAACATGCGCATTTGGGTGGGCAGTGGGGGGCTGGGGACATTGAAAGGAGAGAGACAAGTGGCAGAGAACTTGGATTTTAAAGAAAAAGGTGAGTACTTTACAAATCTCAGTGAGACAGGCTAGCACATCTATTGCTGATCTGCACCCCTTCATGTTAGGTAAGCTTAATCTGCTGGTGCCATTACTTACCAGTACTGTGCACAAGAGAACCCTGTACTGCTACTGCCAGTGCTGCATATGCTCCTTGTGTGGTAGAAGAATGTGGAAATGTAGCAGTGAATGCACAATAATATAATCACACCACACCTGCCCAGGAGTGTAAAAGGAGAGATTGATTTATCGGCCCATTACTTCCTCTTGTGTATTTATACTTGTGGATACTGCTTCAGTGAACTAAACACCTCTGCTATGTGGTTTTTGCTGCCCCATGAACAGTTCATAAACTCTGCCGAGAAGTGGTTATTCCCATCCACACGTTTATCAGAGCATGATAACATGTGAGTATTTTTTAAACTGGACAGCTATGAGTTGGCCCTAGGATGGAGAGCACCCTTCTGCCCTACAGGTTTATATTCCGGCACAGTCTATGCCAAATACGCTACAAGAAATGTAGTCAATTACCAGCCTGTACTCTGCCTTTCGGCACTATTTCTTTAAATTTGAACATTTGTCACATTCATACAGGGTATTAATTGGGTGCAGTGCACACTGACACATCTGCACACATGCTGTACATCCAGCCAGTGCAACAGTTGAATTTAAGGGTATATGACCATGCATTGCATAATTTGACTTGCATTTGAAGTTTATATTGTATAGTATGTTGCACTGATTGCAGTGCAGGTTCTCTCCTGCAGACCTACCTCAGTGACATATGGAATAGGTGGGGCAAGCGGATATCTTCCCAGGACAAGTAGATTTCTGTACATTTTGACCATTGGCCAGGTAGATTTTTTAAATGTCCACACCCCTGCCAATACACTTAATGCTGTCTGGGACAGGCCTCGAAAAATCCATTCGCAATTGCGAGTGAAATTTTAGCCGGAAGAGCTATTTTTAGCACTTACTGGACACTGCTGGCGAGTTAACATGAGCTGGAAGAAACGGGTGTTCTATTCAGAAAGTGAACGAGCAATTAAAACACCTTTACATCTTGTTTTATCTTGACACATTTGCCAACTGCTCAAGGACAGATTTCAGATGTCAGTTTGTCTTTTTACTAATTGTTGCTCATGTGATCCTGGAAAATGGTGTTTACTTTTCTTTCTCTTTTTACAGTCAATGCTCTTTGTCAAGTGAGCTATGTGACAATAATTGTGAAACAGAATGCAGTCAAATGTCAGTTTTTTCCTCTAAAACAACATTTGAACAACTCGTAAATGAATAGTACAAGTAGATAAGAAATTATGAAATAACTTTTTTTTGTAATTCAGAAGTGTGATGCAGACAAATATTTAAATTGGAGGAAAAGTACGCTTATTAGCGTACTTCCCTTGGGATACTTCTATAAACCAAGGCATGCAGGGGCACTGAGACATCAGCTTCCCTTTACCCCCCTAGAAAATAGATTTGAGGGTTTCAACACTCTAGAGGAGGTAGATTGACTAACCACATTATATTCCTCCATACCTTCCCCCATTAAAACTAGCGTGGAGTCTACTTTGGTCAGAATGTCACAATCACTGTCCTCTCCGCAATTGGTGAAAGACAATAGTAGGCCTGTTAAAATCTGTGGGGATGGTACATTGAGACCAAATGTTAGCGACCACAGAAAAATGGGGCTAGACTCAATACCGACTAGAACAGGGTTTTCCACTTCCCAAGTTGGCCAACAAGACTTAACTTCCCCTACACTCAGTAAGAATCTTGAGGTCAAAATGTTGTCTTGGAATATTGCAGGATTATGCAGGAACCTCCGGGACAGTATCTGCTGTAATTACCTGGACAAAAAGTACATAATACTCTTACAGGAGACCTGGGCTCTGGATATTCCACATAGGGTGGGATACAAAACCTTTTATTGTGAAGCCACCCCTTCTGTAAGAGGAAGGGCTTCTGGGGGCTTGGTGATTTGGATAAAAATCGATTTACAAATTGAAGTCACTCCGCTTTCCATTGGATCTCGTGATTTGTTAGGTGTAAAAATAATGACCAGAGAAAAAAAGAATGTCTATTTAATAAATGTATATAACAGGCCCAGCCCTTTAAATAAGGAATCTGGGCTGATTGATCAACTGGACTTCTTTCTTAATACTCTGGGCCCTAACTCACAAATAATAATAGGAGGGGACTTTAATTGCAAATACGAGCCAATATTGGGATTAGATGGTTTATTTGATGAACAAGACAAGGCAAACAATATCCCCGCCTTAGATAGCAATGGGGTGGTAAAATGTACTGTTGCGGCAAGCCAAATCCTACAACTAACTGTAGGGCATGATTTAAGGGCTTGTAACGGTCGTTTCCAGTCAGATAGACCAGGGGCCCCTACATTTTGTAGAGGAAATTCCAAGTCCCATATAGATTTTATAATGGTCTCCATGAGTTCGTGGTACATAATTGTTGATTTCAAGGTTGGGTATAGGACTGAGAGTGATCACTTACCGTTACAATTAACCCTGGATCCTCAGCCTTTTAAAACTAATAAAGCTACAGAAATAGTGCCCAAGGGGTATGATGGTGAACCCCAGATAAGTAATAACAGGCGTGCACTAAGATGGCCATATATCTTAGCCAAGGAGACATCTATGACATGTATTTACAATACCTTTGCCGATAAAATTGCTACATGCCAGGATCTCACCTTAGGCGAGCATGGAGTATTAGATATGCACCTTAGTTTGGTTGATGCTTTAACTCCTCTTCTGAGTAAAATCTATGAGAAGGAGGATAGATCTCATAACATCAACTTAGAACATGGTAACCCATGGTACAATAAAGAGTGCCGTGTAGCAAAGTCTCTCCTGATCCAGGCAGTTAAAACTAAGGACTCAAAGGGAATCAGAGATACCAGACAAGTATATAAGAAAACCCTCTCCTATTCAAAGAAAGCTTGGGATGAGGAAATCTGGGCTGATTTACTTATGGCAGCAAAAATGAAGGATGCAGCCACTTTCTGGAGCCTAATATCAAAAGGAAATAAGTCGGGCAGATCCTGCAAGGACACCTTCCTTGATGAAAAAACATGGAGAGATCACTTTCTTAAGTTATACTCCCTAAACAAAGAGGGGTTCCCCATAGCTGATCAGGTGGTCGATTTGCCATTACGGACTACTACTCTATACTTCAGCTTAGAGGAGACTGTCCAGGCGATACAGGCCATCAAACCAGGGAAAGCCCCGGGACCTGATAAGATCCCTGGCGATCTACTCAAACATGATAAAGAAGTTTGGGGACCGTATATTAATTTCCTATGTAACTCCATAGCAGCAGGTACTCCAATTCCGGAGTCCTGGAAGGGGGCTGAAATCATAACGATTTTTTAAAAAGGAGATCGCGATGATCCAGCAAATTATCGCCCAATCAGTTTGATAGATCTTACTCAAAAAGTGTATGCCAGACACATTTTAAACAGGCTTTTAGAGTGGATGGATGATTCCCAGATACTATCCCAATATCAGGCAGGGTTCAGAACAAAAGTCAGCACTGTAGACCAGGTCTTTAGGTTTACTTGTATTGTTTGGAAATACATCAAAATTAAGAAGGGCAGTTTGTATGTTGCTTTTATGGACCTGAGGGCTGCGTTCGATCTCGTCCCTCGTACACTCTTATGAGAAACATTAGCAAACATAGGGGTACCTGGTGAATTACTTATAGAATTATTTAGACTCCACACAGAGAACTATGCCAAAGTAAGATGGGGGAAGGGAGGGGAGCTAACACAGGCCATACCAGTGAGACAGGGCGTACGCCAAGGTTGCGTGTTGGCACCTACGTTGTTAAAACTTTTTGTTAACGATATACCCACGTACTTAGGGAACTGTCCAAATGATTCTCCAAAACTAGGGGGTGAATTGATTCCAGCACTACTTTTTGCTGATGACACCATCCTCATTTCACAGACCCCAAAGGGACTCCAAAATTTGGTGAATTGCTTTTATAGTTACTGTGTGGACAAAGGATTGGAAATTAATTCTTCAAAAACAAAGTACATGTCTATAAATCCCCAGAAAACCTTTAGGAAAAATTTGGCCCTAAACAACCAAAATCTAGAACATGTGGGGAGTTTTAAATATTTGGGAATTATGTTGGACAGTAAACTATCCTGGAAAGGGCAGCTTGAAAAGAGCAGGATAGTCCTTCGTCAGAACTCAATGCCCGTTCTAAAAATTCATGGTGGAAGCCAATCTAAGGCCATCACCCCAGCCTTAGAATTATTCAAAGCAAAGGCCCAATCAGCAGGACTCTATGGGGCTGAGATTTGGGGTCCATCCTGCAAAAAGAATTTTGAACGGGATAAAAACATCTTTATACGAAGGTTGTTAAAAATTCCATCTAGAACCCCCCTAGTTCCTGTGTTTTTGGATGTTGCTATCAAACGTACAGACGATCTTGCTATTTTAAGGCCTTTACTGTACTGGATTAAGATATGGACCACTCCTGAGTTGGTCAACTATAGATGTGGCCTGATAGAAATTATGCAATTCGATGGGCATAAAAATATCCCTTGGTTCAAACACATTTCTTTCTGGACAAATAGACTAGGGTTATCCCATTACTGGGATGAGCCCCTGTCATTGACACCCTCTTGTAAAAAGTCTTTAAAGTGTGCATTCTGGTCTCATATCAGTAACCCACTAGTACAGGGCACATCTTTTGGTTTACTCACCCAAAAGCTTTTAACTTTTAAAGATACTGTTTCCTTTGAACCCCTCATGGATGAGATTGGACCACCAATAGCAAAAAGCTTATACTTACAGTTTAGATACGGGGTCCTACAGATAAATGCAAATACATCCAGGTGGGGGGGAAATGTGGGTACTCCCCTATGTATCTCCTGTACACAGCAGGCGAAGGAAGACTATGTTCATCTACTCTTCTTCTGCCCGTTATATAAGTTGCCCAGGGTTCGCTGGATCAGACCTTTATGCAGGAATATGGTTGTTAGGTCATGTAAAGATGCTGAACGTATATTGAAGACCAATACCACACAGGTGATTGTGTTTTGCATATCTAGGTTTCTATATAACGTTTTCCTAATCGGGAAGAAGGCTGGGCTCAAATTATAGTGCAATTGAACTGCCTATTTAACCTCTGCTTGTAAATATTAAGTGCTGCTAATATATTTTAAACTGGCTTTTAAACAAATGTTATTATATTTATGAAGTAAATTGAATGTTTTTAGGGCATAATTTATACAGCTGATAAATTGTATATCCTCTTCCCCAAAATTTTTGTAAATGGACTATGGAGTTATTAACAATATGTAATGTTTTTTTATCTTGTGCTTTTATGGCTAATGTTAGCCGAAATAAAGTTGAAACAAATTGGAGGAAACAAATCAGAACTCTTTACTTGGTGATGTGCAAATGACAAATATTTGCAGAAACTTTATTTCCAAACATTGTACACTACATAGTTTTAAAATTACATATCAGTGACACATTCTGTAGCCATTTCAATGTAAAATCTGCTGTTTGCAATTAACAGTGGGCTACGACTTTCTGCTGTAGTTTATTAAAAGTGATATTTTAGAACATGATGTGAGAGACATTCCTGGCCGAGCCCTGGTGACCATGCATTTAGTGAACTAAGAGGCAAGTCTGCAGTCAAGTTTCTTATATGTGGCTAGATTTGCATTCTATATGGAGCTAATGTAAAGTCTATTAAATCAAACAAAAGTGTTCTCTGTACAGCAGACGTGCTGAACTTGCGTATTTGAAGGTGCTCTCATATGTGATAAAGAAGAAAATTGCGTCTCAGTGAATTAAAATACTTGTCCAGGATCACATAATTTGGGTCAAGAACATTATAATGAGGTCGAGTAGAATATTTAAGTCATTAGACCTGGAGGTCTAGTAAAAGTTTTTGGATTTTCTCTAGCTCTGTGGGTGGTGGTCACACCTCCCTGTGACAGGATGCTTGTTCTGCCTTCTCCTGCTAGAGCTTGGCTCAGCAGCAGGAGGGCCGAATCGTGTCTCTGGTCGGCAGGAATTCAACAGTGACAGTAGGATGCACACCATCTTTATTATTGATCCAAATTTGTCAATTTTCTTGAGAGTGCGTGCAATTTGGTTGTGTGCCATGCCCAATTGGCATCAGGGTAAATAATAAGGCATGAGCTAGGGTATCATTTACGCCCCCACCAATTGCACAGCTAAGGCACCTTTTTGGCTATATTTCATTCCAAATTGATCCCAGCACTCCGAGTAATCCAGTTTTTTAACCGTTTCTCTTAATTCAACTCTTGTTTTCAATCATCCACACGAAGAGTGGTATGCCAATTTTCATGGTTCTTATATTCAAGTTGGGCCCTCCGGACCTCTATCCCAAGAATACGATAGACGTAAATTCGTCCAAGACAGTGTTTTCATTATTAATAGCCCAATGCATTGGCAACTGGTGCTCTTCATCAGAGGTCACTGCCTCTCATCTTCAAAAGCAGTCAGCCTCATCTACTGTTCCATAAAATTATGTTTTGATCGTCAGCAACCATTTTGTGCTGTCCGGGTCTAGAAGACTGGTACCGGGAACACTGAGAGCCTAACAGAGGGCTCTTCCAGTGATTGGAATCATACCTCCCACACCGTTTATGGTGTGGGGGTATGATTCCAACATGTTTGATACCAATGGTATGATTCCAACATGTTTGATACCAATCATGATAGGATTTGTGGCAGCCGTTTTCGGGATTGTCATTGCGTAATTATGTGGTGCCCCTTTATATAGTATATGGCTGTACCACTTACAACCCGGGAGACTGGACTCAGTAGGCTGTAGGGGTATCCTGCCCATGCAGGGGCACCCTCACACTTAGTACCAAGCTCCCTGTCTTCAGGATTGCAAAGGCCTACTATAGGGATGACTTATATGTTTTAAGTGCAGCGACTCTAGATATAGGAAACCTATACTTTTCGTAAGTGGTGCAAGCATCAGCTTACAGAGACTGCAATGGCAGGCTTGTAGTTACAGTTTTAATGGTCTCCCATGAGTGGCATAATACTTGCTTCAGCCCATGGGGTACCTCTGGGGTACTTATTCCCTAGGTATCCTAGTACCATATACTAGGGACTGGGATGTACCCAAGTACTGAACATAACATTTTAAGGGAGAAAGCAGATAGACTGGGGTCCTGATTTGCAGGATCCCAGTCAGACTAGTCAATAACAGCATAGCACCAGGCAAAAAGTGGGGGTAACCATAAAAGCAGAACCTACTTTTCTACAAACCAGAGGAGTGTCTCTCTAATATTATGTTGAGCTGACAGAATCTGTTGGTAATCAGGTCTGCCTTTGCTTTGAGGTGGCACTGGTTAGTTTGGTTCGTCCGTTTACGGCCAATCGCGAACCCAAATAGTAGTATGATTTTGTCCTTTAGATTTTCAGAGGGCACAGGCTCAGTCTTGGTTGATTGTCTTAGTCGTCCTCCCAAAAACTATGATTTTTGTCCTAATCTCATTTGCCGTCATTTGGTTTATCTCGTTGTGCTAATGTAGGGCGTTTAGAGCTTTCTGGATCCCAATTCTGGAGTGGTCCTGTAGAATGTTGTCTGCATATTTGGAGACGCGTTACATTAACATCTTCAATTTCTGGCATGATCCAGTTGGCATGTTTAAGGGCCAAGGATATATCTGCGGTTTGTAAATTAAATAACAGAGAAGCAATGACACAGCCTTGCTTTAGGACATTATCTATTTGAATTTTCCTTGTTGGGACCTTCACCCAGGTCGAGGTGTATAGTGACATTATTGCCCAGTGCAAATGGTTTAATATACCCCAGCTCCATGGTTTTCTCCATATATTATTCCTATTTACTGAGATAAACGAGCCGGAATAGTTGACAAAACATGCACAGAAGGGGAGGAACGTCTGGCTGGAGGCATGGTAAATTAAGTAGGATAGTGCAACTATGTTGTGCATGGTTGAGGAGTTTGCCCTGAAGCCAGTTTGGCAAACCGGAATTATCTCATTTGCTTCTTCCCAGCCCTCCAGTTCTTTTAAGAGGACAGAAGCGTATGCTTTTGATGCAATGTCAAGAAGGGCGATGAGGCAATAGATAGTTGGCTGGTCCAGCCTGTTTCCTTTCTTGAATATTGAATGTAAACTTGAGCCCTCCAGCTTTTTTGTACCTGCCATGTAGCAGAGCATGTATGGGACAACGGAAGAAGTATGGATGACCACAAGTCAATGTCATCCTTGAACACTTGGGCTGCGATGCCATTTGGGTCCAGAGCACCTGTTGCTCTGATTTTACGCACGTTTTTTGAGGTCGCTTTTGTAGTTAAGATTTATGTCTGATTTAGGGTGTCAGGCAGAGAGCTTGGTTTGCTCATGAAGAAGACACTTGTTGTTGGTTTTAGCTACGTATAGCTCGATTACCTCGGGGACATAGCTTGGCCACGAAGATTGGGGGGAGAGGACAGCTTCAGATTTTCCCACAATCACGTTGGCATATGATATTAGAATACATTATACGACATGCATGTCGCAAGATAGGGGCTAAAGGGGCAGTGGAAAGAGAGACAACTATGAATTGGTAGAGGTACTATGTGAGAGAAAACACTATTTTGTGAAATAGACAACATTTTTGCAGACTTTCAAAACAGACAGGGACAGAGTGCGTTTGTGTTTTTTTTTTTTTGTAAATCTTTTTATTAAGTAAGTAATCACAAACATGTTCCATACATTTGCATCATTATTATCTTTACATCCGTGTACCTTGTTGAGTACAGTGCAAAATCATAACATTAAAGCCAATCTTGAGAACATTGCGATGTGGTACAGTATGTATTTTCCCCCTTCATTTATTTCCCCAGTTCTCTAGCAAATAACTTCAAGTTCTCTGTATTGTGTCCATTTCCCCCATATCTTGTCCCATTTCTTCGGGCATCCCCTAACCTTGAACACCCTCTTTTCAGCATTGCAACACCAGTCTAGGTCTTCTTTCCATTTCACAATACTCAGCGGTTGACTCGCACCCCACTTCCTTGCTATATTGCGTTTGGCTACTATGCCTGCTGTCGTGAGCCATGTCTTGGAGTATTTTGGCCATTTCTCCTCGCCCATCACACAGGTAATATGCCATTTTAGCCTCGCATAAAACCTCCCTGATCTATTACTTCCGACATGACCAGTATTACTTCTCTTCAGAATTGTTGTATCTTTGGGCATGCCCATAGTGTGTAAAAAGGTACCCACTTCCCCACAGACCCATGCACACTGGTTAGTGTCTCTGCATCCTATCCGGTGGTGGAGGGATATGACCTGTGCAGTATGTGCAATTGTACTAGTCTAAATCGTGCCCTGATCGCTACCTCCCTCAGACTCTGGATCGCTGCTGTCCAGTCTTTGTCGTCTAATGTCTCTAGGTCTCTTGTCCAGAGCTATTAGGGGGTCAGGGGAGTTATTCATTATTTTTTTGTACACTAGAGAAACAGCTTTTGCCAACATGGGGTCCATGAGTAGTCTATCTTCTAGTGGGTCCCGTTCTCTCCATGCCACTGGAGCGAAGCTATCCTGGCTGATGAGGGCTGAAAGCCCGAAACCGGTCCTAGGATGCTTGTTTCCAGTCCAGGGAGGAACTGGCCTTGCAGTTTCGGCAGGCCTGTTCCCATTGGGCGCAGGGTCAAGACTGATTTGCACATGGCTGGGTCCAGACTGGAATGGCATGGTGAGCAAAAAAACCTGATGGATTTAGGCCCAGATCTCTGTACTGGGGTGAATGTATGGCATTGTTCTGCATTCTGTCCATCAATTGTTGTTTTTACTTTTAGAAAGTTGGCATTTTACTGCACAAAGTTTACAAGACCTTTCTAGGAGTTTCTAGCTAACTGGGCATGTTTCATTAAGAGTGTGTATTGGGCCAGACAGTGCACCAAGGGACCTAGGTGTAGCTGGGACAAATCTCCATGACTGAATGGTCGAGGGCAGAGCTGTACTCTGCCCCACTTATACACCAAAGGGTGTTGTCTCCAGCCTACACAAATGATGCTGACACCAGGCCTGCTCTGCCTTTTGTCACTCCAGACAGGTTGGAGCTCTCACCAGGGAAAGTACATTCTAGCATTGAAAGAACTTTCTAGAACCAGTGCTGGGGTGGACCAGAAACGTCTCCACACAAAGACTGGCACCAGGCATAATTCGAAAACCTTCTGAACCTCTGATCAGAACACTCCTGGACCTTTGGACGATTCAGAAGGATGGACTGCCCTGCTGCTAGAAGGACTGCCTTTCTGTCTGAAGGAGGAAAATTGGGCCTGCTTGCCTTGTTTCCACGGTACCCATAGTGTCTCCAAGGGTCAATTGGCTGACCTTGTTCGAGTTACGGGGACACAATGAGCTTCCAGAGGCCTCCCTGTAACTGCCAAGCTGCCCAGCACCAACTGGACCTGCTTTAGGCTTGCTTCTGTCCTCTCTTGGAATGAGTCCTGGGAAACAAAATTATCAATACTCCCCCTGCAAGTGACACCAGTCACTTAAGTGCCTGGGTCTGGGAGTGGGAGGTGGAGGTCTCTGCATCAGGTTCATTGATGACATACCAACAGAGGAGGAGGAAACAGTGGTGATTATAGAAGACGGACAAAGATTACACCATCTTTTGTGTATTTGATCTTCTGCTGTGGCTACCATTTTGGAACACAAACACGTCCCCTACAATTAAAGTCAAGCAGTTGGGGGGAGCGCAGCAAGAGCCGACCGCCTTTAAGATAAAATGTTAAAAGCAGAAATAAATAGAGAAATGTCCACAGCCATTGTTTGAGATGACCTGCACTGTTCAAGCTGCCTGCATAGGGTGGTTGCGCCACCCTGTGATGATAAAAGAAAGGTGCACGATTGCCATGCTGAAAGAAGTGCGGCAGCTGTGGGCCTTTTTATTATCAACACGGTGCCCATGAAAGAAGTGCATCGGCCGTGCGCCTATCTATTATCAACATGGCACCCGCTTCACAGACGCCACACTTTATGAAACAGTAGCGTTGGGCTGTGATGCGGGCGCAGTGCTGATAAAAGAAAGGCATGCTGCCTGAAGCAGGCGCTGCATTGTAGCAAATGGAGCTGGTGCAGCTACCAAGAACAAACGGAGGTTGAAAGAAACGGGAACAAACACCCATGTCAACACTTTCTCTGTGCTGTCCTGTCCCGAGCCTTCTCTACAGTTACCTGGGGTGCGGCGTAATGCTCCTATGAAAGGCAGTGTGGGTGGTGTTCCCTGAGACTACTTGCAGTGGTGAGGAGGAATGTAAAGTTAGCAGTCATGCCCCTCACCCGTAGCACCGGAGACGAAAGAAGACGACACCCTGAAGCGTGGCCTCCCTGAAGTGGGCACCGTGCTGATAAAATAATAGCCACCCGGCATCCAAAATCATAAAAATAAACAGTTTTTGCAATTCAAAAAGCTGCACATGGTCCCTTCTCTTTATTAAAAAAAAGTTATTTTAAAAAGGGCTCGCAAACACACGTTCACTTTAGAACTATGCCTTTAGGCTTCCACAAGCAATGAAACATGAAAATGGTGTTATAACTAGATTTACAGGCCTCCTTTTCAGTTGCACTGAAAATGGAAATACATGTGGAGCAGCTGTGGGACTGTAGGCAAACAAAACAAATTTCTCTCAAAGTATCCTAAATAACCTGAAGACTAAGAGCACATGTAACTGGGGCAATCCTCGTTGGAGGATTCAAAACTACAAAAGGAGGGACTACTAAGAGTATTCGCCAAGCAAAATCCGGCATTTACAAAGAACCGTAAGAGGAACCAATGAAAAAGATGGGGGGTGTTTGAAGCCCTTATTGTTGATGCGTGGGTGGATGAATGTGTGGTTCAATGTATGAATGGGTGAAATATTACGTGAATAGACAGGTGGATAGACCGGTATCAAGATGGCCCAGTGGATGGATGGGTGAATCAATGAATCAAAGGATAGATAGATGGATGGATAGGTGAAAGGATGGTATAATAAGGGATCGATGGATGAGTGGGTGAAAAGATGAGCAAATGGATGGCAAAGTGGACGGATGAGTGGAAGGACGGCAGCATGCGTGGATGATGGATGGATGGCAGAGTGACTCGAAGGATGATGACGGATGGCACGGTAAATGGATAGATGGATGAACAGCAGAATGGCTAGATGGGTGGCAAGATTGATGGATGGCAGAGTTAATGGATGGCAGAGTGGATGGATTGGTGAATGGCAGAATGGATGGAATGGGGTGAGATTGACTGCAATGAAAAAATGAATGGATGTAACAATGTTAAGATGAAATTGTGGATATTAGTCAGTGGGTGGATAGAGGGATGAATGGATGGATGGATGTCTGGATGGAAGAGACAGTGGAGCTCATCTAGGGAGTGGTTGGCTCACTTGCTTTGTTTCCTTTTTGCCACCAGAGCTTTAATTTCGAAGTGGAGGGTACTTTAATTTTCTGGCTGCTCACTTGTTTTCCCCACTGCTTAAAGTAAGTTATCCATGGACTTCAGAGACTCCCTCCATTTGCAGCATAGGCTTTCATCACTACCCTCTCAGTGTAAACCTGTGGTATTTACCCTACAGGGCTTTACTACGCAGGTAAGTACCAAGCATGCAAGTACTACACAGGTCCCTTTCTGGTTCTTAACCTCAGGAGCGTAGGGAACCACCCAGCTTAGTAGCTTAAGCGGGGGTTCCCACTGAGCCTCATAAGCTTGTGAACTGGGTCCACATAAACATTACTTAATTGTTTATAGGCCTCTTATGTCTGCAGACAAAATGCCGATAAATAGCACTGCTACCACATACCATGAGAGAGGGCTGTGAGCTTTCAGCGGGCATGCACATGGATGCAAACACATAAAGAAAAAATTTAAATAGTAGAAAAAGAAGAGGAAGGAACACATCAGAAAACAATGAGTGAGTATGACAGAGTAAGATATGAAAGAAAAAGTAAGGATGAGAGTAAAAAAGATGGGTAGATACAAAGGGAAAAAAGAACAAGTAGAAAGGAAGGTTAACAGTAAGGAAGGAAATGTGAAGATTAAGATGGTAGAAAGTTTAAAGGTAGGATGAAAGAGGATGAGAATTTCAAGATGTCATCCACAGAAGGATGATAGTGAACGTTGGAAGCCCTTAACATTTCTGTTAGGGGTTCCATGAATAGCTTGAATATAGTGGGAGACAGAGAGGATCCTTGTGGGACCCCAAGTGTGACCGGCGTAGTGTTAGAAAGGGATTGATTTACCTTGACTTTTTGCATTCCCTCTTGCAGAAATTAAGTGAACCAATATAAGACAGTTCCTTATATTCCCAATCTGTTGTCTAGTATATCGAGTAAGTAATACTGCTTTACAGAGTCAAAGACCGAAGAGATGTCCAAGAGGATTATTAGGCATGATTCATTTTGATCTAGCATTTTTAGAGCATCGTCAACCATATGTTATGACCGATTCAGTGCTGTGCCAAGAGTGGAAACCAGATTGGTGCCAGTCAAAGAGGCTAAATTGGTCGATGTGGTTACAAAGCTGTACATGAACACATTTTTAAGAACCTTAGCCAGTGTCTGGATGTTGGAAATGGGGCAAAAATTATAAAGGTTGGTTGGATCAGCCATTGTTTTTTTTTTTTTAAATAGGGTTGACCTGTCTGGCTTTGAGACAGTCCGGTATTTTACCCTGACGTAGTGAAGCATTTACAATCCTAGTCCAGAGTGGGAGAATAGACCTTTTGATATCATTGAAGAGGGTGGAGGGAAGGAGAGAAGTGATTTGACAAGTTTAAAGTCTGTAAGCAATTTCAGTGTTTTGCTCATTTGGTTCAAACGAACTCCAGGAGGCATTGTTTTTGAGGATGCATTCCAGAAGGTACGTGAGATCACTTATACCAGTCAGGGAGATTCTGGTGTTTAGCGATTGACATTGACTTCGTGAGGTCTGAAGGTCAACTTTCAGGTTTTTAGTCTTTTACAGGAAGACGGAGGCAAATTATTCACTGCTGGGTCTATTTGGGGTGAGATTGGGTACCACTTAGATAGCTTCTTGACCAGATTGAAAAGTTTTTTGGGTGCAATTTTCGGCTTGGTGCAGTGGGTTTCTGAAGAAGCGTGCTTTGGCATTTATGATGCTTTTGTGATGGGTATTCCTGAGAGATTTTAGCTGTATGAGGTGTTTCAGAGTTGGAGAGGCTCTCCACTTTCGCTCAGCTAATCTGAGATTGCGTCTTTCAGTAATAAGGCTATGGTTGTACCATGGTTGTAAGTCTTTTGTGGGTAGTCTTTTTAGTTGTAAGGGTGCAGTTAAATCAAGAATATTCTTCCTGGAGCTAGTATAGTGGTCCGTGAGCTCTTGCACATCTACCATATTTTCAGGGGGTATTAGGATTTTATCACTGAGTGAGGCCAGTTCGATCAGATCGATATTCCTTATATTTCTTTTCCAAATTTTATGTCTGAATGCTTTTGTGGTAGTTGTTCTCTAAGAAGTAGTGATGCGGAAGCTGACCTGATGATAGTTACACAAATCAGAAGGGAAGATTTATTCCAATTGCAGGCCTCGAAAAATCTACTCGCCCACTCGTATTTGTGAGTATAAAGTTTTCAGGTCAAGCTATTTTTAGCATCTACTAGTCCCATCTGTCCAGTAAACCTAGGCTGGAAAGAAACAGGTGTTCTGTTCATTCAGGAAAAGAATGAGCAATAAAGATGCCATTAAATCTCGTTTTTATTTTGACATATTTAAAGAAATAGGTCAAATGTAAGTTTGTCTTTCAACTAATTGCTGCTTGGAAAATTAGGTTTTATTTTTCTCTCTTACTAGAGCGAGAGGTTTTTGTCAAGTGAGCTGTCTGAAGATGTCTGTTATTTTTCTCTAACACATAACATTTAAATAACTAGCTTGTAAATTGATATTACAAATATTTCAAAATATATCAGGAACTACAATGTTTGTAATTACGGAGTGGATGCAAACAAACAGGTAAATAGGAGCTAAACAAACCAGAACACTTTACTTGGATAATGTGCAAATTACACAGATTTGCAGAAACATTATTGTTTGTGCCCTAAATACTTTTATCAGAAAAGCTGCAGGTCCATTGGAAAGTTTGCAGCAATTTCAATGTAAAATCTGCTGATTACAAATGACAACAGTGTGCTACCACTTAATGCTTTTAGTTATGCATTTATTAAAAGTGATAGTTTTTAAGCATGATTTGAGAAACATTCTGGCCCTGCCCTGATGAAAATGCTGTTAATTAATAACTAAGAGGCAAGTCAGGGATCATGTGTATCCTATATGTGGCTAGATTTGTATTATATATGAAATTTGTTTTTAGTCTATTAAATGAAACAAGTTTTTTTGTACAGCAGACACGCTGAACTAGCACGTTTGCAGGTGCTCTCGGATGTCATAATGAAGAAAATGGAGGCTCAATTAATTAAATTATTTGCCCAGGATTACCTCATTTGAAACCAGTTTATGGGTCAAGAGCATTGCAAATAGGTTGAGTAGATTATTTAAGTCACTAGACCTGCAGGTCTATTAACATTTTTATGATTTTACGAGGCCTGCAATTGGGTAGAGTTATCTTTTGTGATGAAAGGATCTAGGATCTCTACCTTGTTGTGTGTGGGGCTATCACAAATTTGTACCCAGTTGAGATCCATAAGAAAAGATTTGAGGCTATCGACTATAGGGTAATTCAGGTCGCTCCAGTGAAGATTAAATTCCCCAAGAAAGATTTGAGTGCCATGTTGACCCGTTTTTGTTGTGATGATATCCATGATTTGTTCTACGGAGGATGATGGAACATGTTTAGTTTGCATACGGGATTATTGTTGCAGGCAATTTTGATACATAGATATTCACATGATGAACGAGCAGTGGGACTGTAACTGTTTAACTGCAATGCTGTTATGGTGAATACAAGCGATGGCACTCTCTAATCTGATAGGTCTATCTATTCTTATGATATCGTAATTAGGAGCAAATAGAATGTCAAGGGAGGGAGCCGAGGACTCCTTTAGCCAAGTTTCTGTCAAAGTCAGAGATCTACTAGGTCTGCGGTGTCTAACCGCCGATCTACAATTGAGAAGAATGCATTTATGAAAGGATTTAGGGATATCCTTAGCGGTCTGGGTAAGTGTAACTCTCCTGAAGTTATGTTTATTTATCATTCTGTGACTGGTTTTTTACTTCTCTGTGGGGGTTTACAGAGATAGATTGGATTTGACTCTGATAGACCAATCTTTCATGGTTGAGGGTTGCATGAAAGTAGGAGAGATTCAATATCTTCCTCCGATAATTAATTCAAATCCAAGGGTCTAGAGGATGTGTTGGGGCAGGGACGTGTTCTCCAACTCCACCGTGGGCTATTCGAGCCGGCTGAGGATGGGAAGGGTGTGGGGCTAGTGGGAGGCATAGAAGGGAAAGAATTGAGTGGTTTACGGTCAGGTAAAGTCAAACTGAAATTCTTACTTATCCCTTCCAAGGTAGTTGCCTTAATGGTAAGATGTATAAGATTATGTAAGTCTTCCTTCATTTGATGTAATGTTTGTACGATCTCATCCATCCTGTTAGCTAGTAGGATGTGCGAGGGTGGAGTGTTGGCTTGAAGTAAGGGGAGAGATGAAGATGGGAGTTGGATTCTAGGTTGAGGAGGTAAGTTAGACTAGTAGTCCAAGACGCAGGGGGAAGTATCCTCAGCTTTACAATCTTTGGGTATGGGGACAGTGGGTGGTGTGAAGATCACTCCTGGGTCTGTGTTTTGCTGTTGGCCAGGGGGATGTGCAAGTCATGATGTATAAAATGTGTATTACCCCTTCAGTGTGTTGTGGAGTTAGTACCAGGAATGAAATGAGTCAGCCGCTTTCGTGCAGGACCTTCCATCTCTGGTTGTGGCTTCCGCCTAAGCAGAGTGTAGGGTGGTGAGTCCTGTAGCAACAGAGAAACAAATCCCATACCATTTAAGGACAGAGGCCAACAGGCCTTCTGGCCAAACAGTGCAGCTGGGGTCCAGAACATGGTCCAGCAATCAACTAGGTAAGTAGCAATCATCTGGAGGAGAAGCAGTAGCTAGCCCATACACACGCAAGATACTGCTGACCACTGGACCTCAACGAATTGCGGCCGCCATCTTAGGCAACTTAACACTCCCCGGGAGGTGATTCATATATGCACATTTCTTTCCATATTTCCTTTTTTTTACCTTTTTATCTACAAAGGTAAACTATTATTACTGTGAAAAATCCCTTTCCTTACATTAGTACGCCCATATGTCAGCCTTTCAAGGTAATGTGAAGTGCAATGTGGTAAATGGCATGCAACATTTTGTAAATAGCCACTTTAAGAAATTGGAGTATTAGAAGAATGGGGTAAATACTCACTTTAAATAATGACAACCCTTGTCAGAGGGAACCTTTAAAGTCACTAAGTTAACTTGTGCATAAACCCCTAGTAGCTATGACACAGAACAGATCGGCTTACCTTAGGGCAAAGTGTCAAGTATTTGTGCAGTGTCAGAACAGTAATTAAGTCAAAATGAAAAATAATTTGAAAGTCCCAAACTGATTAAACAAACAGAGTAAACTTTAATAAACCAAATGACAACAAAATGATAAAAATGTAATAAGTGGAACCAGAGATATAAATGTAATATTTTAAGTACGAATAGCGACAAGAAGCATAAAGTGCCAATGATTGTTAGTAGTTGTGGTACACTCAGACCTAGACCCAAGTTAACTGTGACTGTAATGGAGTGCAGATTGGATACACCAACCAGGTTTTTTTCTGGTCCAAGATTTTGCTTTCTGACGTTAGTCCTTTAAATACTAATCCACCACAGGAGTACACTTCTAAAGCCCCCCAGGACTTAAAGACTCGCAGGGTGTCCGGAAGAGGCCAATAGCAGGGTCCTGTTGCTGCTGGGAAGCTGCAAAAAAGGCATCTTATAGCTTGTTGTATTCCTGTAGCTTGAATACCAGAACTATCCCCTTGAGAACAATTCACTGAATGCAATTACAAACACTATTATACAATAAAAAAGGGCATAGAGAGATGTGCTTCTATCTCAACGTTATTTATTACACAAATCAATTCATACGAATAAGGATAAAAATGACAATTACACAATCAATTATGACCCGCATAATTTAAGACAACAGACAGAAAATAGTACAACATGACATTTCTTGAATCCTATGTGTACATACAGAATCCTATATTGTCACCGGGTTATATATAGTGATACAATTTATATTATAACAAAGGTGTCGGATCTTCAGATTGTACGGAGCAAAGGCGTCGATGCGTTTCGATGGAAGTTAAAGATTAAACCATCTTTATCAAGACTTTTTCATATTCTGTCTTTCCAAGAGGTCAATTGCATTTACACACCCTACAATAAATACATTTCAAATTAGTAGTGGTATATGACATATATTTCACACTATTGTTTCTGAGTTCAATACTTAACTATAATACATATAGCTCTGAATATCTATTTCCACATATGGTGGGGCGCTATGATACATTTCGTCATGGTTATCAATATCCCATCAATACATTCACTCAGTATGTTATATACCGCTTTACAATCATAGATTCAATAGCATATCTCAGTCTGTATGCCTGCTGCTAATATTAAGAGCCCCCCTATTTGTTGAAAACTATGGGGGCGAACCCTCCCCAGGGGGCCTGGACTATAGCTATTGCCTGTGGGTGACCACCCCAATACACGTCAAATGGATTGTCCCTGATTTAGATTGTCTGTGAAATGTAATTGAGGAATTAAAGGGGGGCGATATCCGCCGCAACTTAAGGATTCCCTATATGGACACTGCGCTCAATCAAGTAACATATTCGGGATCTCTTACCCTTGAGTCAGATCCTTATTTATATAGGTTCCTGTAGAGAGATTGGCTGAACTACTTTGCCGTTAGGTCCAGGCGATACTTGTGCCAAAAATGGACCTGAATTAAACTGTGACAAAGAATAAAGTCATAAATAGCTCACTTAATACACTGTCCCGCCAAATTACTTCTTAAGGTGGGATACACTCTTTTATCGTTCAACTCAAATGCAAATTAAAAAAATAGCGGGCTATCACCTTAAAACTAGGCAGGGTCTTATATACGCCTTGGGGGAGGTGTAATGTTGATGTACACCTTTTTCTTTCTTCGTGCTAGCATTCCTGTATTAAATAAAATCTGGAAAATGCAAAACAGGAAATATTTCAATGGAGACCTGGTCTCACAAATGCATACCGTATTGGTAGGAGATGGCGTGTTACTGCCGGTAATACCTTTTAAAAGAAGGCCGATATAACTTCTGTGTTTCCCGTAGTATTCAAGGTAACTACTACTGTAGACAGATAATCGCCGCCGGCTACTTGTTCTGCCAAAACATAAAGCACAAGGTGGCAAAAACATTAGTCACTAACTAACGGCGGCTATATTAAGTAGACGCGATATATATGCCGTAAGCAGTTTACCTGAAAGAATTGTGAGTGCTGGCTTCAGTCGGGGATCCGCTATTGAAAGTCTAAGGAAGCCAACACCCCATAGGTTTAAATGTACAGCAACGTGTATTCTCATTGGTTGACAGTCTCGAAAGCTATCCAATCATATCGCATCTATGAATGGGTAATATGTAGATGTGCCTAACTCGCCGCGGTCCATTTCCATTGGATCTGAGGCGACACAGGAAACGGAAACATACTAATGTTGTTCCCTCTCTGGTCCAAACTCTGACTCCTACGTTTAACCCATGGGCGCCTACGGTAGCTAAGCAACCGGGCGGAGCCTAGATCGGGCGAGAACGTCATATGCTCAACCTGAGACAGTGACGGTTTACCGCTATTACGCTCACTGATAACTTGCTCCCCGCGTTACAGACAGAAGCACAGGCACGCTGCTCCTGTAATCAACTAAATGCTCCCTACCCAGATTCGCACAGAAGGAGCATGCACAAAAAGCAGACAATGCTATGTGAGCGTCACAAGCTTGGCGGTATGATTTGAAAGTCGGCTGGTAAGAACTGAGTTCTCTGAGCCATCATCCCTGTAAGTTCACGGTCAGGATATTCATACTAGTGACAATAAAGTCGAGACCACATAACTACCTAATCTTCCTATGTAATTCTACAGTCAAATATCTCTGTGCAGGGCGGGTTAAATGCACTTTGCCCACTCTTCCCTGGAATTCAATCCTCTGTCCACTGTATTTAGGTGACAGATAAACCACTGTTCACAGGTTTTCCTGAGGAGATCAACATCTCCTCCTCGTCTACTGACTCACGAACCATTTGAGATCCTCACAATTGTGATTTTTCTCACTGTAGTGTTCAGTCAGAGGGGCATTAATCTTGCAGGTTCGGATGGCAGATTTGTGCTCGAGGATACATGTGCGAAGTTCCCTACTTGTTTCTCCAACGTATCCCAGGTCACATGGGCATATTAATAAATATACCACGTTCTTGCTGCAGCAGTTGTTAAATGTTTTAGATTGGAGGGTTTTATTATTATGTTTAAGCATATCGCCCTCAATGCAATGCGGACAAATGGAACATGTACCACATTTGCAGTTGCCACTCGCTATAGTGCGTCCGATAGTTAGTTGTGTTTCTTTGGGTGTTTTATAGGTTTTTACTAAGGTTGTTCTGATCGTTTTGTTCCTTCTAAAGGGGTTTGTCTAGTGGAGTTTCTGCATTATAGTTAAGAATTTTCAAGTTCCTATTAACAATGTTTTTTATTTGATTACTGATATGGCAGTATTGTGTGACAAATACTACCCTATTCAAAGTGTTATTCTTTTTGATCTTATTCTGTTCTAATAGGCTACCTCTGTCATAGAAGCGTGCTCGTTTTAGGGACTGTTTGATAAGCTTGTTTGGATAACCCCTCGCTTTCAATTTCTTTTTGGTATCCTCAGCATGGCGATAGAATTCTTGTAGATCTGTACAGTTTCTTCTCAGCCTGAGAAATTCACCAAAAGGGATGTTATTCTTTTGTGCTTTGGGGTGGTTACTTGTATACAACAATAAAGAGTTTTTATCGGAAGATTTGGTGTATAACTCTACCTTCAATATATTATCCAAAAATTCAACATGATCATTGCTGTAGTGTCCTGTGAACCTGAGGTTGGGGTCCCCAAGGTTCAACCACTCTAGAAAGTTGTCTAGATCCCTGCTGGCACCGCTCCAAATGAAAATAATGTCATCGATGTAGCGGTGCCAGCACGTGATGTTCTCAAAGAAAGGGGCGACCTCATTGAATAAATGTACCTTCTCAAAGTTACCTACATAAAGGCAGGCCAGGCTGGGGGCACATGTGGCCCCCATACTGGTCCCCTTTGTTTGTAAATCTAATTCATCCTTGAACAGGATTTTATTTTTCTTCAGAATCAAATAGATACAAGCTATGATGAAGTCCTTATTACCTCCTCCTAGGACCTCTATCTCTAAGATGGAAGAGATTACATTTATAGTACTGTCCTGGGGTATGTTTGTGTATAACGCTTCCATATCCAGGGTGACCAGATACTGGGTCGCCCTGTTGAAGCTCTGTCCCTCAAACGTGGCTATAGCATGTGAGGTGTCTTTCAAGTAGGACCGTTGTTTTTTCACTATTGGTTGTAGAAAAAAGTCTACGTACTGACTTAATGGCTCAAGAATTGAACCAATGCTACTTATGATGGGCCTCATAGGTGGATCCATTTATGTTTTTATGTATTTTCGGGAGCCCTGTAGCTTGAACAGAAGGTCAGTCCTATCACCCTTGGAGTTCTAGATACAATAGAAAACAGGTCCAGTACTTCGGGGCTTTTATCAGGTCTCAGACAGCAGGTTTTTTTTCACAACCAAGTTTATTGAGCAAAAGAGTATCAAGAATGTGGCATCCTCACACACCAAGAACCCCACATCAGTATCAATGTAATGGTGACATACATAGTATTCACGAAGCAAGTGTCAATGAAGCACAGCTTTAAAAAAAAAAAAATGCCCTAACAACCCATCTCAACCCCAACTACACCCCCACCCGTACCCAACATCCCCCCCCCCCGCCACACATGTACAGAAGCAACACAAAGACGATTCACATAGAGGAAGCAGGTATAATGCAACCAGGGTTTTGCCATTTGGGCCAGAAGAGTCACTGCGAACAAATGTCCTCCTCCTGCTCCGCCGGGGGTTCCAAGGACAGGCCACGGTAGTCGGCCCACCGCTTCCAGATCTTGAAGTGTTTGCGTGGGCAGCCCCGCGCCTCAAAGACCGGTTTCTCAAGACCCATAAAGTAGTCCAGCCCAGCCTTCCACGCAGACAGGGGGGGGGCCCTCACAGATTTCCAGGCCCGAGCCAAGTCACGCTTAGCAACCACCAGGCCCAGGAGCAACAGGTGACGCTTATATATGTTGCCCCCAACCCCTTCCATGATGTGCAGTAGGCCTAGCCGGTGGGTTCGAGGAAGATCCCAGCCCAGGACCTCAGCCAGGCAACTCCATACGCCCCTCCAGAATCCAGCCAGGCGACCACACGACCACACCGTATGCAACAGGGAGCCAGGCACTTCCCCACAGCGCAGGCACTCCGATGACGCAATCAAACCAGCCTTCCACAGTCGTTCACGTGTGTAATAGGCACGATGCAGGTATTTGAATTGTTTCAGGCGGAGCCGAACCGCAATAGCGGTGCCGCGCGGGGACTCCAGCGCCTCCCTCCAATCGTCCTCATCCAAGGCGCCCACGTCTACCTCCCACGCTTCCCGAAGGGAGCTGAGAGTGGATGAGCAGTGAGTAATAAGGGACTGATAAATCCTAGAGACCTTCTTGTCTCCCAAGTCTCCCATAAACACTTTCGCCTCAATCGGGCTGAACTCCGGCAGGGAGTCGAGGCCGGCAATGCTCGGGGCGAGGGCATGCCTCAGCTGTAGGTAACGGAAGAACTGGGACTGAGGCATCTGGAACTCCACTCGGAGTTCCTCAAAGGACTTGAGGGTGGTGCCTGACATGACCTGGCCCAGTTGTGTAATTCCAATAGCCTCCCAACCCTCGAACCCGGCCAGGGCCGCCAGTTCTGGGAGCAAACCGTTGTGCCACAGCGGCGTTTCAGCCGTTAATTTGCCCCACCAACCCATGCGGCGCAGAGACTGCCGCCACACTGCAAAGACCACTTTTGTTACCGACGGCAACCCACGGCGTATACGGGCCGAATAAAGAACGGTGTGGAGCGTACGGTCACCCATGAGATGTCTCTCCAGGGCATAGGCCGGGTCACTCCTATCCCCGTACCACCATTCATTGAGGACAAGTAGATGTGACGCCTGGTAGTAGGAGAGGAGGTCGGATGTGGCCAAACCACCACAGTAAGTGGACAGAAAGCACGTCCTCAGGGCCACCCTGGCTGCACCGCCATCCCACAGGAAGCGGCTCAGCACAGAGTTCACCTGTCGGAACCACTCCATGCCAATAGGGTGCGGGAAATGTTGGAGTTGGTACAACAGTCTCGGCAGCGCCACCATCTTGAAGATGGCCGACCTCCCAAAGATTGTAAGGGGCATTCTGGACCATGTTTTGACATCAGCCTGGACCCGTTCCCACACCGGCAAGACACTGCGTGTCCAGGCCACGGCTCGCGAAGTCGAGAGGAAAACACCCAAATATTTCAGGCCGTCCGTCGCCACGCGCAGGTCGGCGGCCCAAGGGTCGGCAACCACTCCGCCACGTAAAACCCACAGGGTCGATTTAGACAGGTTAAGGTGGAGCCCTGAGACTTCGCCAAACCCCTGCATGATCTCTAAAACTCGAGGGCCCGAGCGCCGCAGGTCGGTAAGGAACAGGAGGACGTCGTCTGCGTAAAGTGCAATCCTATCCGTTAGGGTATCGTTCCAGACAAAGCCACGCAGATGGGCATCCATTCGTATCCGCGACGCCAGGGGCTCCATGGCCAGGGCAAACAGATAGGGGGACAGCGGGCAGCCCTGCTGAGTACCACGTCCGATTTGGAAGCGCCCTGAGACCGCACCGGCTACACGGACTGACGCCGTAACATTGGTATATAGGAGACGGATATAGGACAGGAAGACAGGCCCTAGATTGAGGCGGGCCAACAAGGTGAACAAATACGCCCAACTCACCGAGTCAAAGGCCCGGTCCATGTCTGCGAGGAGGAGTGCGGCCTGTTCATCCCTAGCACCCATGGCGTCGATCGCCGCCTGCGCCCGCCGGATATTATGCCGGGTGGCCCTGCGCGGCATGAACCCGGCCTGGTCAGGGTGGACCAGGTCGGCGATGTGGGGCAGAAGGCGGTTCGCCAGGGCTTTCGCCAAAATCTTGGCCTCGATGTTGAGGAGGGAGATTGGCCTGTAAGAGTCGTGCCGGTTCGGTGCCCTGCCAGGCTTCAAAAAGACTACAATCTCAGCATGACGCCAGTCAGGTGGCAGCTCGCCTCTAGACCGCGCTGCCTCCAGGGCGCTGCGAAAGTGGGGTCCCAGCTGGACATGGAACTTTTTATAAAATTCGGCAGGATAACCGCTCGGGCCGGGCGCCTTCCCAGTATTCAATTGGCCAAGGGCCTCCCCAAGTTCCTCGGACGTAAGCGGGGCCTCCAAGGCCGTTCTAGTCCCCTCCGGGACTGCCTGCGGGAGTAGGTCGTCCAAGTATGAGGCAATCTCGCCCTCCACCAATGGGTCACGAGGAGCGTATTGTGCCTCGTAGTAGCGGGCAAAGCTAGCCGCCAACCGATCCGGGTCGGTCATAACCGAGCCGTCCTCCGCCGTAAGGCCGGGTAGCTCAAGGGGCTGGAAAGTCGCCTGGCAAAGCCTATGTAACATGGTGCAGGACTTATCGCCCCACTGATACACCCTCCTGCGCGTGGCGAGCCACGCCTGCCGGGCCTCCTCGTATAGGACCGAGGAATATGTCTGCTGGGCCTGCAGGAGCTGTCGCACGACGCCCTCGTCACCCCCGAGTCGACCACGCTGCTCCAGCTCCTCCACGCGGGCCGCAGCAGTCACAATGGCCTCCCGACGCTCCCGCCGAGCGGCCGCACACCAAGCTATATCAATGCCCCGGATCGTGGGCTTCAGCGCCTCCCACACAACAATGGCATCGACACCCCCCACCAAGTTCTCGCGCCAGAAGTGATCGATCTCTTCGCGTAAATGCGCCACGTACTCCGGCCGCTGCAACTGCCAGGCGGACATACGCCAGCGAAAGGGTTGCCGTTTAGAGGGGAGGGTCACGGTGGCTAGGACAGGGGAATGATCCGAGAGGCCCCTGGGGAGTATCGTGGCGTCCCTGACACGGCTCAGACAGGCACCCGGTACAAACAGATAGTCGAGTCTCGAGAAGGACCCATGCACCGCCGATACATACGTGAAGGCCTGCACTGCGGGATGAAAATGCCGCCACACATCGATCCAGCCCAGACTACGCACAGTCGCACCCAACCGGGTGGGGGCAGCCGCGGGGGGGGGGTCAGACACCACACGCGCTCGCCTCAGGCGGTCCAGGCCCACATCCATGACTTCATTCCAATCACCCCCCACCACAGTCAGGACCACGGGGATTCTCAGACAGCAGGTTTAATCCTCATCTGATCTTGCTCAGATCCAGTAGTATTCCAGGCAGGAGGTGCCTGGAGATGCCACATTTTTACTTGGCATGAGCTCATGGGTCAGAATTAATTCTGGGGGCCAACCCGACCCGATACCAAAAGTATTAAGCTACACTAAACTTGAGCTCTAAGAGATGTGTGTGTGTGTGGGGGAGGGGGGAGTGTAGTATGGTAATCCTACCTTGAACACTAAAATCAAGTTTGGGGCAGTCACTGAACCCACAATAAATCCAGAGACAGCAGTCTGGTGGAACTAAAGTAGGGTTTTCCAGTAACCAGACAGTGGATGCACAAGAATTGTTTTGGAATCCTGTTTACCTTCCTTTTAAGTGCATCCCAAAGTGCTAAATATAAATCTGACAGGTCTGTCAAGCCAGATTTGACGTTCAAGCAGGATTTGACACTGCCATGTCAGGCAGCCCCCACCATGCCTATACTGGGCATTCAGAGGCGTCGTCTCGGCCCATTCAGGTCAGCCTGTTTGCTTCTGAGAAGCATTTCCTACCTTTCTCACACCTATTCAATATTTACAGACTGGCATGAGTAGGACTGTAAATGCAAATTTAGCCTCTAGGAACTTCAGGCAAGGAAAGGGTAACTTTCTATCTAAAAGGTAACTTTCTCAATATTAATTAAATATCCAACTTAACTATTGAATTACATTTTTAATAACTCTTAGAATAGTTTTTTAAAATTATTTGTATAGCTAGACCCAGTCCCGAGATAGAATATTAGGATTTTAATGTGCATTTTGGTTTTCTGCGTAGGACAGCTAGGCCTACCACACTGAAAAATATATTTTGGGTGCTAGTCACGGTAAGGACATAGTGAATGTTGGATTTGGCCCTTTTCGCAGGGTCATC
Organism: Lissotriton vulgaris; assembly: GCF_964263255.1. Taxonomy (NCBI): domain Eukaryota; kingdom Metazoa; phylum Chordata; class Amphibia; order Caudata; family Salamandridae; genus Lissotriton; species Lissotriton vulgaris. Next base: position 169,253,829 of record NC_141687.1, on the reverse strand, counting down.
CCTGAACTTTTTGCTTCCTCCTGTATTTTTTTTATCTGACCTGTTGTTGGCTGTTTTATGACTTTGGGCACTTTACCACTGCTGATCAGTGCTAAAGTGCATATGCTCGCTATGTTAAATTGATGTATTGATTAGTGATTCCATGATTGGCTTATTTTATTTACTTGTCAGACCTTAGTATAGTGCACCCCATGTGCCCAGGGCCTGTAAATCAAATGCTGCTGGTGGGCTTGCAGCACTGATTGTGCCACCCACAGAAGCCACTTGTAAAGTGTGTCTCAGGCCTGCCATTGCAGAGCCTGTGTGCAGTCTAGTACTGGGCCTTCAGCGTTTAATGAAAAGGACCTATACCTACTCAAAAGAGAATGGAATGGTTATAAACGAGACCAAAACTAAGATAGTATGGTAGTTGCTAAAAACACAAAGATAAAACAAAAAAGTAAATGTTTCATGGATCAAATCGAGCTCGAACAAGTTGAGGTCTACAAATACCTGGGGGTATTATTCGATGCAAAGGACAATTACCATCTTCAAAAAGCTGACGCTAAAAGGAAAGCAAACACACTAATTGCTGCATTTAGAACTGTGCAAAAGTCTCTCCCTAGCCTGACCTATGGTCCTCTTCTGAGCATTGTTGGTGCAAAACTCTTACCCACTATAACATATGGGAGTGAAGCACTAATGGGTAAAGATAGTGATAATTTGAATAAGATTATAACCAGAGTATACCGAGCGCTTTTCCATCTCCCAGTGAACGCTTCCCCAGCACAAGTAAGGATGGAGTTTGGCCTAACAAATCAACACGTTGCAAGGCAAGGCCACTTTATTAAAGTTTGGAACCAAATAAAAAGTGACCATCAAAATGAGATATCATTGCTCCTATGGAGAGAAATAAAGAAGGACACTAACTTTAGTGCAGCTCTTTACCTTAGAGATGCGATTAATGAATTTGGGGTTATGACGATTTGGGAAATGAACATAACCAAGTCTTCATTTAAGAAAATCATTAATAAAGCTGCAGACCACCTATCCATTCTAAAGGACAAGGCTACCCTTACCAACAGAAAACATGCCTGGACGGTGCTAAATAGCTATAAAAAGGAGATACAACAATATCTGAAAACCCCGTGGACGGAAAAAAATAAGCATGTGCTCATTAAAGCGAGATTTGGATCCCTGCCAGGCCTATGTCATCTTCCGCCATGGGAATTTCAAGAAACTCAAACGAAATGTAGACTATGTAATATGGGCGAAGAAGACATTCAACATCTTCTGTGTATCTGCCCTGCACTCCTGCAAGAGAGAAAATCAATGCTCAAGTTTCCTCTAAAATCACCCGGCTTACGGACATGCAGGCAGGCAGTGATTAAGTGTATGGACTCAAACGATATTGCTCTAAACGCATCCTTCGTAAAGTTTCTGCTGCTAGTTAAATGGAAACTCGAAGACGTAACTACTGTAAAACTTAATTGTCTGTAAAGGTCCTGCAATGATAATTTTATGCGATTTTATGCTGTAATATATATTTTAAAAGTTTCTTTTATATGTGCTATGTTGTAAGATTTTAAATAATCATCACAATAAAATATTTACTTTTACTTTTACTTTACAGTCTAGTACTGCCATGTCGACTTGGTAAGTGCACCCACTTACCAGTCCCTAAACCTTCCCTTTTCTACATAGGCATGACCTGATAGTGAATTATAGCCTACTTCGTTTTTCACTATTGCAAGGCTACCTGTCCCCATAGGCCAGAATGGGCAGTTTAATTATCATATCTTATAATCCTAACTGACCCAGGGAACATGGTAAAAATTTGAGTTTAGTATGCCTGAACTCAGAATGATAAAACACATATTTTAGTGAAGTTGGTTTTAACATTCTGTGTTTGAAAATACCCCTTTTAGAAAGTGGGTATTTTCTTACCTAACCATCCAGCCTGCCTCGGCTAGCTTGTGTATTGCATGTCTGGTTTGTGAGTGACAGGGGCTGGGGAGGCTCCAGGAGACAGGGTGAGTCAGCACAAGGCTGAATAGACCTATCTATATGTAGAGTGGTGGGAGGAGTAGCACCTGGGCCTGCCTTCCACAATGCTGGCTCCACCTCCTGTGGTGTATTTAGGGACTCTGGCCCACCCTGACAAAGGGAGAAGGTGTGCACTGGCAGAGTTCACCCAGAACTGGTTTGAACTAGGTACAGGAACCTCTGCCTTCAGAGGACAAAGGATTTAGCAGTATAAATATTGGGGCCCAGACCCCAGGAATTGAGATCACTTCTGGAACAAGACAAACCTTCGCCAAGAAGAACCAAGGAAGCTGCAGGAGTTTGGACTGCCCCTCTGCCAGTGTACTGTTTGCTGGGTTGGCCTGCAGTGGTATCTTCATTGCCAAGGAAAGGAGAAGGAAATTTTAAAGTACTTTCATCATCTTGCAGAAGGGCTTAAACTTGTGCTTGCCTCCTGCTGAAGTCTCAGGGCTACAAGACTTCACCACAAGTTCCCCCCTGAATTTCCTTGCTGGGAATCCTGTATGCAGAAGCCTGCGTGTCGCTGGGAGCTGGAAGCACGACTCCACGAGAAGAAGTGTGTCGCCGTTGCAGCTGTTGCCGTTGGATCGCCGGAGAAGCATGTCGCTGCTACAGAGGCCGTCGCCGCACCACCAGAGAAGCGTATCTTCGTCAAAGCTGTTTGCTGTCGCATCACCGTAGAAGCGTGTCGCCACCGCAAGGGTCGCCGTTGCATCACCGGAGAAGCGTGTCGTAGCGCCTGCCGCGGTTCCAAAGTTACTGAGTTCGCCGCACTCCAACTGGTGTGCACGCATCGCATCAAGGGCACCATCTTATCGCATTGCACCGGATTGTTGCATCGCGGCGCCATCTTGCTGCATTGTAACCGGAAAGCAATACAAGAATCCACGCATCACCTCCTCTCCGATAAGGAACAGATGACTCTCATTCTCTGCGCAAGCATTGAGGCGCGAAGCATCGCCTCCCCCGAAGCAAGGAACTAATGCATCACCCTCCCTGCGGACCTTTTTGTTTGTTTTGCGTTACGCATCCAAGGTAGTTTTGTGAGAAACGTGTTGTATTTATCATCAACTTAAACTAAGTTACTTCTACCATCTTTAAGTCTAATTTGAGAACAGTATTGTGGATTTTTGTCATTTGTGGTCTTGTGTTAAGTCTATATAAAGAATATTTTTATAAAACCTGTGTGGTGTCCATCTGTAGTGTTTTCACTGTATTACTGTATGTGTTCACAAATGCTTAACACACTGCCTCTGAGATGAGCCTGTCTGCTCGTGCCAAGCTACCAAGGGGGTGAATTGAACCAATGCTACTTATGATGGGCCTCATAGGTGGATCGATTTATGTTTTTATGTATTTTCGGGAGCCCTGTAGCTTGAACAGAAGGTCAGTCCTATCACCCTTGGAGTTCTAGATACAATAGAAAAATGGAACTCGACTTCTGACATGTTTGTCTACTCAATGAAGGAGCTTTGTGTGTTTTGCCAGGAAAGAGGGCTGCCTGTGAAGAGAAGGTCCAAGGAGGATCTAGAGGCATACCTATTTCAGTATGAGTTACCCCGCTGGAAGGCAACACTACCAGTTGAGTCTAAGTAGGAGGAGTTCTCTAAAAGTGAGAAAGAACCAGAAAACGATGCCTGGTTTCTGGCTTGTGAGCAGAGGCTTAGAGAGATTGATGAGGAGCTGAAAAAGCTTGATAAGGCCAAAAGTAGCTTACCCCAATAAGAAGAAATTTGTATAGCTCAGGAAGTGAGCTTTGCAAAGTTGGCGGTGGAATCCAGCTCAGATTGTGGCAGCACAATTGAATTTTCTAGTGCTGAGGGAGTAGAACACACACCCAGAGATTTGGCGCCTGACTTGAAGGAGGGGTTAATATACACCAGGAGGTTCAAAGACATGAGGTAGCTCCAGTAGTGCGCAGTGTCTCTGAGGTAAATGGGGAAACTGAAGCAGGGGTTCATGGTCCTAGTGGTGGGAGGAACACTATACTGACTCTAGATTAGAGGGGCAGGGAGAGCAGTTCCCCCAAGGTTGACGTCCTGGTATGTGAGTTTGAAAACCGCCCAGAAGAGTGTGGGTTGAGTAACAGAGGCAGTCAGATACTGTCTTGCCAATCTTAAGAGAGTGGTGAGGAGTACGTGTACGTGGCACTGGATGTGGAGGTGAAGGATAGTTTGGTTAACCCTTATAGGGGGCTGTGTGATCCAATTGTGGGAGAGCATTTGTAAGTCCCTGTTTTCCAGAGTTATGACAACACCTGTTGGAGTGTGAGTTCTCTGATCCTAGGGAACTTAACCGCGAGGCAGACCTCTGGGTGAGTACCAGAGGTTCTGTAGCGGCATTGTGGGGTGATCCTAAGAGGAGTGGTTCAGGTGCCTTCCAATCCAGAATGGTGGAAGTGGTTCACAGTAGCCCAGCTAGGTCACCTTATAGTGAGGAGGTTGAAGGGCCTCACATCCTGTCTCGCAGGAGAAGGAGTGAGACTGGCCCATATTCCGAGCCCCATCCTCAGTCTCCAGTACTGGATGGTTCCTTAAGGGAACACCAGCTAGGAAGCCTAGTATGTCCGGATGGACCATCTGTTGAGGGATCACCCCGTGTCAGGTGAGCTGGGAGTGTCTGTAATCAGACCTCCATCAGTTCTGGTGCCTGGCAGTGCCACTCCTGATTGGAGGGTGCAGACGTCCAGATTGAGGTGTGAGAGGGGGAAAGAGACCTCAGTGGAAGAACCAGTGGGTTAGGGGCCAACCAGAAGGGCTAAGTCACCAAGGAGTGACCCTGGTGACACCACTTCTGTCCTGGGGGATCTGCACGCACTGTCTGATGGACAGGAGTCGGGAGATCTGCGCCAGGCAGACTGTCACACAACACAAGAGTTGTGCGTTACCTTCGGGAAGGGTATATGTACTCCCCAGGGAAGTCCTGGTTCGCCAGGCAATTGCTCAGCATCCGGGTTCTGTCCCTGGGTTGGACCTGGAGGGAAGGGCAACTGTAATCGGTGTCCCTACCGGTTTGTCTTCTGGGGCAACACTTCAGGTGGGAAGGTGCAGGGCCCCAGTAAGGGGGTCATGGAGAGGGCAGCCTCACCCCTGACCTCTGTCCACTATAAGGGAGCAGGCCCTAGGTTGGGATCCCAGTTGCAGGATAGAACCCCTGAACTGGTGGGCGAATTGTGAAGGACACCTGCCACAGGTACACTGACAATTCTGGAAGGGGGTACCACTCCAGGTGGAAGGATACAGAGCCCGAGGAGGAGGAGCAGGTGTTGGAAAGCCCAACCCAGTCACCGGTCGAGCCGCCTGGTACAGGCCCAGGGTTGGTGGGTCAGTGTCAAGATGTTATACCTGACCTGACAGGAGGGAGAGTAGACAAAGTGTGCCAAGCACCTGGGGCTACTGCCCCCCGCTCTCTGATGCCTCCGAGGTTTGAGGGCCCTGAGAGGCATAAGGCCTGGGTCTCATCACTGGCCACTGTCATTGGCCACTGTGGATTGCTGTCTGTCTGTAGGGAGACACCTGTGCGCAAACTAAGGTTAGGTGCTGCACAGATGGTGTCCACAGATGAGGAGAAGGGTTCCCCATGGGTTAGCTTGGTGGGCTCTCAGAGTATGGACAGAGGGATCCAAATGGGTTCAGATTGGCATAAAACTGGAATATGCTCCTGCTGTTGCGGGCCAGGGTCCTATCGCCCAAAGCAGGGAAGCCCATCAAAGTAGTGATTGGTCAAATCTGCGTTTTGGCTGGAAGGGGGTGTGTTGGACTTGGCCCTTTTTGCAGGATCATCCCTGGACTTTTTGTCTTCCTCTTATATTTTTTTCCTGACCTGTTGGCTGTTTTATGACTCTGGGCACTTTACTACTGCTGATCAGTGCTAAACTGCATATGCTCTCTATGTTAAATCGATGTATTGATTAGCAACTCCATGATTGGCTTATTTGAATTACTTGCCAGACCTTCGTATAGAGCACAGCGTGTGCCCAGGGCCTGTAAATCAAATTCTGCTGGTGGGCTTGCAGCACTGATTGTGCCACCTGAAGCCACTTGTAAAGTGTGTATCAGGCCTGCCATTGCAGAGCCTGTGTGTCGTCTAGTACTGCCATGTCGCCTTGGTAAGTGCACCCAATTACCAGTCCCTAAACCTTCCCTTTTCTACATATCAGACACCCCTAAGGTAGGCCCAAGGGCAGGGTGCATTGTATGTAAGAGGTAGGACATGCCCTGATGTGTGTGGCATGACCTGATAGTGAAGTACAGCCTACTTCATTTTTCACTATTGCAAGGCTACCTGTGCCCATAGGCCAGAATGGGCACTTTGATTATAACATCTTATAATCCTAACTGACAAAGGAAACATGGTAGAAATTTGAGTTTAGTATGCCTGAACTCCGAATGATAAAATACATCTTTTAGTGAAGTTGGTTTTAACGTTCTGTGTTTGAAAATACCACTTTTAGAAAGTGGGTATTTTCTTACCTAATCATCAAGCCTGCCTCTGCTAGCTTGTGTGTTGTGTGTCATGTCTGGTTTGTGAGTAACAGGAGCTGGGTAGGCTCCAGGCGACAGGGTGAGTCAGCACAAGGCTGAAAAGACCTATCTGAATGTAGAGTGGTGGGAGGAGTAGCACCTGTGCCTGAATAGGGCTGTGCCGGCCTTCCACAATACTGGATCCACCTTCTGTGGTGTGTCTGAGGACCCTGGTCCACCCTGACAAAGGAAGAAGGTGTGCACTGGCAGAATGCACCCAGAACTGGTTTGAACTCGGTACAGGACACTCTCTCTTCAGAGGACAAAGGATTTTGCAGTATACATTTTGGAGCCCAGACCCCAGGACTTGAGATCACTTGTGGAACAACAAGACAAACCTTTGCCAAGGAGAAGAACTAAGGAAGCTGCATGAGTTTGGACTTCCCCTCTGCCAGTGTGCTGTTTGCTGGGGTGGCCTGCAGTGGTGTCTTCATTGCAGAGGAAAGGAGAAGGAACCTTTAAAGAACTTTCATCATCTTGCAGAATATTTCTCAAAGGGCTTGAACTTGCGCTTGCCTCCTGCTAAAGTCTCAGGGCGGTACAAAAGGGGGTGGTGATGGACGGAGCATCCGAATCAATCAAACACTCACACCCAGTCAAAAGATCTGGGTTTAATCCATCACCGTTCTTTAGCCCACTCTGCCACCCCAGTTCAGACATGGCTATATGCAAATCAGTCTGACCCTGTGCCTCATGGGAACAGTCCAGCCCGAACTGCCAAGCCATGTCTTCCCTGGACCGGAAACAAGCTCCCGAGGACCGGTTTCTGGCATTCCAGCCGTCTTCAGCCCGGCTTGCTTGAATCCAGTGGCAAAGTGAGCAAGGGACTCACGTCTGAGCATACCCTGCCACACTTATGGTGGCCAAAAGCGGTACAAAAGGGGGTGGTGATGGACGAAGCATCCGAATCAATCAAACACTCACACCTCAGGGCTACAAGACTACAGTACCAGCTCCCCCCTGAATTTCCTTGCTGGGAATTCTGTCTGAGAAGCCTGCGTGTCGCTGGGAGCTGGAAGCGCGACTCAACGAGAAGAAGCATGTAGCCGTCGCAGCTGTTGCCGTCGCATCGCCGGAGAAGCGTGTCGCAGCCGCAGAGGTCACCGCATCACCAGAGAAGGGCGTCTTTGTCACAGCTGTTTGCCGTCACATCACAGGAGAAGCGTGTCATCACCGTAAGGGTCGCCATCTCATCACCGGAGAAGCCTGTCGCAGGGCCTGTCGCAGCTCCAAAGTTTCATAGTTCGCCGCACAGCCATTGGGCATACACATATCCTCTTCACGTCGTCGCATCTCATCAAGGGTGCCATATTATCGCATCGCACCGGAATGTCGCATCGCATCAAGGCGAAATTGTGCCGCATCGTAACCGGAAGGCAGTACGAGTATCAACACATCACCTCCTTTCCGTTAAGGAACAGACGCAACCCCTACTCTGCACAAGCAGTGAGGCGCGACACAGCACCTCCCCCGAAGCAAGGAACCGACGCATCATCCTCCCTGCGGACCTTCTGTTTGTTTTGGGTTACGCATCCAAGGTACTTTTGTGAGAAATGTGTCGCATTTATCATCACCTTGAACTAAGTTACTTCTACCATCTTGAAGTCTATTTTGAGTACAGTATTGTGGATTTTTGTCGTTTGTGGTCTTGTGTTAAGTCTATTTAAAGAATATTTTCATAAAACCTGTATGGTGTCCATCTGTAGTGTTTTCACTGTATTACTGTATGTGTTCACAAATGCTTAACACACTGCCTCTGAGATAAACGTGTCTGCTCGTGCCACGCTACCAAGGGTTATCCAGGAGTGTAATCCCCTTTCCCTGACTAGAAGCCAGGGTCCCTATTTGGTCAAAGGTACCTACTTCTGCCAACTAGAGACCACCAGTTCTAACAGTAACATTACATTTCTACGTATCCTACACTTAAATGTTATCCACACTGCCTTGTGGACTACAAGGCCTACATATTGGTATCTTATTATTATTTAAAAAGGAGGTTATCACCTATCAGAATGGTTTATTTTGACAGGTCAAATTACACTTTTAACACTGCAACAGTCAGGCTGCACTGTTAGGCCTAAAGTCATGTTTGCACTGCCACTGTAGTGGATAGTACAATAGGTGCTGTAGTCCACTAATCAGTTAATGTCCATGCCCTGGGTATATCTGGTACCACATACTCGAACTTATAGGTAAGTTAAATATGCCAATTAGAAATATTTCAATTTGATTATGAGTAAAAGGGGAGCACAGGCACTTAACCACTGAATGGCCGGGTTAACCTGCACAGAGTTATAAAATCCAGCAAGAAAACAAAAAATTATGGGCTGGCTACTCATAAAAGGTGAATTTAATACACCCACAAATCTATGGATTACTTGGTGATCTGTGCATTTCTCACAGTCGCCACTCCCCAAACCCCCCCCACCCGCCCTAATTCATAAATGTAATATTGTAGCATAGTGTGAGTTGTTTTTTTCATATTGCCTAATTATTTACACTGTAATATTCCTTACACTGAATTTTTCTCACTTCAGACCTTCAGTCAATAGGTCTCACTTTAGCAAGCTTGCAATGTTTTACTTATGTATATATGAAGACATCTGCAATATGCATTTGTTTGCAAAAAATAAAAAAACAATTATCCTTTGCAAAAATAAATGCAAATAACATGAAATGAAAGCATAGTTTGGTGCCCCAACCCTGCCATTGTAGTGGACAGCTATTGAGGCAGATGTGCAGAAGCAAAATGCAGTCACCCACAGTGAAGAGAGCCAATGTTTTAAGTGTGCTGACCCATTGTGCCATGGTGGGCAGAAGCAAAATGTAAATGACATTTGTAAAGACCGATAAATTAGTTTTTGGAAAACCTCAGCTGGCAACAGAACTTTTGTCTCTAGGTCATACATTCTAAAATAGAAAAGGTTATTACCCAAAGAAAAATTTCCTTTTTCCATGAGCAACTTAAGGTCAACTTTATCCAGAGTCTCAGGAGAATGACTGATGTATATGCATGAGCAAAGTAATGTTCCAAGCACAAAGCTTAGACTTAACACTCTGTGGCGCCAAGGTAAGTCCGAAGAGGTTATGAGAAGGAAATGCTTCGATGGATTCTATCCCACCCCGGGTTCCCTAAAAGCTGTAGTGTTAAATAGTTGTACATGAAGAGTGGGCACTGGAACTTCATTTAGTCTGCAACTTTTGTTTGTCTCACAGCTGTTTCCAAGGGGGTCTAAAGGAGTACACTTGGTCTGATCTAAAGTCATTTTTGAGAGATGCAGAGTTTGAAATCCCTGATTAACCAAAGGCAAAAAAGTTAACCTCGAAGAGAGGTTCGACCGTGAAAGGGGACCAACCACAACATTCAGGGCAACCTTAACACAGCCTTCAAGTCCATGGTAATAAGGATAGTATGAGCACACCAACTGGATCAGCCGAGCAAAGCGATTAGCCAAACATGTATTCACAGTGTTCTTGCAATAATAAGTGTTGTAATCAGCAGCCCTTGAAAACCCTGTCGATGCTTAGGGGTTGAAAGCAAGGTCTATCTAGGAAGTGTTTATTTTTGGTAGCCATTGCCTTTGGAATGCACATGTACCCAGTTTAAAACAGGATGGTTAGAGAGCAGCCTGTGAGAGGCATGACACACTTGTTACCACCATCACCAGCAACACCATTACTTTGGATTCTGATTGAATAAAGTAAAAGGAGACCGACCCATTGGACATTAAAGGCGGGTTTGATGAAATTGATGCCTGGAGTCATCAGATGGACTCACTCTGAAGAAAATGTAGACTCATGGCTATAAGAGCCCACCCCCTGCCTCCCCCAAAGGAAATTACCATGCCTTTATATAGATGGCAAATTACCATTTTGGTATTCCTATGCAGACAGGGGGAAAATATGTCCTCATTCAACCTCTTACTCGTGCAGAAAACCAATTACTGAACGCCGATGTTAACGATTGTGATAAAATGATCGAAGATAAATTTGCAGCTCTAGCTAAGACCAGATCCTTTATATCATGGAGGAGGGAGAGAAATAAAGTGGCTGCAAAGGACTAAATATACATAAATGGCAAGTTGTGCCAGACTCCATAGTTCTCCATATCTTTCACAAGTTACTCTCTCAGCCCATACAGTGCCAGCGCGCCGTACTGACTATTGGGCAATGCTGGAGCATCTTCCCCTTGCCAAGTGGAAGAACAAGCTTTACAAATGCGCTTTTTGTAATTCCTACATTGGCAGTGGTCTTTAAGATTGTTTCATCAGGATGTTTTCTGACTTTAGCTGACATTATTTTAAGTTTCTAAACTTGTGTTACAGTTCACATTACACGCTGGATATCTTCCTGTGGTTTTACTCATTTCAAATGTCATCATAAAAGTTGGTTACCACTCACACAACACACCACGATTCTGGCTTGCAGAAGGTGTTGCAGTTAAGACACGGCGATAGACTTCTGTTCCTTCCTGTGGGCTACTTCTTTTCTTCGACCCCCTTTCTCATACAATCAAGTTTCTTGTTTTGTTTGTTTTCTTTTTGTTGTTGTGTTGCGGATGCTCTATTTTGCTGATGGTCACAGGATTTTTTTTTGTACCTCCTTAAGTGCCTCGCTTCATCTCTCCCACCGCCATGTATCCTACGCATACACTCTTATTCAGTCATCCAGCTTGAAGCCACCATGTTTGGTGGCAGTAACATTTTCATTGTCTTCTGCTGCCGTTCATCTCTTTCTCCATCTAGCCTGAGCACCAATCCCTAATGGTATGACGGCAGTCACAGGTTCTTGTTATGATATTTTTATTTTTCTGGACACCGTCCTATCAACACTCAATCTGTCCCCCATTATCCTTCACCCAGATGCTTCTTGCACACCGTGGTGCGTCGTGGTCACAAGGTGTTTCTTCCTATGCCTCTCTTCGCCACACCTCTCCTTGTCTGTCTTCTGCTACCCTGGAAACTGCACATAGGTTGAACTTTCTCCTTCCTGCACACCACAACAGCCATGGTGCAACAAATGCTTTAGTTTTTTTTTTTTTTTTTGGACCTTAGATGGCTTCATTAACTGCTTTCCCTTTGTTCCGTCTCTGCCTCTTCTGAGCGATCATCCTGATGGGGATTTCCAGGCTTGTGAGCCCCTCTGTTTCTGTGTATTTCTGCTTCATTTGGCTGCAGTAAATGATGACGATGGTAATAATTATCTTTCCTCCTCTGTGTTTCAATACTGTCTCTTCTCTCCCCTGTAGATCAAAAAGTCATCTGCATATAGCACAACCTTACTGCTGTGAAAAAGGGAGCTAAAAGGGACGACCTGTACGTCTGTTTTGAAAAGTTACGCCATAGACTCATTATAGATAGCAAACAAGGGCTGACCCAGGACAACCCTGCAGTGTACCTCTTGCTATACTGAGACTAGAAGTCCATATGCCACTGAGGAGGATCTTAGCTGATGCGCCCTCATACAACATCTCGAGCACATTTATAAAAACTGGACCAAATCCCAAAACTCTCAGGACCTCCCACAGGTACATCCAGCACACCCAATCGAAAACCTTGGCCGCGTATATGGCGATCACTGCCAAGGGAACCGCGCGTGCTGTGGCATGATCTATCATGCTAATGAGTTGTTGCGTCAACTGCTATATCTGTCTCGTGGGGATAAAACCCTTTTGTTCTAAGTGTATCAGCTGTGGGAAAAGCTTTGCCAGTCTTCCCGCTAAAATGCTCATAACATTTTTATAATCGGCATTCAGCAGGGAGATTAGTTGATAAGTCGGCCCTACTGGGATCTTTAGAAGGTTTTAAAATAAGCACTATTGTGACCTCCTTTTCTCGATCTTCTTTTAGCTCCTAATTTTGTTTAGTCAAACGATTTACACCTGCAGTGTTCCTATCGCTGTGCTGCTTCATGTTAGAGACCTCCAGAACTTCAGTTCGAGCAGAGACTACAAGCTTCTGGGCCAAGGGTGCACGGGAGGTCTGGATATCCGCCTGATTCTGCTATATCTTAAACCTGCTCCTCATCTCCTCTTTGGGACCCAAGAGGGCAGAGGACAAAGACTCCTTCGGGGCCATCTGTGGGGTACTCCCTATATCCAGCTGCTGCCAAGGGGGCCTCCCCTGATTGCACTCATCCTGAGTCACCAGGATTTCAAACCTTTTTGATATTGGGACTGTCACACAGTAGGAGCTATTTAGACCATCTGGTAAGCAGTTTTGAACCTCGGGGTGGGGGCATATCATATTGCCCCTAAAGACTGTACTGGTGTTCTGCTCCATACTAATAAGGTGCTTAAATATGTCAAATCTTTCAGAATTTCAGAAGATTGTCTTTGTCCAATACAAGCACAAAAATAGATTATCTTTCTTTTCCAATCTTAGCAAGCTATTGTTCTATAAGCTCCTTGACTGAAAGGTGGTGCCTCACATAATTTGTTAGGAGATTTGTAAAGACCATAAGAATATATTTAAATGAATTAGCAACCTAAGAGATTGTTGGAATTGGATCAATATTTGGTTGCACATAGCTGATGCACCATTTTTGAAAATATTTGTTTTGTGTTCTTACTATAAATTGTGAGTACCTTTTTCTGCAATCTTTTTACATATGAATAGCACTGAAATATACTAAAGACTGCTTTAAAAAATTGACAAGGTGGCAGTCGTCTGTTCGTGGACTGAGGTAAAAACTCATGGTAAAGTGAGTGGTTAAAGATAACGACTGCTGCACTGATAGTTTAACATAACTTTGCACGGAATAGGGATGATTTGCAGTGGAGAATATTTAGGAATGATTGAGCATGGGGGCTAACTGCAGCCCAGCTACACAGTAAAAATAACTTGCAATGGACAATTACCACAGCTTAGCTGTATAATTGGAAGTAAATTCCATGGAGGCTTACTGCACAAAATGGGTGGCTGGGGAAAAACGTGCACCCTGTGGCCGGCACCCCATGTCACTCTGTGCATGGGTGGGAAAAGGGGACCAATGGGTACCCCCCACGGGCCTAATTCTTAGGGCCCTGTGTAGGAGAGTAGGGTCTGCTATCCTATGGTCACCCCAATTTTTGCTTTTTGCTTCACTGGTTTTCGACTTACTGAGGCTGTGGGCCTGCTAATCAGACCCCCAGCCTGCTGTTCTCTCTCTAAATTTATAATACATGTGCTATAGGTACATACCACAATTGGAAATGGACTCCTTGTCAGCCCCTGTACCATGCACTATAGGTGCTCAGGGCATAGGTGCCACCAAGGCCTACCAGGGGCTGAAGCATAGCTTTTGCCACCCCTGGCTGGTTCTTAAATTGACACAACTGGCTGATCACTCAGCTGGGGCAAGTGGGTGTAATCACCCCTTGCTTAGATATAGTATACCTATATCTAAACCTATATCTGGACACATATATAGCCTGTAAGCCACTCCTATGGAAGGCCTCATCAATCCTGGAGGCAGAGTGCGTGGTTTTATGTGAGATGGTGCTCTGGCGTGAGCTGAGCCTGTCTGCAGCTGTCGGGAACAACTCCCTAAGCTGATCCGGGATAATGCCATACCATATACTCTTAAGCGCATTATAATCCTCGCGGTTATATAGCAACTTTGGTTTGGCTTTATCAAAACATGTCGTGTAAGGTGTCATACGAATTGGAATACTACCCCCTCGCCAGTTCTGGCGACGGGGGTAGCATTCCACCCTTCTAGAGGGAGAAGACATGTTACTTTACTGAAACGCGGTTGATTTAAAATGAGCCTCAGATCCACAAAATGGATGCCCCTGCCACAGACACGGGTCTGACCTCCTGCTGCTGACCGAAACCCGGCAGAGGAGGCCTGGACAAAGAGTTTCCTGTCACAGGGCGGTGTCAAACCACCCCAGACAGGAGATAGTGGATTGGAGTAGGGAGGTTTCAATGAAACCAGACACTGCCTGGGGAGCACAAGGCTGCCCCTTGCAGGATCCGGCCAAACCGGTTCTGGGGCCTCCCAGCCCCTGTCCCAGCGCGGCCAGGATCAAAGGAGAGGGGTGTAACCACCCCCTTCCTGGGTCCCACCCATAGGAGGGGACCTAGCAGGATGTCCAACCCCCTAGATTCGAATAAGAGGGGGAGCAGTCCCAACGGACCTCAGATCATCCTGAAGAAACATAAGAAACGAAATCTGGACCCTTCGACTTTCTACACGACGTGAGAAGACTGAAGAATCTCCCTTGTGGTCAAGGAGTGACCACCCTGTGCAAACAGGCACCATCCAGCCCTCGACCCTTGCTTTGTTGCAGTTCCCGCCGGAACTCGAGCGACAGAGATCGACGAGATCAAGCTTGCCTGCCTTCTACCTGCCCGATCCACAGTCCCTGCAGAGCTGAGACCCGTGGAGGCGACCGGAAGCGTGGGGCACGCCATCTTGAAAAGGCCACGAGACGCTGACCGTGCGGCCCACGAGTGACCCTCGAAGCTGTACACCGGGGTTTGAGAAGCCCCAGCCCCGAGCTCCACTTGCACCAAAGCTCACCCCTCCACACTCGCTGAGTGCTGCGTGGGGCCCTTCTGCTTGTGTGCGCTCGACGCGTTGGCCCGGTCACTTGCCAGCTGGCTTGTGGCCCCTGTGCCGACGAACTTTGAAATCCGACTTGCTTTTCTGGTTGCTCCAGATCTGCACCAGCTCCTGTGAAAAGGAGCACCCACTCTGACCCTCCTGGTTCGAGTGATAAGCAATCTCCCGGTTCCGCGTGGATTGCTTTTGCCAAGTGCTGTTTGCTACAATCTTCAAGCCGACGGTGCTGACGGCGAGAGCCTACGTGGGACAGATCGTGACCTGCTCCTGGACGTCGCAGATGCCCCAGAGCCCACGTGACAGCGGAGAGAAGCCTATCGACAACCGCCTGATTGCGCCAGACATTGCCTGGTTCCGTCCTGGTTCCACCCTGGTCACTGCTGAGTGACCCAGACTCTGTCCCCTCTGCTTTCAGGTACTTTTCTACTTCGATCCACCCTTGGATCGCACCGGACACTTCTGCTTCACAGCGCCTGCAGCTGCAACAGCTCCAAGCACCAAGAACCTGCGTGACAGAACCCGACGCCACTTCGACCCTGTGCACCCACGGCCTGTGGGTGAGGTAACTTTGCAACGCCGGTGTCTTTACACTGGTACACACCTCTAGGGTCTGTGTCTAAAGTTTTGTGTTCCTAGGTTCAGCGGAAGTATCTTTTAATTCACTTTAACTGACTTTTACGCACCATTGACAGTGCATTGGTGCGCGCCGCACTTTCCGTGCTGCACCCGTCTCCTGTGGGCTACTCCCGACTTCTTCATTGCTTGTCCTGACTGCTCCCAGCGAATCTCTAGGCCCTAGGCCTAACCATTGTTCGTAAAGTGTTACTTATACCACTTTTTTGATATATGGTCTGAGTGGCCACCCGCCCTCATCCATAATTGTGCAACTTTATATGTGTAACAGTGCTTTTGATTTAACGCTTGTGCCCCTTTCCTCATAAAGAGTACTGGGGAGTAATTTAGAAATAAATACATATATTTTTATAATATATACTTGTGTGGTGTCCTTTCATTTGGTTACAGGATTGTATGTGGTAAAACAGCTCGCTTAACACGACCTCTTAAGTTAAGCCTTTAAGGCTGCTTAGTCCATGCTACCACTAGGATAGCTTGTCTACAAGGTTGACTTACAACCTGACATCTTTGGGGTTTGTTTGGACTGATACCCAGTGGTTCCAGAATTGGAAACACTACATATCAGACCAACTTCTCACATTGGTGTGCAGCGGTGCGGATTTGAGCTTGCTGTTTGTTTTACCATTGCAATCTTTATCAAATTGAAAGATCACATCAAGTACCTCAAGGTACATATAAATCAAAAGCTTAGCATATTAAGTTCTACTGAACTTAGTAGTTGTAGATTAAAGGGATTAGCACACCCTGACTACAACTCACTAGCAAGGTACAGTAGGAAACCACTTAGTGTAGGTAAGTGCACCACTTACACCTCACTAGCAGTCATGTCTGATACAGGTAGAGCCTCAGGCTCTGCTCCTGTAGAAGTTGATCCTATAGGGACAACATCCAGATATGACAACCTTAGCCACAAAGACCTGAGTGCCTTGTGCACAGCCAGGGGGCTAAAAAAGGGCAGAGGCCCTACTATTCCTTCCCTAATAGCTCTCCTAGAAAAGGATGATCTAGATAAGGTGAGTCAGGCTCCCTTAGATTCAGGTGAAGGGATAAACTCCCCTGAGAATGAGAATCTTCCAGAAGAAGAGGAGGAGGAAGAGGAAGAGGAAGGCTCTGATGTAGAAGAGCCTGAAGATCAGGATCAGCAGGGAAACCAGGTACAGGTTGCCAGGCTTAACCAGGCCAACTTGGACCTACATGGGAATGGAGAGGGCCAGCACCACTCCAGATCTCATAACCAAATTCTCCCAGGTAATAGAAGGGAGAGATCTCTGTCAAGGGACTCTCACCTTTCTAGTGCCTCAAGAGAATCTCAAAGAGGAATGACTTCCTCCCAGAGAAAAGAGCATAGGGCCAGGATGAGGGCTGTCCAACTCCAGATAGAGAGGGAGGAGGTAGCTCTGGCTCAAGCTAAACTGACCTTAGCTCAAGCTAAACTTACCTTGGCTAGGGAACAGAAAATAAGTGGCTTAGATGCCACTGGTGGCAGCAAAGTTCCTAAAGAAAAAGACAGGGCCTATGACAATAGAAACCTGACAAAAATTGTGCCCCCCTACAAGGAAGGGGATGATATCCACAAATGGATGACTGCTCTTGAGAGGGCCTGCATGGTACAGCAGGTCCCTGAGGATCTGTGGGCAGCAATTTTATGGTACTCCTTTTCTGAGAAAGGGAGGGACAGGCTCCTCACTGTTAGACCTGAGGATGCCAAAAACTACTCTGTTCTGAAGAGTGCTCTTATTGAAGGGTTTGGCCTAACCACTGAGCAATACAGGTTGTTGTTCAGAGACACCCAAAAAGCACAGACTCAGGACTGGACTGATTTTGTAGATTGTGCCACTAAGGCTCTGGAGGGTTGGCTGCAGGGAAGTAAAGTTTCAGACTATACAGGATTGTACAATCTTATGATGAGAGAACAGATCCTTAATAACTGTCAGAACCAGCTGTTGCATCAATACCTTGTTGACTCTGATTTGACCTCTCCCCAAGAATTGGGAAAGAAGGCAGACCAATGGGTCAGAACAAGGATTAAGCAGAAAAACCAGAACCAAGGTGACCAGAAGAAAACAGACCAGAAGGGTGGGAATCAGAAAGATAAAGAAAAGGACCAGAAGTCTTCAGGCCCCCAAACTAGCAATAAGGAGGGGGGTTCCCAAAATGGAAACAAGAAAAAGAAGAATGATGGCCCAAAGAAACCTTGGTGTAATACCTGCAAATCAGTTTCACACTGGGGCAGTGAATGCACTAAGAAAAATCCAGTCCCCACCACTGCAGCTCCTAAAGCAACTGCACCCCCTAGTACAGTCAGCAGTGGTGGTACACAGCCAAAGGGTTTAGTAGGGTTGACCCTGGGTACTGAGGTGGAATCTGGCCTAGTCAGAATCCCCACACAGGCAGTTCTCCTATATGATGTGGACATATCTTTGCCCACTACAGTAAGCCCCAGTAACCTGGGCAAATATAGGCAGACTCCCTTAATTAATGAGAAACTGGCTCAGGCCTACAGGGACACTTGTGCCAGTGTCACAATGGTGGCACCTGGCTTTGTGGACCCTGGACAAATTGTACTAGGTGAAAGTTACCTAGTGACCAATGCAAGCAACTCCACTACTTCCTATAGTGTGGCTGTTGTGAACTTCTCATGGGGAGGGGTAGATGGCCTAAATAAAGTTGTTGTGAGTGCAGACCTCCCAGTAGACTGTCTGTTAGGCAATGATCTTGAAAGCTCAGTTTGGTCAGAAGTGGAGTACAGGACTCATGCAGAAATGCTAGGGATTTCAGCTCATGTCCTTGCAGTGACAAGGTCTCAGGCTAAGAAGTGCCTTCCTGAACCAGTTGTGGATCTTGAAACAATAGACCAACCACAACCCAAGAGAAGGAGCAAGAGGGTTAAGGCTGTGCCTTCCCACTTGCCCCAGGTTGAGGATCAGGTTTCACAGGAAACTGATTCTGCAGTCCAAGAGGAGACTGTCTCTGAGGAGCTTGAACCTGATCAGGTTGAGTTTCTGGGGACAGGGGGACCCTCAAGGGCAGACCTGGGGCAGGCCCAATTAGATTGCCCTTCACTTGAACCCCTCAGACAGCAAGCTGCTGCTGAGGCTGCAGGGAATGCTCAAGGTACCCATAAAGTGTATTGGGATGAAGGACTCCTTTATTCAGAGGCTAGAGACCCCAAGCCTGGCACAACCAGGAGGTTGGTTATACCTTTGAAGTTTAGGGGCTTCCTTCTTACCTTGGCCCATGATATTCCCCTTGCAGGACACCTAGGCCAGAATAAGACTTGGGACAGGCTTGTTCCACACTTTCACTGGCCTCACATGTCAGAAAATGTCAAGGAGTTTTGTCGCTCCTGTGTCACTTGCCAAGCCAGTGGTAAGTCAGGTGGCACAACAAAGGCCCCCCTGATACCACTACCTGTGGTGGGGGTACCCTTTGAAAGAGTTGGAATAGACATTGTGGGTCCCATGGATCCTCAAACAGCATCTGGGCACAGATTTATACTGGTGGTAGTGGATCATGCCACCAGGTACCCAGAAGCAATTCCCCTGAGGACCACCACAGCTCCTGTGGTGGCAAAAGCCCTCATTGCAGTTTTCTCAAGAGTGGGCTTTCCAAAGGAGGTTATTTCAGACAGAGGTACTAACTTCATGTCTGGATACTTAAAAGCAATGTGGAAAGAGTGTGGAGTAAACTATAAGTTTACCACACCCTACCATCCACAGTGCAATGGGCTTGTGGAAAGGTTCAACAAGACCCTAAAGGGAATGATAAAAGGTTTACCAGAGAAGCTTAGGCGGAAATGGGACATCCTTTTACCCTGCTTGCTCTTTGCTTACAGAGAGGTCCCACAGAAGGGGGTTGGCTACAGCCCTTTTGAACTTTTGTTTGGCCACCCTGTAAGAGGTCCATTGAGTTTGGTGAAGGAAGGATGGGAGTTACCTTTCAAAAAGCCTAAACTAGACATTGTGGATTATGTACTTGGTCTCCGCTCCAGGATGGCTGAATACATGGAGAGAGCATCCAAAAACCTTGAGGCCAGTCAGGAATTACAGAAAGCCTGGCATGACCAAAAGGCTGTTCTGGTTGAGTACCAGCCAGGGCAGAAGGTGTGGGTGTTGGACCCAGTGGGGCCAGCAGCTCTCCAGGACCAATGGACTGGACCCTACCCTATCATTGAAAAGAAGGGAGAAGTCACCTACCTGGTTGACTTTGGCACCCCTAGGAGCCCCCACAGGGTGCTCCATGTCAATCGTTTGAAAGCATTTGTTGACAGGGAGGACATGAGTCTCCTCATGGCCACAGATGGGGAACAGGAGGAAGAGAGTGACCCTCTCCCAGACCTGCTTTCCCAGAACCCTGATGATGGTTCAGTTGATGGAGTAGCCTTGGCAGGCAGCCTCACTGAGCAGCAACAGGTGGACTGCAGACAGGTGTTGCAGGCCCACAGACACTTGTTTTCACTCACACCCAGTCAGACTAACTGGTGCACACATGAGGTGGATACTGGTGACAATCTGCCTGTGAAGAATAAGATCTACAGGCAACCTGACCATGTCAGGGATTGTATAAAGGCTGAGGTGCAAAAGATGTTGGAGCTTGGAGTGATTGAGCCATCAGAGAGCCCATGGGCTAGCCCAGTGGTCCTTGTGCCAAAACCTCATACCAAAGATGGGAAGAGAGAAATGAGGTTTTGTGTGGACTACAGAGGTCTCAATGCTGTCACTAGGACAGATGCTCATCCCATTCCAAGAGCAGATGAGCTCATTGATAAATTGGCTTCTGCCAAGTTTCTGAGCACATTTGATTTGACAGCTGGCTACTGGCAAATCAGACTAGCTGAAGAGTCAAAAGCCAAAACAGCATTCTCTACCCCTAGTGGACATTATCAGTTTGTGGTAATGCCCTTTGGTTTGAAGAATGCACCTGCCACTTTCCAAAGGTTGGTGAACCAAGTCCTTGCTGGGTTGGATGACTTTTGCGCAGCATATCTAGATGATATTGCTGTCTTTAGCTCCACCTGGGAGGATCACCTGATCCACCTGAAGAAGGTTCTGGAGGCCCTGCAAAAGGCAGGCCTGACTATCAAGGCTACTAAGTGCCAGATAGGGCAGAGCAAGGTTGTGTACTTGGGCCACCTAGTAGGTGGGGGTCAAGTTCAGCCACTGGAGAGCAAGATCCAGACCATACAGGACTGGACTCCTCCAACTACCCAGACACAAGTCAGAGCCTTCTTGGGCCTGACTGGGTATTACAGAAAATTTGTAAAGAACTATGGGTCCATTGTGACACCATTGAATGACTTGACATCCAAGAAGATGCCCAAAAAGGTTCAGTGGACAGTTAGCTGTCAAAAGGCATTTGATGACCTGAAGAAGGCCATGTGCTCTGCACCTATCCTGAAGAGTCCTGACTACTCCAAACAGTTCATTGTACAGACAGATGCTTCTGAGTTGGGGGTGGGAGCTGTGCTTTCACAACTTAATCAAGATGGTCAAGACCAGCCCATTGCTTTTATTAGCAGAAGGGGACCCCCAGGGAGAAACGTTGGTCAGCTATTGAGAGGGAGGCCTTTGCTGTGGTTTGGGCCCTGAAGAAGTTGAGGCCATACTTGTTTGGTACTCACTTCCTAATTCAGACAGACCATAAGCCCCTCTTGTGGCTAAATCAGATGAAGGGTGAAAATCCCAAACTGCTCAGGTGGTCCATTTCCCTACAGGGGATGGACTTTACAGTGGAGCACCGCCCAGGGACTGACCATGGTAATGCAGATGGTCTCTCCAGGTACTTCCACTTAGAACATGAAGACTTATCTGGTCAAGGTTAAGTTTAATGTCCCTGCGTTTGGGGGGGGGGGTTATGTAGGAGAGTAGGGTCTGCTATCCTATGGTCACCCCAATTTTTGCTTTTTGCTTCACTGGTTTTCGACTTACTGAGGCTGTGGGCCTGCTAATCAGACCCCCAGCCTGCTGTTCTCTCTCTAAATTTAGAATACATGTGCTATAGGTACATACCACAATTGGAAATGGACTCCTTGTCAGCCCCTGTACCATGCACTATAGGTGCTCAGGGCATAGGTGCCACCAAGGCCTACCAGGGGCTGAAGCATAGCTTTTGCCACCCCTGGCTGGTTCTTAAATTGACACAACTGGCTGATCACTCAGCTGGGGCAAGTGGGTGTAATCACCCCTTGCTTAGATATAGTATACCTATATCTAAACCTATATCTGGACACATATATAGCCTGTAAGCCACTCCTATGGAAGGCCTCATCAATCCTGGAGGCAGAGTGCGTGGTTTTATGTGAGATGGTGCTCTGGCGTGAGCTGAGCCTGTCTGCAGCTGTCGGGAACAACTCCCTAAGCTGATCCGGGATAATGCCATACCATATACTCTTAAGCGCATTATAATCCTCGCGGTTATATAGCAACTTTGGTTTGGCTTTATCAAAACATGTCGTGTAAGGTGTCATACGAATTGGAATACTACCCCCTCGCCAGTTCTGGCGACGGGGGTAGCATTCCACCCTTCTAGAGGGAGAAGACATGTTACTTTACTGAAACGCGGTTGATTTAAAATGAGCCTCAGATCCACAAAATGGATGCCCCTGCCACAGACACGGGTCTGACCTCCTGCTGCTGACCGAAACCCGGCAGAGGAGGCCTGGACAAAGAGTTTCCTGTCACAGGGCGGTGTCAAACCACCCCAGACAGGAGATAGTGGATTGGAGTAGGGAGGTTTCAATGAAACCAGACACTGCCTGGGGAGCACAAGGCTGCCCCTTGCAGGATCCGGCCAAACCGGTTCTGGGGCCTCCCAGCCCCTGTCCCAGCGCGGCCAGGATCAAAGGAGAGGGGTGTAACCACCCCCTTCCTGGGTCCCACCCATAGGAGGGGACCTAGCAGGATGTCCAACCCCCTAGATTCGAATAAGAGGGGGAGCAGTCCCAACGGACCTCAGATCATCCTGAAGAAACATAAGAAACGAAATCTGGACCCTTCGACTTTCTACACGACGTGAGAAGACTGAAGAATCTCCCTTGTGGTCAAGGAGTGACCACCCTGTGCAAACAGGCACCATCCAGCCCTCGACCCTTGCTTTGTTGCAGTTCCCGCCGGAACTCGAGCGACAGAGATCGACGAGATCAAGCTTGCCTGCCTTCTACCTGCCCGATCCACAGTCCCTGCAGAGCTGAGACCCGTGGAGACGACCGGAAGCGTGGGGCACGCCATCTTGAAAAGGCCACGAGACGCTGACCGTGCGGCCCACGAGTGACCCTCGAAGCTGTACACCGGGGTTTGAGAAGCCCCAGCCCCGAGCTCCACTTGCACCAAAGCTCACCCCTCCACACTCGCTGAGTGCTGCGTGGGGCCCTTCTGCTTGTGTGCGCTCGACGCGTTGGCCCGGTCACTTGCCAGCTGGCTTGTGGCCCCTGTGCCGACGAACTTTGAAATCCGACTTGCTTTTCTGGTTGCTCCAGATCTGCACCAGCTCCTGTGAAAAGGAGCACCCACTCTGACCCTCCTGGTTCGAGTGATAAGCAATCTCCCGGTTCCGCGTGGATTGCTTTTGCCAAGTGCTGTTTGCTACAATCTTCAAGCCGACGGTGCTGACGGCGAGAGCCTACGTGGGACAGATCGTGACCTGCTCCTGGACGTCGCAGATGCCCCAGAGCCCACGTGACAGCGGAGAGAAGCCTATCGACAACCGCCTGATTGCGCCCGACATTGCCTGGTTCCGTCCTGGTTCCACCCTGGTCACTGCTGAGTGACCCAGACTCTGTCCCCTCTGCTTTCAGGTACTTTTCTACTTCGATCCACCCTTGGATCGCACCGGACACTTCTGCTTCACAGCGCCTGCAGCTGCAACAGCTCCAAGCACCAAGAACCTACGTGACAGAACCCGACGCCACTTCGACCCTGTGCACCCACGGCCTGTGGGTGAGGTAACTTTGCAACGCCGGTGTCTTTACACTGGTACACACCTCTAGGGTCTGTGTCTAAAGTTTTGTGTTCCTAGGTTCAGCGGAAGTATCTTTTAATTCACTTTAACTGACTTTTACGCACCATTGACAGTGCATTGGTGCGCGCCGCACTTTCCGTGCTGCACCCGTCTCCTGTGGGCTACTCCCGACTTCTTCATTGCTTGTCCTGACTGCTCCCAGCGAATCTCTAGGCCCTAGGCCTAACCATTGTTCGTAAAGTGTTACTTATACCACTTTTTTGATATATGGTCTGAGTGGCCACCCGCCCTCATCCATAATTGTGCAACTTTATATGTGTAACAGTGCTTTTGATTTAACGCTTGTGCCCCTTTCCTCATAAAGAGTACTGGGGAGTAATTTAGAAATAAATACATATATTTTTATAATATATACTTGTGTGGTGTCCTTTCATTTGGTTACAGGATTGTATGTGGTAAAACAGCTCGCTTAACACGACCTCTTAAGTTAAGCCTTTAAGGCTGCTTAGTCCATGCTACCACTAGGATAGCTTGTCTACAAGGTTGACTTACAACCTGACATCTTTGGGGTTTGTTTGGACTGATACCCAGTGGTTCCAGAATTGGAAACACTACATATCAGGCCAACTTCTCACACCCTGGATAAAGGGGGGTCTGCAATGGGGCTCCAAAGACCGATTCTAAACACACTTTAGTTCTGGACTAACCGATTTGGAACGGCTGTTGGTCATCGTAATCGCTTGCTCGGAAACCAAGTTCATAGAGCTGTACGATTTAGCTCCAGGAAGGCTCGACCGTTCCAAATGCCTTTCGAAACTAATTTGGACAGACCTTATGGTTTCTGGGCATCGTAATCGGTTGTTCGGACCTGTGAACAGTTTAATCTGATTCAGTAAGCCCGAATCCGATTCGGAGCCCTTCCGAACTAGATTGTAATCGGCCCCTAAATAGGAATGCACGTGTGTAGATACTCATCACCAGAGCAGCAGACAACATGGAGACTTACTAGAGCATAGCCACAGAATAGAAACAACCATTGGGATTTAGACTAGCACAGCCATGAGATATTGTTGTATGGTGTTTTAGGATCCGAGCATGCCCTTATATAGGTACAATGCACATTGCCATAATATAGGCAGTGAAATCATACCCTTATTTAGATATAACCCATGCAGTCCAAATACAGGCATGGCTACTTCCACCCGTACCAAAACGTCACAACGATTTCTTGGAAAACCGGCTTAAGCAGTCATGGACCTCCCGTTGCTTGAATATTGATTTGTCCAAGAACTCGTGTTCTCTACAAAGAACTACTATTGCCTTGGGGTTCTTTACTGATGTTATTATGTTCGACTTTACGTCAAACTGGGCACCTTCAAGGTATAAATATGCCTTCACTTGCCCTAGCAAGACACAGTGGTTCGGAGCAGTCCGACTATCTACTTGCCCGACGCAGCTCGCTACAGCAAGTGCCGAAGGAAGCTGACCCTCCAACTGACGCACTGATCGAGAAGCTGTCCTTTCTCTCACTGAGAATCCAGCTCCAGTGTTACCAAGCTCCTCTTGCGGGGTGTTGGGAAATCGTGTCCGAGGCAGAGATATCAGACCTCCTTCATTCTAAACTAAGGTATGGAGCTGATTAGAACCTAAGAGAAATCTTGGATAAATTCTTGGCAAAGAAAACCAAACCTCTGCTACACCATACTTACTTCCTCCCGCGTACTAGACTTAGGTTAGGTACATTGGGGTAGGTGTATTTTAGAAGCACCAGTTGAGTATTTTAATCATTGTTATTTATGTATGTATTTTTATGGTTAGAAACCATTGAATGCTTTTACAGTATTGTTTTATAATACTATTCTTGCTGTACGCATTATACTTTGCAGCCTGCATTACGATTGTAGCAGTTAATTTCTTTTGGATGAGAAAGAAGACTGTTCAATAAACCTTTTATTGAAAACGCCCGACTCTCTATTTCTCTGCACCTCTGTAGAAACGAAGCATGCACGATTGGCTGAGTGAAATATTTATCTATTGTTTCCATGACTCTAGAGATACATTTCTTATTCTTGGGAAACAAAGTTGTCATGTTTATGCGGTGTCAGAAACTAATCCCTTCTTGTGAATTCGAGAAAGTTTCTAGTGACCTCTGACCTAGCTGGCACTCTCTATTAAGTTTAATATATTCACTAGAGACCTAGTCGACCTCAGTCCTACGTCTAATCTATAGGATATATTTTTCCAATGCGCAGAGCCTATTGGGAATATAGGAAGTACACTACATGGCGCCCAACGTTTGGTAAGGCACTAATGTAACGCTAGAAACTAAAGTAACTCAGTTGTGCTTTTCTCAGAGAGCCCTTTTTCCCGTAAATACTCCGATAGACGTCTGGAGTGGGTAAAAGGATAAAATATCCGCAATAACTGAGTAGGACGAGAGTCCTATGTATTAGTTTTTGGTTTTGTTCAACGTTCAAGGATACAGGACCAGATGTAGGAGCCGAAATACCGGTCGGTAACGGCCGTTTTCGGCCGTTACCGACCGGTATTTACAATTTGGCATGTAGGGGCCCAATTTTACCGATTCGGTAAAATACCGAATCGGTATTTTTACTGATTCTGTAATTTTGAGATGTAGATGGGACTCTTCTGAGTCCCACAGGCCTTACCGAATCGGTATTTTACCACCCAATCCAATTGGGTGGTAAAATACCGATTCCAGGTGTGCATGCACATGTGTGCATGCACACCTATGGCATGTGACAGACAGACATGCCCTAAGGGCATGTCTGTGTGCCACATGTCACACATGCCTCAATTCGGGGTGCTAGAGGGTGTCAAAGTGACACCCCCTTCACCCTTGCAAAATTCGGTATTTACCGAATCGGTAAATACCGATTCGGTAATGCCCTTTGATTCCTATGGGCTTCAATGCCCATAGGAATCAATGGGCATTACCGAATCGGTATTTACTGATTCGGTAAATACCGATTCTTACAGAATCGGTAATTCAATTACCGATTCTATCTACATCTCCCCCCTTCTATTTTACCGATTCATAAATACCGAATCGGTAAAATTCGGTATTTATGAATCGGTAAAATATACTTACCGATATCTGGCCCACAGTGTTCCAAAATATTGTGCACCTTATCTTTGTTCCTTTGAGACTTGCTCTGCAAACTTTCATTAAACAATGTCGAATAACGACAACAACGCAAACGGTGGAGCTGCAGCCCAACCGGGCTTAGACGTTACAGGTTTTCAAGAGACCGATGCAGATGCTATAATCATCCCGGAAAATTTAAGGAAAACCATCACTATAAAACTTATAACAAATTGCCTATCATCAAGAGGTGGTAGGGTGATTTTTTTGTCATAGAGGCACATCAATATCGGCAGACAGAGGTATTCTATTCATGGATTATCTTCCCTGAAGAAATCCAGTAACACATGTTTAACTTCTACAAAGAAGAGGAACCTCCAACGGAATACACTCCTTTCGAGGATGTTGAAATTCCACTAGCCTACCTAGAGCATGCGTTCTGGTTTAAAGGCGCCCTACAACATCAAAATCACATTACCAGGCTCTGTCCACTAGGTAGACCAGGAGCAACATGGCCGGTATTAGCCAGCAATACACCACATCCTGCCATTGAAGAAATGACAGATGCGGAACTATTAGTTCAACTAAAACAACTAATCAAAATACATAGACAATTTATTCAATATGTCATGTGGACTCTTAACAGTCCAACCTCCTATAAGGATTCCACAGCACACCCCTTACCAGGAGAACACAAATAAAATTACACTACAGACTATACAATCAGTCATTAGTAAATTGCCCACAAAAAGTGAACAAATTCCATTCTGGATAGCTCAAAAAATTACTCAGATCGAGGCAGTATTTCCTGATATTACCCCTCATGAGAAACACAGGATTTCAACAATCTGTTTACCAATGGGGATGGCACCACACCTGGAGGACTGTGACTCTTGGGGTACAGTCTTTGCTGCAATCTACACAAAAACACATGGTGTTCCGTCTATGGCGGTAATACCAGATGTCCTGAAACAGATTCTAAATCAATACAGGGCGGAGCCTGCTTTAAATCTAGGTATGAAACTACTGAAAGATTTCAAACATGTCTCATCAATAATATTAGCTAATATTAATGGTGAGTAAGCATCTGTGGCGATCCGCCTAAAGTTAAGAGAATTTGATGTAACCGAGCAACCAAATGAACTGGCCAGAATAATTGAAAAATCCTATGAAGAACTAGGTAGAGACAGTTTGGGTGGTAAATCAGTGAAACCCCAACTGACAAAGTCCTGAAAAGGTCTTTATTAAAAACACCCTAACTCTTCCAAAGAAGAAGTGGGAGAACACTAAAGAAACTTCTAAAGAGAAGCGTCCTCAATCCAGAGGTAGGTCTCCTCAAAAGGAGCCCTCTAAAAAGAGGTATAACCTCAGGAACAGGGATAATTTGAGAAAACCTGATCGATATCAAGATACTGATACACGTTCCTCTCGTACCTTTCAGACTTCCTCACAGAAATCGGAAAGAAGAGGACGATCAGAACAAAAAGAAGAACCCGTGAAGTCCATAGACGATCAACACGTTCCAAAAAATAAGAAAACTCAATTCACCAAAAAGAAGGTAGCCGGTCTAAAAATCAGACATGCCGAGGATCTTGAGGACACAACTCAAGAACGGGGAGTGGGCCCAGACAATGTTGGACAGCGAAGTAGAAGTAACGGTAGCTCGCAAGAGCTTGAAGGATCATCTGGAGACAGTGGACTTGAATGAGTACATCCAAGTTGAAACTGCTGATGCCAGGGTTAGTGTACCCCATAAGTTATATGAAGTAACGGTCCGGATGGAGGGGGATATAACTATAAAAATATGAGCACTCTTTTGGGAGAAGCTCTCTAAGGGTTATGACATTATTCTAGCTGAAAAAGACTGGCCATCTGAATTTGTCAGGGAGTGCTCACATGGCGAAGACCTCATTATGCCAGCCTTCTCCAATCCTATTCCAATTCATTTAAAATACACCTATGCGGGGGCGTGGCCAAGATGGCGACCTGAGAGGACGTCTGATCGAGTGGCTCCTTGTCCCAAACCCCCTTAACGCCCTTCTTTAACTGATCTAACCCCCCAACCACCTCAATTCCCGACTACTTTTTGGAGGGCATAAGGTGGCCGCCTCGAGGTGACTGAGCCCGAGCACGCAACACACCCGAGACCCTTGCCGGCCGAGAGAGCTTTACCCGGACCGGGAAGAGACAACATGGCGGCCGGGCCCGCCGAGTGATTGAGGCTGGCCTGTTCCCCTGCTGCAGGCTAGAACACGCCACGGAGCGGAGCCGCCCGTGACATCAAACCCGCTGCCACGGAGGAGGAGGCGTGAAAGTGGGGCAAGCGGTGCGCGGAACCATCGGCGTGCCGCCGGTGGCGGGATGCAAGAGCCGGCCGGGAGGAGCGGTACCCGAGGCCCCGGTCTGGGCCTACGAGGCGGCTGACGAGTGAACTCCCCTGCGCCACGGAGGGCGGAGAGAGCAGCCGGACGAGCCGAAACCTGCAGGGCCCACCGCAGAGGTGAGAAGCGCAGCGCCTGGCTGTTGAGAGACCGGAGCTCTGGGGGCACTTAATCGAGCCACCGGCGCGGGCCTAGCGAGGCCTATCAGGCATAATCCTCCAGCGCACCACACAGAGGCCGGAGAGAGAGCCCTCCAGAGCCCTGGAGAGCGTAGAGCCGGTGGCAGGTTCTGGGGGCAATTCGAAGGTGCCGGCCAGGCCGCAGCCCACAGGGCCCCCACAGAGGAGAAAAGAGCAGAGTCAGGCCGGTGAGGGTTGCAGGCTCGGGGGCAATAATAGAGCTCCCGGTGGGAGGCCTAGCGGGGCCCCCCAGAAGCACGACTCCAGCGCAGTGGCGGAACAGCGGCGCGGGGCGGGAGAGGCTTAGAGGCCGAAGCATAAACGCCTGCATGCCCAGAGACAGGGACTGTACTACAGCGCTACGAGGGCCCAAGAGCGGAGGGGCCCACACGGGGAAACCAGCAAAGGGCCACAGAGACCGAGCAAAGAGTGGACCCTGGAAGGTCACAAGGAGAGTGCCCAAAGCGTAGTGGAGCTACGAGGCCTACCAAGGGAATCCCACCTGACATAGCGCTGTAAAGATCATCGACGGTAGCCCCGCCGAGACACCGGGGAGTCCCCCGAGCCCAGTCCACGCGAGGGGCCAGCACCGGGAACGACTTACCCTCCTCCCCTGAGCATCTAGATTCCAGCACAGGCCCACCCTTGATAGAGGGCCCGCTAAAAGAGGAGGCCGACGTGGTGGGGCACGCCGGGACCGTGCGTTGGGTGAATCATGTCAACCACGAACCGCAGAGGGGGCCGCACCATCCCCGACATGCTGGCCAGGAGCACCCCAAAAGGTGATAAGAGCTCCGAGACGTCCACGCCAGCAGAACTGCCCAAAGAGCAAGGGGAGAGAGAGGCCCCCATCTCAAAAGTCTTTATGGAGTCCCTGTTCAACTCTCTCAGAGAGGACTTCCAAACCCTCAAGCAAGATATGGCGGGAGAACACAGAGAGCTGCGTCGCGATGTTGATGGCCTCGGGGAGAGCGTGGCGGCGATAAAAGACACTGAGCACGCTAGGAGCGAGGAAGTTGAATTCCTACGACAAGAAATCATCAGGCTCCATGAACAACAGACGGATCTGCAGGCACACGCTGAGGACCTCGAGAACCGCTCCTGACGTAATAACATACGGGTCCGGGGCGTGCCACCCAAATTGGAGGGGGACAGTGTTATGGCATATCTACACAACTGTTTCGGGAAATACTGGGAGAGCCGGAGGACTTCGAGATCTGAATAGACAGGGTTCACAGGGTGGGCCTGGCGCGCCGGGCACCGGCTCCGCCACCCGACATCTTGGCTTTCCTGCCTGACTACCCCTTAAAGGAACGCATTTTGAAGGTGGCGCTCCAAAAGCAACCCCTCTAATTCCAGGGATACTCGGTGGGGGTATTCCAAGATCTGTCGGCGATCACATTACAGAAGAGAAAGCCGTTCAAGGTGGCCACAACTTTCTTACGAGACAATGGAATCCCGTACTCTTGGGGCCACCCCTTCAGGCTCCTTTTCAAATGGAAGGGGGCCCTCCACCAACTCCGGTCCCTACGAGAAATGTGTGAGCTGTTGGGCATTGCCAACGGGGAAGACGCTAGGGAAGAGTGGTCCTCTACGCAACCTTCCCAAACAAGATCTCCACGGATATCAGGGGACGGCTGGCAACGTGTGGGCCACCAGCGATCGCCCAGAAGTAACCTCAGGCCAGATCCCAAAATCATGGCTCAAGAACATGCAGCGGCGATACAGGAAGTCTCCAAAGACACGAAAAATGGGACTTGATGCAGTACATATGGGGGATCCATATGCACCATCTTAGCATTGGGCTGGGGGAGCGAGACAGGGGGGGCCAATGAGGTCGCCACTGCCACACACTCCCTCACTCCGTAACGTTACCTCAGGCCTGGACTGAGATTGCATAGGCCTGGGACATTGATCGCTAGTTGGGGGTTCGAAGTTGGGGCCAGGGAGGGGGGCGGAGGGGGGAGGGCAGAGTGGGGAAGGGAAGTTTGGAAGTTGGGGGTAGCTGGGGTTTTTTTTGGGAATGGGGGGAGGGGTTCAGGGAGGGAACCAGGGTGGGGGGGAAGGACGGAGGGGGGCTTTCAGTTGGGATTTGGTTGGGAGCGGGGGGGGGGGCTCAGGGTGGGAACCAGTGTGCCGCAGGGGGTTCCAGGTGCTGGACCAATTGCTATACACATACACATTACACCGCAATGTCAACGGCTTCACACAGCACTTCTCATCCCTTCACTTCGAGATGACAGACTTCGTCTTGAAGGTACTGACCCTTGATGTAAAGGGACTGAATAATCCCGTTAAGCGGAGGGCAGTACTCTCCTATCTGGAAAACTCGGGGGCAGAGATTTGTTTACTCCAGGAAACCCATTTACTTGCGAAGGATTGGCACAGGATGCGATCCCGCGCTTTTCCCCCAACAATTCTTCTCTTCTTTATCTGAGAAAAAGGCAGGGGTGGCTATTTTAGTGTCAATCAATAAATGGTAACCTTCTCTTAGTCATGGGGCATGTCCAAAGGATCAGCCCGGGTACATTCAATGATTATTAGTATACAATCAAGCCAAAAAGCAACAGCAGTAAGTATGAATCCAGGGCAATATTTAATTTAAACGGTCTCACTCGGAACTGAACGCCGAGTTGCTTTGATTGAGAACTTAACCGGTGACTGATAACTTAACTGGCATTTGACACGCAGCGCGAATCGAATGGCTGCTGTACACTTTTCTCCTTGACTTTGATTCCACCTTAAAACTGGCCGATTGAAGGGGCCTTTTACAAGCAAGTCGGGATTCATTCCCATGAATATTGAAGAAGCAGAGTTCTTATACCTGCAATACTGGAGTTAACCTACAACCCAGGCTCACCTTGTGAATAAGGTATTAATTCCCTACCCCTGGGTGCGAAATTGAAAATATCACCCTTCCCGCTACCTTCATTGGTTAGGGCTTGTGCTACTCCTCTGGCTGCCCATTTCAATAGTCCTGATGAAGACTCGCAAGGCTAAGGTTTAATTTTCCACAAGGCCCTAAAGACGAGTCGAAACGTTGACGCCATACAATTGTTTCTGTCCTGGATGTTGATATATACTTTCATGTGCAATATAATTTTGGAAGCAATGTCTCCATAAAAAAGTGGTTTAAATCTGTTTCACACCAGGTCATCTGTAAATTGTACATTGTGCGAATCTACTGCATGTATATAAAAATTTAAATACTTTTTACTCTATGCTCCTTTAACACTTTCTATTCTAGCACTCTATATTAATTTTCCTGCACATACTTCATTTGGGTGACCTAAATTCTCTCTTTTTATATATTGAGATAGCAATGATTGTCATGAATTAAATATTGCCCTGGATTCATACTTACTGCTGTTGCTTTTTGGCTTGATTGTATACTAATAATCATTGAATGTACCCGGGCTGATCCTTTGGACATGCCCCATGACTAAGAGAAGGTTACCATTTATTGATTAGTATTAAGTATAAATAAGTGTCTGAGACCACTGTCTTTGAATAACATTTATTACCCGGGTCTCTTTGACGTTCTGGGTCACCCCATTGTCTTAATGGTTATTTTAGTGTCAAGGCGCTTCCAGGGACAGGTTGGAGATAAAATGGGGGAGATCAAAGGTAGGCTCCTAACATACAGCTTCCTGATAGCTGGCCAAAAGCTGACAATAGGTTCCCTCTCCGAACACGGGACAGGAACTCTTTTTGAAAGGCGCCATCTTGGAGACGCTTCGTTCCCCTGACTCTCATTTGCTCATAGGGGGAGACCTCAACCTGGTGATGGACACTGCCGCGGATAGATCCGGGCATAGATATGGGGACTCAGGCACTTTTTCCACTGCAGGCAAGACTTGGCTACACGAGCAGGGGTTGGTAGATCTGTGGAGAGCCAAACACCCGGGGACGTCACAATATAAATTTTATTCCCATGTGCATCGCACTTATGCCAGACTGGATCACTTTCTTGGATCCTCCAACTTGGCCGCCAGACTAACCGACGTTTGCATTGTACCAGCAGCTCTCTCGGACCACGACGCAGTCAAACTCACACTCATGATTCCCAAAGTCAGACGTCCCCCAGGGAAATGGAGGTTACGTGAAACCCTCCTGCAACGCCCGGAGGTCACTAAGCAACTCCGCAAGTGTATTGTTGACTACCTGACCATTACCTACACGCCCGAGATTTCGGTTCCGGCTCTGTGGGGAGCCCTGAAGTCGGTAGCTCGATGCGAACTCATTGCGATAGCAGCAGCAGAGGCCCGAGACCGTAAGGCGAAGCGGGCGGACATGACAGCTCAGGTTGCCGAACTTGAACGAGTCCACAGCTGCACCGGGGCTCCAAGAGTCTGGAAGCAATTAAAGGCTGTTCGAGCCCAACTAGCCAGGTTAGGCACGAACAGGGCGGAGTTCGCCGCCTTGCGCCTTCGCCACACTTATTATGTGGGGGGGGAATAAGACGGGCCGCCTACTCACTAGCACGCTGAGAGCAAAAGCCCAGCGATCGAAGATTCAGGGCCTAAAAGATGGGAACGGCGATGAAATCAAGGAGGAGGCACGGATTGCGGAGGCGTTTCGAGACTTTTACGCATCCTTGTACCGAGCCGATACTGTCCCGGGTGCGGACATTGACGCGTATTTGGCGAATGCGGCGACCACCGCACTCTCCCCGGCGAACGCGGACGCCTTGGAAGCCCCCATCCAACCTTCACCCCGCTACTGGCTCCAGTTCTTACTCTGCGTTTCAATTCCTTTTGCGG
Source organism: Lissotriton vulgaris (assembly GCF_964263255.1). Lineage (NCBI taxonomy): Eukaryota > Metazoa > Chordata > Amphibia > Caudata > Salamandridae > Lissotriton > Lissotriton vulgaris. The sequence continues at coordinate 169,219,710 of NC_141687.1, read as the reverse complement.
TCCGGGCTCCATTCCTCCGGATATGCTGGAGGCCGAGATTGTGGTCCTACCTAAGCCTGGCAAGGAACCCACACACTGTTCGGCGTTTCGCCCTATCTCTCTCCTTAATCTGGACTTAAAGCTCTTCACGGGCGTGCTGGCCGCACGCCTTGGGCCGTACCTGCCTGGGATTCTTGAGCCCGATCAATCGGGCTTCGTCCCAAGCCATCAGTGTAGCGATAACACCAAACGGATTCTCCACCTCATAGACAAGGCACAATTCCAGCAATCGGACTCAATCCTGTTGGCCATCGACACTGAGAAAGCATTTGACCAGGTCGACTGGTCTTTCTTACAACGGGCCCTGGCTCATTTCAAGATAGGCGATCGCTTTCAATCCTGGATAGCGAGCTGTTATTACCACCACCAGGCACGGGTTCGACTGGGTGGCCTACGCTCGAGCCCATTCGAGATTCAACCCGGCACGAGGCAGGGTTGCCCCCTCTTGCCTCTTTTGTTTGCTCTATATGTGGAGCTGCTAGCGCAGAAGATCCGCGATAACCTGGATATTCGTGGCATCACTTTTGGTGAAGAGTCTCACACGAATGGCCTCTATGCCGACGACATTATAGCAGCCCTCGATCACCCGAGACGCTCGGTCCCCGCGTTTCTGGGGAAGGTGGAATCCTTTGGTGCGGTGGCCGGCTTCAAGATGAACAGGGGGAAATCACTGCTACTACCACTGGGCGGAAACGCCCGTTCTGATGCGGGCACGCCAGAATATGGAGGGGGCCTGCAGACGAGCAAGCAATTCCCGTATCTAGGAATCACCCTTACCCCCTCCACGGACTCGACAGTCACCCTAAACTATGCGAACCTTACATCCCAGATCCGCGCAGACCTGACACGGTGGTCCAAACAGCCACTTTCCCTATTAGGGCGTATTGCTGTGGTGAAGATGTCAGCCCTGCCCAAGATTTTATATATCTTTCAAACTATCCCGGTGATCCCTCCAGCTGGCGCCATCGCAACCTTACAGAGTGCCCTTCAACAATTCATCTGGGGGGGAGAGCGCCCGTGCTTACACAAACAATTAGCCCACCGGGGCGTGGATGACGGGGGTCTCGGGATCCCCAATCTTCAGCAATACTTCCAGGCATCACAGCTCCGCTACCTCGTGGAGTGGTATAGACCGGAATCCGAAAAAAGATGGTTATTACAAGACTTGGCGATGGCCCAAACGTCTCTCTGGAAGATCCCATTTCTCCACCCGAAAGACAGGCCATGGTACCTCCAGAAATCACCCATCACCCGCACTGTCTTGCGCGTCTGGGATAGGGTTGCTGTCAGGAGGGGCCTTACGACCTTCCCATCCCCGCTCACTCCCCTCTTCGACAATCCAGAGTTCCCACCGGGCAATGACCCTCACGCCTTTCCACAGTGGCGCGGTACCAGCTGCAGGTCGGCAGGCCATCTCCTCGATCTGCAGGGATTTCTTCCCCTCTCTGACCTATCCCAGGGATATGGCGTGGCCACCCACCGACTCTATCAATATTTTCAACTCCGACACTGGCTCACACATCCTGATTGTGCTCCACTAGTAAGCAGACTTATGACAGACTTTGAAAAGTGGCTAGTGACAAAGGAGTCCGATAAAAGTCTCATCTCGGAACTCTATCAGCTGCTTTCAACCCCGCCTGCACCAGGTCGTGCGGCAGGACAGAAACGCTGGGAGACAGAACTATGGAGGACACTGACAAACCGGGAATGGCGCTACATATACTACAGAGCTTCCCACACGACACGCAATACTGCGAGCAAAGAACAGCGGTGAAACTAGCCACTTACTGGCACCTTACCCCGGTTCGACTCAACAAAGGAAATCCAACTCGTAGCGCGCTTTGCTGGAGGGGTTGTGGGGAGCGGGGCACTATGACTCATCTCGTTTGGGATTGCCGAGAAGTCAGAGACTACTGGAAAGTGGTTTTAGATGATATCGATAGCACTTTCGACACTGAAATACCGAGGTTCCCAGCCTACACTAACCTAGGCCTCCCCAATGTGATCACTTTCCCCCTGAGATCCGTACGAGGGACTCAAATGGGGATCGCCATGCAGGCGACATCTCAACACATCTTATCACTCTGGGGGACGACCACTAAACCCACTCACACGGGCTGGCTGCACAAAATCTGGTTCACGCTGGGAATGGAACGTATTCAGGCTACCCTTACACAATCAGCGGATAACTTCTGCAAAATTTGGTTACCATTACTATCCCTTCTCTCGAAGGAATTTAACGAAATTACATGCCCACGATACCTCCGATTACTGCGCCTTACAGACAATCCAAATGACACGCAGACCTACAGAAGAGACAAGTTAAGCTAATTGTGGAAGTCTTGATGATGGTTCCACTAACACAGGGTCAGACTGATTTGCATATGGCCATGTCTGAACTGGGGTGGCTGAGTGAGCTAAAAAATGGTGATGGATTAAACCCAGATCAGTTGACTGGGGGTGAGTGTTTGATTTGCTCAAACGCTCCGTCCATCATCCCCTTTTGTATCGCTTTGTTCGCCCTAAGTTGGCAGGGTATGCTCAGACGTGAGTCCCTTGCTCACTTGGCCACTGGATTCAAGATAGCCTGGCTGATGAGGATTATGAATCCGAAACCGGTCCCAGGATGCTTGTTTCCGGTCCAGGAAAGACATGGCTTGGCAGTTCGGGCTGGACTGTTCCCATGAGGCACAGGGTCAGACTGATTTGCATATGGCCATGTCTGAACTGGGGTGGCTGAGTGAGCTAAAGAATGGTGATGGATTAAACCCAGATCAGTTGACTGGGGGTGAGTGTTTGATTTGCTCAAACGCTCCGTCCATCATCCCCTTTTGTATCGCTTCCACTAACCCGGCACACTGGTTGGGGTGGGCGGGACTGGGGGGAGGGTGTTTTTGTTTTTGGTTTAGACTCTTGAGACTACATTCCTTTCACAGGCTCAATACACGCGACTTCTGCCTTACATTAATGGCCGGACACATATATCTTGATTGTAATTTGCTATGTGGAGAAGACATGCTTGTCTGTCTCATACGCTTTCTATATGTGGAATCCTTCCTTTGCAATGTATCACCTGTGCCTTTTCTTGAAACCAATAAAACAAATTTGAATTTAAAAAACACCTATGCCAGAAAATGGGCAGCATTATATAAAAATCATGTAGGATGGGATGAGGATTCTCCTCTCCTTTAAATCCAGTTAAAATCTCAACCTACTGCACAAAGGTAGTACCCAGTTAAGCAAGAAGCGAAAAAAACAGGTCAGGGAGATCTTAGACCAACTTGAATACCAAGGGGTGATTGAAACGTGCACCTCGTCAATGAACAATCCTTTGTTTCCTGTCTCCAAATCAGACAATACATATCGTCTAGTTTTGGATTACAGACTTTTAACCTCTTGTTGCAAAACCTTTGCAGTACAAAATGCCCACAGTGCAGCACTAATGAATAACGTGCGTAAAAAATCTAAAACCACATTAGATATTTCTAATGGTTTCTTCTGTCAAAACATCGCACCAGTTTGACCGCTTTCTCAATAATGGGGATACAGCGTCAATTCTGTCGTCTCCCCCAGGGATTCAAGAATAGTCCAGGGTTGTTTTCAGCCAGAGTAACAGAATTACTACAAACGTATGATGACGAGGCATTATCCTATGTCGATGACCTCTATCTAACAGACATTGACTCTGACAGGCACTTGAACAGAGTAAATACCATAATACTTGGTTTCGGCTCTGAAGGGTATAAATTAAATTTTAAGAAATCGAGAATTGCCCACCTCAACGTCCTTTTTCTGGGATAAGAGTTGTCAAGTGAAGGCAAAAGCCTGGCAGCCAACTTTTTAGAGAAGTGTGCGCTGCTCCAACCTCCAAAAGAACGCTGAAAAGGTGGCCAATATTGCGGCGTGAGCGGACGTGTTGATCCTCTGCTCTCACCGATGGCCGATCTACAGCACCGGTTCTGCGCGTTCCCTTGTCCGCTGATACGGGCTGGAGGGCGGACCGGACCGTGGAGACAGCCGGCCTGACCTGAGAAGCCGAACCAGAGCTGGGGCGAGCGGGGACCAGGCGAGGTAGTGCCTGCGGCGGAAGACGCGCCCCTCCCCCCACAAGGCCGCAGCTGGAGACCAGGCATTGCCTAGCAGGGCGAACCCCGGGCATCAGGATAAGGAGGGCCTGGAAGAGGCTGCTGACGATATCCGGCCGCCACGGGCTCGGCGAGTGCCTGAAGGCGGCGAGGGTGGCAGACAAATAGTGGCTAGACGCGGGGAGCCGCAGAGCCGAAACAGTGGACGGCCGCGGCCCCATCTTGCAAGGCGCCGCGGGGAGCTGTGGCACGACACGCGCGGTCAAGAGCCCTACAGGAGGACTGCGCCCTCCTGCGTTACTCTGGAGTGGAGAAGTGGGCGCACCCTTCGCTGCAGGGTGTGCTGGACTGTGGGCGTCCCTCAGGTGAGGTGGGGACCTTGCCAAGAAGCACGGGGCGGCAGGTGGGTTGTGGCTGGCCGTGAGCTCAGACAGGGCCACAACAGAAGAAGGCCGCAGCACCATTCTGAGAGGGTCTGCGAGGAGTTACAGCGCAGTGCGTGCGATCGAGGGCGCGATGGGAGGATCGGGCCCTCCTGCGTTACCGCAGTTCAGAGACCTGGGTGAGTTTTACACCACAAGGAGTGCTGGACTGCTTACAACCCTTGGGTGAAGTGGTGGCTCCGACCAGAGGCGATAGGGAGATCGAAGTCTAACGCTACTGGGTATCGGGAGGCGGACGGAGAAGAGCCTCAGTAAAGCCCCAGGGACCTGGTGGCGGGGACCAACCCCCTAGTGAAGATATCAGCCACACGGGCGGAGCAGGCACCGGGGAGAGCACGGCAGAGCTCACTGGGCCTAGGGGATAGGCCTACAAGCAGCAGAGCACAGCAACGGATAGGCCTGGAGAGGCAGGCCAAACCTACGGGGAGCTACTTGCTGCCAGACAAGGTGGAGAAGGGATCAGAGTGGCCCCGCGGAGACAAACTATAGTGGGAGCCTGAAAGGCCAGGCATAGGCCATCCGTGCCCTGCGGCGGCGGGACGAACCCAACCAGCTTACAGACGCTGGCGGCGCAGGGAGCACTACCACCGTCTGGGCGTGACTCGCAGGACTTTTGAAGAGGCCAGGGGAGGTGGATGATCGGCGCTGACCCATGGAGAAAGGTGTCTAGGGGGCTCAGCACAGTACTGGCAGCGAGCTGGGACATAGCGCACCCTACGACAGACTCTGTACTACCGGAAGAAACCGCTGTGAGAGGTGGACACAGGAAAGGCCCAGCGCCCGTCTTGCCAATTCACTGGGGCAGAGCGGGATAGAGCAGAGAAGCGTCACCCGGTACAACAGACCGGTGTTTTATAGACTGCCGCGCAGCCCACGACATAAGGACATCAATTTAGTGACGCGGCCACCGGGAGGGAACGGCGACTAGGGCGTTCTGGGGCCGGTGAGAAACTTCCGAAGGGAGACCCCCTGACCACGGCTCAAGCGTTATGTCCGCCTCGAGGGTCCGCAAGGATAAATCAGTAAAGGACCTGTTTGCCAAAGCCCAGGCGAACCAATCACCTAAAGACATAGCTACAGCTACGGCCCGCCCGGCCGCGGTCGCTGCCGGCGGCTCGGAACCCATTACAAAGGCCTTCTTGGAGTCCCTATTCACGGCTTTGAGAGATGACATCCACACCTTCAAGAAGGAATTTTCGGAGGAGCTCAGAGAGGTTCGCAAGGACGTAGATGGCATTGGGGAACGCGTAGCGGAGCTGGGGACCAAGAATGATGGACGAGACAGCGAAATCGAGGCACTGCAGCAGGAGATACTGTGGATACATGATCAACAGGTGGACTTGCAAACTCACTTGGAAGACTTGGAGAATCGTTCTCGTCGTCATAACTTGCGCATCCGGGAGGTGACGTTGACCGAAGATACCAAGGATCTGTTTGGATTCACAAGAGAACTCTTGGGGCGTGGCCGAGCGCGAAGCGAGATGGCCGCTTAGGCTGTGAGCTCCGCTCGCCGCGGCACTAATCCTGGAATTATCCTGCCTTCCCCCACTTGCTCCAGCTTGGCGCTAATCTTCTGCGGCGTCGGAAGGTCCGGGGAGTAACTGGCCGAAATTTTGGGGCTTAACGATATTGGCATCCCCCTTCTCTGATTTCTGCCGCCTGAGCCGAGACGGAGTCGGGCAGCTGACCGAGGGGCCGGATGCGGACGCCGGCTGTAGAGGACACCGGAGACCGCGGCTGTACAGGCCGGGACATCCAGGGGCCCGACATGCTGCTTATGGCATTGGAGCTGAACGGATGAGTGCGAGACCGAGCGCAACACCAGAAGCAGACGCACACATTAAGGAGTCCACAATATCGGCTTGTGAGGTCGTCCCTTTGTTCTCGGAGCTGCTTGTACAGCTTGGCTGCTCGGAGATGGGACGCCATTTTGAAGCAGACTTTGCTTTGTGTAACTTGTTTGTTGAAGCAAGCCCTACGCACTGTGTGTCCCGGATCCAATTGGTACGAGGATCGGTAATCCTGCATTGGTTATCCTGAGCATCACGACCCCGTACCATGAAGCGCGACTGTCGCCAGCGTCTCCCGTGGGCTGCTCGAGGTCTATGATGGCGCTACTGTGTGGGGTTACGCGCTTGGACTGGCCTCGCAAGATGGAGCCCTCGGCTCGACACATCCTCATTGCATTGGACTCCCTCCGTGTTGCTTGGGTAAGGGGAGCCGAAGACCTCGATAGACGGCTGGACGCCATTATAGCTCTGCTGATGGATGAGAGCCCCGCTGATCCGACGAAGAGGTGGGCCACAGACTTTGTTATGCGGGAGATGGGTATGGCGGCTATCCCTCCACGGGTGGTCCTGTTGGGGACCCTGGCCATAGATGGAGGCGGCTTCGAGCCAGCCGATTGCGTTAATGTGACTCTGGGACCTGAACCTACGTTGCAGGCGGATCGCTTCCATGGAATTGCTCCTGTGACCATTGAATCCGATCTGCCCTTATTGAGTTGCGACTTGGTGAGGTGGCCTGGTACTTTGTTGATGTTCTTAAACGTTTGGAAAGTTTGGTTTCTCAGCCTCTGGATGGCGGGATCACCCGTGCGGCTGGTTTTGCCTTGCTTGCCTTGCCACCCTGATCTTTTTAAGTATTGCACTACCAACTTTCTGTGGCCACGCTTGGATGGAAGGGTCAGAATTGGTCAGGGGTGAACTCTTCCTCTCGATATCGTAGGATGGATACCCGGTTGCCCATTTTGATGTGGACGCTTTGCTGAACTATACTACGACGCCGCCATTGCTTGTTGACCTGCGGGTCTGTATGTGATCGAGTCTGAGCTGCTTTGTGCGAGTGGGTTGGGGCAGGAGTTTGGTTGTGTTGACTCTCCCCCGTCTTTTCCCTTATGTGGGTATTCTTGGGGCGACAGGCACGTTACTAAGGGGGGGAGGGCCGTAGCCTCTTCAACGTGCAGGGTGGGGGGGTTGGGGCTCAATTTTTCCTTCCCTTTCTTTTTGGTTCTATGGCCTTTTCTTCTTGTTCTTTTTCTTCTTTCTCTTTTTCCTTCCTTATATATCTTGGGTCAGACGAGGGGTTGGGGTTGGTTCTTCCCGGGACGATTTTTGCGCTTTGCGTCTATGTCTTTATCACATGGTTTATTGTCTCTATGACCACGAAATCGATTTTACTGCATAGTCACTGAATGATTACATATCTTGCTCTTCCTTCCCTTTTCTACTACTGTCTGAGGGCGCATATCCTGATACGCTTTTTCCCAAGTAATAATTGCCTTTCTATATGTCGACAGATTCTTCTTATTGCTGCTATAGAATGATCCCTCTCATATCCTATCATATCGTAGACAAACTAGATTGCAACTCCTGTGGTGCTATATTGATTGGGCGGGCGCTAACCAGGGCGACATGTGCTTCTGCGCTTTTTTATCCTTATTGTAATGATTTGCCCCAGTGTTTTGCTAACGATGTTTCACTTGTGGATATCCTGTTATGTGGCTCGCCCACTCAACTATCCAGTCTGACTTTAGGACGAATCGTCAAAATTATAAAATGAAACCTCTTTATCCTTTTCCTGTGGCTCCTTGCCAGTCCATCGTGGTGCTGTTATTTTTGTCAACTATTGAAGCGCAAGGTACCTTGGTTGTATATTGTCATAGCGGCCGGCCCGCAGGGGTTGTAGGCAGACGCTGTGTACTATGTTTACGATAATTAAAGGTTTTCAAAAAAAAACAAAAAAAACAAGAGAACTCTTCAATCCTATCTTGGGGCGCCCTTTGGAGTCGGAACTTAGACTTGATCGAGCACATAGGGTGGGACCCCCACGCGCCACGTCGGGCTCCCCCTTTTAGTCTGTGTGCAAGACTTCCGGAAAGAAGAGGAAATTCTCCAGAAAGCTCGGCAGCTACATCCTCTATCTTTCAGAAATCAATCTCCGACCTTATTCCAGGACTTGTCAGCACTCACGTTACAGAAGCGTTGGATCTTCAAACCGGTTACAGCATACCTTCAACAGCACAACATCTCCTACAGCTGGGGACATCCATTCCGCATCGTGCTCAAACTAGAAAACAAACTCTACCAGCTCCGTTCACTGAAGGAAGCATGTCACCTGCTGGGCATCGACCCGTCGGTGGAGGACGAGGAACCAGTGGGCCGCCCTGGGGGTGCTGAGGCCTTGGGATCCCAGTGGCGCCAGCAAGGTAGAAGACGTCGTGTCAAGAAACCCCCAGCGGCCAAGATCAAAGATGGCCAGCGAGCAGCAGTGGAAGCATTAGCCTCTGACTTGACCTCGCCTCACCCAAGCTGAATGTAACGCTCATCTTTTGAGGCTGGTGGCTGTTTGTTCTTCTCGCCAGGAAGTCGGCGGGAGGGGGAGTGTATAGACTAGATCGCATTACCCTATGACATGGGTACTCATAGTACGGCCCGCGGGCCAGATGCGGCCCGCCGACCTTCCAGACATCGTACCCGTGTATTAAAAAAAAATGTCATCGTGTCTTCAAACACTGCTGGTTGCAGCCGCGCAAGTCTAAGAGACTCTGCTGCTCTGTGGGGGCCGGCCGCCGGGTGATTCCAATGACAGTCACAGTGGAGCTGCAGGGGTCTAAGAAGAGGTTAAATACAGCAAGGCCTCATTATCATACAAATGGTCTTGTGAAGTGCTCGGGTGGGGCTGTGTGTGCCAGGAGGCTGTCTCAGCCCGGGCTGACACACAGCAGGGTGAGGTGAAGAAGGTGACGGAGGTAGTGGGACGGAGACAAAGGGAGGGGAGGGAGGGAAAGGAGACTGTAACACTGGGGCTTGTTCCATTAAATATGAGAGCAGCAGCAAGTGCCGAATCCCGGAACACCGTCTGGTGTTCAAATCCAAAAGGTTTCTGAGTTATGTAGACGCATTCCAAACTTGCCTGTAGTCAGCACATGTTTAAGCGCTGGTGTGCTTCGGTTCGAGTAATTATTACGTTATTGCTGGCAATTCCTGCAGTGCAGGAGTATTGGGACCACTCAGTCCAATGCAGGTAAGCAATTGAAAGTGCCAAAGTATTGCGGTACTTCAGACAAGCAGCGCTAGTGCTTGGGGCAGTGTCTTTAGAAACCACATTTTTTAAAAACAGGCAACGTTTCTCAGTCCTGGCGTCGCAATGAACAAGACAGCCAGAAAGAGGGAGACAGCCAGAAAGAGGGAGACAGCCAGAAAGAGGGAGACAGCCTGAAAGAGGGAGACAGCCTGAAAGAGGGAGACAGCCAGAGAGAGGGAGACAGCCAGAGAGAGGGAGACAGCCTGAAAGAGGGAGACAGCCTGAAAGAGGGAGACAGCCAGAGAGAGGGAGACAGCCAGAGAGAGGGAGACAGCCTGAAAGAGGGAGACAGCCAGAGAGAGGGAGACAGCCAGATAGAGGGAGACAGCCAGAGAGAGGGAGACAGCCAGAGAGAGGGAGACAGCCAGAAAGAGGGAGACAGCCAGAAAGAGGGAGACAGCCAGAAAGAGGGAGACAGCCAGAAAGAGGGAGACAGCCAGAAAGAGGGAGACAGCCAGAAAGAGGGAGACAGCCAGAAAGAGGGAGACAGCCAGAAAGAGGGAGACAGCCAGAGAGAGGGAGACAGCCAGAGAAAGGGAGACAGCCAGAGGGAGGGAGACAGCCAGAGGGAGGGAGACAGCCAGAGGGAGGGAGACAGCCAGAGGGAGACAGCCAGAGGGAGGGAGACAGCCAGAGGGAGGGAGACAGCCAGAGGGAGGGAGACAGCCAGAGGGAGGGAGACAGCCAGAAAGAGGGAGGGAGACAGAGGCAGGAGGGAGACAGACAGAGGAAGACAGGGAGAAGGAGGGAGACGGGGAGAGGGAGGGAGAGGGAGACAGAGAGGGAGACAGAGGGAGGGCAAAAGACAGTGGGGGGGAGACAGAAAGAGGGAGACAGACGTGGGAGACAGACAGTGGAAGACAGATGGAAGGAGACAGACGGAGGGAGAAGGGAGACAGAGGGAGGAGGGAGACAGAGGGAGAAGGGAGACAGAGGGAGAAGGGAGACAGAGGGAGGGAGAAGGGAGACAGAGGGAGGGAGAAGGGAGACAGAGGGAGGGAGACAGAGGGAAGGAGATAGAGGGAGGGAGGGAGACAGGCATATGGAAACAGAGGGAGGGAGACAGGCATATGAACACAGAGGGAGGGAGACCGAGAGAGAGGGAGAGGCAGACAGAGGGCGGGAGACAGAGGGCGGGAGACAGAGGGCGGGAGACAGAGGGCGGGAGACAGAGGGCGGGAGACAGAGGGCGGGAGACAGAGGGAAGGAGACAGAGGGAGACAGGCAGAGGGAGACAGGCAGAGGGAGACAGGCAGAGGGAGACAGGCAGAGGGAGACAGGCAGAGGGAGACAGGCAGAGGGAGACAGGCAGAGGGAGACAGACAGAGAGGGAGGGAGACGGAGGGAGGGAGACAGAGGGAGGGAGGGAGAGGGAGAGAGGGAGACAGAGGGAGTCAGAGGGAGACAGAGGAAGGGAGGGGGAGACAGAGGAAGTCAGGGAGATACAGATGGAGTCAGTGGGGGACAGAGGAAGGCAGGGGGAAACAGAGGAAGGGAGAGGGAGACAGAAAGGGAGAGGGATGGAGACAGGGAGTGAGACAGGGAGGGAGACGGAGGGAGAGAGAGAGAGACAGACAGAGGGAGACAGAGAGGGAGTGAGTGAGACAGAGGGAGAGAGAGGGAGAGAGCTAGAGAGAAGGAGGGAGACAGACAGAGAGAAGGAGGGAGACAGACAGAGAGAGAGAGAGAGAGAGACAGAGAGAGAGAGACCGAGAGAGAGAGATGTGTGTATGCCGGGTCTGGTGGCTCAGTGGACGAAGGCGTCCGCTGCAGGGACCTGTGATCAACCTCATGGTCAGAGTTTTTTTTGTTGCTCTAGCCCCGCCCCCTACCCCACTGACCCCGCCCCCACCGGTGCGGCCCTCGGACACAAACCACACTATAATTTTGGCCCCCGAGAGAAAGTTTGTGAGTACCCATGCCCTATGATATACTTTTTTCAGATTCATTATACTTTATTCGATATAAAATATCATTAAAGTACAAACAAACATACATTGTGACAAGAAAGTAAAAATAGAGATTAAAAAGAGCGATTTGTAGCTATTTCATACAGTGAAAAGACACATTTAAAAAACAATAAAAATACATATATACAGTTAAAAATAAGATTTTTAAGTGATCTCTCAATTGATAACAGTAATGTACAAACAAGGATTCTATTCCTGCAGGCTCTAAACATTTTTATAGTTTAGCGACTTAGAGCGGATATACCATGCACTTGATAGGTATTTAGCAACTCCGCATACAACAGCTAGGGAACTTGTATCAGTTAAAAGGATACGAAGAGCAACTCTAAAATCTCTTACCCCTATCAACTAGCATACCGATTTCAACCATTTTGCTCTCACATATTTGTATGCTTTACATTCAAACAAGAAATGTGGTTACGGATTCAGTTTTACATGGGCAACATGGACAGGAGCCGTCTGGGGCCCGACTACTTTTCCAACCCTCCACGAATTTGTTGAGTGGAAGTGTCCCGTATCTCATTTTTAAAAAGATGACTCTATCTTTGGGTTTTTGAATAAAATCTAAAAAAGGTTCAAACCTCTTGATGGGCTTATGCTCTAAAAATTGAGCAGTTAAAACTCCCCACTTAGTGTTCCTAAGTTCCTCAGTCTGGCACCACTCCCAATAGATTTTCTTAATTACTTGTTTTGGCGGAGGGGTTTGTGTAATCCAGAATTCCGCCAAACCCAGCTTGGTGACCATCTGTTTGAGTTTGGTTAGCCACTGAATCTTGTTCGCACCGTTTAGTTCGATAAGTTTGTCCATTACCTGAGCGTAGTTTGCTAGTTCTGGGGTCCTCCTCGGGCGCACCCAGAACAGCAAAGGACGAAGGCGAACTATATTTGATATCGAGCATTTGCCCTTGTCGTGAAGAAGAGGCTTCAAGGGAGTGGAGGTGAGGAGAGAAACTAGGTCCCTCAAAGACTTATTTTCAGCTCTAGTCATGTCTATTATATTTTCACTGCCCCAAAGTTCAGATCCATAAACTGCAGAAGCCAGTGCTTTTCCTTCGTAGACTGCAAGTGCCGGGGCTATGGGCCTACTTGCAGACATGCGCTGGCTCCTCAGAATAGCACCAGACACTCTCTTCAGGTTTATCAACATCTTGAAGATGTGAGAGTCCCATTTCATTTTATTGTTTAACCTAATTCCTAGGTAATCAAAATTCTCCACCACCTCCAGGGGGGTCCCATCAAGAGTGATGTTAATTTTGTTTGCCTTCTTTGAAGGGGGCAAGACCATTAGCTTGGTTTTAGATGTATTGATGGTCAGCCCACGTTCCTCACAGAACAGACTGAATCTATTTAGCAGTTTCGGAAGTCCAGAAGGGGTTTTGGAGAGCAAGAGCGTGTCGTCAGCGAAGAGGAGTGTGGGTGTTTTTTCTCCCGCCAGGACCGGGGCATCGGCATTGTCGTCCCTCAAATAGTCTACCACCCCATTGACAAAGAGGGAGAACAATGTCGGGGCCATCACACAGCCCTGGCGTACTCCTCGATTCACAGGCACTTTCTCTGTTAGCTGACCCTGCCTACCCCATCTAATCTTGGCATAATTATCTTGATGGATTTTGGCTGTAAGCTCTAGTAGGTATCGCGGGAACCCCATGTCCAGCAGCACCCTCCAGAGTTTATCACGAGGGACCAGATCGAAAGCACTCTTTAGATCAATAAAGGCCAGGTATAGGTTCCCCTTTTTGATGGTTACAGTTTTCCAGTATGTTGCCCAGAACCTAAATACCTGGTCCATTGTGCCCACGCTCTTACGAAACCCCGCCTGGAATTGGGACAGGATATTCCCCTCTTCTAACCACTTGTTTACTCTGTTTATGATGACCCTGCCAACTATTTTTTGGACAGCATCAATTAAACTGATTGGCCTATAGTTTGCAGGGTCCTCCCTGTCGCCTTTTTTGTAGATTGTCACTACTTCAGCCCCCTTCCATGAATCTGGAACAGGGTGACCATGGAGAATTAGGTTCATTAGTGGGGCAATATAGTCGGACCACAGTTTGGGATCATGCAAATAAAGGTCACCCGGTAGGCCATCGGGCCAGCGGCTTTAGAGGGGACGATAGACCTGATTGCCTCAGAAACTTCCTCTGCTGTAAAGGGCTCTGCTGCTGCTAGCTCCTCGGTAGAGAGGGCTTCCATTGGTTCTGACCAGGATTGGCATATCTCCTCTTCTACACAATATAAACTAGAGAAGTGGGAGTACGATTGGTGCTCAGTTATGTGATTGGGGAGTGGCTCTGCTCCTTTCCTATCATACTTATTTATCAAAGACCAGAACTGGGTAGAATTCCTCAAGGTTGCGGCGTCCTTGAGCTGCTGCCAATAATCTTCCTCCCATTCCTTCTTTGTGTTAATGGTGCAGGCTTTGTAATCCCTTCTGGCCATCCGCACAGCAACAGGATCATTATTCCTAATTGCATTTGCTATAGCCTGCCTTTTTATTCTGCATCCTGCAGTGTACCAAGGTGTGCCTACTGTTGATTTATTTTTCTTGGTGCCTACTTTGATGTTATCCATGACAAAAAATGAGCCAATTTTCTCTGTTAGATCTTTATAGGCATCCATGAAATTGGCACACTTCTCATTGGTACACAGCAGGTTACAGGATATAAGTTGCAAGGTTCCTGTTTCTACTATATGATATACTGTTTCCAATCACCTGTAAAGATGATGGACTATAGACTTTTCAATGTTGTGTTTCTTGTTGGAGGGGGGGTAGGGAGGGGGGTTGTTGAGGGGTTAGTGGGGGGGGAGGTCGTGTTCCATGTCCACCGGGAGTGTAAGGGGGTGCTTGCCGCATACTCTGCAGACACCCTGAGGCAGCCAGAACTCCTGCTTCCTAAACTTCACCGCACTACCACAGCTTTCCTGCCTATAGGCCACGTACTAGTACGGATGCTACCCACAGACTTTCAGGCCCTGTCCCTCTTTGTTACCTAGTATGCCGGCTACCATGCAAGATTTTGACCCTGAATGTGAGGGGTCTCAATAACCCTGTGAAACGTAGAGCGGTCCTGTCCTGCCGAGAAAGCACACACGCAGATATCTGTCTCCTGCAGGAGACTCACCTTTTAACTAGAGACTGCCATCGCATGCGCACCCTGAAATTGCCCACACAATGCTTTTCATCTAGCCCCACTAAGACAGCGGGGTGGCAATCTTAGTGGCCCATCGGTTCCGGGGGGAGGTTTTACAGAAGGAGGCGGAGGTCAAGGGGAGGCTATTGATTTACCCTTTTGATATTAACGGCCTGCCTTTCACCATTGGCGCTATTTATGCTCCTAACGACTGCCAGGAGAAGTAATTACACTAGGCCATCTCGAAAGCTACAGACACAACGGATAGACATATTATCCTAGGGGGAGACTTAAACCTAGTTTTTGATCAGAACGATAGGTCAGGCCAACGCTCTTACCATTTCTAAGGAGGGGCTTGCCCGGGTTACTGAGTTGGGTCTATGTGATCTGTGGCGCGCTTGTCATCCCCAGGAATGAGAATATACATACTACTCCAACGCAAATAAGACATATGCGCGATTGGACCACTTTTTGGTATCCACATCCACACGGGCCCTCACGACTGCGGTGGAGATAGGGGTAGCCTCCCTATCGGACCACGCACCGGTAACTGTCACTCTCACTCTTCCACCCCAGTCCTTACCCTCTAAGGTGTGGCGCCTTCGGGATCCACTCCTACATCGGGAAGACGTGGTTAAGTGCATACAACATTCTATCACTGAGTACCTCTCACATAACGCCAACTCGGACACCACCCTTACAAAACAATGGGCAGCGCTAAAAGCGGTATTGAGGGAGGAGTTCATAGCTATTTCGGCAGCAGGTAACGCTGAACGCAAACATAAGCGGGAAGAATTGACACAGCAGACTAGGGAACTAGAGAGGATACATCAGAGGGCAGGTGCCCCACGGGTGTGGCGGCAACTTAAGGCTGCGCGCCTCCAACTTGCAGCACTGGATCAGGATAGAGCACAATTCGCTGCGCTCCGACTAAAACATTCCTATTATTCTGGGGGGGATAGGTGCGGACGCCTACTGGCCCATAAGTTGCGAGAAGCCCGACAAACAGGGGGTTTGTGAAATCCAAAGAGCGGATGGTATGTGCGTGACGGAGGGTAAGGAGATAGCAGCAGTGTTCAGCGACTTTTATGCCACCCTTTACACTGGGGCCCGTTGGCAGGCGCAGATGGGGCTGCCTTCCTAGACTCGCTCACCCTGCCGGTGCTCACCCAGGCCCAAGCCAACCACTTTGATAGGACCATACACACGGAAGAGGTTATTGCAGCCATCTCCCGCCTTAAGCTAGCTAAAGCCCCAGGACCGGATGGCTTTTCTGCCATCTTTTATAAGACATTCTGTGCCACTCTGGCACCTTTGCTCACTAAACTGTTTAATTTGTTCGCTGACCCGGGGGCCATCCCGAGTGACCTCCTGGAGGCCTCGTTAAACGGTCATTCCTAAACCCGGGAAGGATAAATCTAGATTCGGAGCGTATCGCCCAATCTCTCTCCTCAACATAGACCTTAAGCTATACACTGGCATTCTCGCGGCACGCTTAAGCCAGCTTATGCCAGGCCTTATAGACCCGGACCAGGCAGGGTTCATCCCTGAGCGCCAGACCTCTGACAACACCAAACGGGTCCTCCATCTTATCGAGAAGGCCACGCGCATCCCGGGAGAGTATATGATGCTTACCATCGACGCTGAGAAAGCGTTTGACCGTGTTCACTGGCCCTACTTGGAAAAGGTTCTGGAGCACACGAGGATGGGAGAGCGCTGCCTTCCGCACATATATACTCAATTGCTACAGGTATCCCACAGCGGTGGTACAGGTGAATGGCATACGTCCTCCCGCTTCCCCATTGAAAGAGGTACGAGACAGGGGTGCCCTCTGTCGCCCCTACACTTTGCCCTCTATATGGAACCGCTAGCTATACGGCTACGACAGAATCCCGCCATCACAGGTATAAAGTTTGGTGGATACATCCACACAATCTGTTTATACGCGGACAACGTGCTGATATCACTCACCAACCCAAAGACGGCACTACCAGCATGTCTAGTGGACCTGGACGCATTCGCTCAGGCAGCAGGCTTCGAGGTGAATACGGACAAGTCTGTGACCCTTGATCTCTCCCTGTTGAAATCCACCCTGGAATATCTGCAGAATCTGCTTCCTATCCAATGGGCGGCAGACTCGACCCCGTATCTGGGGATCCAGCTGGACCCCACGCTCCCTGAGGTGGTCACCACCAACTATGCGATCCTGAGTAGGAAGATCCGTAGGGAGCTTGGCAGATGGAAGCACTGTCCCATCTCGGCAAAATAGCAGCAGTTAAAATGACCATCTTACCCCAGATCCTTTATCTTTTCCGCACCATCCTTCTACGGCCGCCCATGGGCTGGATAAGACAGACACAATCAGAGTTGGCACAATTAATTTGGAACGGTAGGAAGCCACGAATGCGACGGGTGTTGTCAACACTTGCCCCGGAGGGAGGAAGACTGGCGATTCCAGATCTTCACCTCTATTTCCAAGCCGCTCAGTTGAGGTACCTAGTGGAATGGAGCCAGTGGGAATCGGAGAAACACTGGTTGTTTCAAGACCAGGCGGTGGCTGCACAACGCCTTCAAGAAATTCCCTTTCTGCGGAAGGCCCATAGGCCCCCTAACCTCTACGCCTCATATGTCACTCGGCTACCCCTTGAGACATGGGACGCAACTAATCTCAAACACGAACTTACATCCTTTCCTTCGCCATTGACCCCACTACTGAATAACCCGGAGTTCACTCCCGGCATGGATAAGGTTGCCTTTGCACAATGGGGGCCTGCTGGGTGCCGAGTGCTGTATCATGTGTATGGAGCTGATGGGGTCATTCCTTTTTCCCAGTTGAAACAGATGTATGGGCTTCCGGAGACGGACCAACTCCGATATCTGCAAGTTAGACATTGGGTGCTCCAACCTCAAGTCCGCTCTGCAGCGAATAGACTCTTCACCCCTTACGAGCGGTGGTTACTCACGCGCACATCGGACAAGAAACTTATTTCTGATTTGTAGAAGATGCTACAGACACGACTCACATACACTTATAATCTCAGTAAGGCACGGTGGGAGAAGGAGCTAGGCAGGGTCCTCAGCCAGAAGGAGTGGGACAATATATACTACAGGGCCCAACACTCTGCATACCATATGGGGCTTACCGAGACTCTTACGAAGGTAGCCACATATTGGTACTACACCCCGGAACGTTTGCATGCAATGGACAAAACACAGGAAGCGACATGCTGGCGGGGTTGTGGCAAAATAGGTACCTTAGTTCATTTGTTGTGGGAATGTGAACATGTCCGGTGCTACTGGACCCAGGTCTTGGATGAGGTGGATAAGCATTTCGAGATTGAGATCCCGCGCTTTCCAGCATACGTTCTGCTTGGCCTCCCCAACCCCCTGATGTACCCACTGCGGTCTCGTAGAGGCAGACAGATAGCAATCACGTTGGGGTCCGCGACACAGAACATACTTATACATTGGCGTACCCCTACTGCCCCGACGCTCACTGGCTGGCTACATCGCCTATGGCTCGTCCTTGGGATGGAGAAACTGTCCCTCACCTTGGCAGGGGAGGGATCTAAATACGATGAACTGTGGCAACCCTTTCTATCACTACTAGCCACGGAATTTAGGGAGATCACCTGCCCCAGATACCTTAGGCTATTGTGCCTCACAGGGTCGCAGGGAATGTCTTGAAGGATGAAGGGAGTTAAGGAAGAGTTTTGACACTTTAGGTAGCGGACATGGAACACCGGGGGTGGGGGGAGGGGGGAATGACTCAGTGGTGGGAGGGGGCATTTATGGGAACTGTTTTGGTTGGATTCAACTATACACGATTGTGACACAGTTGGCTGGGACTACTGCTGGTGTGTTTTCGCCTTGGAATTGCCTAACATGATTGCATATGTTAAAGCCTTACTGACTAGTAATGAACGCACATTATCATATTTCTGTGTTGCATCCTTAGTTCCGTTAAGGGATTACCTTTATTCCCTGCTACACTACTAAACAACTTTCAGTGAGAGAGTTACTCCCTTTATCTATTACCTTTCTTTTGGGGAACTCTGTACATTCTATTGGTATCTAGTTTAGTAGGACACGTACATTGGACCCCGGTAAATATTGTCCTTAACCTGTCCCTCCTTGTTGTTAGAATTGGACTCATAAAACACACAGAAATGTTGTGTTCAGTGCAAACTGACATGTCAGCAACAACACATTTACAGACACACGTAAACGTACGCAACCTAGTGATCCGAATCATTTCAGGAAGATGCGGATTCACGTACTTAACCTTTAATGAAGGAGAAAAGGAGAAAAAGTACCAACAGCTTATAAATCACACTTATACACACAAGCTGATATGAAATTCACCTCTATGGAAAAAATTCAGACAGCGGTTAAAACTGCAGTAGCAAAAGAGAGAGCCCTCGCACAGGGTAAGCGCATAATGGTCGTTATTCCTGTACCTGCCTTGGAGGCAGTGACAAAGCGAGCATTCCAAATGCAAAGGCTTTATATCCGAGATGGATACAATGGGTTAACTCTCTTGCGGCAACAGACGTTGAATACGTTTTTGACCCTTATTTAAAAACCCAAGAATTAGTACAATACGAACAAGAATGTCCTCTGCCCACTGAGATTCTGCCTCTAGAACAGTACGAATGTATAATTTATACAGACGGATCAGCACAGCCCGCAATTGGGGGTAAACAATCTTATAGTGCTACATGTGCGATCGTTAAAGGTCACTGGCGCGATGGTAAATTCTGACCTATGGTCACAAAAACCCAATCTCTCAGAGATTGTACAGCTCAGCGAGCTGAACTACAAGCATTCAACATGGCACTTGAAAATACAGATGGTGAATTCCCCACACTCATAGTGTGCGATTCGTATTACTGCGTTCAATCTTACAATGAATACTTGCAGAACTAGATTCAAAACGGTTTCAAAGATGCAAAAGGTGGCACAATCAAGCATAAGTTGCTTTGGGAACAAGTAGTTCAGTTACAAAAAGAACTACAAAAAACTCACGTGATCCATACACTGAGTCATCAACGTGATAGCGTTCACGTTGCAGGGAATTCATTGGATGATGAAGCAGCAAAGGCAGCTGTGCAAACAGCTTCCGTAGCTGCAATCACTCATTCAAAAACGAAAATAGACAGCGAAATAAGGCAAGCTGTTGATGCTTCAATCAAAGACCATGGTAAAACACTTGCGAAAGGCTTTCCACTCAAATACCCATATATAACTGATGCAAATAATGTTCCTTTTGCTCGAATCCCTGGAGTGGGGGATAGGGTAATTCCAAACATGGAACATAGATTAGGACTAATTTTAGCAGCACATGAAGGGCTCGCCTCTGCACACGCAGGTGTTTCCGCCACAGTGTTGTTACTAAAACAGAGATACTGGTGGCCGCACATGAGGAAACAAACCAGAAACTATGTTTTGGATTGTGAAATCTGCCAAAAGATGAACGTCTCTACATTGAAACGTCCTGCGCAGAAGCCCCTGGTAATTTCAGATAAACCATTAGCTTGTCTTTACCTGGACCACTGCGGTCCGTTACAGAGGGATGGTAACTATAAATATATCATGGTCGCAGTGGATTCATTTTTAAAAAATTTTTTTTTAAAATAATTTTTATTGCAGATTCAGAGCAAGTACAACCGTTTGGTCCGATTCTCCCACCCCTAACAAATATCATATACTCAGGTCGCAAATAAGTCATGACACGGCCATTTAGCCCACATCCTGGAGGCTGGGCGGCGATCAATAATAGACAATGAAAAATAATCGACCACGGAAACATTGACATTTGCTCTGCAGGTGTTTTAGGTTCTGCTTTTCTATATCTACTCAAACCCTAACCCCAACGAGTAACTCATCCCATCTCACGAATGGCCGTTACAGATGAACAGTGCCATTCGTCTGCAGTAATTCTCCCCCACCAACAAATATCCTCTCATGTGTGTGTTGTCTAATCGTCCCTCGCTATATGTCGACCCCAACTCGGGGGAATTCTGTTCACATGCACTCCAGTCCAGCACCTGCAACCTCGGCACTTGTAGTCAGTCATCCACTTGTCATCGATAGGACCCCTCCCTTTACCCCCCCCCCCCCCCCTCTCCTCTATCTACTGTTGGTGTGGGCATGCAGGGCCATCCCGGTCGGGCAAACGCTTAAGGATCAATATTCGTCTGTCATTACATCACATGGAACCCCTGGTCAGAATTTCATGTCCTATTCCCCCTCACTATCTCGGGAGTCACTCAGTGTTTGTACCAGTCCCTCCCATGCCCGTGCCACTTCCAAACTCTTCACATTAGCTGCAGGAGTTGCCTGCCTCAGTCTCACCATGCTTTCAATATGAGCCCATTTATGAAATTCGTTAGCCCATCTCTTACTAGATGGCCCCTCTCTCGACTTCCAGTGCCAGGTGATTTCCCTCTCGGCTAAAATAAGACCTAAATCAATAAATTTGCTAGTGACTTTCGTTGTCTTTGTGTGAGGGAACCAGAGCAAGAGGCAGGTCGCCATGTCGATCGTCACCTGTCTATCAGTTACGTCATTCAGTATCGCCCCCACCTCAGGCCAATACGATCCCAGTTTCGAGCATGACCACAGCATATGATCCAACTCCACTCCAGGCTGCCGACATCTAGGACACTTTGCGTCCTCCACATGAAAGTACCTCTGAATGTGGGGCTCTGTGCACCACGAAGAAATGCACCTGTTGGAAGCGCACGTTTCTACACCCCTTCCACACCCTGCTCAGGATTTTCCCCCATGTCGCGTCCGGTATGGGCTTCCCCACGCTCTCCTCCCATGTTTGTTTTAAGGCTGTGAGAGGTTCTAGTCCTTAATGAAGCATTCTTGAATGCAAGCAAGTGACCGCCTTAACCGTTCCCGCCGCCATTACCACGTATTGGCAGGCCATTGTAGTCGGAGGTTCTACCTGCCCCTTCTTCCAGTGCTTCTTTATTGCTGACGTAACCGCCATATGCAAAAGGAAACCCCTATCCGGTATACCGAACTGATCCTGTACCGCTCGAAACGGCAACAGCTCTCCATCCGCATAGAGGTCACCGATCATTTGCAGCCCCATTTCCTCCCATTCCATGAGTCAAGTCAAGTCAAGTCAGAAAATGTATATAGCGCACTACATACCCGGAGGGTTTCAAGGCGCTTAGGAAGGGGAGGAGGATTACTTGTCGAATATCCATGTTTTGAGTTGCTTTCTGAATGCTAGGTGGTTCTGGGTAAGGCGAAGGTCAGCGGGGAGTGAGTTCTATGTTTTGGCAGCCAGGTATGAGAAGGATCTGCCTCCCATGGTGGTCTTATTGATGCGAGGTACAGTGGCGAGGGCTTGGCAGGAAGAGCGTAGTTGGCGGGGGGGTGTAGACAGTCGTGAGTTGAGGCATTCTGGTCCGATGACGTAGAGTGATTTGTGTGCGTGGGTAAGCAGTCGGAAAGTGATTCTCTTATTGACGGGAAGCCAGTGGAGGTCTTTCAGGTGACCAGAGATATGTTCGTTGCGCGGGATGTCTAATATGATCCTGGCTGAGGCGTTTTGGATCCGTAGGAGTTTTTTCTGGAGTTTAGCGGTAGTACCTGCATAGAGGGTGTTTCCATAGTCCAGTCGGCTCGTGACCAGGGCGTGGGTGACTGTTTTTCTGGTTTCGGTGGGGATCCAGCGAAATGTTTTTTTGAGCATGCGAAGAACGTTGAAGCAGGATGAGGAGACGGCGTTGACTTGTCTGTTCATTGAGAGTGAAGAGTCCAGGATGACGCCTAGGTTCCGTGCGTGGTCTGTCGGGATGGGTGCTTTTCCAAGGGCTTCCGGCCACCAAGAGTCGTCCCATGCAGAGGGGGATGTACCTAAGATGAGGACTTCTGTTTTGTCTGAGTTCAGTTTCAGACGGCTTTGTTTCATCCATTCGGCAACTTCTTTCATTCCTTCGTGTAGGTTAGTTTTGGCGGTGCTGGGGTCATTGGTGAGAGAAAGGATTAGTTGAGTGTCATCCGCGTAAGATATGATGTTGAGGTTGTGTTGGCGGGCAATGGCCGCGTGGGGGCTCATGTATACGTTGAAGAGGGTGGGGCTGAGTGAGGATCCTTGTGGAACTCCACAAATGACTTCAGTGGCCTCGGACTTGAATGGTGGAAGGCGGACTCTCTGGGTTCTTCCGGTAAGGAACGAGGTGATCCATTCAAGTGCTTTTCCTTGTATTCCGATGTTATTGAGGCGTTGTAAAAGGGTGCTGTGGCAGACTGTGTCGAAAGCTGCAGAGAGGTCGAGGAGGATGAGGGCGACTTTGTCTCCATTGTCCAGTAGAGTTCGAATGTCGTCTGTTGCTGCGATGAGGGCGGTCTCAGTGCTGTGTTTTGCTCGGAAGGCAGATTGTGAGGAGTCGAGTGATTTGTTGGCTTCGAGGAAAGCGGCGAGTTGGTTGTTGACAGCTTTCTCGATGACTTTGGCCGGGAATGGAAGGAGTGAAATGGGGCGGTAATTTAATTTCAGAAGGGCGGTGAGTTCGGCGTGTTTCCAGTCTTTCGGGAAGGTGGTGGAGTTGAAGGAGCAGTTGATGACGTCTCGGAGGTGCGGTGCTATGACGGAGTCTGCTTTGTTGAAGATGTGGTGAGGACATGGGTCTGTGGGTCTGTGGGGGATCCTGAGTGGATGGAATTCATCAGGCGGATTGTGTCCTCAGTGGAGATTGGGTTCCAGTCGGTGAGGGTGTTCACGGGGGGAGAATGTTCAGCAAATGGTTGGGTGGGTTGGTCTCCGGGTTGGTTGTCGAAGCTGTTGTGGATGTCTGCAATCTTGTTGTGGAAGAATGAGGCTAGGGAGTTGCAGAGGGCTTGAGAGGGGGTGATGTCGTTGGAGTTGGCCGAGGGATTGGAAAATTCCTTGACGATGTTGAAAAGTTCCTTGCTGTTGTGGGCGTTGTTGTCAAGTCGATCCTTGAATGCTGCTTTCTTGGCCTTTCTTGGCCTTTCGGATTAGTTGGTGGTGAGTGCGGGAGGCGTTTTTGAAGGCGTCCTTGGTGCTAGTGGTTGGGTCTTTTTTCCAGGCCTTTTCAAGGGAGCGGCAGAGTTTCTTGGACTTCTTAAGATCCTCGTTGAACCAGGAGGCCTTCTTGCTGCCAGGTTTGCTTTGACGTATTTTCAGTGGTGCTAAGGTGTCTGCGGTGTTGGATAACCATCGGGTGAGGTTGGCGGCGGCTTGGTTTGGGTTAGAAGACTGAGCTGGGGGGTTGAGAAGGAGCGATGAGGAGATCTGGTCGATGGTGATTTTGTTCCAGTATCTTTGCAGAGTTGGTTGGAGGTGGTTGGTGGGTTTCGGCTTGTTGTAGGGGAAGTGAACGCAGCTGTGGTCAGTCCAGAGGAGATTCGTAGTGTGGCTGAAGGAGACATGATTGCTGGAGGTGAAGATGGGGTCGAGTGTGTGACCTGCGATGTGGGTGGGGGAAGTGACTAGTTGTTTAAGTCCGAGGTTGGCGAGGTTGTCCAAGAGGGTGGTGGTGTTGCGGTCGTTGATCTTTTCAAGGTGAAAGTTGAGGTCTCCCAGAAGGATGTAGTCTTTGGAGGGGAGCGCGTGTGGAGTGATGAAGTCCGTGATGTCCTCACTGAATTTTGCGCGGGGACCTGGTGGTCTGTAGAGGAGGGTGCCTCTGAGTGTGGTCTTGGGGTCGATGTGGATTTGGAAGTGGAGGTGTTCGGAGTTGGCGAGGTTGGCGTCGGAACTGGTTGAGATGCGGATTGATTTCTTATGGACGATGGCGATTCCTCTTCCTGTGTGGCCTGGACGGTCCTTGCGTGTGATTTTATAGTCTTCAGGGATGGCAATGGTGATGTCTGGGGCGGAGGAAGCGTTCATCCATGTTTCTATTAGTAAGGCGACGTCTGGAGAGATGGTGTCTAGTAAATTCCATAGGTCAATGGCGTGTCTGTGGACCGAGCGGGTGTTGAGAAGAATGCATTGTAGGTGGTTGGGGTCGGGAGTCTGTGGTGTGGTTGTAGCGGAGATGTTGTCGGTGCCGCTGAATTTGCAGGAGTAGCAGGAGAAAGGTCCATGGGTGTGTCCAGGAGCTGCTTGGACGCAGTTGGGGGAGCGGCCGGGGTTAAGGGCTAGGAGGGTGGTGGCATCGTAGGAGACGCGGGAGGGCTGGGCAGCGCGAGGGGCAGGGGGACTGGCACTGGGCGCGGTCCAGGCGCGGACGGGCGTAGACGGGCTTACCTTTGGCGCACCTTCGGCGCGGATTGGGCGCCAACGCTGCGCGTGGACGCTGCGCGCGGGAGCTACTGTCATATATGGATAGTGGAGGGGGAGGGGCGAGGGCGTCTCAGCTGGGAGGGGGGGCGGGCTAAGTAGGAGCACAACAACAACAAAATGGAGGGCGCTTGGGGGGAATACACTTTAAAGCTCAGGAAAGTCGCGCTGGCAATCTGAACAGTGAAACAAGCAAAGCGGTACACAAAGCGCACAGCAGGCAATTTAAATCACACAGATCTCAGCAAGTAGCGCTATGCAACGATACCGCAGCCAAAGGGAGCGACCACTCAGCTGGCAAGCGTCGAGTGGGGACCAATCCCCCCCTTGAGGCAATGCCGTCAACATGCCCAAAGGTATCTCTGGTGCATAAGGGTGAGCCACTCCTGCTCTCTTCTGGCTTTTATTCCAGCACAACCTCAGAGTTTTTTCCTCCAAGGTCAAGTCTTTCAGATCAAGCTGCTGCTGCATGACTATGTATGACAAGACATGCCTAGGTATCCCTGCCCCCAGATTCTGCTCTGGGCCCCTAAACACTTTTGCGACATTCTGTGTAAGGACCTGCAACTGCGCTGCCAGATAGTAGAGTTCGAAGTCAGGAACCGCCATTCCTCCTTCCAACTTCGGCCTCCGCAGCGTGTCCAGCGCCACCCGTCTCCTCCCGCGCCCCCACAGAAAGTCAATGGTGAGCGACCGCAGTTCCCTAAAGAACCTAGGCGGAATCCATATTGGCAGTGTTCGGAAATAATAGAGCAGCCGCGGTAGGGCAACCATTTTAAGCAGCGCCACTCTTCCAACCACCGAAAGTGGGAGGGTAGCCCAGAACGTCATGCAGCCCCTTAGGGCACTAATACAGCGTCCTATATTCCCTTCCAGCATGTTATCGGTTCCATGGTAGATCCGTACTCCTAGATAGGTGAAGCACGACCGCTCCCATATCATGTCTGCGACCAGTAATGTTTGGGGTGTGTCGGCCCTGAGCGGGAAAATACACGTTTTGTTCCAGTTCACCTTAAGGCTCGACAGCGTTCCGAAGTCTGCGAGCATGTTTACCACTCCCCGCAGCGCCACATCTGTGTCCTCTACGAACAGCAATAAATCATCTGCATACAGCGAAATAAATTGCTGATCTCCTCCGCATCTGATGCCCCCGTACGCCGTCCCTGACCTAGCCAGAATAGCCAAAGGCTCAATTGCCAATGCGAATAATAAAGGCGAAAGTGAGCATCCTTGTCTCGTTCCTCTCATTACCGGATATTCTTCCGATATCACAGCACCCAATCGCACCCTAGCGGTAGCCGAGGAGTATAGGACTTTAGTCCATTTCCTAAACTGGAGGCCCAGGCCGAACCTCTCCAGCACCCTGTCCAAGTATTCCCGTTCCAGGCTATCAAATGCTTTTTCTATGTCTATGGACAACACTGTCGGCCTCTCATCCACGTTCAGACTACTCCCCAATATTCGTATGAGGCGGCGAATATTAGCCAATGTATTCCTGGTGGGAATAAACCCATTTTGGTCCTCATGGACCAATGTCGTCATATGTGGGAGCAGTCTCGTGGCCAATATGCGGCTCAGTATTTTATAGTCCACTGTCAGCATGGACAGCGGCCTGTAAGAAGTCACGTCAGTGCTCTCCCTCCCAGGTTTCAACAGGGGGACTATCAGCACCTCCCTCATGGACCCGGGGAGCCGGCCCTGCTCCACCGCCTCATTATAGACCTCCTGCAGTTGGGGTGCCAGAATGTTCATATACTTGACATAAAATTCTATCGGGAGTCCGTCCACACCCGGCGTTTTGTTTCTCGCCATCTGCGCAATTGCTCCTCTGACCTCCGCCAGTGTAATAGCGTGACCCAAGCTATCAGCATCTTCCTCCTCCAATTGTGGGAACTGTACCCCCGTCAGGTAGTTCTCTATGTCCTCTATTTCTGCCCTCAAGTGGCTCCGATAAAGGGTTGTATAGTAGTCTAAGAAGCATGATAGGATCGCTGTTTGGGAATAAACTATCTCCCCCGTTTCTGTACGCACACTTAAAACCGGGCATCCCCTAGGAACCGGGTTTGCCAGTCTTGCTAGTAGCGTGCCTACTTTGTCCCCTTCAGCATGCACCTTTGCCGTATATTGCTTATAGTCATAGCATCGCAACCGTTCCGTCTCTGCCGCCACTAATTCCTTAGATTCTAGGAGCTGCGCCTGCAATTCCTTGTGTCCTGGCCTCTGCCTCTCTATGTCCCTCAGTGCCTCCTCTGCTTTCTTGACCTCCGCCAGTGCCACTTTCCTTACCCCAGTGTGTTTGCTAATGCATATCCCCCTCATCACCACCTTGAAGGCATCCCATTCTATTCCTCTGGTAGACGCCGTCCCCTTATTTATTGTGAAGTACTGCTCTGCACCCTTCCTAATCTGCGCGCTAAAAACCTGGTCTTCCAATGTATCTGGGTTCAATCTCCAATTGGGGATCGGGGTTATGATCAGAAATGGTCCTAGCCAAGTATTCCGAATGTGTCGCCAAAGGAGCCACCGAGCAATCACATAAGATCGCATCAATCCTAACGTGGAATTCATGGAGTGCGGAAAAGAAGGAATAGTCCCTCTCTCCAGGATGGTGCCCTCTCCATATGTCAATCAGCCTCCATCTGTCCTGCCATTCCACTCTCTGTCTCGCTACTCTGCGTATTGGGGACTCATCCAGTGGTGGGTGTGATCTATCTAGCACTATGTCAGTAATCGAATTAAAGTCACCCCCCAATATTATTGGCCCGGCCAAATAGTGCGCCAATGCGCCCGATAGTATGTTGAAGAATCTGGACTGATCTATGTTCGGGGTGTAAACACTGCAGAGCACCACTTCCCTGCCATACAGTCTCCCCTCTACTGTCACATGTCTGTAGCTTGATTCGTGGCCTGAAAGGGGATCCCCAGCCCTCACCCATATCAAGACCCCTCTAGCAAACGCCGAACAGACCGTACCAAACACCTGACCCCTCCATCTCTTTTGAAATGAAATACATTCTTGTTTGTTAAGGTGTGACTCCTGGCGCAGCGCAATCTGAATCCCATGTCGCATCAGATATGCATGCACCTTATGACGCCTAGACATTGTATGCAACCCACGTACGTTCCATGTGATACATTTCAATTCAGGTAATAGCCCCATTGTCCTTTCCCCTCGACGTCCCCTCCCCCAGACCCTGCCAACCCACACCATAACTGCCAACTCCCCCCCCTTTTAACACCCCGTGAATCCCCCATTATGTACCCCCCCAGGACAGGACCCAATAGCTTAGTATCAGTCCCATCCAAACTATCACAACAATCCACACCAAACTATCCTGCAGTAGCCAGTACAGGTTGCCTTAAGGGCAATTGGAACCTGGCTCAACCCCGACTGGCGGCAGCGCCCGCTCCAGCCCCCCGCTCCACAATCCCGCTTTGTAGCACGGTACATTTGTAGTGTTCTACCAAGTTACCAGGTACTCCAGCTCTTCTAGTGTCCGTTCTTGAGCGGATCGTTGTCCAGAGGCCTTACAGTCTACAGATCGTCCGCCAGTCTCGGCGTTATATCCGGTCCCTTGGAGCTATCCACATCCGAAAGGTCCATCCCTGACTGTCGTCTGTCGTCTTCTGATTCTGACCCCCTGATCGAGTCCTCCTTCTGAGATCCCGTTATCGCCGCCGTTGCCGCTAGCGCATCTTGTTTGTCCGCAGCCAGCCGTGCCTGCTGCTGGGCCCGCTGAGTCTTGACCCTCTTACGAATACGTTGCGACTGGCGCATCCTTGGCGGTTTGGGCTGTTCCCCATCTCTCTTACCCCTTCGATCTGTGCCCGCCCTGTATGATTCAAGCCAGGACCAAGCTTCCTCAGGCGTCATAAAGAATTGGGTCGTGCCGTCCATGATGATTCATAATTTGGCAGGGAATAGTAGTGAATATTGGATTCTTCATCTCTGAGCTCCTTTTTAATGGAT
The DNA here is from genome assembly GCF_964263255.1 of Lissotriton vulgaris. Classification (NCBI taxonomy): domain Eukaryota; kingdom Metazoa; phylum Chordata; class Amphibia; order Caudata; family Salamandridae; genus Lissotriton; species Lissotriton vulgaris. The sequence continues at coordinate 169,190,711 of NC_141687.1, read as the reverse complement.
AAATACGAGGCTCTGCGTCTCTGTATCTCTTGTGTGTAGTCCGGAAAGATCGTGACTGTGCCGTTCTCCACTTTAAAAGGTCCCACTGCCCGCCCATTCTGAATCAAGAGATCTCTATCCTTGTAGTGAAGGACTCTAGCCACAACAGGTCGAGGTAGACGGCCCGGCGAGGGCGGCTTGGCCGGGACTCTGTGCGCCCTCTCGAGCGTGAAAAAGGGGGAGAGACCCTCCGGGGCCACCTGCGTCCTGAACCAATTCTCCAGATAAGTTATCATGTCCGCACCCTCATTTTTTTCTGGTAGGCCGCCCACTCTTACATTATTGCGCCGATTTCTACTTTCAGCATCCTCGACCTTTTTCTCCATCATCGCCAAATCTTTGCAACGCATCCTCCATCTTGTGTTCTATTGTCACTACCGCTGGCTTCAAATCTTGCACCACCAGTTCTGTTTCCTTCACCCTGTCCACCAGCTTCAAGTGCTCATGATTCCCAGCCCCGTTGCTACCTGCGAGATGTTGTTGTGCAGGGAGGCCTTCGTCGCAGTGATGGCCTCTAGGATTTTATCTAATCGTTTGTTAAGCCTTCTTTCTGACATCGTCGTCTCTGCCTCATCCACGTGTTCCTGAGCGTCCACCTGCCCCACCGCGTCTGTTCCCCCACCTTTAGGCTTCATTATAGTTGGCAGAGCGTCTATTGTTCTACAGGGAAACGTCGTCCTCCTCAGACCACCTCTCTCAGTGCCTCCCCAGTTGTTGCAGGAGCAGTTTCTCCTTTGATGCAGGCCTCAGGTATCTATTCGTGCCCAACACTGGCTCTTCGGCTACCACCCAGTGTTCAGTCTCGTATACTGCCTCACCACAAACCCCCCTCAGGGGCAAGGAATCCCTAGAGGCACACGTTTGCCCCTGCACCTTATCCTGCAATCATCAGTCACCAAGGTCGTATCCCACGCCGGATGGGCTCTAGCTGCCAGTCCGTTCTCAGTGCCTCCTGTCGATGGGCCTCTCTTGTGCTGCCAGAGTACTTGCTACCGCACTGGACATGAGGCGCCCACAGTCTAAAAAGGAGCAGCTCCTGCAGCGCAGCAGTTCCCTGGCAGCGTACTCCCAGTGCTCCCCGCAACTATCAGGCACAAGATGGCATTTCGGGTCAGCGTCCGACTTCAATCTGGGCCCAGCTGTCCCTGCATCCACAGCCGCTGCCTCTCGCCCTCGCTCTGCGCAGCGCCGCAGGCCTGCCCCTACTCCCGCCTCCGCAGTACCAAGCGCAGGCCCGCAGCCCCACACTCACCAGGGTCGTGTAGAGAACCCGCCCGCCGACTTGTCTCCGTCCTCCGGGCTCCCACCTCTGTCTCCACGCGTCGCTGTTGCCTGCAGGACACCGGGGCCCCCCTCACAGTCCCCGACCAGGGAGTCTCCGTGGTCACCTCACAAGCCGCTCCAGACCTCACCGGTTCCAGCGTCCTCAATATCTCCGCCGGGCGGGCGCAGAGCAACGGCCCCGCGAATGTCACAGTTGAGCCGCCAACGTTCCAGTCCCTGGATCCGGCGTGTAGCACTCTTCAGATTTTCTTTGTTGTGGCCGCCATCTTAGCCTGCTGGGGAAGTCTCTCCTCTGCCAGTCCGACTTAGCGTCCCCCAGTTCGCCACAATCCTCTTATCAGGCACTGGAGCTAATCGGCAGGCCGTGCTCGCTCCACGCTCTCGGCAGTCTGAATCTTGAGCCCTTCAGCAGCGAATCGGCTGATCTCTCGGCTGCAAACAACTCGCGGTAGCCGACGGCCGCCGCCATTTTGCGGGACTCCTCCCCCGAATTACCGGCACTTCTAGACGCTTTCACAGCGCTCCAGAGCCTTCGTGCGCTTCAATTTGGAGCTCGGAGTGCTCCCCTGGTATTACGATTCAAGCCCTGTTACCTTGGGCAACCCGCAGGATATCACAACAGGATTACAGCCGGGATTGGGCGCGGAGCTATCAGCTCACGCCGCCTGCTCCATCGGCGTCCAAGCCACGCCCCCTCGCAGTGGATTCATGCTCGACATTCATTTGGATGTGGCCTCAGCGCTCGGCTGACGCTCAAACTGTTATAAAAGATTTGTGAGACTTTATCGGCACATACGCAGTCGGCACGCTACATTCTGATCAGGGACCTGCGTTTAGCTCAAAAGCTTACAAGGAGGCCATGGCCAATCTGGGCGTTGCATTGCGGTATTCTAGTCCATTCCATCCTGAGTCAAATTTGTTTGTGGAGAGAAAAAACTGGGACATAAAGCAATCTATAACAGGTAGGGTATTAGGCTCGTGTGACGGGTGGGTCAAACATCTAATAAGGGTCCAACGTAGTCTTAACAATCTGCCAAGAAGTTCTCTGGGTGGAATCACCCCATATGAAATCCTTTTTGGAACTAGAATGATTGTCCAGGACCTTGATCGTCACACTTCAGTGGTAGAACATAAACCTTTTGATATCAAAGACCGTTTGGCTGTTTTGCAGGACTTAAATGAAACAAGGAGAAGTCAAAGCAACACATTGCAGAAGCCAACAATCACTGAAGGAGAACCACCCGTCCCAGCAAGGCCTGCCTGGATGTCAAAGATTGGGGATCTAGGGATCTAGTCAGGGAAAAAATCGCGGACAAGAAGGAATTTGGGCCTTCTTACAGACAACCAGTACCTGTGCTAGCAATCCACGGATCAAGAACAGTGTTAATGCCGCCCCTTACTGGAAGAAAGGAGAACAGGTTTGTATCTATCGACCTGGTAAAACCACATATGTGGCCAATCATAAGTAGTAGGCCAAGTGGACTCCAAAGATGTTGCAGACTACCAAATCTGGCTACTATCCAAGAGGTTCAAACTGAGAGACTCATCAGCTTTGAGGAATTTTCAGTACGAAAAGAAGGACTATGCAACAAAGCCATCGAACATGGGCCTCTTGAGACCCAAATAACAGTTCGTCAAACACCTGTATACAAGGATATAGCATCTGATTATACTAATATGACAAGGGATCAAGTAGCTCCAGCGATTTCAAGGAATCCTGATGCAATACCTACAATTGACAGAACTGCCTCTGGCTATTTCATTAACTTTGATACGTTTTCCGAGGATCCAAGTGAACCTGAAACAACGCCAGTGAAAAGAACTTTCAAAGAACAAGCAACAGAACTTTTTCATCAACTGCAAAAGAGTTATCTGGTTTCACCATATATTGAAATTTGGATTGTGTTGGGTCTACTTTTTCTTCTACTTTGGTAGACTCTTCTCCTAACTTTGGGAATGCTAATAAATGGAAGATATAGTAAAAAGGACACAGCAAGTAAGAACATCAACTTACTCCTCAAACCACACCTATCATCCCATTGTGAACAACGAGACTTGTCATCAGTGAACATCACAGCCATTCCTATTCCTGGTGGTATAGCTTGCGACAGAACTGATTATGACATCATTGGTGCTGCAGAGCTGTTGAAGATTCCACACCAATTCAAGGTTTCCTTGAGTGACTATGTTTCATCTAGTACCTTTTCTGATGATTGGGACTTTGAGACTGTTAATAATATGATGTCAGACTTAGAAATGTCTCAAAAATTTACAAATCATGAATACTTAGAAGGTTCATCAGATTCTGAACAAATGTACTGTTATAATCACTATGGTCATCATTTCTTGCATAGATCTGCAAATCCTAGAAATGTTTTTACTTCTAATCAATGGGAACATTGTCCGACGCCACCAAAGGGTAGCTCAAAAACCTTTTTTGACACATTTCAGTACTTTTCAGGCTTTAATATTTCCAATCCAGAATCTTTTTACTTTAAAAATGTTATTAAGACAGGAATGAAAAGTATGTTGACTACTACTAAGCAAATTTATTCTGCGGCCTTTTATGCTCAGCTGTCTACATTAGGTTTTAACTTTTGGAAAGACAGCATTGAGACAAAAACTGTCTGGGGCACAAAAGACTGGCAGGTGCAGGGATTAGAAGCCTTATTTAGAGCCTGCATCATCCCTGAACAGATAATGTTTTTGAATGACAGTGTTCAACAGACATCTTGTCTTGGCCTAGCTCAGATAAAAGATTTAAATAAACCGTCCATACCTACACCGGATAGTAAGAATACTACAGAAGCGGTGGTCGACGTAAATACTATTTTACTTCAAAACAGAACAAATCCTGATTGGAAAAAATGGGTAATCTGGCCCACAGACACAAACACCTGTCAAGATAGAATCCTGAATAAAACACAAGAGTTTACACTCACTAGGCCAGATCCAAGATATGTCCGGAGACAACATCCAGGGATAGTAACAACATACAGTGTAGGAAAACTGTGCCTTGAGTGGCTACCAAAATCCACACTAAAAGAGGTAAAACAACACTTCTCTTTACTTAAAGATAGCGTGGATTTAAGGGACTTCTTACAAGGACCTTCAAAACTGTGTCATAAACGTTTTACATACGCTGGTATATATGCCATTTATAATGAAGCATGGAAAGCAACGCAAGCAGAGACTGCAGAACGAATACGAGAAATTGATCGTATTAATTTAGCGAAATCACTCTCTGTAGTTGATAATGGGTTAACGACTCTGTCATCCAGAATTTATTCTTTGGACAGCATAGTATCCTCAGCCATTGACATAATGGAACAGGAATTGCTCATGTTACAGCATGGACAGTCACACATGCGTTCTATAATGCTTTTAGGCTGGACGTTACAAAATCTGCATTCTGGCTATGTGCCATGGCGTCTAATCAACACCACGTCTTTGTTTTCTGGATTTAACCTTACAGATAAACGAATCACTTTGGCACAAATAGGAGCAGACTATACGGTGCTGAGCATTGAAAAACTGGAAAGATTACCATTAACTGTTTCTGAAAAGCCAGCAACAGAATGGATAGTACACGGAACAATCACTCTGCCTATTACAATTTTCCATTTTCAGTATTGTTTGAAACATACACCAGCAGGCGTATATGAAAGGTTGGGTAAAGAATACATCAAGTTTACCATATATACACAGATGTTGGAGTTGGGGGGGGGAAGAAGTATTTCTTAGTGGTACAAACTGCACAAACTCACTAAGTGGTACATTTTTATGTCAGGGTATTAACTTACACGGGGCCTGCGATGGTTCTTTGACCAACTTATCCTGCCACCTGCAAGGTTCTCCAGCTGCAGTGATAGATCCAATTTTTAGGCAGCTTTCTAATGGAAGCTATATTATGTAGAATGATCACAGCGGCTGTGGCATGTTGCCAGGAATAGCCTATCTCGTAACTGTGTCAGCCAGGGTCCCTTGCTGTATGCAAGTATTGTTTCCTAAAACCAAGACAGACGGGGAGTCGCCGTTATGACCTTCACTGAACATCTCTTCTATACGAATTGATACTTTAAGCAGAATGAAAGCCATTCTTTTACAAAAAACTGTGGCACTGACCTCGTCCAAAGAGATGTATGAACTGCAAGTTGCAAGGACTTCTGCAGAGATGCATGCCCTTTTATCCACAGACAGCCCTATACATTTCTCAGAAATGTACATGTATTTAAGACCGTTTTTTCAGGACTGTTAGCAACCTTTGAAGCAGTCCTAGGCATATTTCCAAACTTCGTGCACTCTGTGTTTGGCGGCATGCCTCTCATTTTGGGTCTCGTAGCAGGAATTCTTTTTTTGTTCCTTCTGATTCGATATGGCAAGTCAAGTAACCATCGACACCCAGATTACCTTAGAGAACACTCTCCTGGCAATGAAGTGTCGTGAGCGCATGATACAGATTCTGGGCTTGGCTCGTTTAAGAGATTCGAATACCACATGGTTTCTATCATTCCGACCAATCTGGCAAGATTGCATCTTACCTGTTCTACGATGCCTGCTCTGTGGAGAAGAATGCGTGCTAGACATCTGTCTGACACTCCCATCAGTCCTACCAATGGATGTTGATACCTTGCTTGGACCGGTGACGGCTCATGCACTGTGTTGTCCCCAGCGGCTACCAATCCTGATGACGGCATTCGTTGAGATCTCACAGATGCAAACTGCAGACTGAGATACGTGGAGCTACAAGCACACAGGTACCATCTACTTCGAACATCGCTAATGCGACTGATTCTGACAGAGATGCTTCTCATCTGCTTAACGAGGTAGTACAACTTTCACCTACCGTAGTAGACGTATTCTTTACCAGCTTAGAAGATTTGATGTTTTCTCCAAACAATGCGACTAACTTTTGAAGTTAGCACACTGTGTTCTGTGAGACTCTGAATTCGACCTTCGCTTTTCCAAAACAGACTTCTAACTTTGGAACTCTATTTTTCTACTTTTTTCCATGGGATATTGTTGTGTGGTGTTTTAGGATCCGAGCAAAATTTCCTGTTTCATGCCCTTATATAGGTACAATTCACATTTCCCTAATATAGGCATAGAAATCATACCCTTATTTAGACATAACCCATGCAGTCCAAATACAGGCATGGTTACTTCCACCCGTACCAAAACGTCACAACGATTTCTTGGAAAATCGGCTTAAGCAGTCAGGGACCTCCCCTTGCTTGAATATTGATTTGTCCAAGAACTCATGTACTTTACAAAGAACTACTATTCCCTTGGGGTTCTTTACTGACGTTATTATACCCGACTTTACGTCAAACTAGGCACCTTCAAGGTATAACTATGCCTTCACTTGCCCTAGCAAGACACGGTGGTTCGGAGCAGTTCGACTATCTACTTGCCCGATGCACCTCGCTATAGCAAGTGCCGAAGGAAGCCGACCCTCCAGCTGACGCACTGATCGAGAAGCTGTCCTTTCTCTCGCTCAGAATTCAGCTCCAGTGTTTTCAAGCTCTTCTTGCGGGGTGTTGGGAAATCGAGTCCGAGACAGAGATACCAGACCTCCTTTATTCTAAACGAAGGTATGGAGCTGATTAGAACCTAAGAGAAATCTTGGATAGATTCTTGGCAAAGAAAACCAAACCTCTGATACACAATACTTCCTTCCTTCCGCGTACTAGACGTTCATTGGGGTAGGCGTATTTTAGAAGCACCAGTTGAGTATTTTAATCATTGTTATTTATGTATGTATTTTTATGGCTTAGAAACCATACAATGCTTTTACAGTATTATTTTATAATACTATTCTTGCTGTATGCACTATACTTTGCAGCCTACATTACGATTGTAGCAGTTCATTTGTTTTGCATGAGAAAGAAGACTGTTCAAAAAACCTTTTATTGAAAAAACGCCCGTCTCTCTATTTCTCTGCACCTCTGTAGAAACGAAGCATGCACGATTGACTGAGTGAAATATTTATCAATTGTTTCCACGACTCTAGAGATACATTTCTTATTCTTGGGAAACAAAGTTGTCATGTTTATGCGGTTGTCAGAACTTAATCCCTTCTTGTGAATGCGAGAAAGTTTCTAGTGACCTCTGAGCTAGCTGGTACTCACTATTAAGTTTAAAATATTCGATAGAGACCCAGTCGACCTCAGTCCTACGTCTAATCTATAGGATATATTATTCCAATGCGCAGAGCCTATTGGGAATATAGGAACTATTCTACAATATGAATGACACGCTTTGGAGACCTGCTCCATAACATCCATCTAAAAGGATCAACGGCATACCATGTTGACATAGACAAGAGTATAAACGATTTGTGCAGAAATCTATCCACGCACACAAATATAACAGGAAGTGCATAGTATCAGACCCTCTTCGGGAGTCTGTAGGGTAGACGGGGACTACTGGGGTCTACTGGGCACCAAACATGGAGGTTGATGTTGTTTTCCACACATTTCCATTTTACTATTGCTCTGCAAACTGGGCCAAATAAAGCTATTTCTGCACTTGAATTTCACGCTAGCAAGGGCGAGCAGTCACAGACTATTCAGAGAGGTAGTGTGGGGGTACTCAAGCCCAGAACTCAATAATCAACTAACAGACACAATAATATGTTGTCCACCCTAGTACTGATTATTTTGAAAAAGAAATTACTTTTTATCAAAAAGCAATACTAAATGATACACACTCCTATTTATAAATACAGGGTGATACTGGTCATCTTGATTTTCCCGTGGGGTGCGACATCCTCCCCCACCCTTGGGCTATGGTAAATCTCAACGCGATATGCTCCTATTATGTCGCTCAAAAGCTATTTATCTCATTCGCCTTGGGTGCTGCTGTCCACATCCAAGGCACATCACCCTCTCGCTTTCTTGTTATAGGGTCTAATAGGGTTTTCAATTTGAGTGCTGTGGGGAACTCCGCCCTGCTCCCGGGTGGTATGAAGGTAAGAGCGAGTCGTAGGGTAAGGTTTGAATGCTTTATTTACTCTTTTCTGGGGTAAATGCTCGGGTTTATCCATACACTGGGTAGCGTCCCAGTTACTGAGTTAACGGTTGGTAACTTAGATTGTCCGGATACTAATTAGAAACAATACCATAAACAACCAAAAAGGGTGGGGATCCGAGAATAATGTCTTTCTTAGGGAGCAGTTCAGGAGGTAGTATCTATCCAGATAGCCCCCTGCCGGTATTCTTCTGGATATTCTTGTCCCGCGTTGCTTCACGTCGGGGTGTTCTTTAACCGGCCTCCAGGAGGGCAGAAGGGAAAGGAAAACACTAAAAAAATATGTGTCAGGGTTTCTGCACAAAGATAGGAGGATAGGGGAGACGTGCCCTTCCCACACCAGTCCCTAACCGTGAGGTGCCTAAGTGAGCGGGGGGCAAAAGTGCTGTCAACGTGGTGCAGTGCTCATGCGGCTAGCCCACCACCTCTTAAGGGAAAACCCAGTCTCCCCTTTCACTTGCCTGTTGCCACGGTCCCAGGTGACCGTGGCTCGGTGAGATCCCGCCTCCTCTGATTCCCTCAGGGGGCCGGTCTCGCTCGCGTTGTCTGGATTCTCGTGGGCTCTGTCCGCCTCCTCCTCTGGGTGATTCGCGTTCTTCTCCACGTCTTCCTCTCCATTCTCGTTCTCCGCTTCCGGGTCCTGGTCCTGAGACGTCGGTTCCGGCGTATACACCTCCGTCCCTGCGTAGCTGGCCATTTGAATCCCCGGGCCGGATGGAGCTGGATCGTGGGTGCTCGCGCACCTAGGACGCCGACCCTGCTTCCGGTGTCGACCTGTCCGGCAGCCATCTTGGGTTGGGTTGGGTCGCCGAACTCCTCACACTGCCTTCGCTCCGAGAATGGACAGTCGGGCCATTCGACTGTAGGACATCTGGATAGGTAATCCACATTGGTCTGCAGAGTCCCGGGCATGTGGAACGTGCTGTAGGAAAAGGGCTGCAGGGCAAGAAACCACTGAAGAACTTTGGGGTTAATGTCTTTATGTAGGGCCATCCACGTCAAAGGCGCGTGATCAGTCAAGAGAATAAAATGTCTGCCCAGAAGGTAATACTGCCATGCCTCTACCGCCCACTTAATTGCCAAGCATTCCTTTTCTATGGTCGCATAGGCTGTCTCTCTAGGGAAGAGTTTTCGGCTTATGTATAGCACTGGGTGGAGTATCCCTTGTTCGTCTGGTTGTGATAGTATGGCCCCTACGCCTCTGTCCGAGGCGTCGGTCTGTAGTACAAAGGTCTTCTGGAAATCGGGACAGTTTAGGACCGGGTTGGTGCAAAGGGCTGTTTTCAGGGTATTAAAGCTTTGTTCCTGGGAAGAGGTCCAGGGCATAGTGTCTCTTTTTAAAGGTTTGGTGAGCAGGTCTGTTAGAGGGCTGGCCAAGGAAGAAAAATGTGGAACAAACCGCCGATAGTAGCCCCCCAAACCCAGAAAGGATTGTACCTCCTTTCTGGTAATGGGGCGTGGAATGTGGGAGATGGCCTGTATTTTGTTCACTTGGGCCGGATTTGTCCATCCCAGATATCATAGCCCAAGTAGTCTACGTGGTCGGCTCCTAGGGTGGTCTTCTTGGGATTGATGGTTAAACTCGCATCCTGTAGGGCATTGAAGATGTGATGCAGATGTAACAAGTGGGTCTCCCAATCTGGGCCAAACATCACTATGTCATCCAAATACGCCCTTGCGTATTCTCCACGGGGCCCCAGGACCACATCCATGAGACGCTGAAACGTCACTGGGGCTCCATGGAGACTGAAGGGCATTACCCTGAATTGGAAGAGACCCATGTGTGTTGTAAAGGCTGTGTTGTCTCTACTCTCCTGCTGTAATAGAATCTGCCAGTATCCTTTAGTCAGATCTATACTGGACATGACTTTTGCTTGACCTAGGGTTTCTATTAATTTGTCTACCCTAGGCATAGGGTAGGCATCAAAGTGGGACACTGCATTCAATTTTCGGAAGTCGATACAGAAGCGAATGCTTCCGTCCGGCTTCGACACTAACACGATGGGAGAGGACCAGGGACTTTTTGAAGGCTCAATAATCCCTGCCTTCAACATCATGTCAATTTCTCCTTCTATTGCGGTTCGCCTGGCTGCTGGGATACGGTAGGGTGCTTGTTTAATGGGTTGTATGTTATCAGTGGTGATGGTGTGCTCTACCAGGGTTGTTTTTCCGGGTTTACCTGATACAACTGTGGGAAATGAAGCACAGAGGGTTTCTAACTGGTTCTGTTGCCCTTCCGTGGTCTGTGAACCCCAGGTCGGGTTCTCTGTGTCCTCTTGGGTATAATGGGCCACCTCCAGGGGTTTGGTGGTAACAACCAACATGTTGTTTGACTTGGAGCAGGAGGGTATAGGCATAGGTTCTTCCCAGGCTTTCAGGAGGTTAATGTGATATATCTGCTACGCCTTACTGTGATGGGGAACGGCCACCCGATAAGTGACAGGGGTAACCTTGGCCAGTACAGAATAGGGTCCCTGCCAGGTCGCTAATAGCTTTTTCTCAGAGGAAGGCAAAAGGATAAGGACCTTGTCCCCTACAGCTAACTCTCGTAGCCGGGTTTGTCGATCATAGAGGCGTTTCTGTTGTGTTTGGACTTTTTCTAACTGGCTGTGTGCTTCTTCCCAAACCGCTGCCAAGGTATCTCTAAGATTCTCGCTGTACTGAAGTAGAGGCTTTGCTTCCTCTTCAGTTTCTACCCACTGTTCCGCAGCCATATCTAGCAAGGTACGGGGTCTCCGTCCAAACACTAGCTCGAATGACGAGAACCCCGTAGACTTCTGTTCATGGGTGCGAATGGCGTAAAGGACTAGGGGTAGTTGCCGATCTCAATCTCTGCTGGTGCTATCTATGTGTTTCCTCAATAGGGTTTTATGGTCTTATTGTACCGTTCCACCAGACCATCGTTCTGGGGATGGTACACCGATGTCCTTATCTGTTGTATCTGAAGGATGTCACAAACTTGCTTCATAAGTCGCGACATAAAGGGAGTCCCTTGGTCTCTAAGGACTTCCTTGGGGAAACCGACCCTTGAAAACAGGGTTACCATGGCTTGAGCAATAGCTTTGGAGTTCGCTGTAGTTAGGGGAAAAGCCTCGGGGTATCGCGTGGTGTAATCCACAATAACCAGAATAAAGCGATGACCCCGGGCACAGAGAATCAGAGGCCCCACCAGGTCCATCCCCACCCGACTGAAGGGGATGTCTATAATGGGCAAGGGCTGAAGGGGAGCCCTAGGCAGGGCAGGGTAGGGTATTGACAAGCTGACACCGGACACAAGCAGCACAAAACCTGGCAACCTCTTGATACATCCCTGGCCAATAGAACCTTTCCAGTAAGTAGTCTAGGGTTTTTTCTTTTCCGCAGTGGCCGCCTCCAGCTTGACTATGGGCCAGGAGTAGGACCTAGTAACGGAATGGGCCTGGTACTAGTAGCTGTTCCCTTTTCCCTCTAGCGGTCTGCATAAGGCGGTACAATAAATCCCTTTTTACCACGAAATAGGGACCTACCTTCCCTTCTTGCTCATCCTCAGCCTGTGTCCACGCGTTCTGCAGGGAGCTGTTTTCCTGCTGGTCTGCCCTGAAGCTACGGCTGTCACCCGACGGTGGTTCTGGGGAGGAAAGAACAGTCACTGACGGAGATTTATTCTGTGTGGAGAAGAGAACCCTTTCCTGCCTCTTTTCCATTCTACTCTTTATTTTTCGCTCGGGTGGTTGTTCTATGGGGATTTGTGCAAAGGGGGTGTCAGTCAACCACTCGGAGGAGGTTGTAGACCCGGTTCCAGACTGCAAGTACTCGGGAAAACGAGGGAGATCAGTCCCGAGCAGGACCCGCTCTGGTAGGCCTGGTATAACCCCTACCTTCCTTAGTTGGATTTCCTTTAGTATTTCTAGGGTTATTTCTGCCAGTGGATAAAGTCTGTGTTCTCCATGAACACAAGTCACCTGAACCTGTGTGTCAGGAATTAAAAGGGCCTTTGGGACTAGGTCAGCAGCCACCACGGTTTGCTGGCAGCCTGTGTCAAGCACTGCCTCTACTGGTTTCCCATTTACATGAATTTTTAGGTTATAAGGGCTGGTTGTGTTTCCTGTGCTGTAGATCCTCCACTTTGTATAGCCTACATCTATGGGTTCGGGGGCAGGGGCTCTGGCTGGACAGTTGCGTGCAAGATGGCCCCACTCTGCGCAGTGGAAACACTGGGGACTTTGATGTGGTAGCACTGCCGGCTGAAACCTCTAGGGGGGTTTGACTGAGGGAGGGGTAGGTCGGGGATCTAGTCGCAGGGGTGGGGGTCGGAGAGGAAGACGAACAGGAGTAGTGGTGGGGCGATGTGCAAAGGGGCGAAAATCCGGAGAGCGATGGAAGGCACAAGCCAGGTCAACCGTTAAAGTGGCTGACACGTTAGGATGTTGGCGTATCCAGCTCCAGGTGTTTCCTGGCAGGGCTTCCAGATATTGTTCCCGGACCACTTTCTCGGTTAACTCGTCTATGGACGTTGTGGTTGGTTGGAGCCAACGACACCCTAGGTCCCGCACCCGATAATAAAGAGTCCTAGGGTTGTCGCCTGTTGACCACCTTTCTTTTCGAAAACGTGTTCTATAATAGTCTGTGTCATATCCTAGCCTCTCCAGGATTGTTCTCTTTATGTCCGTATAGGGGGTACTCCCCTCAGGATTGGCGGCCTGGTAGGCTGCCTGTAGCTCTCCTGATAACAAGGGGGCGACATATTGACCCCAACGCTCGGGAGGCCAGGCGGCAGTGGTGGCCACCGTCTCAAAGTTCACAAAGAAGAAATCAGGGTCGTCCCCTGTTTGATATTTCTGTAAAACGGCACTGGGTACATTGGGATGAACTCTAGTGTTAGCTACGAGATCAGACAGTCTTAATATGGCCGTGTCTTGCACCTGTTGGTTATTGACCAGAAGAAGAGCCTGGTCCCGGAAAGCTGTGTGTAGCTCCTCTCTTTCCTTCTGGGCTTGCTTCCCTTGCTCCTCTACCAATTTATTTATTTATTTATGCAATTTCTTAAGCGCAACAAATACCCTAAGGTGTCTCGCCGCTGTTCAGATCAGGTGCGTGGACTCAGGACTTACTGGTTAAAGAGCCAAGTTTTTAATTGTCTCCGGAAGATCATGAGGGAAGGGCATGATTTTATGTGGAGGGGGAGAGTGTTCCACAGCCTAGATGCAGCGACCGTGAATCGTCTATCACCCCAGTTCACCTTTTTAGTGCGGGGAATTGGTAGCAGGTTAGCAGAGGAGGAGCGCAACGCTGTTTTGGGCGTATCGACAGAGAAGGCTTGCTTTAAAAACTCTGGACCTGTACCGTTCCTGGCCTTATAGGTGATACATAAGGCCTTAAATTTAGTACGGCTCCTGATCGGAAGCCAGTGCAGGTGCCGAATGATTGGAGAGATGGATGAGAATTTTGGGGTATGGGTTAAAATTCTGGCAGCAGAGTTCTGGACAAGTTGTAGCTTATTCAGAACTTGTGCTTGAGCGTTTAATAGTAGACCGTTACAATAGTCAACCTTGGATAAAACCAAGGTTGACATCAGGGTTTTGCCTGCGCTGGCTGGGAGAAACGGCAATCATTTCTTAATCATCCTCAGAGTGTAAAAAGATGCCGAGACTACCGCATTAGCATGGCTTACAAATGAAAGTTTATTATTAAATAGAACACGTAGGTTCCTGACTTTATTCACCGGTGTCGGGGGAAGGCTTAAGTCAGAGGGCCACCATGATGGGGACCAAGACGGGGTCAGGCTACCGAATATCATGACCTCCGTCCTGTCTGAGTTTAATTTTAAACAATTGTGGTCCATCCAAGAGGTGATGGCCATCAATCCGTCTTGGAAGTCAGCCGCAACCGCTCTTCCATTGTTATGAACAGCCAGTACTAACTGGGTATCATCAGCATAAGATGTTAAACCTATACCGTAGGATTTAATGACCCTCGCCAAGTCCGGCACATAGATGTTGAATAGCGTCGGACTTAGCGAGGATCCCTGAGGAACACCACATGGCAAGGTAAAGGTAGGGGAGATGAAATCACCCAGTTTGACTGACTGCTCACGGCCCGAAAGAAAGGAGGTTAGCAGTGATTTGGCCTTATCCTGAAAGCCGATCCTTCCAACACGGTCGATCAAGATGTTGTGATCGACCGTGTCGAAAGCAGCAGACCAGTCCAATAATATCAGGACTGCTGCACCTCCTTGATCCATGATTACTCTGACCTCGTCTGCTGCCTTTATAAGGGCAGTTTCGGTCCCATGGCCTTTCCTGAACCCGAATTGGGTATCATCAAGAAGATTGTTCTGGTCAATATAATTGGCCAACTGATGATTCATGATTTTCTCGAATATTTTTGAGGGGAAAGGAAGGCTTGCAATAGGTCGATAGTTTTTAGAATCAGAGGGCTTCAAGCTAGATTTTTTTAATAACGGTTTGATAATTGCTTTCTTCCAAACCGAAGGATAGGATCCTGAGCGAAACATGGCATTGCAGATATTAGTCAGCATGGGGGCTATCAAGTTGGTCACTGGTTTATTAATCATAGGTGGACATGGATCGAGTGGTGATCCTGATTTGATAGTTGTTATAATTTCCATTATCTGAGTAGTGGTGATTTGAGCAAATTCTGAAAAAGATGTGGAAGTGGAGGAGTGATTTGTATTATGACTCGTGGGTTCTAAAGTGGGCTTTGTAGAAAAGGTGGAAAAT
Source organism: Lissotriton vulgaris (assembly GCF_964263255.1). NCBI lineage: Eukaryota > Metazoa > Chordata > Amphibia > Caudata > Salamandridae > Lissotriton > Lissotriton vulgaris. The sequence goes on along the minus strand of NC_141687.1, from coordinate 169,175,637 downwards.
ATGTCGTTGATCTTAAGTTTGAAAAAATCTGCCAGTTCATTGCAAAGATTTTGAGATCGTTCTATTGTGGTACAGGTAGGTGCAATAGTTGCAAGTGTCGCTGCCCCTCCGCTAATTGAGTGACGATGTTCTCCATGTTGGTGGGGTACGACTGCAAGACAGCGGTCGAAATCCCACTTCTGACACCACTGTGGGGAACTCCGCCCCGCTCCCGGGTGGTATTTGATTTGATTTGATTCGGGTTTTATATAGCGCTCTATCGCTCCAAGGAGCATCTTGGCGCTAGATGTGATTTGTGTGGATCAAAGGAGGGGTAAGAGATATAATAACCCCTAGAGACGTTTCAGAGTTAGACCAGGGCTTTGCAGGTGGTGGCTGTTTGATTGTAGATCCAGGTTTTGATGGCTTTCCTGAATCTACTTTCGCATGAAATTTCCCGGATTTGAGGAGGGAGTTTGTTCCATGCTCTTGGTCCTTTGACCGTCAGAGACTTTCCCCCTCTAGTGGACAGTCGGAACTTTGGGATGATCATTAGGTTGGCCGTGGCAGATCTTAAGTGACGTCCGGGGTGGTAGCGGTTGAATTGGTTGTACAGGTAAGTTGGACCTGTTTTGTGGAATGCCCTGAAAGAAATTATCAGTAGTTTGAATAGTATTCTCTTTTGAATGGGAAGCCAGTGGAGTGTATCTAGTGCTGCCGATGCCGAGGACTTTCTCGATGTTTTTAGCACTAATCTTGCTGCAGCGTTTTGTACCATTTGCAGCTTATGTAGTAAGGCTTTGTTGGCCCCTACATATAGACCATTACAATAGTCTAGCCTGGATGTGATTAATGCCACCGCTACTGTTTTCTTGGCTGATAAGGGAAGGAAATCAAAGAATTTCCGAAGGCTCTTGATGACATTAAAACATGAGCCAGCCACTTCAATGGTCTGTTGTTTGAATGATAATGCCTCATCAAATTTGATGCCTAGGTTACGGGCACTCTTTATAGTGCTTGGCGGGGCTTCGGCATTGGGTGGCCAGCAGGTTTGGGGGGAGAACAAGTTATTTTTCCCAAAGGGTAGAATTTCGGTCTTTGCGGTGTTACATCTCAGGTGGTTTATGTTCATCCACTTAAAGGTGGCTTCCAGACAGTCCCTAAGGGAGCGTTCGGCAATTGCCGCGTCCTCATCTAGAATTAAAACTAGTTGAGTGTCATCGGCGTATGCTATTGAGCTGATAGCAAAGGAGGAGATGAGTTTCATTAATGGGACCATATACAGGTTGAACAATATAGGGCTTAAGCTAGAGCCCTGAGGTACCCCAGATTGAACTTCTCTGGCCTCAGAGTGATATGGCCCTAGGATGATGGTTTGTTTTCTTTGTCTGAGAAAGTTGGTGAACCATTTCAACACGGTGCCCCCTATGCCTGCGCTACTCAGGCGATGAAGTAGAATATCGTGGGACACCGTGTCGAACGCCGCGGATAAATCAAGTAGGATCAGGACAGCTCTTTTGCCCTGATCCAATGCGGTCCTAATTGTTTCCGTTGAGAAGATGAGGGCAGATTCAGTGGAATGGTGGGAACGAAAACCCGCTTGGTTAGGGTGAAGCAGGTTATTGTTCTCCAGGTATGCGGTGAGCTGTTTGTTTACGCATGTTTCTGTAAGTTTACATAGTGCTGGGAGAAGTGATATGGGTCGAAGGTTTGACAGTGTCGTGGGGTCTTGGATAGATTTTTTTTGGAGAGGTTTAACTACTGCGACTTTCCAGCATGTGGGGATGTCTCCTGTTCGCAGGGAAGAGTTCAGAATAGAGTTGATCATTGGGTTAACCTCGTCTTTTATGGTCTTGAGTAGTAGAGGTGGACAGGGATCAAGAGGGGAGCCTGAGTTCAGTTTTGAAATGGCTTGAGATGACTCAGTTAGGTTAATCATGGTAAAACTGTCCCATGTTGTGGTACCAGATGTATCTTTTGGAAAGATAGGATCCATTGTGTTTAATGCTAGCTGGCTGATCTGTGGAAATTCTTTGGTAAAGTTTGTGATTTTCTGTTCGAAATATTCCGCGATTTTATCGCAAAGAGCTTGAGACAGTGGAATTTCCTGTGATAATATTTTAGGTTTTCTAAAGCTGTTGACTATTTGGAATATCTCTTTTTGGTTGTTGTTGGACGATTCTATCAGGTTGGTATAGTAATTAGTTTTCGCTAGCTTGATAGAGGTATGGTAATTTCTCCTGGCGTTCTTGTAATTTAAGAGCGAGTCGTAGGGTAAGGTTTGAATGCTTTATTTACTCTTTTCTGGGGTAAATGCTCGGGTTTATCCATACACTGGGTAGCGTCCCAGTTACCGAGTTAAGGGTTGGTAACTTAGATTTTCCGGATACTAATTGGAAACAATACCATAAACAACCAAAAAGGGTGGGGATCCGAGAATAATGTCTTTCTTAGGGAGCAGTTCAGGAGGTAGTATCTATCCGGATAGCCCCCCCGCCGGTATTCTTCTGGATATTCTTGTCCCGCGTTGCTTAACGTCTGGGTGTTCTTTAACCGGCCTCCAGGAGGGCAGAAGGGAAAGGAAAACACAAAAAAAATATGTGTCAGGCTTTCTGCACAAAGATAGGAGGATAGGGGAGACGTGCCCTTCCCACACCAGTCCCTAACTGTGAGGTGCCTAAGTGAGGGGGGGGGGGGGCAAAAGTGCTGTCAACGTGGTGCAGTGCTCAGGCGGCTTGCCCACCACCTCTTAAGGGAAAACCCAGTCTCCCCCGTCACTTGCCTGTTGCCACGGTCCCAGGTGACCGTGGTTTGGTGAGATCCAGCCTCCTCTGATTCCCTCAGGGGGCCGGTCTCGCTCGCGTTGTCTGGATTCTCGTGGGCTCTGTCCGCCTCCTCCTCTGGGTGATTCGCGGTCTTCTCCAGGTCTTCCTCTCCATTCTCGTTCTCCGCTTCCGGGTCCTGGTCCTGAGACGTCGGCTCCGGCCCCTACACCTCCGTCCCTGCGTAGCCGGTCATTTGAATCCCCGGGCCGGATGGAGTCGTGATCGTGGGTGCTCGCGCACCTAGAACTCCGACCTTGCTTCTGGTGTCGACCTGTCCGGCGGCCATCTTGGGTTGGGTCGGGTCGCAGAACTCCTCACAAGTGCTCTTTGTGATTGTTTTCTGATTGGCAAGATATGAGCTTATGGTGTGGTCTTTATGCTGTTGAGTGTCACAGGGGCTTGAGCCAGTACATTCTATACCAATACTTTCAACATCTCTTTGCCTGAGGTGCACGTCGTCCTTTCCCATGCAGCCGCTGACCTCACTTCCAGGGTGGGTTTTCTATGCTGATGGTTGTATTAGAGTAGGGTCTGCTTCCTATGGTTACCCCCACTTTTTTGCTGTGTTTTACTGGTTTTTCGATTTTAGTCTGACTGTGGCCCTGCTAATCAGGACCACAGCCTAGCTGTTCTCTCTCTAAATTGATACCATGTACTTTAGGTACATCCCAGATTGGTTACTGGGTTACCCTTGTGAGCCCCTGTATATGGTACCTTAGCTACCCAGGGCATAGGTTCAAGTTCAAGTTCTGAAATTTGTATAGCGCACTACTCACCCAGAGGGTCTCAAGGCGCTTGAGGGATGGTGGGTGCGTTATTTATCGAATAGCCAGGTTTTTAGCTGCTTTCTGAAGGAGGGGTGGTTCTGGGTAAGGCGGAGGTGGGTGGGGAGGGAGTTCCAGGTTTTGGCCGCTAAGTAGGAGAAGGATCTTCCTCCTATGGTGGCTCTGTGGATGCGCGGAATTGCAGCGAGGGCTTGATTGGATGATCGTAGTTGGCGGGTGGGTTTGTAGAAGGATAGTCGTGTGTTGAGGCATTCGGGTCCTAGGTCGTATAGGGCTTTGTGTGCGTGGGTGAGGAGACGGAACGTTATTCTCTTATTAACGGGGAGCCAGTGGAGTTCCTTCAGGTGACCGGAAATGTGAGCTTGACGGGGGATGTCCAGTATGAGTCTGGCTGAGGCGTTTTGGATGCGTTGGAGTTTATTCTGTAATTTGGCTGTGGTTCCGGCGTAAAGGGTATTTCCATAGATCAATCGGCTGGTGACTAGTGCGTGGGTGACTGTCTTTCTTGTTTCGGTGGGGATCCAACTGAAGATTTTTTTGAGCATGCGAAGGATGTTGAAGCATGACGATGAGACGGCATTGACTTGTCTGGTCATTGAGAGGGAGGAGTCTAGGATGAAGCCCAGGTTACGTGCGTGATCTGTAGGTATGGGTGTGTTGCCCAAGGCCGGTGGCCACCAAGAGTCGTCCCAGGCAGAGGGGGATGATCCTAAGATGAGGACTTCCGTTTTGTCTGAGTTTAGTTTTAATCGGCTGTTCTTCATCCATTCGGCTACATCTTTCATTCCTTCGTGTAGATTGGTTTTGGTGGTGTTTGGGTCTTTGGTGAGGGAGAGGATCAGCTGGGTGTCGTCTGCGTAGGAGATGATGTTGAGGTTGTGTTGCCGTGCGATGGATGCGAGGGGACTCATGTATACATTGAAGAGGGTGGGACTGAGGGAAGATCCTTGTGGTACGCCGCAGATGACTTCGGTGGCCTCTGATTTGAATGGAGGGAGGCGGACTCTCTGGGTTCTTCCGGCGAGGAATGAGATGATCCAGTCCAGAGCTTTTCCTTGTATTCCGATGTTGCTGAGGCGTTGTATGAGGGTGCTATGGCAGACTGTGTCGAAGGCAGCGGAGAGGTCAAGTAGGATGAGGGCAACTGTTTCCCCGTTGTCCAGTAGCGTTTGGATGTCGTCTGTAGCTGCGATGAGGGCAGTTTTGGTGCTGTGTTTAGCTCGGAAGCCTGACTGTGAGGGGTCGAGGGAGTAGTTGGATTCGAGGAAGCGGCGAGCTGACTGTTGACGGCTTTCTCAATGACTTTGGCGGGGAATGGGAGGAGTGAAATGGGGAGGTAGTTCTTAAGTTCAGAGGGGTCTGCTGTGGGTTTCTTCAGAAGGGAGCTGAGTTCGGCATGTTTCCAGCTTTCCGGGAAGGTAACGGACTTGAAGGAGCAGTTGATGACATTGCGGAGATGGGGTGCAATGATGGAGTCTGCTTTGTTGAAGATGTGGTGGGGACATGGGTCGGTTGGAGAGCCTGAGTGGATGGAGTTCATCAGGCTGATGGTGTCTTCAGTGGTTATTGGGTTCCAGGTGCAAAGGTTGTGAGAGTGCTGTTTTGGTTCGGATGTGGGTGGAGTGGGCTGTTCTTCGGACTGGTTTTCAAAGCTGTTATGTATGTCGGCGATTTTGTTGTGGAAGAAAGAGGATAGAGAGTCGCAGAGGTCTTGAGAGGGAGTAATGTCGTTGGTGCTGGCGGTGGGGTTGGTAAATTCTTTGACGATGTTGAAAAGATCCTTGCTGTTGTGGGCGTTGTTGTCGAGTCGATCCTTGAGAGCTGATTTCTTGGTGGATCGGATCAATTGGTGGTGTTTGCGGGTGGCGTCCTTGAAGGTGGTTAGGTTGTCAGTGGTTGGGTTTTTTCTCCAGGTTTTCTCGAGGGTGCGACACAACTTCTTTGATTTTCTGAGGTCATCGTTGAACCAGGGGGCCTTTTTGTTACCTTGTTTGATCTGGTGGATTTTCAAGGGTGCTAGTTCGTCAGCGCAGAGGGTGATCCATTGTGTGAGTTTGTTGGCAGCTTGGTTTGGTTCTGATGAAATGGCGGGAGGGTTTTGATTAAGCGATGTGGTGAGTTGATCGGTGGTGATTTTATTCCAGTTTCTTCGAGGGATAGGTTGTGGGGGGTTGTGAGTCGGGGTCTTCTTGTAGCTGAAGTGGACGCAGCTGTGGTCCGTCCAATGAAGAGCTGAGTGAGGTGTGATCGAAGGAGATGTGTTTGCTGGAGGTGAAGATAGGGTCGAGCGTGTGATGGGCTAAGTGGGTGGGGGTGTCGACAAGTTGTTTGAGTCCGAGATTGGCCAGGTTGTCAAGAAGGGTGGTGGTGTTGCTGTCATTTTTCTTTTCCAGGTGGAAGTTGAGGTCTCCCAGTAGGATGTAGTTCTCGGAGTTGAGGGCATGTGGGCTGATGAAGTCAGTGATATCTTCGTTGAATTGTGTGCGGGTTCCTGGTGGTCTGTAGATGAGAGTGCCTCTAAGTGTGGTCTTGGGGTCGGTGTGGATCTGGAAGTGAAGGTGTTCAGCGGTTGCGAGGTTGTCGTCGGAGCTGGTCGTAATTCGGATGGTGTTCTTATGGACGATGGCGATGCCTCCTCCTGGTTGGACGGTGCGGTCTTTTCGGATGATCTTGTAATTGTCCGGGATGGCTATGGCGATGTCGGGTGCTGATGAGGCGTTCATCCATGTTTCAGTAAGGAAGGCGACGTCCGGTGATGTAGTGTCGAGTAGATCCCAGAGTTCAGTGGCGTGTCTGTGCACCGAGCGGGTGTTCAGCAGGATGCACTTCAGGTGGTTAGAGTCGGTGCTGTGTTTGGGGGAAGTGGAATTGGTGTGGGTTCTGATGCATGAGAACTTGCAGGAGTGGCAGGTGAACGGTCCATGGGTGTATCCTGGGGTGGCTATGCAGCATTGTGGTATGCGTCCGGGGTTGAGGGTCAGGAGGGAAGCGGCGTTGTACGTTATGCGGGAGGAGGGTGTATTGCGAGGACCATGGGGTCTGGCGCTGGGAGCGGTCCAGGCGCGGACGGGCGTAGACGGGCTTACCTTTGGCGCACCTTCGGCGCGCATGGGGCGCATCCGCTGCACGTGAACGCTGCGCGCAAAGGCGTCTGTCATATATGGGTAGTGGGAGGGGAGGGGCGAGGGAGGGTCAGCTGGGAGGCGGGAGCGGGGCGGAGACCCAGGCAGGGAGTCACACAACAACAACAACAAAAACAAAATGGCAGGCAGCCTAAAGACGAGATACTAAGCCAATGCGAAGCAAATGGTAGTGGCTCCGGTACAGACAGGCACCCCTTTAAATTAACCAGCAGGCAAATGCAACGTTATTAACAGCGCACTCTGACAATCTAGCGCTACGAAGTCTCAATGGATACAAGGATAAAGCAGTCAAGGCAGTCTAGCGCTACGATGTCCAAATGAATTAAAATGCAAAACAATTAAGGCAGTCTAGCGCGCTCCTATGTCTAGCAATACAGATGAGTAGGTTAATTTCGCAATATCCGCAGCGAAGCGCTACGATACCAGGCTGCAAGGCAGGCAGGGCGGGGGGCAGCGTGGGGAGCGACCTCGTCTACCAGGGGTGGCACAATACATGCTTCCGCCTACCAGGGGCGGAAGCATGTATTGTGCCACCCCTGGTTAGCCTTCCAAACTGACACCACAGATCTGCAATTGCAGCCTGGGTAAGGTGGTGTTATCACCCCTTACTTAGATATAGTGTGTGTATATATATATATATATATATATATATATATATATATATATATATATATATATATATATATATATATATATATATATATATATATAGGGATTGAATGCAGATGAGGCACTGAGTGTGCACTTTATAGCAAGTATAACTCGAATAATGTAAATAGACTTCTGAGCAATCCCGAACCCACTCTTTCGTATGAGGAAGTAAAACTTAGTATCACTATATCACTATTACTTTCGGCATAGGCTGCAAGTAACGCACTTGAACAAAAACATGATCAAAATGATTTTATTGGTGGCTTCATAATGGTAAGGCCGGTGCAATCATTGCTTTCATGCAAAGATACCTAGTAGAATAACTGTACATTAGGTAAACCAATCTTATTAGGTATAATACTGCAAATTGGATAGTCACTTAATTGCCCACATGGGCTATATTACAAAACAATCCACAACAAGCAGAATCTTTAAATTATTAGAAAAAGTGGTTAAACGGGCACTAGACCCTTAAGCCAGTTCCCAACTCCAGCACAAGACACTGAGAGTATCGCAGTAACAACTGTACAAACCTAATGTTTTAAGAGGCATCCATGTACAGAACCAAATAAGAGTATAAGTATATACATACATGAACAAGTTTTTAGCAATGATGATGCACACATCGCGCTGAGCCATCTCGAACTTAAAGGTGGCAGCTACACATGTTCACAAACACTGAATTCGGCAAATCAAATTCAAAACACTGTGACAATGTAATTAACAATTGTTGTAAATGTGTATCTTATGTCAACTTTGCTTTATAATTATTTAGCATTCAATGAATATAATATGTACAGCGCGTTTACATAAACTAAGAAAATGTTGTAACTTTTCCGTGGCCATGAAGCAATGGTTGCTATGACAACAATGAAGCCGCCTCAGAGACCAATGAGCGCTTGGTATGTTTAAAATGCATTCACTTACTAAAATTCTCTGTTGTGAGCAAGACTCCATCCGTCGAAACGCGTCAAACTTTAAACTTTGCACTTGGTGAAATAAACTTGTTTCTGAAACAAGACCCCACGGAGTCAGCGCCTGTTTACGATGTGTAGAAAACAGGATTGGTGAAAAAAAAAAAATATATATATATATATATATATATATATATATATATATATATATATATATATATATACCTATATATACCTATAAGTCACTCCTATGGCAGGCCTTAACAATCCTGAAGGCAGAGTGCTTGGTTTTGTGTGAAAGGGTGCCCTAGTATGAGTTGAGCCCCTCTGCAGCTTTCGGAACCATCTCCTTATAGCTGTTCTATGATATAGCCATAACATATACTCTTAAGTGCATTATAATCCTCGTGGTTAATGCTAACTTTGGTTTGGCTTTATCAAAACATGTCGTGAAAGGTGTCAAACACTTTGGAATACTACTCCCGCCACCAGTTCTGGCGGCGGGGGTAGCATTCCACCCTTCTAGAGGGAGAAGACATGTACACACTGGTAAACCCGTTTAAGGTTAAACAGAGCCCCATCATCACAAAATGGATGCTGCTGCCACAGACACGAGTCTGCCCTCCTGCTGCTGTACGAAACTCCGGCAGGGGAGGCCTGGACAATAGGTTTCCTGTCCAGGGAGGTGCTAGCACCTCCCCGGACAGGCTTTAGTGTATTGGGGCAGGGTGGGTTGCATTCAGTGAATGCTTTTCAGACACTGCCTAGGACTTAAGATTACCCTGGACGAATCTCTGCAACATATATCTTGGACCTTCGACATTCCATATCGACTGGAAGATGGAAGAAATCTCCCTTGTGGTCAAGGAGTGACCACCCTGTTCAAACAGGCACCAACAGCATCTTTGCCGGTCTGCATTTTCGAGGCTCCCGCCGGATCCTGAAGAATTTGCGAAACAGGACACGGACTTCCAAACATCTCTGAGGCTGACCCGAGATCCCAGCAAAGCTGAGATGCATAGCTGACACGAGAGACGTGGGATCGAAACTTCTGGACATCCTGCATTTTTTGTACTGCACCTACTTCCCGAAATATCCCGAAGTTGTGCATTGGGGCATTTGAAGCCCCTGCCCGAGCACCTTTTGCACCGAAGCTTAGAGGCCTACACTCCACGAGTGTTCCGTGGACCCGCTTTGTGCATTTCAGCTCGACTCTCCTTTGCGGTTCCTAGTCCGTTGGCTAGTGAGCCCCTACGAAGGCCAATCTTTGATTTCTTAAGCTTTCCTGTTTGCTCCAGACGTGCTCTGACTCCCCTCCAAAGGAGGAGTCCTCCAGATCTTGCTGGTCTGAACCGAAGCCAATCTTGTCATCTTGCATGGGTTGCTGTTGCCAAGGCTTGCTGGGTCCAATCCTGATTCCGACGCTGCAGCACTCAACATCCTTTGTGGGACAGCTCGAATCCAGCTCCTGGTCATCGCCGACACCCCCTGGTCCTCGTGGCTGAAGAGTCAAGCTTCACCGCTTTCACCTGAAATCACCCGACATTGGCTGGCATTTTCTCCTCGCTATCCTGGTCACTGGCTAGTGACCCAGACTCTGTCCCCTCTGCTTTCAGGTTCTTCACATCTCCGATCCACCCTTGGATCCACCCGGACACTTTTTCTCTAGTCACCTGCAGCATTTCTTCGGAGCTCTCCATTGGAATCGACGACGAAACCCAACACCAAAAGACACCTGTGCACCCGGCTTCCCTGGGTGAGGTAACATGAGTACTCCGGTGCTCCCTTGGGTCTTGACTCTCGAAGTGTCCTAGTCTTAAAGGGTTCCATCGTAGTTCACCTCTAGGTGCCCTTATTCTTTAAAATTGTAACTTGTTCGTTCTCCATAGAAAGTCAATAGTGATCCGCGGCTGTGTTTAGACACTGCATGCGTCCCCCATGGGCCTCCTGCATCCTAACCGTGGGTGGTTCCAGGTAGCCCCAGCAGTTCTACAGGCCCTAGGCCTGCTTTCTATCCCTCACGTGATTCTTATATCACTATTTTAGTATATGTTTGTGAGGCCCCTAGGGCAAAACATATACTGTGCAACTTATCGTATGCTAATTAAGTTTCTTGTATTGTACTTTTACCTCTGACCTCAGTAAGAGTGTAGAGGAGTTGTGTTTAGATTAAATACATATATATTTGATATATACCTTGTGTGGTGTGCTTTCATTTGATCATTCAAGAGACGATAACTGGTAAAACAACTTGCTTAACTCGCCTCTAAGTCTTAGCCTGAAGGCTGCTCTCCAGAGCTACCTCTAGGATAGCTTTCTATAAGGTTGACTTTACAACCTACCATCAATAAGGGTCGTTTGGACTGATGCAAGGTGCCCACTAGAATAGTGGACATCACATACCAGGCCAACTTCTCACAATGGTCATAGGAGTAATACAGAGAAACCTTTATCCTCGGTCTTTGGGGAAGGGCAGGGTTACCTGGCTTAGGAGGCAGACATATATTGGAGTGCAGTATCTATATTAAAATGTCGACTGCTTAAAATGTTGATTTTATATTTTCCATTAAGATTGAAGTCCCTTTTTAGGACTCGGCTAGCGTAGGCTGCGCACATGCGCAGTCTCGCTGGCGAGAATTAATGATTCTGAGTAGCGAGGGTTAACCCCGCCCCTCTTCTCCATTGGCTGGCCTCCTGAACGGCGGCCAGCCATTGGAGAAGAGGTCTCAGTGACGTCATTCTCTCGCTGCAAGGCCCGTCCATTTCGGATTGGGGGGCGTGTTTTTTCAGTTTGTTCTACCCTCTTCTCCATTGGCTGGAATGTAAACAACAAGTCAAAAACACGCCCGTTGTTTACATTCCAGCCAATGGAGAAGAGGGGAGAAAGAAAAACACGCCCCAGTCTGAAAAGGACGGGCCTTACAGTCTCCTGCTGCCCGTCTCGTTTGTTTAGTGGATACAAGTTCACGATGAATGATGTACTGCGCTTAGGGGTTGGCGGATGAAATTTTTTTTGCCAGTTGCTACAACCCTGTGTGCAAAGCAAACTAACCAGACATGATGCCCGCCCGCCCGCCCGCTCTTCACAGTGCAAGCATGTCGAGCGGTAAAAGTTACTTTCGGTCAAAGTCAGGGCAACACATACTTTAATAATTTGTGTTATTTTAATACAATGTAAAATCATTTATTATAGAATTATTTTAACCCCAGAAATTTTTATCTTTTGTATGCAATGGTTTTAATTAATCAAGCATAATAAAATAAACAAACAAACAAACATACTGTACGCGCGCAGAGAATAGACTGCTGTGTGCCAGGGACGGGCGTGAGGTTGAGGAATCTGGACCACCAGCCCTGAGACAGCTGCCAAGGCGAGTTACTCCGCACAGGAAATATTCCTCTACATCAGCAGCGGCTGTGCCGCGTGCTTTCCGAGTTTTGTATCTTTACTTCATTTCTTAGCCCCAGGCAAAAGGCATAGCTAGGGGCAAAAAGCAACCCGTACGATCCCTGGGCAAGCCCGGGCCACGGCACTGTCAATCCCCCCCTGCCCCCCCACACCCTGCCACCGCTGTCTGTGAAGTGGGGCACAGGGGTAGGACAGGGGATCGGGCGGACCTCGGGTACCTGCCAGTCCGGGATATGGCGCTTAAAGCACAGGTATGTTGTGCTCGCACAGCCACTGCTTTACCATTGCAAACATCACCAGGAACGTGGCTGGGGAGCAGGAGGAGCTTGCCTTGCCCTTCCGGCTGAGGACAAATTAAGAATCTCTTACTACCGCGCATGACAAGCCGTGACAGGGCAGCAGCCCCGTAAGATTAGACTAACGACCGGAGGTTCTTCCCGTGGCTCATGTTATTTCCTTCCTGTTGTGTCCTCAGAGCAGCAGGCGATAGGCAACTGAATTACTATTGCAACGCCTCACATTTTTTGCCCAACCCTTAGTGTTAGCCGCATACCCTAAAATTGGACTTTGCGAATTAGCCTCTCCGCCTGTTTTGGAAGTCACACTTTTCCAAAATATTCTGCCTAGATGTAGAATTTGTCCATAGCGAGTGCGTGCGATTGGTGTCTCTCTGCCTTGTGTGCCTTGTCTCTCTCTCACGTACATCTCTCTCCCCTCCCCCCAGTTCTCATTCTCCTTAAGGGCCCGCCCCCTCAACGGTGACTCACCCAGCAGGCATCCAGCTAATGAAACTGATGGAGTTTAAAGGGCTCCTCCTAGACAGTAGCTGACACCAGAACTCTATCCGTAGACCAGGCAGACTCTGGTATACTTACCCGAAACGCCTATATCAATCAATTCTTTTAAACCTTTGAGCACCAGGAACATAATAAGTCACAGAAGGATTACCCTGGTTGGAACCCTCTTCAATTATCATACAAGAGTGTTTCCAATCTTCCCCTTTGTGATAGGCCTCAGCATTACTACACTACAGTCTTGTAAATCAGCAACGCTAGGATTTACAGAACATAAAGAACTATACAAATTTAATCGTTTTTAACCTGAAGTATTGATGAATTTATAAATAGTCAAGAAGTACCAGCCCCATCATATATAGATCGCTGGTTCATATCAACACAGGAATTCACAGACTTCCAAAGGAAAATGTTTCATTCATTATTGCAGTGCTTTTTGCAATGTACCCAATTTGTATATGTAATGCCAAGGATTGTTTGTGCTCTAGTGCATGTGCGTGTCGAATGATATGAAATTAGTATTAGATAAACACAAACAATGTTCTGACGATGCTTTGGTTAATTAAGTTCTCTACTACTCACTCATTACTACTCACTATAATACTCTATTATAACCATCTACTACTCGACTACACTTTCCTAACAACTACTCACTCTACTACTACTGTAAGCTACTCACACTTTACTCAATCTCTACTACTCCCTAATACTATCAATTCACACTCTAGTACTCACTCTACTAATCACACACTAATACACCCTCTAACTACTCTCTACTACCAACTCACTCAATTACACTATCCACTATCTTATACTCACTCTACTACACTCTAATACTCTAAAGTACTAACAAACTACTGCTCTCTAATATCTACTCTATTTTAAGTCATTCGCAACTCATTCTACTAAATATATCAACTACTCAATATACTATCTACAACTCATTAAAGTACATCTATTTCTATATAGTACTTTTCATTACTCACTACTACTCTCTCTCTACTACTCACGTCATACACTCTCTATACACACTATCTACTACTCACTCTATACTACACTCTACTAATATATTTTACTCACTATCTACTACTGCCTACAACTTACTCCTACTATACTCTATACAAGTATACTTTCTATTAATCAACTAGTCACTCTCTACTAACTACTAATAACTGCTCATACTCTCTACTACTCTCTAATGCTCACCTATTGCCATTGTAAATAAAATGACAATGCCATTTATTTATCTGTTTTGAAAACAAAAACATAAACAAGAAAATGTCATTTACAATGCCAATAGCTCCAACTTTAACAAAGACGAAACCATTGCATTGTAAATCAAATGTATTAGTATATACATACATACATGCATATTGAAACGCGTCGGCAAAAGATAACACTAATGGTGAAGTAAGAGGCAGATTGCATTTTCAGACCCGAGTGGGAGAGCGCTGTCGTGTGCCCTCTCGTAGCTCTGTTGGAATCAAAATTTACATGCGGCGGCCCGGCCGCGGAGAGGAGCACCATCGCTAGCTGTGGGAAAATGCAATCACCTGGCTAGCTGAGGCTGAGGAGTGAAACTATTCAACACCGTATGCACAGCGTTCTATATGCTTAATTGTCTGCCGGTAAGCTCCACCACCTACTACAGGATTTAAATGCGCAATGGAAGAAAAATAGACATTTGGAACCCGCATTAAAAACTTCAGGTCCCATCAGGCATCAAGAGACATTGTATATAAGACACGCCTAAGAAGGGGCTTAAACTAACCAATAAAGATGTCATTTTGAATTAATGGGAGGTCCGAATGCATTTCTTAAGCAGCCCAGGAAGAAGAGGCTATCGGCCTTGAAACGCGTCGGCAAAAGATAACACTAATGGTGAAGTAAGAGGCAGACTGCATTTTCAGACCCGAGTGGGAGAGGGCTGTTGTGTGCCCTCTCGTAGCTCTGTTGGAATCAAAATTTACATGCGGCGGCCCGGCCGCGGAGAGGAGCACCATCGCTAGCTGTGTGAAAATGCAATCACCTGGCTAGCTGAGGCTGAGGAGTGAAACTATTCAACACCGTATGCACAGCGTTCTATATGCTTAATTGTCTGCCGGTAAGCTCCACCACCTACTACAGGATTTAAATGCGCAATGGAAGAAAAATAGACATTTGGAACCCGCATTAAAAACTTCAGGTCCCATCAGGCATCAAGAGACATTGTATATAAGACACGCCTAAGAAGGGGCTTAAACTAACCAATAAAGATGTCATTTTGAATTAATGGGAGGTCCGAATGCATTTCTTAAGCAGCCCAGGAAGAAGAGGCTATCGGCCTTGAAACGCGTCGGCAAAAGATAACACTAATGGTGAAGTAAGAGGCAGACTGCATTTTCAGACCCGAGTGGGAGAGCGCTGTCGTGTGCCCTCTCGTAGCTCTGTTGGAATCAACATGCATATATATGCATCACTCTACAAAGATATTACTAAGTATGCACATGTATATGCATATATATATCCCTAAAAATATGCTGCATATATATATATGTACATGTATATAAATACATATTTATCAATATTATCTCCATACTTTATAAAAAAAACTACTCAATGCACTCCACTACTCATTCTATTTATTTATTTATTTATTTATTTCTGATTTTGTAAAGCGCCTGGTTACACTGTCAGTGTGTCCCCGCGCTGTTAGAAGAGTCAGTTGCTCCGACAGTCAGAAACAGGACGGGCTAATCTTTAGGAAAGAGGAATGTTTTCAGTTTCCTGCGAAAGATGAGCTCCGATGATTCCACTCTTAAGCTCGGGGGGAGAGAATTCCATTTGTGTGCCACCAGAATACGGAAGGATCTGCCTCCCATTCTGGCCTTCTTGTGTCTGGGGACAACAAGAAGTCCTGCTCCTAATGAGCGGAGTTGACGGGTGGGCGTATAGGGGCATAGCAGGTTGTGAAGGAAGGCCGGACCCTTGCCATGTACGATCCTGTGGCCAATACACAGGGCCTTAAAGTCGATCCTTTCGTTAATCGGGAGCCAGTGCAATGTTTGTAGGGATTTTTTAGAGGAGGCTCTTCTGGGTAGCCGGAGTACCAGGCGAGCTGCAGCGTTCTGGATTGTCTGCAGTCGCCGCCGACTGGAGACGTTGGCACCTAGATACAAGGCATTTCCATAGTCCAGTCTTGACGTGACAAGAGCATGGACCAGGGTCTTCCTTGAGGATTCTGGGAGCAGGTCGATGGTTTTACGGAGTTTCCGTAGAATCGAAAAGCAAGCACCAGCTACTCGTCTGGTGTGGTAGTCGTAGCCAAGCTTAGAATCCACCCATACTCCAAGATTTTTCACCTGATCGCTGGGGGTAGGGAGTGGCCCCAAGGTCTGCGGCCACCAGGCAGATGTCCAAACTGAGGGGGGTTTTCCCACAACTAGCACCTCAGTCTTGTCACCGTTGAGACGGAGGCAGTTCATCGCCATCCATTCAGCCATCTCCTGGAGGCATGCTGAGAAGTTTGCGGCGGCTAGTTCAGAGGGTTGGGTCAGAGCGATCACCAGCTGGGTGTCGTCTGCGTATGTTACTACTTCCACCCCATAGCGTTCCGCAGTAATGGCCACGGGGGTGACATATAAATTAAAAAGTGTTGGACTGAGGCTTGATCCCTGCGGCACTCCTTGACCAAGGTCAAAGGTGTCGGATCGTGCTCCTCCTTGCTGCACCAAGAAGCTGCGGTTGGTAAGAAAAGATTCCAGCCATAGCCAGGCCATGCCTGTCACTCCTCCTTTCTTCAGACACTGTAGCAACGTATGATGTGCCACAGTGTCGAAGGCTGCGCTGAGGTCTAGGAGCACCAGTGCCGCCACATGCCCTGCGTCCACGTGCTTCCTCAGTGCCTCAGTCGAAAAGAGGAGGGCTGACTCTGTGGAATGGCGGGCTCGGAAGCCCGATTGGTTAGTATGCAGGAGGCCTCTGGACTCTATGTGTGCTGAGAGTTGTTGATTAACTAGTTTTTCTGCTAGTTTAGAAAAGAAGGGCAGCAGCGAAATGGGGCGCAGGTTACTAAGCTGGGACGCACTGATGTGGGGTTTTTTCTTAAGAGGTAGCACGACTGCCTTTTTCCATCCGTGGGGGACCTTGCCAGTGTTAAAAGAAGTAGATAATATGTGGCCAACATAAGGTGCTAGACGACTCATGGCGCTGGCCAGGAATTTGGCAGGGGCAGGATCGTGAGGGGAGCCTGATTTAATTCCTTTAGCCATGGCTATCAGGAGGTCCTCCGTCGGAACCTGGAATACTGTGAGGCAGTCTTCGATCTTTGCCTCCCAAATCGCTTCTTCCTGAGGAGGAAGACGGTTGGAGCCAGTTCTGGCATCTTCAGGGAAACTGGTATAGATGTCGCGTACTTTTTTGTAAAAAAATTCCGCGATGGCATTGCAAGATTGAGCTGAAGTCTCAGCCTGCTCTGAAGAGGGGGGAGGTGTAGTGATCTCTTTATAGATCCTAAAGAGTTCCTTGGATGAGCAGTTAGCGTTTTCTATTTGGTCAGCGTAGAAGGTCGCTTTGGTTTTCCTGATTAGGAGATGGTAATCTTTTAGGCTAGCTTTATACACAACTCTTGCCTCTAGTGAATAGTTCTTTCTCCAGGCGCGTTCGAGCCTCTTACAAGCTGCCTTGGTTTCTCTAAGAGCTGTGCTGAACCAAGGTGCAGTTTTAGTTTGTCGCTCCGGACCCTTATTGGCCCAAGGGGCAGTGATGTCCAGGGCTTTAGTGATGTTTCCGTCCAGGGCTGTGCAAGCCCTGTCAACATCTACTCCTAGGTCTATGGGAGAGCCGTTTAAAAGGAAGTGATGTTCAAAAGAGTCCATGGAAAAACGTGACCATTTCCTCTGTTGTTTGTTGTCACTATTGTGAATTTTTTTATGTTGAATCTGGATTAGGAAATGAAAGGGGACAAGGAAGTGGTCGGTCCACAGCAGGGGAATGGGAAGGTCCTGCTTCAGATCCTCCATATTGTTGAAGATGGGGTCAAGTAGGTGCCCCTGCCGATGAGTGGGGAGGAGGGAAGCTGTTCCTAGTTGCAGGGTTTGCAGCTCTTGGCACAGTTCTTGAGCAGCTGAATTATTGAGGTCTTCGAAGTGGAGGTTAAGATCCCCAAGTACTAGGAACCTCCTGTATCTCATAGCCAATGGGGTAACGTTCTGGATGAGACTATCCGCAAAGTTTCTGCTACCTCCCGGGGGTCTGTAGATTAGTAGGCCTTTAATTACCGTATTTTTGTCTATATCGATAGAGAATGACCCAGTTTCGCTATCTGATATATTTGCAGGTTCGAGGGAGCAAGTCATATTCACTCTATGGATAATGGCGATGCCACCACCCCTTCCCTTAGGTCTGTCCTGTCTACAAATTGCGTATCCCGGGGGCAGGGCCTCTCTGACTTCAGGGTCTGAGTCTTCGTCCAGCCAAGTTTCCGTGAGGCACAGTATGTCCCATTTGTTGTCTGTAATCAGGTCGTATACCTCTAGTTTGTGTTTTTTGAGGGAACGACAGTTGAGCAGTGCACCAGTGATTTTCCTACTATGCTCTGGTTGGGCGTTATCATTGGGCGTACTTGTTTTAGGATGCTTTTTAAACATGAAACCACAGTGTTTGCAGGGATACGTCGGTCTACTTATGCTAAGATCAATGCTGTGCTCACATACCTTTAAGTATTTGTTACGAAGGCTGAGGAGCTCCTCTTTGTCGTATCGGATGTCTGGAAGGAGCGGACCAAGGGGTCTAATACTCACTCTACCACTAAAAGTCTGATACTCACTCTTTAATACTCACTTTTTCACTCTTTATTAATAACTACTACTCACTTGCTACTACACAATATCTAATACTATCACTACTCACTCCAATACTCACTTTACTATTATACTACTTATTCAACAACACTATAACACACACTACTATCTACTACTCTACTAATAACACTAATATGCAACACACTCTTTACTACTCTAATACTAAACTACTCACTTTCTACAACTCTATCCAAAAAACACACTACTCTCTACTACTCACTATAATACTCTCTATTATAACTATCTAATACTCTGCTACACTTTACTAACAACTACTCACTGTACTATTACTATAGCTACTCACACTTTACTCAATCTCTACTACTCTGTAATACTCTCAATTCACACTAGGAATCACTCAACTAATCACACTCTAATACACCCTCTAACTACTCTCTGTTTCCTACTAGTCACACTCCTCACAACTCACTCAATTACACTATCCATTTGTGAGACGGCCTCCCGACCAACCCGACCGGTACTCCGCCCTTCCCCACACTTATCTCCTTCGCCACCCCCAGGACTGTATCCCCGGCCTCAGTGTACCACCATAAGGACTCGACCTGAGACGCCAGCAAAACGCCAGAGAATCACCCCCTTCTTTTCCCCACAGGGACCAACCAGAACATCGGGTCAGACAGCCTCAAATATCGCGGACTCCGGAAGCTCCGCCCCTATGGCAGCGACAGCACCGGATAAAAGGGAGAACCCGGAAGTGCAAGTCGTCGGAGATTTGTGGCAGGAACCTCGGACTGGTGGACGCGAAGGAGAAGAGAGAGGAGACGAAGAGCAGACGGCTGAAGCAGACGTGTGGACCGAAGAGTGGTGGAGTCCACAGGAGGTGGCTGTAGAGCGGCCGTAACTCAACGGGAGAGTTACGGCGGACCGCGTGAGTGCCTTTAACCTCACTAATTCTACTCACTAGGAGTCCCCTGTATAGCCCTTGTATAAATCCCCCTTCTCTTTAGAATCACGTCCCCTGCACTGTATTATAATTGTATAGCACTGCACTGTTTGACCCGCCCCCCTCTTCACGTCCCGACCGAGCACCCTTTCTTCCTCCCGCCCCGTACTCCTTCCTCCCGGTCCCTTTCTTTCCTCACTGTCTCGTTTTCCGTTCCTCCCCCACACACCCGGGTGACGGTGACTGTAGTAGAGATCCTACGACTAGGATAGGACTAACGGTCCCTTTTGTTTCTCTTTTGCTCCCTGCCCTCCGTGGATCCTCCACGTCGCCGGAGCCTCCGTTGGAACCGCCGAAGACCGCAAGCAGCAACGCCGGCCCGGAGTGGATCCAGCACCCAGACGTCCTCTTTGTTTTCCTTGTGTTCTACCTTTGTGACTCTGAAATAAACCCCTACTATTGCACACTACATACGGCCTCCTCGCTTGCTTTTCCGGCCCGCTGTACACCCACCCTCACACCATTATCTTATACTCACTCTCTACAACTCTACTACTCTCTACTACACTCTAATACTCTAAAGTACTAACTAACTACTGCTCTCTAATATCTACTCTATTTTAAAAGTCATTCATAACTCACTCTACTAATTATATCTACTACTCCATATACTATGTACGACTCACTCAACTACATCTATTTCTATCTACTACTTTTCATTACTCACTACCACTCTGTCTCTACTAATCACAATACACTACTGCCTACAACTCTATACTAACTACTAATAACTGCAAATACTTTACTACTCTCTAATGCTCACCTATTTCCATTGTAAATAACAATGCCATGTATGTATATGTTTTAAAAACAAAAAACATAAACAAAAATGTCATGAGCAATGCCAGTAGCTCTAACTTTAACAAAGACGAGACCATTGCATTGTAAATCCTTGTTATTTAAAAGTCAACGTGTAGTCTTTCTCATCCATTCCTTTGGCTGTCCTGTCTCGTGTTAACACTTCGAAATGCTAAAATCTCCGTTTTTTTCTTCTAGGAAAAGAGTGGCAGGAACATCGCTTTGAATTTGTGCAAAACGTAAAAAGTCCTGTGTTGTATAATCTCCTTGATGACCTGGAGCATAGAGCAATCTTTAATACAGCAGAGGTGGAATTCATAAAAGGCAAACTGGTCCACCGAGACCAGGCCAGAGCCTTGATCGATTTTGTGAATAATAAAGGATGGGAGGCTAAAGGGATCCTCCTCAATTGCATCCAGAACAGAGACCCACTCCTCGCTAAGCAGATGAAGATTCTGACCCACCAAGGCCCAGAAGGTAAGAAACACATGGTACTTGATATGACTGGCGCAGTCAGGCAAAGCAGGCAAAAGAGCCATATTACACCTAGAATCAACGGTCCGGTCATGGAAAGCAAATAAAAGAAATGTATCACACCTGGGATCACAGGCCTAGCCGAGGAAAGCAGGCAAAAGAAACACATTACACCTGAAATCCTTTGCATAGCCAGGTAAGGCAGGCACAAGAATCACATCATACCATAGGATCACAGTTACGCGGACATCTTACACATGCTCTGGCACTGTCCCTCCCTAGCCACTTACTGGGGGGAGGTGACATCTCTCCTGACGCACAGCACGGGCCCGGGGCTACCACACACGTGGGAGGCTTGTATACTTGGGCTATACAAAAGAACCAAACTCAATAAGACACAAGCTAGGTTCTGGGATCTAGGCCTCATCACAGCCAAACGGCTGCTCACCAAACACTGGAAACGGAGAGAGCCGCCACACCCTAAACACTGGTATGCATGTAGAGAAAATGAGAAAATTATGGTGCAAGATCACATCGATAGCCTCATGAGAATGGACTTGACTTAGAGGGTACACTAGGGGACAAGGAGGGAATGAGGAAAACGAAATATCTAACAGCGCTAAGGCCTTCGTGTCCCCTGCATGTACCCTCGCCATTTTGTGTAAACCTGTTCCTCCATTTTAGTGCCCAGCCTCTGCTGTAAGTTTCTCTCCTTCAGATACCCTGGGGGCTGCAGTTGCATTCCTCTGACCTCGCATATTTGTGGTTGAGCTGATTCTAAGAAGAGGCCCAGCCTGGGGTGACAAGATAGCAGTGTGCAAAAGAGCTATCTGCTGACCTAACAAACTACAGTTGGGCCTCAAGCAGGAGGCCCACAGAAATGCATCTGCAGAGATAGGGCCCAGCCTTCCTGCCACCACTTAGAGATAAGCAGAGCTCACGGCAAGGGAAACCTCCAAGGCAGCTACACAAAGGACGAACAGGAAGGGCCTAACCTGCCGCCCTGCCAGTCCACTGGTATGAAGCAACCATTCTCCGACAGATAAGAGCCATCTGGGTCATGCCCCAGGCTAGAGATAAAACCAGACATACTGGTCACCCTGACACCCAAGGCCCTCCCTAACAGATAGGTAGAATGCAGCCCTCCAGGAAAGCTCAGATAAGTTGCGCAAACAGGCAGTGCGAGTTTTAGCTGACCACGCAACCCCCACTATGCACCCACCCACCTATGACTCATTAAAGTGAACTCCTACATGCTCATATCTTTTTTTCTCTTCTGCTTGGAGGGCTCCTCCCTATGTATGCAAAGAATGTATAAATATTGCACTCTGTGAATAAAGTTCAGACCACTCCTGAACCCGCTTGGTGAAGGAGCTCTCCCTTAACTCGAGTTAATGAAATAAAGCCCATTGACTCTAACACCACGGACTCTGCTCCTCATTTATGCTTGACCCTTTTGGTATTTATAGAAATTATGATAGTGTAAATAATTTATTTACCACAGATGGATGGATGGATGGATGGATTGGTGAATGGATTTTTGAAAAGGTGAATAGATCATAGGAGGTCTGTATTCCAGGGAGGAGTTGCTGACTTTTAGAAAGCGGTCTCCATATTGTGCCTCCGGGCCTTGTGACCCGCTGTGTGGTCCTTTCAGTTGCTCATGCGGCAACTTCTCTCTTAAGACCCCAACCCCTATTTCAGTTCTTATTGAGCTCACCACCGCTGATTCACCACATACAGGGCCTGTGACCCCCGAGAACTTATTATTCTGCATCTTAATTTGAGATCGATGGTCAAAAATCACTCTGCGATCCATGATCTCATTATGGAGGAGGCCCCAGACGTACTCCTCATGACTGAAACGTGGCTACAGGAGGAGGCTACGGCAGTAGTGAATCTGGCACTCCCGCAGGGGTATTCCATTTATACCCATAATCGTAACTCTAGGGTTGGGGGCATCGCCATGGTAGTCCAGTCTTGTTAACCTTGTGTCTGGAAGGTATTGAACCTGGATGGCTGCGAGAGTGCACATGTTAATGTCACGGTCAGCCACCATTTCACCTTCTCCGGACTTTTGATTTATCGTCCGCCTGGCAATGATAATGCCTTCAGGAAAGCTCTTCCTGAAATGGCTAGCTCCCTTGCAATGGGTTCTGCCAATTTTAGTATCCTTGGAGATCTTAACCTCCATTTTGATCGCCACCTTACTCCACCGATTAGCAGCACTATTGCAGATCTAGAGGCACTGCAGTTAAGCCAGCTGGTCACTCACCCTACACATGTGGGTGGGCATATATTGGACCCCATATTCTCGAACTTGTCGGGTGCCAAGGTTCCGCAGCCTAGCCCAGTTGCCTGGTCTGACCACTTTCTTGTGAAATTGTATCTTACGATTAGTGACCTTCCCTTCAAACCGTTAGATAAAGTCGTTTTTAAACGTCCTTGGAAAAAACTAAAGCTTGAAGACTTCCACCGCCTTCTTGTTGAAAATCCGCTTGGTCCCCTCAACGAGGTGGAATCCGGCTATGATTTTTTTTGTGCCTGGATTAGCCGGGCTTTAGACGCTCTGATCCCCGCCACGTGGAGCAAATGTCGTTCCTTAGAACCATGCCCATGGTACGACAGTGCCTTGTTACCGCTAAAAAAAGCATGTAAACAATCAGAACGGGACTGGTGGAAAACTTACGAAGCCGGGAAAAAGACTGCATACCTCACTAAAGTCAAAAGCTACCATAGAGCCATTTGTAGGGCCTTCCCGGCCTACTACTCTAAAGAGTTTAAAAACCGCTCTAATGCGTCGAAACTGATCTTCAAAGCTCTTAAAGACCTGAACGTGAAAAGAGCTCCTACAGCTGAAATTTGTTCAGAGTCTCATTGTGAAGATCTAGCGGCCTTTTTCCTTGAAAAGGTTCAGGCCATCTATCGTTCTTTTCCTTGCTCTATCCCTTCGAGTGAGGCTCTGAGAACCAACCTTTCCACGAATGTGGTTCTTTCGACTCTCCCTTGCCTGTCGGAGGAGGTGTTTAATAGGTTGGCCACTAAAGTAAAATCTGGGTCTCCTGTTGACCCTCTCAGACCGGCGCAGTTTAGGGAACCATCTATTCTTTGCCTCCCTCCTGTGCGCCAGCTCATTAACCTGTCCTTTTCCTCAGGCACTGTTCCAACTAAATGGAAACAGGCTTTTGTCACCCGATCCTAAAGAAACCCACGTTGGACCCCCTCAAATTGGAGAATTATCGACCAATCTCTTTGCTTCCATGGGTTGCGAAGGTTGCAGAGGCCCATGTCAATGGTATACTGTCGGAACATCTACAGAGGGCAAAAATTCTGGATCTCTCTCAGAATGGCTTTCGTGCTGGCCACAGCACCGAGACAGCTTTACTCTCGATGACGGAACATCTGCGGTCTGTGCATGATTCCGGTTAGACTGCGGCACTGGTGTTACTTGACCTCAGTGCCGCGTTTGATACGGTTTCACACTCGATTTTGCTGCAACGTCTGGAACAGGCCGGTGTCCCTGGTACAGCACTGGACTGGTTTCGGTCGTTTTTAGCCGACCACTCATTCAGGGCTGAAACTCCACCCTTTGAGTCTAAATCCTATCCGCTCGACCAGGGAGTGCCTCAGGGGTTGGCACTGAGCCCCACATTGTTTAATCTGTATGTGCAGCCGCTGGCTGCGGTCGCCAAGCATTGGGACATGAATATGGTCTCCTATGCTGACGATACGCAGCTGGCGGTGACACTGAGTGGGAGGTCCGACCTTAATGCCCCCAGGTTCCGGGACGGTCTCTTGGCAGTAGCGGGCTGGATGACAGCTAACTGTCTTCAACTCAATGCTAAGAAGACGGAGGTCCTGATCGTGGGCAAACAGAGCAGCATTTGGGGTGAAGAGTGGTGACCTCCAGAGCTAGGGGTCACTCCTACTCCGGTTTCGGAGGTTAAAAATCTGGGTGTCTGGTTAGACTCTGCCCTCAGTTTTTGTAGCCACACAAAAAAAGTGGCAGCTACTTGTTTTGGGATTCTGCGAGGGCTTAGGCCCATCCTGAAATTTTTCGACGCCCCTACCAGGCAGCTGATTATGCAGGCTACTATTTTATCTCGGCTTGATTATGCAAGCTCGCTCCTGTTAGGGGCCAACCAGGCGGAAGTCGCCCGGTTGCAGCGCGTTCAAAATGCTGCTGCTAGAGCCCTGGTGGGTCTACCGAGGTTCTGTTCCGTGAAAGAAACTATCCGGACACTACACTGGCTGCCCATGGCGCAACAGATTGATTTTAAGACCTTATGTCTGAGGATGGGTGGATGACTGAAAAGGTGAATGGGTGGAAGGATGAGTGACTGGATGGATGAGTAAGTGAAAGGATAGCTGGAAATGGCTGGATGGAAGAGTGGATGGATTAGTGTACGGATGGATAGGGTGAAAAGGTGGATGGATGGATGAGTGAATGAAATGATGGCTGGAAGGATACACAATGGCTAGGTTTGCAAATGAATGAATTTGTTTGGATATAAATGGGATATAATAATATAAATATATTGCGCGACCTCCTTTGATGTGTCTGTAAAACCTACCTTTTGTCCCGAAGATTTGTCCTGAATTTTGACCCCCTGTCCTGAATTTTTGTCCTGAATTTTGACCCTTTGTCCTGAATTTTTACACTCACCGTCCTGAATTTGCAATCATGACAGTTGGTCACCCTATCCTCCGAGCCTGTATTTCTGTTGCAGCGTAGCACGATTATGCAGGGTGATGTTGACTGCCTTCGGAGCTTGCCTACGTAGCGGCGATCTTGAGGCCAGGCAAGCTCCGCCTCAAATTTTTATAACGTTTTATTTGTGCTTACCACATTTCACATCAAAACAATGTTGTGATGCCGTTATGAGTTGGGGTTGATCCATTAAGATCTGAACTCCCCAGACAGCTCATGGCAGCATCATGCCAACGAGATGAGTGAGCAAGCATGTACATCTACTTTACATTCAGTTTTGAATGTATGAACATAGGCTCAGGATTGAGATAAAATGAGTAGGTAAATGGCACTTGTAATATGATACTTGTTGTTTGTTGCCTGGTCTGGTGCTTATCCCTTAGAAGACATGGTATGAAAAAGGAACAATATGTTGAAAGATCCCTCTCTCCCCCAACGCAAGAATATTGGGCACACAAAGAATTGCAAAGTTAAATGCACACTTATTCTTGGAGACATAAATAACATGTAGTCTAGGCAGAGAATAAGCAAGACCTAATACATATTTCCTATGGGTCAAATAAAATGTCTCTTGGAGGTCAACAGGATGTGGGAGAAAGCTCTGTTTAGAGGGGAAAAGGACATGTATTTAAAATACACGTTTACAGTCCCCATTGGACAGACTACAGAAACATGTAGTTACCAGCTTCAGAGGACTCTATCTCCAGAGGAATAATACTGCATCTGTGACAGCAGTAATCCTAATCCAGTTTACTCCAATGAGTCATGGTGTAATGAAAAGCAAATGATGGGATCTAGTCTGTTTTCCTTTACTACTTTTATGGGATGAGACCTAGAATACAGATGCATAAAGAGGGAACTCTATATCTTGTAACACAACATGTAGCCTCTGGGTTGCACTTGCCTCTCTTCACTAGGTGATGATGCTAAATTGGGCAATGGGCATGTTGGCCCGGAAATGTCCCCTGATGTGGTAAATAGGCATTTACCACGCCCTGAGTAAGTCAGCTGCACATGAAACTGGCATCCTGATTGCTGTTGGTCCAGTCAGTATGCTAATGTATTGTGTGCACAGAGGGCTATTTCTGTCCACTGTAAATCCATGGTACAGAACATATATGTGACCAAGAGGAGTACACCATGCGTGCCCTCTTTGCTGATTTAATGACTGTCCATTTCCTGAGTTGTAGACATGAAACAGTGGTGACTGCATACAGATTTGTATGAATTAATAGATCTCAGACCTTTTTTCAGTTTCAGGAGTAGTGCAGCCTACTCGTCCCACTCATTTAAAGTTCTAGTTTAATGTGCCATCCAGACCCCGGCAGTGATTTTGTGTGTGTGTGTGTGTGTGTGTGTGTGTGTTTTGAGTGAATGCATGATGAATGTAGGATTTGTAGCAGGGCTCCTTGTTGTGCTGAGTCTCTGACAGCTGTGACTAGTGGGATTCATTTTGCACTTGGCAGAAGACTGAGGAAGGGATGCTGCCTTTTTTGCCGGTAGAAGTGTATTGCCTGCATTCCTTGAGCTGAAGGGAGGAGACCCATACACAGAAGTGCTAGAGTATGGAGACAGAGCTGCCTTTGAAATTTTGTGGTAACATGTTTAGCAGGAGTTTGTTGAAGTGTAAAATATGATAGATAGTGGTGGACTGGCGCAACATCAGCTGATTCTGTTTTAATGGTGATGAGGTTTGTACACTAGGCCTGCTCTTTTTTTTTTACCTGATTTCTACTTCAGGAAGGCTGATGACAGCCAGGTGAAGAGCCTTCACACTTTGTTGTGCTCATGTTTTGGGATACTCCTAGAAATAGCATAATCACTAAATGCTGTGATGGCCATTGCAATGCACAATGGCTTTCTATATTGCACCTAGAAAATTAAATTTGAAAGAGAACCACTACAGACTGCTTCCATGATATTAAAACAGTGGATCAACATCCCCTGTCTGGAAACTGAGTATAAAGGTAGAATCCAAACCGTCCCACGCTGCTCCAGTTTCAAGTTCTTCCTGATCAAAGAAGGAGGTGCTCCTCCGAGAACTTGAGGAGCTGCTTTGATCCAGTGCTTGGTTCCAAACAACAGCTAATCTCCCAGCAGTAAGGGGATATTACCTGAAATCAGTGCGCCTTGCTGGTGAAGCTGTGCGTCTGCCTAGAACATAAAAGCCTGCCTGCTGGCTCAGAGAGGGAAGGAGAGTGGCTGACCCTGTAGTAAGATGGACTGTCCAGGAGAAAAAGAGTAGCCATGTTCCTGGCATACAAAGCACCCAGAAGAAGATAACTTTCCTGGGAGTGTGGCTGGTGCCAACCTAAGCTAAAAGAGAGCAACTGGCCTCCCTGCCTGGTACATGTAGCCAACTGCTTGAATTAACAGTGTGCTGAGAGGGGGGATTTGACAGGCTCGAGAATTGACTATTCCAACGTCCTTTATCTCGGCCTGCCAGAATACCTGCTCCAACGGTTACAGGTTGTCCAGAACTCGGCAGCACGTGCCATTTTTGGACTGTCTCGCCGTGCCAGAGCCTCGGGCCTCCAGGAGGCTCTGCACTGGCTTCCTGTCCGGAAGCGGGTAA
This sequence comes from Lissotriton vulgaris, assembly GCF_964263255.1. Taxonomy (NCBI): domain Eukaryota; kingdom Metazoa; phylum Chordata; class Amphibia; order Caudata; family Salamandridae; genus Lissotriton; species Lissotriton vulgaris. The sequence continues at coordinate 169,147,775 of NC_141687.1, read as the reverse complement.
TTTTTAAGACTCTTACTCTGGCATACAAAGCCTTGCACGCCTCCGGAGCAAAATACCTTCAGAAAAGGCTGACCTTTTACCATCCCACCAGGTCGCTCAGGTCAGAATCCTTGTTTCTTGCTGCGGTTCCTCGTGTGAAGAGAGCTCGCACCGGTGGTCGCTCTTTTAAATTACTTGCGCCTCAGTTGTGGAATAAACTGCCTGTGTCCCTGCGCTGCACTCCTAACCTGTTGGCTTTTAGGAAGGGGCTCAAAACCTGGCTTTTTACCTCTTAGTTTCTGGTCCTATTAGGTTTTCCTTTCTCTTTGTCTTTTATTTCCTTTCCCTGTTGTGTTATGAGATTAGTGTGCAATTTAAAGCGTCGGGACACTCTTTCGAGTAGCCGCACGCTATATAAAACCCCGGTATAACATAACATAACATAACATTTTTGCAGCCTCTTCCATGAATTGCGGTGTAACCAGCAAAAATCTACAAAGCCACAGTAGTAGAAAACCTGCCTACGGCCTGGAGGACATAACTGCCAAAGGCGAACAACCACTAAACAGGCCTGCTGAGCAGATTATTCCCAGATGCCTGATAGAGGAGACATCAACACCTGCAATCCTGCAGACAATGTTAGAGTCATATATAGAAACAGCAGCACAGTCCCCTATTCCCCATCATTCTTAACTGTACCACATCCATCCCAAGAAATTCACATTGCGCTATCTTATCTATATAAGGTACAAACTCCAAGCGGGCGGGTCCCTGTTAAGAAAGCTCCTTACACAGGTTTGAATAGTGGAATTAATGTATTCCTAAGTACAAGAACACACCAGCATGACCAGAGGGGTCCTTGTCAGCTGAAGTTCAGGGCGAGAATAACTGTCAACTGTCAACTGTCAACTGTGGAAATATCAGCTGGCATTCTAGAATGCCATCTGATGTCGTAACAATGCCAGCGCGAGGTTAGGGGATGCGCAAGGAGGGGGGGGGAGAACCTAGGAGGGACAAGCTAAGAGGAAGAGCGTAATACAGTGCAACATAACACATCTCCTCCCCAAATGGGAAGAGGAAGGGGAAAAATTGTGAAAAAAACCGACAGAGAATAGTTTGTGTCCATAGTGGCAATGAGTCCTATTCTCAAACAAAATCTTTGTACTTGCTAGGTTTAACAACAGTGCATCCAAATCTACTTCTACTACATTCTTCTATAACAGAATTTTCCACAGGATCTTGTTCTTCCTCAGACTGGCCGGTACTCCCAGCACTAGGTGAATCTGCAGATTCACTACTGCTGATAATTAGGTTTTCACCTAATGATTCAATTATATCCTGTTTGGGGAGGTCGTCGGCATCTGTGGTTTGGATTTGCTCAGGTGTTCTGTTCTCTTCTCCCTCTATACCAGACTCTTCGTCAAACAACCAGTCAAAGTTAACCTGCTTATCATCATCCTCCCGTACGTCCTCCTGTGCTTGTGTTTCAGTGCCCTGGTCAGGCACTCCTTTCACTCCTACTAATCTTCTTTCTCTCACATGCAGAAGCATGCCATACTTTTCCATCACTGATGAGGGCAGAATTACAAAAGATGTTTTCTACAACTAACGGTTCTGAGAATCTGTTCTGTCCTTTTTCAATGAGTCCACTTCTTTTCACTCTCACTGTATAGCCCACTTTGAGATGAAGTGGTTTCCACCCATGTTTTGTATCAAATCGCCTCTTGCATGCGTTTTGTGCCTCTTCTGTACATTCTTCCTCACCAACTCCGCGGACCACTCTGCTTTCCTTACGGTCTTAAGCCAACCCACATTATCCTTGGATACACTTCCATCTTACAACATAGCCCATTGTTGTTGGCTAGTTGTATAGTGCCTTTAATAACCCTTTTAAATCTTTCCACAGCTCGGTTTCCTGCAGGATGATACACAGAAGTGGTCTTGTGTGTTATCCCGTTTCTTTCTAGGAATTTTTTGAAAATCACAGAGGTGAACTGGCTACCATTGTCACTGACTATGGTTTTTGGTATCTCTTTCCTCGTGAAAACGCAGTCAAGTAATGTTATGATGTTATTGGCCTAGACTCTGTAGAGCACTTTAATCTCCGGCAAACTTTGAAAATTGGTCCACCAGCACTACCACATACACATGTTCTCCTTTGTGCCGTATGGGCTCCATTAGATCTATGCCTACTCTTTCCCATGGCATGCCAGGGCAGGACAAAGGTTGCAACAGTGGTTTTAGTGTGACCTGAGATTTGTATGAATTTTCGCTTTGGTCACAACCCCTGACCTTTATTTCAATTTCCAAGTCACAGCCCGGCCACCAGTACCAATATTTAATTCTGTGTTTTGTTTTGTTGATTCCTAGGTGTCCTTCATGGCAAATCTCCGAGATTCTTCCTTTTAGAGTCTCTGGAGGTATTACCTTTCCTTGTCTCAAAGTGAGTCCCCCTTCCTCTGACAATTAATTTCTGAGTTCACAGTATGGTCTTAATTCTTTTTTTACATGTCTTTTGCTAGGCCAACCTTCTATAATGTGTTTATTTACTTCCTGTAGGATCACTTCTTTTTCATATTCACTTGCCCATACTTCTCTGTGAATGCTGAGGAACTCCTCACAGATGCTTGCCACACGAAATTCTTCCTTTTTACATCCTGTATCACTACAATGAGGTAGGGGTAAACGGCTTAGAAAATCCGCGACCGCATTCCTTGCACTACTACTAATTGTAGTCTAACAACCTAACCGACAAGCGTGCCAGTCTGGGTGAGGCATTATACAACCCTTTAACTGCGAGAACCTTCGTGAGCGGTTTGTGGTCGCATCGTAACGTAACGCTTTTTCCCCAAATGTACTGGCGAAAATGGTCCAAGCCCCACACACAAGCTAAAGCCTCGGGTGCGGGTGAGTGAGCAGGAAGCAAAAGCAATGGTTACCTCTTCACCAGTTACACAGGTCTGATTAAGGACTGTTCCTATTCCCCTCCTGCTAGCATCCGTAGTGACCCCACTGTTTAGGGTTGGGTCAAAATCTTGCAGGGGTGGTGCCTCGCAAATTTCCTGTTTGAGTGCCACAAACGCCTTATTGCAACACTGTGTCCATTCAAACTTGTTCCTAGATTTTAACAATTGTCTAATGTCATATGTCTTAGCTGAAATATTCCTCACAAACTTCGAATAGAATTCCACCAGGCCTAGGAAGGCTCTCAGTTCCTCCTTGGTCTGTGGCACAGGTGCGTCCTTAATGGCATTAAGTAACTCCTTCTTTAGTTGTATGCCCTCCGGCGTGATTTCATGTCCTAAATACGTGACTTTCTTTTCTGCGAACCTGCATTTTGCATACTCTGCAGTCATGCCATATTTTGGTAAGGTATTAAGTACTTCTGTTAACCTTTGTTCATGGTCCATTTGGTTTTTTCCCATTACTAGAATGGCATCTTGGAAGATGAGCAAATTTTTGACACCTTTAAAAATCTCATGCATAAGTCTTTGAAACAAAGCAGCTGCTAATTCCAGCACAAAAGGTACTCTCTTGAACCTATAACACCCGAATGGCGATATGAAAATAGTTAGGCACCTGCTGTCTGGGTGTAGGGGAACCTGGTGGTAAGCTGCGGTCAAGTCAATTGAGAACACTTTCATGTCTTTTGGAATGGAAAGCATTTCATTTATTTTAGGGAGAGGGTACTGGTCTACCAGAATACTTTTGTTTAGGTCGCGTAAGTCTATGCATAATCTCAACTTGCCGTTGGGAGTGCGGGCTACAACCAAGGGTGCTACCCAATCAGATGATTCAGTGGGTTCAATGATGCCTGCATAGAGTAGAACACCTAGTTGTGCTTTGACCTCTTCTCTTTAGGTAAACGGAATGTGTCGCACCTTATGTATGCTTGGAACAGTTTTCTTTTAGCTTAATTTTATGTTGAAACCCTTTCAACTTACCGAAAGTGCCTTTGAAAACTTTTGGGAACCTACTTGCAATGGAAAACCCAAGTCTTTTATCATGCTGTGTCAATAACACTGGTTCCGAACTGTTGGGATTAAGTGTTATCCCCAATTTTCCTTGGTCTTTCCATCCCAACACCGAGGGTCCCGTGGCAGAGATGTACAGTTTACTGGTGGTTTCTCTTTCCTTAAATTCAAATTTCTATTTTCTGTAACCTACAAGTTCTATGGGTTCCCCGGTAAAAGTATTTAGTGTGATATCAGGAGGTTCCATGACTTGCCCATGTGTATTCTGAAATTTCTCTCTCCATACTTCTCTGTTGATAATGGTACCTGGTGAGCCTGAGTCTGCTACAATTTCGATGCTCACTCCTCCTATTGCAACTGTACACATAGGTTTCCTCTTCTTACCTTTCTCTTTACCATTTGTCTCCGATGCCTCAATCACATTAATTACACACAAGTTGTAGTCTGACTCGTCGGAGGAATCCTTCTCATATTCAGTGTTCCCCTCAACCAACTTGACTCTTGTGCTCATTTTTCTGTGACATACTTTCTGAAAATGCCCCACTATGCTGCATTTACTACATTTCCAGTCATTTGCTAGATGTCTATGACTCACACAGCGATAACATTTCCTTTGATCAAATTCTTTAACCACCCCTTTATGATAATACTCCACACTCTTTGCTTTTACTCTTGCTTTGAACTTGGTGCCTTATCTTGTTTCCACTTATTTTAGCCACTACATTAGGTTCTTCTTCCTTTGTTTTGCTCTCATTAAGAACTGCTTTTGCACATCTTCCTGTCAATTCTGTCCTTTGCACAATTTCAATTACATCATTTAGGGTTTTTTCTACTTTTGCCCCCAACGCATCCTGAATGTTTGGGTTAGCTGCACAGAAAACGATCTGGTCTCTTCTTAATCGTCATGTAGATCCCCAAATTTGTGTGTAAGTGCTAAATTTTTAAGTATAGAAACATAATCTTCTATACTCTCATCCTTCCCTTGTTTGCGGTGGTAAAATTTATATCGATTCACTGCAACACAGACGGTAGGCTTGTTATAACTATGTAAATTTTTCAATGAATTTTTATTAAAATCACCTTGTTCGTCTACCTGTACTTTCTTGTTTATCTTATTGTAAACTTTAAGTCCTCCTGCCACCAGGCAATGTAGTAATATTTTCTTTTTCTCTTCAGGCTTAAGTGGCTCATCATTATTACATGTAGAAATATAATTTTCGAAATCCTCTCGCCATTCTTCCCACGTCAAAGGTGGCTCACCAGATACCGCTAAAAATGATTGGGGGCGTGCCAAATTGTATTTATTGTTACTAGCCATGTCATATGAAGTTGCAATGTACAAGGATATTCAGTATTGTGTAGTCCACAACCCCAACTAATGTGCTCAAATTTGTTTACTTTTTTTTTTTTAAATACACTTCAAATATCCCCACAATTCCCACTTGTATTCCTTATGCTGTGTGAAGTTGCAGGATGACACAACCATTCTCTGCCCCTGTTACGCTGCATACAGTTTTCCTTCTATGTAGAAATTGACGCGAAGAGATCACTCGTCTGACAATGTATAATCTAAGATGGCCGCATGCCAACAGGTTTGAATAGTGGAATTAATGTATTCCTAAGTACAAGAACACACCAGCATGACGAAGGGGTCAGCGTCAGCTGAAGTTCTGGGTGAGAATAACTGTCAACTGTGGAAATATCAGCTGGCATTCTAAAATGCCAGCTGTCATACAATGCCAGCGCGAGGAGTGGGACAGGAGCCTAGGAGGGACGAGCTAAGGGGAAGAGTGTAATACAGTGCAACACAACAGTCCTTCCCGTCTATCCATACCTTCACCCTTTGGAGTCTTGTGTGTCCAGCATACATTCCCCTGAAACGTACAAACATTATGTTAATCCGAACTTGGGTTTCCCCTTTCCCTTTCCCCCACCCCCTCCCTTCCGTTCCCTTCCCAACTATAGTCCCGGTTGTCATGGGTCTTTGTATGGTGGCATTTACTACTCCTGTATTCCAGGCTTATATCGCACTGTACTCTCATCTTAACACGCACTGTGTGGTGTAGCTCCTGTCGCACTTGTGGGTTCCTGAGTCCCCATGTCCTGTTCCCCCTTAAGATCTTGTAACATCTGATACCATGCCTGGAGATAGTCTTCTAGTTTTTCATGTTTTCGAACCATCATCATTCGTACCCTTTCTGCTTTTGCCTATTCACACATATCTTTCAGCCATTCTTCTGCAATCCTCTAGTGTTGAGGCTGCCCACAATGCAACCACAAAGAGCGTACCAATAAACCTAGCACTGAGCTCTCGACATACCGGATATTTAATGCAAGGCTGTAAGCAAAAAGCTGAGAGACTGTATCTTGAAAATATTAAGTCTGTGCTTAGGAGTATAATGATTAACCGTCTTGATGCTTTTGATCAAGATCTAAAGAGACTAACCTACAGGTTACCCACACCATAGTGACCTGATAAAAATCTTGCATGTGTACCCGTTTATTGCCTTTGATCTCTGTCATGACACCATTGGTATCAGGGAGGGGCATCATCGGTGTGGGAATAGATCACCATGGGAAGTGTGAATGTGACTAGAGACCATAGAGGGGATCGCAGAACCTACTACTGTTTCCTCTTTACAATGTGTAGTATTTAGGTTTGCATTGACATTAACCTATTTTACTTTTCATTTAGATGAGAACTCAGCTGTTTGACTGATTGAGTTCTGAGTCTCTGCCCCATAAACTAACTCCTTAAAAAGCCTTTGACCGCTTGCTTTCGTGAGAGTCCAGTGTGGAAAGGGCATAGCCTAGTATGGTAGACTGCCACTTCTTTCCTCTGTTTACACCCCATCTCACTCTCGCCAGAAAGCAGATTTTACACAAAACTGCTGTATACAAAAGCTAAAATCCTCCCATTATTGTGGGCCTAGACATGGTTTCTGTAGCTGATAAGTAGCCACAAACCATTGCAGAAGTCTTTACTTTCTCTTTATTGTATTTTAAGCGCTGTTTGACCACATGGGAAATAAGAATACCAACTGGAAAAATAATGATTGATTCGAAGTCAGTACTGAATCATATTACCACTGATCTAAGTGTATCATGAGCTAGCCTCATTCATGCTCTCGCACTCCCAACCTTGGCACTCCCAACCTTGGCACTCCCATCACTACACAAACATTGCCCCTACAGCCAGACACTCTTCCGGGTAGATCGATATTCGGTATCCAGCACTACCCCTTTAAAAATTCCCCAGCAAGAGCCTATAACAAACTCTCACATATTAAGGTTCCCGCGAGTCTTCGTTTAAACCAGTTGGAGCCATCACTAGGTCCATTGAAGCAGACAAAAATATACATGACAATTTTGACCCCATGAATAGGGTTGCTACCTTCCTCAGAGAAAAATGCCATATATATATATATCTTTTGGGGTTCTGGAAGGGTTAGGAGCTGGTACTGCAAAACATGTTTGAGTAAGATGCTCTATATTCTTTTTTTAACACAGCAATGTTGCTTTTATTTGCTTTAAACCCCTTTAAAACACACAAGATGATGGACGAAATGTTGCACAATGGCAAAACATTCACCCCCAGTCACAGATCTGGGTTTAATCCATCGTTATTTTGCTCACCAAGCCACCCCAGTTCAGACATGGCCATATCCCAATCAGTCTTGACCCTGTGCCTCATGGGAACAGTCCAGCCCGAACTGCCAAGCCATGTCTTTCCTGGACCCGAATCAAGCATCCTAGGACCGGTTTCTGGCTATCAGCCGTCTTCAGCCAGGATAGCTTGACTCCAGTGGCCTATTGAGCACGGGACCCACATCTGGGCATACCCTTCCCACATAGGGTGAACAGCAAAACACACAAGATGATGGACAGAATGTTGCACAATGGCAAAACATTCACCCCAAGTCACAGATCTGGGTTTAATCCATCGTTATTTTGCTCACCAAGCAACCACAGTTCAGACATGGCCATATGCAAATCAGTCTTGACCCTGTGTCTCGTGGGAACAGTCCAGCCCGAACTGCCAAGCCATGTCTTCCCTTGACCGGAATCAAGCATCCTAGGACCGGTTTCTGGCTATCAGCCGTCTTCAGCCAGGATAGCTTGACTCCAGTGGCCTAGTGAGCACGGGACCCACGTCTGGGCATACCCTTCCCACATAGGGTGAACAGCAAAACACACAAGATGATGGACGGAATGTTGCACAATGGCAAAACATTCACCCCCAGTCACAGATCTGGGTTTAATCCATCGTTATTTTGCTCACCAAGCCACCCCAGTTCAGACATGGCCATATGCAGATCAGTCTTGACCCTGTGCCTCATGGGAACAGTCCAGCCCGAACTGCCAAGCCATGTCTTCCCTGGACCGGAATCAAGCATCCTAGGACCGGTTTCTGGCTATCAGCCGTCTTCAACCACGATAGCTTGACTCCAGTGGCCTAGTGAGCACGGGACCGACGTCTGGGCATACCCTTCCCACATAGGGTGAACAGCAAAATACAAAAGATGATGGACGGAATGTTGCACAATGGCAAACCATTCACCCCCAGTCACAGATCTGGGTTTAATCAATTGTTCTTTTGCTCACCATGCCACCACCCCCTTTTGTACCGCTTTGTTCACCATAAGTTGGCAGGGTATGCTCAGACGTGAGTCCCTTGATCACTTTGCCACTGGATTCAAGCAAGCCTGGCTGAAGACGGCTGGAATGCCAGAAACCGGTCCTAGGAAGCTTGTTTCCGGTCCAGGAAAGGCATGGCTTGGCAGTTCAGGCTGGACTGTTCCCATGAGGCACAGGGTCAGACTGATTTGCATATGGACATGTCTGAACTGGGGTGGCAGAGTGGGCTAAAGAACGGTGATGGATTAAACCCAGATCTGTTGACTGGGTGTGAGTGTTTGATTGGTTCAGATGCTCCGTCCATCACCACCTCCTTTTGTACTGCTTTGTTCGCCATAAGTTGGCAGGGTGTGCTCAGACGTGAGTCCCTTGCTCACTTTGCCACTGGATTCAAGCAAGCCTGGCTGAAGACGGCTGGAATGCCAGAAACCGGTCCTAGGAAGCTTGTTTCTGGTCCAGGGAAGGTATGGCATGGCAGTTCGGGCTGGACTGTTCCCATGAGGCACCGGGTCAGACTGATTTGCATATGGCCATGTCTGAACTGGGGTGGCTGAGTGGGCTAACGAACGGTGATGGATTAAACCCAGATCTGTTGACTGGGTGTGAGTGTTTGATTGGTTCATATGCTCCGTCCATCCCACCCCCTTTTGTACCGCTTAAACCCCTTTAGGCATAGTCTATATAGCATTAACCATCTTTTGTTATGTTTTCATGTTGTATTTGTTGCTTTCAGCTTATATTTCAAAGTGGGAAATTCTAGATTTTAATGATTTTCCACATATTTTTACCTGTCTTGGCACATCAATAACGGTCAAGTTGGTAAAATATTGGTCAGGTGGCAATGCTGTCACTGAAGAAAAGCGTGACTTTCAGAGACTCACCAAGAACGTCGGACCAAGCCAGCTTTCTTGTCCCTGCAGAATGGTTCAATGCCCCCCCACCCCCATCTGTTGTGGACTAGCATAGAATGGCTGCCTGCGTCACCGGTAACTGTCTGACAGCAGGTGGTGACAGTGCAGATGCAACAGCCACCTCCTGCTACCGTCCAGAGTACTGCCTGTCAAGAACCAGTAGAAAGACACAAACTGTTGTTGCAGGGATTCTGCACATATACAGAACTATTCGCAGGAAACCACGACCTCTGTGTATAGTGGTGTACCAACTACCCACCTTAGTGCCCTAAAATCCAATCCGACTAGCTATAGTGTCTCATTCGTTCTCCGTACTACATCAAAGCTACAAATGATTAGACAACCCAGAACATGTAACTCCGACTCTCTCAGGAATCTCGCGAGCAAGAACACTCTTTTGCTCACTTACTCATACTTGTCCACAACATGAGTAATCAGAGACATTGTTTTTCGACCTTGCGCATCATGTAAAGACGAACACAACAGAGAACAGCAAGGAACGCGAAAGGCAGACGGTTCTCATGTGAACAGGCACAAGCAGAGTCTTGGTGAAAACAAAGTTGTGTAGTTACGTGCGCAAAAGCAGCAGCATGGCAACCAAGCTTGTGCTAACTTAGCAATGTCTGCAGTCAATCCACCAACGTCACTACACTGTTATAAGAGGGGAGAAAGACGACCAGTAAAAGCAAATAGGAAAGACTTAAGAAGAAATCCACTCGGACAATAAAACACTTTGTGGCCCACATGTATACAGAAAAAGAACAAAACTAAGGTAATAATGCGCCTACGATAAGAACGGAAAGGGTCTAATGAGCACTAAAAGACTTTGAAAAGGACAATAAAATGTTCTATGTCATAATGAACATCAAGAGAGTGACTGGCACTGGGAGTGAATCCAATGGTTTAAACAGTTGCTGCTATGACTGTATTGATTTGATTTCACTGCTTATGAAAGCAGAGAAAATCTGTTGGGGAGGAGAAGAGAGTGGAATGAGGAATAAGCAAAGCAAATCACACCAGCTCCAATTACTAAGGAAGACTTATTGTTGAACTTCACAGGTATGCAGGCCAAACTTGGAAAGACCTTTACAAATCAATTGAATGCTGTCATGAATGAAATCAATAGGCAATCACACAAATTCCAAAAGATTTTCAAGTAATGAGAGAGAGTGAACACTAGTGATGACAACATATCTAAAGTGCAAAAAACAATTAATGGACAGAATGCAGAACAATGTCATACATTCACCACAGTACAAAGATCTGTGCCTAAATCCATCGTTATTTTGCTCACCATTCCATTCCAGTTTGAACCGAGCCATATGCAAATCAGTCTTGACCCTGGGAACTCGGGGAAATTGATAGTTGACTCACAATTCATCTGTCAAATAATTACATTTGAAACCAATTTTGAAAATTTACTGAAAGGATAACATAAGTCAGAGTTCTGATTTTGCGATTACATTTTGGTCTTGATTTACAATTCATTTGTCAAATAATTAATCAATATTGAGAATTCATGTAAAGGACTAGAAGGCCAAATTTATAACCCACCAAGTTCGACACGGTTTTACAAAAATTTTGTACATGTTTTTAAAAATGTGGTTTTTAACACTTTGTATTTAATGTATAATAGTACGCAAAGGAAAAGCATTTTATAAATTGGAATATTGTAACGGTTTTTATTAACTATACAATAAAGAATTTATCTCTACTTCCTTATAGGAGTACAAATAAAAGATACTTGAATTAATATCATTTTTACAGCGATTCAGTGAACTATCTGGATTTAAAGTGAATCTCAGTAAATGATAGATTATAGGGTTACAAATCTGTCAGGTTGCCTAAGTTAAACCAGGTAGAAGTATCACCGAATTGATAATGTATTAATATTTAACCTAAATATGCATTATTGGAATGTTGCTGCAAGTGAAATACTACTGTTGTATTACAAAAGCATGTTAATACTGTCTACGGTGTACTGAAATATTGTAACATTGTATAATTTCGAAAAAATTAATATAAACACAATTAAACAAAAAAATTGTGATTCAAATCTGTGCAGACACTAGATGCAAACTCAACACTATGGCCTTTTAAATGGGCAGGAAGACTATCGGATAATTGGGAGTATACATCACACTGACAATCCAGGGCCTTTACAAAGCATATTACCCAGCTCTTATTAGGAATTTTCTTCAAAGAGGGAGGGCCACTATTTATCTCAAGGCTGAGCAGAATAGCCTGTACTTAGAGTGAATATACTTCCCAGATTATTGTACTTATTTCAAACTCTCCCAGTTTCTGTTGTAGACACAAGATATATATACTAAGACAAAGAATTTGTATCAAAGAATTTAAAGTCGGGGAGTCAGAGTAGCTTCTGTACCTTCAGCCGCCCACTGGGCAGTCTTGCTGTCAAACAAGGCTGTGGGAACTGGAGAGTTTAAATATTTTAAAATATTATTCATAGGCTAGGAATCCACAAAAATCAGCAACATCTACTTAGTGCTAAAATCCACACAGGATCCTCCAGTCTGCCTTTTCATGACCCAGTGGGTAAAGATGACAGGGAAAGACCTAGCGAGTGAGGAGTGGGAAAGACTTTCGCGAAACATTTGAAGAGTGGTCTATAGTGTTCAGGGAAGGCAATTGTGGGCGAAAAGTATGTATAATTGGTTCATAATCCTCCACAGAAATAGTTACCTCCTTATAGAAGGGAAATGCAGGATTGGTGAAGGATATAGGGAAGTGTGATTTATATTTGAACTGGAATTAGACCTTAGCTACATTAAAAAGACAATAGGTTCCCAGTGCCGAAGAACTCTAGACAGGTGGTGTTTGGAATGCCCTAGGCATGTGGTAAGGACAGAAGAAGAATGATTGTACAGAACAAGATATAGCATTGAACTAGAAAAAGGCTAGGCTAACCGGCATTCTCTGTTGGTCTATTCTAGGAGAGTATGGGTGTCTCGGAAGAGAGACAGAGATTCTGTGTCATTTGTATCCATATATAAACAGCTGGGGGTAGTGTATCCTAAAACATTAGGAGTGCTGAAGATGTATTGGGAACTGAACCCAATGTGCAAAGACTGAGTACAATGGACAATGGGAAAGTATGACGAGGATAATATATTGTGTGTAAAGGTACCAACATTGTAATAAATGCAGTGTGACCTTAAGAATTTTGGGAGCCCTGGACAAGCCATAATTTTGGGGGCCTGGAACGGAGCAAATGTTAATTTTGTTAACCTTGTCCTGCTCATTCAATCCCGCATGATGCCAAACAATTCTAAATTATATGTTAAACTTTAATGGTTTACATAATAACAGTTGACATATGTCTTGCCTGGGCCCCCAAAATCCTCAAGTTGACACAGAAAAAAGACCGAGTCAGTGGGAGCTGTAGGCAGAGACTATGGAACGCTCTCCTTCTGAAATCACTGTTAAATTCAATGATGTCTCGTAGACCAGTCGTGTAGAAAACAAGTTATTGGTGTATTCATCAGGTTACAGGTTCAAATATAAGTTACAGGATGATAGTAAGATCCATAATGTGCCCCACCAGGAGCATCCTCCTTGCTGATCAGCCTATCTGCTCCAACTGATTTTTCCTCAAGCACAAACACTCTGAACATTCCAATGACATCACCTTTGGCTGAGTAGCAAGGCAGAGAACAAGAATAGGGAGGATGCATTAACCAACAAGTAGATTATAATACATCTCCCCCTTATAATGATTATAGAAAATCAAATGTATGCGAGATAAGACAAGACACATACCAAGGAAAGACAAAAGCAAAAGTTTCATACTTACAAACAGTGGGTATATAACACCACTTCGCCAGGCACACAGCATACAAACAGGGCATAGTTGGTATATAACACCACTTCACCAGGCACAACAGCATACAAACAGGGCATAGTGGGTATATAACACCACTTCGCCAGGCACAACAACATACAAACAGGGCATATTCACAAACCCCAAACAGTATATGACTTGTATTATACATAAGAAGAGATGGTATGAACATCTCAAAATATGCATACATGAACACAGTACTAATAGGGGAAAAATCCTGCCTATGAAACTGCACAAACGTAATAGGGTAACACACCTCCCTATAGGGGAACACACCTCCCGATAAAACTGAACTGAACCGTAATAGGGAAACACACCTCGCTATGAAACAGAACAAGCACACCGTAATAGGGGAACACACCTCCCTATGAAACAGAACAAGCACACTGTAATAGGGTAACACACCTTCCTATAGGGGAACACACCTCCTGATAAAACTGAACTGAACCGTAATAGGGAAACACACCTCGCTATGAAACAGAACAAGCACGCCGTAATAGGGGAACACACCTCCCCATGAAACAGAACAAGGACACTGTAATAGGGAAACACACCTCCCTATAGTGGAAACATCTCCCTAAGAAACACCGTAATAGGGAACACACCTTCCAATGAAACTCAACGAGGACAGTAAACTCCCACATCCACACTGTAATAGGGGAACACACCTCCCTATGAAACAGAACAAAACGTAATAGTGGAACACACCTCCCTGTAGGGGAAACACCTCCCTAAGAAACACTGTAATAGGAAAACACACCTCCCTATGAAACTGAATAAAACGTGATTGGGGAACACACCTCCCTATAGGGTAACTTACCTCCCTATGAAACGGAACACAAAAGCTCTGCTCCAGTAAGCGTAAACAGAATAACATTTTTTTTAAAAGGACACTGTGAGGTAATTCGCTCACACAGGAAAATACACGTTACGACAATGGCATTTGCAGTATAGGATGCAATATTCTTTCCCGATATCTAACAAATGTGAGTCAAATAAAGGTTTCCAACTCTTCCAAGGCAAGATGGGATCACCTATATCTGAGTGACCACACAGTTCTATAATAACTGTAAAAGAAAAATGATCTGCCAAATGTAAATGTCAGAAGTAAGAAACTCCAACTTGTGCATGTAACTGTAACACCAAAGGAAAAACACAGTACCTAGAACTGAAATGATGAATCCAATGAAAAACTGTAAAGTTTAAATGGTGTGCGCATCACCGAACAAGCACTTATTTGTGGAAAGTAATCTGTGACAGATGTGTGCATCATTGTGCACATAGATACAATTAATGCCAAGGAAAGTGAGCGCGTTACTGACACTCCTAAGAAACAAAATTGACTTGACACACTTGTGTGCGCAGTGCACATGCTCATAATTAAGAGGAAAGTGTACGGTTCATCTTGCTTGCTCCTTGTGTGAATACTTCCTCCAGAATGCGCAAGCTCCATGCTGAAGGAAGGTGTGCGCATCACTGCACATGCCCCGAATGTGGCTAAATCAGCGACTGAACTTTGCGCATACCTCGACTGCAGGGAAGCGAGGAAAGGCGTGAGGCTTTAGCGCCACAGGTCCCAGCAGCTCACAGGCGGCTCCAGAGATGTCCAGCAAAGGAGAAATGCCCTCGGGCACAACACGCAGAAATCAGTTGCCTAGAAGACAGGCCTGACGAAAGTAGTCTTCCAGATGAGGAGCAACGTCATCGAGCAGTCCTTGGTTGCCAGGAGAAAGCAACACAGCAACAGTGAAGCCAGGCCAGGTGAGAGACGTCACAAGGCCTTTATTCGAAGCAGAGAGTTATCGTTACAGTAGGCCTTGAATATGAAAAGTACACCTGTAAAGCCATGAAGTAACACATTGAGGGTAAAACTATCCACAAGGTGTGATCAGGACTCGGGAAAATAAATCAATCCAAGCTTAAACAGTACCTGAATATCTGTAGTCCAAGGTGACTTCAAATTAGAATCAAGTTAGCGCTGCAGCAGAGAAATTGGTTCGATGGGGATACAGGTGGCCAAAGAATTCCTGTCCCTACACTGTTAAATGCATTTCACACTACATCTAGCAACACCACATGTAGAAACGAGCATTGGTATAGATATTAGGTCACGCCTTTGGGACCTTTTGTGTTTAGCCATGCAACTGTTGATGTTGCACCAAGGATATTGTGCTGCATAATTAAATACTTATAAGGTCCCAAAGGCGAGACCTATTGGCTATGCCAATGCTTGTTGTGCTAGTGATGGAGCTCCTGGCAAGCTGTCTGTGCACCAAAGCCCAGATTGGAGTGTGCAGGCATTCAATGAATGGCATATAGTATCAGTATGCAGATGATGATCTGGTTTATTTATGTATTGCCCAGACATCCCTCCTCCTACTGATGGAGATGCTCAACAAGTTTGTGAAGATGTCGGGCCTCAAACTTCATTGGGCCAAGTCCTGCTGTTGCCACTCTAGTGAGTAGTGGATCTTCAGAGGGATACGGAAAAGGTCACCAGGCTTGTGTCTCAATTTGATACCTTTAAACATCTGGGGGTTAATATTTATACTCCAATGCCAACCTAATAGTGGGTAACTTGGACTTGGTTCCAATACTCTCACCTTGATGACTTTTTGTCAAGCAGTTCACATGCGTGTTATGATACTAGCTGCCCTTTTTTTTTCTTTTTAATACTGTTGGTTGCTGCAGCATTTGAGGAGGAGCGAGAAGCAAGGCTGGCAATGCCTCACAGGGGCTTGCAGTCAAAGCCTTCTTCGGGTCAGGGGGCCGATGACTGGAACCAGTGCACTGGCGAATCTAGTCATTCATGTGATGAGGCAGCATATTGTGAATCCCACCCCTTTACCATCTCATCGCTGGGGATGGTGGGAGCAATGAGACTTGCTGTTCCCACCCTGTGACGAGGTGTGGAAAGGGAGGTATGAAAACCCACTGATTGACAAGTGCCTGGTGAAGCAGAGAGCTGAAGCTTAATAGGCCCGGCCTGTGCTCAGTTAGAGAGCTTACATCACATCACAGTGTGGCCCTACAGCTTGGAAGGCCTCTTAGGGCCAGAGCTGACAAAAGGGAAGCCCTGTAAAAACTGTGACAGCAGTCACATGCGCAGTAGCATATGTGTTTGAGAAAAGTGCCTGACTGCCTGGGTCAAGAGGCGACAAGGCTGTCACTAACGTTAGGGGAATATTACTATCGAGAGGTGGGGCCCCAATGCTAATGCTAGCGAACCACCCCTGCTGATAAGAAACATTTAATCATGCCAACCCATGTCCGGTATCCAAAAAAGGAAAGTATGAGTCGTCACAACCATGGACTGACATTAACTTCTAAATCTATCTAGAAACTCTGAGGAAGGTCTGATGTAAACCAAAGACACCAGCCGCATATTTCACCATGGTCTTATAGGAACTGTTGAAATAATACGGATATCTGCGCAACGTCTGATATACACTATTGAGGCAAGCTACACCCTTGTACATTGTCTAATGTAAACTCCATAAATGTGCCATAACCCTGAACGTGGTATGATATACACTCCAGAAATAAGTAACACATCTGTCTCTGAGCACTGTCTGACGTAGGCAAGAAAAATAAGCCAGCTCTCTATGTCCGGTCATATATACACTACAAAGAATGTCAGACACTCTGAGCATGGTCGTATATACACTATAGACAATGTGAGACCTCTGAGCATGGTTGTATATACACTAGAGACAATTTCAGACCTCTGAGTATGGCTGTATATACACTAGAACAATGTCAGACCCCTGAGCATGGTCGTATATAGACTAATAACAAAAACAGACTCTGAGAATAAGCTGATTGTGATGGGGTCAAGAGGAATCGTCAACAGGCGGGTCTTAGTTTTAACGGGTTTTATTGTGTTGAACAAATGATCAGTACACTTTCTTAAAGAAGTATTCCGTCGCGGGGATCTGCTTCTACTCGGCCTCCTGTGGTGGCGTTCATACGGGTCGAGTCGACAAAACACCTCCGGACTCCTTCGAGGCTTTACGTCTGGTTCCGTCTTGGCTCTCGGTTTAAACAGACAGAAACAGTCTTTAGTGAGTGGGGTGCTTTACATATATATAGGTGCAGGGAAAAGGGAGTGAGGACACATTAACCTGTGTAACTCTCTTGGCGACGTACTAATGGCGGTGCAGGGTAGTGCTCGGGGAAAGGTACACCGGGTCAAAGACGGGTCAGGTTTAACTAGGCGAAGCGCCCTTACGTCCCACCCAATTCCGGATAGTATTGCGTGCCTGGGATAGCCACACACCTCCCCTGGGTGTGTGGCGGGTCGACTCGTGAAACTGTTGGCCTCCTGGCTTCTCGTCCGTTCTCGAACTTCCAGCTTCTTCAGGCTCCGACTCGTCCTTCCTTTCTGCCTCCGTCTCCGTAGTCCTCCGCTCTTCTTCCGTTTCTCTCCACACGTCTTCCTCCCTCCGGGTGAACAAGCACACCTGGTGTTGGCGTTCCTCCGTATAAGACGTCTCTGCGTCAGCATACAGCCCCGCCCATTCCTCTACTGTTTCCTCGTTAAAGGGCCAGTGTCTCTCCTCGGTCTCTGGCGTGCTGTCTGTGGTCTCGACGTTCTGTGAAGGGTAGAAGAGGGGAGTTAAAGGGGAAACAATGTCCTGTACTGGTATTGGCACTCTGTTACACTGATCTAACCTCCTGAAACAAGGCTCGCATCGGAGCATTGTCTCATACAAACTCTGAAACAAGCCACGCTTCTGAGCATGGTCTGATATGAAACAAGTAACAACTCTCAGCATGATCTAATATGAACTCCGAAACTAGTCACACCTCTGAGTGTGGTCTGCTTCAAACTTTGAAATAAACCAATCCACCCATCTTAAGCATGGTGTTATATAAACTGCTTAAACAGACTACATATTCTACTTCGAAGTAATAAAAAGTTCAGAAATTGTCATACTTCTGAGCTTCTTAGCGGTATAAACCAATGAAACAAGCCACACTTCACGAGAGGAGTTATATAAGCAACGGAAATAAGTCACCCGATTCTGTTTTTTATGATTTAAACAAATTTAAAAAGTTACAGGTTGACCGCAGGCTGAAATAAAAATACAGATGCAAATCGCAACTCTGGGCATAATATAAAAATACAGAAACAAGTTGCACCTCTGGCAAAATATGACATGAAACACCGAGGGAGGCAGCACTGTTGGACATTGTCTGGTTCAAGTTAAAGACTAGTGCTAAAAGACAAACGCGGCCGCAAAAGTTAAAGTCCATCAAAAGCCTTTACCTTAGGGGAGCGAGCAGCGGTCTGATCAAACAAAGTAAAATGAAAACAGCTCCCGCTGCGCGCGTCCAAAGCCATAGCGGTTTCTTCCACACCCATGGTGCCTGAGTGTGTGTTTTATGAGACCGGCTGAGGGGTCTGAAAGCGTCGGTAATCTAAAATAAATAAAGGCGCTTTGCCATGCTATTTAGGGAGCCGGGAGGGGTCTAAAAACGCCTGTGATGATAAATAAGTAAAGACGCTTTCCCTGGCTGTGTTGGGTGGCGGGAGGGATCTGAAAGCACCGTTGATGTAAACTTGTGCGTGCGCCTCGTGCTAAAAGTGGGAGGGTTTAGGGGAGTACGGCCCAGAGCACACAAAGCGTTTCCCTTGCGGAAGCGAGCCAGGGGCACCATGTGTTTGCAAGTTAATTACAAACATATGGTGTCAAAGCTCGCTCCCGCAAGGGAATCGCCAAACTGGCAAGCGTTGCCATTGAAGGCAATGCAACGCGTGCACGTTCTTGGGACACAAAATGAATCGATGGCTACATGTCTTTTCCTAAGCAGCGCATGCGTGCTGTGTAGGTGAGACCTAAAAAGCCAAGGTATGATCCAAGCACATGTTTTACTGAACGATTGACAAAACAGATGATTCAGTACTTGTTTGTGAAAACAAGGAAACAACCTCTAGTATGTACTCTTGAGCCTCAAGTCTTGTCACTGGCTCTGTGCAGAATCACGAAGTGAGAGAAGAACATTCTTTTCCAATGCAGCAGGTTAGGTAAAAGGAAAGTCCAACAGGAACTGGCACTTACGTGGTAGGGCGACCAATGGAATGGTCACTGGTGCAGCTCAGGGGTTCCAGCTTCCTCGAATACACAGCTTGTAAGTTCTCATGAAGTTCCTTTTCCTTGAAGTTTCTTTAGGCTTCATAGACCTTTATCCATTTAAGTAGCACACGCAGGTTCTTTTCAAATCGTCGCCATTGTTAAATTCAATGATGTCTCATAGACAAGTCATGTAGAAAACAAGTTATTGGTTTATTCATCCGGTTACAGGTTCAAATATAAGTTGCAGGATGATGTAAGATCCATAATATGCCCAACCAGGAGCAGCCTCCATGATGCTCAGCCCATCGACTAACTGATTTCTCCTCAAGCACAAACACTCTGAACATTCTAATGACATCACCATTGGCTGAGCAGCAAGGCAGAGAACAAGACTAAGGAGGATCCATTAACCAACAAGTAGATTATAACACAAATCCAACCCTTCAACCTCCTCGTTCAAAAAAGGAAGTCAAATGGCTGCTTCTGAATTATTTGTTGTTTACTACTCGGGTCTCCCATTCGACTTTGCATTTTGATTACTTTAGATCACCATGCTGCTGGCTGTTCTTTAACACATTTTGTGTGTTTATCTCCTCATATGTACAATGTTCACTATTTACACCTTTACTTTGCTTCTCTGTACAGCGCCCTGATACGCTGACTGGTCATGTTCGCGCCACATAAAACTTTTCAAATAAATTAATTGAACAGACCGAGATCAAATGAAGAGAAAGCTCAATTTCCCAGGGGCCTCACTGGAAGATGGGGTCTTAGGCAATCGCCTACTTTGCCCATGCTTTACAAAGTCTATGCATCAAAGTATGAGTGCGTAAATGACTGATTTGAAATACTCTTTATTGAAAATCATTTGGTTAGGGGAAGAAGTGAAAACTGTACCAAGACTTACTGTATAAAAAGGGTATATCTGTTTTTTTCATATAATAACAAATAAAACGTCTTTAAAAAATAGAAGTACCAGAACTACACTACACAGATGATGCTAAAACATAATGTATTAATGTGCATGTTGTAAGATCCACATAAAATACTTCCAGTAGACTGATGTAGTTGTAGAATCCAGTTTATTAAGTTAGCAGTAATCAAGACCCCATCCAACACACAGACTTGGCAACTGTCAACTGTCAACTGAGGCTATGCAAAGCCCAGCACATTGTAGTCAACGTTCCAGATTCTGTGCACAGTTAAATGGGAACAGTACATAAATGCAAATACATATTACTTAAGACATTACACTACCTTCCCCCTAATAATACTATAATTGAAGACAATAAGAACAAAAATAGGAGAGAAAAAAAACCTAAATAAATAAGTAAATAAATAAATGCTCAAGGGCAAATAACGGGTAACATCAAACAAAGTCGTGTAGTCTTGAAGGACGTCTAACAATTCTTTTTGGTCTATCACGCCAGTAAGGTGACAAACCCTCAGTAAGAGAAGAAGACTTTTGAGTCATTGAATCTTGAGAAGACTCTGTGTAAGACACTTCCGGTGGAAGACATTTAGCCACCCTATTTAGATTCCAAACTCTATGATCATTTGTCTTAATGGCATTCCTAAAAATCTTGATGACTTAGAAGGGTTTACTGAATTTTGAAACACCAGTGTCAAGGCGGGGAGACCTGATCTTAACCAAGTCTCCAACAGAAACTAACATTTACTTTGTGTCCTTACGATTGTCAAACCATACTTTGTGCTTATTCACAACCTCCAGCTGTTTCTCTTTCCACCCCTCTACCTTGTCAACATTTCCATCCACTATCAATCTTTTTGTCAACACCCAAGAAGGACATACCTCTACATTAGGCGTTCTATTCCTAAAAAGTCTGAAAGGTGTACACCTGTGGAAGAGTGTGGAGTGAATCTATACTCCCTTACTTTCTTTCTCATTGCCAGTTCCCAATTCTTACCCGAAGTGGAGGCCAACTGCAGACACTCTTTTAACACCTTGACAAACCTTTCAACAAGTCCATTGCATTCAGGGTGATAGAGAGACGCTCTCTTATGTCTTATACCTCTTGAAGAAAGAAACTCCTCAAAAACTTTAGAAGTAAACTGAACTCCATCTAAAAAATCAATGATAACTTTTGTTTCTATTGAATTCACAAAATTTGTGGCCAACGTGAAAACATGTCCATATACACAATTACATACCTCTCAGAAGAATTCCTCCTCACCGGGCCCAAAATATCAATCGAGATGTCACTCCAAGGACCAGCAGAGGACTCCCTTTTAACCATGGGTTGCGTCCTACACTTTAGTTTCTTATCACTACTTGAACATTCATGGCAATCTCTAACCACTCTCTCTACATGTGAATCCACACCAGGCCACCAATAGGCCTCTCTGATTCTTTCTTTGGTTTTCACAATGCCCATATGGCTTGAGTGTGCTCGTTCTAACAAAGATTTCCTTAAATCCTGAGGTGGAACTAATTTACTAACTCTTAAAAGCATACCATCTACAACAGTTAACTCGTCTTTGACTTGCCAAAACCCTTTAATTTCATCACTATAATCTTTCTTGTCACCCCACTGTCTATGAACCAATAAAATTACCTCCTGTAATACATTATATTTCAGAAGTGAATCTTTCCAGTCCTTTTCAGAGATAATACCTTCACTAATAACACAGACATTGAGCTCTTCACTGAATTCTTCCCCTGCAAACCAATCACCTTCACTGTCAACAGAAGTTACAAAATCATTGTTGGTGTCACACAATCTAGACAAGCAATCAGCTAATTTATTGTTAACACCTGGAAGATAATTTACATCAAATTAAAACCCTGCAACGCCACAACCCACTTTCTTATGCGGTAAGAAACCAAATCAATGCCTTTTCTTGATAGAACTTCCTTCAACGGTTTGTGATCCGTCAGTACAGAAAAAAAGCAACCCCACAGAAATTTATGAAGCTTTCGTATCGACCAATAAATGGCAAGGGCCTCCCTCTCTATGACCGAATAATTGAATTCAGCATCCCTCAAAGGTCTAGACAGAAACTAAATTGTCTTATCCTCCGTTTCGCCTTTCTGCATTAAGACGGCTCCAATCCCTTTTGAGCTGGCATCTGTCATAAGAAAAGAAGGTTTCTTATGATGAAAACTCCCTAGAGCAGGAGCTTTGTTCAACTGAAGTTTCAAGTATTGAAACTCCCTTTCACACTTTTTATTCCAAAAAAACTCACACCCCTTTTTCAAGAGAAGTCTTAAATGTTCCGTTACATTTGCGAAGTTGGGAATAAACTTGTGATATAACGCCACCATTCCCAAAAACTTCACTAGTTCATCTTTATCTTGTGGAGATCTCAAGTTTGAAATAGTGTTGACCAAGGATGGTTTTGGTTCAATCCCCTTAGAAGAGACTAGATGGCCTAGATACTCAATTTGTGCAACATTAAAGCGACACTTATCAGCTATTAGAGTCAGACCAGCATCACATAACCCTTTCAATACCGCCTTTAATCTACAATCATGTTCATCTATATTTTTACCGACAACAAGCGCATCATCTTGGTAGACGTGTACCCCACCTATGCCTTTTAGTATATGTTCCATTACCCTCTGAAAGACAGAGGCAGCTGAGATGAGACCAAAAGGCATCCTTAAAAATTTGAATGTACCAAATGGCGTTACAAACGCAGTGAGGTTTTGGGATAAAGAATGTAGCCTAACCTGATGGTACGCGGATGTGAGATTGAGAGAAGAAAAGTGCTTGGACCATCTAAAGAGCACATCATCTCACTTATGTTTGGGAGAGGGTAGTGATCAACGATAACAGCCTTATTCAGCTCCCTCAAATCCACACAGAGTACGGCCTCTCCATTGGCCTTACGAGACATCACAATGGGAGAAAGCCATTCAGTACCTTCTACCTCTTGTATGACTCCATTAGCGATCAATTTGTCAAGTTCAATTTTCATACACTCCTTTGCCTGAAGAGGCACATTGCGAACTCTGGCTACTTTGGGAATTGCATCTTTTTTTTATTTTAAAAGCTTGGATTCAAACACTTCTGGAAACTCCCCTACCCATAAAGTACAATTATTCCCAACTTGGCTTACGGAAGGTAACTCCTGTAGACAAACAGAAGGACTTTTGTTAGGATCTAAAATTATATGTAAATCTCTTTGGTGAAACCAACTAATAAGTGAATCACCCTTAGTTGACACATACACAATAGCAGGAATGATTCTACCTTTGAAATAAATAGTACCTTCAAACCCACCAACAAGATCAATGAATTTTCCACCATACCCTCTCGGTCTAATATCAGGTTCGAATAGATTAACTTTCCCTTTTAGATTCTGATCAAAAACTGACTTAGGAATTAAAGTAATTTTTGCCCCGGAATCAAATAACATCTTGACTGGGGCAGCATTTATCAGAACAGTTTTAAAGGGACCCTCACCATCAATAGATTTTACTTGACATATATTGGCTCCAGCAGAGTCAGAGTCACTTTCATAAAGGTCTATTTCTCTCACTTTCTTTAGACCGTTATTTGATTTGCAACACTTCGTGAAATGACCTTTCTTGCCACAGACATTACATAAGGATTTCAGGGCAGGACACGTCTTTGAGTTGGCCAAGTGACCAAGATTGCCACATCTGAAACACTTACAAAGAAAAGGTTTTGATGAACCAGGTTTCGGCTCAGTTTTTGAAAAGATATTAGATTTAGAAGCCTTTTCTTTTTCTAATACAAGAACACTTGTATCATTCCCATTTTTCTTTTTAGTAGAATCATTGCTACCTATGGTGTCAATACAGGCTTTCGAGTGTTCATGAGTCTTAGCAATAGTTATGACTTCATGTAGCGAAGGATTGTCCTTTTGCCAAATACTATCGCAAGCTTTATCTATAGAGCAACCTAACATAAATTGATCCTGAAGCCTTTCTTCTAGCGAAGCAGTAAAATGACATGTTGCAGCAAGTTTACGCAGTTCTGTGACATATTGTTCAACTGACTCATCCTCCCTTTGCATTCTTCTTCCAAAATGAAATCTTTCAAGAACAGTACAGATTTTAGGTAAATAGTGTTAATCTAATTTTTTTATGGCTATATCAAACTCATTTAAACCAGTAGAGTCAGTATCTGAAAGGTCAGGAAGATGTTCAAAAACTTCCTGGCCTTCAGACCCCAAGCAATGCATTAGTAAGGAGGTTTTTCTCTCAGCACTAAGAGACGTGCCACAAACTCTAGCGTAGTGGGTAAACACCTTCTTCCACTTAATCAAAGGTAGAATGGGATCACCAGGAGAAGAGAGAAAGAAGGAAGGAGCAGGAACATTTTGCATGTTGAACACACAATAAGTCAGAAGTACAAATTTTTAAATACACCTAAAAGTGTAGATTCAATATGTAAACCAATAGAAATCCTTAAAACGCTTGCTTTCTGAGTAAATAGATCTGAATCTTAAATATAAAACACTTGAACATTCAACATATCACAGACATCGCATTAATATGTACGTAAAGTATAAGAAAGAATAAACTCAACCTAGAATGTATTTTAAAAGGCTGTGCTCATCAGCGCGTAAATCAGTATCTCAAGCTGTCTGGAGTTAAACGATACCTCAAACTGTGCACGTTGATAGATTTCACGAAAGAGATGTACCTCAGCACATTAACGAAATATTGAAACAGTGTGCATCCGCAAGGTGAATAATACCTCAATTTGAGCCCATTAGAGCCTTTTCCTTTAAATAGTAGTGAATATATATTGTTTGCCAGATGTGAGTATCAAATTGAGAGGCTGTGCGCATCAGCGATAATTAAATTGATGCAACCATCACTGTCAGCTGTGCGCTATGAATTGACAAGCTGTGCGCATTAGCGAAGGCTAAAACGAAAGAGACAACGGAGGCTGACTGAGGAGTGTGTTACGACGCAAGGATTCAGCGCCGTTAGAGTGACAGATCCAACCCAATCCAAGATGGCAGCCAATGCGTAGATCAGGACGTCTACGCGATGACACAAAACTCAGTGCGGGATGACATCAGTAATGCGATGCTTGATGGTGAAGCGTTCCAGACATCGAAGATTGTTAAGAAGGTTCAATGTATTCAGCAGGACGCACAACCGTAGAGCGAGGCAAGCACTCGCGTAAGCAAAGTAAGGCGGTTGATGTTTATTTTCAATCTTTGCCAAATAAGTTGCTCCTCGCCTGAATAAGCTATCGTTCTTTACAAGATAGGGGTAATCCAGTAATTTATAAATTCAACGGATAAGTTCCCAATCTTAACAACAATTACTTTGAAATTGTCGAGGGAGATATGTTCTCTTTTAATAAATTAAATCGCCCCCACACAAGAGTCAAGTAAAAGAAATCTCCAGGATATTTGTAGATTGAGTAGAACAGGTGCAGTTCTCCAAGTGCTGATAGTTTTATAAAATAAAGTTGTTGTTGAGGTCCCTTGAAGAAGAAGAAGAGGGTTCTTTATATGTCCATCGTCGCCAAATGTAAGATCCACATAAAATACTTACAGTAGACTGATGTAGTTGTAGAATCCAGTTTATTAAGTTAACAGTAATCAAGACCCCATCCAACACACAGACTTGGCAACTGTCAACTGAGGCTATGCAAAGCCCAGCACAGTGTAGTCAACGTTCCAGATTCTGTGCACAGTTATAGGGGAACAGTACATAAATGCAAATACATATTACTTAAGACATTACACATGTTTCTCAGATCCATGTGAATTCTGCAGGCCACATGTTCGAATCTAGATGAGGCTGGTTCAGCGTTTCATCGGTAGCCATGGAAGCTGATCATAACACCTGGAGCACCAACAGTATATTATCCTGAGAAAAAGCTTTGTTATTTGCCCGAGTAGTTTTAAGTTTTCAGACCCCAGACCTGTGAATACTGTAATATTGTCGTAGTTATGTAGATCGTTTCATGTGAACTTTAACATATGCCCTCCACTTTCCAGCCCTGATGAGTCTGCAGCAGGAGCCCCGGGCCCAGATTCCGGTTCAAGAGACTACCCCGCCAGACCCAGCCCACTCCGACGAATGGCTCACCCCTTGTTCCAAAGAATTTGTTCAGAAGATCCAGAGAGAGCAGGAAGGACAGGTTTGACCACTGTCACTTCCTCATTGTAACCATGCCGGGGAGGAACAGGTTTATTACACTGTTAGGATATACCTGGACGGGAAAAGCTGGTAGCGCTCGGTTTGAGCATGCCTACGAGCGACAGGCTGTTGGGTCATGTGTGGGAGAGACCGACTAGTACCATTGTTGTAAAGCTTGGTTTGTAGAGACCGGCTGGGGGCACTCTCTTAGAGCATGCATGGGATAGACGGTCTGGTAACGCTCTGTAAGCTTGTTAGCGAGGCACAGGTGGTAACGCTGCATTAGAGGATGCTTGGTAGGAATAGACTGGTTTGCACTGCTTACACCACCCCTTGTAGAGATAGGCTGGAAGCATCATTTTAAGGAGTCCCAGGGAGGGGCAAGCTGATAACACTTCATTGGAGAAGAACTGAGTGGGCCAGGCTGGGAATTCTCTATTAGAGAATGTTTGGGAGGGACAAATTGGAATTGCTATGTGTTGTGGGGGACAAAGAACCAGACACACCGGAGAGGTATTTCAGTAATTTTCATATAGACTAGCACTGTCCAAGCAAAGAAGCCAAAGAAGCCAACAATGTCATTTCTCGCCTTCAGGACATCACCTCAGAACCACATTCTAGAATATCAGTTGGGGCCAGGCCCATAGGTGGAGAGAGAGGTAATAGAAGAGGGCAAAAGTAGGAAGGAACCAAGAGGGAAAAGAGTAAGACCGAGAGCGAACCACCACACATTTCCCTCCTAAATTAAAAAGAAAAAGACCAGTACCACAAAACCAATAAGAATTAGCAGAATTTACCTTGGGAACATCACATAATAATGGAAGCAAAAAAGGAAATGTTTGAGGCATGTTGTGAGAAGTTGGCCTGATATGCATTGCTCACTATTCTAGTGATCACTATGTATAATACCAAACGACCCTTATTGATGATTGGTTGTAAGTCAACCTTATAGACCAGCTATCCTAGTAGCATGGACAAGATCAGTCTTTAGGCTAAACTCTAGAGGGCGTGTTAAGCCAGCTGTTATACCATCACATATACCCCTTGAACACCAAGTGAAAGGACACCATACAAGTTGTTATGAAAATAAAAGGATATTTATTTAGAACACAACAACCCTGGACTCTTTATGAGGACAGGGTGCTAAGCACAATACAAAGCTCTTAAAGAAATACTGAAAGTCGCACAATTTACACAAATGCCTGAGGGGCACGAAAAACCATATACTACAAAAGTGGAATGTGAAATTACTATCAGGTAAGTACTACTCTCATAGGCTTTAGAAAGGCTGGGCCTACAATGCTGAACCCTTAGATTAGAAGCAGAAGGCCTAGGGACGTCGTGTGCAGAGTGGAAACTCTCACGCGTGATGCGGGACAAAGTCTATGGATGCTAGTAAATGCAAAAGTTAGTCTTCTCGGGCGAACCCGACTAGGTAGGTCAAAAACGAAAGTGGATCTAGACACTTAGAGAGTGGATCTACGCTGGAGCACCGTGGTACTCGGTTTACCTAGCCCAGGGGCTGCGGCTGCATCGGGTTCAAGTATCGTCGGGAATCCTCGTTGATGAACCAGGAGCCTGAAGTAAAAGTTGCTGGCAGGCGACCAGTGAAGATGTTCCGGGCTGATCCAAGGACTGGATCAGTTGAAGAAGAGTACCTGTAAGCAGAGGGGACCGAGTTCTGAATCACTAGCCAGTGATTAGTTGGGCACCAGGATGGCACCGGACGAGGTCACTCAGACAGGCGAAGAGGTGACACTGGATTCTGCTGCTGCACGGACCAGGGCGCTGATGTCGACCAGGCTGGAGGTCTGCGAGCTGTCCCACGTCGGATGTCTGCTGCTGGCGATGCTGGATCCGGTGAAGGAGGCAACAAGCCTTGGCAACGACAAGCCCACGTGGCAACACAAAATGGCGTCTTGAGTGGACCAGGAGGGTCCGAAGAGGGTCCCCTTCAGGAGGAGACTAGGGCCAGTCTAGAGGTGCTAGACCAGCGGTGAAATAAACGTAGGACGTCGTCTGGAGGGTCACTAGCCAACGGGCAAGTGACCGGACAACGTGGCAAGCGACACTGAAGCAAAAGGGCCCCACGCAGATCTGGAGGATGCTGGGGGGCTGGTCTTCTGTGCTTGTGCTGATTGGGGTTGGGGCTTCTCTTACCCCAGTGCACCCACTCGAGGGTCCCTCGGTGGTTGTGCTGGTTCAGTGTCGTGCTGGTTCTGATGGTCGCCGGGTCCTCTGGTCTCGTCGCACCTACGGTTCTCAGCTGTGCTGTAGAGGCAGGTTTAGGTCAGAGAGGGCATGGAGTCCGGGTCTCGTCGAGCTGGGCAGTCTGGTTCCGGAGGAAGGACGTTTCAGCAAACCGCAAGATACTTAGGTGGTGCCTGCTGCTGCAGGGTGACTACTCCTTAGTTACAAGGGAGAAATCTTGAGAAGAAGTCTTGAGTTCCTTTCGTAGAAAGTAGTTTCAGGATTCAAAGATGATCTAATTTGGAAGGGTCCCCGCTCCCACCTTTATTCTAAAGAAAGGGGCTGGTACGCGACTAGGTCCTGCCCATGGGTGGGACCAGGAGGGGGGGGTGGTTACACCCACACTCCTTTGTCCGGTCTCTCCCCAGCTCAGGGGCTGGTGTGCCCCTGGAACTGGTTTGAGCCGGCCTATGCACAGTGAGCACCGGGGTGCCACTTGCAGTCACCTTCCTATTCAGCCCTGCCTACCCAGGATACACAAAACCCTGTCTGGGATGGTGCTAGCACCGCCCCTGACAAGAAACCCTTTGTCCAAGCTCTCCTCGCTGGAAGGACTCCCAGCAGCAGGAGGTCAGACTTGTGTCTGTGGTGGCAGCATCCATTTTGTGATGCTGAGGCTTGAGTTAACTTTAACCGGGGTTCACAGTTACATACATGTCGTGTCCCTCTAGAAGGGTGGAATGCTAACCCCGTCACCAGAATTGGCGAGGGGTTAGTATTCCAATTCGTATGACACCTTACTCGACATGTTTTGATAAAGCGATACCAAAGTTGGCAAATAACCGCGAGGATTATAAGGCACTTAAGAGTATATGGTACGCGTTATCATGGAACAGCTAATAGGACTTGGTTCCGCAAGCTGCAAACGGGCTCAGCTCATGCCAGAGCACCATCTCACATAATTCCAAGCACTCTGCCTTCAGGATTGATAAGGCCTGCCATAGGAGTGACTGATAGGAATATATGTGTCCATTTTAGGGTTAGATATAGGAATACTATATCTAAAGCAAAGGGTGATTACACCACCTTGCCCCAGCTGTCGTGCAACCAGTTGTGTCAGATTTAGATGGCCAGCCAGGGGTGGCACAATACATGCTGCAGCCCCTGGTAGGCCCTGGGTACACCTATGCCCTGAGTTACAGGGTCTGATAAGGTGGCCCAGTACCAATTGGTATATGCACATAAGGTACACGTCTCAATTTACTGAGAGAACAGCTAGGCTGTGGGTCTGATTAGCAGGCCCACAGCCAGGGAAGTCGTAAACCAGTGAAACAAAAAGCAAAAATCTGGGGTGATCATAGGATTGCAGACCCTACTCTCCTACACATGTAGGCTGCTGAATTCATATCTGGGCATAGATCGCCACGTAGTGTTGGGTCCGGATGATTGCACTTTGTTGTCCTGGAAGAGTTTTCGAAGTATCACGAGATAGGTGACTCCTCCCCTGGACTACAGTGCGCATGGGCATCTTCTCCATCCTAATATTGTATTTTTTCCGCCATTGGGTTCGGATGTTATTCCTATACTCCAACTTCGGAATCGAAACAAAACTTTTCTAAAGGCCAAAAGGCCTTCGACTTTGACTGTATTGTTTACGCTCGGTACTCATTGACTCGATCAAACTTTCCATCTCGAAACGGTTTGTAGACGCGGGCCGTTGGGCCTTTTTCGACGCCACGTGAGCCTGCTGCCGATGGAAAGGAGCCCGTTCAAAAGGTGCCCACAATGCCACTCCAAGTGCCCGTATACTGACAAGCACTCAGTATGCAACAAGTGCCTATCCCCAGACCATAAGGAAGAAACCTGCCCAGCCTGTGCCCAATTCCGGTCGAAGAAAACCATCCAGATTCGACGGGCCGCTAGGCAAGAGATGCAGCGACAGGCACCGGAACCAGACAACATCTTCGATGATGACCAAGAACTTCCAGAAGCTCCAGATTCGGACCTAGAGATCGTCACCGTCGAGGACTACTCGGACTCCGACGACGAGATCCCACCGGGGCAAATCGTGAGTACACTGCCACCGACACTGATTACCACGTTACGGAAGACTCCGGTCGAGGCATCGCCAAAAGGCCTTAGCCAAGATCCGAAGAAAAATTCACCAGCCCCGCCGTCCGGCTCGGCTCCGAAACCGAAACCTAAGCCTTCAGACACCCCAGGGCCAAGTAACGTGATCCCAAAGAAGGTTCTAGAACCAAAGAAGGTCATCGACCTGAAGGGCATCGAACCGAAAAAGGCCGTACAGCCTAAAGGCGTCGACCCGAAGAAGGCCGTCGACCCAAAAAGCGCCGAACCAAAGAAGACAGTCGAGTCAAAAGGCGCCGAACCTAAAAAGTCCGTCGAGCCAAAGAAGGACACCGAGCCGAAGGGCGTCGACCCGAAGAAGGCTGTCGAGCCAAAAAACCCGCTGTGCCGAAGGTAGCTGAACCAAAGAAGGTCGCCGACGTAAAGAGTGCCGTATCTAAGCCTGTTATCCAGACGGAGAAGGCTATCAAACCAAAGACAAGTGCTCCAAAAACACCGGTCGATCCCAAAAAAGCCATCGACTCGACAAAGGACAGTCAACCGAAAAAACCTGTCGAGCACAAAAAGCGTGTCGAACCGACAAACCCGGTCGATCTGAAATCCCTCGTCGACCCGACCAAAGGGTCCGAGCCGAGAAAAATCAATAAGCCACCAAAAGTCGTCGAAACAGAAGGGGGTATCAACCCAGAGTCACTAGTCGATCCAAAACAGACTAAGCCGAGGAAATCAAAGACACAGCCACTGACAGTGGAAGAAGAACTCTTCCATTCAGATCCATCAGACGACCAGGCTAAGATATATATTAATCCTGAGACTGGTAAACTCACAGTCCTACACAGGAAGAAGAGACCACTGGACACTGACTCTCATTCCCCCATTCCTCCAAAGAAGAAGAAGTTTGGAACTTCTCCCTCTAGACCCTTCATTCCTTTCTATCCCACTATGCCTACTACGCCTTTTGCTCCTTACTCTCCTTCTCACTATGGGGACAATGGGGGCAACACAGGGGAAGATCCTCAGCATGATTATGACTATCCAGAGGATCCTAACCCCCAAGATGAACCATGGGGGGAGCCAACTGACCCATATGACACGCATCCCATCCCTGACGTCCCCTCATACCCAGCAAAGCTGTTACCTACCGATGACACCATTGTCTTCAACCAACTATTAGACAGTGCAGGGCAGTACCACAACGTAGACATGCACAATGACCCTATAGACGAAGACTTCTTATTTGACACTTTCCCTACTTCGGAAAAAAATGTCAGAACACTCCCTATGCTAAAGGGGGTATTAAAACAAGATACTGCCAGGGCACGCGTAATCAATCCCAGGATTGCAAAGAAATATAGAGCAGCCCCTACAGACCCTACCTATATCAGAGGTCAGTTACCATTAGACTCACTGGTAGTGGCTAATGCACGCAAAAGGGCCAACTCACAGACAACAGGGGAGGCTCCTCCTCCTGATAAGGAGTCAAAAATACTAGAGGCCTCGGGTAAAAGGGTAGCATCACAAGCCTCCAATTCATGGAGAATTGCTAATACACAAGCTCTGCTAGCTCGTTACGACAGAGCACACTATGACCAGCTTGAAAGCTTAATGCAACACCTGCCTGAGCATTTTAAAGCCCAAGCTAATGACCTCATACAGGATGGAAAGTTTATTACAAACGCCTCCACCAAATGTGCGCTTGACGCAGCCGACACTGCAGCCAGGTCTATTAACACTAGCGTTTTATTACGACGACATGCATGGCTGCGTATTTCAGGCTTTAAGAACGAGGTGCAGTCCACCATTCTTAACCAACCAGTCAATCAAGACTTCCTTTTTGGCCCTGCAGTTGACACCATTCTAGACAAAATGAAGAAAGACACAGAAAGTGCAAAATCAATGGGTGCATTGCAGTTTCAGCAACACAGAGGTGCATTTCGACACTCCTCATACAGAGCAGCTACACGAGGCAATACTTCACAGACCTCATCAAAATACAACGGCAACACCCAGGTTCCTTTAACAAGAACTCCTACAGAGGAGCTTATAGGGGCAACAATAACAAGGGGAGAGGACGTGGAGGCAACAACACCAGAGCCTCCACTACCACAAAACAGTGACTTCATCACGCTACCTCCAGACCACCTAACACCGGTCGGAGGCAGACTCCAACAATTCCTACCTGTCTGGAACGCAATTACCACGGACAGGTGGGTGATACAAATTATCCAGTATGGTTATTGCCTAGAACTCACCTCTACCCCACCAAACATACCACCCAGACACCGTCCTATGTCCAAAGAAAACATCACCCTGCTACAACAAGAGGTGAAATGCATGATGGAAAAGGGGGTCATAGAGCCAGTCCCTTTCCAACACCAAGGGACAGGAGTATACTCCCTATACTTCCTTATTCCCAAGAAGGACGGTTCACTCAGACCAATATTGTACCTCAGACCCCTAAATCAATACATACTGTCGGAACACTTCCATATGATCACAGTACAGCAAGTGCTCCCGTTGCTACAGCAAGGAGACTTCCTAGCAACATTGGACCTCAAGGATGCATATTTTCACATACCCATCCATCCAGCTCACATAAAATGTTTCAGGTTCACAATAGAAGGTCAACACTACCAATTCAAGGTTCTCCCCTTCGGGGTGACCATGGCTCCAAGAGTGTTTACAAAATGCTTAGCCACAATAGCTGCGCATCTCAGGAGGCAACACATCATGTGTTCTCGTACCTAGATGATTGGCTGATACAAGCAAAATCGTACCAACAATGTGCAAGAGACACGTCTCAGACACTTCAGCTGCTACACAGCCTAGGGTTTTCCATAAACTACCCAAAATCGCATCTACAACCATATCACATACAACAATATCTGGGAGCTACTATAGATACCTCAGTGACAAAGGCATACCCAAACTCAGCGAGGATGGCCAGCATGCAAATGCTCATTCGCAAATTTCTGCCACAACACTCTCTTCCAGCTCGAGTCTTCATGCAGCTCATAGGCATGATGGCCTCCTGCATATTCATTGTCCCCCATGCCAGACTTCATATGCGTCCATTGCAAGAATGCCTAGCACGGCAGTGGAACCAAGCTCAAGGACAACTAAAAGACCTAGTGTTGGTAGACGCTCGCAACTCTCTGCAGTGGTGGAACCCACATAACCTTTCCAAGGGGCGACTGTTCCAAGAGCCGGTTCCACAACTAGTACTAACAGCGGACGAATCACTGACAGGCTGGGGAGCCCACCTCCTTCACTACACAGTACAAGGGCTCTGGACAACCAAACAAAAGAAACTGCATATCAACCAACTAGAGTTGCTAGCGATATTCCTAGCCCTGAAAGCATTCCAAAAATACTTGTCCAGCAAGACTGTGTTGATCCGGACGGACAACATGACAGCAATGTACTATATCCAAAA
The DNA here is from genome assembly GCF_964263255.1 of Lissotriton vulgaris. Lineage (NCBI taxonomy): Eukaryota > Metazoa > Chordata > Amphibia > Caudata > Salamandridae > Lissotriton > Lissotriton vulgaris. Next base: position 169,113,515 of record NC_141687.1, on the reverse strand, counting down.
ACAAGGAGGAACACACTCTCCACAACTGTCCCACTTAGCACAGAGCATACGGAAGTGGGCAATTCCAAAAGATATCTTTCTCCTGGCAGAACTCCTCCCAGGGAAAGACAATCAGATTGCTGGTCTGCTCAGCAGGCACAGCCAGCAACTACACAAATGGGAAATTCACCCCAAGTTCTCCAACCATTCTTCAGGCAGTGGGGGCACCCAGAGATAGACCTGTTTGCCACAAACGAAAACTCAAAATGCCAGTACTTTGCCGCCAGGTTCCCTCATCCGTTGTCACAAGGCAATGTGATATGGATGAACTGGTCAGGCAGATTTGCGTATGCTTTTCCCCCAGCACCACTGATTCCGCTGGTGGCACGCAAACTGAAGCAGCAGTCACTCACACTGATCCTAGTTGCTCCCACATGGGCGAGACAGCCATGGTACACAACGTTCCTGGAACTTTCAGTAGTTCCTCATCAAAGGCTGTGCCTCTCACCCCATCTTCTAACTCAAAACCATGGAGAAATCAGACACCCAGATCCCAATCAGATGAACCTAGCGATCTGGCTCCTAAAGTCTTAGAATTTGTATACCTTAACTTGCCTCCAGACTGCATGAACATCATTAAAGAGGCAAGACGACCAACTACAAGAGCGTGCTATGCAGCTAAAGGGAAGAGATTTGCTATTTACTGCAACAATAACCAAATCAACCCTTTAGATGCTTCCATACAGAACATTATATGTTACCTGCTGCATCTTCAAAGATGCAACCTAGCGTACTCTTCCATAAGACTACACCTCGCGGCTATAGCAGCATACCTTCAAAACAGGCAACACCTTTCACTGTTTAGAGTACCAGCAATAAAGGCTTTTAGGGAGGGTCTTAAAAGGGTGATCCCTCCAAGACACCCACCTTCCCCATGTATGGAATCTAAATCCAGACTTATGGGACCTCCTTTCGAACCTCTACACTCATGGGAACTACAATTCCAAACGTGGAAGGTGGCATACTTGATTGCCATTACCTCAGTCAGGCGAGTTAGTGAGTTACAAGCACTAACAATTCAGGAACCCTTCATGCAGGTACACGCTAAGAGGGTGGTTCTTAGAACAAACCCTAAGTTTATGCCAAAGGTCATATCCAATTTCCATATTAATCAATCAATAGAACTGCCAGTGTTCTTCCAAAATCCACAGTCAGTAGCTGAAAGAGCCCTACACACACTGGATGTAAAGGGAGCTCTGCTTTATTATGTGGACAGAACGAAATCATTTAGGAAAACAAAGCAATTATTTGGTGCTTTTTCACCACAACATAAAGAAAATCCAATATCTAAGTCAGGAATAGCCAGATGGATCGTTAAATGCATTTAGATATGTTATCAAAAGGCTAAACGCACTTTAACTGTCCCCCCCAAGAGCACACTCTACGTGAAAAATGGGGGCATCCATGGCTTTCCTAGGGAATATTCCTCTTGAAGACATATGTAGAGTAGCCACATGGACTACCATACACACTTTCACAAAACAGTACTGTGTAGACGTGCAAGCAAAGCAGCAAGCTGCTGTAGGCCAGGCTGTCCTCAAAACTCTTTTTCAAACTGCTGCAGCTGGCACAGGTAACCACCGCTAGAGGCGATACTGCTAAACAGTCTATGCACAGATATGAATTCAGCAGCCCACATGCCTCGAACGGAATATGCTACTTACCAGTATGCATCTGTTCTTGGCATGTAGGGCTGCTGACATTCATATCGCCCGCCCTCCTCCCCGGTGCCTGTCGCAGCTGCAGCATTATCTTTTGCATGGCCATCTCTTACTTTACTATCTCCATCTCTGCCACAATGGCGAAAAATAATCTGAGGATGGAGAAGATGCCCATGCGCACTGTAGTCCAGGGGAGGAGTCGCCTATCTCGTGATACTTCGAAGACTCTTCCAGGACAACAAGGTGCAATCATCCGGACCCAACACTAGGTGGAGATCTATGCAAAGATATGAATGTAAGCAGCCCTACATGCCAGGAACAGATGCATGCTGGTAAGTAGCATATTCCTTACAACATATTATGTGCCCACAAAGGGGGACACAAAGGGAAAAGATACATCAAATCATAAATGACAACCGACCAATTTGGTCGGTTGTCGCTTCTTCACTGATTTCCTTTACACACATTTTCTCCTCAACTGGTTTCTGCCCCGTATTTTCTTGGATTAGGTGTTTCCCTTTTTGAGCAGAGCTCATTCTGTCCATGTCTGAGCTTTTTCAAGTAGCACAATTTTACAACCTACACAGACACTTTTTATGGAGGTAGTACAAATAGATGTGTAACAGCCTTAGGTTTCAGATTTCTTGACTTCACCACATCTCCTACCTTTAAAAAGTTTTTTTTTAAACGTCTTTTTATTTGGTTTTCAGGCTAAACACATAGCATCAATAGCATCAGTACATATAGTCTTTAGTACACATTAGTCACATCTGCACTCCTGGTTTCTTTAGGCTCAACAGGTTTGTACAACTTATATCATAACATAGTCACCCTACAACATGTCAAATTTCAGGCAATCACAAATGATACCCTCAACAGTTTCTGAATGCCAGCGGTTCCATCCCGCTCTTCAAAAGTCCAGTTCCACCCTCATTCCTGACGACTGTACTTGTTATAATCAAGTCAGGCCTACATGTCATATCCGTTCTCTCTCCACCTCTGAAGGACAATTATATTACTTATATCTCCTTCCCGTCAGCGATAAGGAGTAGTTCTGTTTGCCTGTACTGTGTCTTGTGAGTGTGCCATTAAGTAACACGTCAAGGGGGCCCAGATATCCACGGGTCGAGAGGCTCTCAGCAACAATTCAGCATATACAGTGAGGCACTCCTGGCAAGTCACCAAGTCCGCTATCCAGTTCTTAAATGTGGGTGCCCGCCCCTTCCCCCAGCGGCACGCCACCGGCCTCTTGGCCATCAATAGAGCGAGGGCAGCATACTTGCGGTGCACTGCCTGCAGTGGTTTAGTATAGCTCAGCAGGGCCATCAAAGGGGTGGGTTCGACCCGTTCATTTATCATTAGTGCCAAAGCACCAAACACCTGTTCCCAATATGCATGCACTCCCGGACACTCCCTCGCCACATGCAGAAAACCCGCCCCAGGGGCATGACATCTATCACACCTGTCTGATTCTCTTAGGCGGAACCTATATAGCCTAACTGGGGTGTAGTACATCCTATGCAGGAATTTATAGTGGATAATATGGAGCTTACTGCTAGCTGACACCCTCTCCATCTGTAGACAGCAGAATTCCCAGTGCTCATCCGTGATCTCCATCCCTAGCTCCTCACTCCATCGAGCACAGGAAGTTGTGATTGGTAACTCTCTCTGTGTGTGAACTATTCTATAAATGGTCGAAACAAGGCGCTTGGTTTCACGTTCTGCAGCATCCCCTGCAGCGGTGCCAATGTCTGCAGCTCCGCTCTAAAGTCTGGCGTGAGAGATCGTAATCCCTGCCGCAGAAGAGTGTAAAGGAACAGGTCTAGTGGGGTGTGTTGGGGTCCCTGCAATATTTGCTCTGTCGTGCGAAAGCGCCCGTCCTGATATAGATCCCCCCCATGTACGAATGTTTGTGCGCTCCCTAAATTGATGAAATATCGTTTCTTGAAGAAGGGGCTTATTTGGGTGGTAGGAAAGTGGCAATAATGGAAAATATGGGAAGGTGGTCTTCAGCATGCTCTCAATTCGCTTCCATGCCGCCGTCGTACATGTGACAGTGGTAGGCATATTTTCCCTGGGGTAGTCACCTCGTGCAGTGCGCCCTCAATAGGAACAGGGTGTGCCAGCCAGTGCTCCGCCGCATATACCGTGGCTGCGCTATCCAGAGATCCACGCATAGTGGGCTTGCGCATAGGTGTAATAAAGTTCAAAGTTCGGGATCCCAAACCCTCCTTGTGAATATGGTCGTATAACGACATTCCACTGTAGCCACGGCTGCTTACCACCCCACACTAACCGCGTCATCTCAGGCCTCAGTGTCTTAAAGAAGAAAGCTCCCGGGAAGTACGGAATATTTAAAAATAAGTATAGCAGCTGGGGGAGTATCACCATTTTAATATGCGATGCTCTTCCCGCCATGGAAAGAGGCAGTGCAATCCAGCGAGTCACGCTCTCCGTTATGTGGGTGATTGTAGTGCCATAGTTTACCCTCATAAAATCCTCCCTATCCCTTGTTACTCGGATGCCCAGGTAGCGCAGCTCATCATTGCACCATCCCAACGGGTAGTCGAGCGGGAAGGGGGTCGTAGCAGTCGTCAGTGGGAATATACTCGACTTTCCCAGTTAATCTGGATCCCTGATAATTTCCAGAACACTATGAATTCTCTAAGGATCGGATTCAAATTCTGCTGTGGATCTCGTATGTACAAAGTAATATCGTCTGCATATAATGATATAAATATCTGATGCATGTTGCAACGTAGTGCCTTGTCTTTGTGATGTTGTCTCAATTTTGCCGCCCATGGCTCTACCGCTATGGCAGTACAAAAGGGGGTGGTGATGGACTGAGCATCTGAATCAATCAAACACTCACACCCAGTCAAAAGATCTGGGTTAAATCCATCACCGTTTTTAGCCCACTCTACCACCCCAGTTCAGACATGGCTATATGCAAATCAGTCTGACCCTGTGCCTCATGGGAACAGTCCAGCCCGAACTGCCAAGCCATGTCTTCCCTGGACCGGAAACAAGCTTCCCAGAACCGGTTTCTGGCATTCCAGCCGTCTTCAGCCCGGCTTGCTTGAATCCAGTGGCAAAGTGAGCAAGGGACTCACGTCTGAGCATACCCTGCCACACTTATGGCAGCCAAAAGCGGTAAAAAAGGGAGTGGAGATGGGGGAGGCATTATTTTATCGGATTAGCGGAGGAAAAGACTCAGCAACACCACCCTACCTGACAGCGCTAGATTGGGAGAGCGCACCGGGACTCACCAACAGACCAGCCCAGGACTCGCACTTCCCGCCACCAGTCGCGCCGCCGCCTCGGGACTACAAATCCCATCAGGCTCAGCGGCGGCGCGTTCCCCGACGTGGTATACGCGCCGGGAGGGGCACTATAAACAAGGAAGCCCTCGGTGGAGCGGGGGGAGGCATTATTTTATCGGATTAGCGGAGGAAAAGACTCCGCAACACCACCCTACCTGACAGCGCTAGATTGGGAGAGCGCACCGGGACTCACCAGCAGACCAGCCCAGGACTCGCACTTCCCGCCACCAGTCGCGCCGCCGCCTCGGGACTACAAATCCCATCAGGCTCAGCGGCGGCGCGTTCCCCGACGCGGTATACGCGCCGGGAGGGGCACTATAAACAAGGAAGCCCTCGGTGGAGCGGGGGGAGGCATTATTTTATCGGATTAGCGGAGGAAAAGACTCAGCAACACCACCCTACCTGACAGCGCTAGATTGGGAGAGCGCACCGGGACTCACCAGCAGACCAGCCCAGGACTCGCACTTCCCGCCACCAGTCGCGCCGCCGCCTCGGGACTACAAATCCCATCAGGCTCAGCGGCGGCGCGTTCCCCGACGCGGTATACGCGCCGGGAGGGGCACTATAAACAAGGAAGCCCTCGGTGGAGCGGGGGGAGGCATTATTTTATCGGATTAGCGGAGGAAAAGACTCAGCAACACCACCCTACCTGACAGCGCTAGATTGGGAGAGCGCACCGGGACTCACCAGCAGACCAGCCCAGGACTCGCACTTCCCGCCACCAGTCGCGCCGCCGCCTCGGGACTACAAATCCCATCAGGCTCAGCGGCGGCGCGTTCCCCGACGCGGTATACGCGCCGGGAGGGGCACTATAAACAAGGAAGCCCTCGGTGGAGCGGGGGGAGGCATTATTTTATCGGATTAGCGGAGGAAAAGACTCAGCAACACCACCCTACCTGACAGCGCTAGATTGGGAGAGCGCACCGGGACTCACCAGCAGACCAGCCCAGGACTCGCACTTCCCGCCACCAGTCGCGCCGCCGCCTCGGGACTACAAATCCCATCAGGCTCAGCGGCGGCGCGTTCCCCGACGCGGTATACGCGCCGGGAGGGGCACTATAAACAAGGAAGCCCTCGGTGGAGCGGGGGGAGGCATTATTTTATCGGATTAGCGGAGGAAAAGACTCAGCAACACCACCCTACCTGACAGCGCTAGATTGGGAGAGCGCACCGGGACTCACCAGCAGACCAGCCCAGGACTCGCACTTCCCGCCACCAGTCGCGCCGCCGCCTCGGGACTACAAATCCCATCAGGCTCAGCGGCGGCGCGTTCCCCGACGCGGTATACGCGCCGGGAGGGGCACTATAAACAAGGAAGCCCTCAGCGTCGCGGGACGCGAGCGGGACGCCAGGGGCGAAGCCCGGGCAAAGGGCGGGCCGTCTGAGGCCGTCCGAGGACGACGGAGGACGGGACGGGCCACCCCGCTGACAACCACCAATTTAGAACACTCCTCAAGTAAGTGCTCTACTTACACTGCCCCTATTGGAGATTAAACCGTCACCTTCCTTGCAATGTCCACAAGGGGCAGTCGCAGCAAGACCGCTGCAGGAGCTGGGAAAGTCACCGGGCCAATTGATAACTTCATCTTCAAGGCCAATGAAGCAATTGATCATGGAATTTCCTTATTGGAGCGAAGAGTCTCCCTGGAACTGGCCCAAGCTAAACGTTCTTCCTTGGGCCTCCTTGCCACAGCAAACACACCGATTAGAAATAACCCTGCTGATGGCACCTCCGTAACTAGAGCCAGTGCAGAGATCCACACCATGCCTAACACCGTGGATCTATCAGTAACACAACTTCTCTCAGACTCATTACGGAGTCTGGAGAAATCGCCTAACCTAGACGTTACTGATAATTTTAATACACAACTGGATTTCGTCACAAACTCTATTCCATCAATGAGTTTCCCTGAGAGCTCGGATATAATACCTATTGTAGAATCTCAACTACCTTCTACTTCATTAACAGACATTACATGTGATCATGCTACTGACCCAATCCTGCCCAAAGACCTTGACCCGATGGCTAAAAACTTTTCCCCCGCTCGAGACATGGTCACCACACATATACTCGTGGATTCGACCCCTACCACAAGAGCACTGCGAGGGTTAAGGGAAGGAGCCATACAGAAACAGAAACAGCCCCAAGGCTCAAACATATCTATATCCAATGGAACCCCTGTTCCCCAGAGAAAGCACGGGAAAAACCCACCCAATAATCAAAAAAAGGCTAGTAAAAAACCTAATGTAGGATCAGGTCACAAAGGAGACCCGTCCCTTAAGGAGGGGTCATGCAAAGGCTGCTCCTCAACAAATCAACTCATAACAAAGGTTGGGGAAATTATATCTGCCCATCTTGCCACCATCGAAAAAAGACTAGGGAATATGGAAAAACAACTTAACGAATTAAGCGCCCTAGTTAAAAGCCCACTATCTAAAGATACCGCCGTCTTAGTGGCAGCAAAACCACATATTCAACCTCCTTCGGGGCAAGCCGTGAAAAAACCAGCTACAGCCCTTAGTAACACACATAAGCCAACCCCACCTCCAAAGGGAGCTATGAATAAATCAAACCCACCCACCCTAAACACAATCCCACAGGGGAAACAACCTAACCCAATACAACCAAAGGGGGACACCACTAGTAATCATAAGGACAGGAATAAAGGAAACCAAGGTAGATTTCATGCTAACTTGCCCCCCGGATCTAGTCCATATGTAGTGGTAATGACAGGAGTCCCCGAGATACCGGATAACACTGAAGAGCCAACCTGGTCTCTACTAAATAAAGTCAGTTTTTGGTTAAATAATAACAGACCCCTACCCCCATACTGCAGGAGTAAAATCCTAACAGTTAGAAGAGTACCGTGGGTGGGCCGTGAAACACAGAAAACACATGGTGACTGTGTGATTGTTAACTTTGACGACCCACGCACGGTAGAACAGATTTGTTCATGGAGAAGTGAGGGGTACAGCGAAGGCATAGAAACAAGGCATCTCTCCTTCTTCTATCCATCTAGGAGATCCAATCAGCACCATAACGCCTTCGAGAGAAACTGGTGCCATGTGGGGCAAGAAGATGTGGGGAAAAACTGGGGTGAGTGGGGGCTAGATCACTATAGACATCCCCATAGGAACACACTAAGTAGAGATGCTTACTGGGGTATACCAGTCTTCAACAGATTCAGCAGCCTTGAGATGGTTGATTGACTCCCCCCAACACCCGGGCTGTTGAACATTGAACTGGAGGGAATAAAACAGGGCTGCCCCGATGAGCCCGTTAAAAACATAGAGATGCACGATAAGGAGACACCAAGCACCCAACTGGCCCAAAATTACCCGAAGCTGCCACTAGCAAGGAAAGACCAAGTAATGGATAACACTATAGGAGGCAAAACATCCAACCCTCCAGATCCATATACTCATAAAAACCCTAATAGAGTGCTAACGATTGTCAGCTGGAATGTAGCCGGACTCCAACAACGGGTATCGGACCAGGAATGGTTAAAATTTATATCTAACAAAGACATTATAATGTTGCAAGAGACATGGGCCACCTCTGAAATAGCCATAGAGGGTTTTGAATGTTGCAGCATCTGCGCTCAAAAGCCAGTCTTTGGACGCCCCGTGGGAGGCTTGCTGATTGGGTTCAGAATAACTCTAGGGGGGGCTATTAAACCAATACCAACTAAGAGCCCAAATATCCAAATCATCGAGTTTACTTGTAGATCATCGCTACATCTGATCAATTTTTATAATAACGACTTTCACTCGACCCCCAATAAGAACTATATAGAGCTATTCGAGAACATTACAAAAATAACTGAATCAGCCAACAACTGTGCAAATAATGGGATCATCCTAGCGGGAGACTTTAATGCTAAATTATCGAAAACCAAAGCAGGTACAAACCAACTAGATAGGGCTACCAAACGCGGGAATGAATTGAAAAACTTCATAAATACCCACACCCTATCGAATATAATGGATACATTTATAAATAGCAATACTGCTTATATTCCAACTTTCAGAGGGAGAGACTTCTCCAGCACAGTAGATTACATCTTCACGTCCGTAGAACTACTAGATAAAGTCATCCAAGCAGGAGTAGTAGAAACAGCATTTGGAGACCATAATGCACTAGAACTCAGTCTAAGAATGGGCCCGATCCAAGCACCCCCCCGCACTTTGGGAGCAAGAGACATTGTGACATCAACAGACAACCTCAGGTTAAAGTGGAAAGGGGTGAACTGTGAACCCATTATGGACATAATTCTAAACAATCATCAATCAACAGTTGCCTCCTGCTCACTCACCGATGGGAACCACCATAGGATAATTAAAGACTTCGCAAATCTGTGCCATGTTATTAAGACTCTTCTGACAGTCTCCTACAGGAAAAATAACGACGAGCCTAGATGGTTCGATAGTTGTTGCTCAGCGGCAAATAAGGCTCTTCGCAAGGCATTAAATTCCAAACCGAGGAACCAAGTAGATGTACGGACCGCCAGGCATGCCTATAAAACAGCTATAGGGATAAGGAAGGCTACCATGGTAGAGGAACATTGGAATGAACTATCAGTCTCTGCTGCTGTGGGAAACAGTACAACTTTTTGGCCCGCTGTAAGGAAGATGAGGGATATGGGGAAACAATTGTCACCAATCAGTTGCACCATTTCAAGTCAGAACTGGGAGCAACATTTCTCCAAAATATATGCTAACCCCGCTGCTCCCGCAGAAGACCACAATTATGACAAACTGAGCTCACTTGATATAACCCTGGGGGAGGTCGTTCTGGCCATCAACCAAAGCTTGGGGAACAAGGCGCCAGGGCCGGATGGCTTCCCAATTGATTTAATCAAACACAAACCAGAATTTTGGGGGCCTATCCTGGTGAATGTTTTCAACAGTGTACCGTTGGGCGCCATCCCTGCCACCTGGACCACAAGCACTATAGTGCCTATTTACAAAAAAGGTTAAAGATCTGACCCTGCAAATTATAGGCCCATCTCACTCTTAGACAACACCCTGAAAATTTTGGGCCGGGTGTTGTACAACAGAGTGAATGATTGGGCCGAAGAAACAGGGGTGCTGGACAGATGCCAGATGGGCTTTAGAAGTAAGGTCGGGACAACAGAACAATGCCTGAATCTCAATCTCATAATAGGCAAATATACCATAGCCAAGGCTTCTCCTATCTATCTAGCCTTTATGGACTTGTCGTCCGCATTCGACCTAGTGAATAGGTCGAAATTGTGGGCGACACTTCTCTCTTATGGCCTTGATGAACCCTTGGTACACTTCCTAGCCTATCTACATGCGGACACCAAAGCCCAGGTACGAATCGGAATGGAAGGGGAAATCTCGGGGGCAATTAAGGTAGAAAGAGGCGTCCGACAGGGGTGCGTTTTAGCACCCCTGCTGTTCATCATCTACATAAATGGTCTGAGTGACTCCCTGAAAGAGACGACAACGGATGTGCCAAAAATCCAAGGGAACTTGCTACCCGCACTCCACTATGCAGATAATGCGGTGATCATGGGCCTAACACCGAATGCTCTCCGTGCCCTGGTCAAGAGCTTTGCACATTTTATGGGGAATCTGGACCTAAAGGTGAATTTTAAAAAATCATTTATCATGACATGCGGGCCAGGTGCCAAACAACTCAACTCCATCTCAATTGGACAAGAGAAGTTACACTCCACCAAATCATTCCCCTACTTAGGTATGGTCTTTGCTGCGAACGGCCTGTGGAGTGGGCATCTCGCCCACGCCACAGGCAAGTTCTCAATGGCCATAAATTCTATCCTTGCCTTGCCGCGGCCAAAAAGGTCAGAAACAACCGAGGCAATTGTGAAAATCTACAAATTGCAATGCGCCCCGGTTGCAACCTATGGCGCAGAAATTTGGGGGATAGTGAGCCCAACTAGCCTGCAGACAGAAGAAAACCGGTTATGTAGAAAACTTTTAGGAGCTCCAATTTCCTCTTCCGGGTACATCTGCCACGCTGAGCTCAATTTGCCCTACATAACCGACTTCATTGCCACGCGACCTGCAATATTTTGGCTGTCCATTTGGGCTAATGAACGTGCTACCTTAACACAGGAAATTGTGTCCGAATGTCTAAACTGTGACAAAGGTATGAGCATTCCGTGGCTCCGGGCAACAAAGGAAAGCCTAGACAGTATTGGTAAAATTCATCTTTTTAACGATCCTGCCCAGATCAAGAGCACGGATAAGAAGGACAAACAAATCGAACTCTATGCCCTCTTCAGGGAAAAGAGGTTGAAGATAGAACTACAAAAACAAACGCTCAAATCATATGTGATCAATATAAACAATGACCTATCTCCACAACAAATACCTCTATACCTAAGACTCCCTATGACTAACTGGGAAAGGTTGCTACTATTTCGCCTAAGAGCTGGATCTATAAAATACTCACTTTGCTTTCCCATGGGCCACAGCACGATGAACTCTGGACACGAGCTAAGCCCCTGCCCTTGTGATGGACACAGCCGACAAAATGAACTACATTTCTTCTTTCACTGTAAATTTTTTATGAAATATATCAAGTGGTTTTTAGCTCCATATTTTAAAAAACAAAGGCCAGTTTCCCTAACTCAATCATACCTCATGCTTTTAAATTTAGAAAATGATGAACTGATTTTTCGTGCAAGCTCATTCTTGAAAGTCATATTTTATGCACGGAAATCTATGGAACCTCCCTGAAATGCTCACGCGCCTAAAAAAAAAAAAAAAATGCCTCCCATGCAATAGCACTTTAGTTACTTGGAATGCACATTGGAACGCACTTTAATAATCTGATTTTGATTGTTTACATCAACATTTGAAAACCAATTGCAGTTTTCTTTTAACTATTTTATGGAAATTGTGTAAATTATTTTTAAATGTATTTTTATGTAATATGTGACTTTCATGGATTTTTTGCAATCCGAATAAAGTTTTCTTTGAATTGAATTGAATTGAGTGGAGATGGACTGAGCATCTGAATCAATCAAACACTCACACCCAGTCGAAATATCTGGGTTTAATACATCACCGTTCTTTAGCCCACTCTGCCACCCCAGTTCAGACATAGCTATATGCAAATCAGTCTGACCCTGTGCCTCATGGGAACAGTCCAGCCCGAACGGCCAAGCCATGTCTTCCCTGGACCGGAAACAAGCTTCTGAGGACCGGTTTCTGGCATTCCAGCCGTCTTCAGCCCGGCTTGCTTGAATCCAGTGGCAAAGTGAGCAAGGGACTCACGTCTGAGCATACCCTGCCACACTTATGGCGGCCAAAAGCGGTACAAAAGGGGGTGGTGATGACTGAGCATCTGAATCAATCAAACACTCGCACCCAGTCAAAAGATCTGGGTTTAATCCATCACCGCTATGGCAAACAGCAGGGGAGAAAGCGGGCACCCCTGTCGGGTGCCTCTGGTGATTGGAATTGTTTGAGACGTACGCCCTTTTATATGCACCCCAGCAACCGGCGTCTGGTACAACAGAGTGGCATCTAAAAAGACTGCGGCTTAGGGTAGGTCGGGCGAAACATTATTCAGGATGGCAAAGAGGGTCCTCAAATTATGGGATGTGGCTCTTCCGGAGACCAAACCCGATTGGTCTGGTAGGATTAAGTTTTCCATGAGGAGGTTCAACCGGTTTCCAACTATCGTAGCCAAGATCTTTGTATCACAATTTAGGAGAGATAAAGGCCGATATGAATCACAATGTTGGGGAGTCTTTCCCGGTTTGAGTAATGAAATTATCAGCGCCTCTCGCATGGATGCGGGGAGGATTCCAATCTCAAGCGACTCCTCATACACCTCTTGCATGATGGGAGCCATTAGATCTATATATGTTTTGTAGAATTTCACCGGAACTCCGTCCGTCCCTGCTGCTTTCCCAGATTGCATCCCCATTATGGCCTCTAGAACTTTGTCCAACTCAAATGGTGCGCACAGAAAGGTATGGTGCACGTCGCTCAGCCTGCCCAGTGAGACATCCCCCAGGTAGCTGTCTAGGTCTAGGGCATCTCCGCGTTGTGACGAATAGAGTTGAGTGTAATGCTGCACAAAAGCATTTAAAATGTTAGCCGTGGGGGCGTGGCCAAGATGGCGCAGTGAGAGGACGCTTCTTCTCGCAGCTCCCCGATCCGACTAGGCCCGAGCCTTGAAATATAGCCTTTTCTCCCCCCGCCGAAGCTCAACGGCACAGGGAGAGGTGGCGGAACCAGACGTGGAGACCCTGGTCTGGTCCTAGTCCCCAATTAGCCTCCGGACAGCCCGCCGGATGACGTTGAAGGTCCGGACCGGGAGTCGGAGAAGGAGGAGGCCGACCCCGAAGCGCGCCCACCGCCGGTCAGAGTGCACCGCCAGAGGAGGTATTGCACCATCACGCCCGGACAGCCCTGAATGCCGGTGGAGACCGCCGGGCCGGCCCCGTGGGAGCAGCTGTGGGCGGCGCACGAGCTTCGGCCTATTCGACTGAGTGCCCGTTGGGAGAGAACCGGAACGCGAGGGGTGCGGACCCGGGGCTCCACGCCGAGTCTTGCATTCCTGGTTCCCCCTGGGCTTGGTGGGTGTCCATAAGGCACCGAAGGAACTCCGGTTGCCCTGAAGGTCCCGGAGCTTGCATTGACGCATACTGGCAGACCATCGGCTACTGATTTCGCGACTGGGCAGAAGTGGAAGGCGGCAGAGACTACCTGAGAGGCCTCCGTTGGCAACTACAACTGAGGGGTCCCGAGACGACCTGGTGGGCCGCACAGCGCCTCCCCCGTCCGTTGTGGTCGAGGTGTAGCGGAGGAGACAAGCACAGGAGCGGCGCCCCGACTGGCAGAGCCCACGGAAACCGGAGGACAACGAGGCCTACAGGAAGGGGGAACGGCGTAATGGCGCCTGCCACCGCAGCCCCGCCTGAAGCCTAGTGCAGCGGCGCTGGTAGCGCGCGTCTCGGCTGTGCTCGGAACTGTCGCTGGTGACGACAGACGGTCCCCTGTTTGGCCCAGGGAAGCACCCACGGAGCGGGGAGTGTAGTGTCTTGAGCTGGCCTACGCTCGATCCAAGATGGCGTCAGGCAAAGGCACCAAGTGAGGAGAGCGCACTCTCCCCGAAATGCTCAATAGGCCCCAGCAAAGAGGAGACAGGGGGCAACCATCTTCAAGCCCAGCCGGAGGCTCGCAGGGTGCGAATGTAGGGGGACCGCCTGTCACCAGATCGTTCCTTGAATCGCTGTTCAGCACCCTCAGAGACGATTTTCAGACATTAAAACAGGAAGTGGCGGGTGAAGTTCGGGAGGTGCGCAGAGAGGTGGATGAATTGGGGGAGCGAGTGGCCACAGTGGAAAGCACGAACCATCGTCTCGATGAGGACATTGTACAGCTGCAACAGGAGGTGTTGCGCCTTAGAGACCAGCATCTGGACCTGCAAACGCACAATAAGACCTTGAAAACCGGTCTCGTCGAAACAACATTCGAGTCCGGGGAATTCTGTCTACAGAAGAAGGCTCGGATGTGGCTGGTTACCTGAGAGACCTGTTTAGAGCTATCCTGAGCGAACCACCGGAGTTCCCGGTCCGAATCGATAGAGTGCACAGGGTTGGACCGCCTCGACGAGCATCGGCGCCACCTCCGGACATCCTAGCGTTTCTTCCAGACTTTCCACTGAAGGAACGCATCATGGCTGAGGCCCGGAAGCAACCTTCATTCACTTTTCGTGGTCACTCGGTGGGACTATACCAGGACTTGTCCGCATTCACTCTTCAGAAACGGAAATCTTTTAAGATCGCCACTGACTTTCTGAGAGAGCATGAAACATCCTATGCCTGGGGTCACCCCTTCCGCCTCATCTTTCGATGGAATGGCACGATGCATCAACTCAGATCGCTGCAAGAAACGTGTGAGGTCCTGGGGATCACGGCGGAGGAGGAAGACACGACCACACCGAGCCAGAGACGCGGCCCCAGAGACAGCTGGCAGAGGGTATCGCGGAGACGAGCGTCTGCCAACACCAGAAGACCGGACTCGCCTACCATTAGAGCTGGCATGGCGAACGCGGTTTCCGAAGCGGCCAGAGACAATGCCTCCAACGGTGATGTAGCGCTGACCGCATAATGAAGCTCCGGGGGGAGAACACCACAGCCTTACTGATGTAGCAGGTTCGGGTCTTGGGGGGAGGGGGGCGGTGGGGAGGGGGAAGGAGTAGTAAGTGGCCCGACGTCCACTCTGATAACTCACCACAGACTTGCCCACTGGGCATGACTGGGACTGACAACTGTTGGGATTTCAGGGGTTTGAAGGAGGGAGGGGAGGAGGGTGTTTGGTTGTTTGCATGAGGGGTTTGTTGGGGTGTAGAGGGGGACGGGGTGTGTGAGAAGTTGGCCTGATATATAGTGCTCACTATTCTAGTGATCACTTTGTTTCATTCCAAACGACCCTTATTGATGATTGGTTGTAAGTCAACCTTATAGACCAGCTATCCTAGTAGCATGGACAAGAGCAGTCTTTAGGCTAAACTCTAGAGGGCGTGTTAAGCCAGCTGTTATACCATCACATATACCCCTTGAACACCAAGTGAAAGGACACCACACAAGTTGTTATGAAAATAAAAGGATATTTATTTATAACAAGTCTACCCTGAACTCTTTGAGTCAGGGAGCTAAGCACAATACAAAACTCTTAAGAAAATACTTTAAGTTGCACAATTTACACAAATGCCAGAGGGGCACGAAAAACCATATACACTAAAAGTGGAATGCGAAATACTAGCAGGTAAGTAACAAGATCCAGAGGCTTCAGGATCGCTAGGACTACACTACTGAACCCTAAGGTTAGGAGCAGGAGGCCTAGGGAGATCGGGTGCAGAGTGTGCACTCTCACGCGGGATGCGGGACAAAGTCTATGGATGCTAGTATTTGTAAAGTTACAGTTATCGGACGAATCCGACTAGATAGACTGAAAACGACAACGGATCTGGACACTTGGATAGTGAACCTATGTTGGAGCACCGAAATGCTCAGGTTACCTAGACCAGGGGCTGCGGCTGCATAGGGTTCAAAAGACGTCGGGAATCCTCGTTGAAGTCTATGGAGCCTGAAAGAAGAAGTTGCTGGCAGGCGACCAGTGAAGATATTCGGAGGGATCCAAGCCTGGATCGATGATGGAGACGACCTGAAAGCAGAGGGGACTCAGTTCTTAATCACTAGCCAGTGATTAGGTGGGCACCAGGATGGCACCGGATGAAGTCACCTCGACCAGGTGAGTGGGCGACGCTGGGCTCTGCTGTCTCTCGCACCAGGAGGCGTTGTCGGCGACCAGGATGGAGGTGCGAGCTGTCCCACGAAGGTGTCTGCTGTCGGCGATGCTGGACCCAGGATTGAGGTAACAAACCTTGGCAAAGTCAAGCCCACGCGGTGGACTCAAGATGGCGTCTGGAGTGGACCAGGAGGGTCCGGGGTGCTCCTCTCTTGGAATGGAGCAAGGGCCAGTCTGGAGCAACCAGGCCAGCGATGTAATCGTTGTGGTTCGTCGTCAGGAGGGCCACTAGCCAGCAGGCAAGTGGCCGGACAACGCGGTGAGCAGCAAAGAGCAGAAGGGCCCCACGCAGATCTCGTGGATGCTGGGGGGCTGGGCTTCGGGCTGGAGCTGCTGAGGGTTAGGGCTTCTCACACCCCAAAGCACTCACTCGAGGATCCCTCGGCGGTCGTGCTGGATAAGCGTCGTGCAGTTTTGAAGATGGCCGGTCCCTTCAGGTCTCGTCGCACCCACGAATCTCAGCTGGGCTGATGATGTAGGTAGAGGTCAGAGGGGCCAGGGAATCCGGGTCTCGTCGAGCTGGGCAGTCTTGATCCGGAGGATGGACTTACAGCAAACCGCAAGCGCTTAGATGGTGCCCGCTGGTGCAGGGTGGCTACTCCTTAGCCACAAGGGAGAGTCTTCAGAAATGTTCAAGAGTTCTTTCTTGGAAAGTAGTCAAGATTCAGAATTATCTAATTTGGGAAGGGGTCCTGCTCCTACCTTTATTCTAAGAAAAGGGGCTGGCACGCGACTAGGTCCTGCCCATGGGTGGGACCAGGAGGGGGGTGGTTACACCCCTCTCCTTTGTCCGGACTTTCCCCAGCTCAGGGGCTGGTGTGCCCCTGGAACTGGTTTAAGCCGGCATATGCACAGTGAGCACCGGGGTGCCACTTGCAGTCACCTTCCTCTCAGCCCTGCCTACCTGGGATACACAAAACCCTGTCTGGGATGGTGCTAGCACCGCCCCTCACAGGAAACCCTTTGTCCAAGCTCTCCTCGCTGGAAGGACTCCCAGCAGCAGGAGGTCAGACTTGTGTCTGTGGTGGCAGCATCCATTTTGTGATGCTGAGGCTCGAGTTAACTTTAACCGGGGTTCACAGTTACATACATGTCGTGTCCCTCTAGAAGGGTGGAATGCTAACCCCGTCGCCAGAATTGGCGAGGGGTTAGTATTCCAATTCGCATGACACCTTACTCGACATGTTTTGATAAAGCGATACCAAAGTTGGCAAATAACCGCAAGGATTATAATGCACTTAAGAGTATATGGTACGCGTTATCATGGAACAGCTATTAGGACTTGGTTCCGCAAGCTGCAAACGGGCTCAGCTCATGCCAGAGCACTATCTCACATAATTCCAAGCACTCTGCCTTCAGGATTGATGAGGCCTGCCATAGGAGTGACTGATAGGAATACATGTGTCCATTTTTAGGGTTAGATATAGGAATACTATATCTAAAGCAAAGGGTGATTACACCACCTTGCCCCAGCTGTCGTGCAGCCAGTTGTGTCAGATTTGGATGGCCAGCCAGGGGTGGCATAATACATGCTGCAGCCCCTGGTAGGCCCTGGGTACACCTATGCCCTGGGTACCTAAGGTACACTGTACAGGGACTGATAAGGTGACTCAGTATCCAATTAGATATGTACCTAAGGTACATGGAATCCATTTTACAGAGAGAGCAGTGTGCCTGGGGTCCTGAATAGCAGGGTCCCAGGTCAACTAAGTCGGAAAACCATCAAAACACCAGGCAAAAAGTTGGGGGCAACCATAGTCAGATATCCACCTTCCTACATAACCCCCCCCCCACCCCCCCCCCCCAAACGAAAGGAGATAAGGCTATCCTTGACCAGGTAAGCCTATATTGCCTGAGTGGCCATATGAGGTGGTATATGCACAGGCATGGTTACCCCCTATATTATGGTCCACTAAGCAATCCCTCACCCTAAGGGTATTTGAGGGTCTCCACCATAGGGAATCTCTACCTGTGGTGTGTTTTGGCAAAGTAAAAGGCTGGTGCTGAAATGGAGTACTGAAGTGAGACTCCACTAATGTTGGGCTCAACTTCCTCCAATCACTATCCACCATATATGCCTTTCTTTCCAGGACTGAGTTGTTGTGAACTCTCAGGGTCAACCTCTGGCTACCTAAAGCTGGAGGCTGAGTCCCTCTGTTTGACTTACTGGAGGGACAGGTCAGGTTTGGGGCTTTTAGGTCCCAGGTTTGGCTGTGCCCAACAGTGTCCATCTGTGGGAGGTCCCTAACTAAGTTTAAGGGGATCCCTCAGGAGTCTGTTTTATTTTCACTTGGCTAGGACTACTAGCTTCAGTGCCCTTAATCTGCTGATTGGGGAGTTCTTTTGGACAGGGGGCCCTTTAGGGTCCACCACTGGCCTCCCTGACCTCTACAGCCCTGGGCTGACTGAGGCAGGGTAGAGAGGGGCAGGTTACCTGCTCCAGACTGGGTCCCACCTTGGAAGGGTCCACTGACATCAGGGGTTCTGCCAGGCTAGGCCTGACTACCTCTGGGGCAGTTTCTTCACAAGGGGTCAGATCAGTTCCATGAGGAGGCTGATCCTTTCCTAAAGTCTGGTGGGAGGGAGATTTCTCTTCCTCCTCAATGCTCTCTGTCTGAGTGGAGTGATCCATAGTTTCAGGCTTCACAACACTATTATCTGTCTGAGTTTGAGCTGTGGCCATCACAACTCCACCAACCTTTTCAGGAAGGGACTCAGTTTGGGTATGGGCTGTGACCATCACAGCCTTGGCACCTGTTCAGGGAAGGAATCTGTCTGAGATTGGGCTGTGACTGGCACAGCCCTCCTGACCTGTTCAGGGAGGACATCTTGGACTGGGGCTGTGGCTATCACTGCCCCACTAACCTTACCATGGAGGTTTACCATTTTAAAATGGGTTTTTTGCTCTACCTCAGCCCAGGCTGAGATCTCTAAATCATTCCCCAGTAGGCAATCTACAGGCAAGTTTGGTGACACTGCCACTCTCTTGCGGCCAGTGACACCTCCCCAGCTGAGATTGACCACTGCTATGGGATGATCTCTCTGCACTCCATCAATGTTGGTTACCTGGTATGTGGCTCCAGGTATAAGTTGCCTTGAGGGGACTAGGCTCTCAGTCACCATGGTGATGCTAGCCCCTGTGTCTCTGTAGACCTCAACTTTTGAACCATTGATGAGGGGCTCCTGTCTGTACTTGCCCAAAGTGTTGGGACAAGCTGTGAAGTTGGCAAACCCCATGCCAGTCTCACAGACAAGAGTATCTAAGTCTGGGGACCTGGTTAGGCCAGTGTCCCCAGGAACTCCCAAAGTAAATGCACCCAAATTCTTGGGGGCACTCCCACCACCTGGGGGATTACTACTAGTAGTAACAGGAGGCTTGGAAGTGTTACTTGGGGGTATGTTCTCCTTATTGTCGTTGGCCCTTGGGCAACTGCTGTCAGTTTTGTAATGGCCTACCTGTTTGCAGGTATGACAATAAGGTTTCTTTTGGGTATTGGAAGGATTTTGGGACCCACCCTTTTCAGAGGATTTTTGGGGCCCTGTGGTTTGATCAGAAGATTTATTCCCACCCTTCTCTTGAGGCTTGGTTGATTCCTTCTTTTGGTCACCACCTTGGTTCTTAGGCCTAATCCTGGTTCTGACCCATTTGTCTGCCCTCTTACCCAATTCTTGTGGAGAGGTCAGATCAGAGTCTACCAGGTGCTGGTGTAATAACTGGTTCTGACAATTATTTAAGACTTGCTCTCTCATAATAAGATTGTACAATCCTGTGAAGTCAGTAACTTTACTACCCAATAGCCAGCCTTCTAGAGCCTTAGTGGCACAATCAACAAAGTTAGTCCAATCCTGAGACTGAGTTTTCTGGGTGTCTCTGAACAGCAACCTGTACTGCTCAGTTGTTAAGCCAAACCCATCAATCAGTGTATTCTTCAGGACTTGGTAATTGTTAGCATCCTCAGCTCTAGTAGTGAGGAGCTTATCTCTACCTTTGCCTTCAAAGGAGAGCCACAATATAGCTGCCCACTGACTGTGGGGGATGCACTGGACCGTGCAGGCCCTCTCCAAAGCAGTCATCCATTTGTGGATCTCATCCCCTTGTTTAAAGGGGGGCACTATTTTAATCAGGTGTCTAGTGTCTAAACTCCTGTCTTTATCTCTAGGGATAATGCTGCCACCAGTGGGGTCTGCCCCCACTCAATTTCTGCTCTCTGGCAAAGGCAAGTCTCTCTTTGGCAAGGACAAGTTCTTCCCTCTCAATCCTCAGATTGACTTCCCTCATCTTAGCTTCATGCTCTCTTCTCTGAGGAGATGTGATCCCTCTGTGAGAAGATGCCTGAGAGCCATTGGTACGAATGGATCTGTTAGAGCCTCTGGAGAGAGACCTAACTCGTCCATTCCCCATGTTAAGCCTGCCTGAGAGTGGGCCTGGGGGTCCCCCAGTTCCATTCTCATGCCTGCTTAAGTTGGTCCTGGTGAGCCTACTGACTTCTACCTGACCTTTGTCTGCCTCATCCCCTGACAACTCCTGATCCTCTTCCTCTCCTTCACTTCCTGTTCCATTGAGGTTGAGGTCAGGGTCCCCAGGGGTTCCCTCTAAGCGGGGGCATGCTCCCATCTGGATTAGAAGGGCCTGTGTTAGAAGCCCTCCTTGCATCATAAGTCTCTAAGAGACCTATCAGAAAGGGAATGGTAGGGTTAGCCTGTTTTAGTTTCCTGGAGGTACACACTTGTCTCATCTCCTGGAAGCTAAGGGCTGCATATCTGGAAGGGACCTGTGGAGGGTCCTCAACCACAAGAGGGGTCTCTGAAGACTCTCCGTGGTTAGACATGCTTCTAGTGTGGTGTAAGTGATGCACCTACCTACACTATTTGTTTGTCTACTGATCCCTTGCTAGAGTTGTAGTCAGGGTGTGCTAGGCCCTGTTACACTACAACAGCTGGTTCAGTAGAACTCAGAGTATTCTAAGCTAAGTTATATGTACCTTGGTACTTATGTGATCTTTCAAATGATATTCTTAGGATACGTGTGGTAAAACAACAGCAAGCTCAAATCCCAACCGCTGCTCACCAATGTGAGAAGTTGGCCTGATATATAGTGCTCACTATTTTAGTGATCACTTTGTATCATTCCAAACGACCCTTATTGATGATTGGTTGTAAGTCAACCTTATAGACCAGCTATCCTAGTAGCATGGACAAGAGCAGTCTTTAGGCTAAACTCTAGAGGGCGTGTTAAGCCAGCTGTTATACCATCACATATACCCCTTGAACACCAAGAGAAAGGACACCACACAAGTTGTTATGAAAATAAAAGGATATTTATTTATAACAAGTCTACCCTGAACTCTTTATGAGTCAGGGAGCTAAGCACAATACAAAACTCTTAAGAAAATACTTTAAGTTGCACAATTTACACAAATGCCTGAGGGGCACGAAAAACCATATACACTAAAAGTGGAATGCGAAATACTAGCAGGTAAGTAACAAGATCCAGAGGCTTCAGGATCGCTAGGACTACACTACTGAACCCTAAGGTTAGGAGCAGGAGGCCTAGGGAGATCGGGTGCAGAGTGTGCACTCTCACGCGGGATGCGGGACAAAGTCTATGGATGCTAGTATTTGTAAAGTTACAGAATCCGACTAGATAGACTGAAAACGACAACGGATCTGGACACTTGGATAGTGAACCTACGTTGGAGCACCGAAATGCTCAGGTTACCTCGCCCAGGGGCTGCGGCTGCATAGGGTTCAAAAGATGTCGGGAATCCTCGTTGAAGTCTATGGAGCCTGAAAGAAGAAGTTGCTGGCAGGCGACCAGTGAAGATATTCGGAGGGATCCAAGCCTGGATCGATGATGGAGACGACCTGAAAGCAGAGGGGACTCAGTTCTTAATCACTAGCCAGTGATTAGTTGGGCACCAGGATGGCACCGGATGAAGTCACCTCGACCAGGTGAGTGGGCGATGCTGGGCTCTGCTGTCTCTCGGACCAGGAGGCGTTGTCGGCGACCAGGATGGAGGTGCGAGCTGTCCCACGAAGGTGTCGGCTGTCGGCGAGGCTGGACCCAGGAATGAGGCAACAAACCTTGGCAAAGTCAAGCCCACGCGGTGGACTCAAGATAGCGTCTGGAGTGGATCAGGAGGGTCCGGGGTGCTCCTCTCTTGGAAGGGAGCAAGGGCCAGTCTGGAGCAACCAGACCAGCGATGTAATCGTCGTGGTTCGTCGTCAGGAGGGCCACTAGCCAGCAGACAAGTGGCCGGACAACGCGGTGAGCAGCAAAGAGCAGAAGGGCCCCACGCAGATCTCGTGGATCCTGGGGGGCTGGGCTTCGGTGCTGGAGCTGCTCAGGGTTAGGGCTTCTCAAACCCAAAAGCACTCACTCGAGGATCCCTCGGCGGTCGTGCTGGATAAGCGTCGTGCAGTTTTGAAGATGGCCGGTCCCTTCAGGTCTCGTCGCACCCATGAATCTCAGCTGGGCTGATGATGTAGGTAGAGGTCAGAGGTGCCAGGGAACACGGGTCTCGTCGAGCTGGGCAGTCTTGATCCGGAGGATGGACTTACAGCAAATCGCAAGCGCTTACATGGTGCCCGCTGGTGCAGGGTGGCTACTCCTTAGCCACAAGGGAGAGTCTTCAGAAATGTTCAAGAGTTCTTTCGTGGAAAGTAGTCAAGATTCAGAATTATCTAATTTGGGAAGGGGGCCTGCTCCTACCTTTATTCTAAGAAAAGGGGCTGGCACGCGACTAGGTCCTGCCCATGGGTGGGACCAGGAGGGGGGTGGTTACACCCCTCTCCTTTGTCCGGACTTTCCCCAGCTCAGGGGCTGGTGTGCCCCTGGAACTGGTTTAAGCCGGCATATGCACAGTGAGCACCGGGGTGCCACTTGCAGTCACCTTCCTCTCAGCCCTGCCTACCTGGGATACACAAAACCCTGTCTGGGATTGTGCTAGCCCCGCCCCGGACAGGAAACCCTTTGTCCAATCTTTCCTCGCTGGAAGGACTCCCAGCAGCAGGAGGTCAGACTTGTGTCTGTGGTGGCAGCATCCATTTTGTGATGCTGAGGCTCGAGTTAACTTTAACCGGGGTTCACAGTTACATACATGTCGTGTCCCTCTAGAAGGGTGGAATGCTAACCCCGTCGCCAGAATTGGCGAGGGGTTAGTATTCCAATTCGTATGACACCTTACTCGACATGTTTTGATAAAGCGATACCAAAGTTGGCAAATAACCGCGAGGATTATAATGCACTTAAGAGTATATGGTACGCGTTATCATGGAACAGCTATTAGGACTTGGTTCCGCAAGCTGCAAACGGGCTCAGCTCATGCCAGAGCACCATCTCACATAATTCCAAGCACTCTGCCTTCAGGATTGATAAGGCCTGCCATAGGAGTGACTGATAGGAATACATGTGTCCATTTTTAGGGTTAGATATAGGAATACTATATCTACACCACCTTGCCCCAGCTGTCGTGCAGCCAGTTGTGTCAGATTTGGATGGCCAGCCAGGGGTGGCATAATACATGCTGCAGCCCCTGGTAGGCCCTGGGTACACCTATGCCCTGGGTACCTAAGGTACACTGTACAGGGACTGATAAGGTGACTCAGTATCCAATTAGATATGTACCTAAGGTACATGGAATCCATTTAACAGAGAGAGCAGTGGGCCTGGGGTCCTGAGTAGCAGGGTCCCAGGTCAACTAAGTCGGAAAACCAGCAAAACACCAGGCAAAAAGTTGGGGGCAACCATAGTCAGATATCCACCTTCCTATAGGGTAGAGTACCGGGTTTTTATGGACCCGGCGGTGCCAGGGAACACACCTGAAAACTCCGAGTCCTTCCTGTTTCAGACTACAGAAACACAGAGTCTTCTAGGTGAAGTCAAAGATCGTATTTATTGGCTGCAACCAGTAACAGGTATCGTAGAAGTACAACGGCATGTATGTTCTCAGGAGACTGATCAAAATTACAAAGCCAGTCTTCGTCTTTTATACAAAATAATAAGCTTCAGGCAAACATTCCTTATTTTACAGTTGACAATACACATATTTTCACTACAAAGAAAAAGCAGAGTCATGATGACAAGCACATATTTCAGTTCGTCCAGCCCATAATTGATTACCCGGCAAGACCCAGTATTTTCATCAGATATCGACGGACCCCCAATAAAATCGGGCACCTCCTCCTCGTAAAGCGATTCATAAAGCAAGAAACAGGGACAGGTGTGTGTAAGATTAGGCATGGTTTGTGTGTGATGAAAGGTTTATGATATGTTGTGCCTTGATACTAATATCGCTCGGCCACTGGGAAAGGACCTGGCCGAACAGGTTTGGCTTCGGGCAGTGGAGTCAGCTTGCCCAGGTCACAGAGGAGTCAGTTAAGGTGTACGTGTCCTTCGGACCAGGTTTTGGCTTTCAGTCATTTGGCTATGTGAGGGCAATCACAAAATGGATGCCGTTCACAAAATGGAACCCGAGGGTTCGGAACGGGAATGCTGATTTCAGGGTGATTACGTCACTCGATCGTGACGGAAATGCTTGTGTATGATGCTTAAATCATTACCGGTTCGCTGATACCAAAATGGTCATGGTGCGACGTTGTTTATGACACGGGTCCAGAATTTTTAGTACCACAGACCCTCCTTTTGCCCTTACATAGGCAAAACAACCACTACTCATGCTAATCTGAGTCCAGGTCTATATTCACAAAGTCATTGAGATGTTGCTGTAGCATCATCCTATTACTTAGCTCGTTTCTTGATACAGGTTTCCTTACACACGATGTAGCACAGAGGCCACATATTGCCGGAGCACACTGTACACACAGACAGAACAGGAAAAGAATGGCTAAGATCATCCCAATGACTATCAGAAGCTTCCATCCCCAGGCCGATATCAGTTCCCAGAACCACCCCATCAGTGACCAGTCTCCTTTATCCACGTGAATAGATTCGGAGATTTTATGCAGTTTGGAGACGGCCTGGTATACTGTCGGAGCGTTATCTGGGATGAAAATGCAGCAACTTGATTGGACCACTTTACATACCCCACGTCGGTCTGCAAGTATGCCGTCTAAGGCGACCCTGTTCTGAAGAGTCATAAGGCGGTCCGACTGGAGCTCCGCAGTCAAGTTACTAAGGGCACCGGTGGTTTCAACTATGGTAGATTCGACTACCCTTGTCAATTGGCGGATGTTCCTGCTGTTCACCATAGGCCCCCAAAACGGCAGAAAACCTTTTACAAAGTCCCCAAACTCTTGACCCGTAGTGTCGTCTTTACTCACGACACCTCTAACTATGCTTGTCCTATGGTAATCTGCCGCGGCCGTGTAGGTGGGAGGCAACAGGAACGAAATGAAACATGTGCCCGAGAAGTCAGGGGGCAACCATGTATATGCTCTATCGTGGCAGATGAAGTTGGTACCCTTAGTTGCTAGGAATGGGGGAGAGGTCTGAGACGAAAAGACATAAGTTTCAGTACAGACACTCTTCCCTAACTGAGCTCTGGGGTTCTTGCCATTTGCCTGCAGACATAGGTGACCCTGATGGGGTACGATCCAGATTGGAGAGGATCTCTTTGCTAGCATGTTTTCCCTCAAGGTAACTCCATACTCCGTTGTGTTCCATCTACTGTAAGCCTTCAGCTCATCTCGGGGAATCGTTCTATACGTGTCAATATCCCTGCTCATATTTGTGATTCCCACCACCAATGCCTTGTTGCTTGAGTTACTTCTCGTGGAACGTGGTGGATATGATTCGATGGCAAATAGGAACATCGTTTGGAATGCCCATAAAGAACCATAGTAGCTAAATGGCAAGACAAAGTATGGGATACCTTTATCTGTGGTATGTGGCATAAGTCCACACACCCAACAATTAGTTGTGTTCATTACTAACTGGTGTTGGTGTAAACTGTGTGAACGAATGAATTATTTACAAACTCCAATCTTCTGGCAGACTCGTGTTCAGGCAGAGGGTGAAAAGAAAGCGGGGAAACAGGAGAAGGAGGTGTGGGCTGTGTAGTGTGTGCAAATGTCACTTGAAAAGTGAATAAAACATAACCTATTAAAAACGTCATTACACTAAACAGCATAAAAATGCATATTATCAAAAATCGTGTTCTGGTCATCACTGTGCACATTCTGGTCTTAAAGTTCATCGATCTGGCAGGTCTCTCCGTCTTGAAAAACTCCATCCTCTTTAATTGCTGCCCGCGGCGGTAGGGTGTTCTATGCTAAGGAATGCCTCTGTCAGTCCAGGGCAACTCCCTTAGACCAACCAGAACCGTCGACCTAACGTCTTCGGCTGCACCCCAAAGACTTGGGCAACTGCGACCCTAGCAGCGGAACCCGGATGGCGGTTCGAAAAACAAAAATAAGCAAGTTTCTCAGAGGAGAGAGAGCTGCACTTTTTTAAAATAGAAGAAAAAACAATTGTTTTATTTGTCCATAGTCCTAGTTCTCGGCCTCAAATTGTAATGTGTTCTTCCAGGTGTCGTCTGGTCCTGGAACAAAAGTTCAGGCTCTGTAGTGTCCAATCGCATTGACGGTGGCACAGATCCTTGCAGGATGTCGTCACTCTCGCGCACAGAGTTTGTTCCTTTTACCTGTGCATCACTAAAGAGCAAGAAGCGAGGCAAAGTTTCAGTCTCAGAGTCAGCAATCCCCACCTGGACCCACCGGTCGTGAGGCAGAGGTAAAGGGACCCTCTTGCAATGGGTCCCGTGGATCCAGTGTTTCTTTCCTTCCACTCGGACAGCTGATCTTGTGGAGAGAAGTACTAGGTGGGGACCGGTCCAGTGCGGCTCATCATTCTTTGTCCGCTGAAAATTCTTTACGAGCACGTAGGTTTCCAGGATCAATAGGGTGTCCTGGAGCTTCAGTAGCTTGAGGTAGAGTATCATGTACCTGTTGGTGTAAAACACGCAATTCAGCCGTCAATTCGTACAAATAATCAAGCAGTACAGGGTGCTCTAACTCGCTGAATTTTGTGGGCCTTGGCACTCCCCAGATGTTGGCCGAACGGCCGAACACTGTTTAGTAGGGGCTAAGTCCCACTCTTGAGTGTACAGTCATTCTTGTTGATAGGAGTGCCTTGGGCAGAGCATCAGGCCATTTAAGACCAGTGCTCGCTTGGATTTTGGCCAGTTTCAGTTTTAGGGTGTCGTTATAGCATTCTACTAATCCAGCTGATTGGGGGTGATTTGCAGCGTGGAACTTTTGATGAATGCCTAGCCCTTCACATACTTTCTTCATCACTCAACCCACAAATTCACTCCCATTATCACTCCAGACCATTCTCGGCATTCCGAATCTAGGGAAGAATTCTTTGACAAGGGCTTTAGCTGTCGATAAGGCACTATTGTCTTTCAGGGGGTATGCTTCTATTCATCTTGAAAAGGCACAAACAACAACGAGTACGTATTTCAGATTGTTGCACCACTCCATGTGGATGAAATCTAGCTGCAAAACCTCGAACGGGTACGTAGGAGGAGCAAAATGACCAGCTGGAGTTGGGGTTCCCCTACCAGGATTGTACTTCAGACACACCATACAGTTCTTGACTATGTTCTCTGCATACTTAGGGATTCTAGTGTTCTGCCATACTGGAGCCAGTAGCTTGCAAATCCCTTTCACACTGATGTTTGCCATTCCATGCGCCATTGTAACCACTGCAGGCTCGCACGCATCGGGTAGCATCCAACGCTGATGCTCTGACAATTCGACCCAACAACCATTCGCATCCAATTTACCCGTGCTTTCTCTCCACACCTTCAGTTCTTTCTCTGTATCTTCAGCTTGGATGGACTTCACACTCTCAATCGTATCTTCACACATACCAATGTCAGCAATCCATCGTGCAGGGCCTGCAACATACATTCGACTCATTACATTCCTTGCAGTTTCTTTCGCAACTTCATCCGCAAACGCATTTCCACGACCAACATCATCTGTCACCTTTTTGTGTGCACTGCATTTCACGATCGCAACTTGTAACGGCAAGGTCAGTGACTCAAGAAGCTGATTCACCAACTGACCATGCTGGATCTTAGCACCATGCGAAGTCAGGAAACCAAGTTCACGCCACAAACGTCTAAAACTATGAGCAACACCAAAGGCATACATGCTGTCAGTATATATGGTTCATTTCATTTCAAAATCTTTTATTCGATTAGTCGTGTTGATAATCATAAAAAGTACATCATATAATTAAATACATCATCATTAAAACACATTATTATTATTGCATTATTACATTACAAGTTAAAAAAGTTGTAAAAGAAAGGAATATTCTTTGGTTCATTAGCGGGCTTAATACAGATGATCAAAAAGTTCAGTTCAGCTAGGCATCACTTCAGTGGCTTTACGAATTGTTAAGCAAGATTTCAGGAACATAGCTACATTCTTTGCCGCGTATTGTGTTTCTAGCTGTTGTAGTGCTAGAAATGCTGGGCGACAGGTCCTCAAACCCCATCTGGCGCAACACTGGTATAACCCAGCGTTTACGCGGTTCGACATAATAATGACAAAAGAATACCACATGCATAGTCGCTTGAGGGGATACCTTATCGCATGGACATTTAACTAATTCATGTGACCAGTTTAGCGTGTTTGGAAAGGTGACCAGTCGAAAAAACAAATTAAAACGGAACCTAATTAATAGGTATTTTTCGTAATTAGATAAATAGAATGTGAGATAAGGCTGTATACCCGGAGACACTTGGGCCATCAAAATATGTGCGTTTGATTGCTTGGATATTTCGCCAGAAAAACGCAATTCCCTTAGGTGGTTGAGACATTGATGTTTCAGGGCTTTCCTGCTTATCTCATTGATGGATGATGGCTCAATAACATACTGTGTGAGGTCCAGGTCTTTCAGGAAGTTGGTCACATACGCCAACCATGGGATTTTTTTCCAGGAAGTCAGATCTAGACATTCTAAAATCAGGGCACGTGTAAGATGGCATTGAGGTTTCGTCCAGATACGGTGCCATAGCAGTATTGGTTGACATTTGATGTAATCTGCCAGATAGTCAATCCCAAGCTCGATATGGCAACCGTAGGTGGGGGCACTCTGTGGGAGTGCCAACAAATATTTAGCAAAGCCATTTTGAATTTTTTGCAAATCCGCCGTATTTACATAGCCCCATACACCGGCTCCGTATGTGGCGATGCTCTGGCATTTAGCTTGATGGATTTTAAGCAGAACAGGTGGGGAGGGTTTGCCCATTTTTCTAGAAAATGAGACAAGGGCGGATGTTGCTCGCTGGTAAAGCAGTTTCCTAGTTACCAAAGCCCTTTTCCAAGTTAACTGATCATCTATTAAAATACCCAGGTAGGGGTATTCTCTGACACGTTCCAATTTGGATTGCTCATTGTAAAGGTTTTTGGAACTTTTTACCTTGGGCCCTGTTTGCATGACGAAGGTCTTCGTCTTGTTCACTTTTAACCCAAGTGAGAGCATGAAATTACAGTATTTATCCAACTGCTTTTGGAGCTGTACTAAGGTCCTTGCCAAAATTACGGAATCGTCAGCGTAGAGTAATGCTGGAATAGGGCGATGGTTGATGGTAGGTAAGTCCTGGCTCCCTTCTAACATGGCTGCTTCCAGGCCGTTGGTGTAAAGGTTAAACAGGAAGGGAGCCAGGACACAGCCCTGTCTAACTCCACGGGTTATTGGAAAGGAGGATGTTAATTCTCCACCCACGCCGTATCTCACGCATGCCGATGCGTCAGAATAAAGCTCGCGTAGGAATTTGATGAGGGGAAGATCAACACCCAACTCCTCCAAAATGAGCCACAGTTTGGTGTGGATTACACAGTCAAACGCCGCGCTGAGGTCGACGTAGACCATAAATAAGTTGCCCTGTTTTGCTCCTACATACTTTCCTACTAAAAGTGTCAGGTTTAGGGCCTGTTCGACAGTACCCAGTCCCTCCCGGAATCCATACTGGAGGTCGGTAATGATGTTATTGTCTGCCGCCCAGTCCTGGAGACGGTCCAGGATTAGGCGACCTGCGACTTTCCCCAGTGAATCCAGGAGGGAGATGGGCCTGTAGCAGGCGGGGTTGTTTCTTTCCCCCTTTTTAAAGATTGGAAGCAGTATGGAGGAGGACCAGGAGTCCAAGAGGCCAGTATTCAAAACTGCCGCCATTAGCTGGATAACAATTGGGGACCATAAATCAATGTTAGAGACAAATATATCAAGTGGGGCCCCATCTGGGCCGGGAGCCTTACCCGTTTTTGAGGAGGATAGTGCACTAATTACCTCCCCGTGTGTAAAGTGAAGGTCTATGGGATAAACCCCTCTTTTAGAGGACGTGGTTGTTAAGTTAGGCTGTACGGCGGTTTCCGGGTGGGAGTCACTGAAGATTTTAGAAAAGTGAGTCACCCACTCGTCCGCAGTCACTGCTACGTCCAGGTGTTGATGGGAATTTACCTCCAGAAGGAAAGGAGATTTAACTACCTGCCAGAATTGAGAGCTGTCCTTGCTGTAGCAGCTTTCATGTAATTGGGCCCACAACTTGTTCTTATGGTCTCTTTTACAGCTAATTTGGGCTTGCTTATACTCGGATCTTAGTTTGGCTATTTTAATTTTGTCTCTAGTTGGTTTGTGTAGCTCTTTTTTTAAAGCGGTTAGAGCTTTCCGACAGGCCGTGTTGAACCATCTTGGCTCAGATTGGTTACCTAATTTGTGGGTTCGAAATAATTCATTTTGGATAACTTTCAGGATTTCCCCGAAACTGGAAATAATTAGCTATATATGGTTACTTTCATTCCTTTCGATAGAACACATGCTCTCGTGAGTGCAATCAACTCTGCTGCTTGCGCTGAGTTATGTGGGATGCGTGCAGCTTCGACAATCGTATGCAAAGTCGTAACGGCATATGCTGCGGTCGTGTCACCATTCGGAAGTTTGAAACACGAACCATCAACCCACAAAGTACCCTCACATTCAGTAAGAGGAGTGTCCCTAAGATCTACTCTCCCTTTCGTTTCTTCTTCTGTCCTAAAGAAACAGTTGTGCTGCTTTTCAGCGTCCTCTGTGTC
Organism: Lissotriton vulgaris; assembly: GCF_964263255.1. Lineage (NCBI taxonomy): Eukaryota > Metazoa > Chordata > Amphibia > Caudata > Salamandridae > Lissotriton > Lissotriton vulgaris. The sequence continues at coordinate 169,082,122 of NC_141687.1, read as the reverse complement.
AACTGGAATCGGCAATAACGTGGCTGGGTTTAATGCGCTGCATCTTTTAATGTGGACATGACTTGCTAACAAAGTTAACTCATAACCTGACAATCGAGCACTAGTTAAGTGCTGTGTCTTGGTTATGTTTAACAAAATGTCCACCGCATGCGGGACCATTACGATCAACATGTTATTCATCACTAACCCAGCAGACTGTCGGATAGAAACAGCTGCTGCCGCTGTGGCTCTCAAGCAACTCGGCAGTGCCCTAGCTACCGGATCCAAAGTCGACGAGAAATAGGCGCATGGACGTTGCTTATCCCCAAAAGACTGCGTCAACACTGATAATGCACAACCTTCCTTCTCATGGACATACAGTGTAAAGGGCTTACTGTAGTCGGGGGTACCCAACACAGGAGCCGAACACAATGCATCTCGCAATTCGGAAAAACTTTTCTGACAATCTTCAGACCACGGAATGGGATTTGGTGTATCTTTACAGGTTAGTGCCACCAAAGGTTTGGCCAACAATGAGAAATTCGGTATCCATTGCTTACAATATGATGTAATGCCCAAGAAAGCACGCACTTCTCTCTGTGTCCTTGGCACACTCAATTTTGCAATTGCCTGAATTCTTTCTGGGGTCAGTTTCCTTCCCTCCTTCGATAAGAGGTGACCTAAGTAGGCCATTTCTTGTCGACAATATTGTAGCTTCGAGAGAGAGACTTTGTGATGCAAATCAGACAAATGACTCAACAACGACAAGGTAGTTTCTTTACAAAGCTCCTCAGTGTCTGCGGCGACTAACAAATCATCGACGTACTGAATAAGAGTGGCGCCATCGGGTACAACAATCGTATCGAGCTGTGTTTTCAAAGCCTGGCTATATATTGATGGACTTTCACAGTAGCCTTGAGGAGCACGCTTGAAGCGGAAGCTTCGGCCTCCTAAACTGAAGCCAAAAATATCTCTTCTCTCCTCGGCAATCGGAATGCTGAAGAAAGCGTTCTTTAAGTCGATCACTGAGAACCAAGCCGCTGAAGCTGGAATCATTGTTAATAGTGTAGTGATGTCAGGGACAACTGGAAACTATGGCACAACGATCTTATTCACCTCCCTAAGATCAATCACGAACCTATAGACAGGTGGCTGAGAAGGATCAGTACGCTTCAAAACAGGCAGAACAGGACTATTACAAATGTTGCCTCTCGTCTCTTCAATCACATCCTTATCAATCAGGTCATAGATGATCGCCAACAATGCCTTTTCACCTTCGCTAGATATTTTGTACTGGGGAATGCGTGGCTTTCTAACATTGGCTTTCAATGTCACAACATATGGTGATATTTCCAAAAGACCTACATCATTAGGACCAGTAGCCCAAAGAGTATCCGGAAGAGAAGATAATTCTGTCAGGAATTTATCCTTAGATAGATACATTGGAGAAACCACTCTTTTACCTAGTGTGAGTTGTACTCCCGAAGGAGAACAGTACAAAGTCGCATATAATCTTTTCAATAGATCCAATCCCAACAAATTTTCGCCACAACCTGTTGTAAGAATAAGGGGTGCTTTGAATTCACAAGGTCCAACAGAAAGAGACATAGGACTAGAGATCGGGTTCCTAACCGGGGCGCCAGAAAAACCTACTGAAACATTCATTTTGCCAGACAAAGGTGCGCCAGGGAGTTTTGAGTGCATAATAGAACTCTTTGTAGCACCAGTATCCAACAGAAAAGGCTCTGGCACACCTGATGTAATCACCTCAACATAAGGTCCACTCTGATCTACTGGAACTGAAACGACTCCCTCTCTTTGTCCATGGCTGTCCTAGCAATCATTGCCTACCATATTTTCATCCTCTGCATAGTAGTCATCAGCATAGTACTGAGTCGTCCTACCAGACGCGTTATTCTGTTGGTCAAAACTGTTCATTGAATTCTGTGGTGGAAACGGACGTGTGTTTTGTGGGAACGCACCGCGTCCCCTACCTCTAGGCGCTTGTTGAACACCGCGGCCTCGCACACTGGTAGCACCATTCGTACGTTGTAACAAAACCGGGCAACTATTCTTAAAATGGCCTTCCTCTTTACAATACGCACACTGATTGGGACCATACGGTAAACGCTGTTGAGAAGACTCGTTTCTTCGCGAGTTTCTCGAATATTGCTGAGGCTGCTGATAATCGCGCTCATTATTAGTGCGTGGTGGATACGCTTGCTGCAGCAGAACTTTAGTTTTTAATTCTTTAGTCTTTTTATCAGCTTTCTCTAACTCATCTTTGCGCCTATTTTCATAGTACTGGGCTGTAGCTAAAATCTGTGCTGACGTTGAGACAGCCCAAGCACTCTCGGAATCCTTTAACTTAGCACACAACTCCGGAAGTAAATTATGCACAAATTTGTCGACGAACAATCTCTGGCCACCTTCAGTAGCTATATCCTGACCGCTGTGATCTGAAAAGTTCTCTTCAAACCGCGTGAAGAAGTCGCACACCGCTTCGTCTTTCTTCTGCTTACATGCAGACAACTTATCCCAATTGACACATAATTCAGGCATTAATGTCTTCATATAAGTAATTATTCTACCAGGGAGTTCCGCAATTAAAGGCTCGGGTTTGGCACCACCACCTTATCTTTCCCCATAAAAGCTGTGGAACCACGTTCCCAAACAACATGTCTATATCGGCTAAGTTCATAATGCACGAGCTTACAGTCTGTGACAATTCCTTATAATACCCTGCAGGATTTTTGCGAGGATCAAGTAATGTCTGTTTGAGAGCCAGAACTTCAGATCTCTTCCAAGGAACATGTACCCATACACGCTGAAAATGCGGCGGAATGGCTGGATTAGCATTCGCGTCCCCTTCCCTCCAAACCGGTGGAACCTCTCTCATGGGATACTGTTGCGCCTCCTTCCTACCGGATGCGTCACGCTCAGATAGTGATCGAGAAGTGCCCCCTTTACTCCGATACGACAACAATGTCGCAACCGCTCTTTCAACATCGGTGCCTACGATCATGCCCTCAAAGAACTTGAACCGCACACGGCACAATTCAGACAGGTCGTGTTCTGGGTCATTTCCTTCCAGATCTTCACGGAGAAGTACACACATTTGCTCAAAAACATATCTCTGCTTCGATGCTTCCCATTGACGGAAGACTTCCATGATAGACTCTTCATCATATCTTGCAGTATCGGCAACCCATTTACGCGCTAACCTATTCAGTAATTCTCTCTCTTGGTAGTCAGGCAGTTGACTTCGCAACTGTCTTCGTTCTGTGCTAGGGGTCGTATTAGGCGACCCAAAGAATGGTGAGAAAAGACCAGTAACAGTGTTGGCCATTCTCTGTCGAACAGAAGGAGAAACTGACGGAAGGATAGGAGGAAAGACAGGGTGCGGTAATTCAGAAGCGGAGGCAGAAACAGAGGGAGTATTAGGATAGACAGTCGGGACAGTAGGCGAAGTCGTAGAGAACACAGATGGAGTAGGTAGCAAAAGCGGCGGCCCTTGAGGGGGCTGCGCTGGAGGAGTCGGAACCAGCTGAAGAGTAGCTGGTGGTTGTGGTAGAACCTGTGGTCCAACAATGGGGTGTTGCACAACCAAAGGTTGCTGAGGTGCTGTAGCACTCTGTGCATAAGGAGGTGGTGAACTCAGTAAATGAGACATCAAAGGATCTTTATCAAGTTTTTCTTTTGATTCTTGTCCTTTACGTGGCAGAACTGGGTAGCACTTATCTACCGCTAACTTCCTACTTCTAAGCATTTGTTCACTCTCTCGCTCTTCCTCGTTATCCCTGAACGCAACGGCAGCTTGCACCATTGTCATACCTCGTTTATTTTTCTTTGCTAATTTCATTTCTTTCTGTTTGGCTTCTTTGCGCCATAGACGAAAAGAGTCAAACATTGCCGGCCGGGCTTTCTTCTTAAAAAGTTTAACCTCTAGATTATCTAAAATCTGTTTCGAAACTACCATATTGGGGCCATTTTAAAACACCAACCTTTCAGGTGTATCGGATCCATACTTCATTATATGTGATGGGGCCTACGCCGTGCTTCACATAGAGCTCATATGTTGGAGTCCCAATCGGAGGAACCGGACACGAGTCCTCCAATCGGGAATCCTTATTACAACCAAGACAAAACAAATTTCCAAGTCTGCTAAGACCAGGCATCTTCGCTCTCTAGTCTAGTTTCAAACTTCAAAGGATTTATCGAATACGATAGTTTTGTGAATACACGAGTCCTTCGGTTTTGGCACTTGCAAGTTCCAATACAAAATAAACCTGAAGGATACTAAAAACTAAGAATCAAACTAAGGTCTGGGAGACGCTCCACTTATACTTAACTGAGGTATCGATAACGTCACCAGAAGACTCGTCTATCGTTTCGCTCTACCAATCATCAAGGGTCCAAAACAGGGCGATAGTCAGGGCAGCAGTCCTCCGTAGCCGTCGGAACGCGGGGAACCTCGCACCACGTCGACATACAGGGGTCGCTGAAGTGGCTGGCCGTCCTCCGGAATTTTCCACACGAAGCTCCTCACGAACCTCTGGCTTGGACCGGTACCGCTGATACGCCCTACGTTGGGCGCCAACTGGAGTACCAGGATTTTATGGACCCGGCGGTGCCAGGGAACACACCTGAAAACTCCGAGTCCTTCCTGTTTCAGACTACAGAAACACAGAGTCTTCTAGGTGAAGTCAAAGATCGTATTTATTGGCTGCAACCAGTAACCGGTATCCTAGAAGTACAACGGCATGTATGTTCTCAGGAGACTGCTCAAAATTACAAAGCCAGTCTTCGTCTTTTATACAAAATAATAAGCTTCAGGCAAACATTCCTTATTTTACAGTTGACCATACACATATTTTCACTACAAAGAAAAAGCAGAGTCATGATGACAAGCACATATTTCAGTTCGTCCAGCCCATAATTGATTACCCGGCAAGACCCAGTATTTTCATCAGATATCGACGGACCCCCAATAAAATCGGGCACCTCCTCCTCGTAAAGCGAGTCATAAAGCAAGAAACAGGGACTAGTTTGTGTAAGATTAGGCATGGTTTGTGTGTGATGAAACGTTTATGATATGTTGTGCCTTGATACTAATCTCGCTCGGCCACTGGGAAAGGACCTGGCCGAACAGGTTTGGCTTCGGGCAGTGGAGTCAGCTTGCCCAGGTCACAGAGGAGTCAGTTAAGGTGTACGTGTCCTTCGGACCAGGTTTTGGCTTTCAGTCATTTGGCTATGTGAGGGCAATCACAAAATGGATGCCGTTCACAAAATGGAACCCGAGGGTTCGGAACGGGAATGCTGATTTCAGGGTGATTTCGTCACTCGATCGTGACGGAAATGCTTGTGTATGATGCTTAAATCATTACCGGTTCGCTGATACCAAAATCGTCATGGTGCGACGATGTTTATGGCACGGGTCCAGAATTTTCAGTACCACAGGGGAAGAGGGGGCAGAGGGTAGGTTGTTTGGGGGAAGTTCGCAGGGGGTTGAGGGGGAAGAACAGGGACCGCCCAGTGCTATTGAATCAGTCGCTACAGCCACAGTGCTCCTACACACTATCTACACCACAGCCACCCCTCTTGGGCTGTGACCCACTGCTCGAACTTAGGTTTCATCCACACAGATGACAGCTCTTACAGTAGTCACCCTTAATGTGAAAGGGTTAAATAATCCTGTCAAGCGGAAGGCAGTGCTCTCCCTACTGGAAAACACACATGCAGAAATTTGTCTCCTGCAGGAGACTCACCTCCTGGCCAGGGACTGTCAGAGGATGCGCTCCCACAAGTTCCCCACACAATTTTTCTCTTGCAATACTACCAAGACCGCTGGGGTAGCCATTCTAGTGTCCAGAACATTTAAAGGGGAGGTCCTGCATAAGTTTGCTGAACAGAAAGGTAGACTACTCGCTTACAGGGTTAAATACGGGGGGTTGATATTCACCATCGGGTCAATGTATAGCCCCAATGAACACCAAGAACGATTCCTTCATTCGGTCATGGTGGATGTCACCGCCACCCCAGACAGGCACATAATTATAGGGGGGGGGGGCCTGAACATGGTATTCGATTCTTCCTTGGATAGATCAACGCAGAGGTACCTGCAGACAGGGGAAATCTCGCAGGCGGGCAAACGCCAATTGGAGGAGTTAGATCTCCACGACCTCTGGCGCCGCCTCCACCCCACCGCCCGAGATTATTCCTATTACTCATACGCACATAAGACCTACGCACGTCTTGACCACCTGTTAGTTACGGGGCCGGTCTGTGACTTGGCCACAGCTTCCGAGATAGGGGTTCTCTCTCTGTCGGACCACGCCCCGGTTACGGGGACGTTTCAGTTGCCACCGATGTCGCCCAAGTGCGGGGTCTGGTGCCTCAGGGACACCCTTTTGCATAAAAAGTCGGTGGTGAAGCATATTCACGACTCGATATGTGACTACCAAACGCACAATGATAATACTGATACCACCCGGGCGACACAGTGGGCGGCGTTGAAAGCGGTGCTCCGAGGGGAATTTATTGCCATCTCCTCCGCGGAGAATAGGGAACGACAGCAGAAGCGGGACAAACTCACCAGTAAGGTGCGAGAGCTGGAACAGGTTCACCAGAGGACGGGGGCTCCCAGAATCTGGAAGCAACTTAAGGCTGCGAGGAAACTTCTCTCAGCCTTAGATATGGACAGGGCGGAATATGCTGCATTACGCCTGAAGCACGCATATTATACGGGTGGAGACAAGTGTGGCAGGCTTCTGGCACACAAGCTCAGGGAAGCGCATCAAAGGCACTTGGTAAAGGAGCTATCGACTTCTACTGGAGTGTCAGTTACGGAGGACAGCCAGATAGCGGAGGGCTTTCGCCAATTCTATGCTGACCTCTATACGGGCGAACCCCCGTCGGCACAGGCGGAAGCGGACTATCTGGACTCGGTTGACCTTCCCTCTCTCACTCCGGAACAGGCGGAATACCTCGAACGGGTTATTCGAGTCGAGGAGGTGATTACAGCCATCTCTAGGCTTAAACATGGGAAGGCCCCGGGCCCAGACGGTTACACATCTCTCTTCTATAAAACGTTCTGCCCTGCACTAGCCCCGATCCTCACGCACCTCTTTAATTCCTTCTCCACTCCTGGAGCTATCCCCCCAGATCTACTTCGAGCAACTGTTTCGGTCATCCCTAAACCGGGGAAAGATCGGACACAATGTAGTTCCTACAGACCGATCTCTCTCTTGAATATAGATCTCAAGTTGTATACTGGGATCCTGGCGACCCGTTTGGCGCTTCATCTCCCGGGACTGGTAGACCCGGATCAAGCCGGATTCGTCCCCTGGAGGCAAACGGTGGATAACACCAAGAGGGTGGTCCATATACTAGAGAAAGCCTCCCGGATACCCGGGGAGAGGATGCTGCATGATGTTGATGCAGAGAAGGCCTTTGATCGGGTGCATTAGCCATATCTAGAGAAGGTCCTAGCGAAAGCGGGTATCGATGAGAAATTTCGCACCCTAGTGTTCAATTGCTATAAGTTCCCATCGGCAGTGGTGCGAGTTAACGGCTGCAGCTCCCGACAGTTAGCGATAGAAAGGGGAACCAGGCAGGGGTGTCCACTGTCCCTGCTCCTATTCGCACTTTATATGGAGCCCCTCGCCCAGAGGATACGCCAAAACCCGAATGCGCTGGGAATAAGGATGGGGGAGTATACCCATACCATTAGTCTCTATGTAGATGACATCATATTGACACTAGCTGATCCACAGAGGGCACTCCCAGCATGCGTGGAAGAATTAGAGGCTTTTGCTGCCGTCGCAGTCTTCAAGATGAATATGGGGAAGTCAGCGGCCCTTGACGTTTCGCTGACTGTTGCCACTAGAACTGACTTGCAGGGGCGGTTCCCCATGCACTGGTCTAGAGATCTGGTGCCTTATCTGGGCATACTTCTGGCACCCACATTGCCCGCTATGGTGACCGCTAATTACACCGCCCTAGGTACGAAAATAAAGGAAGAACTGGGTCGCTGGAGCAAAGGCACCTTGTCTTGGCTGGGCAGAATTGCCGCTGTGAAGATGACCATCCTGCCGCAGGCGCTATACCTGTTCCGAGCCCTGCCGCTGCAGCCCCTGAAAGGATGGCTCCAGCAGATTCAGGCAGACATTGCATGTTTCATATGGCAGGGTCACAAGCCCCGGCTTAAAAGGGCCCTGACTACACTGGCACCTGAGGCGGGAGGACTGGGGGTACCGGACTTACGCAAATATTTTCAGGCAGCTCAATTACGATACCTAGTGGAGTGGAGCAAGTGGGAGTCCGACAAACACTGGCTTTTTCAAGACCAGGCGGTGGCGGGCCGGACCCTGCAAGAGGTGCCCTTTTTACGTAGGGCGCATCGCCCACCCAACCTATACGCGTCTTTCATCGCACGGGTTCCGATGAGAGTGTGGGACGCCACAAACGCGATGCACGCACTCACCATCTTCCCCTCACCGTTCACACCACTGATTGGCAACCCGGACTTCCATCCTGGGATGGAACCAGGGGCCTCTGTGTGCTGGCGAGCTGCGGGATGCAGAGCGCTATTTCATGTATATAGTCAGGACGGCATCATTCCGTTTCCAGACCTTAGGAAGGAATATCAATTGCCTGAAAGGGAACGGTTGCGCTATATGCAGGTGCGCCATTGGGCGCTGCAGCCACAGGTGCGTGAGTCGGCAGATTGGAAGCTCCTCCCCTATGAGAAATGGCTTGTAACACGCACCTCAGATACAAAACTTATCTCAGATCTGTATAAATTCTTGCAGCCTTCCTCCTTTGATCTCTATAACCCTGGTAAGGAACGCTGGGAACGAGAACTGGGGAGATCCTTCAGTCACACGGATTGGGACCACATCGCTTATCGTGCTCGCCACTCCGCATACCACACTGGGCTTACAGAAACATTCCCTAAAGTGTCGACATACTGGTACTACACACCACAGAGACTGCATGAGATGAATCGCAATATCGACAACACTTGTTGGCGAGCCTGCGGGCAGATAGGCACCCTCACTCATGTTTTATGGGACTGACCATTACTGTCCCCCTACTGGAAGGAGGTCCTGGACGAGATTGACTCAAACTTCAATATTGAATTGCCCCGCTTCCCAGCATACGTACTGTTGGGCTTACCCAACGGGCTAATGTATCCTCTGAGGTCTAGTAGAGGGAGGCAAATTGCGATAGCACTGGGCTCTGCCGTGCAAAATATACTTATTCACTGGCGCACCACCACACTCCCCTCCACAACAGGTTGGTTGCATAGATTATGGCATGTCCTGGGAATGGAAAAATTGTCGCTCATGGTGGCGGGAGAGGTGGAGCAGTTTAATGACCTGTGGCAACCGTTTCACTCACTGCTTGTAAGGGAATTTACAGAACTTACATGTCCCAGATATCTCCGCTTGTTGAGATTGACTACACTAGCGGATTCAGATGACCAGCATGTCTAGGACTGTGGGCATCTGGGGAAGAGGGGCGGTTTGGGGGGGTTGAGGTGGGAGAGGGGCCGTGGCACTGGACGGGGGAGGCGGGGGGGTTTTGCGGGGTTGGGAAGGAGTGGGGGGATTTGGGGGGGGGGGGTTTGCTCATTTTGAAGTATTTTGTTGCAGCATACGCACCAACCATCACATTTGGACGAACGTTACGTTTTGCAGAGCCCTTGTGCACTGGTGCGCTACTATAGGATTGCATCTTATGCACTGCTTCTTTGTGGCAACTGTTTTCTTTCTTTTCATTTGTGAATGACTCAATAAAATGCTTTAAACCTAAAATTTTAGCTGTGTCTCGACACACCTTTCCATCTAAGTTTTCAATTTCTATGACATAGCCCGAGTATCTGGGCTGGCGTACTGATTGTGCCAAGACGTTACCCGGACTCTCTCCCTCTCCATAACATCTGGCCGTCCAGTATTTATTCCTCAATCGTGTTTCCCTTTGCGCCGCTTCCATGTATTCGGTGAGTGTTTCCTGGAATTGTGCCGAACCGGGACAGACGGGTCCGTGCCCATCTCCAGTTCTAGCGCTCTAAGCTTGGCCTCTAATCTGCGTATCTCGTTGAGTATATCCTTGAGCACACCTGCCCAGTTTGATATGCAACATCCACGTTTTGTGACTTTGAATGCTTCCCATATGGTTTCTACCGCAGCTCTCGACTCCTTGTTTCGTACAAAAAAATCTTGGACCTCCTCCCTTAGTTCTTCCTGAAAGACCGTATCTAGTAAACTAGGGGTGCCTCAAACTCAGCACAAGAAAGGGCAAGCTCCACTGGGCATGGTCTGAATACGTCCTGGCCAAGTGCTGCACACTGGTGATTGCAGGGCCGAGACCTTGGGACAGAAGCCAATAATCTAATCGATCCTACGATGCCGCCTGCGCTGTGTAGTGCGTTCCCTCCTGCATCTGCAGATGCATATGTCTCCACGCATCTAACAGTTGATACGTGGTGATTGTGTCTTGAATCACCTCGCGCGCTCTAGTGTAATGGTGCGGCCGGGTGTGATCTGTCCATCCCTGGGTTGTATGTTACAATAAAATCGCTACCCCATATGATGTGATAAGATCCCAGCCCAAATATTTTGGCCCACAGGAAAGTGTAGAAGTCCAAGGCATCAACATTAGGCCCATAACAGCAGGCCAATGTAATAGAAACAATTCCCAGTATCCCCCATAGCAAACAATAGCGACCTTGGGGATCCGAGTCCTCTCCCGCTAGGTGGAACGGAACTTGTTTTTTAATGAGGATCGCTGTTCCCCTCGCATAAGAGGAGTATGAGGAGAAAACTCCATGCTCCGCCTAATTGCTAGCAAAATTGGGTGATGTTTGTGGAGTGAAATGCGTCTCCTGCAACATTGCTATATGTGCCCTATGCCTGTCCAGGTATGCCAAAATGTGTCTCCTCTTTCTGGGATCTCCCAAACCTCTAACATTCCATGTCATAATATTCAGGGCCTCAACTCTCACTGCAGCCATTTTGTCCAGTATCTGTTAACATATCTCCCGTGATCCATTGAGTGCTATGTCTCCCATGTACCTAATCATTCAATAATAAGAAAAGTCTCTCCTGATGCTCTAATGCAACCGTGATAGACGGCCCAACAGTTAAGCTATCCGCAAAATCCTGATACATAAACCATATACAATACATCAACCCTAGTTCTCCCCCACCACCCCCCTCCCACTGAAGCATCCCTAACTTGCCAGTAGCAGACTCCCACCCCGCCCTCCCCCATTTCCCAAACAAGTACAGAGACCAAAAAAACAAATACGTCACTGCATTCCCTTTTAACATTTTGCAGTGTACATTACCGGGGTGATACCCATTGAGGGTCATGACTAGGTGGCAGCACAGAAACCCCTCCCCCATTAAGCCCTTCTGGGATGGAGCTAACGGACTCCAAAATGGGGTGGGGGTGCCCGGTCCATAATAAACATACCTCAGTGCACCCATCAAAACATGTCCTGCCATTTTGAACGTGGCCGTTCTCTCTACCTCCACTCTCCGCTCCCCGTATAAGCCCATTGAATACTCAAGTGTATATGCCAAGGATATGATTCACTGCAAGTCCTCTTCAGCGCCTGTTGAGACCTAGTGTTGTGAAGCCGACATGTCCTCATCCGGTTTTTGCGTGCGCTGCACGTGCTTGAGAAAATCTTCAACTTGTTGCGGATTGGTAAAAAATCTTTGTTTGCCTTGGTGTGTTACTCTGAGCCCCGCTGGGTAGAGTAATGCGTAATCTATTTGCGCCTTCCGCAGTTTGGTCTGTACATCCAGAAATTTGCGCCTCTCCTCCTGCACTATGGGTGTAAAGTCCGGGTAGATGGAGAATGTATTTCCATCATATGACAGGGTTTGCTTGCTTCTTGCTGTGCGCAAGGTCACATCGCGGTCCCTGTAATTTAAGAGTCTCGCTATGATGGGTCTAGGATTGGATCCAAGGGGTGGTCGCGGTCGGAGGGATCTGTGGGCCCGTTCAAAAATGAATTGGCTGGAAAAACGATTCTGCGCCTATTGCCGACAACAGCATTTTCTCCACATATTCTTCAATTTTTCCTGTGTTCGTGGATTCCAGGATCCCAATTACACGTATGTTATTGCACCTGCTGCGCGCTTCCAAATCCTCATTCTTGGAGGCTATGACTCTTAACAATTTATCCATGTGTGCAATCTGCGTGGTGTGTCTAGCCGTCGTGTCTTCTGAGTCTGAGATTCGCCTTTCAGTTTCTTCAATTTTATCATCATGGCCCTCCAGCTTGTGCGCAATTGCGTCCATACGCGAGGACATGCGGTCGACTTTATCAACAATGGTGGCGAAGCCCTGTTGAACTTCTTGCAGTATGCTCTGCACGTCATTAGGCCGAGCCGTGGTATCATCCTGGGCGCTTCCCACTGCCTCTAGGCCGTGATCCTCTTGCACCCCGCGTGCACTTCTTTTCGCTTCAAAGTTCAATTTCGGATGCCTTGTGTCTTTTTTTCCCATGTTGGTACCGTGGCTGGGGATATTTGCAAGTAGAGACCCGTACTCCCTCATCACAGTACTCAGCGGTCTCAGTTAGCCCTCTGTCCTATAGTTGGTTTACTTAGCAGGCTGCTGGTGTTGGGTCGTAGTTGTATATGGCCACGTCCGCACCTTCCCTCAAGCGCTGTACTATCCAAGTGTCACTCTCCAGGCACACAAATATCTAACTCGCCAGTCTCCACGTGTCTCTCCTGGTCGGCATGCGCAGCACAATTCCAAAGCTTTCCCTCACCTCAGCGCTTTCGGCAGCCTTGTCTCCAGTCGCCAGGCCTCCCCTCAGTTCCGCCTGATGTGGTATGAGGGGACCACAGTTCTTGGGTGTCCTCTCCCCGACTTGTGCCTCACTGTCATAGGTGGGGGGGGGGGGGGGAGGGGGGGGTCATAACCTGGTGTTCTCTCCAGGGGTGTGCTTCTTTCGTGCTACCGTGTATTCTGCCTGTCTTGCCCTGCTAGGATGGTGCCTGCTGCTGCTGCATATAACAATAGTGTCCAAGCTGGGGGCAGGCCTCATGTAGTCAGTACTGGGGGCCTCCTTGCTTAATTCACCTGACTTGTAAGCGTTTAATTCTCCCCACATTGGCATCTATGCCTGCCTATCACGCCGAGCGGTAGTGGGGGAGGTGGCTGCAGCGATGGGTGCCGTTAACTGAGGCCTCACAGCCGCTCCGCCGCCAAGTGCAGTTTAGATCCACCTCACCCCCGTCAGACCTCTGCCACCACCGATCTTCATGTGCGTCTCCCAGCCCAGCCTCACTCCTTCCCGGCAGCGTGGCTAACTTGTACGTGCCGCTGCTGCTCGGTGGCGCCTTCAGGCCCCGTAGGGCTTCGCTGCTTGCCCCCACCTGTGCACGGCTGTCACCACCACCACCTCCTGATGGCTTGTCGCAGGGGCTGCCGTCCCCGAGTCTCCTGCAGTCGCGGGCGCCACGAGTCATCTGGGGCCGTCTCCCCGCCTATTCCTCCCGTCCAGTCACTACGGGCCCAGTCAGCCGCAGCCTCTGATAGTGTCACTGCCCGCGTCCGTCACGCCCCCAGGTCCAAGCCGCTCTCCGGGCAGATTTTCCACATGGCCTCCCAAGAATGTGATAACACCAAATGGCTCCATAGTTTTAGCGGGCTTGTCGGAGGTGCTTCTCCGCCATACGGCTAGATTACAGATGTCAGATGGGGCAGAAAGCAGGATAAATGGAAGGATAACCGCTCCGGGCTGCAGGAGCCTCACGCTAGTGCGGCCGACATGCTAGTGCGTCACCTTGCGCCCCCCCCCACATCTCCTACCTTTCATGACCTTCTTACCATCCCCTATTAGTTGTCGTAGTGGAATCTGGTGGATGTCTATCTTATTAATAATATCCTTCCAATCACCCGCAATGATCTGGTTCAGTCCCAACCAGGAAGCTGACATTTTTACTCTAGTTGTCTCCCTTTTAAAGAGACACAGGAAGAAATCCCCTTAACTGAATATGGAGTGATACAGGATGCCTACTACATGTCCTACACTTTGCGTGGAATATTGTTAATCACCGCTAGTTGTAAACACTCCTTTGTCTTGTTATTTTTCCCATATAATTTGCCTTATGATGATGTGATGTTGGATGGCAGTTTGTTAGGAACTACCTCTCAAAATCTGGGGTGAATTGCGGCACATTGTCAATCACCAGATTCTATCTTCCCAAAACGAGCCCTTTGAAAACTCAACTAAAATTTGTGTGAAAGTATGATTCATCGCCTTCATAACAGCCCACTTAGTGTAAAAGCCAGCCAGATCCAAAAGATCTCTTCCCCCCAATCCCGAGTCCTTCACATTCCCAATCATGTACAGGACCGGTTTACGCTAAGTACTATTTTTGGTCACAGAAGTGGTTTATTGTTGAATGCCGCTTTATTGCTAGATTCCCACCAAGCACAGTCTCGTATTTTAAGGTCATCCCTCACCATCAGTAACAATTTCCAGCCCTATCACTGGCTAAACTTCTTTCCCAGTGACGTTCTTGCCCCAACTCAAATATTTTCTCTCCTTTACATGGTGGGAGGTAATGGCCTTTAGTCACTTTGCTAGCTTAAACTTCCCTTCTTGAATGCGAAACTCATCTTTAACTGACTAGTATGCCTCCAATATTATTACATGTGACAGCCAACACTACATCCTCTTCCATTATGTCCTCAACCCATTTCTTTTTTAGAGGCAAACAAGATAAAAAATCATCCCCTAAATTTAACAAACTCAGAAGATATTTCATAAAAACGTTGAAACCTACCAACACCAGCAACCACCTAGCAACTCTGTATGTGGTACTTAGTGAGCCTTTGGTAGTAAATGCACTGACCAGCAGCTTGTGGTCTGTGTAGACTTAAAATGCATAGTTCATGGAAAATTAAATATAAATGATAGCAATCATTCATTATTGTTCTAAGGTTAATTTAAGTGTCAAAATATTATTTTGAAGAATATGGGGTTTAAATATGCCTTGAGCTTTAACTTCAATAAGTAGGTTAATAGTTTGCCAAAAAATTTCTTTGAAGTGACCACATTTTAGAAAAAAAGTTTTTGTAAGACAAGAATTTGAACAAGCAGTTGCAATGCAATCGGTCTCACCTTTGGAACCTTATATGTATCTAGCTATGCAGCACATTAGCCTGGGTGCTGAAACATCTACTGTTCTTTAACATGGAGGGAAAGTAGGCACCAAACTGCGTGACATGCTAGGTATGAGAACACATGGAGGTAAATATTGCCTTTCAGAGGGAAATTGTATAGTCCAAAGCTCTGTTTAATATAAAATCATGGCCTTCGGTGGTTCTATCACTGAAAATACAAGATTAGAAAAAAATATTATTGTCTATGGTTGCTCGTGGAAGACCATTTCTATTGCCTGGAATCTAGATAATGCTAAAGTGATTCTGGTATTTTACTGACCTCTGCTGGCCGTTTTCTATCAAGAAAGTTAAATGGAGGCAGTTGCCAGAAAATTATTTTTAAAAAAGTCCCTCAGCAGAAAGCAATTCTGGTGTTTTACTGACCTCTGCTAGTCGTTTTTTATCAAGACTGTTAAATAGAGGCAGTTGAACAGAAAAATAGTCCCTAAGCGGAAGCAGACCATTACCTAGGGATGATCTCCAGACCCCAAAGTACATACAAATATAAGTATATAATTAGTATAATCTAAAGTATGTACAAGAGTTCTCTAATGATAAACCTAAAAACCAGATGTTTGAAAATAGTATTGTAGAAATTGAAAAAGTGATTTTTGGGGTCCTAACTACAGTGCTGTCCGAGCTCATGTTATCAACACAAAAACCATATACAGACAGGGGCATTCAGTCAGTCCCATGCAGCTATTGCTAGAAAGTGTGATACACAGCCCCCTTCAAGGATTTATATCGCTGGGGGAAATTTGAGATCTCTTGGTTAAGCAGACTCAACAGTGTGAAAATAAACGTAATGCCTCGGTGTTGTATGTCCTCCAGACTATTCCACTGGTCCTTATCAGTAAGCATATCCACACAAAACTTGTGGATTTTATATGGGGAGGTAAATCTCCAAGCATGGCCGAGCAAAGCTGGGGAGACCAGTTTCGGAGGGTTGCCTGGGCTTCCCGGATGTCTCCACTTATATCTTGGCGGCACACCACCACCCTTCCTTAGATTGAAACCACAACACTGATGGGAAACCCTAGGTTCAGGTGTAACAGGCTTTTCTCCCTCCCATTGTCAGGGTTGCCCTGGCTTCCAAAGCTTTCTGAGGCAAACGCTCCCCCATTATTAGCTTTTAACATCTTTGCTCCTTGCTGATTAGAGAGGTACACCAACGTGGGGCATTACCGACCTACCCTTTCCGGCTCACCCCTCCGAAGCCCAATCCTGATTTCCCCCCAGTTGTGGCCCACCTGACCTTATTTCATTGGGCTCAGGGCATTCCCCTATCTTACACAAAGATGGTGATTTACGGCCAAGGGGTAACTTGGTCACCAAATTTGAATTAACTCGGCGCAACAGCTTTAGATTGATTCAGCACTCCACTGGGCGGGTGAGCTTGCGCGCTTCTGGCCCTCCCACACGACGTTCACCCCATAGTCACTCTGTTTCAAGTCACTCTGTTTTAAGTCATTCCGTTTCACTAACGTACATCACAAAGGCATATCTTGGCTCTAGCATTACTTCTTACAGATGACTCCTCCTTGCAAGCATGCACAGCAGTGAATGTGGGAGTTCGCTATGGAGATAACTGACCACACTTGGGTGGGGCGGATGGGTTCATCGGGCAAAGATCGTCTGCATCTTCAATTTGTTTCTGCTGTAAGGAGAAAGCCTACAAGATATTGACTTGCTGGTTCTTTACACCTGTTAGACTGGCTAAGATGTTTGGGAGTTCAGATTTGTGCTGGAAGGGGTGTGGAGAGAGGCAGACTTTTCTACACACATGGTGGTCATGCCCTGTGCTCCGAGCATTCTGGGTTGAGATTCAGCATACAGCATTCCAAAACCAACGTTTAACTACCACTAGAACCACAAACACCATTCTTGGGTGACCAAGGGGACAATATAATTTTCCCACATCGACTCCTATGGGTCGCCTGCTCTCTCACTTTCTCCTGGTGGCTTGGTTGTATAGGGAGCAGATATGGAAGCAACCTCCACCTTCTCCTTCTTTAAAAATGTGTTGGGGGGGCGTGGTCTTGCTGCAAATGGAGTGAGACGCACGCTGTTTGAACTCCAAGCCACCGCCGACATTTTCAGCAATAATAAGCTGCACAACAGCTTTTAAAGTGCCCTTACTGGGTGCGACTAAGTGGCTGAATATCCTGTACAACTCCTTGGAGGCTTGACAACCACCTGAACTCGCGGACAGCGGTGAGCCACGCCATGAGGGAGGAAGAACCTGGCCTCCGGCAGCCTGTCCGCCATCTTGGCTGTCCTGGCCCCAAGCCGAGCACCCGTGACTGCTACCCCTGGTGACTCCTGTATGTGAGGGGAGACTGAGCAGCTCTCTGGGGTTGCGGCTGCAACCCAGGGAGGAACAGACATCACCTACCCTTCGCTGCACCTGCTGAGGCCCTTCAGCGAGACTAGTTGTGGAGAGATGCATGCCATTTTAGCCCCGTGCTTCATGGGAATACGCTGGTGACATTGAGTGGAGATGGAGTGCAGTAGAGCAGCTGCGAGACCCAGGTGGGGAGTGATCGCAGCCCGGAGGAGAACAGGAGCTGTGGGTCCGTCGGCCAGACAGACGTCGCTCTGTAAAGAGAAGGCGGAGTCTGGCCCGCCATTTTGCTGCCCTGAGATACCTCCAGCATCGCCTCAACCTGGGCAGACAGTGGATCTTGCTGACATCGCAGCTGCACAGGTACAGGGGCTGGGGGAAGCAGGTGCGGCTAGGCGAGGTACATTTTGAAGAGCTGGGCCCCCGCCAACCATCTCATGGGACCTCCTGGGCCTACTATCTTCTGGGGGCCTGGGACCTACCCCGGTGGCGCCACCCCTGCATGGCCTGGTGAGCCCTCCCAAGCATGCTGCACTGATCCACGGGGCCAAGCAGTCCTCTACACCGGACATAGGGCTAGCTGCCCCATAAGACGCTGACTCTGTCGCTCCCCTGACTGCTGCTCTTGGCGTGGCTGCTTCTCCCCTGTGGTGAGGCGCAAAGCAGACTGTTGAGCTGTTGTGAAAGGCATGTCGCAACGCCCCTGAACCATCTTCCCAACTCTGGGGGATAGCTGGACATTGGCGAGAAGACACGAGGCACTGGGGCTTCTCTGAAAGTGCGGCGCTAAACATGTGAGGCAGTAATACGCTCTTCAAGAGGATTCATCGGCGCGAGACCCCCGCCAGCGGCTTCAGCAGGAATCAGAGACCTAGATTGCTGCGCAACTCCCTGGGGTGTCAATTAGCTCTCCAAAATACTGCAGGTGTTCCTACGCAGCCTTGCAGACGACAAGCGTTGGCACTACTGCTACCACTGCCCTGACTACGTGCCATTGAACTGGGAACCGCGAGGCTACGCATTGCTCATCTTGGTGCACTGGAGGGGCCACCCTATCGCAACCCAGTTCTGCGGCCGCCTCCCTTGCTTTCTAATAGATCCCTCTTGACGACCTTGTGGATGACTGAGACTCTGCACGGCATAGGCTAACCGCAGTGGACTGGTCCTCACTGGCCTGGTGTGAGAGGGGGGGGCAGTGATATAACCTGACCGACCCCGCCTGTTCCACTTGCCTCCGTTCCATTGTCCCGACCCTAGGCCTGCTCAGGGTGGTGCCCTGAACTACAAAAGACTTGCGCCTGATTTTTCCCCGCTGTGCCCTTCCTGAACGCCTTCAGGTCTCTAGAGCTGAGACCACACACATCGCTTGGACCAGCCAGCTGCTAGCTCATCGTTGCCTTCCCCGAGGCCTACAACGCAGGACGCCCCCACTGGGTGACCATGACCCGCTCCAAGTCTGGAAAAGAGCCTTCAGTAACCCCTAAGGACAACATGGTCATGGCCTTATGGAACAAACCGGGATCGGCCCCAACGACCGATACGGTGTCAGCAGCCGGAGGCCCCTTTGAGCCGGTCACGCAATTCTTTATGACCCTTTTTATGCATGAACTCAAATCTGAAATAGGGTCCCTACGCACTGAGGACCATGCTTGTGTCAAGGACCTCCGGAAAGATGTGGGAGAGCTAAGAGGACGAGTAGATGACCTTGAGAAGACATTGGATGCCCGTAGGGAGGACCAGGTACACCTGTGGCAGCGGCTGGCCACCCTTGAAGAGCAACATATTGAGCTACAGCTCAAGCAGGAAGACCTGGAAAATAGGGGGTGCCGGAGCAACATACGCCTGAGGGGGATTCCGACCGGGACAGAAGGCTCTGACATCATGACCTTCGTGGCCGACCTGCTACATGACATCAGGAGGGATGATGATACCTCCCCGCCCGTTTTGGACCGTGCGCGTGAGTGTCTGGTCCTCTGGGGCGACTTGGCCTCGTCCCTGACATTTGACTTGGGTTCATTTCTTCACTGAGAAAGAGGCTATTCTCAAAGCCGCTAGTGACAAACCTGAGATCCTGTTCAAAGGCAAGCCTATCCAACTGTTCCAAGATTTGGCCCCCACGACCTTTCGACGCCGCAGAGACTTCCGACCCATTACAGACAAACTCCGGGAACTCAACATCCGCTACCAATGGGGGCACCCTTTTGCTCTCATATTCCAGTGGGAATCCAAACGCAGTGTGCTGCGGTCCTATAGGGAGGCGCCCCACTGCTACAGATTCCTGACACCCTCCTCCCCCGGGCAAGTTCTACGCGCATGCCCCCCGTGGCTCGCATCCCGCAGAAGCCACAGTGGACCACGGTGCTCCACGCAAGACACCCCTCCTCTCTGGGCCGATGCAGCTCTTCCCGGGAAAAGCAAGAAATAATCCAGCACATACGATCACTGGAGGGAGGCCAGTCGCCCTCAGGTTCCCAAACTTTGACAGCAAACAACTGGACGATGCACCCGTTAACTTGCTGGATGTGTAATTTCTCCCCTCGGCGTACCAGCTGCAGATGCACAACCACCGGTCTATTCCCCTCCCAGCCGCCCAATTGACACTCATATCCAGTACTTGACTCATGCTACAATGGCGGCCCGGGCCGCATTACTGCAGGAAACATTCGACCTTCACGGTGATGACCAACCCCCAACCCTATTTCTTGGAGAGTGACACCTACGGGACAGCCTGTGCCACCGAGCTTGGCTACTCCCTAGACTGGAATAGGCTCTATTGGTCATGTTGGCCGTTGTTATCCTTGGTTTGCATTCACTTCCCTTGTCTTTCTCCTTCTTTCCCTTTCCCTTGCCCACGCCCCTGGCGGGGGGGCCCCTTTGACACTATAAGAGATCCCCACTTGACGACCTGCCCATTCCCGCTACACTACCCTGCAGTGACTGCGCCAGTCCTGGGACCCCTCGACCTCTCATTGGGTTCCACTCAGACTTCCTTGCACACTACTTTAACCCCATTATCTGGGACAGCGCGTACCCCTGAAACTATACAACTATGACCTCTGTACCCTGCTTGAAGCTCTTATCCCTTAATGTGAAGGGCCTCAACTCCCTCAACAAGCGACGCCAGATATGGAGATATCTTCTGTTGCAAAACCCAGATATCGTCTACTTACAGGAGACCCAGCTTCTCAGGGCTGACATACCCCGCATGACTAATCCACGCTTCCCTCTTCAATTTTGGAGCTTTGCGTCCACTAGGACAGAGGGTGTCGCTATCCTCTGTCGGGAAGGTATCCAACAGGGAGACTCTGGAGTGTGCCGCAGCGCAGATGGCAGACACATAGACTCGGACCTCATACTAGGGGGAGATTTTAATCTGGTATGGGATGCGGTACTGGACTGCAGTGGGGCTCATTCCATGGGGTGGGTGCCATGTCGGCAGTACTAAAAAGACAACTCACTACACTAGGTCTTGTAGACATCTGGCGCTACCACTCTCCTGATAGCCGTGACTACTCCTATTATTTGAATGCCCACCGCTTCTACTCACGCATTGACCATCTTCTTGTCTCACACACCCTGGCTAAAGATACTCTCTCAACCTCTATGTCAGATATCTCGATCTCCGACCACGCGCATGTTGAGCTTCTTCTCCACGAATGCTTCTCTTGCCCCAAGCGGCCTTCTAGATGGCGGTTTCTCCCCACATCCTTAGGGATCCCGTAGATATGGCAGACCCCCAGACTGCCATTTCGTCCTACTTTGAGGTCCGTGACCTCCCTGACACTTCTTCCTGTCCTTTGGGACGCGTTCAAGGCTACCATTCGAGGGACCATCACCTCCATCGCTATTGTTCGGGCCCGGGAGGCCCGCCTGTTTGAAGACAAACTCATGCGCGAAATAAAGACGCTTGAGAGAATAGACTAGGAGCATCCCGTGGCGATACAGAAGAGACGTCTAGCTATACTTAGAGGTCCGCTTCGGACACACAGAACTAACAAAGCCGTACATGCGAATTGCGTCAGCGCTATTATGATGGAGGGGATTAAGTGGGCACAGTACTGGTGCACCGCTTACGAGCGCTGGCAGCTAAAGCAAATATTGCTAAGCTAAAGCTAGGGGACGGGTTTTGGGCCATTTCAGAAGCTGCTAAAGTACAAGCATTTCAAAACTACTACACATCCCTCTACGCACGAGACACACCAGACTCGGATCAAATATCGGCTACCCTGGATGCCTGCGACTGGCCCCAACTTCCCTTACCACTCTCAAATATTGGAAGAACCCATCACACTTGAGGAACTCGCCAACGCCCTTAAAAATCTCCCACTTGGGCCCGGATGGACTCCCAGTCTCATTTTATTGTGCTTTCTTGCCACAACTTCAACCGCACATGTTGCGCCTTTTTAACTCCTATACTGACACAATAGGGCCCTCCGCAGATATGGCTATGGCTGAAATTGCCCTTATCCTAAAGCCAGGCAAAGACCACACACTCTGCTCTTCCTTCCGCCCCATTGCCTTACTAAATACAGATCTCAAACTCTATAATAGAATGCTAGCTAAACGTCTCCGCACACATCTCCCTGGCCTCATCGAGCCGGATCAGGTGGGCTTTATTTTACGCATCAATGCTAGGGGGTGGACAATGTATGCCTAGTTGCACATTTGGTTGGAAAAGCGCAAACTGGAGGATCACCTCCTGCTTACTCTCGCTTGTCGCTGAGAAAGCGTTTGACCGAGTAGATTGGGTGTTCCTCCGAGCTGTCCTGCAGAAAATAGGGTTATGTCCACAGATGATAACACGCATCATGGCCCCTTACCTAACACCGCCTGCTAGGGTACGAGTCAATGGCCAACTTACGCAACCCATATCCATCCACAGGGGCACTAGACAGGGGTGCCCATTATCCCCTCTATTATTCGCCCTTGTAGTGGAACCGCTTGCCATCAATATCCGTCAGTCCCCTGACATTCACGGTCTTACCCTTTGTGGCATAAATCATAAAATGTATCTTTTTGCGGATGACATCCTCTCATTGTCCAACCCGCGCTGCTCTCTACCAGCGGTACACACCCTGCTCCAATCATATGAGCGAATCTCGGGGCCCATTAAGTCAGGGGTGCTCAAACTCATGATACCGGCGGATGAAGTTGAGGACCTACAAGCCCTTGTCCCCTATCAATGGGCAACCAGCTCCATTAGATACCTGGGACTCAACCTGACCACCGATCTAGCTACCTGTTCCCAAGCTAATTGGCAAGAATATAAAGCTGCTGTTTTGGTCGACCTAAGGGCATGGAGGTCTCTACCACTATCTTGGCTGGGGCGCCTTAATACAGTAAAAATGTCAATCCTCCCAAAGATACTCTATTTATTCCAGACCCTGCCCACTCTCATTCCAGTACAAATAACAGGAGTGTGACCCATATACCTAATTAGGACTGGATGGTCCTTGGTATAGATACGGCCATTGAACATAGTCGCCTTGAACTGCTGGAAATAGCTGAACTTGAGAAACTGATTCTAGAAGACACTTCATTTGCAGATGCCAAAAGTCTTCTGGAGAAGATTAATAATACAATAGCGACCTTCAACACTTTTGAGGTTAACAAAAAAACCAATAAGATTCAAAGAGACATTAAGAATTACAAAGTGGACTCTACATACCCATATCTAAACAAAGAATTTTTCAATACCCCATATATCCCCCCTAGAACACGCAATTGGGGTCGATTCAGGAATAACCAACGAGTAACATTTTCAGATTCGTCTAATACGTCTCCGGAGGATTCTGATTCAGATAACCGCCCCGGAACCTCTTCAGCCTCTAATAGACCACAACCATTACTTCCTCCTGGTTTTTTAGGACAGGGCCGCGGACGCGGTCAACCGCGACCTCAAAATCGAGGTACAAGAAATCGACAATACCAGCCACAACTGCCCGGAGAGCGTCAAACACGCAACCGATATTACCAGTGGGGCCAACCCCGGTAAGTGAAACCAACATGGATACCACTATGGAGTTACAAATACCCATCTTTAATCTTTCAGATTATACTTTCAATCATGATGAGACTGCTCTCCTCTCCCGAGGCCTAACTTTTGTACCCACAGAAAAAAACAACTTCCTTGACCTTCAGTCCCGCTTGCTCCAATGTTTTAGGAGGATAAGACTGAGACATTTTTTTAAGGACAAACCAGGGTGCAACTCAACTATGGTGTCTCCCTTTCGACCACCCTCCACCTTCAACCCCCCTTCATACACTATGCCACCTGAAATCTTGGCATTTGAACGCTTGGTACTAAGGGATGTCCTAGAACTCAAGAATCAATCTCCTTTCATCCCCTACAACTTACCTTTGACTGAAAGACAAGCCTTGAAAACTCTAGCAAACAATGATGACATCATCATAAAACCGTCAGACAAGGGGGGCGGAATAGTGGTGATGAGTACTACCAAATATGATCTAGAAATCCCAAAACAATTGGCGAATCAACAACACTACCGCCCCCTTCCCAAAGATCCCTTGGAGGACATTCGCACCAAAATACTTACCATCACTAGTGAGGCAAAAGACAGAGACATAATCACCAAAAAGGAATTTGAATTTTTAAACAACCAGAGTCCACGCACACCAGTGCTATATGTCTTACCTAAAATTCATAAGAACAATCAAAACCCCCCAGTAAGACCAATTGTATCGGGCTGCCGGTCTATTTTAGAACCGCTTGGAAAATATATAGACTCAGTCATTAAACAATTTGTCCCGGAAACAGACACCTATATCCGAGATACAACGGATCTAATTAACACCATTGAGGACCTTCCCTTCAATACTACAAATCAAGTAATGGCAGGATTGGATATAGAATTACTCTATACAAACATACCACATGATGAAGGCCTACAAGTCATCCAGACTCTCCTACTTTCCAGACCACAACCCACCCAGATTCCAACTGACTTTATTATGAACCTTTTGAGAGTAGCACTACAAAATAACTATTTCATGTACCGTGACACATTCTACCTACAAATTAAAGGTGTGTCCATGGGGGCTTGTTTTGCCCCAAATTTTGCTATCCTATTCGTCCACAATCTGGAAAGTTCCTTGATTCTAACACCGATGAACCCTTTCTTTCATCAAATCAGTCTATGGCGCAGGTATATAGACGATGTACTGCTGCTATGGAATGCTACGGCTGAAACCCTGGACCCTTTCATCACTTGGCTTAACTGTTCTCAAGAACACTTGAAATTTACGAGTGAATGTAAGAATAATGACCTTCCATTCTTAGACATTACCATCCATGCAGAAGAAGGACGATTGGGTACCATCCTATACAGAAAGCCCACCGAAAAATACACCTTGCTCCTCGACTCCAGCTACCATCCGCGCGGCCTTCTCGATGGGTTACCGTATGGACAGTTCCTACGGATCCGCCGCAATGGCGGAAAGATTTCTTTAGGGAAGCAGATATTCTTTCCCAAAAGCTAATACACCGTGGATACCCTAGACGCCTGGTGAGTAGAGCGAAAAAGCGAGCTTGGTACTGTCACCGAGATCTCCTGCTCACCACCCAACCAAAGAAAACCATGACGAGGATTCCCTTTGTATCTACGTTTAGCCCACACAGCAATAAGGTCACTCAAATCATCAAGAAAAATTGGCCGCTTCTTCGCTCCCATGAGCACCTTCAGGAAGCTCCACTGTTCTCTTACAAACGAGGGGACAATCTGGCAAGCCACCTTGTTCACGCCATTACGTGGCCACAAACCACCAAAAAAAGTAACAGCAGCTTGGGGCCTCAGTCCGATTGTGGGACATTTCAAATGTCAAAGTTGTAGTGTGTGCAGCTTAACCCTCAATACAAAAGACTTCAATGTTAGGGGCCGTTCATACAAACTAAAAAATCACACGAACTGCAGGTCGCAGAATGTCATCTATGCGATAAAATGTCCATGTGACCTTCTGTACAACACAGATGATTAAGCAACGTATCATCCAACACAAAAGCAGGATAAACTGTAAGACCTTGACGGCACCTCTAGTGACACACTATCTAGAACTTGGACACCTGGACACAGATATTGTGTGGCAAGTGGTGGAGAAACCAACTCTACCGATCCGTGGTGGAGACATGAAATCCTTGCTCAATAAAGCCGAATGCAAATGGATAACCATCTGTGACTCTGTGAATAACGGCCTCAACACCATCGATGAATGGAACAGTACTGTTACCACCTGATGATATGCGTCTTTCCCATTGATCCTGTAATCAGTCTACCCCGTCCCATCCAGTAAACTGAATCATCCTTTCACTCTGACTTGCTACCCCGTCCCATCCAGTAACTTGAATCATCCTTTCACTCTCACTTGCTACCTTCTTCTCCTTTTCCAATTCCTATCCGTCCTTTCCTCCAACAACCCCATACCCACCTTCCCCCCCTTTCCCTCCGCCTTCACCCCTTCAACCCCCCCTCGCTCCTCCCCGCCCCCCTCCCCAACCTCACTTTTTTCAAACCCCCCGTCCTTTTCCCCTTCCCTTTCTGAAGTCTATTTCAAATTCTCAT
Source organism: Lissotriton vulgaris (assembly GCF_964263255.1). NCBI lineage: Eukaryota > Metazoa > Chordata > Amphibia > Caudata > Salamandridae > Lissotriton > Lissotriton vulgaris. Next base: position 169,056,019 of record NC_141687.1, on the reverse strand, counting down.
TCAAACTATGTCTGTATAACACCGTCAGTAATTTCACTGGTAGTTTGAATTGTATAGTAGTCAATCGCGCTCCATGAGTTTACAGTTAGAACTATTGGGATATGTAAAATTGGCGGCGGCATTTCTTTGCTATCACTGTAGTATTGACTCACTCATATCTCTGTGACGCTATGTTTGCAAAAGACTGATGCGATGTTGTGCCTTATACTCTGTATTATCTATATATTGTATACATTGCGCTATTTATATTCATATAATTGCGATCATGGATTGATCGGACCACGTCTTATACACGTCCTTTAAATGGGTAATCTCCCTTTAAAGATTCGTCACTCTACAGTCCAAGCCCCCGTCCCCACGTCACTTTCCCAGACCCCGCCAATTCTCCTCCCACATGCGGAAGTATATTCCCGTTCTCCAGTCGAACGCCAGCCTCCAACAGACCTGTGGATTCATTCCGGTGCCGGCACGCTGATCAAAGGTAAATCAGCCTTACCCCACGTCCTAACGCGCCATCCTAGACATAGGGATAGCTCGCTAACCTAGCATTATTCACCCTGCTCGTGTTCCCCTTCCTTTACAGGACTCGTGCAGGTTCGGCGGATCACAGACGACCGCCCAGCTCTTCCAGACCTGTATGTATTCTTGGTTTAATACCCATTCTTTGCAATCACTAACAGCCGATTAAGTGTCCTGATCCAAGACCTCCCTTTCTAATTACAGAGCCCCCGCGCAGGTCACGATTCATTCCCTGACGTTCACCCCAGATCGCCCAACTCTCCAGGTAATCACTACCCTGACTTTCCATGCTCCCAGTCCTTCCTCTGCCACCGGTACTTCGCCCCTCACTTCCCCTTTTTCTCCTTCCCTTGCAGCACGCCCCAAACAAGACAACCAAGTCCTGATGATGATCCTTATTAGCATGGATCGAAACGCCGTCGACTACACAGCTTATTAATGGGCACATTTCTTTATTGTGGTTCCTAAAAATCAAAGAATGGAAATGTAACTTTGTATCTGTGATTCCACTTTGTCACATGATCCGAACTACTCACTGTAGATAATTTGCACCTCCTCACAGTGCGCCGGTTCTGCTGTTTCACTTCTTCACTTGCGTCGCCACCTGCACCACAGTCACTTTTTATAGAGCACCAAGTTTTCCATGGTTGTCATCTAAATTGAATATATGCAGTGCTGCTTACAACTGTATTATTCCCACCATAAATTTACACTATAAAACAAGATGATTTACTACCTTGTCTAAAAAGTTGATAGAGAGTCTCCTTTTTCCCTTGTCAGCAATGCAATGTGCATGCATATGTAACTGACTGTTCATTATTTCCTATTGGGACATTGTTTTTTGTTTATATACACTCTCATTCCAGAACATCAAATCCAGGGCCTCCAACGCGTTCATATGGGGAGGGAAGAGGCCGCGGTTCTCTAGCAAAATTCTTATGCTCCCGTGGGATAGAGGAGGGGGCTAGCCTGCCCTAATTTGTTAGAGTACTATTGGGCATCACATCTCCACTTCACCCCGGAGTGGACGGCCTGGGAAAGTGAGAAGGTATGGTTCCATATGGACAGGGTAGTCACCTGTCTCCCGCTATGGGACCATGCGTGGCTCCCTCGTGAAGCCGTTCTCGCAGTGCTTACATGCCGATTCCTACTAGGACTGTGCTTGAGATTTGGGACAAGATGGCTACCCGCAGAGTCCTCACCTCCTTCCGGTCTCCGCATACACCAATTGCTCGTAACCCTCATGTTCGAGGCATGTGGGCTGCTGAATTCATATCTTGTGCATAGATCGCCGCCTAGTGTTGGGTCCAGATGATTGCACTTTGTTGTCTTCGAAGTATCACTAGATAGGTGACTCCTCCCTTGGACTACAGTGCGCATGGGCATCTTCTCCATCCTTAGTTTGTTTTTTTCCGCCATTGGGTTCGGATGCTAACTCCTGTACTCCAATTTTGGAATAAAAAACAAAACTTTTCTAAAGGCCAAAAGGCCTTCGATTCGACGGTATTGTTCTCGCTCAGTACCTCTCTACTTGATCCAGCCTTCCATCTCGAATCGGTCGTCGACGCGGGCCGTTGGGCCTTTTCGACGCCACGTGAGTCGACCGTCGATGGAAAGAAGCCCGTTTAAAAGGTGCCCACAATGCCACTCCAAATTCCCACATACTGAAAAGCACTCAGTATGCAACAAGTGCCTTTCCCCAGACCATCAGGAAGGAACCTGTCCAGCCTGCGCCCAGTTTCGATCGAAGAGAACTATTCGAAACCGACGGGCCGCTAGGCAAGAAATGCAGCGACAGGCACCGGACCCGGACAACATCTTTGATGATGACCAGGATCTACAGGAAGCTCCAGACTCGGACCTAGAAATCGTCACCGTCGAGGACTACTCGGACTCCGATGACGACATCCCACCGGGGCAAATCGTGAGTACCCTGCCCCCAACACCAACCACCCCGTTACCAAAGGCTCCGGTCAAGGCATCGCCCAAAGGCTTTAGCCAAGATGAGAAAAAAGTTTCGCAAGCCCCGCCATCTGGCTCGGCTCCGAAATCGAAACTCAAACCTTCCGAGACCCCAGGGCCCAGTACCATCGTCCCAAAGAAGGTTCCAGAGCCAAAGAAGGTCGTCGACCCGAAAAAGGCTGTACAGCCAAAGAGCGTCGAGCCAAAAAAGACTGTCGACCCCAAGAAGGCCACCCAGCCAAAAATTGTCGACCCAAGAGAGGTTGTCGAACCAAACAATGCCACACAACTAAAGGGCGCCGAACCAAAAATGGTCGCCGACCCGAACAAGCCTACTGTTCCAAAATCCGTCGACCCGGCAAAGGGTGCCATACCGAAACCTGCGCCGAGGCTGGAAAAGCCTGTCGACCCGAAGACACCGGATCCAAAAACACCAGTCGATCCGAAAAATCTCATCGACTCGGAAAAGGACACTCATCCAAAAAAGCCAAAGTCACCAGTCGATCCGAAAAATAACATCGACTCGGAAAAGGACACTCCTCCAAAGAAACCTACGGAGCACCAGAAACACGTCGAACCGAAAGTTCCGGTCGACCCGAAAAAAGGCCCAGAGTCGAAAAAATCTGTTACTAAGCCAAAAGTCGTCGAAAAACCAAAATCTAACACTCAAACCAAGACTGTAGAGGAAGAACTCTTCCACCCAGATCCCTCTGACGACCAGGCAAAGATATACATTAACCCAGAGACTGGTAAAGTTACCATCCTGCATAGAAAAAAGAGGCCTTTGGACTTTGAACCTCAGTCCCTTGTTCCATTAAAGAATAAGGACTTTGGGACTTCTCCCTCTAGACCCTTCATTCCTTTTCAGCCTATCATGCCTACTACACCTTTTATTCCCTACTCTCCTTATTCCCCTACTCACCACGGGGACAATGAAGGTAACACGGGGATGAGCCACAGCCTCAATATGACTTCCTACAAGATCCTGAACCACAAGAGGAACCATGGGAGGAGCCAACAGACCCTTACAACACCCATCCCATCCCTGATATACCCTCTTATCCTACTAAGCCGTCACCTACTGATGACACCGTAGTCTTTAATCAACTTATAGACAGGGCTGCACAATTCCACAACGTAGATATGCATAACGACCCTGTTGAGGAAGACTTCTTGTTTGACACCTTCCCTACATCAGAAAAATGTGTCAAAACACTTCCCATGTTAAAGGGAGTTCTGAAACATGCACCTGACATATTTAAGGATACAGCCAGGGCACGGGTAATCAACCCCAGAATAGAAAAGAAGTATAGGGCAGCTACTACAGACCCTACTTACATCAGAGGGCAGTTACCACTAGACTCCCTGGTAGTGGCTAACGCACGGAAAAGAGCCAACTCCCAAACGACTAGGGAAGCACCTCCCCCCGACAAGGAGTCAAAAATACTAGAGGCATCAGGCAAAATGGTAGCAGCATAAGCCTCCAACTCATGGAGGATTGCTAATGCACAAGCCCTACTGGCTCGTTATGACAGGGCGCATTATGATCAGCTAGAAAGCCTAATGTAACACCTACCTGAGCCTTTCAAAGCACAAGCACAGGATCTTATACAAGAGGTAAAATTCATAACAAACACCTCCATCAAATGCGCGCTTGACGCAGCAGAAACGGCAGCTAGGTCAAATCAACACTAGCGTCCTACTACGCAGACATGCATGGCTGCATATTTCTGGTTTTAAAAATGAGGTGTCATCCACCATTCTTAAACATCCTGTCAATCAGGATTTTCTATTTGGTCCTGCTGTCGACACCATTTTGAACAAAATGAAAAAGGACACCGAGACCGCAAAACCAATGGGGGCATTGCAATTTCAGCAACATAGAGGCTCCTTTCGTCGCTCCTCATACAGAGCAACTACACGAGGAAATACCTCACAAACATCTGCCTCATACAAAAGTAACACACAAGGTTCCTTCAACAAGAACACACCCAGAGGAGGTTACAGGGGAAACAACAATAAGGGAAGAGGACGTGGAGGCAATAACACCAGAGCCTCCACGGCCACAAAACAGTGACTTCATCACGCTACCTCCAGACCACCTAACACCGGTCGGAGGCAGACTCCAACAGTTCCTGCCTTTCTGGAACGTAATTACCACACACAGGTGGGTGAGAAAAATTATCCAGTCTGGCTATTGCCTAGAACTGACTTCCACACCACCAAACATACCACCCAGACATCGTCCAATGTCCAGGGAACACATCACCCTGCTACAACAAGAGGTGAACTGCATGCTAGGAAAGGGGGCCATAAAACAAGTCCCTTTCCAACAGCAAGGGACAGGAGTGTACTCCCTATACTTCCTTATTCCCTAGAAGAATGGTTCCCTCAGACCAATATTGGACCTCAGACCCCTAAATCAATACATACTATCGGAGCACTTTCATATGATCACATTACAACAAGTGCTCCCGTTGCTACAACAAGGAGATTTCCTAGCAACCCTAGACCTCAAAGATGCGTATTTTCACATACCCATCCATCCAGCCCACAGAAAATACCTCAGGTTCACAATAGAAGGTCAACACTACCAATTCAAGGTTTTGCCCTTCGGGGTTAACACGGCTCCAAGAGTGTTTACAAACTGCTTAGCGACAGTAGCAGCACATCTCAGAAGGCAACACGTCCATGTGTATCCTTATCTTGACGATTGGCTGATACAAGGAAAATAGTACCAACAGTGCGCAGCACACACGTCACAAACAATACAGTTGCTTCACAGCCTAGACTTTTCAATCAACTACGCAAAATCACATCAGCAACCGTCCCACATACAGCAGTACCTAGGAGCCACTATAGACACCTCAGTGGCGAAGGCATATCCAAACTCAGCAAGGATAGCCAGTATGCAGACACTCATTCGCAAATTCCTGCCAAAACACTCTCTGCCAGCTCAAGTCTTCATGCAGCTCATGGGCATGATGGCCTCCTGCATATTCATTGTCCCCCATGCCAGACTTCAAATGCGCCCATTACAGGAATGCCTAGCACGGCAATGGAACCAGGCTCAAGGACAGCTAAAAAAACCTAGTGTTGGTAAACAGTCGCACTCACAACTCTCTGCAGTGGTGGAACCCACAAAACCTTTCCAAGGGGCGACCGTTCCAAGAGCCGATTCCACAACTAGTACTGACAGCGGACGCATCACTAACAGGCTGGGGAGCCCATCTCCTTCAATACACAGTACAAGGGCTCTGGACAAACAAACAGAAAAAGCTGCATATCAACCAACTGGAATTGCTAGCAATATTCCTAGCCCTAAAAGCATTTCAGACATACTTGTACAGCAAGACGGTGTTGATCCGGACGGACAACGTGACCGGGATGTACTATATCCAGAAACAGGAAGGAACGCACTCTCCACAGCTGTCCCATCTGGCACAAAGCATATGGAAGTGGGCGATTCCCAAAAACATTTTTCTCCTAGCAGAACACCTTCCAGGGAAGGACAATCAGGTTGCCGACCTGCTTAGCAGGCACAGCCAACAACTACACGAATGGGAGATTCACCCCCAGGTTCTCCAGCCATTCTTCGAGGAGTGGGGTCGCCCAGAAATAGACCTGTTCGCCACAAAAGAAAACTCGAAATGCCAGTACTTTGCCGCCAGGTTCCCACATCCATTGTCACAGGGCAATGCGATATGGATGAACTGGTCAGGCAGATTTGCGTACGCTTTTCCCCCAGCACCGCTGATCCCGCTGGTGGCAGGCAAACTGCGGCAACACTCCCTCACACTAATCCTAGTTGCTCCCACATGGGCGAGACAACCATGGTACACAACGTTCCTAGAACTCTCAGTAGTTCCTCATCAAAGACTGTGCCTTGCCCCTCATCTTCTAACTCAGAATCATGGAGAAATCAGACACCCAGATCCGAATCCAATGAACCTAGCGATCTGGCTCCTGAGGTCTTAGAGTTTGGATACCTTAACTTGCCCCCAGATTGCATGAACATCATTAGGGAGGCAAGAAGACCAACCACACGAGCGTGCTATGCAGCTAAATGGAAGCGGTTTGTTATTTACTGCAAAAATAATCAAATCAACCCCTTAGACGCTTCAATGTAAATCATTATATGTTACCTGCTGCATCTACAAAGATGTAACTTAGCATACTCTTCAATACGACTACACCTCGCTGCTATAGCAGCATACCTTCAAAACAGGCAACACCTATCACTGTTTAAAATACCAGCAATCAAAGCCTTCATGCAGGGTTTAAAAAGGGTGATTCCTCCTAGGCACCCCCCCTTCCCCAGTCTGGAATCTAAATATAGTGCTTACCAGACTTATGGGCCCTCCTTTCAAACCTCTACATTCATGCCAACTACAATTCTTAACATGGAACGTTGCATTCTTGGTTGCCATCACCTCACTCAGAAGAGTAAGCAAACTACAAGCACTAACAATTCAAGAACCTTTCATGCAGGTACATGCCAACAGGGTGGTTCTTAGAACAAACCCTAAATTCATGCCTAAGGTTGTATCCAATTTCCATATCAAGCAATCAATAAACTGCCAGTGTTCTTTCAAAATCCACAGTCAGTAGCTGAAAGAGCCCTGCACACAATAGACGTGAAGAGAGCTCTACTTTATTATGTGGACAGAACTAAATCCTTTAGGAAGACAAAACAACTGTTTGTTGCTTTTGCACCACAACACAAAGGGAATCCAATTTCAAAATCAGGAATAGCCAGATGGATAGTTAAATGCATTCAAATATGCTATCAAAAGGCAAAACACACTTAAACCGCCCCCCCCCCCCCCAAGAGCACACTCCACAAGAAAAATGGGGGCATCCATGGCTTTCACAGGAAATATTCCTCTTGAAGATATCTGTAAGGCAGCCACATGGACTACCGTACACACTTTCACAAAACACTACTGTGTGGACGTGCAAGCAAAACCACAAGCTGCTGTAGGCCAGGCTGTCCTCAAAACTCTTTTTCAAACTGCTGCAGCTGGCACAGGTAGCCACCGCTAGAGGAGATACTGCTATACAGTCTATGCACAAGATATGAGTTCAGCAGCCCACATGCTTCGAACGGAATATGCTACTTACCAGTATGGCATGTAGGGCTGCTGACATTCATATCGCCCGCCCTCCTCGCCGGTGCCTGTAGCAGCTGCAGCATTATCTCTGGCATGGCCATCTCTTACTTTACTATCTCCATCTCTGCCACAATGGCGAAAACAATCTGAGGATGGAGAAAATGCCCATGCACACTGTAGTCCAAGGGAGGAGTCACCTATCTCGTGATATTTCGAAGACTCTTCCAAGTCAACAAAGTGCAATCATCCGGACCCAACACTAGGCGGCGATCTATGCACAAGATATGAATGTCAGCAGCCCTACATGCCAAGATCAGATGCATACTGGTAAGTAGCATATTCCTTCCCCCCGCTCTCCATCCGTCCTTCAGAATGGACTGACAGGGGTTGTAGAACGATACAGGACCTATTTATAGGGGACTCTATCAGAACTTTTGACCAATGCAAACCGGAATATCGGCTTTAGGAGAAGGCAAGATTTCAATACATACAACTTCGCTACTGGATACAGGCGTCCTCCCTATCACAAGCAGCTACACAGCCTTTCACCCCGTTTGAACGGCTGGCCCGTATATTTGATAACTCTAAGGGCTTAATAGCGTGCATATACCAAGTCCTCCAGCACTCACAACGCCTCAATCCTCACCCCTATCAGCAGCTGTGGCAATCTCTACCAGACGCCGACATTGCACCATCCCAGTGGGAACGTCTCTGGCACGACATCCCCTAGACCTTTCATAGCATCACCCAGCAAGAATCTGCCTACAAAGTAATGACACAATGGTACTACACCCCTCATAGGCTACACAAAATGTTCCCCAATTCATCGCCCCTCTGCTGGCGTTGCACTATGGCCCTGCGTGACTTCATTCACATTTGGTGGTCGTGCCCACTTTTGACCACTTACTGGAAAGAGGTCATAAGCCATATTAAGCGCGTACTCGGCTACTCATTACCTGAAAACCCACTCACAATCATTCTGGGCCTTAGGCCGGTGAACCTCTGTGCCGTGACTCGCCGTGATCAACACCTCAGCCTCCACATGCTTGGTGCTGCTTAGCAGATCATCGCTCTCTATTGGAAAAAGGTGGGAACGCCTTCAATAAACATGTGGTTCACCCGCCTGTGGCACACAATGGCAATGGAACTACTCACAGCCCGTCTACAGATTCAAGAAACCAAATATACGAAATTGTGGAAACCACTGGTAGATCACTTAAGTCGACTGGTACATGCTAGACTGCAGCCACCAAGATTGCGGGCCCTACGCCTTTTTGATGATGCCGTTTGCCCCACAGACCCTGACAGTCTCTGGACCCCACTGGTTAACCAACATGCTCTGCATCCCTAGATAACTGCCCCGGCTCGGACACTGTACTACCGTGCGCCCAGCGGCGGTTGCTGCGTTCACCTCCACCATGCATGCCACTGGAGACGCCAAAACACTTGGCAGCAGCTGCGCCCCCATTTATATGAGATGACCTAATGAAGTAAATCAGGGTTCCCAAGGCCTACATGCTCCGAAGATAACCCACTTACATTCAAGAACTGTTGGCACGGAAACTGTAAAAGGCAAAGAAAAAGTTTATTAACACCCCATGGGGTGGTGGTACACTCAAACAGCACCCTTCGGTAATGCAAGAGGTATCACACCGAACACCGGTGTGACCCCGATTTATATACAGTTTGGGGCAATAAAAGATAGGCGGCACAAGTTAGGACACATTTATGTACATATATGGTCATGTTTTGGAACACTGCCAGCTCATTGGAGGGGGCACAACTCCGCTGGTCAGTTTGGCGCACATTCCTAAAGGCTTACTGATCAGTTGGGACTGCGCATGTGCAAGCTTGACCAGTACTAAAAATAGCCTGTTGCTGGGCAGACTAAAGTGGTCATAGGAACGGACAAAAGGGCACGCCGGCCACGAGGCCGCTTATGATCTAAGATGGCCGCCACAGTATTCAAGATGGCGTTTTTGTATATAGCCAAGTTAAGGAGGACAACGTGTAGGTTCAGCTAATCGCTAACGCGGCCAGGCCAATTACAACAGATGACCCTTTTAGCGTTTAGCTGAATCTACCTCATAATGAACATAGTCAGGATGTTCGTCCTCAATATCTATTAACATGATTTGTGTTACTTCTTTATGAAGCATCATTTTGTCATGAGCAAGAGCTCGTCTTGATGGTATGCAGGCTGATAGGCACATAGAACATAGGGCTGGGCCACATTGAATACATAGGCATATGAAAAACATTGCTCCCACAAGTATACACAGAATCGTCAACAGTTTCCAGCCCCAAGTAGCAAGCATGGACCAGAACCATCCCGAAAGTGTCCAAGTTCCATTGTCTGGGTGTATTTCAGCTGCAATCTTGTGAAGCTTGGAGATGGCATCATAAACAGATGGAGAATTGTCCGGAACATATACACAACAGCTGCTTCCGATAATTCTACATGCCCCCCCACGATCAGCCAAAACGACATCCAACACCATCCTGTTTTGGAGCGTAACAATCCTGGAAATCTGTAGCTCCTCGGTAATGTTCCCCAGGGCAATGGCAGTGTCATTCGCTACAGCCTCGACAACACGTGTCAGTCGTCTAATTTTCCGGCTGTTCAGTGCGGCCCCCACAAAGGAGAATAGTCCCAAATTAAAGTCCACATACTGTTGCAAGGCAGTATCAGTCTGGTCAATGTCGTCCAGAACAACAGTTCGCTTAACCCTATTCAGGACGAAGTCATGATATAACGTGTAATCATTGTGATACATTGGTGGGGCAATAAATACAGGAGGCAGTACAAACGATACATAGCATGTGCCCAACCACCCCAATGGAAGCTGATGGTAACCCTTCGTTCCACAAATGAAATACGTATTCCGTGACGCAACAAACAAGATGCCATTCGGGCTATCAAAAGTGAGAGTAGTATTACATTCGCTTTTCCCCACTGCAATCGAACCCTTATTTCTGATACATAAATCGGCTTTTGTGGCAATGACATTAATGACATGTGCACTGGATACATTAACATTCCTCTGGTTGCTGTACACACGTGGGGCAGACACGTTATCGGGCCTGTACTCTTCCCATTCAAATCGAGTACCCTCAGCCCGTGGAAACCCATCCTTGTCATGGGAACATACTTTATTCAAACGGAAAAGCACCCCCCCTTTGGTTGGCCATCTCAAAGTAAAAAGGAGGGTGTACCAAGCGTTGCATGATCCATTATGTGAAAACGGGAGTGGAATAAGTGGGGTGCCCCCTCTCTTTTGGTGCCCTGGCAACATCCCACACACCCAACAGTTTGAGGTATTGGTCATGTTATGTGTGTGGTGAAGAATCTGAATGAAGCTGTTATTTAGATACGTTTGCCTATGACGTTCTTCATGAAAGGGTAATGTAAAATGAAAATGTTCAGACGGAGCCGGGGTAGTCGGCAGCAAATGTTCACGTACAGGCACCACAAGTTCAACTACCCAGGCTATAACAGCTATCACCACAATAGTCAGAACAAAAATAAAGGCACCCAATACTTTCTTATCACGTGAAGCCATTGTTGCCATAGTTCAGAAATGTTCGTGCAAAGTCTTAAATAGCACAAATTGTTCGCAAAGTCTCAGATACACGTGCGTGTATACCTAAAAAAGAAAAATACGGTGCTGAACTCCGAGGTAGCCGTTGTTTTCTTCTCCGGGCCAAGACGGGTGTCGCTACACTGGCAGAACTGATCCCCCCCCCCTTGGAATTCCCGGTTTCCGTTTCACAAACCTGGAGCGGTAACCAACCAGTCTTAAAAATACAAAAATAATCTTCTCATCGAGGACGCAAGTTGTAGCGCTCTCGTCCGGCAGCAGCGTGGTCCGGGAAGGCTCCCTCAACTTCGGCTGACGTCACAGCTGGGCTCTTCTCTTTCTCCAAGATCTCTTTGTAGTCGGTCAATACAGCAGGAGTCACCAGATCCGGGGAGACACGGCGACAATGTGTCGAATGCACCCACCGCTTCCTGTTGGTCACTCGTACAGCGGTGCGGGTTGCAAGGAGGACCTGTTCGGGGCCCTTCCACCTGGGCTCCAGACTGCTTGCTCTCTCAAATGAGCGAATCATCACATGGTCACCAGGCCGGAGATCATGGCCCTCTCCAGTAGAGTTGTCAGGGAGCGCTTCTCGAACCTGTTGATGAATAGAGAGCAAATCATTTGTTAATCGTGCCAGATAGTCATTCATCATAACGCAAGGCACATCATGTATTAATCGCGACTTAGGCACCCCCCAGATATTCATTGGGCGCCCAAACACCACCTCATAGGCCGTAAGGCCAGTTCGTGAATGGGGTACTGATCTAAGAGAGAGTAGTGCTAGCGGCAAAGCATCAGGCCACTTCAACGATGTAGACGCCACAATTTTGGCCAGTTTAAGCTTCAACGTCGCATTATACCGCTCGACCAGACCTGCTGACTGAGGGTGGAATACAGCGTGGAAATCCATAACCCCTTCAGTACATATTCCACAATCTTTCCAACAAAATGGGGCCCATTATCGCTCCACAGAAATTTACAAACTCCAAAGCGAGGAAAGAATTCCTTAAGCAACACCTTAGCTGTTGTCAGAGCCGTATTGTCTTTCGTGGGGTAGGCCTCAACCCATTTGCTAAAAGCACATACCACCACTAGGACGTACTTCAGGTTATTGCAGCGCTCGAGTTGGATGTAATCCATTTGGAGTACCTCAAATGGTGCAGAAGGTGGAACGAACCCTCCTTTCGGAGTATGGGTCCCCTTTCCAGGATTGTGCTGTAAACAAACCAGGCAGGTCTGCACTACTCTCTTCGCAGTGTTAGCAATCTCAGGATGTTCCCAAACTCGTGTTAGAAGCCGAGTGATTGCAAGAGCTCCGACATGCGCCAGTCCATGTGTCATCTGGACCATCGCCTGCAAGTAGGCCGCAGGCAATTTCCACTTCTCCATGTCTTTGCTTCTCCAACAACCCTCGTCATCTAGTACCCCATCTACTGCCCATGCCGCAAGTTCATATTCAGTAGCTGATTTTTGAATATCCAGTATTTCTGCTCTAGCATCACTCCATCGCTCAGCCTGCGATTGTATCACATACATGGGGGAGCTAGTTCGGGACATAGCCGTTTGTCTTGCTATGCTGTCTGCAAAGGCATTTCCTTGGCCCACTTTATCCGTGATCTTTTTATGGGCACTGCACTTCACTATCGCTACTTTCTTTGGGCCAAGCAGCGCATTTAGGAGATCACGCACTAGCTCTCCGTGCATAATGTGCTCTCCATGTGATGTCAAAAACCCACGTTCTCTCCAGAGTAGCCCGAAGTCATGTGCCACTCCGAAGGCATACCGGCTGTCCGTGTATATGTTCACACATAGACCAGTACTCAATTCGCAGGCTCTTGTTAAGGCTATCAGCTCTGCTGCCTGAGCCGATTTTTGTGGTATCCTAGCTGTTTCTACCACTGTCTTAAGTGTCGTGATCGCATAGGCTGCGGAAGTCGTACCATCTGGCAGCCTTACACATGATCCATCAACCCACAGTTCCCCATCCACATCTGGAAGTGGGACATCCTGTAAATCGACACGACCCTTTGTCTGTTCCTCGGTCAGGAAAACACAATCATGATGTTTTTCTTCCTGACCCTCCTCGGCCGGATAGGGCAATAAAGTGGCAGGGTTCAAAGTAGCGCATCTTTTCAGTGTAATATGTGGCGCCAAGAGTGTCAGCTCATATCCTGTTAGCTGTGCACTCGTAAGGTATTGGGTCTTTGTTTGGTTTAGCAGGGCATCTACTGCGTGAGGAACTAACACCAACAGTTTGTGTGATAACACTATTCCCTCACTCTGTCGTATGGCCACTGCTGTTGCTGCTACCGCTCGAAAACACCCAGGCAACCCTCGTGCTTCAGGATCAAGAATGGCAGAGAAGTATGCACATGGTCTCTGCTTATCCCCGTGTAGTTGCACTAACACGGACAACGCGCACCCATCATTCTCGTGCACGTACAATGTGAAAAGTTTCGTGTAGTCTGGTGTGCCTAACACGGGTGCGGAACAAAGGGCCTGTCTCAACTGTTCAAAAGCCTTCTGACATTCATCTGTCCATGCTAAGGGCATTGGTGTAGCTTTGGACAATAACGCTAGCAAGGGTTTTATAATGTGTGAAAAACCCATAATCCATTGTCTACAAAAGGACGTCAACCCTATGAAGGCACGTACATCTCTCTGCGTGCAGGGGACTGGTGTGTCTAGAATTGCTTGAATTCGATCAGATGTTAATGCACGCCCCTCCTTAGACAACAGATGACCGAGGTAGGTCACCTGGGGTCTACAATATTGGAGCTTCTTTTTCGAAACCTTATGATTATTCTGTGCCAAAAAGGAAAGCAACGCAATTGTACTTTCTTCACATTGTGCATAAGTGTCAGCAGCAAGCAGAAGGTCATCCACGTACTGGATGAGAGCAATGCCAGACTGCAATTTAAACGAATCAAGCTGCCTTTTCAAAGCCTGGCTGTAGATGCTAGGGCTTTCAGTATAACCTTGGGGAACACGACAAAATCTATATGATTTATTATTGAGCGTAAAGCCAAACAGGTATCTGCTATCAGGATGAACAGGGATGGAAAAGAACGCATTCTTTAAATCAATGACGCTAAACCTGGTGGCCGTTGGTGGAACCAAGGTAAGCAGGGTCGTAATATCGGACACCACCGGGTATTGGGGAATGACAATTTTGTTGATCTCTCGCAAATCAATAATAAAGCGATAGATTTTGCCGTCAGTGTCTCTCTTAAGAATCGGAAGAATAGGACTGTTGCAAACATTATAACGGACCTCCTCCACAACCCCTGCAGAAATCAAATCCTGAACAATGCGTGTCAATGCAATTTCACCCTCTCTCGAGATCTTATATTGTGGCACTCGTGGTAGAGGGGCCCCCTCCTTAACAGTAATGTGTATTGGTGGAATACGCATCTCTCCCACATCCGTATCTGAGATCGCCCATAACGTATGCGGTAGAGAGGCCAAAGCTGGAACATCTAAGATGGCGTAAAACCTATCGGGGTCTGGATAATTGTCATTCAGGATAACCCGCACTCCCTCAGGGGCGCAACGTATCGTTGCTCGAAAATATTTAAGCAAGTCAATACCCAGGATATTGTCTGGTGTATGGGGTGATAACAAGAATCGACCAAAACTAAAGTATTTGTCAAGACATAGTGCAAGGGGCTTGGACAATGGGCTGGGGGAGGGTGTGCCATCAAACCCTACACATGTAATCATTTCGCCAGACAGGGGAGCCCTCGGAACCAAGTTTTTCGACAAAGCGCTACGTGTAGCCCCTGTGTCGACAAGAAATTGATCAGTAGAACCCAGAATACCCGCTGTTACATATGGACCCTGCTGATCTACCGGCACTTCAACTGATTCCTTACCCCATCCTACGCAGTCCTATGCATGCACATAATCCTGGTGTTCCACATTCTCTCCCTCCGAAATCTGATATTGATTCCGCCTATCAAACGTATTTCGTTCATCCTGGCCACGGCCCCTCTCCTCAACCCTTCCACGATCACTTCCGCTACCTCTCGCTCCCGTATAACCTCCTCTCGACCTTCCACCTCCTCGACCACGCTGACTACGCTGCTCACGAAGTACCGGACAATCTTCGGCCCAATGCCCAAACTCCTTACAATAAGCGCACTGATCCTCCGCAATGTCTGTACGACCATACGACGTATTTCCTCCACCCCGTCTACCTCTATCATTCCCTCTACCCTGTTGTCCCCGAACCTGCGCCAACATCACCTTCGTTTTCAATTCCTTCGCCTTTTTCTCGACACTTTCTTTAGCCTCCAATTCCTGCCGCTCATAATACTGAGCCATAGTTAACAAGGACGCAGGGGTCGCCGTGGCCCAAGGACTTTCACTCGACTTCAATCGTTTTGCAATCTCCGGTAGGAGATTAGCCACATACTTATCTACAAACAGATGCCGACCCGTATCGTCTGTTAAAGATTGACCACTGTAATCATGGAATGCCTCCTCGAAGCGTGTAAAGAAGTCTGAGACCGTTTCATCGGGTTTCTGTTTGCACGACGTTAGCATAGTCCAATCAATCTTTTTAGAGGGAACAAGCGTCTTCAATTTATTCAAAATAGCCGCCGGAAGATCTATAATCAACTGACAAGGCTTACATGCTGGTTCCCTATCTAAATCGGCAGCATTTATTTCTTTCCATGTGCCCCCCAGTATCGTTTCATCATTATTTTTACGAATTTGTCTCCACATATCAGGGGGTAGAATTAGCCCAAAGAACAAATCTATATCCACAAGAGTCATCACACAAGACGAAATAGCCCCTTCCACCCCTTCATAAAATGCCGCCGGATTTTTCCGAAGATCAGGTAGGGAATTTTTCAATGCCATAACATCTGCTCTATTCCAAGGCGTATATACCCAGTTATATACAAAATACCCTTTCGCATCCTTTGACAATTTATCATCATCTGTACCTTCCCCTTTTGGTGGAACATACAAAGGCGCGGCTTCACGCATAGGCATAACATGCAACACAGAACTCTTATCTGAACCACGGAGAGAACACTCCTTAGTCTGCCCGTTATTCTCCAATTCGGTCTCCTTTTGCCTCCTTTTCCGCTCCTCTCGCAATCTCGTCGTTTCGTCCCGCAGCTGGATCAGTTGCGTGAATAGGTCGTCAACATCTGCAAGATCAAATATACCTTGAAGCAAATTCTCACGATACACTGATACCGATTTAGGTTCTAACGTGACAGAAAGTTCACGATACGCAACAACAACTTCATCTGCCAAACTAGATTAAAAAAAAATCAATTCAAGATCCGACCACGCCTTTTTCTCCGCAAGCAACTGATCCTGAGAAACACACTTCTTATTCACTTTGCGAGCCCAACTACGTAAATGTGCGGACCTCTCCGCAGTAAACCTGAGAGCAGATACCCCCTTCTGTTCCGACTTATCCTGTCCATCGTCCTCCGAATCTGCAGCTGGTGCCGTCGGCGAAACATACGGAGGCGGTGACCGATCTAGCAATGAAAAATCATCAGTCTCATTATTAAGGACAGGATAAAGCGGTCGACGGATAGGAAATTGACCAGTCGTTTGCAATTTACGTTCCCGTTCCTCCCTCTCTTTCTTCTCCTGAGCCTCCTTTTCCTCAAGCTGTAAAGCCTTATCCCGAGCAGCCTTGCGCTGCTCTTTGTCCGCCAAGGCAACTTCACGCTTCATTCGTTCACGCACCGCTTTCTCCCACATTCGCACACAATCAAACATATTTTGTCTAGACCTGCGTTGAAACAAACATTGTTCCACAAACTGTACTTTACGTAAATCGAACGACCCATGTAGAGGCCATTGCAATTCAGGATCCGACTTTGTATACTTATGCCATAATTTGCTGTACATTATAGGGGGAAGGCCAAATTTTATATACATCTCACGATTTGGTGTTCCCTCTGGGGGAGCCGGCTGTGCTTCTGCTAACCTAATTGAGGTACCCTCTCCAAGACAGCACATCCCTCGGAGTGTGCTGAAAACAGGCATGTTCGAAAAGTATCACGAAAACGTGACACCGTACAAAATGGCACTTACAGTACTTCACACGATTGTGCCGCTCAGAGGAAAAAACAAAGTTAGAGAAACATCTCTACATGCCTGCCTATGTGAAGTGCACTACACATATAAGTTCAAAGATCACAAATCACAATGTTAGCTAACTCAAATCAAAAACATAGATCGTAGGACTTCGGCAAGCGTCCGAGGACTACCTTACCGATCACAAATCATAGAACTTCAGAAAGCGTCCGAAGACTACCTTACCGAACACAAAGCTTACCCAACTTCTCAAACGTCCAGATTCCAACTGCCAAGGTCTTGTAAGCCAAATCAGCCAAACGGCACTATCTCAGCGATGCAGACACTCGAAAATTCAGTCGGAGACCGGCGCCACCTGGAAGGTCAGATCGGAAGGAAAGGAAGAAACACCGTGGCAGCCAAGACTCGGGTCACTCGTGGCAGCGCGCGTCCATGGCGAGTTTCCAAGCCTTCGTCACGACCTCTCCTTCGGGCATCCGAGTCGCCGATGAGTCCCTTCGTGGTCGCCAATTTGAAGTAAATCAGGGTTCCCAAGGCCTACATGCTCCGAAGATAACCCACTTACATTCAAGAACTGTTGGCACGGAAACTGTAAAAGGCAAAGAACAAGTTTATTAAGACCCCATGGGGTGGTGGTACACTCAAACAGCACCCTTCGGTAATGCAAGAGGTATCACACCGAACACCGGTGTCACCCCGATTTATATACAGTTTGGGGCAATAAAAGATAGGCGGCACAAGTTAGGACACATTTATGTACATATATGGTCATGTTTTGGAACACTGCCAGCTCATTGGAGGGGGCACAACTCCGCTGGTCAGTTTGGCGCACATTCCTAAAGGCTTACTGGTCAGTTGGGACTGCGCATGTGCAAGCTTGACCAGTACTAAAAATAGCCTGTTGCTGGGCAGACTAAAGTGGTCATCGGAACGGACAACGGACAAAAGGTCACGCCGGCCACGAGGCCGCTTATGATCTAAGATGGCCGCCACAGTATTCAAGATGGCGTTTTCGTATATAGCCAAGTTAAGGAGGACAACGTGTAGGTTCAGCTAATCGCTAACGCGGCCAGGCCAATTACAACACTAAGTGCATTGTTGCATCTCTCTCGCCCCCCCTGCCTTACTCCCTCCCCCTTCTATAACCCTCCCCCCCTCTTTTTTTTACTTGGCTTTTTCATGCAATGGATATACTGTTAACGGCTTTGCTGGCAGCACCTATATGTATGTCTGGACTGGCCTCTATAGAACGAGTCTTGAAGAGGTTACACACTGCCTAGTACCTTGACGACCTGATCACTGTCACAGGGCTGTAAGGGCTTTGAGACGCCTGCACAAGAATTCCATTTGTAAGACACTGCTTCTTGCTGACACTATACTACTATGCACAATGCCCTCGAACCTCGCCAAGTCAATCTGTTGTGATGGCAATGCTAGATTTTGTGTACAGACCACAGGTACTAGACTCGGCCTTTATTGTACCAATGTGTGGCGTTGGACAGTTATAATACTGAGCAATGTTTTTTTTTTCCTCAAAAAATCCTAATAAACAACAAGTTTGAAAATAAAAATGTGGTTGGGAAAGGTGTGTTCCATCTACACAATGGAGACATTTACTGCTATTATCTGGGGCTGGGTAGCCAAATTCAGTGCCACATGGTGCCCCTTTACTAACCATATCAAGCGCCAACAGTGGGCGGAAGGGCTTCATATAATAATGTCCAAGGTGCTACGCTCCTCTGATATCCACATTATGTCCTCTTCTGACCCCAAGGAGGGATCGGTTGAAATGTAATTTCTGTATGTGTGCTCGTTGAGAGGGAGAATCTGTATTGATCATTTAAAAAATGCCCGAGTTTGGATGATCTACTTTTCCACCCAATTTTATTTTCTTCCTTTTTTTGAGGAAAGATCATTATTCTTGCCAGATTTGTACTAGGTGTCCTGTTGACTTGTTTTCTTTTAAAAATGCAAAATAAAATCATAGGGAAAGAAATAGAGGGGTAGGTTTTGCAGTATTTTTAAATGTGGTCTGAGGGCATTAGAGCACTTTAAAAAGAAACCGATATGCATTTTAATTTTTTAGGCACGGGGAGATTAAGTAATTTGCTAAGTTTAAGCAGGTGCCAAGGCCCCTGATTTACCTGGAACAGTCCTCCGACTGGTGAAGGCCCTCCCTGACGGGACTCCCACCTCCTGTCCTTCGCACGTTCTCTCTCGTGCCTCCGTCTTTGACCTTTTTTATTTTTATTTATTTATTTATTTAATGCAATTTTCTATAGCGCGAACTTTACCCGAAGGTGTCCGAGCGCTTTACATAAGAACAGTTGCAAAACATAAGGATTTAGGATTACATGCATTACATAAAAGATACAAACAGAAAAAATTGCAAATGAACAAGATGTGAAGTCACACAAGGAAGAGATACAAACAGAAAGAAAAATTGCAAATGTACAAGTAGTAAAGTCACTCAAGGAAGAGATACAAATGGATATACTCTAAGAGTCACATAGGAATGGTAGAGAGTACAAAGGTCTACTGCATATACTAGTGATTAGAGTTATCTCTATATACATATGCACACATAGTAGATTTTCTCAGGTCAAGACCCAATAAACCAAGAGAGCAGAGTTCCATTAAGTGGGGTCGGAGGGGGGGGCGTAGTTACAGCACCTAAGGAGGGTGGGAGGGATACGAGGGTATGGAGAAAAGGCAAAACAGAAGATCATCAAGGGGGAAACGAGGGAAAAGGGTAAAGGATGAGGGCATGGACAAGATGGCGGGTCAGAGTTCAGAGAAAAGCGGCCGAGAACGGCAGCAAAATGGTGGTCGAAGGGAGACCAACACAGGCTCCAGGGCAACAGTCTAGAGAATGGGAAGCCGTAAAATGAACCATGTCTTGCTGGCTGCTGTGGTTTCTTTCATTTGGATGTGGCTGCAGGGCTGCTGCCTGTATCTGGTGTTTTTATGGCCCCGCTGGCCTCCGAGCCTCGGGAGCCAGGTGATTTTCGCGAGCTCGAAACTACCCTGGGAAGAATCCACCGCGCACAGCATCCGCGCCATTCTGTGTACGGTAACGAGCGAGCCAGGCACACGGATCCCGGCGCCGTGGGAAACAGGAGCAGAGGAGGCTCGGGATCACTGGGACTCTGCTGAGCTGAAGGGGATGTTACCCAGGAGGGAGACTAGGAAGAAGTTGGCCGGCGGTTGAGGATAACCAAGGCTGCTGGTGAAGGTACCCGCCGCACATGGAGCATCAGCCCCGGGGCTGCTTGTCTGCCTCTCAGCGGCTGAGGGTCGCAGTTTCTGGCGCACTCCTGTGATTTCAGCACCCCGCGAGTGAGCATCGTTTGAGCCCCTGGACTCTCCCGCTGCCGGATAGAATCGGGGGTCCCGGGCTAGCGGAGGTGCCCTCTCCTGCAGACCTATAGAGGAGCTGGAGCAGGACTTGGCACGCCAGGCTTTTGGCTTCCTCACCATCGTTCCTTGTGTTGTTCCTCGTTCCCTGGGCTGTTACCCGTGATGTATGGGGAGGGGAGTGGGTCCGCCTGGCTTCTGCCCCCTGTGGTCTGGCTCCTGGACGTCTACGTGCTGCCTTTCTATACTATTCTGCCTCTCTTGGCTTTTGCTTTTCTTGTTGCCATTGGGTCTTTGATTTCAAATTCTCTCTCACCCTACAGTTGCCGTTTGCTCTCTTGCCTTTTGCTCTCTTGCCTTTTGCTCTCTTGCCTTTTGCTCTCTTGCCTTTTGCTCTCTGTTGCCTTTTGCTCTCTGTTGCCTTTTGCTCTCTGTTGCCTTTTGCTCTCTTTTGCTCTCTGTTGCCTTTTGCTCTCTGTTGCCCTTTGCTCTCTGTTGCCCTTTGCCCTCTGTTGCCCTTTGCCCTCTGTTGCCCTTTGCCCTCTGTTGCCCTTTGCCCCTCTGTTGCCCTTTGCCCTCTGTTGCCCTTTGCCCTCTGTTGCCCTTTGCCCTCTGTTGCTCTTTGCCCTCTGTTGCTCTTTGCCCTCTGTTGCCCTTTGCCCTCTGTTGCCTTTTGCCTCTCTTGCCTTTGACTTTCCTGTTCCCTTTATCTTTCTTGTGGCCTTTTTCTTTCTTCTCGCACCTGCACTCTGTTGTGCGCTCTTTCCTGCATTTACCTTTCTTGTTGCCTTCTGCTCTCTTTTCAATCTCTCTCCCCCTTCTGTGGCCTTTTCTTTTCTTCTTCACACTTTCTTTCACCAGGTTTTGTGCTCTATTTTCTGGCATTATGCGCTTTCCTGCTTTTTATTTTGTGTCTCTTCGCTTTTATTGCACTTTCTTCTGTGCTACTTTTTTGAGTTTCTCTTTTACTTGTTTTACACACTTTCACTCTTCTTCACTCGTTTTCATCCTTCTTCCCACCTGCAACGCAACCTGTTCTTCCCGTGCCGCTGCACCTTCTTGTGCTCCACCCTAACCCTGTCTACCGCCCACTGTGGTCCTTCCCCCCCCTCCTAGGGACTACTTAATGGTGGCTGCAGCGCCAGTTCTACAGCGCCTTGAGGCTTTCACCTGCTCTCCAGCGCACTTTGTCTCTCGTGCCTGCGCCTCTGTCCTCGACCTCGCCTCTGTTGGACATCGATCTGCCTGTTGCCTTTATTGCCTCCTTTGCCTCTGGTTGCCACCTGTTCTTTCATTTCACACACTCTCTCACACTAGAGTTGCACTTTGCACTCTGTTGCCTCTTGCTTTTGTCTTTTCTGTTGCCTTTGCCTTTTCTGCTGCTGTTACCTGTCTCCTTGCCTTCTGCTCCTTTCTCAAATTTGCACCTTGTTTTGTGCTCATTCTTCCCTTTACCTTTCTAATTGCTTTCTGCTCTTTAACTTTCTCACCCTTGTATGGTGTCTCGCTCTTTTCTCACACTCTCTCCCCTTGTTTGGTGCTGCTTCTTTTTTGCCATTTCGCTCCTTATTTTGTGCCTCTTTATTCTTTTCTCGCACTTTTTTCTGTGCCACTTTCTTTTCTGCCTCTCTGCTGTGCCTCTTTTGCTCAGTTTCTACACTGTTTTACTCGTTTCTCGCCCTCTTTCCTGCCTTCACATCCCACGACCCATCCACTCCCTCACTCCCAATTCCCCCCCCCACTCCTTACCTGTTCCTCCTGCACCACTCCTCCATCCCGCGCCTGGCTTTGACCCTTGCACAGATCTCGTGACCCGTCCAGTTACTGTAAAATCCTATGATTTCCCCATCAGCCCCTCTACCTCTGCAGTAAAGTTAAATATGAATGTACATCTGCTTACAACACACCATTGAGATGCTACACAATGAGGGCACACCTTTTGTCTTCCTCAATCATATTTTGGTTGATTGTTTTTTTGTTTAGAATAAGTACATCATCAATATTATCATTCCTATACTTATGTCCTTGTATACCTGCAGGGATCTCTGCTGGTTATGCATATTTCAGTATTTAAACAGTACATTAGCTAAATAAAACACTGTGTTTCATGGAGTGGTGCATATTCAGGGTTATCCTGTCTATCCAATTTACTTTCAAGTATCATGTCTTAGAAGACTCATTTTTTCGATTAACTCATAGGCCCTATTTTTGTTTCCATTTCCCAAAGCTGATACTTAAAAAAAAAAAATTTTAAGGTCCTCATTTCACCATTGGCGTCTGCAAAATGAACAATTAAAACCCGATCCAACCTGGGCGCCCAGGGCTGATGTTCTTGCATTCGCCTTGGGCCAACCAGGCCTGCTTCTTTGTACGAGGCATGGTGTAATCATAGAACCTTTGAGGCCTTAGACCAGCCTCATCACTTTGCCCCACGAGATCAAAGCTTCCCACACATTATTATTACCATTATGTGCCAGGCCCATGTCTAGACGTGCCATACCTAATGCTGCACGCAACCAGTTTTCATAGAGAGGGGGACTAGCATCCTTTCACAGTTTACAAATCTCTCTTCGGGCGATCAAGGTTAGACAGAAAAACTGATACTTTTCCCAGTTACTATTATAGCGCTGATAGGAGTTCATGTGATACTTAGATTCGGGTAACAGTCAGGGGCTTCTTAAATATGTTACCAACTTCTCACATGTGAAGCCCTGGGGTGTCACCCAATTCAATCAACCCCGATTGTTGTTTGGTCCTCTTATTCAGTCACCCTGTTTTCAAGTTTGTTTATTCATCTAGGGTGGGCGATGTTCTCATCTGGGGAACCACAACAATAGGGTATGCGATATTTGAGCTTTCAGTTCCTCCATGTTTCCCCCTACTTTGAGTTCTTATCACTAGATATGAGTTTACCTATGACCCATCGCCAAGTTTCTGCCCTGCATTTTGGCTCCCCAAGCAACCTCGCCAATTGCCATGAGAATGCATACAGCCCTCTAGCAAGTAGCAATGTAAGATCAACGAATCTGCACTCCACTCTCATCTTCGTAGGTCTCAGCATGATCCCCAGCAGACATGCCTCTGAGACTTGTGAACAGGTGTGATATCCAGGCAACCCCAGCTCTATCAAGACTGACATTCTAATGTTTTTGGAAGGTTTGGACCTTTTTTCAACGATATTCTTATTTAGCTTTCTAAATTCAACAAGGAGCCTAACATTGCCACGGCCCTTTATGAACAAGAACAACTGAAGTAAACCGCTCAGTTGACTCCACAGGTACAATAATTGTCTCAAAGCAGTGTTTGTCAATTTATTTCCCAACAGCTTTTCATACACCCGTATGTTCTTCACCTTGCTGGCAGTTGGACAAAGGTAGCAAGGCCATGCTCCAGGGGAAGGACAAACACAAGAAGAGAAGGAAAGCCTACACAGGCTTACGAACAAAAAGCAAGCAAACAAAAGTGACAATAAAGCCAACTAACGTTTAGCACTGCTTACCATTGGTTGGCTTAATTGTCCACTGCAAGCTGACCAGAGCAATAGGTGTTTTCACTAACACAAGCTTGTGCTGATTGGGTGGCAAGACCTAAAAAAGCTGATTAGTAAATTGTTAAAGTGAAACAGCAGTTCACATAATGTAAACAGCATTTGTATATTGTGATAAACTCTGGAAATGCTGAAAGAGTATTTCCAATGATGGATTAAATCTAGTTGAGTCAGAAATGATGAAGAAAAAAAGACTCAGTTGACACTTAAATCTAAAGTTTGTTTAGCCAACTTTGAGATAGATTGTTTAGTACACTTCAATTCTGGTGAAGGAATCAAACACAAGGCAGACTTTGTTAAAACCTTCCAAAATGTAAAAAGTCCAACCAAGAAGGTAGAGGTGTAAACCTTTCTGGGGGTGGCGGAATTTAAGCACACTTTATAAGTAAAAAACCACACCTATTCGATGATTGTAAACAAGAATTAAGAAGTATTTGCATTCACACCTAAGTTGAATTGTTTTGAATCTGGTTCCCCATGTTGTCTTGTCACCAATGCTAGTTAGAAGGGAATTGAATCTGTCCTCAAGCAGAAGAAGAATGGTTCTGAAATGTTTATAGTGTTTGCCTCTACAGCATTAAAGGAACATAATTACTCTATCTTTGCAAAGAAATTGCTGGCAGTATACTGCACCAGCAATCAGATACGGACTCGTCGTGCTCCTTGACGCACAGGGAGATGGAACAACTGCCTTTACAAGCTCAAGAGAGCACAGAGTGGGGCTCCGTGGGAGCATGTGAAGAAATTCTTGCGTGTGGGGAGGATTGTGCTGGACCTTGAGGTGGTAGCAAGTCTTGCAGTAGAACGTGCACAGATTAAGGTTGAAAATCGATGAGCAGCCTAATTAAAACTAGACAAAGTAACAGAAAATCCAGAACATCAATAAGTGCTCTTGTGAAAACAGGAAAAATAGTTGATTATGCACTAGAAAATCCAGTAATAAATTTAAGATATTATTAAATGTGTTCCAGTTTGGTTCCAGACGTCCAGAAAAAAAATACATAAATATGGCAAAGTAAAAGGAATAGTAATGATACTTTAGATGGAAAGAAAATCAGGAACATATTGTAAAAAATTGTAAGAAAGCTGAGAGTGTTGGCTGATACTGAAGTCCATCCATCAACTTGTTGATGATAAGGTTTCTTCTAATTGTCGCCAAGTGTAAGATCCTATGCAATTCAAATTACGGATCCAGAGATGTTATAAGTTTAAACAAATATTTACTTCAATGAAAAGGATTCCATCCAGTTCTCCTCCCTACAGTCCTCTCTAACCAACTCTATCTAGAATGTAAAACATGTTTTTTTAACAGATTTTATGTGTCAAGTAGCAAATATGATGCAGAGCTCTATACCCCAGAAAACGTCTGCACAATAAACTTATAACATCATGACTTTGACAGTTATACAATACGTTCAAGGAAAAAAGGAAGCAAATACAAACAAATAAAGAAAGTAGAGCAAAAACAACCCCACTCCCATCACACTCTAATCATCCTCCCTTATCCAACACCCACACCAACATGTAAAGTATATTATCACACCTTGACCTGTTGTTTGCATATAATTAGTAAGTTAAACTGAGTCCAGTACACCTGTAGTAGAGACTGGCTCCAACTGCAGGCCCCGATAGTCTGCCCATCGCTTCCAAATTTAAAATAATTTTTGCGGGCATCCCCTTTCTTTGAAAATTGGTATTTCCAATCCCATACAGAAGTCCCACCCATTCTTCCAAGCAGACAAGGAAGGCGCTACAGATGTTTTCCAACACCTTGCAATGACTCTATTAGCCAGTGTAAAACCTAATAACAGAAGGTGGCGTGCCGAAGTGTAGTAAAGCCATAAAGAGTATATGGTCTGGGAGTTGGTCATTTCAAACTCCACAGCTCCGTATTGGCTTTAATAAAAAACAGGAGGTTTAGTAGCAAATTTCTCAGCACATTAAGCCCGCACTGATGCCAGTGTTGGATTTAATGTAAAAGGCACTCAGTGGGCATCTTAGAGATGCCCCCTGAAAATCGACCAGCCTTGATGTGGTCCCTGAATGGCTCCCTGCAATTTGCCACCACCAGACAGGTTTCTAAAACAAATATATACAGCTTAATTAACAGCAACATGTCCATGCTGGGCAGAGGGGTCATGCCTACTCCCTCAGATAAGCTGTGTCCACGAAAGTGGGATCTTCAAAGGCCTGCCGCCATTGGAAGCTATCTCTGCCTTTTGCTACCGCCAGCAACTGGCTTCCGTCGGTTCTGGCCCCCACTTTGCGCAGGAGAATCGACAGGAAAACCAAGCTAGGAAGAGAGGTGTGCCCACCTTCGCCAACCCCACCACTCAGGTGGGGGAGGCAAGGTGCAGCACACATCTCAGCCAATTAGGCAGAGGCTCATGCCCCCTCCCACTGGAGGGTGGCATAATAGGGGGTGTACCCACCACAAGGAAGGGACACATTGGTCCTGACCTGCACCCCCCTTTAACACCCATAAATGTAGGATTTAAGGGCAACCCTGAACTTCGCCTCCGCAGATTTGATGAAGAAAGAAGGACCGAAGAGCCATGCTGAGCCAGGACGAAGAAGAGGACACCAACTGCTGCGGTCCCAGCCCTACCGGCCTGTTAAGTCTATGACCTGCCTCCAGCAAGAACCCCAGCGAGGCCAGCAGCCAGCAACCCCAAGAGCCAGGAGGACCTGCAACCAATTTACAGACTCTGTGTCCAGTGAGCATCGGATTTGCTCAAGCAAAGGCTCTCCCACAGAATCCGGATTCCAGTGACTCCATGATTCTGCACCCGGCTCCAATTGCCCGTGTTCCAGAGGCCTAACACCACACAAGGAGGATTCCCCAGCGATCCTGACCTGGGATCTGGTGATCCCAACCTCGCTCAAGCGTGTAGACAATGCCTGCGGTCTCATACGATTGCGACAGGAGCTGGTAAGAAAACCCAATGTCAGAAGACACCCCTGTACCCGAAGCCCTTCAAGCCTTGGGTGGCCCAACCGACGGGGTCCAGGCATCCCCCAAGATCCCAACCTACCTCTCCAGCCGGTGGACGCCTTCAGGAAATCTCCCTGCCTGAGCCTGAAGCACCTTCACAGAACAGAACGTCTCCTTTGAAAAGCAGAGGGTCTCTAACTACCTTTTGGCACCCTGCACCCATCTGCCCCAGTGCAGCTGGTGTTGCAACTTAAGTACCCATCTAGACCTTGGGGCACCTTGGTCCTAACCCCCAAAACGCGCACTCGTAAGTAGTGTACTAAACCGAGAAACTGCTAGCACTTCCCACAAGAACCCATGCTAAGAGAATTTCGGCCTAAAATGCTGTAAAGTGTTGAACTGATGTTAGTATGGAGAAAAGAGAACTAAACTGCAAAGTATAAAAAGTCTTACTTATCTTGTATTGTAAGATCCAAAGGTGTGGTATCTAGGCATACCAACCCAGTATTCGAAGTACTCCAAAAGTAACTAAAAAGTAATCTGAAAGAAATGACTGTGTAATTCAAACTGCATTTTAAAGTGATACAAACCTGTAAGAACTACAAATCCATCATCCAATTGCATTTCTGTGTAAAGGACTACAATTGAAAGTATATTTACCCATCTTTTATCAAGTCCGGCTTGGTACTAGTAGAAAACTACAAGTATACCTTTTGTTATACTTACCCAATTGGTCTGGATTCTGTCTCTGTGTGTGTGCGGTCAGTCATAATAGGGTGAATACAATAAATGCTTAACACACCCTCTGGATAAGCCTAACTGCTCACCCACACTACCACAAAGAGAGCTGTTAGTACTTACCTAATTTAGCCTCTGCTATACCTTTGGGGACTCCTTGAACTCTGGGCACACTACCTTCCTTTGGGGTACAATATACAGAGCCAGCTTCCTACAATATATAAGAAGCCAGCTGCTTCTTCTCCAAACCTGGTGCAATTACTGCATGCATTTGGCTAGATCATATGAATGTGCTTGAGTATTAGGTAGACCTGGTGCTGTTAATTAAGCTGTACATATTTGAAGCAGGAGTTTCTGGATACTCGCAAAACAGATTTCTTTGTACTGTCCGAGTAAACCACAGAGAGGTTTTTGTGTATGTCCAATTCCCATCTGGCCTTAATATCCTTCAGTGTTGTGCCGTTGCGTATTCATAGGTCTCAATATTAGTTTACAATTCACACGCGTATTTCTTTTAAGCGCCTGCTGCTTACTTTTTGCACCTTTCACCACTAAGGTGCTGTTTACCTCAGGAACAGAATTCAGCATTATGCTCCTACAATTTCTTTAAGATCCTAGCATCAGCTGTTTCTTTTGGCTCCTCCGGTGCAGTGTGCCCGTCTGGAAGGCCACTCCTTTTGTTATCTAGCCCCCAAACATTGGACTTTTTTGCCATTATCTACTCTGGCTTCTCCCAACGAAACTTCATTTAAGAAAAGGCTCAAAACCTGGCTATTGCAGTCGTGCTGAATCTCTTAGATAGCTTTGCGTACTGTGTTGATAATGAGTAACAATCGTTGTGCCTCATCTCTAAGGCGTTTATGATCCCCATGACTGTATCATTGTCTGCGGTAGTTGGCTATGCGTAATAAATTGACTAGTAGGGACTTTGTCTGTGTAAGCTCCCTAGATATTGCCAGTTTTTCTGAAGAAATGAGAGAGGTCTCTCCATTTGTCCCTGAACTACTGCACATTCTGTCAAATCGAATGTGGAAAGACTTAACAATGGTAAGTGGGGGCTTATGTATTTTTCATGCCTCTCCGCTTGTTATATCTACAGCAGCGACGCTGCTTAATGTTGACATGTTCGGTCATGCATCGGTTTTTAACATCCCTTCGCTATATTGCTGTGGCTCTCATTTTGGGTACTACTGTATATGGTATTGTGGGTATATGCTCAAACACTTCTCAGGAGACCCGTAAATTAGTACCAGGCCCAATATTGGGCGCATGTTGCAGGGATTCAGCTTAGAAACAGAACTATGCCTGGGACCACAGAACATCAGTATGTAGGAACCGAGTCACCATACAACATCAGTGCCTCTGGACCCAAATCCAGACTAGCTCATAGTGCCTTACTTGCTTTCCTAGCCTTTATAGAGAGACAAGTAATTTGGCATCCCTAAATGCAACACTCTAGACCCTCTCAGGGATGGTGGTAGTAGGCTATCACCTTTCTTCCTCTCACTCATGTTATGTTAGTGCTATTTGTATTGCGCACGGCTGCTCCAGCGAAGGAGCGTCCCGGCGCACCGACAAGGTGGCGAACACAACACAACAGAGAAACAGAAAATATTACTGAAAAATGGGGGAGTGATGGATTTAACAGAGCTCAGAAAATAAATGGGTTTTAGCGGCCTTGCGGAAGGAAAGCAGGTCACCAAGGGTCCGAAGTTTCAACGGGAGAGCGTTCCAGAGTGCGGCTGCCCGCACCTTAAAAGAGCGGCCCCCCACCCGACTGAGTTTGAACCGAGGGGCTACCGCTAGTTCTTGGTCCAGCGAGCGCAAAGTGCGGCCAGGGATATAAGGGCACAAAAGTTGGCGCAGTAAGGGAGGCGATAGGCCCTTCAGAATCTTGAAGGAAAGGCACAAAACTTTAAAGTGGATCCGCTGCCTAACGGGTAACCAATGCAGGGCTCGCAAAGATGGACCGGCCGAGCAAAACCTAGGAAGACCTACGATTGCTCTGGCCGCAGCGTTCTGCACTCTTTGAAGTCGAATTAACTCGGCCTGGTTTAATCCTATGAAAAGGGAGCTGGCATAGTCCAGCCGAGCCAAAACCGTTGCTTGCACCACCAATTGACGAGTTGCGGCATCAAAATATTTAAGGGCAGGGTGCAGATTGCGCAAGATGCCGAAGCAACACGCCGCCGTCCTTTTGGTGTGGCCAACGAAGTTGAGGTAAGGGTCCAGCCAAACACCAAGATTTTTGATCTCCGCAACCGGAGTGGGGGTCGGCCCAAGCTCAGAGGGCCACCAGGTATCTCCCCATAGGTCCGTCCGCTTCCCAAAGATCATCACCTCCGTTTTTTTGGCGTTTAGTTGGAGACAGTTGGACGTCATCCAACCAGCCACCGCCCTGAGTCCTTCTCTGAATCTTGGGGCGTCCACCCCAGAGTCCCCGCTGATCGTGACCGCTAGCTGGGTGTCATCTGCGTACGACACCATGGTCATACCACAGAGTTTCACAACCTCAGCCAGCGGCCTCACGTAGATGTTAAACAACGTGGGGCTCAGCGAGGAACCCTGTGGGACCCCGAGAGACAGAGGATGACATTTGGACTGGTAGGGCGGGGACGCCACACAGAAGGAACGATCCCTGAGAAACGAACGAAACCACTGGTGTGCAGTGCCGATCACCTCTATCTCCTCAAGACGTTGCAGGAGAATATCATGGGAGACCGTGTCAAAGGCGGCGCTTAGGTCTAACAAAACAAGCGCCGCCGTTTGACCTGCATCCAGAACTACCCGCAGGTGCTCGACCATAGATAGCAGTGCTGTCTCCGTACTGTGGCCAGCCCGAAAACCATTCTGGGTGTCGTCCAGAATGTTGGCACGCGACAGATGACCAGTGAGGGCGGTGTTAACATGCGCCTCCGCGAGTTTGGCTGGCCACGGGAGAAGCGAAATCGGGCGGTAGTTCTCCGATTTTGTAGGGTCGAGAGATGGTTTTTTCAAAATGGGCATTACTACCGCATGCTTCCATTTCAAAGGCACCTGGCCTGATGATAGCCACGTGTTGATTAAGTCGCAAACCGGGCGGGCAAAAAACTGGTCTCTGAACATTGGTGGCTTGAGCGGGTCGTCCGGCGACCCAGACTTAACTCGGAGAGCCAAGGCCGTATAAGACTCCAAAGAGAGAGAGGGGAGAGAGTCTAGCACCACCTGATCCGGCAGGGTAGGTGGCCCCATACTGGTTTGTGCAGTGGAGGGGGGGAAGGCCCTATATATGGTCTGGACCTTCTCCAGGAAGAAAGCCGCCAGAGCTTCACAATGCGTGTTGGAGCTGATGGAGTTACCGGCAGGCTTCCTTGCCACAAGGTCTTTAAGGGCATTAAAAATGGTTTTAACAGGGTTCCCACTACTGCGAAACTCCAGAGCGTAGTAATCAGCCCGGGTTCTACAAACCGCGCGGTGATAAGACTTGACCGCAGCCATATACAGGCTCATACATAGCCACAAAAAACAGAATAGAGACACAGAGAAAGCTTACAATATTTGAAAGTGCTGTGTTCTATTATGCAATAACTATGCTGCAATTAAAAGACATGCTAGTCAAAAATGTGATTAGCATAATTAACAAACTACACAAGGAAAAGGCCTGTCATATTGGAATACAGTTGTGCCTACACCTACCCTCACTATAGAAGCACAGTGATATATTGGAGATTTCTTGGATTAGTGGAGGACACTATACCTGGCATACATAGGTATTTGTTCTGCATTTCAGCCAACAGAGCTCTTAATCAACTCAGGACCTTTGCTCTGCGTAAATGTGTTCTTTCTGTTTTCAAAACAGATTATGGTTTATATGATAAGAGTTGCATGTTAAAAACAGCAGCTGGATTTGTCTATTATGTCCAGGTGTTAGTGTCTGACCACAGACAAAATAGAGTGTAGTGTTTTTCAACCTTGTATGAATTGTTCCGTATAAATCCCAGCACATGAACTTAACAAAACTTGTGCAGCCTATTTATAAACTAAATGTGTAGCACCAATACAAAGTTGTTCGTGTGCAAAGCAAAGGCAGCATAGTACGTGGAATTAGGCTAACATAAGAGAGAAAACGCTGCGGGCATATAGGAAATACACAATTGCTTTTTGAACAAAAAGGGTTTCCACAGTTTTGGCCTTTGCCATCCATATCGCCACCCTTTGTAGATGTGCTGGCAGTTTGTAGTACTTAGGATCTGTTACCTTTCAGAAAAGACAGTTCCTGTTTGGCGAGGGTCACTCTCTTTCTGCTGCTCCCCATATCAACTCTGAGACCATAGTCCTGAGCTCAATAAAGAGTTTTTCAGGTGTTAATACTAGAACTTTAAAAAAAGAGGAAGAAGGAGGATATGGCTGGGTTCAACCTATTGAATTTAAAGTACCACGTAAGGATCCATGTATCATGGACCGTGAAAACCCAGTCAGGGAAGGTTTTTTTTAGGTATTCCCAGACTTTGGGTGTACCTCCTAAGAAAATAAAATGTATTTTCTGGAGTCCCCTCACTCACCCACGGTTGCCCCTAGGTGACATGCTTCATCATTGGGGCCATCCCAAGCATCTACTGCTTGAGGCGTGCTGCGACTTGCGAAAGAGATGTAGGAGCACTTTTTTGTGAAACTATGTGTGGTGCAGTGTATGGTGGAGTGGTGAGTAGTGATAGTAAAAATACCTAACTAGTGAGCTAAAGCTTTATTCCTGCTCCTAGCTGGTACAATAAAAAGGGGTTAGATAAAAGGAAAAAGAACTGTTATGTGGTCATGATCCCTAATATCCTGTCGACATGTTTCAAGGTGTCCCCTACACCTTTTCTTCAGGACAGCATGAGGGCCCGCCTCATGTCACTCCTATGTATAAGCCTAAATTTTAGGGTAGTAACAATATTTTAGCAAAATAAGAAGCACACCTAATGTGTGTGTCTATATACATACGGTTAGTGCTGTAGCCGCAGTATCAGTATTGTTGGAGAAAAACAAGACTTATAGGTAAATATATACATTGCCTGCCCACAATTATGGCTTGGTGCATAAACAAAATCAGAAGTGTTGCGTGCATAAGTGCTCTTAAAAAATAATAATAAAGTAAACCACATTGAACAGTTTCATCTGTGGCTGTTATAGGTGTCCCTGTTATACATGTAACATGCAACATAGATTATTAATTTGTTTTCTGAAAAAGACGTACTTTTTAGTTAGCAATGTTATGCCCCATGGTCTGCTCAGGTGGAGGGGGCTGGTGACACTGTTGGTAAAAAAGAATTTGAGCAGGAAAGAGTAAATCGCTGTTTTTTGTTCTCGTGAAAGATTGTCCAAAAACTAGCCTGAGAAATAAATAAATAACTAATGATGGTCAACAAACGGGCAGGAAATTAGTAATAATGCCGGTATTGCGCTCTTTCCAGAGACATCCTGTTCTGTAAGGAGAAAAGTTACGAGCACTTGACTCTGGCTTGCCTCCGTCAATATGACCTACTGTTCCCCGGCTCGACCGAATGTTAGTATGTCGAGGCCCCGGGCTGTATTTTAGAACGTTAGTCTTCCCGCGTATGGCGCAAAAAAAGGAAAGGGAAAGACTAGAGCGTCAGTCAGGCGGTGAATGTACTGCAAAAAAGCAGCCGCCATTGTTACACTCAATGTGTTATATTGGGGCTTTGGGACGCTCTGCCTCTTTAATTCTAATGTACAATTTAACTTATCATTGTTCGGCGTGCCATTGATTTTAAAACATTATTATAAGGTTCTGAAATGATGTGCATAGTCCGATACTGGGTATCGAATCCTATGCGATCAGTAGAGCATGGCGGCCATTTTGATATTGGAAAGAGGAATTCTCAGTTATCTGGGATTCATTTTTAAATGCTTTACTAGAAAAAAGCCGAAAGTTGGCAAAGCTTTATAGACAGCAAACTTTTGTTGGGTAAGCAAATGAAGTGATAATTCTGGAAACTATCTTGCCAAGAACAGCAACTTCTTTCCTGGTTATGGGTGCTTTGACTCCTATACTGCACAATAGTTTTTTGTTCTTAGTGCCCCGATTTTCACTCAAAAAGTGATGTTTTAGAAATTCGAAAATACTGTGTAATTATCTGACATTGGCTATTGGACTCTGACTGGTCCGTCATGCGTGGCGGCTGATTTATGTTGAGCATGACAAATTTTGATGCATGTGCAAAATAAAAAAAACAAAAAAAACAGAAGTGAGGAAAGCAATCCATTACTCTAAAAAATTGGATTTTAAGTATTTCAAAGATCATCGATTGTTAAAGTGGTTGTCCATTATGGAGGGGGTGACTCAATAACAGTTCGTAAAGCGGGAACATTATCTTACGAACTGCCCCCATGGTATGTTCTCATTAAGCCCTATGGCGTCTGTGCGGAGCTTATACACCCATCTCTTCTTTTTCTAAGAGGGTTTGTTCCAGCTCCACTCAATGCCACAGCACCACTCCACGCCACAGCACCACTCAAGGCCACAGCACCACTCCACGCCACAGCACCACTCAAGGCCACAGCACCACTCAAGGCCACAGCACCACTCAAGGCCACAGCACCACTCAACGCCACAGCACCACTCAACGCCACAGCACCACTCAACGCCACAGCACCCCTCAACGCCACAGCACCCCTCAACGCCACAGCACCCCTCAACGCCACAGCACCACTCAACGCCACAGCACCACTCCACGCCGCAGCACCACTCCATGCCACAGAACCACTCAACGCACCAGAACCACTCAACGCCACAGAACCACTCAACGCCACAGCACCACTGAAGGGCACAGCACCACTGAAGGCCACAGCATCACTCAGCACCACTGAAGGCCACAGCATCACTCAGCACCACTGAAGGCCACAGCATCACTCAGCACCACTGAAGGCCACAGCATCACTCAGCACCACTGAACGCCACAGCATCACTCAGCACTACTGAAGGCCACAGCATCACTCAGCACCACTGAAGGCCACAGCATCACTCAGCGCCACTGAAGGCCACAGCATCACTCAGCACCACTGAACGCCACAGCATCACTGTACAACCATTCAACAACAACTGGTTCTAACATGTTCTCTCAATGTTTCAAGCTTTATTACAAATGTCGCAAAAAGATGTTAATATTTCACTGCTGTTCTTGGATTTTCATCACAATAAAATACACTGAACATAATCTTTCCAAAAGTTATTTACAAAAGTTTAAGCTATTGCCATTATAAATTACAATATCTTTTATTTAAGTATAAATTATCAAAAAAAATAAAGCCATTGTTATTTGTAATATTAATACCTCTAAGTCATGTAAATACAACACATATTGCATTACGAATGCTATAGGTGTCACGTTTTCAAAAGTTAAAACTATTGGAATTGTAAATGACAAAGCTATTAATTTCGCTATTTTCAAAACCAACACAAATAAAATATTTGTCATTTACAATACCAATAGCTCAAAATTTCCTAATGCGAGACCTATCGCATTGCAAATGCTTGTTTCATAGGTCTCCAGGAGGGCGTCCCTGTGATTGTTTCTAGCCCTTTTCTTTGCAATTGTTTTTGCAGGGTATTTTTGCTGTTTTAGTTAGTCAGCTAGTTCTCTAGCTTGTATGTCATAATCAGCAGTATCTGAGCAATTCATCCTTAATCCGAGGAAGTTTCCAAATGGAAGTTTTCTTTGAGGAGGCGTGGATGGAAACTGTCAAACAATAAGAGGCTGTTCTTTGCCGTTGATTTGAAATGCGTCGTAGTTTTCAGAGAGCCTTCTTTTGCCATAATGTTAAGGTCTAGGAATACTAGATCTGATCTGCTCATTGTATGGGTGAATTTAAGGTATGTGTTTTGTAGGTTTAACCAGTTGATGAAGTTGTTTGCTTCATTTTCATCACCTTCCCATATTATTAGAATGTTGTCGATGTATCTCTTCCATTCCAGAATTTTTTGGCGATGTGGTTTTGCTCTGAAAATTTTTTTTGTTCCTCTAGGTGGTGGACGTACAGTCCCGCCACACTTGGAGCAAATGCACTTCCCATGCTCGTGCCATGTTGTTGTTTAAACAAGAGGTCCTCGAACTGAAAGATATTTTCTGTAAGAGCCCACTTCCAACACTCAAGTACAACATGTTGTGGTGTGTGATAAGGCCAGGTAGTATTGAAAAGGGTTTCTTCTAAGATATCTAATGTTTCTTTGTGGAAAGCAAGGTAGTATACAAGCTTTCCACATCTAGCCCTATCAGGATGTTGTTATTAGGGTCAAAACTGAGATCTCTCCGTAGGCATAGTGCTGTTTTTGTGTCCTTCAAGTATATGTTGGTAGACTGCATTATTGGCCGTAGGAATGCATCTGCGAATTTTGAAAGTGGCTCTAGAATCGATCCAATCCCTGAGACGATTTGTCTCCCGGGTGGATTCACTAAAGTCTTCTGTATCTTTCAGATAGTATAAAAATAGGGAATTATAGGTTTTTTGCCATTAAGGAAGTCCCCTTCTTTCTTGCTCCACCATGCTGCTTATCCCAATCCTCAGTCTCTCAGTCGGGTCTTCCTTGAGTCGTCTGTAATTCCTCTCGTCACAAAGTAGTCTTAGGCATTCTTGTCGGTAGACTTCTGTGTCTTTAATGACGATGCCTCCACCTTTGTCTGCTGGTTTTATGGTGATGTTTTTGTCATTGGCCAATGTTCTGATTGCTGCTAGTTCCTGTCTAGATGTGTAATGGAACACTTTAAAAGTGTCAGGATCCATGTCTCCTACTTCCTTTTGGACTGCCTTCTCAAATGCCAGTATTTCTACTGGGAGGGTCGCTGTTGGTGTGGTTTTGGGTGGAGACCAGTGTCTCCTTTCTCCATCTCCATATTGGTTTTATTTTCAAAAAACACCCTGAGTTTAACTTTCCGGATGAATTTGTTCAATTCACAGCTGAGTTGGAATTTGTCCAGTGTTGGGGTGGGCGCGAATCCTAAACCAAAATCAAGTAAGTGCTCGTAACTTTTCTCGTAACAGAACAGGATTTCTCTGGAAAGAGCGCCGTACGGGCTTTATTACTAATTTCCTGCCCGTTTGTTAACTATCATTAGTTATTTATTTATTTCTCAGGCTCTTTTTTTGACAATCTTTCATAAGAACAAAAAACAGCGATTTACTCTTTCCTGCTCAAATTCTTTTTTACCAACAGTGTCACCAGGCCCCTCCACCTGAGCAGACCATGGGGCATAACATTGCTAACTAAAAAGTACGTCTTTTTCAGAAAACAAATTAATAATCTATGTTGCATGTTACATGTATGTGCTGGTATGTCTAGTGAATTGAGTGTTTTATGTTTACATTTCCTTATAACAGGAACACCTATAACAGCCACTGATGAAACATATGAAACTGTTCAATGCTGTTTACTTTAATATTATTTTTAGGAGCACTTATGAACGCAACACTTCTGATTTTGTTTATGCACCAAACCATAATTGACCGATCATGGTATGAAACAAGACCTGCCCACATGGGCAAGCAATGTGTATTTTGACCTACAAGTCTTGTTTTTCTCCAACAATACAGATACTGCGGCTACAGCACTCACCGTATGTATATAGACACACACATTAGGTGTGCTTCTTCTTTTGCTAAAATATTGTTACTACCCTAAAATTTAGGCTTATACATAGGAGTGGCACACATTAGGAGGGCCCTCATGCTGTCCTGAAGAAAAGGTGTAGGGGACACCTTGAAACATGTCAACAAGATATTAGGGATCATGACCACATAACCGTTCTTTTTCCTTTTATCTAACCCCTTTTGTACCAGATAAGAGCAGGAATAAAGCTTTAGCTCACTAGTTAGGTATTTTTACTATCACTACTCCCCACTCCACCATACACTGCACCATACATAGTTTCACAAAAAAGTGCTTCTACGTCTCTTTCGCAAGTCGCAGCACGCCTCAAGCAGTAGATGCTTGGGATGGCCCCCTTGATGCAGCATGTCACCTAGGGGCAATCCTGGGTGAGTGAGGGGACTCAAGAAAATACATTTTCTTTTCCTAGGAGGTACACCCAAAGTCTGGGAATACCTCAAAAAACCTTCCCTGGCTGGGTTTTCACGGTCCATGATACATGGATCTTTACGTGGTACTTTAAATTCAATAGGTTGAACCCAGCCATATACTCCTTCTCCCTCTTTTTTTAAAGTTCTAGTATAAACACCTGAAAAACTCTTTATTGAGCTCAGAACTTTGGTCTCAGAGTTGATATGGGGAGCAGCAGAAAGAGAGTGACCCTCACTAGGAGCAGAAATAAAGCTTTAGCTCACTAGTTAGGTATTTTTACTATCACTACTCACCACTCCACCATACACTGTACCACACATAGTTTCACAAAAAAGTGCTCCTACGTCTCTTTCGCAAGTCGCAGCACGCCATCTCAAGCAGTAGATGCTTGGGATGGCCCCTATGATGAAGCATGTCACCTAGGGGCAACCCTGGATGAGTTTTAATTTTAATTTAATTAATTTAATTTAATTTTAATTTAATTGTGGGTTTATATAGTGCTAGGAATCGACTCCCGGAGGAGTATCTCCGCGCTTCGACCGCTGGGGAACCCGTCCTGGCTCACCCTGAGAGATGGTCCCTAATGGGTATCCCTAAGGTGCAACCAAGCATCCCCGGCGGTCTGGGGGGGCCGTTTGAAGATGAGGCAAGCTAATGCCCAGAGTTGCTGAGTGTGGTCCCTGACTGGAGTAGGCACCGAGGCGAGAATTATCGAGCCCGCTGACCATGGTCCACGACCCTGCCGCGTCGGGAATCGAACCCTGGTCCCGGGCCGTCCTCTGCTTACGGGTCTGCCGCCTCTAACCAGTGAGCCACACCACTTCACAAGTGAGTGAGTTAATACTAGAACTTCATGAAGCACTAAAGGATTCTGAGAAGGATGATTATTTCCATCAGTGTCAATTCAGCAACAAGAGTAAACGATACTAACACATTAGACGTTAATATTAACATGTTTTTTTTCCTCTTCACAGATGTACAACATTCTCGATAAGCAGAGCAGAACTCGCCTGGCTCTCATCATAAACAATGAGAAGTTTGACAGTCTCGGTGAGAGGAGAGGGTCTCAGCACGATGAGACTCAAATGGAGCGCCTCCTACAAGGTCTTGGTTATAAGGTGGAGCTCAAGAGGAACCTGACTTCTAAGGTACTTCTTTATTTATTTATTTATTTATTTATTTATTTATTTATTTATTTATTTATTTGTGAGAGATACTCAAGGTGCTCCTTCCCATCAATTATTGCTTCACTAAAATTATTTTCTTACCTTTCTTTAGAATTCGCTTTATGAGCAAGCAAAGCACTACTCTGTCATTCAGGCTTTCTGTAAATAGCATTATAAATCCTTGCTGACCTTTCTTAGGTGCCCTTAATGAACTGTGTACTGTGTGCAGGATGTGTCCCTACAGCTAGTGTTACC
The DNA here is from genome assembly GCF_964263255.1 of Lissotriton vulgaris. Taxonomy (NCBI): domain Eukaryota; kingdom Metazoa; phylum Chordata; class Amphibia; order Caudata; family Salamandridae; genus Lissotriton; species Lissotriton vulgaris. Next base: position 169,016,713 of record NC_141687.1, on the reverse strand, counting down.
ACCCTTGACAGAAGGTTCCTATTAAAGCAATTAGTGAAATAAACATGTATGCACATGAGGACCTCATATTTACACTACCACTGGATTGTTCTCCATTTCTGGTAGACTTTATTCTGCATCAGTTGACACTACATCCGTTATACTACATCGCCTAACATTACATAGTTTCTGGCAGACTCCTCTAGATCACACCCCTTTTTATTTGTTACTCTTACAAATAACCCGTTATATGTAACTTACCTTTGATGGTGTAAAGTCATGTGATGTGAGGTGCACCCCTCATGCGGTCAACAAACCATAATCGTGTTTTATTGTAAACAGCAGGAGCATTTTCAAAAGACGGTCTCTTGTTACTTGTCTGGAAAGAGGAGGGAAGGCATGCATATCAGGCTCCCCTTGTGACTTCCCCCCATATATTCCACTTGGCAGTACATGCCTTTTCTACAGTCTTGATGCCTTAATTCAGAACACCATTGTACCTGAAAGCTGGAAAAGAGCACCTGCTTGTTCCTTTATTTAAAAAGCCTTCTTCTCATTAAAAGTTTATTTCAGCTATCAAACCATATCACCGTTACCTTTCCCTGCCATTCCTGTTAGAGACGAGAAATAATTTCTGTGAAATACAAGCAACGGCCAACTTTGAATAAGAAAGATTACACATGTAATTGCAAAACAACTCCTAAAAACCCCCGATCCTCCCTCCCCTGTGGAACCCTCTGTCAGCCGGTGCAACAAATTAGCAGAGTTTTTCGATTCCAAGGTTAAAAAAATTCTTAACTCCCTCCCCCTACAAACTCCAGACAAATCACCCCCTCATAACCTGCCCAGATCCGTACCCCAAGCTCTAGAGCCCCAGCTGACTCGGGCCCCCCCCCCCCACGACAGTAGATACGCTATCCCCAATACTACAATCAATCAAAAGTGGATCCCCATTAGACCCCGCACCTTTTGACATCCTAAAATCAGTCCCCCCACCATCCTGCCTCTCATGGAGAATCTGATTAACACCTCGCTTTCCCATGGTATTGTTCCACCGAGCTAGAAAAAGGCTATCATCAAGGCCCTGATCAAGAAACCTCACCTAGATCCCCTGGACCTAAGCAATTTTCGGCCAATCTCCCTACTACCAGGCGTCAGTAAGGTCGCAGAAAAATATGTCAATCGTCAACTTTCCGACTACCCAGAAGTCAATGGCCTTCTTAAACCCTCACAGACGGGCTTTAGACCAGGCCAGAGTACGGAGACCGCGATGTTGGCTGTGATCGAAGAGGGAAGAAAGATCATTGACTCAGGAGGATCAGTGGCAGTGATCCTCGTGGACCTCAGTGCGGCCTTCAACACCGTCAACCATTCCACACTGGTCCACAGGCTCAAGGACTTGAATATCTCAGGCCTGCCTTATCCTGGCTGGAATCCTTCTTGAGTGACCGTTCCTTCCAGGTTACGGACGGTAATTTCACCTCCAAGTCAACACCTATACACTGCGGGGTCCCTCAGGGCTCATCCCTGAGCCCGACCCGTTTTAATGTGTACATGTCCCCCCTCGAGAAGATCGTCGCTCCATTTGGGATCAAGCTTTTAACCTATGCGGACGACACCCAGCTGGTGGTATCCCTTAGTCAACATGACCATCCTCCCACTAATCTCTACACCTGTCTTAGTGACACAACAAAATGGATGGACAGGTCACACCTTAAGCTCAATAGCGAAAAGACTGAGATCATGGTCCTGGGCAACCAGTCACACTTCCGCCCGAGTCCCTGTGGCCTCCCTGTATGGGCACACCCCCTACCCCTAAACATGAAATCAAGAGCTTAGGGATCTGACTAGACGAGGGTCTTAACTTTTCCACCCAAGCCAGGAAAACGGCCGGGACTTGCTATGGTCTCCTACGGACCTCCAGAAAAATCCTCCCTCTGCTCCCTGCAAAATCCCAAAAACTACTGATTCAGGGCCTTGTGATGTCCCGTTTGGACTATGGTAATGCCCTGTATCTAGGGGCCCCTAACAAGGTGCTGGCAAAACTCCAGACTGTGCAAAACACTGCCGCCCGTCTTCTCACAGGGACACACAGCCGCTGCTCAGCCAAACCAGCCCTCAAATCACTGCATTGGCTGCCTATCCAAGAAAGGGTGCATTTTAAAGCTCTTTGCACCACCCATAAAATCCTGCACAGAAAGGCTCCATCCATCCTTAAGGACCTTATTGCCCCCCACATAACTAACAAAACCCTCCGTTCTTCACTTTTAAACTTGGCAGCAGTGCCCAGGATTAGGAAAGCCTGCTCTGGAGGCCGACTATTCTCATACAATGCTTCCAAGCTGTGGAATACACTTCCCCCAGACATCCGAGCCCAGCTCAACTTTCTTCCTTTTCGCAAATCACTCAAGACCTGGCTGTTTCCCTAAACTCAACCTCCCTCTCAACCTCTTCTGATCTATCACTGGCGCTGGGGCGCTTTAGAAGTCTGTAAAATAAATAAATAAATAAATGTAGTATACATAAAAGAAAAGCACCCGATCATAAAATGAAACCTAAGCTACAGGCCATTATATGGTTATTTGCAGAACAATCCGCAAGCACTTAAAGGTTGGTGACGTAAGGGACCAGTGTCCAATGTTGGGCACTGTAAAGACTTTTCCACACACTGGATGGTAGAAATAAATTCTTTATGAAGTTGTTTCCAACACACGTGTGAGGGCCAACACGGGAGGAGGTTGCACTGCGTCTGCTCAGGTCAGTCATTAGCTGTCTCATGTCAACATTCCAGAATGCAGAGCTGATGACATGCCCAGTGGTGGCTGGTGACTTTTCAAAGTGATGTGGCGTAACAGTTAGGGGCGAGTTTAACTTTGACTTAGCAAGTGAACCCAACCTACATAGGGTTGGCAAAGGGTGCATTTTAAAACACATTTTGTTAAAGAATTTGTTGAAAAAGCAAGAAGACTATAAACCACATATTGAGTGCACATGGCCCTTCATTTGCCGCCTAGTTCACTAAGGGCATTGTTGTAAGGGGGAGGCCGAATGTTTCTAGTAGGTTTGTTTAAAAACTTCCACTTTTAATAAATGGCACTCAATGCAGTATCATAATCATTCTGATGTACTGAGGTAAAACTCCTGCGCATGTTAAAAAAAGCAAATTTTTGATTTTTGAAAAGGCTACATGACATGCATGTTTTACATAATATTGCATTGTATTGTAATTGGCAATTACTCCAACGATGAGGCTTTGAAGCACTTTATGACTTCACAGAAAATAAATATGCACGTATATATATCACCTGGGTGGGCAGGTTTCATGAGGCATAGTTGTTTTAGAGCTACAGTGCACATTTTATCCAAACCTTGAGAAACGTACAGCAAAACACTGCACAGTGGATGGCTATGAAAGTCGAGATTTGTGTCGGATTGCAGCTGCTTACTCACAAAGCAAACATAACCAATCAGCGCATGCTTCCCTAAATACCAAAAATTCCAGCACTATTGCAAAGTCCTGGATTATTTACATAAACACAGTTTGTGATACTATTCATTTATTCCTAAAATTAACCATTCAGCATCTCTACAAACAATCTTGCACATATTTAGAATAAGTACAGGCCAAAGAGTACAAGAATGGGTGGATCATTAGTGACACATTACAATAAATGCAGCACTGAACACAGACAGATATGGTTAAGCTGACTTTGAGGTGTCTATTGCTCATAATCTGTTTCTGATCACTATAAAAAATAAAATGGAAACTTACTCTTTCAAACAATTCACGTGTGTGGGAAACAGCTGCACATCAGCTACCTGCCAGCAAGTCAGGTTGGTAAAGACTAGGGTAAAATATGAACGCTGTGTTACATCCTGCTTTCATTTCTTCTTTGTCCTTCCTTAGTGTTTCTCATTTCTATCTCTGCATGTCTCTATGATGTCATCTGTGTTCCAATTGTATTTGCTTGAAAGCAGGAACAGTTACATCTGGAGGCTGAGCTGAAGTCCATCTGCTCCTGGTGGGGTTTTTTCTATCATTGGAACTACCTTATTCTATTTATCTACCTGACCTGAATTTAATCTACAATAAACCTAAATTGTTACACGCAGTCATTTATAGAGTGTTTCAGTGTCTCTACGAATACTTCAGAGCTGTGGAATTACAATGTTGTTTGGAAGTGCGTCGCCTGTTTTATAGATATAGATAGATACATTAGACCTTTTCTTTAAAATCCACTGAAATAAACCAGCATTTTAGTTTAGTTTTCATCTTATTATATCACTATTACCGGAAGACCAGTACTTTGTTATTCTGCATTCTTGTTGGTATAGACAGGTTTTCCACAGCTTTCTTCAGTCGTACACCCTGATTCCTGTTTACTGAAGATTCTCCCCCAGGCACAATCAACTTTAAGAAAATATTCTTAGCACACTTCCAAAGTGAAACCCGTGCACTTCATGCATATGTTAATGTTAAGGGAAATTTATTGAGCGCACTGTCACCATGAGTTTCCTGGCGCTGATAGGACACTGAGGTTGAGCAAGAGGAGTTTAGTGGGGATATGAAAAGAGCAGTGTTTTTAAAGATTTCCTAAAAGATAGGAGGGAGCAAGAGGTCTTGAGTGACAGTGGAAGAGAATTCCATAGCTTGGGAGCCAGGTGAGAGAAGCTGCGGCCGCCAGATTTAGTGAGTTTAAACCGGGGGATAACTAGAAGCTGAAGGTGGGTGGACCTCAAGGTGCGGGGAGGACGGTAAGGGGTGATCAGGGACTTCAGGAAAGCAGGGAAGGGACCAGTTAAGGCTTTGAAGACCAGGCAACAGACCTTGAAGGCTATTCTTTCACTGACTGGTAGCCAGTGTAGTTGATGTAACAGAGGTTTGGCCGACTGCCATCTAGGGATTTTAAATGCCAGTCTGGCAGCCTGGTTCTGGATGATCTGTAGCCTAGCCAGCTGGGATTTGGGGAGGCCATGGTATAGGGCGTTAGAGAAGTCCAAACGGGACAGCACCAAAGCTATTAAGACTTGTAGCAGGGCTTCGGAAGTCAGAAGATGGGCAACTTTCCGTATCCTGTATAGCTGGAACATACAGGAGGATGTTACAGCACTCACCTGGGCCTTGAGAGTGAGCTCAGAGTCAATAATGACCCCGAGACTCTTTACGCAGCAAGCGGGAGAGGGAGGTGACCCAAGCTCAGTTGGCCAGTACTGAGGGCCCCAATGGGGGGCACTTCTCCCAGGGAGGAGAAGCTCAGTTTTGCCAGGATTGAGCTTTAATTGATTTTGGTTCATCCAGTATTGGATGTGTGTCATGACCGCCTGGAAGTTGGTGACAGCGTCAGGGGAGGTGAGGGGGAAAATAATTTGTAAATCGTCCGCGTAATTGAACACTGTGACGTCCCACCTACCTAGGGAGTGAAGGAGAGGTTGAAGGTATAAATTAAAAAGGAGGGGGGACAGAGAAGATCCCTGGGGAACCCCGCAGGATGAAGGAACACTGGTGGCGCTAAAGGGACCCAAGCTCACTGCTTGAGATCTACCCTCTAGGAAAGATTTGACCCAGGACAAGGCAGGCCCACAGACTCCGGCGGCCTCGACACGGTGGAGTAAGATGTTATGATCCACCGAGTCGAATGCCGCCGATAAGTCTAGTAGGACTAATGCCTGGGGGAGTCCTCTGTCAGCATTGCTTCTGAGGTTGCCCAGCACGGCGAGAATCACAGCCTCAGTGGAATGGGCTGGTCTAAAGCCGGCCTGGTTTATTTCCAGGAAGTTGGACTCCTCGATAAATTGCGAGAGGCAAGTAGTAACATGTGCCTCCAGGATTTTAGACAGGAAAGGCAAGAGGGAGATGGGCCGGTAGTTGGTGAGGACCGCTGGGTCCGCGCCAGGTTTTTTTAGCAGAGGCACCAGTACAGCCTCCTTAAACGACCTGGGGACTGTGCCAGAGTTAAGGGAGGTGTTGAGTAAGGGTAGGATACAGTGCGGAAGTGTGTGACAAAGGTCGCGAAGTACTGAAGGAGGACAAAAGTCCTTGGGGGAACCGGATTTCACTCGGGTGGCCAACTTGGCAAGGGAGTCAGAATCGAGTGTGGGGAAACAGGACAAAGTGGAGATGTTAGCAGGGGGGGCTACAGCTGCAACTGAGGGGAGGGAATAGGGAATGGAATTTTTAATTGCCGAGATCTTGTCGATAAAGAAGGAGTTTAAGGCATTGCATGACTCTGCGGAAGGGGGCAAGTTCGGGAGTGTCCTGGCGTCCGATGTTAATTCGCCGAGGACCTTAAATATCTCTTTAGATTTGTTGGTGGCTGTTAATATTCTCTCGGAGACGAAAGCAGACTTAGTTGTAGTAATGGCTTTTTTATAATCTTTGCGTGCGGACACGTACGCCTCCCTATCAGTGCTGAGATAGTTACGCCTCCACCTACGTTCCAGTTGACGCAGCTCAAGATGTTGTTGTTTCAGGGCTGAGTTGAACCATTTATGGGATTTGCTGTGGCGTGAGCGAGGGAAGCCGGACAGGGGGGCGAATTGGTCGCTAGCCGTCGTGAGCCAATGAGTGATGTTTGTGTCCAGAGTATTGACGTCTAGAGTGTTATTCGATAAGGATTGGGTCTCCGCGAGGAAGGAAAGGAAGGCAGAGGAATCAAGAGCATTCCATTTCCGAGCGGTCCCACCCTCCAGAGGGGGGGGCCTAGCCAGACCCTTTACAGAGATGGAGGACTCAATCAATGAATGGTCGGACCAGACGCAAGGGGAGATAATCGGGCAAGATAGGGATACCCCCTGCGTCCAAATGTGGTCCAGGATGTGACCCCCGGTATGAGTAGGGGAGGTGACATGCTGGATCAAATTAAGGCTGAGGAGTGCCTCAAACAGTTCGGTGGCGTGGGGGCCAGCATCGGCATGATTGAACCAATAATTAAAATCGCCAAACATGGCGATGCGGGCCGAAGATGTCAACAAGGCGGAGAGCTGTTCACTAAGGGCAGCAGGAAACAAGGGCATAGAGGTAGGGGGCCGATATAGGACAATAAGGGTCAAAGCACCAGCTTCCGTTGCCAGGCTGATGACAAGGTTTTCAGCGTCAGGGAGACATAGCGAGGAAGATGCAATGAGAGTCAGATCTTTGCGTATGACTGCCGCCACCCCTCCGCCACATATAGCAAGTATATCTCGCGGAGTTAATTTTGATGAAATGGCGCTGAAAAAAGACAGCCCCTGGAAGTGATATATAACAGTTTTGTACCTTATTCTGTCTGTAGTGATGCTAAATTAGTGTGAAGAAACTGGGTACGTTCACCACAAATATTAAAAGTAGCACCCTGAATTTAAGCACCTCGAAGTGGCCCTTAATTTGCTTCTCTGTGCAGCCTGGTCTTGGACTTATTCTTAGCCCCATAGACAAGGCTTGCAAACCAGGCACTGTTCATTTCTTCATTCCTTCACACTTGACACACGACTGCCTGACTGTGTAGTCATCCGTCATGAAATCGTTTGCAGCATTTCCGTATTCACAAACTTTATTCGACAATTAAGTCATAAAAGTATACATACATATATTACACAAATGTTGGTTAAAAAGACGTTAAAAATCCATACAATAAATATTTTAAAAAGTATTAAACTAGAATAGACTATGCCAAATTACAATTTAAAAGAGGGATAAAAACAATTCCATCAACATACATTAATCCAGAGGAATATTGCACAAGGATTCACAAGGGTTAACCCAAGAAAGCATGGACAGATACAGCTTAATCTTCACAAAATTACCGCTATGTATTTTGTGCGGATTACCCAAGCCCATTTCAAGAATTTAGCCACGGTAACAGCAATTGTAGGTGTCGGGTCTGTAGTTAAAATTCTCAGAGCCTCCGCATGTCTGTGTATCCCAAGCAGTTTACATAAAGGCTTGATCCACAACATTCTGGGGGCAGTGTACAGGGGACAGAAAAATAGAAAGTGGTTTATTGACTCTTGTTCCTCCCTGTGATCACCATCTCCCAATATTTTTTTTTTTAGGAATTTTTTAGAGGGAAAATGAGCGTTTTCCGGGTCCTTCCATAAGTCAGTCATTCCTAATTTGAAGAGTATCGACTTGATTTTCTTTAGCCAATGAATTCTTTGGCACGAGTCCTTAACCATTTTCTCTTTTAAACCATCGGCATAATGCTGTAGTTCTTCTGTTGTCCATAAACGGCGCCAGTAAAGAACTGGACGCAAAAAGGCAAGATCCTGGACCGCCTTTTTTTAAGGTCCCACATTAGCGGTATTAACGGGTTACTTATAGGAACGCTAGTGGCTTTTCGAAGGAATTCATTTTCAGCTAGCGTTAGCTTTCTAAGGTCTTCAAACCCCCAGAGTTCGGCTCCATATAGGGCCGAACCTAGGACCTTCATCCCGTATACTTCCAATAAGGGGCTAATGGGTTTAGTTGTTGAGGAGGTACATTTTTTCAGAAGGATTCCTGTCTGCTGGCGGAGTTTTAGGACCGCAATGTCCAATTGACTGGACCACCCCAGGTCCTTCTGAAGGGTGACCCCCAGGTAGGTAAAAGCATCTACCCGCTCCAACGGGGAACCATTCATATTGATCAGCCCTCTAAAAGGTCTATTTGTCCTGCATGTTTTACGACCAGCCAGAACCATATACTTAGTTTTTGTCATATTTATTTCTAGTCCCATATTCAAACAGAAATTCTCAAATAGCTTCAGTGCTTGCTGGAGTCCACTCGGAGTATTTGAAATGATGAGTGTTGTCCGCGTTCATGAGGATCGGGACCCACTCACCGGACATCGCAGGGGCATCGGTCGGCACCAGGGAGAGGAAATCCGCAACCCCATTCATGAAGAGCGAGAATAAGGTGGGCGCCATGACACAACCCTGCCTTACTCCACACTCCACCGGAAAGGGCTCTGTAACCTCCCCCTGAGAACCCCACCATACCTGAGCGAAGATATCCTCATGCAGGCGGACAATCAAACTCAGCAATTCAGGTGCCATCCCCAGGTCCGCTAGAACTTTCCATAGTGTATTACGAGGGACCACGTCTAAGGCGCTTTTAAGTCGACAAAAACGGCATACAAAGTGCCCTTTTCCAGGACCACGGTACGCCAGTATAACATAATGAACCAGAAGACCTGGTCAATGGTACTTGTTTTTGGGTGGAACCCAGCCTGGAGGTGACTTAAAATATTGTCATTATCCATCCAGGACTGAATTCTGCCCAAAACCAGCCGACCCATGATTTTTTGTAAGCAGTCAATTAGACTTATAGGTCTATAATTGGCTGCAAGTGACTTGTCACCCTTTTTATACACTGGCACGATTTCTGCCCCTTTCCAAGAGATGGGCACTTCCATCCCTTGGGCTATGGCGTTTGCCACATACAAAATATAAAATCGCCAGCGCCCTCTGTTCAGAAATAAATCTGCGGGGACACAATCCATGCCGGTAGCACGACCCTCAGTGACTTGGTCCAGCACCCTATCGACATCATATAGGAGAAAATAGGTTCCTTGCACACAATATGGGGGTAGGCTCCGTCGCTATTACCCGTGGCACTAGCAGCATATTGGGGCTTGAAATAGTCGACCCAAGAATTGCGGTCAACATAATTATGAGGGCTCTCTCGATGTCCTCCCCTGTCCCACTTAAAGATTTCCAAAAAGAGTTTGGGTTTCAATCAATCAATCAAAGACATTTATAGAGCGCGCTACATACCCATGGGGTCTCAAGGCGCTGGGGGGGGAGGAGGGGGGGGGGAGGGGCGGTGCCGCTACTGCTCGAACAGCCAGGTCTTCAGCTTCTTCCTGAAGGAGAGGTGGTCTTGGGTCAGGCGCAGGTAGGTCGGGAGGGAGTTCCAGGTCTTGGCGGCCAGGTAGGAGAAGGACCTTCCTCCTGTAGTCGCTCTTCGGATGCGGGGGACGTCGGCGAGGGCGTGGTTGGCTGATCGGAGGTGGCGTTTGGGAGAAGGTTTCTTTGCAAAGCACGCCACTTTCAAATCCTGCCACAGGCCCTCTTCCCAGTCCTTTTTAGCAGCAAGTTGCTTACGCCTGTAGTTCGCCCTAGCCAGTCTTACTGCACCCATGTCTTTGGACTTTAGGGCTAGACCCAAATCCCTCCTAGTTTGGCGACAGGAGCTATTATACCAGCTCTCTGGTTTTTTAACTGTGGCTCTTTTTTCCCTAAGCTGGGTTTACAGAAGTATGTTTTCAGTTGAGTAAAGAGCCTATTATGTGCCTCTAGTAAAAGATAGGGGGGAGAACCTTTCGATATAACGTCCTCCATAGCCTCTAAGGCTCCTTCCAGGTCTCCCTCGATGAAGCTAATTATTTGCTGGTGCTCAGCGACTTGGCACCATTTAAGGTGTTGCTCATCGTTTATCATAACTAAATCCGGGTAACAATGCCCTTGATGAGCATCATCCCCTGTATGAATGCCCAAGTTAAGCTTTGCACACAGAGGGTTATGGTCGCTTTCAATACGTGACACAACCTCCATATCCAGGAGGGTTGACCACATCTTGAGAGAGACAAGTAAGTAGTCAATGTTGCATGCCCTAGCACGATTGTCAAAAGTTTCCTTCCCCATTTTACCTGAGAGTGTACGCCCGTTGGCAGCCCTCAACTCGTTTTCCAAACAGAAGCCTTTTAGCTGAATAGCAGCCTCGTCCATTTTTTTATAGGTTTAGTGCTTAACTGGGGGACTCCCCACCTAACGTCCTCCTCCTCTGTCAAATAGATATCGTCCAAACCAAGGGGTTCAAAAGTGGTATTGAAGTCCCCAGCAATCAATGGCATTATGTTGTTTGGGGAAGCCTGTAGTAATGTATCCAGTTTAGCTACAACTTCCGATTTCTTACCACCTTGGAGCCCCCTAGAATAAACATTAAAGATGTCGATTTCTAAATTTGCATGGAAACTAAATCTAACACCAAGAATGTCATCACATACAGTAGGGAGCAACTGGGTTTTACATTTTAGAGACTGCTTGACCCATATGACTAGACCCCCCATAGGTCGCCCTTTAGATTTTTTTTACAGCAAGGGGCAAAAAAGTTCAAATAGCCAACTCTAAACATTGGTTCAACCGCCCAGACTTCTTGAAACAAACAAATGTCAAAGTGGTCAATGAAGTCTGCCCAAGCCTGCGAGTTAAGTTTTGACCCCAGCCCTGCCACATTCCAGGAAACCAGTGATGTCCAGCTTAGTGGACCATCTGATAGTGTGGCCAGTTTGCCCCGAACGGGTTGTCCCCCTAAACCAGAATGTATATTATACTGTCTGTTCAAGGACTGATCTACCTCTAGAGCCTTAGAGATGATATTACATGTGGTACCTTGCCAAACCTCAACCAGCCCTTCACCTTTACTACACTGGACATGCACATTCCTTTTCCAGTCTCCATCCCTTCTCTTCCATCCCCTCCCCTACTACCCAAAATGGGTTTTTCTTGTTCGTACTGTTAATCACAGTCCCCTAGCCCCGACAGGGTCTGGAATCTGTTGAACAACCTTATGTTCCCTAAGGGGTAGAAATTAGATACAGACCCCTGAGAAAACATATCCCTTTCAAAGGAAACTAGAATCGGGGGGCCATAGAAATAAGCTACGGGTAGTACTTGTATCCCAGTAGACATATCATTATGAGACCAATTACAGATGAAGTTGACACACATCTGGTCTCTAAAATTAATAACGATACAGTCCCCTGCAACAGTCTTACATCCCTTGCCTATCCAGTTGACTCTCCTGACACCCATAATTTCAGCACGCATGTTCACTGGCAATGGGCGGTTTTTATTTAGCCAGAAAATACATTTGTGCTTTAAGTTTTGGTATGATTCTTGTTTCCTACGAGCTAGTGGGGGGACCCCTACCAGAACTACCACAAAAGGGGCTGATTGAGGAGGGAGGTCAATATAAGGTAGGGGAGACTTGCTATGGGCTCTGCTTAAGGTAGGTAAATTTGGCTGTTTGTCCTGCAACTTAGCTCCATCGCCCAAAGTTCTCTCTTTAGTCAATGGCTTCGCACCCGTCCCTGTGAGGTTAGGTACCGGGGAAGAAACTACTCGTGACGAGGCGGTTTGTGGTGTCGCACTAACTTGAGTGTGTTTCCCCCTTTTCTGGGAGACTGGTTGTAAATTAACAATTTGCCCCTTATCAACAGCCAAAATAGGCCTTGCAGTCTGGCTTGACCCGGTAGCACTGTTGGAATTAGATGGACCGTTGGCTACAGTAGATTTTGGCCTTAGAGTATGGGTGCCACGGCTTGGTCCTGCCTGTTTCTGAGCTGATGCCAATGAAAGTTCAAGGCACACCAGCCTGTTTTCAATGGAGTCCAGCCGATCGTGCAATGGATGACACATTTTCTTGAAGGTGGCCTCCAGTCTTTTCCAGAAGGAAAGACCCAACTCCAAGTATGGTTCCTCCCCCCTATTGTCCAAACGGCTTCCCTGCCCATTTCTGTCAACCCCATCCAGTTGTACGGTGTTGGTTTGTGACGTCACTACTGGGTCATCAGGTGGAACATTACTTTTACAAGATCTTGCTTTTTTCCCATCAGCATTTGTTTGAGGACCAGGGTGTTTCCTTTTTGTTTGCTCCCTCCCCTTTGGTTGGACCGTAATAGCTTTCACTTGACCAGCAGATCGAGTCTTAAATTTGGGAGATGAATCTCTAAATATGTCGCTGCTGGGCTCTCCTTCTCTTGGGGAGTTATCACTTATAACCATAATCGCTGCTGATTGCGATGGGGAAGAAGTTACCACTCCTAAGGGAGGAAGCGAACCCTGCAAGTTAGATTCTAGGTGGGTCGGTGATCTAGCATGTGCCAGGGGGCCCAGAGAGGACCTTTTATCAAAGGATGTGTCCAAGGATAGTCTTTTTTCAGTGAGTTCTATGTCCTAGGCAAGTGCAGTTGATACCCTTATAAGAAAGTTGTCGAGAGTTCCTAATAGTGAACCACCAGTAGATTTCCTACAGCTAGGATCACCATCTTGTAAGGTAGCCATTCTTTTGTAATACTCAATACGATATTAAGTGAGTTCCAATATGGCACTGACCTTAATTTATGCTGTGGCAGATGTCAGAGGGGTGGCCCGTCCTTAGCCGGCCTTGAACGGGCTTAAACGGGCCCGCCCTTGGCCCGGGCTTCGCCCGGCGTCCTGCTCGCGTCCAGCAACGCGGAGCTGGGCGCTGGTTAAGTGCGCCTTCGGGCGCTCTGGAGACGTGTAGTTAGCGCGAAGCTTTACGTCCTCTGACTCCTGGCGGTGGCGGCTTGAAGACCTGGACTCTTCCGTGACTCCTGGCGGTGGCGGCATAAAGACCCCTGACCCTCGGCAATCAGGTAGGTTTCTTAGCCCCATAGACAAGGCTTGCAAACCAGGCACGGTTCATTTCTTCATTCATTCACACTTGACACACGACTGCCTGACTGTGTAGTCATCCGTCATGAGATCGTTTGCAGCATTTCATTTCAGAAATGAACACCAGGGGGAGGAGCCAAGCTGGCGACCGAAATGGCCACATAGACGATCGGCTCCCGGAGCCCTCTCGCCCCGCACATACATCCTGACACTTATCCTGCGCCGTAACGGCAGATTTCAGTAGGCAAAGGTAAACCTTCACTTACCGTTTGCTTCCGGGGCTTCCAGGTGCGGCAGACCTGAAGAAATGTCCCCAACTGTTCTGCGGCCTTCACGGAGTTGGGACCGGGGTGTCGAGTGAGAGGAGTAGCCGGCCACTGTCACAACAGCGGCCATTGGTGGAGGTGTGGAGTCGGCCGGTGGGCACCGGAGGTTTGCTGGGCCGATGGCGGCGGCGACGACTCAGTCCATATAGCGGAGTGCCTCCGGGGGATGTGTGGCAGTGCAGGATTGAGGGGGACATGTGAAATTTGGCCCCCCTTTCAGTTTTGTGTCCGGGCATGACAAAAGACTTCCCCCGGAATCGGCGGGCGGCTCCCGAGGAGCGACAGCGATTTGTTTAGCCTTTTGGTGGTTTTCGCCGGATGACCTGCCTAGACTTTCTGGGTCTGCACTGTACATCCTGTTTAGCCCGGGTGTGGGGCCTGGTCCCGGGGTGAGGTGAAGTGAAGAAGGACGGGGCCGGATCAGCTAAGATGGCTGCCGTCACCCTCCTATGCAGCTAGCATCTGAATGAAAAAGCCGCTGTGCGGGAGTGCTCAGGGGTCTGGCGGCACGAGAATGAACCCACGTCCCAAGATATATTGGCTGCTCTGACGACCCTGCATACGGCCCTGCTCCATGGCGCCCGAGATCTGGGAAGAAGGATGGCCGCCATTGTTGTCCCGCCATTCCACACGGATACATCTCAATCTCAAGGAAACGCCGCAGTGCCTGCCCCTATGTCAGTACAGAGCGCTCCTGCTATGCTTATGTTCGCGGAGACGCCGGAAGACCTGGCTCAAGAGATTACCTTGGACAGTTCTGTGGTACACTTGAGTGACTCGTTGGGAGCGTATACCTGATCAGCGGTCGGGGAAACAATGCTGGTCTATGTCCTGGGCTGCCCCGGTGCCGTCTCAGTGCTTGCCGTATGATGTGCCTCTTTCTCCTCGGATGGTGCAACTGTGTCTGGACTTGAGGATATCTTCGGTGTCGATATCGACTCAGATGGATTTCCGCCATGCACATTCGGCTGAGTTCTGGTTGTTGAAATTTCATGGAGTAATAACGAGGCCAGGTCCCCCCGGACCACCTGGATCCTACACGCAACTTTGTCTGCCGATTGAGAACTGGACGTCTGTTGGTGCTATTGATAGTAAAGGTCAAGGGTGACACTGCTTATGATCCGATGGACTTATTGCTGGCTTATGGTGATTTGGGAGACATTCGGTGGAGAGTTTATTGATGATGCTTTCAGTGCTTAAGGTTTTCCATGACTATTCTGATTCTGCTATTAGGATGTTTACCGGGTGCGGGGTCGGGGGTGGGGCCGAGTGGCGAGATCGAGGGCCCTTCTCCACTTTTAAGATCTAGTAAAAACGGAACTTCCTGAGGCTTGAGCCGGGAGTAGAGCGAACTTTGCATATTTTAATTTGAAAGTGACAGAATTGTTTGTGTCTTTTTAAACCTTGCACTCACCTGCCCTGAGCACCTCGCGCTTTCACGAGCCTCTGACAGCTGAGCCAAAAGCTACCTCTGGCGAGGGTTTGTTTTGGTTCCCTGCCGCCATTGCCCAGGACATAGGCCACGCCCACCGGGCCAGGCCACGCCCACTCTCTCCTTCCCGCGCTATATAGAGAGCGCTGATTACAAGCGCCCCATCTAGTAAAAACGGAACCTCCTGAGGCTTGAGCCGGGAGTAGAGCGAACTTTGCATATTTTAATTTGAAAGTGACAGAATTGTTTGTGTCTTTTTAAACCTTGCACTCACCTGCCCTGAGCACCTCGTGCTCTCACGAGCCTCTGACAGCTGAGCCAAAAGCTACCTCTGGCGAGGGTTTGTTTTGGTTCCCTGCTGCCATTGCCCAGGACATAGGCCACGCCCACCGGGCCAGGCCACGCCCTCATCTCATCCCTCCTGCCAGCTATAAATCATGTGTCCATACAGGAAGCGCAGCGGACGAGCGCAGCGGGCGCACCTATTGCGCGCCGAAGGCGCGCATAAGGCAAGATCGTCTGCGCTCGTCCGCGCCCGGCGGGCCCCGGGGCCCTGCCCCATGGCTCTTCAGGGGCCAGCAGACAGATTTACAGCTCGAGCTTTCTATTGCAGCTACGTCCACCGATACTACCAAGTTGTGGATCCCCAAAACACCCCTTGGAGATCCCCCACCGCTGCATGCACTGTAAGTCGGAAATAACCTCTAAATCCGCTAAAACTAGAGCTGAGGCAAAGGACTACTCAATGCTCCTACTTAACTGCAGGTCACTAGTAAAACACTGTATAGAAATCTCTCTGTTACTAGATGAACACTCTCCTGATGCTATTTTTCTAACTGAAACGTGGCTGAACCAAGATTCACAGCCGGACCTAGCACAAGCCTTAATCCCAGGATACCAGATAGCGCGAACCGATCGACCACTAGGTAGAGGTGGCGGCCTCGCGATTATATATAAAGAGAACTGCGTTTGCCGCTGTTTAGCGGACAACATTGAGGATTGCGAAAATCTCTCCTTTTCCATCGAGTTCTCCCCTAATTCTAGTTTTACCGGCATCCTCATTTATCGCCCCCCAGGTCCCATCGGACAATTTAATACCTCTCTCCTTACAGTGGCTTCACAGTTGGTTGTCTCCCCCTCTAATTTCTCCATTCTGGGAGATTTTAACATCCATTTTGACAACCTGCTAGATCCCACGGCATCAGAGATACAATCAAACCTGGCGGCCATTCAACTTGAACAACTAGTTCCCTCGGCCACACATGAAAAGGGGCATCTTCTAGACCCAATTTTCAGTAACAGTGACCAGCTCAAAGTAGGCCCCATTAACAACCTCCCATGGTCTGATCACTTCCTGATACCTTTTACCTGGACCACGAACAGACCACCTCCCTCCCTGTTCACATCCAGAAAAACTCGAAACTGGTCAAAACTCCCTCTTGACAACTGGATGAAGACTCTCAGTAGCACTAGACCCTCCCTCTCTCATGATCCCACGTCTAATAACATCAAATACGAAGAGTGGCTAACAACCTCGCTGGACTCTAGTCTACCATCATGTCCATCTAGATCCAAAAGACAAAGTAAATCAGCTCCGTGGTATTCGGAAGATCTCAGAAACCAGAAACGTCTATGTAAGAGACAAGAGAGGAAGTGGCGCTTATCCTACAACCCAGCTGAAAAAACTATATACAGGGAAATGATTAGGAAGTATAAAATGACTATAAAAACCTCGCAAGCAGCCTACTACACCGACAAAATATCAGTGGCAAAATCGAAACCTAAAGAAATTTATCATATAGTTAATTCTTTGATAAAACCTCCCCCACCTGTCTCTGATAATAACAATTCATCGTCCAAATGCAACGACTTGGTGGAATTCTTTTTTCAAAAAGTGAATAAAATATACTCTTCCTTCTCAAACCCACTCATCGACCTCCCCCCTCAATGCCGGGACTCTGCGCTGGACAGGGACTTTGAGCTGAAATCAGTTCCCCTGATAACAATGGAAACCCTAGAGAAGCTAGCACTACAAATAAAAACCGGCTCCCCATGCGACCCGGCCCCCCAGGTCCACTGGGCCTAGCCAGTAACATCATCTTCCCCACCCTTTTAGAACTGCTGAACTCCTCCATACTGAGTAATATAGTACCCGTTACCTGGAAGCACGCAATGGTGCGGGCCCTACTAAAGAAACCATCTCTTGACCCAGCTAACGCCAGTAACTACCGCCCAATTTCCCTGCTCCCATGGGCTTCTAAGATCCTGGAGAAGCACGTCAATACCACTCTGACGACATTCCTCGAGGACAACCACCTCCTTGATGCTTCCCAGACAGGCTTTCGCCCTAAACATGGGACAGAGACCGCCCTACTGGCGGTAACCGAGGAGGCAAGACGGATCTTGGATCGAGGGGGTTCAGTGGCAGTGATCCTCCTCGATCTGAGTGCAGCGTTTGATACGGTACACCACAAAATCCTGCTGAACCGTCTTGCCGACCTAGGAGTGTCTGGAGATGTCCTGTCGTGGCTGGAATCCTTCTTGTCAGACAGAACCTTCCAGGTCTTCAATGGCACATCTGTGTCCTCTAGTAGGCCACTAGGATGCGGAGTGCCGCAGGGCTCTTCCCTGAGCCCCACACTCTTCAATGCATATATGAGGCCGCTGGCTGGGATTGTCCGTCCGCATGGTGTCAATATCATCTCCTATGCGGACGACACCCAGCTGGTGGTTTCCCTTGCACAGAAGAGCGGGCTCCAGTCTACAGCTGATCTGGCGGCCTGCCTGGAGGACGTAAAAAGATGGATGTTGAGCTCATGCTTGAAGCTCAACGATGATAAAACTGAGCTTATGCTCCTTGGCCCAGCGACTCCCTCCACTCTGGAGCAACTCTGGCCCCCAAGCATGGGCACCCTCCCACTTCCCAAAGACAACATCAAAAGCCTGGGAGTATGGCTCGACAAATCACTGAGCCTTAACACTCAGGCCACTAAGGTATCAGCCACCTGTATTGGTCTTCTCAGGGTGATTAAAAAAATCCTTCCCCTCCTCCCATTCGAGGCCAGACAAATTGTCATACAAGGCCTGATTCAATCACGGCTGGACTTTAACAATGCCCTGTATCTTGGAGCCCCTGACTACACCCTACAAAAGCTCCAGCGCACACAAAACTGTGCTGCTCGAGCACTCCTGGGAGTTCCTCGGAGGACCTCCATAAAATCTGGCCTAAAAACTCTTCACTGGTTGCCTATCCGGGACAGAGTAAAGTTCAAGGCTCTCTGCATCGCTCACCAGACCTTCTGGAAAATGGGCCCAGAAATTAACTCCTCCCTGATCTCTCCCTACCTGCCCAACAAAACATTACGTTCCTCAACCGCCACACTTGCCAAAATCCCCAGAATCTTCAGATTCAGAGCAGGAGGACGCTCGTTCTCATACAATGTTGCCAGACTCTGGAACACCCTCCCTCTGCAGTTGCGCAACAACGTTAACCTCACCAGCTTCAGGAAACAGCTTAAACTCTCCTGTTCAACAATTAGTAACCTCAGAGGTTCAGGTCTGTTTCTAGATTTAGCGCCTGGACGCCTCAGGGCAACTGCAGCGCTCTACAAATCTAATTTTCATTTCATTTCATTTCACTTTTTCTTCCCTTCTTCTATTCTTTCTCCTTCTTTACTGTATTTCGGGTTTCTCATTTAGGGCGGCAGGCACGCTGCTGGGGGGGGGTAGGCCGTGGCCTTCTGCAGGCGTGCAGGGTGGGGGCTAGGGGGAAGGGGGTTGCTACTTTGTCCGTTATTTGTTTCTATGGCCCTTTTCTCTTTCTTCTCTATTGGTGTCGTCGCTTTTCATGTTTCCTGCAATGTCCTTCGTTTTGATGGGAGGGGTGCAGTTTGCTATGAAACGGGTCTGTGGTCACATTTGTCCTGACTCTTATACCTTGTCCCCAATATTTGAACTGTGTATGCATTACTTGCGCATTCCCGAATTTAGACTTGTTATTGTAGGACCATGTATGACTGTACGGCACTGATCCTTAGTTTTCCTTTATTATAAAATGAACCTTCATGAATCCTGAATATCGGCCACTATGCCTGAATACGTGTCATATCCTGGACGTTTGTTGGACCCCGGTTCTTGAGCTGCTATGTTTTTCTACATTGATTTGCTGTACTTATGACTTTACTAGCGGCCGGCCGGGATGGTTGTAGGCCCATATTTGTATTTGCTTGAAGTAAAATAAAGGTTCCCCAAAAAAAATAAAAATGAACACAAGGCCTAGAACAAGTTATATGCAGACTGCCACAACAGAGGATTGGAATATCTGTGCAGCTGTATGCACTTTTTGTAGTTTAAAAAAATGAAACTATATGGTAAAATCAGCTCGACCTTGGTGTCTGCTCTCAGAAAGAAAGCATGAAACGCTGTTTGACTGAGTCTCTTTGCCAGCTCTATAAATTAAAGCTGAGAACATCTGGTTCATGTACAGCGGCCTAGCATTTGCCTACCCTTATCAGCAACACAACGCCATGTTTTCCCGCCATGATCTCTGGGGACTACCCGCCGAGTGGCATTAACAGTCTTTGATGCAAACACTGGAGGCCCCAATTGATGCTGTGGAGGCCCGAGTGATGCTGTGGTGGCGCAGAATGATGCTGTGGTGGCGCAGAATGATGCTGTGGTGGCGCAGAATGATGCTGTGGTGGCGCTGAATGATGCTGTGGTGACGCATAGTGATGCTGTAGTGTTCCAGAGTGATGCTGTAGTGTTCCTGAGTGATCCTGTTGTGGTGCTGAGTGATGCTGTGGTGGTGCTGGGTGATGCTGTGGTGGTGTTGGGTGATGCTGTGGTGGTGCTGAGTGATGCTGTGGTGGTGCTGAGTGATGCTGTGGTGGTGCTGAGTGATGCTGCTGTGATGGTGCTGAGTGATGCTGTGGTGGTGCTGAGTGATGCTGGGGTGGTGCTGAGTGATGCTGGGGTGGTGCTGAGTCAATCAATCAATCAATCCAGCATTTATATAGCGCACTACTCACCCGGAGGGTCTCAAGGCGCTAGGGGAGGGGGGGTCCGCTACTGCTCGAACAGCCAGGTCTTGAGCTGCTTCCTGAAGGCGAGGTGGTCCTGGGTCAGGCGGAGGTGGTTCGGGAGGGAGTTCCAAGTCTTGGCGGCCAGGTAGGAGAAGGACCTTCCTCCTGTGGTGGCTTTTCGGATGCGGGGGACGGCGGCGAGAGTGTGGCCGGTCGATCGAAGTTGGCGTGTGGGAGCGTAGAAGTTGAGGCGGCTGTTGAGGTATCCTGGGCCTTGGTTGTGCAGGGCCTTGTGTGCGTGGGTGAGGAGACGGAAGGTGATTCTCTTGTTGACCGGGAACCAGTGCAGATCTCTCAGGTGTCCGGAGATGTGGCTGCCACGGGGGATGTCCAGGATGAGTCGTGCTGAGGCGTTCTGGATCCGCTGAAGTCTCTTCTGGAGTTTGGCGGTGGTTCCGGCGTAGAGGGAGTTGCCGTAGTCCAGACGGCTGGTGACGAGGGCCTGGGTGACCGTCTTCCTGGTCTCGTTGGGGATCCACCGGAAGATCTTAAGTAGCATGCGCAGGATGTTGAAGCACGACGAGGAGACGGCGTTGACTTGTCTGGTCATGGAGAGGGAGGAGTCCAGGATGAAGCCCAGGTTGCGTGCGTGGTCTGTTGGTTTGGGTGCGCTGCCCAGGGCGGGGGGCCACCAGGAGTCGTCCCACGCAGAGGGTGAAGATCTCAGGATGAGGTCTTCCGTCTTGTCCGAGTTCAGTTTCAGGCGGCTGCTCATCATCCACTTGGCTACGTCTGTCATCCCTTCGTGTAGGTTGGCTCTGGCGGTGGCGGGGTCGTTGGTGAGGGAGAGGATCAGCTGGGTGTCGTCGGCGTAGGAGATAATGTTGAGGTTGTGTTGGCGTGCAATGGCAGCGAGGGGGCTCATGTAGACGTTGAAGAGGGTTGGGCTGAGCGAGGAGCCTTGAGGAACGCCGCAGATGACTTCGGTGGCCTCTGATCTGAACGGTGGGAGGCGGACTCTCTGTGTCCTTCCGGCGAGGAAGGAGATGATCCACTCCAGTGCCTTCCCTTGGATTCCGACGTTGCTGAGGCGCTGCACTAGGGTGCGGTGGCAGACAGTGTTGAATGCCGTGGAGAGGTCCAGGAGGATGAGGGCCGCTGTTTCTCCGTTGCCGAGCAGGGCTCGGATGTCATCAGTGGCTGCGATGAGGGCGGTCTCGGTACTGTGGTTGGCCCGGAAGCCAGACTGCGAGGGGTCGAGGGATCCATTAGTCTTGAGGAAGGCGGCCAGCTGCTTGTTGACGGTCTTATCGATGACTTTGGCAGGAAACGGGAGGAGCGAGATGGGGCGGTAGTTCTTGAGGTCGGTGGGGTCGGCTGATGGCTTCTTTAGTAGAGCGCTGAGTTCGGCGTGCTTCCAGCTCTCTGGGAAGGTAGCGGTATCGAAGGAGGTGTTGATGATGTCCCGCAGGTGGGGTGCGATGACATCGTCAGCCTTGTTGAAGACGTGGTGAGGGCAGGGGTCGGTCGGAGATCCGGAGTGGATGGAGTTCATCGTGCGGATGGTGTCTTCGGTGCTGATCGGGGTCCAGGCGCGGAGGGTGGTGGTGGGGGGCGGTGGTTCAGTCGCGGCGTGCGTCGGTTGGGAGCTGAAGCTGTTGTGTATGTCCGCGATCTTGTTGTGGAAGTAGGAGGCGAGGGAGTTGCAGAGGTCACGCGAAGGGGTGATGTCGTTGTTTCCGGCGTTGGGTTTGGAGAGCTCTTTAATGATGTTGAGGAGTTCCTTGCTGTTGTGGGCGTTGATGTCCAGTCGTTCCTTGAATGCAGTTTTCTTGGTGGCGTGGATCAGTTGGTGGTGTTTTCGGGTGGCGAGCTTGAGGGCAGTCATGTTGTTCGGTGTTGGGTCTCTGCCCTAGGCTTTCTCGAGGGCTCGCCAGTTCTTCTTGGAGCTCTTGAGTTTGTCGGTGAACCATGGGGCTTTCTTGCTGCCGGGTCTGCTAGGCGGGGTCTTCAGAGGGGCGAGGTCGTCTGCGCAGTTGCTGATCCACTTCGCGAGGTTGGTGGCCGCCTGGCTTGGGTTCGTTGCGCTGGTGGGAGGGTTCATGCTCAGGGAAGTCGCGAGCTGGTCGGCTGTGATCTTGTTCCAGCTTCTGCGTGCAACCTGTTGCTGGTGGTGGTGGATCGTGGTCCTTCTGAAGCTGAAGTGGACGCAGCTGTGGTCCGTCCAGTGGAGTCCGGTGGCGTGGCTGAAGGCGATGTCCTTGCTGGATGAGAAGATGGGGTCGAGTGTGTGTCCGGCGTAGTGGGTGGGGGTGGTCACCAGCTGCTTGAGACCGAGGTTGGCGAGGTTGTCCAGCAGGGTGGTGGTGTTGCGGTCGTTGTTGTTCTCCAGGTGGAAGTTGAGGTCCCCGAGGAGGATGTAGTCAGCGGAGGGGAGGGCGTGCGGGCTGATGAAGTCGGCGATGTCTTCGCTGAATTGTGTGCGTGGTCCCGGGGGTCTGTAGATGAGGGTGCCTCTGAGGGTGGTCTTGGGGTTGATGTGGATCTGGAAGTGCAGGTGTTCGGCTGGTGCGAGGGTGTCGCCGGTGTTGGTCGTGATGCGGATGGAGTTCCTGTGGATCATGGCGATGCCTCCTCCTGTCTGGTTGACGCGGTCCCTCTGGATGATCTTGTAGCCGTCTGGGATGCCGATGGCGATGTCGGGCGCTGAGGAGGCGTTCATCCAGGTTTCCGTGAGGAAGGCGACGTCTGGGGCTGTGGTGTCGAGCAGGTTCCAGAGCTCGACGGCGTGTCTGTGGACGGAGCGGGTGTTGAGCAGGATGCACTTGAGGTGGTTGCTGCTGAAGTTCGGCTTGGTCGGTGCTGGTATGGTGCAGGTCCGGATGCAGGTGAACTTGCAGGAGTGGCAGCAGAAGGGTCTGTGGGTGCGTCTCGGGGAGGCTCGATAGCAGCCCGGGATTCTACCGGCGTTGAGTGCGATGAGTTCGGTGGCGTTGTAGGACAGTCGGGTCGTCTTCCGTCGGTGGGGGCCAGGGGTCCTGGCACTGGGTGCGGTCCAGTGGAGAAGTGTGGCTCAGGGGTTAGAGGCGGCAGACCCGGAAGCTGAGATCGGCCCTGGACCAGGGTTCAATTCCCCGCCTCGGCGGGTCTTGGGCTCAAAAATTCCACGGACTCGATAATTCTCGCTCCGGTGCCTTCTCAACTCACGGGTTCACACTCTGCGACTCTGGGCAATAGCTTGCTTAATCTCCACAACGGCCCCTCGCGGCGGGATGCCTGGCTTTCACCTTGTGGATACCCTGCCGGGGTTATCTCACAGGGGAATACCAGGACGGGTTCCCTAAGCAAGCGCCGGGAAACCCTTTGTGGGTAGCTGTGCGCTATATAAGCTCAAATACATTTACATTTACATCCAGGTGCGGACGGGCGCAGACCGGCTTACCTTTGGCGCACCTTCAGCGCTCAGTCGGCGCTCCCGCTGCGCGGGCGCGTCATAAGAAGGGAGCCGGGAGGGTCCGCTGGGAGGCGGGAGCGTGGTAGCCTATCGGCTGGCGGGGGGGCGGGGCTGCAGGCAGGCAGCGGTGGGAAAAAAGCGAGTGCGGGCTTGGCGGGCGGCCCTGTGGCGGCTGGGGCGTTGGGAGAGAGAGCAGGCGGCGTCGGCGATCAGGCAGTGATGCTGGGGTGGTGCTGAGTGATGCTGGGGTGGTGCTGAGTGGTGCTGTGGTGGTGATGAGTGGTGCTGTGGTGGTGCTGTGGTCGTTCATGGTGGTGCTGAGGGGTGCCGTGGTGGTGCTGAGTGATAATGTGGTGGTGCTGAGTGATGCTGGGGTGGTGCTGAGTGGTGCTGGGGTGGTGCTGAGTGGTGCTGGGGTGGTGCTGAGTGGTGCTGGGGTGGTGCTGAGTGATGCTGGGGTGGCGCTGAGTGATGCTGGGGTGGCGCTGAGTGATGCTGGGGTGGCGCTGAGTGATGCTGGGGTGGCGCTGAGTGATGCTGGGGTGGCGCTGAGTGGTGCTGTGGTGGTGCTGAGTGGTGCTGTGGTGGTGCTGTGGTGGTTCGTGGTGGTGCTGAGTGGTGCTGAGTGGTGCCGTGGTGGTGCCGTGGTGGTGCTGTGGTGGTGCTGTGGTGGTGCTGTGGTGGTGCTGAGTGATAATGTGGTGGTGCTGAGTGATGCTGGGGTGGTGCTGAGTGGTGCTGGGGTGGCGCTGAGTGATGCTGGGGTGGCGCTGAGTGATGCTGGGGTGGCGCTGAGTGATGCTGGGGTGGCACTGAGTGATGCTGGGGTGGCGCTGAGTGATGCTGGGGTGGCGCTGAGTGATGCTGGGGTGGCGCTGAGTGATGCTGGGGTGGCGCTGAGTGATGCTGGGGTGGCGCTGAGTGATGCTGGGGTGGCGCTGAGTGATGCTGGGGTGGCGCTGAGTGATGCTGGGGTGGCGCTGAGTGATGCTGGGGTGGCGCTGAGTGATGCTGTGGTGGTGCTGAGTGATTCTGTGGTGGTGCCGAGTGATGCTGTGGTGGTGCCGGGTGATGCTGTGGTGGTGCGGGGTGATGCTGTGGTGGTGCTGAGTGATGCTGTGGTGGTGCTGAGTGATGCTGTGGTGGTGCTGAGTGATGCTGTGGTTGTGCTGAGTGATGCTGTGGTGGTGCTGTGGTGGTGCTGAGTGATGCTGTGGTGGTACTGAGTGATGCTGTGGTGGTACTGAGTGATGCTGTGGTGGTGCTGAGTGATGCTGTGGTGGTGCTGAGTGATGCTGTGGTGGTGCTGAGTGATGCTGTGGTGGTGCTGAGTGATGTGGTGGTGCTGAGTGATGCTGGGGTGATGCTGAGTGGTGCTGTGGTGGCGCTGAGTGATGCTGTGGTGGCGCTGAGTGATGCTGTGGTGGTGCTGAGTGATGCTGTGGTGATGCTGTGGTGGTGCTGAGTGATGCTGGGGTGGCGCTGAGTGATGATGTGGTGGTGCTGATGCTGAGTGATAATGTGGTGGTGCTGAGTGATAATGTGGTGGTGCTGAGTGATAATGTGGTGGTGCTGAGTGGTGCTGTGGTGGTGCTGCAAATAAAGAGCCATCTTGCTGTGCTTCCCCATTACATGCACAGAGAGACACACCTGCCAGATCTTAAGAAAAGATGCATTATGGAAAGAAATCTCTGCCCATCACACTGGTGAAGTTGATATACAGAACCCTGTGGGTCCAATTTCCAGTGGCCTCGGCTTAGCTCTTTTGATGTTGGGTGCTGTGGAGAGAGTGTGTTTGGACAGCCATGGGGCGGAGTCGCCAAGCCTTTAAATATGCCGGAGAACACAGACCACCACAGAGCACCGCACAGGGGTCCTTAGACCAGAATTACAGAGGCGCTGTCACTAAAGGAAACACGCATCTAGGAATGCCATATAACGCCCGAAGGGAGGAACCACGGAGGAAGTTTATGGAAAGCAAGCACATTCCCTCGGTCTTTCAAACGTCAAAAAAATAATACAACTGGCATTGCTGTCAACAGGCAGTAAATGTTACTTTCAAAGCCGACCCCGTTGTGAGCGAATTCTCTTCAAATACAGATAGTAACGGGAGAAAATGATTTCCTTTCAAGAAATAAAAAGACGAAAAAGACTAAATTAATCAAAAAGAGATTGCGGTGGCATTAAGTATCTGGTGGTTTGATGCTTTCCACCAATTCTGATGAGGACAATTGCGTGCTTGCAAAAAAAAAAAGAAGTTCAAAGGGCACCCACTCTGCCAGGTTTAGTACATAACTGTTCAGTACATGCCATATGTTAGGAATCGGCTGATTAAACAAGCGCAAAAGACACGCAGGATACTTAAAAGCGGCCACGAAATGAAATGAAAAGCGGCCGCGAAATGAAATTAAAAGCGGCCGGGAAATTCTCTCGGCATTGCGTGGGCGGGGGCCGCATTCCTTTGAAGTGTGAAGCAGGGGGCGGGGGAGCGGATCCCTTTGAAGTGAAGCTCTCGGCATTGCTGTGGCGGGTCGGATGCAATGATGCGAGGCAGGCGGCTCGGAGAGCAAATGGAAAGTGCGTGCACGGGCACATGCACTCGGCGCCATCCGCCTGGTTTAGCTTTCGTGGATCCAACTCTATAAGTCTCGACATCTGCAATGCGCAAGCGAATTGGCAGAGGTCGAGATCTAAAAAATGACGGACTTTTCTAGCGTGAAGAAAGAAATATTTTGTCAATGCAGCTTGTGGGATTGCAGGTAAAGGTTCAGGGGGAGGAACAACCTTCGAGGGGCCCCCATTCAGCCCAATTCCATGGATTTTTGTGAGATATGGGAGATTTAGCGGTCCCTTGTCATATTCTGCAGAGGGACCCCATCATGTTGTGTTATTACACCCCTGCTTCAGTACACTGAGCTTGAGGTGGTGTTCAAGTAAGCACTGTACGAAACAATTTGTATAAGCATTCAATGTCGCGAGATGCTCAAGTCAAGGCACATAAAATACAGGGAAAGTTAAACAAAAGGATGTGCGGCTGTACAAACAATGGCTTCTCCATAATTCATTCACCATTTTTAGGTCTCGCACCTGGAGATTACAGGGCAAAAGCGCTGTCTCGCCTGCGAGACCTATAGTCACCGGCTCTGCTTCCAAGGAGACAGGAGATGGGCACGCGCAGGCTGCATCGGATCGGGACGTGCGCATTCACCACGTGACTTACAGTCACGCGCTGTCTCCTGTGTCCCTTGCAAGCCTCAGGCAGTTGCTTTTACTTTCCCTCTCCGCCGTCTGCTCAATGCGCACCGTCGGCTCATGCTTGCATTTCGGGCCCCAGGAGGTGATTGGAAAGAAGGTATGCTGCATAGATTCTTGAAGACAAAAGTGACTGAAACCCATGAGACGGAATGTACAGCAGAAGCCAGGGGGCTGTGGACAGAAGTAGGAGTGGCAGAGCTGGAGTAGCTGTAGCTCGGAGAGAGAGCCCAGGATGTCCGAATGAGTCCCCGAGGGGAGAAACGCCTCACCTTTAATAAATTCTGAAGCCCCGATGAGCTCGGTAGATTCTGCCATGCCGCCGGGGAGCCGGGAGCTACTGCCGCCGGTAGGGCCGTCCCCTATCATCAGCGGGGCAGCAGGAAGGAAGCAGCCCGCGAGGCACAGCTCGCCTGGCTCGGCAGAGTCTAGAAGTCAGGCAGTGGGCTGGAACCTCTGAGTCGGCCTGGCTGCCGCAGCCTCTGCGCCCGGCCCCGTGGCTCCCCCTCGCAGCCCGCTCCGCTGCCGCTGCTCGTGCCCGCTGCTGCTCCCAGCAACACCCTAAAGAAACATCACATGGTTACCGTGCGCCAATCATGAGGTCGCTAGGGGGGCCGTTGCTAAGGCTTTGTTTCGTCTGAACAGGCCGCGGCCCAGGCTGGGCTGGGAAAGTTTCTATCTCTCGGTGGCGGCTTCACTCCACCGCTCTCCCCGCCCCTGTCTCAACCCAAGCCGGGGTAGGAATGAAGGAACCGCGGTTTGGGCAGCCGAGCCGGGGCAGAAGGGAAGGAAGAGCTATGCCAGGAATACAGTGGCGCTATGTCAGCGTCTGGCAGCCGCAGGGCCGGCCGCGCTCTACGTGGGACACTGGTATTCTACCTCTAGGCGCTTGCCATCATTTGTAAGGGTTCCGCCACCCATTCAACCGGTCCAGCGCATTTCAATGGAAGTTACGAGATGGCTTGGCATTTCTGGCCAGTTGGGACCCCTTTCAGCTCTAGAAGGTGGGGACTGAAACAGCTGCGGTTTATGACCTTCTGTTCCCTTGCTAAATGGAATGCAACTACCCTAGTGCTTTTGACCGACCTATTTAACATTTTAAAGCCAGCTGTACGTGTCTATAAATCAACATGTAAGGCGCTTCAGCTGGTCACTGCAGCAACAAGCGGGGCTCCGTCTTGCTCACAGGAGCCTCGCCTGAAATATTACTTTGGCCGCACCATGCGGCATTCAACACTTAAGTGTCCCCACTAAATCAGCGAGACTCCAATCCCATTGCCCATCCTATCCCCCGGCTCGTGCACACCCCAAGCATACTATCCCCCGGCTCGCGTGCAGCCCTTCTCCGGCTGCCGCTGTCTCCCCTCCCCCCGGGCGCGTCCCCAAGTCACGTGACAGTTGCGCGCGGCCCCACTTCCTTCTGTGAATGGGAACCAGTAGTTCCCGTTTTTGGAGGCAGGATAGAGGCTGTGCCGGGGCCCGTCGCAGGAGAAGGGGCTCTTCTTCCATCATGGGCAGCCACGGACAAACCCGCTCTGCCCCCGAGGCTTCCATGCACCTTCTCCTTCCCAGGTAAGACGGAGTTTATTGCTGCATGTTTCCTCCATTGTGCGTGTGTGCGCCTCCCATTCTGCCCCAACACCAGGCACTGCGATAGAAAGGCAGGGAGACTTGTCCTGCCCAGTGCTTTCCGCCCCAGCCCCTCCGACACTTAGTGCAATGTGGTCTCCTGCTCTCAGGAAGGTCCAGCAGCACTCCAGTTTTTCTTCAGAGAGGTGCTCAGGTGCTAAGTTACAGGCAGAGTGGAACATGGTTTCTAGAGGAGTGACAGCTCCCCCCTCTCTCCCATCGTCCCTCACCCCACTTCTATCAAAATTGTATAAATGTCTCAAAGTGGCACGCTACACTTGCATTCCCTGTAGGGGGCACGTTGTGTGCATTTCCGAGAAGGGTTCTGCTGAAGCTTGGCTAAAGACAAGTTTAATTTCAAGTATCGGACCCATATCTTGGTTTGTGCCATGACGTGGGCAGTTAAAAAAACACTGAACGGCTGTGGCAAAGGTCTTCCGGCCTAAACAATGCCCCTGTGTCGTGCCACTGTGGCACTGCTACTTGCATGGCTTCACTCGCGACGAGCCTGGATAACGCATGGTTTGAGCTTTTGGCATTGTAAATGACAATGCCTTTTATTAATTTGCATCAGTGCGTAAACAAGCACTCTGAACGTACAGTCTGAACGTATAGTCCTTGCTTATGATGAGTAAGGCTGGCAGTAAAACAGACTGCCAGCCTTGCTTCTCATAAGCATGGACTATAAGTACAAAGTGCTTGTTTACGCACTGATGCAAATTAATAAAACGCATTGTCATTTACAATGCCAAAAGCTCAAACTTTAATAATGCTAGACCTATTGCATTGTATTTTGCTTGTTCTATAGAGCCACGTAAGTTTGCATATAGCGCTGTACTGTGACAAAACCGAATAAATCATTAAAGTAAGGTGCAAGCCTGGCCAACTCTCACCTTTACAACGGAAAAAGCGTTCCCTCTTAACAAAATAAAACATGAAAAAATGAGATGTGCTCATTTCCGACTGTTACAGCGTGGGGGGAATTATATAACAGAAAACTTACCTCACAGCCGGTCCGCGCCACCTCCGCTCCCCTTGGCGCCTTCATGCATGGCACTGGAGCGGACTGGCAGCCCCTCTTAGCCAATCCTGGCGCTGCCAGAAGCGCCAGGATTGGCTTAGGGCACGGTTAATCTTCGCCTGCCCATTAGGAGACCGAGGGGCTCCTATTGGGCATGCGCAAGCCAGTGCAAACACAAGTGTGCATGACTGGGCACGGGCGAAAAATTTGCACTCCATCCCCACTCATGCGCACTTGTGTGGTGCTGCTGCCTGTTGCCCCTGGTCTGACACTCATGTCAGTCATTTATTTATTTATTTTTTACATTTATATGGCGCTCAGCTACCCAACAAGGGTTTCCAGGCGCCTTTTGACATTAAGTTGGATGAAGGAATATGCTGAGTTGGATTTTAGCACAGTTGTTTCTGGAAAAGCCAGGTTTTTACCTGTTTCCGGAAGTTAGCATAGCTTTCCTCTTTCCGGATGTGTGGGGGGAGTGAATTCCATAGCATTGGCCCTCTGACAGAAAACGATCTCCCGCCAGTTCTTTGCAATTTGAATCTGGGTACAGCGAAATTCGCTGCAGTTTGGGAGCGAAGGTTTCTTGTTGGCAGGTAGGGGGAGGCCAAGGCTTGCAGATAGGTAGGTGCCGTTTTGGTTTTGATTTTGAACATGTAACTCAGGGTTTTGAAGCTGATCCGATGTTCTATCCTGAGCCTATGTAAATCGTTCAGGTGTTTTGATACTCTTTCAGACTTTGGTATCCTACACAGGAGTCGTGCGGCAGAGTTTTGGATCAATTGGAGTCGCTTGATCACTGCTAGGTTCGCGCTTAGGTGGAGGATGTTTCCTTAGTCAATACGCGATGTTATTAGTGCGTTGACTACGGTTTTTTGTGTGACAGGGGGCAGCATCCAAATGATTTTCTTCAACCATTTTATTATGGTGAAGCAGAGGCCTGAGACTTTGTTTGCCTGCTGTTTCATTGTCAGAGTATTGTCAATAATGACTCCTAGATTTCTTACCTGTGTAGCTGGAGAGGGAAGATTACCCAGCTCAGGTGGCCAATGGGAGGGATTCCAGAGCTCCTTATTCCTTCCCAATAGGAGTACCTCGGTTTTATCCCCTTTTAGTTTCAACTGGTTGGTGGTCATCCAGTTGAACATTTTCTGGAGACCAGTTTTGAGTAGAGAAGGGGCTGAGGGATTTGACTCTGATAGGGAAAAAGTGATTTGAGAGTCGTCAGCGTAGGTCATTAAAGTCAGGCCTGCGCAGTCCGCCAGGTCGGCCAGTGGTCTGAGGTACAGATTAAAAAACAACGGGCTCAGGATGGAGCCCTGTGGAACTCCATGTGGAGCGGGAAACGTGTCTGAGCATGCAATACTGGATTTGATCTGGAAGGTTCTCTCGGTGAGAAAGGACTTCATCCACTGTAGAGCATCACTGCGAATGCAGTTTCTCTCTAGAGTAGCCAGGAGAGTTTTGTGTGATATGGTATCAAACGCCGCACTCAAGTCTAAAAGAATGAGTGCGACCGTTTGACCCTCATCCAGGAGTTTCCGATTTTTTTCCGTTACACCCAGTAGGGCGGTCTCCGTGGAGTATCCTGCTCGGAAGCCTGATTGTGATGGGTGGAGGAGATTGTTTTCCTCTGTGAAGGTGGTGAGGGCGGAGTGGATGTGCCTTTCCATGAGTTTGGAAAATGCAGGGAGCAAAGATATAGGTCGATAATTAGAAAGGACAGTGGGGTCGGCTGATGGTTTTTTCAGTAGTGGCGTGCTTCCAGCTCGACGGGACTGTGGAAGATTGGAGGGAAGCATTTAGCATGTCTGCTATAGTGATCAGGGGGGTAGTGTCAAGTTGTTTTAGAATACTTACAGGGAGAGGATCGCAGGGGAAGCCTGATAAAATGGACTTCAGGGAGGCTTTTAGGGAGTCCATGGTTACAAGGGGCCATTTCTCGAGGGTGTTCACTTTTTCCGGTGACATTCGGATATCCTGCTGTGAGCAATTATCATGGGGTCCGGTAGTGATGTTGAGGACAATTTTTTCTATTTTATCATTAAAAAATGTCGCAATGTCTTGACATTGTTTTTTTGTTAAAGGGCGAATAGTAGCAGTTGTTTGAGCACCTGCTAGGTCCTTCACTGTGTTGAATAGAGTCTTTGCTTTGTTTGTAGCATTGTTAATGGAGTTGGCCACGTAAAGGGCCCGGGCTTTGATGCAGGAGGAGTGATATGCGTTTCTCGCCTTGTTGTATGTTCTTATTTTCATGGTTATAGTCTTTGCGCCATTTCCTTTCTAGTGCTTTACATTTAGATTTTTCAGTTTTGAGAAGTTTATTAAACCAGGGGTCATGACGCCAGACGGACATGACGCCAGACCGCCCACCCCCTTCACACTCTGAAGGGGGTGGGCGGTCTGACGTCATGCTGACTGACATGATTGTCAGTTCTGTTCTCCCTCGCCTCGGCGTCTTTGAACTTAAGTTAACTGATTCAGCTTACTTAAGTTCAGAAACGCTGAGTGAGCTGCGGGCAGGGGGGGGGGGGAGGGGGGGGGTGCTACGCCCCAGAGCACCAATGGACGCACCGCGCCTGGACATGCCAGAAGGAACAAGAAGTACGGTGTCCCATGGAGGATACATAAAAGGCATAAAACACGACAGGCTGTAATGCAAAAGAGTGTGTAAATGCACAACAGATCATTTTAGGAGCCAAGCCCTAATTTGTCTGGCAGTATTCTTGGCAGATGAATACATTGCTTCTTATGATAATCCGTTAGTTTATGTTCCGAATTGTTCACAGAGATTCAGTTCATCTTCGCACCCTTGCCTTGGGAAACTAACTGCAAGAATTGCATTGTATTTGAGACCATTAGGCAATTTTAAAAAGTTCACATTTTGCCCCAAAAAAATGTTCGAGGCAGGTGAGCTGTAGTTCACATGCTTATGCATAGATCGCCATCTAGTGTTGGGTCCGGATGTTTGCACTTTGTTTTTCTTCGAAGAAATCTTCCTAGTCACAAGGTAGCTGACTCCTCCTTTCGGTGATAGTGCGCATGGTCACCGACTCCATCTTAAGATTGTGTTTTTCCGCCATCAGGTTCGGATGTGACTCGCTACGCTCCGATTTGACACTGATCCTTCGGTTCCTCTCGGCTCGTCCAACATTCACCCTCGACGGTATTGTTTCCGATCGCGTTCCCCTTTCTTCACGATCGTGTTATTGCTAAAAACTAATTTCGATCGGAGAGCTTGTGGTAGGCTGTCGGGCCTAGCCCCTGGTTCGACTCAGTCGATGGAATGAACTCCCTTTTAAGTTCTCCTCTCTAAGCCATGTGGAATACCCGCACACCGACTCACGCAACTCGTGTTGGTCACCCGACCACAGGGAAGACCACTGCGACGCGTGCTGAGCTTTCCGCTCCCGATAAGACTCTAAGTGACCGTTTGGCCTGACGACGCGACCTGCAGAGCCAACACACAGGATCCATTCCGGACCTTTTCGGACCTGAATCAGAGGAAGAAGAAGCTGGTGACCCCATTGGAGCCCATGAGGAACAGTAAGAAATCAGCCTTTCCGACGATGGCTCCGACCAGGATGAAGACATCCTGCATGGACAACGTACTGCAAGTACAGATCCTACCTCGTCCAACTTCCAGTTTGATTGAAAAACAATGCTCCGGACCAATCTGCGCTCTCTGGTCCCGGTCAGCACCGATATCACGCTTCCGACGCCCCGCCTCCAGGCTCTGCACCAAAGCCTACCAAAAAGCCTTGCGGCTCCGAAAAGCCCCATACCAAATCGAGCACCAAGCCAAAGCCTTCGGGGTCAAAGACAAAGTCTGGCACCGAACATCACCAATCGGTACTGAAAACAAACTTGAATCCGAAAACTCCAACTAAAAAACCATCGGCACCGAAACTTTCAGTGCCAAAAGCGACTGAGACTCCAAAATCACCCAAAAAGCATGCTTTCGGTGATCCGTTTGAAAAACCGGATCCGAAAAAGAATATTCTGGTTATACAGCCAAAAACTGGACATATTACCACCAACGGCAGTACTACCTCCAATGGCCGACGCAGCCCCGTCGTTTTGCGGAACTGCCGCACTTCCGCAAAATCGCGGCCGCTGTAAACCGGTTAAAGAGGAGTGCTACTACAGAAGAGGAATACGACATTCCATTAAAGAAGAGAACTGTTTGGACAAATCCTTCCCCTCCTCTTCTTCCTCTTCCTGCACCACCTTTACCCTATGCCTTTGCCAACTTCACCTGAGCACTCACCACCACATACACCTAACAATCGCCCACTGACAACAATCCAAACCTATTTCCTACCAGGCCCTCTTCACCAGATGACAGTGGAGGATATATTGAACTACTAGGAGGGCTGCTAATTACCATGGGGTCCAACTTCATAAAGAATCCCTTGAAGAGGACTTCCTTTTTGAGACATTAAATAGCACACAGAAATCTAGACACATGTTGCCCATGTTGAAAGGAATGACCAGACACGTAGATTACCTCTTTAAGGATCCTGTCAGAGCACGTATCCTTACACCTAGGATGGATAAAAAATACAAGCCTGCCCCATCGGATCCAGTCTACATAAGAGGGCAACTACCCTTGGAGTCAGTAGTTTCTAATGCACGTAATAGGGCAAACTCCCAGACTACTGGAGATGCACCACCCCCAGATAAGGAATCAAAACTCCTTGATGCTTCAGGGAAAAGGATAGCCTCCCAAACAGCTAACTGGTACGTGAGGGAAAATTAATTTTTAATAATCAAATTAGATGTTCCCTAGATGCTGCTGATACATCTGTCAGAGCGGTGAACACTTGTATTCTTTTAGGAAGACATGCCTGACTGCACATATTGGAGGTTCAGACCTCAATATTAAACACACCTTTTGATAAGGAACACCTTTTTGAGCCGGTGGTAGACTCTTCACTTGACAAACTGAAGAAGGATACGGGGAGGAGCTACGCTGGCAAACAAGATGGGTGCTTAAGCTCCCGGCTCCGCTGACCTCCGCATTCCGCCACAAGATCCTATACATTATCCTGATTTTACGCCTAGCCTCTGTGTGAATGAACTGTTCCGCACTCCGATGGTGAAATCCGAAAACTTTTATCGGCTGGTTTGACGAAGTTGCACAGAGTAGAAGATTGTGGCCTACTCCAGCGGGGAAGCCGGGGCATCGAGTACTTGCACAGTCGGGCTGCAGTGCAACAACATCGGCCGAGAGACCCAGGCAGGGTCCAGTCAATCTGAGTGGAGGCTTCTTTTATACCCAAATTTGGCGGCGATCGTTTCCTTTGCTCAGCATTGATGGAGGAGTGACTTTGCTTGCTGTTGACTGTGGGTCCCCGGCCTGCAGTGTTAAACGGGGTTACCGTGGCCGCAGATAACGACTGGTCACCCTCCGCATCTGCCCGTTCGTGATCCTGTTTGTCCCCCCAGGAGATGCCAGATTCACCGGGAGAGGTGATTGTGATTGGTGTCGAGCGTGAGACTATGGATCGAACGGTGCCTGAGCCATCGCTGAGGTCAATATTGGCAGAGATTTGGGCGTTCCGTTCACATGTGGATGTCTTATTGAATAAATTGGATGCAAGCATGTCTGAGATGCTGCTAGTGCAACCGGAACCTGCCTCACTGTTGGAACAGCAATCTGCAGCCATTCAAGCCGCGGCCATTTTGACTCCGTGCGAGGACCCCGTGATGAAGCGAATATTGAAACCATCGGGTGGTGCCCTGGAGGACGGTGTTCCCGAGGTCGTGAGTGTACCACCGAACCTTCATCACTATTGACTTTGGAGGCATCGAAAGGCGTTCCCCTCCCGGAGACGTTTGATGTTGACTTTTCTTTCATCTTGTGGTAGTCTTCTCCCTTCTTGGTGACTTTTCGACTCCGGGGCAAGACACTTTGGGACTGTCCATCTAGGAGAGAGAGTTTTTCTGCATCTGAAGTTCTCGTGGACTCATTGTCTACGAATTGTAAATGATTGATTCTTGATGACTTCCTTCTCCTCTGACTCCTTTGTGTGCTTTTGTTTCTCGCTGGTGGGGGGGGGGGGTTCGGAAGGGTCAAGGTTAAGATCAATTAGATCGGGACGGCTTGGTGTGGCTTTTATGGGTGTTCGACCTGCAACTGTTTGATTTACGAGGCTGGGCGGTGTATCACGGTGCCCCCTAATTTCTTCTATAAGGGTCGTCATACATTGGTCTTTTTGCGATAGGGGGTGTCTGTTTCTGGCGGGGGGACTAAGGGGGCTGGGAGCCCATACGGATATGCCCTCCTCCATTCTTTTTCCTACTTTTAGGGTTTTAGTTCCTTGGGGTGACAGGCACGCTGCTAGTGGGGTTAGGCTGTAGCCATCTGCAGGGGTGCAGGATGGGGAGTTAGTGGGGTTTTTTGTTTTGCCTTTATTTATTTCTTTTTCTTCCTTCCTTTTTCTTCCTTTAGGATCAGTATAGCTCACTAATCATTCTGATTTTTATCGTGTACTGGTATTTAGTGCTCATGCTTCTTACGTTATCCTGATTCCTGGGTGGGCAGGCCCTGAGAACTGGCGCGTAACGTAAAATGTATATTGTATTGTTGTTTACACCGATTCATATGCTTTGGCGCCAGCGCTTCAATTATAGCTGTTCCTACGTGCATATCCTGTCTCTTGGCCTGTCCCCCGTATTCTTCTGTGTGATTGTATGGCACCTGATCCGTTTATTTAGATAATATAAAATGAAACCTCTGTCTCATCCTGTGACTCAGTTGTGTGTTCTAATACAAGTTCTATCCTGAATCGCTGCCGGACCTCCTGATGAGTTGTGTCGTACCGTGATATAGTGGGTCTTAATTTTGTTTAGCGGCCGGCCCCTCCGGTTGTAGGCCCATGCTTGTATTTTTATTGAATGCTACAATAAAGGTTTAAAAAAAAAAAAAAAAGAAGGATATGGAAGTGGCTAAATCCATGGGAGCCCCTCAGTCTCCACAAGGACGTGGTTCATTTCGGCGCAGTCAGGTCTGAGTAAACTTCTTCTTTATTCACGGCCTCCACAGTGCCACCAGGATCACAGGACACTTCAGTACATCACCATCTTCAATATCAGTCTCTCACTCAACATTCTAAAGCAGCCTTCAGGGGTGAGGGAAGTTCCAAGGTGGAAGGAGCGGGAGGGGTGGAGGAATGTACAAAGTACAAGATAACATCCTGAATGAAACACACACAAACCTTAATAGATCATTAGCAACTTATAAAATGCCTATAATTATACTTAGGATTATAATTCATTTCGCAACCTGTAAATATCATGTCTAAACTTATGGATTATAACAACAGTCAGACCATTTCCACATGGTTACACTTCAACATGTACTACCTCTTTTGCAAAAGGGTGACTTTTTCTACTCTAGATTTAAAGGACGCCTACTTTCATATTCCAATCCATCTGGCTCACCGCAAATTTCTCAGGTTTGTGGTAGCAGGTCAACACTACCAATTCAAAGTCCTCCCATTCGGAGTCATCACTGCCCCCATAGTCTTCACAAAATGTCTGGCGGTAAGAGCAGCGCATCTCAGAAGACAAGGCGTACAGGTCTTCCCCCTATCTGAACGAATGGCTCATCAAAGCCAGCACCTACCAAGCACACTTCCTTAACCATTCAGCTGCTTCACCAGCTAGGATTTTCAGTCAATGTGTCAAAATCACACCTTCAGCCAAACAAAATTCAGAATTACCTAGGAGCAACTCTGGATACTCAAAGGGCTCTAGCGTTTCCAAATGCAGCCAGAAAGCGCTACTTGACAAATTTCAAGCCACTCAGTCACTTCCGGCTCAAGTGTTTATGCAACTGTTGGGAAAGATGGCATCTTGCATCCTGATCGTTGCGCCGCCCCCGACCAAGGCACTCCAAATGATGACAGCTCGTGCCTGCCTCATACGCATCCACAGCATGCACCGTGTGGCACCTCTATACTCTCCTCTCCTGCTGCTGGTAGGGCTCCCCAAAGGCCGAACACATTACACGGAGAGAATGCTACACATATGGAGCGAACACGCCCTGACGGACACAGGAGCGCCATATTTTAATGGACAACTGCTGACATTTGTGGCACTCATGAATGACTTTGACCTCCCCAGGGGACAGTTCATGTTGCACAGGCAGCACCTAGATGACTGCCGCAAACAATGGCAAACAATTGATACGGAACCCCCTACACACCCACTCATCCACGCAATTCTACAGATGGACCCAGGGCGACACCTAGTCACCTAGATATACAAAGCCATACAGACCCTTAAACAACCCACTCTTGTACCACTCAGGGAAAAATGGGAAAACTTTCGCAGGCCATTACATGATAGAGAAGGGACTAAGGCACTTGAATATACCAAGAAGGTATCCCGCAACTACCACTTCAAAAACATAGAGTTGCACATCCTGCATCGGGCATGCCTCACTCCCGAAAAACTCCAGAAGTACTTACCCGAAAGCTCCTTCGCCTGCCCTAGATGCCTGGAGCCCACTGCATCATTTTTGCTCTTGCTATGGGACTGTCCATCACTCCACATCTACTGGCATACAATCAATACCACCCTCACGACGGTCACAGGACTTCGAGACCTCTACACATGAGAAGCTAGCGCTCTTGGTATCTGTAAGCGCCACAAGCACATGAAAGTAGAAATGCGCTGTGCCTCCTTAGTCCTCCTCCTGGCCAAACGATGCATCACTATGCATTGGAAGGCACCAGAAGGCCCTTCCCTGGCGGCCTGGGTGGGCACAGTCAAGAAATGGGGCGCAGCAGAAGAGGGTATACTTGGAGGGGAGGAAGTCTAGGTAACTCGCAAGCATCCAATCTCCATGCCCTGGGCCATGCTACTCCACTCCTTTACACACGAAACGCTAACAGTGGCAGGAGCATGGATGGACGGTTCTCCCAGAGCTCTTATAGCTCCTGTAAATGCCCGGGTGGACATGCAAAGGGCCCAGAAACCCGACAGGCCACGCCTAATGGCCACCAACGACCCATCACCACACCCTCATACAGACCTCTTCTAATCCCCCTCACCCCCCTCCCCGCACCTGCACAACTCCAACACGACATCTCGCAATAGTGCAACATTAAGGCGCTCAAATACACATGGTCGCAACATAAGACACCGTGCATCCCGGGGGCGTGGCCAACTAGCCAACATGGCGGACGTGCCCTGCTAGAGCTCTGTCGCCTGAGACCCCTTTATTATCCCGTATGCCAGCCTTTAGAGCGACCTTAAGCCTGTGACCTACCGTACGGGTGTGGGAGGCGGTGTGGAGCCTGAGCGGACCCGCGGCACAGAAAACGGAACTGCAGCGACGAAGAATGGTGGAGCGCAACTGAGACGCGGCCTAAAGGCGTGAAACTCCTCCCGGGACCAGGTGACCGTTGGGAGGCTCGGAGCTGCTGCCAGGGTACTGGGCGACACTTACACCCTGGGCGCCCGCTCAACCTGGTGACAGAGCGGCTCTTGTGTGGCTGGTGAGCTCTGGGGGTCCGCTGCTGCGGGCGGCTGCTGGAGGAACGCTGGGCCCAGACCGAGGCCTAGCGCGGAGCCGATGAAGAGGCGGCCGGGGCCGGAGCAACTGAAAATCCAAGCCAGCAATCACCGGAGGGCGTTCTGAAGGCGGAGCGCTCCGGAGCCCTGACTACGGAGCCCTGACACGTCGCCTTCTACCGCCCGAGGCTTGCGGAGCTCGGAGGGTTCGCCTGCTCACGCTGTTGCCGGAGATGGAGGACTGAGGGACCCCACTGGGACCTGGTGAGGAGCAGAACCCGGGCCGGACTGGGGAGTCCCTGAAGCGGCGCTGGCCCGAGAAGGGCGTGAAGACGGCACAAGAGTCGCCTGGAGCCCTGAAACAACGCCCCTTAGCACCCGAGGCTTGCGAGACTCGGAGGGCTCGCCTGAACGCGCTGCTGTTGGGGACAGAGGACTGCGGGGCAACTCAGAAACCTGGTCAGGAGCAGGACCCTGGGTGGACTGGGGAGGCCCCGAGACGGTGCAGAGGACGCGAAGGCAGCCCAGGAGTGCCTGGAGTGAATGAGCCGGCGATTTATAGAGGCAAAGCAGGCGGTAGTGGGTGAAACGCTGCTGGGGGCCCCCCTGAAGCCCCAACTGCTGCGGGACACTTACAGACAGGCCTACCTACGTAGCGCCCGCATACTGGCAGAATCTACTAGCGCTGGGCCCCTGCAATAGAGGAGTGGCCTTGCTAGAGACTGAGCATGCACATCGCTGTCTGCTGCGACATTATAAAGGCACTGCCTCAGCCAACTTACTGGCAGGGAGGTTCTGGAGGCCACGCTACTGTCGGGGACATACACCGGAGAGGGAGTTAAATTGGCGCAGGGAATTGGGTCTGCAGCACGCTCGGGGTACCCCTGAGCACACAGACAAGACGGTTGAGGTACCGCCTTCAGGCCTGTGAAGAACTGGGCGCCATCCTAAGGTACGGACTACCGCCTCCGCCTTTACAGTTAGCCTGCCCACCTCGCAGCGTGGCCCAAGTCG
Source organism: Lissotriton vulgaris (assembly GCF_964263255.1). Taxonomy (NCBI): domain Eukaryota; kingdom Metazoa; phylum Chordata; class Amphibia; order Caudata; family Salamandridae; genus Lissotriton; species Lissotriton vulgaris. Next base: position 168,976,680 of record NC_141687.1, on the reverse strand, counting down.
AGCACAAGGGAACCACCAGGAGCTTGAGACCTGACCCGGCTCCTCACATCTGAGACTGCATGGCCACACAGCACAGAGACCTTGGCATGGAAATCACACAGTTTAACGCTGCGGAGACATTAGTGTGGTGGTCATAGGAACGAGGGCCAAGGGGGCCCCTCCGCATAATAAGGGGGTCAACAGAGGTGCTGCGAGTGCGACAACCGACAAGCGACACCAGCCAACTACGCTCCGCTGAGAAGACGCCTAGCGGGGATCAGGGGCTTCACACTGCGATCGGAGCTCCGCCGGAACGGGCAAGGAGGCCTCCTTCCCGGCCCTTACGTGGTGACCTGACACAAGGGATCCAACCATTAGTGCTCAGTGTGGATGCCTACCACGCAACAACTGGCAATGGGCAGACTTCGAGACAAATCCCAGCAACGGCAGCACGCGGCTGAGGATCCTGGCTCACCCCTCGGATACCAGAGCGGGAGCATGGGACCGACTGCAGTCCTGGCCTCCAAAATGGATACTGTGCTGGCGGCGGCGGAACGCATTGGAAACACACTGGAAGAAACCAAAACGTCACTGGAGGCCCAGATCGATAAGGTCACCTCAAACTTTACCCTCCAGCACGCTGACCATCGCAAGCTTGTCGGAGTCGGTTGCCAAGCAGCACCAGTCACTTCAGGAGCTGAAGCCGGTGGTGCAAACACATACCGCAGCACTCTAGGACATCATGGACAGAATACATGCACTGGAAGATCACATCGAGGACGCGGAAGGGCAATCCCGGCGCAACAACGTACGGGTGGTGGGCCTGACGGAGGGCAAAGAAGGGAAAGACCCGGAGCGATTCACTGAGAAATGGTTGCAAGAGATCCCACCCCCGGGAGTGCTGTCCCTGCACTTCGCAGTCGAAAGAGAGCACAGGGTGCCAACGCAGGCGCCAAGGCCAGGGGCCCGACCCCGCCCGTTCCTCTTCAGGCTCCTCAACTATCTCGAGCGAGATGTGGTACTGCACGAGACTAGGAAGCTGGACAATCTTACAGTGCGGAAAAGCCGTGTGATGCTCTTTCCAGACTACATGGCAGCGTTGCAGAGGCGGAGGAACACATACATGGCGGTGAAAAAGAAACTCCGAGAGCTTGAGTTGCCTTACTCTTTGCTATTCCCCTCCCGCCTCTGCGTGATCTCGAAAGATGGCGCCCGATTCTTCGACACCCCATCGGACGTCTGGGACTGGCTGGAGTAGATAGGTCAATCGATGGGAGCGCGGCCCACGGACTCGGAAGGCGGCGGATGGCAGGAGCAGTGATCACGTAAGCGTCGGAGGAGAGGGGGCCGCCGAGGCCCAGGTCCTGCTGACCCGAGCCTGGAGAAACGGAAAATGGAAAGGCAAGACGCCCTCGACGCGGTGGCGACCCTGGGAGTGGTGAACGAAGCTGGCCGCATAGACTCCCAGCTACGCAGAGATCTGGATACCAGTGGCTCCTCATCCCCATCTACGGTGATCTCCGAAGACATGAACATGCCAGTGGTGACGCCCCAAACAGCTGACCAACTCATGTGACAGACTACTGTTCCCGAAAGGCCCATTAGGGGCCCCACCCCTGAGTACACTGTTCATCGTATCCTTTAAGTACTAGTGATGTACCTGATGTTGTATCTGATGGGGGAAGGAGGGTTATCTGACATGTATGCGCATGTGGCTGCACGTTTATCATTAGCCAGGCACCTGTGAGCACTGCTGCCGACCCGTAGCGGAGGCGCTAGACACTTACCTAGCCCCTGGGCTCCGCTCCCGCTGACCCACACGGGCCCTATGCGCTTACCCACACTAGATCCCTTCTGTGCTTTTTCTTGATAGATCAGGGGTCCGCGACTGGGGCGGGTATTAACTGGGTTGTTGGCAACAAACTCACCCAGACAGCCACTGCCCTGACTTCCCACCTTCCCAAAGGGTGGATCTTGTTGAAGTTTGGACGTACGGCCGCTGGGGCCTCGCCCTTTTAGTTCCAATGTTCTTTTCAATTGTTTCCTGTTTAGAATGCGGCACATTGACCTTCTCCCTACCCCAGATGTTGTCCGCTGCCCCCCGAGCGGCGCTCCCCTGGCAACGTGAGGACACGTCTTGCACAGACACATGACTCACACTAATATACTGACATGGAATATCCGCGGTATGCACACACCGGCACGGCGTTACTCAGTCTTCTCCTACCTACAGAGGCATGGGGCGGGGATCACCCTTCTCCAGGAGACGCACATGGCACGGACCGAGCTTGATAAGCTCCGTAGGCACTGGCGGGGACAAATCCATGGTACCACCTTCTCTGCGCATGCGCGTGGCACACTGATATCGGTCTGAGCAGGCGTCCCACTCATTTGCAAAGACGTAAAGGTAGACCTAGAGGGGAGGTATTGCCTACTGCAGGGACCGTTTAATGGCCAGGAAATCCTGTTGGGGTCACTTTATGCCCCGAACTCGGACCAGCCCTCCTACCTTGCGACACTGAACCAAGTCCTGCATCCTTATGCTGGTCTCCCTCGAGCTACAACAGTGGCATCCAATGCGCAAGCGTTTCGGGACTGGCTTGCACACTTGGAGGTACAGGACTTATGGCGTGTGCAACACCCCACAGACAAAGTATACTCCTATTACTCCTCAGTGCATGACCTGCATGTCAGGTTAGACCGGCCTGATCATTGGCACCCGGTCGCTGCTCCCCTTACTTACCAAGTCGGAATACTTTGGGAGAACACACTCCGATCATAACCCACTGCGGTTCAGCCTCAGCCTCAGCTGGGAGGTTTTTGAGCAGCATTACTGGATTCACTGGAATCAGGGCAAACAACGACTACCACAAGTGTCAGCTGCTGAGACACGGGCTGGTATCTGGTGATGAGGAGAGCATACACAGGGAAAGTAGAGCAATGCCTTCTCCTGTGCTTTCGCTTATGTCTGTGCTTGCTCTTGCCCCATTAGGAGAAGGAGAATGAGATTCAGGGAAAAGGTGGGCCTTTTTGGTAACCTGCTTTCTAGGACTAAATTCAATTTCTTGATGAAAAGACTAGTCCTTTACTCTACAGGATGGGGAAATAACATGGAGCAAAGAGACATGCAAAACCAATGGTTAGGAAAAAGTAACAACCCTGCGCTTACCTCCTTAACAACCCAGCCCTCTTAAATGTGAACCACCTTGTCCTATACCTATGATTCCTTTCTAGCTTTTTCACCGTACACATTGCTGCAATGGCGTTCTGCCTGACTTATGGTTTGGCAGCTCAGTTAGCCATTGAACTTTCATGTCACTGCCTGCACAGAGGCTGAAAGGGGCTATGTACTACAGTTTTGATGTGCTTTTATTTTATGCCTCAGATAGGATTTTGAAATATCTAACTGTATTCTACAGTTTTCTGATTGAAGGAATCTATGCTGATGAGAAAGTGATGGATATACCACAACGCAGCTCAAGTACAGCCTTTGCATGGCCTTACCCAACTAGCAGACCAAGTACATCAAACCCAACTCATCTCGAACCTGAAGACCAGAACCTACAGGGAGTTTGACATTATAATGATCCAGTCATGCCTAAGAAATTTAAAATAAGGTCTCAATAACCCCCGACATATTTTCACTCCTCTTCCACAGGCTCGTTCTCCACATCTAATCCCATTCCAGAATTCCATCAAGAGAGCCAACCAGAAAACAGCAGCACTCAACATTCTATACATATTACAACATATTCCGCTTTCTATACAATATAATATTGTTTGTTTTTCCAATTTAACAGGATATGGCAACTGATATAACATTTTAATGATACTATATCTGGTAATTTCACCTGTGAACATATGGCAACTAAGTTAGGATAAATAGTTATTTAAAAAACTTATTTTGTTTTGAAACAATTCGATTCAACATGTATGTATAGCAAACTATTTTAATAGGTTGTGATGAAAAAAATCACCAAACACAGAAAGAATAAGGTGAACAGTGGATCACAAACATAATCTTCAAATTGACTTCCTTACTCTGGGTAGACCGGTTATTCTCGCGAGACTTATCATTCTCTTTCAAAAGACGAATTTTGACTGTTTAGCTACCATTGACATTACATATTTCCACATTTCATGACACTTCATATTTTCCACCTACCACCATTTTCTACAACCGCACACCGCCTCTAACATTCCACCACACCATTCTCACATAGATGATCTAATGCTGTTTTATGATGTCTGATACCTTTGCTGTTCAGAAATTTCCTAAACTCATCAGCGATGAACTTGGCCCAGTTGTAGGTCACTACTTCCCTGGGTCACCATTGTTTTGATAAATTTCTTCACAAAAATTTATTAAATTGGAAAATGTAACACCCTCCAAGGAGGCAACTTCTGGCCACATTGAGTGCTAATCAAAACGACAACAAATGCACCTTCTAACCCAGGACACCCAAACGGACCAAATGTGTCCATAGCTAATTTGTCCCATGGTTTATCAGGAAACTCCAAAGTTGCTGAAGATGATTTTCTAACTATATGTGGCTTGTAACTGCATGTACAAGCCAAACAACCGCCCTCAAACCTGTCAATTTCTCTGTCCATACCCGGCCACCAAAGGTCCATAGCATTTCTTCTCTTTGTTGCAGAAATTCCACCATGTCCTTCATGTAAAAATGACATCAGTCTGTTGTACAAACGTACACGTACCAACAGTATACCACATATTTTCATCACATCATTTAAGGCAGATAACTCACTCCATACTTGTTTGTAATTCCCAAAATGAGTTCAAGCATTTACTGCCCCTTACATAATTCCTTCAACAAGAATTTGCATGTGTTCATCTCCCAAAACAGCTTGCTTCCATACTTCCTCAGAAATTGCACCCTTACACAAAACCTCAATATCTGCTATCATCCATTCATCATCCATGGACTCCTGCGCTTCTAAGGGCAATCTGGATCAACGACTGGCTTTTACATTTCTTATGCCTGGTACATGCTTTATATCAAATATTCTTGTAAGCAGAATATACATTTTGCTCTACAAGGTGTTGATTTTTCAGTCCCACCTGTTAAGAATAGATCTACCAAGGATGCAGGTGCATTTGTAGTTTAAATATACCTCCTGAAGTATTGCACTCCCTACCAGCAAGCCATTGCTTCTGTTTCCTCAATGGAGTAAGAATTGCCTGCGCTTTCAAAGTCCTTGACAATAATAGTTTTATCATTTATATCAAATTCTTTCCTAACCACTGCTTGGATATATTCACTTATTTTATCAAACTCTTTTAATATTGTTCGGTCTACTCAAACTTGGCCCCCTTCCTCATTAACATCTCTCGAAGGTTGAACACAATCGACAAACTGATTCAGAAATCTAGCAAAGTATGCTGCAAGCCCCAAGAAGGAGGTCAACTGATCCTCGTCTATCGGGGAATGTGCTTTTTCTATAGCTTCCACATGTTTCAGTTTAGGTTTAACACAGTCACATGATAGTGTATGTCCCAAATATTCCACGTCAGGCACATTAAACATACATTTCTCTATGCTTACAGTACATCCAGCATCTACCAATCCCACTAGGACCTTATGCAACGCACTATCATGTTCTTCCTCATTCAATCTCCACACCAACACATCATCTTTAATAACAGTACATCTAGATCCCCTAACAGTTTCTGCATAATAAGTTGGAACACAGTTGACGCTGTATCTAATCCAAAAGGCATACGTACGAAGTGGTATGCTCCCTCCGGTGTTATAAAAGACAAAAGATGTTTAGATTGGGAATGTAAGTGCCCCTGACGGTAAGCACTGGAAATATATAGCTCCTTTTACATTAATCAACATGTGTGTTGATATGTCAAAGTAGTTGTTGTTCTCCACCTGAATATTTTCATGCAAAACTCGACACACATTCTTATCTTTTCACTCAATTTCTTTGCTAGAACTATACGTCTTGCCATTCAGATAGCTCTATGGGTTCAATGGCCCCACTAGCACACAAGCCTTCCAGTTCTTGCTTCAATGCATTTCTTAAGGCTAAAGAAACATTCCTCAACTCGTATACCTTGGCACATGAGCCATGCTTCAAGACTCCTTCACTTATTTGCACACATATTCTCCGTTAGTAAAACCTATTCAGGAGGCTTGGGGTTAAAAATCATGTCCACAGCACCAAGCTCTCTCTGGCCAAGTAATGCCTTTCCTTTCTGGACAACTGTAATCATTTGGGTTACTGGTTAAGACGAGTGAAACTCCACTCAAGCAGCAAACACAATCTTTCTTGGGGTGAAACACAAGCAAACCCCAAATTTACCTGGGCTTAACTCTCTGGTAGCATGACTCAAAGGTAGTCAGTCTTCATACAGAGGTAATGTGTAAAGTTTTTAAGCAGCACTTCAACCAGTAATAAAGTGAAAACACAGCACAAGAAAAATCATAGTTTTCCTTTTTTGAGACCGTCTTCATGCTTCTAACTGTATCCATTCTTAAACTATCTTAAAAAGGAAGTAGATTTAGCAAGTGCCAGACCTTATCTTCACTACAAGATGAAGACTAAAACTGCGTCTCCAATAAGATCAGCTCTTGAGGACTTGTCATATACTACCATCATGCCTAAATGTTTGAATCTTCATCTTCTGTTTCCTTTCTAAAATGCCTTCAGAACTCTGTTGATGTTCTTCCTTGTTGACAATTAATTTTTTCTTTCATGTTATGTTATATGTTATGTTGTTCTATTTTATAAAGCGCACAGCTGCCCCATGCAAAGGGACGTCCCAGCTCTGATAGTAGAAACAATGGAGGGCTGCTGACAGGAGGCAAATTCTATATTGGAGGGAAGAGGTGTGTTTTGATTGCCTTGAAAATGCCTTGCAATTATTCATGCTTTGGATGAATATTGGCAGAGTGTTCCAAAGTTTGGCTGCCAATGTACGGAAGCAGCGCTCATCCGCCCGTACCCTCCTCACCCGGGAACAACCGCCAGATGTTGTCCCATCGAGCGGAGTTGACGAGAGGGTGAATAGGGTGAGAGCAAGTCGGCCAGAATGCAGGGAAAGGAGAAAATCTGAATTTTAAAAGCAATGCAGAGGCCCTTAAACTCTACATGTCTGGCCACAGGCAGCCAGTGTAGCCGACGGATAGCACTGGAAGTGGAGCAGGTTCTAGGGAGGCCAAGAAGAGTTCTGGCAGCAGTGTTTTGGACTCTCTGCAGTCTCAGGACTTCAGTCTTGTTCGCCCCCAGATAGAGTAGATTAGCATAATCAAGTCTCGACAAGATGCAGGCCTGAATAATTCTCTTCCTGATGGACCGATCAAAATACCCCAGCAGCAATTTGTGCCCCCGCAGTATGCCAAAACAGGTCCCTGCTACTTTCTTAGTGTGGGACTGATAGCTGAAGGCCAAGTCAACCCAAACACCTAGATTTTTTACCACCTGCTTGGGGGCGGGTGCACAACCCAATGTGCAGGCCACCAGTGTTCGCTCCACAGCTCTGAGTCTCTCCCTACCAGCAGAACCTCAGACTTGCTGGAGTAAAGTTGGAGACATTTGGCAGTCATCCACTCAGCGATAGCCGTGAGATCGCCCTGAAACTTGGGGGCCTCCCTCACGGAATCGTCCGAGAGTGTGACTACCAACTGTGTATCATCTGCGTATGATACTACCGTGAGCCCTCTGCTCTTGGCCATGGCTGCTAACGGTTGAACATAGAGGTTAAAAAGCGTTGGGCTCAAAGCTGAGCCCTGAGGCACCCCTTGTTTATTAGAATGGATCATGGGGGCAAAAGGGGGGCCATTACCTGGAAGGTACTATCAGAGAGATGCCTGCCTCCTCCAACCGTTGCAGCAGGATCTGGTGGGAGACTGTATCAAATGCGGCACTGAGATTTAAAAGAATCAGAGCTGAAGTGTGACCCTCATCTAGAGCCAGCCAAAGATGCTCGGTAACAGCTAGGAGAGCAGACTCCATGCTGTGGCCCGGGCGAAAACCATTCTAAGAGGGGTACAGAAGGTTGTTCTCCTCCTCCAGAAAACCTGTGAGGATGGAATTAATGTAGGTCTCAGAGATCTTGAAATCCACAGCAGGAGAGAGATGAGACGAAAGTTCTCCAGTTTAGCTGTGTTGAGGATAGTTTTTTTTTTAGCAGAGGTACAACCTTGCTTGCTTCCAAGTCCTAGGGACAACTGTCCTGGACAGGGACATGCTGATCACCTGGCTCAGAGGTGTAAGGAGCACAGGTAATGATTTCATAAATTGGTCAGGCTTTATGGGGTCAGCAGGAGAGCCTGATTTAACCTTGCTACTTAGCAAGCGTAGCTCATCCAGGGAGATCAATGGAAAAGTGGACAGAGTGTGCGTAGGAAGGGGTCTAGGCACAGGGTCAGGACACATGACAGCACGCGGAAAGGTCTTGTAAATATTTTTCACCTACTTGACAAAGCTTCACATTGCTCATCCGACGATATTGGAAGCACAGTAGAGACCCCCAACTGTTTAAGATCTTTCAGTCTAGAAAAAGTACTTTTGGATCGGGTTGTAGTCCCGTCTCCATGCCCGTTCCAACCTTTTTAGGCTTTACACAAAATAGCGAGCTTATCGGACTGGATTTGGAATTACAGCCTTTAGACCACTCCGCAGGAATAAGTATGTCCAGAGGACGGAGGATCCAGTCAGATAGGGCTTTGTCTGCGGCATATTAATCATCTGGCATAGTGAAAGCAGATGAGGAGGGCATGAAATTAGTCAAGATTGAATTTTGTGCCGGGGCGCTTAAAAGAGAGCTTCATGGAGGGCAGAAAATAGCTATCTTGTTACACCTGCACAGTTTATTGTTTCAATATGAAATTAGCATGTCCCCTTTACTTTGCTCTTCAAAGCACCTTGCTGAAGTTCACAACTTGCTTTTTCCACCACATGCTTATAATTGTACTGCAGTTTTTATAGGCCACTGGCTGATTGTTCTCTGTGTCTGTCCTGTCTGTTGATTAAATGAGTTTCTGGGGTACCTTGTATTCACTATTCCTGCTAGTTAAAACAACTCTCCTATTCATTGTTCCCTTTAGCTTCTTTTTTTTTTTAAAAAATTTTGAAACCTTTATTGTGCAACATAAGCATTCAAATACGGGCCCACAACCATACTGGCCGGCCTCGAAAGCAATTGGTAGCACAAAAAGCAAGGATAGAGCAGCCCAGCAGTCCCAGAGACGGAAAGCAGCAAGTGTCCAAAACATGACGTATGAGAAGAGGGACCGCCGGGTACAGGAGAAGTTAGGTTAATTTTTTTAAGTTTTTTAGATAAGAAGGATCAGACGCATTCAATCCACCGAAAGCACATAGCAGGCACTGAACACAGCAAATTGTCAACAGAGCGAAGGATAATAATTGAAAAATCAGCAGATAAAGATACTTATCAGGATGAAAGCACGTATTCACAGTACATACTGGTCATTGCCCGCCCCATGGACGTAGAACACCTAAATCAACGTTAGTGACAGAACTAACAGCGGAAATAAGAAGCAGCGCTACCCCCCAACTACCGTACTGACCCAAAAGAAAAGTAAAAAGTAAAAAAGACCAAGAAGAGAGAAGAGAAATAAGGCCCATAGAAACTGAAACGAAACAGAAAACCCATCCCCCAACCCCCCACCCTGCACTCATGCGGCGCTACGTCCTACCCTCCCTACCCCCCCTAGCAGTGTGCCTGTCGCCCAAAAATCGAGACCCGAAATTTAGAGTCAGAAAAGGAAAAGAGGAAAAGAAAAAGGAGTGAACATAGTACATATAAAACCGGAGGAGGGCCATACATATACACCCAGAACTACCAGCATGCATTACTCAGGCCGCCCGTCCCCAGACCCCGTTACCGATACAAGACCAATGTTCAATATCCCCGGCTGTCCATCATCATCTCAGCAGTGCGAGCAACAACAATCCTGACATGAGAGGAAACACCCTCAACCTTGCCCCCTGCGGTTCGGTGTAGCGACATAGTCCAGCTTCATAGTAGTCATCCAGGAGGAAGTGAGCGAGCAAGGTGACCACAGCAGAGTAGGACGATGTCCACCAAAGTCCATCCGACACATAGCCATATGTCTAGCAGTGGTACAATAAGAAGCAACGCACAGCAGTGATCCTCCAAGGTCGGCTAGCCCAAGCAGTAGCAACCGCCCCAGGATAGGGTAATGAGTCAAGCCAGTAGCCCCAAAAGGAGTCGCTAGACATGGCGCCCGGTGACGATTCCCCAGCCATGTCACAGCTCCATGAACTGCAGACCTCTCCAAGGATGTTTCGGCCGGCACCTCAGCAGTAGCAGGGGCTCGCACCCCCGACGCTTCCGTGGCAACCGGGGCAGAAAAACCACAGTAGTCAAGCACAGGGCGTGGCGCAGTGTCCCGCACTCGAGGGCAGCCACAATCAGGCAGGGGTGTCTCAGCCAGAATCGCATCCAGCCGGTCCCCCAAATCTCTGGCAGCAGTACGTAGGGCAGTTCTCAGAGTACCTAGAGCGCCCAAAATATCGCCAATCAACATTGGTGCCTCAGGGAGAGAGGATGTAGCAGTCCCCTGTACATGGGGCGCACAGACGCTTAACAGTCCCGGAAGCTGGACGCCATCACCCCCAGCAGATAGTTGAGCACCCCGCCAGCACTCACCGTAACATAACCAGTCCGGGGGCACAGGGGTAGCACACGCCATTCCCAACGGTGTCTAGGTGGCGTGAACAGGCGTCCGTGCCTTCAGTAGCAGCCCAGGATCCTCACGCCAGGTGCCGAATGCAGTCAATAAAATGGCGCCCACCACAGCGCTCGGGGAAACAAAGTAGCGAGCGGAGCTGTCCACGGGCTGGGAAGACGATACAGTGTATCCCTCTCCGCGGCGGTTCACAAGGCCTGTGGAGCGGCGAAACAAGATGCGGAAAGCACAATGCGGCTACCACGTTGCACTGGCCGGCACCGTCCCGTCTGCAATGGCCGCTGTTGTTGTGATCCGGCCGGCCGTACTCTGAGAACAAAGACCCGGTCACCGCCGTGGAGCATCAGGAGGAGGCGAGGGCGTCTCGTCACTTTCACTGCAGGGATCGAGCAGGAAAGCACATCGTTAGGACCGGGGTCGCCTCCCGATTCCGCTGTCGCCACTCAGATACAGGATCACCAGCAGGATAGGGCGGAATACGGGAGAAGGGCGAAAGGGTCGGCGGAGCCGAGGAATCAGGCGGCCATCATGGTTGTGAGCTAGGCTCCTCCCTTTAGCTTCTTAAATAATCACAATCATCCCTCCAGGTGAAGTCCCTCTTTTTAATGGTGAACACAAGTAGGGAGAGAGACACACACTCTTCTTTTCGTTCTCATAACTCTGTTCCTTCTTGTCTCGTCTTCCACTTTGTTTTCCTTAATTTTGCTCCCTACTCCCTGTCTCTTCTGTATCACCTTCTAATAGTTTAGCTAACAGTGCTTTCCCTTGATTCTCTAAACCTGCATCTCCTGGATCTTTTCAATCTGTTGTTCAAGGTGCCCCTATTTCTAATTGTCCTTGTTCCCCAGATTTTCTCTTCCTTCTTCCCCTAACTTTGTTTCCCTTATTTACCACAACATCTCCTCCTGTTTCCCATCCTGCTCTTCCTATTGCACCTTGTTCTGCTCCTCTTTATTTACTGAAACTCTTCACCTTCTAGATCCTCATACTTTACTTCTCTTTATCCATCTATGTAGATCTGCTCTACTGTGTTTCACTAAGATCTTTGTCTTCTAAATGGTTCTTTTCTTTCTGTTCCCTCACTTCACATTTTCCTTTCCTTACACCTTACGCACTTACTTATAGTGCTGTTTGCTCATTTCCAACTAACCAACTACTGTAACAATCCCTCATATTTGATAATAAAGTTTGTGTTTCGCTTCAGCATTAGGCTTGCTCTGGCTCACTCTCAAAGATTGCAGTAAGCAAACGAGTTAGTTAATTTCATACAGTTTTGATTTTTTCAGCTTGCCTGTGTTTTTATTGATTTCCTAGACTGGTAGGTGGAAGTACTGTATACAAAGAGATAAATGCAATACAAATTACATGCCTTTTTGTAAGCTCTTCTTTTTGTATGTGTTTCAGGAGATGAAGACTTCACTTACTGATTTTTCCAAGCGTTCAGAGCATGATAAGTCAGATAGCACTTTCATAGTCCTCATGTCTCATGGCCTTAGGGATAGGATCTGTGGCAGAGCCTTCCACAAGAATAATCCAGATGATCCAGATGTCCTCCAGTTCGACACCATCTTTAAAACATTTAACAACAAGAACTGCAAGGCACTGCGAAATAAACCCAAAGTCATAATCATCCAGGCCTGTCGTGGAGGTATGCCAAATCGAGGATTTTCAACCAGATGTATTGTAATGTGCTAGTTGTTTGAGAAATACTTCTTCAGGTATTTGTGAGATAAATGCTCGACTTTTTTCAAATAGCCATCGTCTGCATGGTTAGACCATGCTGGCACTGACAAAAAGACTGTTTCCAGTTCAATCAGTCATACTTGCCCCACAAACGCATTTCATGTTGGGAGTTAAACCTGGCTTAGTGTACCAAAACCAGAACACACCGTGGCACAGGTCCAGGAGCTTTGTAGGGTATCTTTATTTTGGTTTCTTCTTGGATCATCTGTATAAGAGACAAATATGAATGTAAAATACACTTTTAGGTGTTACTTTGATCAGTTCCTCCCCCATCTCTCACTTACCCCAAGGCATTTTGTCATAGGCGGACACAGATCATGTATGTGCGCAATGACATAGGCCTGTCTCATGGAATGCGGTCTTGCTTGCCTAGGAGGAGTGCCTACCCTCATAGTGGGGAATACCTACCGCCTTTCACCAGTAGTTAAGCAACACAAATGCAGTGGTGGCAGTATACAGTATAGTGAACAGGACTTTTTCACCCTGTGTCACTGGAGTGAGGCCTAGGAGCTGACTTACCTTTTAAGAAATTCCTCTGTTTTGTGCTTAACTCACCCTTGGACTCCATCAGGTAGATGTGGAAGGCTGCGTAAAGCAGGAGTAGTGACTGTGCGTTTGTTGTATGTGTGCCTGGAAAGGCTACAGTGCAAGGATGGAGCAGTACTGTACAGTGCATATGGTAGTACATGTATTGGATGAATGTCTGCCTCAGAGAAATAAATTACATGAGAGATGCAGTACTGAGCAGTATGTGTTCAGGAAAAGCATGTGCCGGGTGTATGTGTGCTTGCTTGAAGTACAATATATGAAGGGTGAAGTGTTGTGCATCACACATGGTGAGCATCTGTACTTGCATTGTTATTTTGTAAATAGCACACCCTAGTTAAAGATAGAATAACTTCAGTGCTGAACAGTGTGCGCAGACTGAGTATGTGTGCTGAATGCATATGTACATGTAAGGATAAAATGCATAGAGGTAGCAGTGCTGGACTCAAACTGAGCTGTGAATGTACACAGAGTGAGTGTGCCTGCAATGGTACATTGTATGGAGGACCATGGGTCCGTTTTGGAAAGCACAGGCCTTCCTGGTGAAGGCATGAGGAGAGGAATCCTCCCTCCCAGAGAGATTTGTGTATTGCACCAGTCCTGAGAGCTAGGTGGAGAAATACTGGAGGGAAAAGGAAGAGACGCCCTTTACATTTGAAAAGACTGCTCTTTCATTGAGTGATAGATCACAAGGATAGGGCCTGGATGTATCTCAGGGAGGGAGATGGGGCTGATAAGGGAATCATAAAGAGTAAGGCTGTTGAGTCTGGGATTAATCTATTGATGCATATATCACTGTGGCTGACATCCAGGTGTGAACTTGTCATTAATTGCGTTGTGGGTCAGTCAGCTTTGCAGTTGCGCTTACTGTGACCGGCATCTTTGTTGAAGAAAGATGGAAAGGATAAGTGCTCACTTCCAAAGAAGCAGACCACCAACATAATACTTAAAAAGCCTAGAACCTAAATCACATTTGGAGAACGACTATCGGAAGGAGAGGTTGAGTCCCCAAAAATGTATCATTTGGCAAGCAACCAAGCGGGCTGTGTGAAGAGGAAGCCCTGCAAGACTTCTGCCTGTGACCAGGACTGGGGGCTAAAGCCTATTACGTATTAGGAAAAAATCTTACGCAGTGTAAGATTTGAATCCCGAATCCTCCAGACGCGATGATACTCGCTGTAGGGTAAATGCGAAATTATCAATAAGTAATGTTCCAAATTGAAAAGGTTTATTTTAAACCAGTCTTCAGGTCATATTACATCATATGCTGAATGGTTTATGTGAAACATATTCCAAGTTGATGGTATCAAGAAAAAGTATCCAACAAGGTAAATCTGTACATTCAATCACAACTGCGTCCCCAATGCATTTAGAGCATGGCTCTTCATCAGGGGGAAGTTTTACGAGAAAACCAAAAGTAACAGAGTATATAAACACTGAGCAGGAGCTAAAAAAGTCTCAAGTTAACTGAGATGGAAAGAATAATATGAATGGTGAACGTAAGATGAATCGTGAAAAACATGGTCGTGAAATATATAGGGCGGTGAAGTTAAGTGCCTCTATTGTAAACAGAGAAACAGCATGCTTTACAAAATAATGAACAGCGTGTACATAAATAAGACCTGTTAGCCATCCTGCTGGGTGAAAGATTATCATCCAGGGAAACCAAGACCACCTGCCCTGGAGCCTGGCGACCAGCACATTCCTGCTTCCCAATAATATTGTGTGCCCTATAAGGAAGAAGAGAGTGTTGAAGGAGCAAGGTCCAGTAAGGTGCAGTACCAGGAGGCCTCCCTGTGCGAGGTGTGAGAATTCAGCTGTGCACCCTGTATGCCTGGAGAGGGTTGCCGTAGACTGCACCGTATGTTGAGCACTGTGCTGGTCTTGCTACACCTGTCCCTCCACGCTTACGGTGACCCTGTATGCCAGAGGATGCCACCAGTAAAGTACCATTTCAAGGAGTGCCAAGACTAGTTACCGTCTGAGCTGAGACTGAAAGAACCTGCCCCACTTTAACCTCATACCACAGCAACCTCATATGTCAGGATGGGCTGGCAGCACCAACGTTGTCAAAGGATTCAGGCCACCGCCTGAAGGAGAGTCTGAGGCTATGACTCACGGATTGGACCCGAGCTTCCCTTGACTCACCGGGAGGAATGCTGGTGACTCTGTAGATGCCCTCTCATCCTCTCTGACTCCAGTCTGGTTCTCAAGAAAGATTCCCCTCTCATCCCCTGTTGAGCAAAGTGAACTTACCAAATCTTTGTGAGCAGAGAGCTGCTCTGACATCTGAGTGACCTCTGGCAGCGCCGCTCAGTAGAGTGAGCCTGCACCACTGGGTCACAATAACACATGGGCTGCCAGCCGCCTAAGTTCTCTGAAGTGAGCAGGCATCGCTAGTGTTATTGAAGGGGCCTGCTGCATAACTAAACTCTTCCATGCTGAGAGAATGGGTAAGACAAAAACTGAGCCCGTTGGGCCACGGGTTAGTCTGTGCTAAAAGTGATGCAGCACCGCAGACACTTTTGACTAAATTCCTAAAGAGTCCAAGTGCGAACTCTGGAGTATGGCCTACTAGTTGAAATTCAATGATGTGGGCACCAGTGAATGGGGTTAACTATCAATACGTTACACAAAGGAGGGTGAAACAGGGATTCTCCTGACAACTACTAGGGCTCCGACCTGAAGGGGGATTATGTTGTTGCATCTGAATGTTATACTTAATTGTATGTGTAGAGTTAGAAATAAAATCCGACTTTTCTTATAAAAGCAAATATTTGGGTGGACATTGATTGATTGATCTTACTGTTTGCAATTTGAGTTAAGACCTGTATCTACATCCACCCCTTCCCCCCCATATCCCCAGAGATCCTTGACTGCTCGACAACAACTACCACTGAGATTTAAGTACAGAAGGGGTACTTTGCTCAGTTGAGCAGGATCCATGGTAGGTCAGGCTCCAAGACATCAGGAGCAAAAGGCCTCAACCACGGTGGTCGGGCTCAATAACCCCTGTGTGCCCCGTGGCCCTCTGAAAGGGGCTCTGACAACATATAACTGGGTAGTTTTTTTTTTTTTTATTTGGTTTGGTACTCCACTGAGGACCACAAATAATATATAAAATTCGATTATTACAGCTTTTAAAAGTTCTCATGTTAATACAGAGATAAAAAAATGTATAAAGTTTATAACAAACTAGTTCATTAAGGGGAGTTTTGCAAGCGATAATCAATTCCTTGACGGTTGTGATGCGGCATCTGAGATGTATAGGATACAGATGTTTTGCTCTCGCCGCTACTACTTTTAAATTGGGGCATATGAACAGTAGATGCTCTAAGTCCTGCTCCCCGACGTTACATAGGCTACATATTGGTGACTCGTTTTGATGCCATTTTGATGTTAAAGATTGGGTGGGTAGAATGCCCAACCGGAGCAGGATAATTATTCTCCTAGCGCCGTGAGCGAGATTAAAATCTATATAGTTCTGGGTTTTCTTAAATACCACTGATTCTGCAAAATTTTTATATAAAATTAATTTGGCGCAATGCGATGAGTCAAGGTCAAAGCTTAGTCTTGGGTTATAGCATTTTAAAAAGAGTTTCAATTGAGGCGGTGTCCAAGTCAGCAACAGATCAGTACTAATATTCGCCAGTTTGAAGGCGAAAGACATGTTTTTATAAAATACGTGCTTCGTAGAATCACCATCAAAGGTCTCTGTTGTAAGCAGGGAGCGAGGTGTACCGTCCTTTGCATGGAGCAGGTTGTATGCCCACCTAATGATGTTTGCGATACCTCGAGAGTAAGAGCTCGTAAGCGATAGTTCAAGGCGGAGTGCTTGTACTGGGATAGACTGCGCTACTTTTAGCATTTTCCTCAATAGCTTTCCTTCTTTTAGGTCCAGGAATGTCCACTGCTTTATAGGAATGTATTCCAAGGCATACGATAAAACTGCAGGGATATTCACACTGTAGACTTTAAGCAAAGAGGAGAAATGTCTATTTCCCGAGGCCGCGTATAACCTTAGCAGTGCTCCTGCATGCACCTCTGATTTTGTCGACAAGTTTAGAAACTGGCGGTTGTTTTTTAGTGACTTAATGAAGATCCTACCCAGATAGGTATACTCCTCAACTTCTTCGATTTTTTTCGTCACCAAGTCTCCAACATTATTTACTGCTTTTTTTCTTCCCTGAGAAAGAGACTATTTTTGTTTTGGTTAAATTAGGTATTAGAAAATTTTCCTTAGTATACTTATAAAGGGCATCCAGATCGTTTTGCAGTCCAAAGGGTGTTTGGTCCAACACTATAATATCGTCCGCGTAAAGTAGGGCATGAACATTTTGGGCAGCTACCTTTGGTAGGAAGTTTAGTTCTCGCTGTAGATGCTGAGGCAAATCACTGAGGTATAAGGAGAACAACAATGGGGCAAGGAGGCAAAAGGGAGGGAAAAGGGCCTGACTAACCCGATCCCAACCCCTAACGGACTCAAGCTAGGGTGCCTCCTTGCCCCTTTGTTGTTCTCCTTATACCACTGGGTAGTTTTAAATAATGCTTGTAAAAAAAGTTCGAGGCATGTGGGCTGCTGAATTCGTATCTGTGCATAGATCGCCGCCTAGTGTTGGGTCTGGACGATTGCACCTTGTTGTCCTGGAAGAGTCTTAGAAGTATCACGAGATAGGTGACTCCTCCCCTGGACTACAGTGCGCATGGCCATCTTATCCATCCTCAGATAGTTTTCCACCATTGGGTTCGGATGTTATTCCTCTACTCCAACTTCGGAACCGAAACTAAACTTCTTTAAAAGCCTTAGATTACGACGGTATTGTTCTCGCTCTGTACTTCTTGACTTGACCAAACTTTCCATCTTGATCCGGTCGTCGGCGCGGGCTGTTGGGCCTTTCGACGCCACGTGGGCCTGCTGTCGATGGAACGGAGTCCGTTCAAAAGGTGCCCACAATGCCACTCCAAATTCCCGCATACTCAATCAATCAATCAAAGCATTTATATAGCGCACTACTCACCCAGAGGGTCTCAAGGCGCTAGGGGAGGGGGGTCCGCTACTGCTCGAACAGCCAGGTCTTGAGTTGCTTCCTAAAGGCGAGGTGGTCCTGGGTCAGGCGGAGGTGGGTCGGGAGGGAGTTCCATGTCTTGGCGGCGAGGTAGGAGAAGGACCGTCCCCCTGTGGTGGCTCTTCGGATGCGGGGACGGCGGCGAGGGCGTGGCCGGTCGATCGAAGCTGGCGTTTGGGAGCGTAGAAGTTGAGGCGGCTGTTGAGGTATCCTCGGCCTTGGTTGTGTAGGGCTTTGTGTGCGTGGGTGAGGAGTCGGAAGGTGATTCTCTTGTTGACCGGGAGCCAGTGCAGGTCTCTCAGGTGTCCGGAGATGTGGCTGCGACGGGGGATGTCCAGGATGAGTCGTGCTGAGGGGTTCTGGATCCGCTGGAGTCTCTTCTGGAGTTTGGCGGTGGTTCCGGCGTAGAGGGAGTTGCCGTAGTCCAGACGGCTGGTGACGAGGGCCTGGGTGACCGTCTTCCTGGTCTCGGTGGGGATCCACCGGAAGATCTTACGTAGCATGCGCAGGATGTTGAAGCACGACGAGGAGACGGCGTTGACATGTCTGGTCATGGAGAGAGAGGAGTCCAGGATGAAGCCCAGGTTGCGTGCGTGGTCTGTTGGTTTGGGTGCGCTGCCTAGGGCTGGGGGCCACCAGGAGTCGTCCCAGGCGGAGGGTGAGGATCCCAGGATGAGGACTTCCGTCTTGTCCGAGTTCAGTTTCAGGCGGCTGTTCTTCATCCATTCGGCTACCTCTTTCATCCCTTCGTGAAGGTTGGCTCTGGCGGTGGCGGTGGCGGGGTCGTTGGTGAGGGAGAGAATCAGCTGGGTGTCGTCGGCGTAGGAGATGATGTTGAGGTTGTGCTGGCGTGCGATGTCTGCGAGGGGGCTCATGTAGATGTTGAAGAGGGTTGGACTGAGCGAGGAGCCTTGAGGAACGCCGCAGATGACTTCGGTGGCTTCAGATCTGAACGGGGGGAGGTGGACTCTCTGTGTCCTTCCGGCGAGGAACGAGAGGATCCACTCCAGTGCCTTCTCCTGGATTCCGACGTTGCTGAGTCGCTGCACTAGTGTACGGTGGCAGACAGTGTCGAAGGCCGCGGAGAGGTCTAGGAGGATGAGGGCTGCTGTTTCTCCGTTGTCAAGCAGTGCTCGGATGTCATCGGTGGCTGCGATCAGGGCGGTCTCGGTGCTGTGGTTGGCCCGGAAGCCAGACTGCGAGAGGTTGAGGGATCCGTTCGTCTCGAGGAAGGCGGCCAGCTGCTTGTTGACGGTCTTCTAGATGACTTTTGCAGGAAACGGGAGCAGCGAGATGGGGCGGTAGTTCTTGAGGTCGGTGGGGTCGGCTGATGGCTTCTTTAGTAGAGCGCTGAGTTCGGCGTGCTTCCAGCTCTCCAGGAAGGTAGCGGTGTCGAAGGAGGTGTTGATGATGTCCCGCAGGTGGGGTGCGATGACAGCGTCGGCCTTGTTGAAGACGTGGTGAGGGCAGGGGTCGGTAGGAGATCCGGAGTGGATGGAGTTCATCGTGCGGACGGTGTCTTCGGTGTTGATCGGGGTCCAGGCGCGGAGGGTGGTGGTGGGGGGCGGTGGTTCGGTCGTGGCGTGCATCGGTTGAGAGCTGAAGCTGTTGTGTATGTCCGCGATCTTGTTGTGGAAGTAGGAGGCGAGGGAGTTGCAGAGGTCTTGCGAAGGGGTGATGTCATTGTTTCCGGCGTTGGGGTTGGAGAGCTCTTTAACAATGTTGAAGAGTTCCTTGCTGTTGTGTGCGTTGTTGTCCAGTCGTTCTTTGAATGCGGTTTTCTTGGTGGCGTGGATGTGTTGGTGGTGTTTTCGGGTGGTGAGCTTGAGGGCAGTCATGTTGTCCGGTGTTGGGTCTCTGCACCAGGTTCTCTCGAGGGCTCGGCAGTTCTTCTTGGAGCTCTTGAGTTCGTCGGTGAACCATGGGGCTTTCTTGCTACCGGGTCTGCCAGGCGGGGTCTTCAGAGGGGCGAGGTCATCTGCGCAGTTGCTGATCCACTTCGCGAGGTTGGTGGCCGCCTGGCTTGGGTTTGTTGCGCTGGTGGGAGGGTTCCTGCTCAGGGAAGTCGCGAGCTGGTCGGCTGTGATCTTGTTCCAGCTTCTGCGTGCAACCTGTTGCTGGTGGTGGTGGATCGTGGTCCTTTTGAAGCTGAAGTGGACGCAGCTGTGGTCCATCCAGTGGAGTCCGGTGGCATGGCTGAAGGCGATGTCCTTGCTGGATGAGAAGACGGGGTCGAGTGTGTGTCCGGCGTAGTGGGTGGGGGTGGTGACCAGCTGCTTGAGTCCCAGGTTTGCGAGGTTGTCCAGCAGGGTGGTGGTGTTGCGGTCATTGTTGTTCTCCAGGTGGAAGTTGAGGTCCCCGAGGAGGATGTAGTCAGCGGAGAGGAGGGCGTGCGGGCTGATGAAGTCGGCGATGTCTTCGCTGAATTGTGTGCGTGGTCCCGGGGGTCTGTAGATCAGGGTGCCTCTGAGGGTGATCTTGGGGTTGATGTGGACATGGAAGTGCAGGTGCTCGGCGGGTGCGAGGGTGTCGTCGGTGTTGGTCGTGATGCGGATGGTGTTTCTGTGGATGATGGTGATGCCTCCTCCGGTCTGGTTGATGCGGTCCCTTCGGATGATCTTGTAGCCGTCTGGGATGGGATAGGATACTGACAAACATACAGTATGCAACAAGTGCTTGTCACCAGAGCACAACGAAGAAAATTGCCCAGCTTATGCCCAATTTCGTTCGAAGAAAACCATCCGGATTCGACGGGCCGCTAGGCAAGAGATGCAGCGACCAGCACCGGAGAACATCTTCGATGATGAACACGACCTACCAGAGGCGGCGGACTCGGATCTAGAGATCGTCACCGTCAAGGACCAGTCGGACTCTGATGACGAGATCCCACCGTGGCAAATCGTGAGTACACAGCCCCCAACGCCGCTTGTCCCGAAACCGAAGGCTCCGGTCGAAGCATCGCCTAAAGGCCTTAGCCGAGAACGACAAGGTCCTTCGGAAGCCCCAGCCTTCCGGCTCGGCTCCGAAGCCAAAAACAAAGCCTTCCGATAGCCCAGGTCCAAGTAACGTTCTCCCCAAGAAGGACGTCTAACCGTAGAAGGCCGTTCAGCCAAAGGTCGTCGAACCGAAGAAAGGCGTCGAGCCAAAAGTCGCTGACCCAAAGAAGGTGGTTGAACCAAAAAAGGTCGCCCAACCCAAAAAGGTTATCGAGCCGAAGAAAAGCCTCGAACCAAAGCGGGTCGTCGATCCAAAAGGAACACACGACCCAAAGAAGGCCGTCGATCCTAAAAAGAGTGGAGATCAACAAAAACACGATCACACTACAAAACCCGTCTAACTTAAAAAAGTCATCGAGTCGACAAATGACATTAAGCCTAAGAAAGCTGTCGAGCATAAAAAGCGTATCGATCCAAAAGGTCCAGTCGATCCGAAACAGGGCGCCGACCCAAAGACAGACAGCGAGCCGAAAAAGACGGCTAAACCAACAATAGTCGTTGAACCGAAAAAGGTTACCGACCACAAAGCAACGTTCAATCCGAAAAAAAACTCCACAACCGAAGGCCCTCGAGCCAAAAAGTCAAAAACACGTCAGTAAGCCAAAGACATCGGCGCCAAAGCCACGGACAGTGGAGTGAGAACTCTTCCATCCCAATCCAGAATAAGAGGAGCAATCTAAACTGTATATAAACCCTGAGACTGGCAAAGTTACAGTTTATTTTCGAAAAAAGAGACCACTGGACTCAGACACTCCTTCCCCTGTTCCTCCAAAGTAAAAGGACTTTGGGACTTCTCCCTCTAGGCCCTTTACTCCTCCTTTCTATCCCAATATGCCTTTTGTGCTCTACTCTCCTACACATTCTGACTATAATGATGAGGATAACATGGGGGAAGATCCTCAAGATGACTTTAATCAACCAGAGGATCCACATCCACAAGATGGCACATGGGAGGATCGGAATGATCCATACGACACACAACCCATCCCCGATGCCACCCCATACCCTACAAAGCCGTCGCATACCGACAACACCATTGTCTTTAACCAGCTACCAGATAGGGCAGCAAAATACCACAAGGTCGACATGCACACTGACCCAGTATTATTATTATTATTATTATTATTGGACATTTATTAAGCGCCTGGTTACGCCACTGGCGTGTCCCCGCGCTATGATAAGTGGAATGACTGTCCCCCCTCCTCCTAACCCAGCTATCTACTGAAAAAGATACGTTTTAAGTTTTTTCCTAAACTGGATTTCGGAGGGTTCAAGCCGAAGTTCCAGTGGCAGTTTGTTCCAGCATTTGGGAGCAAGGTATCTGAAGGACCTGCCTCCCATACGAGCTTTAAATATTCTTGGTACTTTTAACAGCCCGACCTGCGAGGACCGAAGACTGCGTGTAGGCTCGTAGTAGGCTACTGGGCTCTGGAGCGGGAGAGGTGCCTTGCCATACAAAATACGGTGGCAGGTGGCAAGGGCCTTAAACTTTACTCTCCTCTCAATGGGGAGCCAATGGAGCGCTCGCAAGGCTGGCTTGGCGGAAGATCTCCTGGGGAGTCTGAGGACCAGCCGCGCTGCCGCGTTTTGAAGAACCTGCAGTAGAAGAAGATTTTCTATTTGACACATTTCCTACCTCTGAGAAAAATGTCAGGACACTTTCTATGCTAAAAGGGGTACTGAAACATGCACCTGATATATTTAAAGATCCAGCCAGAGCACGTGTACTCAATCCTAGGATTGAAAAAAAATATAAAGCGGCCCCTACAGACCCTGCCTATATTAAAGGCCAGTTGCCTCTAAACTCACTGGTAGTAGCAAACGCTTGCAAAAGAGCAAACTGCAGGAGATGCTCCACCTCCTGATAAGGAGTTTAAAATATTGGAAGCCTCAGGCAAGAGAGTAGCCTCACAGGC
Organism: Lissotriton vulgaris; assembly: GCF_964263255.1. Lineage (NCBI taxonomy): Eukaryota > Metazoa > Chordata > Amphibia > Caudata > Salamandridae > Lissotriton > Lissotriton vulgaris. The sequence goes on along the minus strand of NC_141687.1, from coordinate 168,953,725 downwards.
CTCTAATTCATGGAGAATCGCAAACACACAGGCTCTACTAGCTCGCTACGATAGAGCACACTATGACCAGCTTGAGGGTGTAATGCAACACCTGCCAGAACCTTACAAGGCTCAGGCTAATGAGTTCATTCAAGAAGGCAAGTTTATTACCAATGCCTCCATTAAATGTGCACTTGACGCAGCAGACAAAGCAGCCAGATCCAATAATACCAGCGTATTGCTGCACAGACATGCGTGGCTACGCATCTCTGGTTTTGAGAATGAGGTGCAATCCACCATCCTCAACCAACCAGTTAATCAAGACTTCCTGTTTGGTCCTGCAGTAGACACCATTTTGGATAAAATGAAAAAAGATACTGAAACTGCTAAATCTATGGACGCACTGCAGTTTCAACAACACAGAGGTTCCTTTCGTCGCTCCTCCTACAGAGGCACCGCTTCACAAACTTCTTCTACATATAAAAGCAACACCCAAGTTCCTTTAACAAAGGCTCTAACAGGGGAGGTTATAGGGGAAATAATAACAAGGGCAGAGGACGTGGCGGCAATAACACCAGAGCCTCCAGTGCCACCAAACAGTGACTTCATCACACTCCCTCCAGACCATCTAACACCAGTCGGAGGCAGAGTCAAAACAATTCCTGCCAGTCTGGAACGCAATTACCACAGACCGGTGGGTGAGACAAATTATCCAGTATGGTTATTGCCTGGAACTCACTTCTACTCCACCCAACATACCAGCCAAACACCGGCCTATGTCCAAGGAACGCATCACCCTGTTACAACAAGAGGTGAAATCCATGCTAGAAAAGGGGGCCATAGAGCCAGTCCCTATTCAACACCAAGGGACAGGAGTATACTCGCTATACTTCCTTATCCCCAAAAAGGAAGGGTCCCTCAGACCAATATTGGACCTCAGAACGCTAAACCAATACATACTCTCGGAGAACTTCCACATGGTCACTCTACAACAAGTACTCCCGTTACTCCAGCAAGGCGACTACCTAGCAACATTAGACCTCAAGGACGCATATTTTCACATACCTATACATCCAGCTCACAGGAAATACCTCAGGTTCACAATAAAAGGTCAACATTTTCAGTTCAAGGTTCTCCCATTCGGGGTAACCACAGCCCCGAGAGTATTCACAAAATGTTTAGCCGTAGTAGCTGCCCACCTCAGAAGGCAACACATCCACGCGTTTCCATACCTGGACGATTGGCTCATAAAAGCAAACTCATACACGCAGTGTGCAAGCCATACATCTCAGACACTCCAGCTGCTACACAGCCTGGGGTTTTCCATAAACTACCCAAAATCGCATCTACAACCCTCCCACATACAGCAACATCTGGGAGCTACAGTAGACACCTCAGTAGCAAAGGCATACCCAAATTCAGCCAGGATAGCCAACATGCAAACTCTCATTCGAAAATTTCAGCAACAACACTCTTTGCCAGCTCGAGTGTTCATGCAGCTCATAGGCATGATGGCCTCCTGCATATTCATTGTCCCTCATGCCAGACTTCAAATGCGTCCACTGCAAGAATGCCTAGCACGGCAGTGGAACCAAGCTCAAGGACAACTGAAGGACCTACTGTTGGTAGACTGTCGCGCTTACATCTCTCTGCAGTGGTGGAACCCACAAAACCTTTCCAAGACTGTTTCAAGAGCCGGTTCCACAACTAGTACTAACAGCGGACGCATGACTGACAGGCTGGGGAGCCCACTTACTCCAATACACAGTCCAAGGGCTCTGGACAGTAAAACAAAAGAAACTGCATATCAACCACTTAGAGTTGCTAGCCATATTTTTGGCACTAAAAAAACCATTCCAAAAAAACTTGTACAACAAGGCCGTGTTGATCCGGACGGACAACATGACAGCCATGTACTACATCCAGAAACAAGGAGGGACACACTCTCCACAGCTGTCCCACTTAGCACAGAGCATATGGAGGTGGACAATTCCAAGAAACATTTTTCTCCTAGCAGAACACCTGCCAGGGAAAGACAACCAAGTAGCGGACCTGCTAAGCAGACACAGCCAACAGCTACACAAATGGGAGATTCACCCCCAAGTTCTCCAAAAATTCTTCCAGAAATGGGGACACCCAGAAATAGATCTGTTTGCCACAAACGAAAACTCAAAATGCCAGTACTTTGCCGCCAGGTTGCCACATCCGTTGTCACAGGGCAATGCGATATGGATAAACTGGTCTGGCAGATTTGCGTACGCTTTTCCGCCAACTCCACTGATTCCGTTGGTGGCACGCAAACTACGTCAGCAGTCACTCACGATGATCCTGGTTTCTCCCACATAGGCAAGACAGCCATGGTACACAACGCTCCAGGAACTCTCAGTAGTTGCCCATCAAAAACAGCTCCTCTCGTCCCATCTTTATACTCAGAACCATGGAGAAATCCAACATCCAAATCCCAATCAGATGAACCTAGCGATCTGGCTCCTGAGGTCTTAGAGTTCGGATACCTTATCTTACCTCCTGATTGCATGAACATTATCAAGGAGGTAAGAAGGCCAACTACTAAAGCATGCTATGCAGCTAAATGGAAAAGATGTGTTATCTATTGCAACAATAACCAAATCAATCCATTGGATGCTTCCATCCAAAACATTATCTGTTACCTCTTGCATCTTCAAAGATGCAATTTAGCATACTCTTCTATAAGGCTACATCTTGCTGCTATTGCAGCATATCTCCAAAACAGGCAACACCTTTCCCTGTTTAGGGTACCACCAATCAAGGCTTTTATGGAGGGTCTTAAAAGGATAATCCCTCCAAAGCACCCACCTTCGCCAGTCGGGAACCCTAAATTTGGTACTTACCAGACTTATGGGTCCTCCCTTCGAACCACTCCACTCATGTGAATTGCAATTTCTAACATGGAAGGTGGCATTCTTGATTGCCATTACCTCCCTCAGGCGAGTAAGTGAGCTTCAAGAGCTAATAATTCAAGAACCCTTCATGCAAGTACATGCAAATAGGGCAGTACTTAGGACAAACCCTAAGTTTATGCCAAAAGTCATATCCACTTTCCATATCAATAAATCAATAGAATTGCCAGTTTTCTTCCAAAACCCACAGTCAGTAGCAGAAAGGGCCCTACACACATTAGATGTAAGGAGAGCTCTGCTATATTACGTTGACAGGACTAAATCATTTCGAAAAACAAAGCAACTGTTTGTTGCTTTTTCACCGCAACATAAAGGTAATCCCATCTCAAAATCAGGAATAGCCAGATGGATAGTTAAATGCATTCAGATATGCTATCAAAAAGCTAAACTCTAACAGTTCCACCAAGAGCACACTCTACGCGCAAAATGGGGGCATCCATGGCTTTCCTAGGGAATATCCCTCTTGAAGATATATGTAGGGCAGCAACATGGTCTACCATACACACTTTCACTAAACACTATTTTGTAGACGTGCAATCAAAGCAGCAAGCTGCTGTAGGCCAGGCTGTCCTTAAAACCCTTTTTCAGACTGCTGCAGCTGGCACAGGTGACCACCGCTAGAGGAGACACTGCGATACAGTCTATGCACAGATATGAATTCAGCAGCCCACATGCCTCGAACGGAATATGCTACTTACCAGTATGAATCTGTTCTTGGCATGTAGGGCTGCTGACATTCATATCCCCCACCCTCCTCCCCAGTGCCTGTTGCAGCTGCAGTATTCTATCTTTCAATATTATCTTTTGCATGGCCATCTCTTACTTTGCTATACTCCATCTCTGCCACAATGGCGAAAAACAATCTGAGGATGGAGAAGATGCCCATGCGCACTGTAGTCCAGAGGAGTCACCAATCTAGTGATACTTTGAAGACTCTTCCAGGACAACAAGGTGCACAATCTGGACCCAACACTAGGCGGCGATCTATGCACAGATATGAATGTCAGCAGCCCTACATGCCAAGAACAGATGCATACTGGTAAGTAGCATATTCCTTATATAAGACAGGGCTGCACTGATTCATATTGCACACGTTGTGCACCCCCTTTCCAAGAAAATACATATTTTAATTAGCAGTGTTAAATGCAGGAATATCAGATGTGCTGCAGTGCTTGAAAGCAGCACATCCAGTGCTATAAAAATTCAGTGTTCTAAAGAAATTGTTCAGTTAAAAACAAAATATAGAGAAATACCTTTTGGTATTTTGAATTGATATGTTTTTGAGTTTATATCTTAGAAAATTAGTTTTCTTTTGAAGCCATATGCATGAGATGAACACCACCCCTGTGCTCCAGCAGTATACATGCCCGCTTCCTGCTACATGCCTAAAATGTAGCTTAGAAAAATTGGATAATTTTTTAGCCGTGTTTTCAATGCATCGATCTGCCCATCACTGCCTGCATGACACCAGCATTTATTTTGAATGACTCCAGCACTTATTTTGTTTATAAATTAAAAACCAGAGCAAATCACCTTAAGTGGGAGATCATTATGGCTCTTGGTCGCTTCAGTGCAGATCACCTGTAGGGGAAGAGCTAGGTCTTTTGGTCCTTCAAAACGTCAAGTGGTCTTGTATGTTTGCTTCCTTTGCCGGGAGGGAGTTCCATTTTGTTTGCTGTCTGGCTTCTTGAAATGCTGGGCATCGGGATGTGTGTCAATGTACAGCAAAAGCAGGTCCTTGTTGCTGCTGTTGAGGTGTAAATGTGTTGACCCTCTTGTTACACATAATGCGATCCTAGTGTAAAAGCGCCCAATGATCACGGTGTTTAAAACATGGATGTCTTATTTGAGGTAACATGCGAATAATAATGAAGAGTTGAGCCAGCTGGGAGTCCTCGGGCCTCAGAAGAGAAATATAGCTCTACTTGCCCATGTGTCTCTAGTCTTAGCTCATACAGCCTGGTACATGTTGATTCTTACAGGGGAACAGCAGACCACCAGTAGTAGAACATTGCTAAGTTGCATCTGCTGTCCGACATCCAATAAACCTCCACTTCTTAGCAGTGTGTCAGCACAGGTAAAGCGTAGGGGCGTTTTATACATTGGTGTCATACCTATTCTGATAAGCCATCTTCTATTTCTGTGTATTTTCCAGAAAATAATGCATCTGTGTTAGTGAGTGACTCCATTCATAAAGCTGATGACGCATGCCCAGTGCCCTCTGATATGGATTTGGAGGATGACGCCTTGAAAAAAGTCCTGATTGAAAGTGACTTCTTCTGTTTGTGTTCCTCATCCCCAGGTGAGTCCGTCAGTATTACTTTCACTGCACCACTCACACAACCTGATGTTTGTCATGGAAGCCCTTCCAACCTGTGACTCTCCTCGTTGACTCACTTGCTGTATGCACTCACTTGTTGCTCCTACCTGTAACTGACCTCTTTCACTTCATCGCATTGCACACCTGTGGTTCCCACCTGCGACGCTGTCCTTCATTTCTTTGTGTTGTGCACTTGGAATTCCTGCCTTCAACTCTATCCTCTTTCATTTCTTTGCCTTGTACACCTGCTGTTCCTATCTTTGACCTAAATTCCAGAGGTTCTGTCTGAGAGTGTACATACACACACCATGCACCAAGAGAAAAATGTCAGCACTATAAAAAGATGAGCAGCATAAACAAGTCTTTTATTTTTTGTTTGGTGGTACAGAAGAAGCGGGGTGCCAGAGCAGGGGACACTGAGGAAAATTCCAGTAGGAGACCTGGTAAGAGGTTGCGTCCATAGCCAAACTGCTGTGGGGGGAGCAGGCGGCTGCTGGACTGATGCCTTTTCCGGAGTGAGAGCTCACAGTATGAGCTTCCCTCTAGGATATTGCAGTAGGAGCAGGTGGTTCGGACCCCCACCACGTGCTAGACTATAGACCAATGGATTTCTGCAGTTCTTGCCTTTGTGCCGCTCTGACTTTATGGTGTAGACTGCAGGCTAGAAGGCTGCTTCCAGAGCAGGGTGGACTGCCAAGATCAACAGTGCCCCAATGCTCGCCTACTAGTCACTGGTTCCTGAAGTGTGGTTTGGTTTGAATAGTTTTCCCAGCTCCTATTTTGGTTTCCAGTCTGGCCCTAGTTTGCTGACAGAGTACTGGCTGTGAAGTAATCAGAGAAGTCCATAAGAAATGTGTAATGCAGGAGATGCTGAACAGTCCCTGAAAAGTTCAATTTGTTTAACAGAAAGTTTGGTGGGGTTTTATCCACGTTGCTTCCATCTTCCTAGTGAACCTTCTTCATTAGCAGTGGCTTGTCTTCAGTCCGACCACCAAAAACCTGTGATTAGCGACCACCACAATGCTCTCCTTATCCAGTATTGGATCTTTCATAGATTCACATGCTTGAATCATTCCAAGTCGTCGAAGTACCGGAGTAAGCAGTATGTATTGTACCATAGGCCATAATGGCACTGCAAAGTCACATTTATAGCCTGCCTGTGTCCTTTTTTTTTATTAAAAAAAGACCAAACTTGAAACCTAACCAATCAGGCAACAGCACCCGCTACAATAATCAAGATAGAGGCAGAATCCCTCAGATTTTCTTATACACGTCATTTGAAGGGATCCTCCCTGAGCTCTGCTCAGTTTTTTCTTTAGATTACTTATTTACTTATTGTATATTTACAATGTCTGAATCTTCAAACACAAGTATCTTCAGATCCTGCATGTCCTGAAGCAAAAAGAGACTGCATGTGGACGACCCACATAAGGACTGCCTGTACTGTCTTTACCCTCCAAATCAGCTAAAGTAGTGCAGGATCCATTGTACTTTTTCATCTAAGACCCTGCGAGATAGAGCAGGACAACTACTTTTATGGCTAAAGAAATCCAAGGCCCAGACTTCCAGCGTTTCAGGAGAAGACAGTGATTCGTCCCACATAACCCAGAAAAGGTCAAGATCTTCTGACCATGGAACTTCTGAAGGAAATGCATAAAGATCCTTTCAATTACTTTATTTCGACATTGTCATAAAATTTTGCTTGGCCCAGTATTGGACTTTTATAGATTTCCATGCTTTGTATCATTCCCCCGTCGTCGGAATGGGAGCCTCGGTAATAGAAAAATACCATAGCAGTAGGTACAAAAGTGAAAGACAGGCCTAGGCCTTATCTCATTTTGTAGCCTATCCGCCTCTTTTTGTAAAAGAGACCAAAAAATTGCAACAACCAATCAGAGTAGCCTCACACCATAGAACCCTCCTGAGAGAGCCTCAGAGCCTCAGATTTTCTACCGCACGTTGTGCTAAGGGAGTCTCCACTGAGCTCTGCTCAGATTTGGAATTTTCTTCTTTGTCTTCTTTTTCAACTCTAATATGTCTGATAAGGAGAAGAAGGCTTTATGTGCTACCTGTTCAATGAAGAGGCTATACATGGAGGACAAGCATAAGGACTGTATATATTGCTTGTAAACGGATCACAAAGCCACAGATTGTAAGATCTGCAGGACTTTCTCTACGAAGACCTTGAGAGAGAGGGAAGGCCGCTTGCTAACCTGGTTGCAGAAAATGAAGTCTCATAAGGAGGTTCTATCATCCAACAGTGAGGATTCTTCCTCAGCTGCGTCCTCCAGGAGATCCAAGAAAAGGGGTAGGTCCTCCCCTTCAACATCTTCTGAGCTCCCTGTAAAGGCCCTGCAAGTGACCTCTGATAGGTCTAAGAGGCCCAGTCCCAAACAATCTCCTCACCGAGGTGTAAAGGAGAGGCTGGGACGGACTGAGGAGACCGTCATCAAAGAAGGTACAGAAAACCCCTTCTATTACTTCTCCACCATCTGAAAAGGAGAAGGTATTCAAAAAACCTGCTACTGTCCCTCGGGAAGGAAAATCTGCTAAGGTATCTCATCCGTCGACGACGAAAATATCTAGTACGTCGACGACGACATCCAAAATTCACTTGGGTTCTTTTACAGCTCCATCAACGGGACCGTCAACGGCAGCTTCGTCGATGGCGGCTGCAGTGATATCTTTAAGGTATCTGTTCCCTTCTCGTCGACGATGGTGCTTACATCTTCAACGTCGACGATGATGACATAGAGGATAGCGTCGCCAGCTGCAACGTCGATGAGAACGACGGCGACAGCGGTGATGATTATGACGACGAGCTCGTCGACTATCAGTCCACAGTCGTCGAGGTCCATCTCTCCGTTGACGTTTCCATCGACGAAGAGCTCGTCGACGACGTCGTCGACGATTCAAAGGGTCCACATTTCTATTAAAAGACAGCAGATTACTCCAGAGATGACATCTCCCCGCAGAGTAACACCCTTGCCTCCAACTTTGCTTTTGGAGGAGGAATCAGATGGTGACAGCTTTCCAGGAATGTCGAAACAGCGACATAATGGAAGCACGCCGAAATCAACGCCCTCAAAAAGCACAAGGCGGACCCCAAGGACCTCAAGAACTTTCGGCCCATCTCCCTGCTCCCGATCCCGGCGAAGGTCATCGAGAAAATCGTCAACATGCAACTGACCCGCCACCTCGAAGACAACAACATCCTGGACCCGAGACAGCCCTTATCGCCACCCCAGACGACATCAGGTGCCAATTAGACAACGGCGAAACATCTGCCCTCATCCTTCTGGACCTCTCGGCCACCTTCGACACGGTCTGCCATCTCACTCTAAAAACACGCCTCCAAAAAGCCGGTATCCAAGAGAAGGCCCTTGACTGGACCACATCCTTTTTCTCCGACCGATCCGAGAGAGTCCACCTCCCACCTTTCCGATCCGAAGCCACCAACATCATCTGCGGCGCCCCCCAGGGCTCCTCCCTCAGCCCGACGCTGTTCAACATCTACATGGCCCCCCTTGCACAAGTGGCCCGCCACCACAACCTCAACATCATCTCCTACGCTGACGCATCGGACCAGAGTGCCTCAACTCTCGACTGTCCTTTTATACCCCCTCCCGCCAACTTCGCTCTTCCAGCCAAGCCTTCGCCACTGTACCTCGCATCAACAAGACCTCCATGGGAGGCAGATCCTTCTCATACCTGGCTGCCAAAACATGGAACTCACTCCCAGCTTACCTTCGCCTCACCCAGAATCACCTAGCGTTCAGAAAGCAGCTTAAAACGTGGATATTTGACAAATAATCCTCCTCCCCTTCCTAAGCGCCTTGAAACCCTCTGGGTATGTAGTGCGCTATATAAATGTTATGACTTGACTTGACTTGACTTGACACTCAGCTCATCCTCTTCCCTCACCAAGGACCCACGCACCGCCAAAACCAACATCCACGACGGAATGAAGGCCATCGCCGACTGGATGAGGAGCAGCCGTCTGAAACTGAACTTGGACAAGACTGAGGTCCTCATCCTCCGACCCATCCCCTCAGCCTGGGATGATTCCTGCTGGCCAACCACTCTGGGGAAAGCACTGACACCCTCCGACGCAATCTTGGATTCATCCTCGACTCCTCCCTCTCCATGTCCAAACAGGTCAACGCCGTCTCCTCCTCCTGCTACAACACACTCCGCACACCCCGCAGGATCTACAAGTGGATCCCGAACGAAACAAGAACGGTGACACAGGCCCTCGTCAGCAGCTGGCGGGACTATGGCAACGCACTCTACGCCGGAATCCCAACCAAACACCTACGACTACTACAGCGCATCCAAAATGCCTCCGCCCGACTGATCATCAACGTCCCCCACCGCAGCCACATCACCCCCCGACCTGAGAAACCTACACTGGCTCCCCGTCGACAAGAGGATCACCTTCAAACTCCTCACACAAAGCACTCCACAACGCCGGACCAGCCTCCCTGAACAGCAGACTCAGCTACCACACCCCTCGCCGCCTGCTCCGCTCCGCCAGCCTGACCCTCGCCGTCGCCCCCCGCATCCGACGAACAACCTCAGGCGGCAGATCCTTCTCCTACCTCGCCGCCAAGGCCTGGAACACCCTTCCTACCCACCTACGGCAGACCGAAGACCTACTCTCCTTCAGAAGACTCCTCAAGACCTGGCTCTTCGAACAGTAGCGAAGCTCCTACCTGCGCCCCAACGTCACCCCCCCCCCCCCCCCTCAGCGCCTTGAGACCCTCACGGGTAAATAGCGTACAATCCGGCCACACACTAGAGTTTCAAGAATTTCCACCATCCAGAGCTCCTCACGCCACGGAATCGAAACATCTAAATCTTCTACGTCTCGAAGTTCAACAGCTGCTCATCAAAGGGGCGATAGAATCGGTTCCTCAGACCCAACGAGGGAAAGTATTCTATTCCAGGTTTTTCCTGGTTCGCAAGACGGAAGAAAAGTGGCGCCCAATTCTAGACCTAAGGGAGATCAACACCTATCTCATAAAACTCTCTTTTCGGATGGTTTCTCTCCAGGATATATTGTGTCTCCTAAATCCTGGCGATTATATGGCAACTCTATATCTAGAGGACGCATATTTTTATGTTCCCATTCATCCGGCCCACAGGAGGTATCTTCGCTTTACAGTAGCCAAGAGCCACTTTCAGTTCAAAGTCCTCCCTTCGGACTAAGATCTGCACCGCTGATATTTACAAAGGTATTGGCACCAGTGGCAGCTTTTCTCAGAAGGCAGTCTCTGCAGGTGTTTCCCTACTTGGATGACTGGCTGATAAAAGCTCCAACCACTCAAGCAGCCTCAAAAGTAGTCGAGGATTGTATTAAACTTTTCAGTCATCTGGGTCTAGGCCTAAACCGAAGCAAGTCTGTCCTTCTTCCGTCCATGTCGGCAAGATTTCTGGGTGCCATTCTGGATACAACTCTTTGCAAAGCTTTCCCTTCAGAGCAGAGACAGAACAGACTGATTCTTTCTGCCAACCGTTTTCGAAGGAAACAAAATCTTTCAATCAGTCAGTACAAATTCCTTCTAGGATCGATGTCACCTTGCATTGCATTGATTCCGCACGGCAGGCTTCACATGCGTCCCCAAGCAGGAAAAACTAGACTTGCAATGGCGTCAAGCAGAGGGGTCTTTCGAAGACAGGATAAAGATTTCTCGTGTCATGAAGAAGGCGATCAGGTGGTGGACTGTAACAAGCAATATCGAGGAAGGTCTCTCTTTCACGGTTCCTCCCTCTCTGTTAGTCCTGACCACAGGCGCTTCTCTAGAAGGCTAGGGAGCTGTTTTACGGGATCTTCAAGTGACCAATCGAAGGTCTCCAGAGCTTCGCACATCAACCTACTAGAACTGAGAGCGATTTGTTTAGCTCTACAAGCTTTCCTTCCAAAAATTCGAAATTCTACAGTCATGGTGCGGACAGACAACACGACGGCCATGCATTATGTGAACAAGCAGGGCGGAACAAAATCCAAACTCCTTTCAAAAGAGGCACAGGAGATCTGGGAATGAGTTATTCGTCACCAGATATCTCTCTCAGCAGAACATCTACCAGGTTCTCTCAATGTGGAGGCGGATTCATTGAGCCGCCTAAGGTCAGTCTCCCATGAATGGGAATTGGATCAGAGAACTCTCTAGTGAATATTCTCTCGATGGGGCACTCCTCTTATAGACCTGTTCGCGACTCCACAGAACAAGAAATGCCAATTCTACGCTAGCAGGCATCACCATTGAGGGTCGCTGGGGAATGCCCTTTTGATAGCCCGGTCAGGCGCATTTCTTTACGCCTTTCCACCGATTCCTTTGATACCAAGGATACTGAGGAAACTCAAGACGGAACCCTTCACCATGATTTTAATAGCCCCAGTTTGGCCCTGGCACTTTTGGTTCACAGAGCTCGTCCTTCTATCTCAGGATCAACAAATTCTCCTGCGTCCAATTCCTACCCTGCTGACGATGTCCCAGGGCCAAGTAATGCATCCGGACCAGAGCTCTCTGCAATTGACAGCTTGGCTCCTGAGCACCGGGAATTCAATGCTTTAGATATCCCTCAAGATTGCAAGGACATTTTAGCTCCAGCTCGAGCTCCTAGTACAAACAGGACCTGTCGTGCAAAATGGAAGCGTTTTTGTACATGGTGCCAAAAAGAGAATCTTCATCCTTTTACTTCGGCTCCTCATAAAATCTTACCGTACATATTGTCTTTGGCCAAATCAGGTCTTCAACACTCTTCCATTAAAGTGCATCTGGCAGCGATCTTGAGGTTCAGACGAACAACCTCTGGCCCTTCTCTTTGTTCCGCGAGGGTGATCAAGCAATTTCTAAAGGGTCTATTCAGGGCTTTCCCTCCGGTGAGACCTCCTCCAATTTGGCAACTCAACCTGGTCCTTGCCCACCTCATGAGGGCTCCTTTTGAACCAATACATAGAGCTGACATGAAGTTTGTGTCCTGGAAAATTGCTTTTCTTCTGGCGATAACTTCAGCCAGGAGAGTTGGAGAACTTCAAGCTCTCACAATTGTTGAGCCTTTCTTACAGTTCAAAAAAGAATCTTTCATCTCACGGACAAATCTGAAATTTATCCCAAAGGTCCCTTCGGATTTTCACCTAAATGAGCCTATAGTACTAAAGACTTTCTTTCCTCGACCTTCATCTCTGGAGGAGAGATCTCTCCACATTTTGGATGTCCAAATATGCCTGAAGTTTTATCTTCAACGTATTAAAGAATTCAGGAAGACTTCGCAACTTTTTGTCGCTATTAGCTCTCCAAGGAAAGGTTTGCCCCTGTCAAAGCAGGGGATATCACGTTGGATTGCCAGCACAATTCATTTCTGTTATCAAGCAGCGGGAAAGCCGCTGAGGGTACAGATCAAAGCTCATTCTACGAGATCAGTGTCATCATCTACGGCTCTGAGAGGGGCGTGGCTTGGATGCCGAGGAGGTAGGCAGCGTGAGCTCGGAGCTCCGTGCCCGATCCCGGAAAATATCCTGAATATTTGATCGGACCCCGATGTAACCAGTATCATCCGGTACTGGAAGGCACTGCGGAGGGCCCGGGGCCCACGGTAGACGACACCGAGCCATTCCACAGTGATATTTCGGCTTTGAAAGTTGGACCCAGGCGAGAAGTCGCGGACCCCAAAATGGCGGCGAGGGCATGAGACTCTGCAGCGACGGAGACATCTGCCTGGAGACCTGCTAAGGACTGCTCCCTGGCGACACAGGGGTGTTGACGGCTGCATCGCACCTCTCCCCCCAGGTGCCGAGTGGACCTTGGGCGCGCCCTCGGGCGGAGACTGGAGACCCCCCCTGGTAGGGGCGACGACAGTGCGATAGTGACCCAGCGACGAGAACCCTGGGCCCCTGGCACGACTGGCGCCGGCCGGGCTGCGGTTATTCAGTGTTTCCTGCTTTTTGGAGATAACTTCGGACCCGGGAGCCCTGCCGGAGGGCGGAACCCAACGGCACACGGAGGACGACCAGGAAAGTGCCCGGGGGCCACCGAACGAGCCGGCCCAGATGGGGAAGACGAAAGGGAAGGGAAATGGTGCGACCGATACTGAGGCCGCGGAGGGAGCGGAGCGAGACCAAGCGGCATTGCAGCGGATGCAGGATCGTATCCTGGAGGCCATCGCCACCACAAAGGACGCCCTGCAGCAGGATATAGCTCAGGTGGCGACGGGTTTGGGCCTCCTGAAGGCCGACCATGACAAGCTTAAGGACAGGGTGAAGTCCGTGGAGACCACGGTTAAAGAATTAGCCCCGGGCCAAGCCACAATGAAGGCCCAGATGGCGGACGTGATGGACCGTCTGAAGGTGTTGGAAAGGAGGGCCGAAGATGCGGAAAACCGAAACAGGCGCAACAACGTTCGCCTAGTGGGCCTGCCGGAAAAAATCGAAGGCGACGACATGGTGGGCTACCTTGATAACTGGTTGCGGACGGAGGTGGCACCGGAAGGATTGTCCCCCTTCTTCTCCCTGGAGCGGGCACATGGAGTTCCAGCGCGCCCGCCAGCCTTGGGCCTTCCTCCTCGCCCAGTGGTGTTAAAGTTGCTCCACTACCGGGACAGAGACTGGCTCCTACAGAGGGCGAGAAAAGCGGGGCCGTTTCAAGTGGATAACAACAGAGTCACCATGTTCCCGGACTATACATTTGAGACGCAGCGACTCCGGGCAAACTTTCTGTCCCTCAAACGGGAGCTCCGCCAGGAAGGCATCAAGTACTCCCTGTTGTTCCCTGCCAAGCTCAGAGTGGTGGTGGATGAGAAAACATTATTCTTCACGACCTCCGCAGACGCTTGGGACTGGTGGGACACTTATAAAGCGGGTACGGATGGTGCTAAGGCCAGGGAGGAGGAGGCTAAGGTGGCGCAACCGGTCAGGCAATCCCAACGGATCAGGAGGAACCGCAGGAGAACCGGAAAACCATTGGTGTCGCAGACGGAGGCGGAGAGGCAGGCGGCACTGCAGGCGGTAGTGGACTTATCTAGGACCGCCAGGAGTCGGTCCGGGAAGGGCACGGAATCAGAAGACCCGGGCACGGGCTCAGAGACGGGACAGTCGGAATTTGGTGGAGCCCGGGGCCCTATTGTGACGCCGCAGACTTCGGGGGAGATACTGGAGGCGTGTTGAACTGAACTGGTGGAGTGAACTCGCTGGTTGAACACCGGGGCACTGGGCCCGCAGCAATGGAACGTTATTGATTGAGGTTTTGGGGAGCTGTAAGGTGGGGATTGTGGGATGGAGTGCACGGGGCTGATTTGTTTTGAGGTTACATTGCATTGAGCCACGCCTTACTGGCCCCTAACGTCATCGCAGTGGGGACTGCGACTATAACCGCCTTTCCTTGAGGGGTGGTCGGGAGTGTTGGTTTGGATGGGGGTACTTCCAGTTGAGGGGGGGCCTGTCCTGGGGGGGTGGGAGAAGCGAGCAGTTGGGGTTGCTCGGGGGGTAGTTGTTGTTGGAGGGGTTCGGCTTCCTGTTTGGAGAGGGTGGGTGGGTGGACCCGTGGTCGCGGGACTTATGCGGACATTGTTCTTTGCTCTTTCGTCCGGTTGTGTAGGGGGGGATGGCTAGTACCGGGGCGCTGAAATGTGTGACCTGGAATGTGCGGGGTATGCAGTCCATGACGCGCAGACATAAAGTCCAGGCGTACCTCAAGCGTAGGGGGGTTCATATAGCGTTCCTGCAGGAGACGCATCTTAACAAGCAGGAGGGGGCTGCTCTGCAGAGGCGCTGGAGGGGGCAGTTATTTTACACAACATTTTCGGCTTTTGCAAGGGGGGCACTGATTTGGATACGGGCGGGGGTCCCCTTCCAGGTCTCGAAGTCAGTGGTGGACCCGGAGGGCAGATATGTGGCGGTGGAGGGGAGGCTGAGAGGCAGGGTGATATCTCTCTGTAATGTGTATGCTCCTAATGTAGACCTATCCGCCTTCTTGTCTACCATCTCGGGCAAATTGGCGGGTTATTTGGCAGGGCCGGTCCTCTTGGGGGGGGACTTCAACTCGGTTGAGGATGTGTTACTAGATAGATCCCATCCCCCGCTGCGCGCGTCCCCAGTGCATAGGGTCGCTAAGCGTAGGTTGGAATGGCAGGAAAGCTGGGCCCTCACGGATGCATGGAGGGCGTTGCACCCCACCACTAGGGACTATTCCTTTCACTCGCACCTACATGACCTGCATGTGAGGCTGGATGCGTTTCTTTGTTCGGCGTGCGTGCTCCCCGCGGTGGGAGGGGCGGAATACTTGGCCAGGACGCTATCGGACCACAACCCTTTGTTGATGTCTCTGGAGTGGATGGTGACTGTTAACTGCGTGCCAACATGGCGCCTGCAACCTGACACCCTGGATGACTTGTTGTTCAGGGAGGCCCTGGGTGAGCGCATTGAGAGATATTTTGAGGAGAACAGTGGTTCGGCCTCCACTAGGGCGGTCGAATGGGATGCGTTTAAGGTGGTGGTGCGGGGACACTGCATTGGACACACGGCAGGGGCTCGGAAAACACTGCTGGATGACTTAGATAAGGCTGAGACGCGGCTGAGGGACTTAGAGAAGAGGCGCCCGAATCACCCTGAGCTGCAGGAGGGGCTTAGCGGGGCACGGGAGGGGCTGGCGGTAGAGCTAGAGCGGCTGCGCAGTTTTGATCATAAGGAGTACATGGCAAGGGCGCATGCGGAAGGTGATAAGGCGGGGTCGATGCTGGCTTGGCTTGCTAACCCTCTCCGGAGGGGTGTGCCGATCATGGGGATCCAGGAGCCTGGGGAGGAGCCCTGCCACACTCAACCCGGGATCCTGAATAAGTTTCGTGCTTATTATGAGGGGCTCTATGAGAGTGGTGGAACGGGAGGGGCGGACGAGCTTGAAGAGTTCTTGGACGGGTTACAGTTGCCGCGAGTGGAGGACTCGGAGGCGGAAGAGCTAGGTCGGCCCATCTCTCTTGGGGAAATAGGTTGTGCGGTAAAGCAGATGGCTAGAAATAAGACCCCAGGACTCGACGGACTGCCAATCGAATTTTATGGTAAATACCTAGAGCACCTTGCCCCACGGCTGCGCGAGGTGTACAACAAGGCAAAGGCGAAGGGCCGACTCCCGGGCTCCATGTGCGAGGCCCTCATGATCCCGCTCCTGAAACCGGGCAGAGAGAGTACGGCTCTGTCCTCGTATCGTCCGTTATCTATGTTGACGACGGACTACAAGATCCTCAGTAAAATTCTGGCCAACAGACTGATGGGAGCGGACTGGCCTGACGCTGTCTCCCCATTTGTCCTCTCCATTGATATTGAGAAGGCGTTTGACAGCCTTGAATGGGGATACTTGTATGAGGTGATGCGTCGCTTCGGGCTGGGGGACGGATATATAAAATGGACCAAGGTCCTGTACACCGCGGCGGTAGCGAGGGTTCGGGTGGGCACACTGATCTCGGGACAATACCCGATTAAACGTGGCACCAGACAGGGTTGTTCCTTATCCCCGCTCCTATTCGCGTTGGCGATGGAACCCTTCGCGGCGGAAGCCAGACTGGGCCGCCACTACGCAGGCCTCTCATTTAGGGGGAGACCGCAATTCATATCCCTGTACGCGGATGACCTGCTGATGTTTTTGGCCGATGCGGGCCCCGAACTTCAGGGGGCGCGGCAGCTACTGGGGCAGTTCGGCCGGATGTCGGGCCTGAGGGTCAACTGGCCTAAATCCTGTCTGTTCCCCCTGAGGCCGGGTGAACCGTGCCCACTGGAGTTCTGGACTTTTTTTTTTGGTTCCGTCCAGAGGTGTCAGGGTACAACACCCAAAGACCCCGGAGTCCCACCTGCCTTGGTGCACAAATGAACAGAAACACGGGCTTCTCGATGGTGGCGTCAAAGACCAAAGGTTTATTACTGCAGGGACACAGAAGTCACAGAATCTACACACGGGCAGAATCTAGGAGACTGTTCGATTTGTACAAAGTGGGTTGCTCCTTATATACTAAAAATTGTGCTCTAGGCAAATATTTCACATGTCGGTACATTCCCAAACCTTTGTGTCTCTAAACAATAAATATTTGGCGTTACACAGGAACTGTCGATAATATCTGATACCAAACATCACGAAGAGGGGTTCCCACCAGTCCATCACAATCCCTTGTCAATATTGCATTCAAGACCCGGACCGCCTCATCGTAAAGTTCGTTACCTCCCCCTAATAAAGGCCCAGAAGGAAAAGGAGCAGAGCCAGGTGCAGAAGATAGAAAACGGGATAAGAGATGTTTGTGGGTTGTAAATGGGCAAGGCTACCGGCTTCGGCCGCCTAATCATGATCAGGTACAATGGACAGGAAAACCAGTTCAGGTGGGCTGGCCTCGGGCAGAGGAGGCAGCCTTTGTCGAGTCATGCAGCTTCAGCGTGATCTGGTTTAAGGTGCACGTGTCATGTAAGAGGTGAATCTCCGGCTAAGGCTACGTGTCCTTAATCAAAGTGAAGTGAATGAAATGATCAGAGGCTATTGCATATGTGAGGGCAAGGAACCACAAAATGGCGGCCATGATCTAAGATGGATGCCGTGTGTATATCAGAAATGTGTCAGTGGAAGGAGTGCTCTTGCTCGTAGCGTAGCGAAAACACTAGGATATACTAAATGGATCATTTGCGGTTCGCTGATACTAATTTTATGTATTTCCGACAAACTTGAAAACACGGGTTCAAGTCGTCACGGAACCGTCACGGAACCTCAGACCCTCCTTTTGCCCTTACATAGGCAATTACTCAATCTATGTCTGAATCTAGTTCTATGCTCATCAGGTCAGTGACATGCTGTTGTATCATCATCCTTTCTCGTGTCTTTTCTCCAAATGCAGGTGGTTTCCTAAAACAGGTTGTAGCACAAAGACTACACAGAGCAGGACCACACTGGATAATCAGACAACATGAGAATAGTAATATTAAGATGACACCAATGACCATTAGAACCTTCCATCCCCACGCTGAGATCAGAGTCCAAACCCACTCCATAAAGGACCAGTTTCCCTCATCTACATGTATGGAGTCCGAAATCTTGTGCAACTTAGAGATCGCCTCGTAAACTGTTGGAGCATTATTAGGAATAAAGACACAGCAGCTCGATTGGATCATTCTGCATACCCCACCTCGATCTGCAAGTATAACATCTAGAACCATACGGTTCTGCAATGTCATGAGCCTATCCGCCTGAAGCTCAGCTGTCAGATTGCTAAGGGCACCAGCAGTTTCGGTAATAGTAGATTCAACTACCCGTGTTAGCTGACGTATGTTTCTACTATTGGCCATAGGCCCCCAGAACGGAAGGAAGCCTTTGAAGAAGTCTCCAGCTTCCTGACCAGCTGTATCTTCCTTGCTGAAGACACCTCTCGCTACTCTTGTTCTGTGGTAATCAGGTGTGCCCAATACAGGAGCTGAACACAAAGCTTTTCGTAATTCAGCAAAACTCTCTTGACATTCATCAGACCATGGCACCGGACTCGGAACATTTTTCCCAGTCAAAGCTACCAACGGTTTTGCTAAAAGTGAAAAATTTGGGATCCATTGCCTACAGTAAGAGGTAATACCTAGAAAGGCACGTACTTCCCTCTGTGTGCGTGGAACACTCATTTGCATAATTGCTTTTATTCTTTCTGGGGTCAACTTCCTTCCCTCCTTTGACAAGAGATGACCTAAGTAGGTTACTTCTTGGCAGCAATATTGCATTTTGGAAGGTGACACCTTATGATTCAAATTAGACAAATGATGCAATAGTGAAATTGTAGCTGCTTTGCAAGTTTCCTTGTCATCGGCAGCCACCAAAAGATCATCTACGTATTGTACTAGGGCAGAACCTGGAGGAAGGACAAAAGAATCTAACTGGCTTTTTAAAGCTTGACTGTAAATAGATGGACTTTCACAGTAGCCTTGTGGAGCGCGTTTAAATCTGAAACTGCGACCTCCTAAACAGAAGCCAAAAATATCTCTGCTTTCCTCGGCTATCGGAATGCTGAAAAAGGCATTCTTCAAGTCGATGACTGAGAACCATGTAGCTGTAGCAGGAATCAATGTTAACAAAGCAGTAATGTCTGGCACTACAGGAAACTGCGGAATTACAATCTTATTAACTTCTCTAAGGTCTATGACAAACCTATAGACTGGAGGCTTTGTAGGATCTGTTCGTTTCAAAATCGGCAATACAGGACTATTACAAACATTTCCTCGCGTTTCTTCAACCACACCTTTTTTAATCAAATCTTGCACAATCAATAAGAGTGCACGCTCACCTTCATTCGATATTTTATATTGAGGAATTCTTGGAAATTTCACATTCGCTTTCAAAGTTACTACATACGGTGGAATCTCTAGTAGACCTACATCATTGGGACCAGTCGCCCAAAGAGAATCAGGGAGTGAACGTAGCTCCGGCGGGAGTTTGTCCATTGACAAGTACATCGGAGAGGTGAGTCTTTTACCCAAAGTAAGCTGTACTCCTTCCGGAGAACAGTACAATGTCGCATATAGTCGTTTTAACAAATCTAAACCAAGCAGATTTTCATTACAACCTGTCGTCAAAATTAAGGGTGCTTTCAATTGACACGGTCCAACAGAAATAGACAAAGGACCAGATATCGGGTTGTACACAGGGGCGCCTGAAAAACCTACGGAAACATTTGTTGAGCCAGACAAAGGTGCGCCAGGGAGTTTCGCATGCATGATAGAACTTTTTGCGGCACCAGTATCCAACAGAAACGGTTCGACTACACCTGATGTTGCTACTGCGACATAAGGCCCACTCTGATCCACTGGAACTGATACTACTCCCTCTCTCTGTCTATGGCTGTCCTAGTACCCATTTTGTTGAAATCCCTCTTCAACTTCACAATAATCCTCAACAAGATATTGCTGAGATCTATTCTGTTGAGCTGACTGTACATTTCGCTGATCAAAGTGATTAGAAGGACGATCATTAGTTTGTGGAGGCATAGCACCTCGTCCCCGACCTCTAGAATTCTGTGCAAAACCACCACGACCTCTCTGAGCTGCTGCCGCATTATTTTGCGCTAAAATCTGACAATCATTTTTATAGTGACCCTCTTTCTTACAGTACGCACACTGATTCCACTGGTATTGAGGCCTGGTCGAATTATAATCTGTCTTTTGATACGAATTCTGTTGCATATTAGTCTGATTCGTGCGAGGCGGATACGCCTGCTGTAAAAGAACTTTAGTCTTTAAATCTTTCGTTTTCTTCTCTGATTTCTCCTTTTCCTCTTTATCCCTATTTTCATAGTACTGTGCAGTCGCAAGTATTTGCGCTGTCGTAGATACAGCCCACGCACTTTCTGAGTCTTTCAATTTATTGCATAATTCGGGTAACAAATTATGCACAAATTTATCGACAAACAATCTCTGTCCTCCTTCAGTGCTCATATCCTGACCACTATGGTCTACAAAAGTCTCTTCGAACCTCGTGAAGAAGTCGGAGACACTTTCGTCTTTCTTCTGCTTGCATGCGGATAATTTATCCCAATTAACACGCAATGCTGGCATCAGAGTCTTCATTAAATCTATTATTCTGCCAGGAAGATTAGCAATTAGGGGTTCGGGTTTCGCACCACCTATTTGTTGAGCATCTGCTGCAGTGATAGCTGCCCAATCACCACCTAAAGCAGCCTGATGATCCTCTCTACGAATTTTAGCCCACACTGGTTGTGGAACTACATTACCAAACAACATATCAATGTCGGCTAAGTTCATTATACAAGCCTCAACTGTCTGTGTCAATTCCTTGTAATATCCGGCTGGATTCTTACGTGGATCTGGCAAGGCCTGTTTCACTGCTAACACTTCTGCTCGCTTCCACGGAATATGTATCCATACTCTTTGGAACTGTGCTGGAGCAGCTGCAATACCCGCATTATCATCACGTTGTACTGCTTCGCGCCAAATTGGAGGAACTTCCCTCATAGGATATTGGCGACTTAGCTTCATTCTACCTTTCTCTAAATCTCTCGGCGAACGAAGAGATGGATCATTCCTAAAACTCAAAATGAGTTCCATCGCTTCCTTTATATTATCGCCCACTATCATTCCAGCAGCAAACTCTTTTTGAATCTTAATTAAATCTTCCAAATCTGATTCGACATCGTCTTCTTCTATTTCCTCACGCAACAACGAGCACATCTCGTCGAAGACGTATCGCTGTGTTGGCTCTCCCCATTGCATAAATGTCTCTAACACATCTTTCGTACTATATCTTCTAACTTTTGTAATCCATCTGAGAGCCGTGGAGTCTAAAACTCCCCGTTCCTCAGTACTTGGAAGCTGACTCCGTCTCTGAACAGAGTCAGGAGTAGGAGTCTTAATCAAGGTTTTATATATAGGAGACAGCATATTAGTAACAGAATCAGTAATTCTTCGACGAACAGAAAGTGGAGTTAGTACACTCGCAGACATAGAGAACGCAGTAGAGGTAGGAATAGATGACGAAACAGTAGGAGTATCGAGGAAAATAGTTTGAGGACCAATAGGTACAGTGGTAGGTATAGGAGCGGGCAGTGCAGGAAGAGGAGGAGCTGTAGGAACATTTACATTCACCACAGGAGGTATAGGAACTTGATTCTGAGGAACAAGAACACCAGGTTGTCCAGCAACCGGCAATTGAACATCCGGTATAAGTGGAGCCGCAGCACCTTGTGCATACGGTGGAGGCGACCGTAACAGATAAGATAGCAGAGGATCGTTTTCGGAATCCTCCAGTATCTTAGCCATTTTCGATGGCAAGGCAGGATAGCACTTGTCAATCGCTAAGTTACGCTCTCTAATGGCTACATCTATGGCTTTCTCACACTCGTTAGCCTGCAACTGCTTAGTCGCTTGCTCTAGAGTTAACTCTTCTAGTTCTTTTTGCTCTTTTTTCAACCTTTTCATTTCTCTCTGTTTGGATTCTTTCCGCCAATAACGAAAAGAGTCAAACATTGCCGGCCGGGCTTTCTTCCTAAACAATTTCGCTTCTAAATTGTCGAGAATCTCTTGTTCAAAACTACCATGCAGTGGCCAACTAAGGACACCATCCTTCTTACAATAACGGACCCATATCTCATTATAAGTTATAGGACCCACACCATACTTACAATATAGGTCATATAGGGGAGTCCCAATCGGAGGAACCAGACAGGAATCCTCTAATTGTGAGTCACTGTTGCAACTAAAACAAGACAACATTTTCCGACTTACCATTCTCAGTCCGGAACACAAAACAAACAAAACACGAAACAAATTGTGCACTTGAACCAAGAACTTAGGCCTACCAAAACGAACTGATGTATCGATACCCAAAACTGAACCAAATAGATTATCGTAACCAGAACAACTAGTGATAATCTTACAAAACCAAACCAAACCAAGAACCGATCAAGGATTTTTAACAATCCTCACAAAAGTAACCAGCTAGCTATCACTAAATACTTAACTGAGGCACTGAAGACGTCACCAAGGAGAAACCCGTCACGTTTCGCCGTACTAAGGACTGCACCACTTCGGGTCCAAGACAGGGCGACGGTCAAGGCAACGGCCCACTGCAGCCGTCCTGAACGGGAACCCTCGTGGAAGAGAACTTCAGGGCCACTTTTGCGATATGCCGGGATCGATGAAGTGGGGCGCCTCCCTCAGGAATCTTCACACGAAGCTTCTCGAACTCTTCAGGCTTTTGGACCGGTACCGAATGACGTCGCCCCACGTTGGGCGCCAATTGGAGTTCTGGACTTTTTTTTTTGGTTCCGTCCAGAGGTGTCAGGGTACAACACCCAAAGACCCCGGAGTCCCACCTGCCTTGGTGCACAAATGAACAGAAACACGGGCTTCTCGATGGTGGCGTCAAAGACCAAAGGTTTATTACTGCAGGGACACAGAAGTCACAGAATCTACACACGGGCAGAATCTAGGAGACTGTTCGATTTGTACAAAGTGGGTTGCTCCTTATATACTAAAAATTGTGCTCTAGGCAAATATTTCACATGTCGGTACATTCCCAAACCTTTGTGTCTCTAAACAATAAATATTTGGCGTTACACAGGAACTGTCGATAATATCTGATACCAAACATCACGAAGAGGGGTTCCCACCAGTCCATCACAATCCCTTGTCAATATTGCATTCAAGACCCGGACCGCCTCATCGTAAAGTTCGTTACCTCCCCCTAATAAAGGCCCAGAAGGAAAAGGAGCAGAGCCAGGTGCAGAAGATAGAAAACGGGATAAGAGATGTTTGTGGGTTGTAAATGGGCAAGGCTACCGGCTTCGGCCGCCTAATCATGATCAGGTACAATGGACAGGAAAACCAGTTCAGGTGGGCTGGCCTCGGGCAGAGGAGGCAGCCTTTGTCGAGTCATGCAGCTTCAGCGTGATCTGGTTTAAGGTGCACGTGTCATGTAAGAGGTGAATCTCCGGCTAAGGCTACGTGTCCTTAATCAAAGTGAAGTGAATGAAATGATCAGAGGCTATTGCATATGTGAGGGCAAGGAACCACAAAATGGCGGCCATGATCTAAGATGGATGCCGTGTGTATATCAGAAATGTGTCAGTGGAAGGAGTGCTCTTGCTCGTAGCGTAGCGAAAACACTAGGATATACTAAATGGATCATTTGCGGTTCGCTGATACTAATTTTATGTATTTCCGACAAACTTGAAAACACGGGTTCAAGTCGTCACGGAACCGTCACGGAACCTCACCACTCACTGCTCAGGAACTCCGGTGGGAACCGCGCTGCCTGCATTATCTGGGGGTATATGTTTACCACACCCCGTCCGACCTACTGGATGGCAATATTACTCGCTGCATCAACGCTCTGCGGGGGTCCATGGACTTCTGGGCAACTCTGCCGTTATCCCTGGCGGGTAGAATCTCCCTGCTTAAGATGATAGCCCTGCCCAGGCTTTTGTACTATTTTAGGACGCTCCCGGTATGGGTCCCGAGCTCTGTTTTCAGACGCCTAAGGTCATTGGTCATAGCCTTTTTGTGGGGCATGGGAAGGAGGCGCATAGCGCTCGACACCCTGTTGCGCCCCAAAGATGATGGAGGGATGGCGGTGCCGGATTTTGAAGGATAATACTTAGCCGCGCAGCTGCAGACCTTTACTCAGGAGGTGGCGAGGGTGTATAGAGGCCCCGAAGACGCGAGAGTGGAAGGTACCCCCGACATGTTCTGGCGTATATTACGCTGCACCAGAAGCTCCGGGTGGGAGACCTGACGGTCGAGGAGCAGACGTTCCGGCTTTGCTGGGACCGGGCCCGTAAGCGGGCGGGTGTCCGCTTTATGTATGCCCCCGAAATTCCGCTGGGGATGGTCACCGCCCTCCCACATGGAGGCGACTGGTCGCGCTTACTAGGATGGGAGGAGGCGGGAATACAAATGTTGGGTGACCTTTACGAAGATGGGGTGTTGCTGCCGTTTCAGGGCCTGCAGGAGAGATTTGACCTTCCGAGGGGCGACTACTTGCTGCATGCAGCAGTCACAGGCGCCATGCAAGCCCACTGGGGGGAAGGGCTGCAGGAACCGGGCACCTCGATGGCCTGCCAGTACACCATGATGGCGGCGGGAACCTTTAAGGCTGTCACGTGCCTGTACGCTAGGATGCAGCGGGAGGCCTTGCAGCCTTTGGCAGCCCTGAAGGCCAAGTGGGAGCTGGACCTTCAGGTGGAGATACCAGACACGACCTGGGGCCAGTTGCTAAGGCGGGCACGGAAGAGCTCGAGAAATGCCAGGTTTCAATTGATTCATTTCTATATCATCCACAGGGCATACCTCACCCCCGGGAAAATCCAACAGTATTTTGGGGCGACCGACGCTGCTTGCCCCAGATGCACTACAATTGGGGCGGATTTGTGCCATATGCTGTGGGATTGCCCCTCCCTGGGAGACTATTGGCAGGAAGTTGGGCGGGCCCTTAACGTCGCGACGGATAGGGATATCCAGTTTACCAAAGCGGTTGGTGTTCTTCATTGGTTCCCGCACACGCCTAGGAACAAGATGACTAGTAAATTTATAGACTTGGGGCTTATTCTGGCCAAGCGGGAGATCACAAGGAACTGGAAGTCCAAAGTGGGGCCCACGTATAAAAGATGGTATGGGGAATGCCTGAGATGGGCCGCGTGTGAAAGTACCTTACGGTACCAGATGGCCTGGAGGATGAATGACGAGAAAGCTCTGGAAAGGGCGACTGCATGGGAAGTGATGGTGCAGGCGCTCCGGGATGTGGACGATGAGGGGCAGGATGGTGAGAGCGAACTGGACGGGGCGGACCCCATCACTACACAGGAGAACACACCTTAGTGAAAGATTACTTCCTCCTGCATCACACCGGACACTTTTACACTGTTAGTCCTGCGCAGAGCGACCACGGGGGAGGGTGGGTAGGAGGCTGTTTTGGAGGGATGTTGGGGTACCGAAATTTGGGGAGGGGGAGGGGTGAAAATCGCAAAAGCACCCAGGGTTATTTGCCTAAGGAAGTGATCAGACATTGTAAGGAGCTACAAGAAATGGGCAGGGATGAGGTCACCCGCGCCAAGGCTGAGGTGACCCCCCGGATGGAGATAGACTGGATCGTACTGAGCCTGTATATGCTGTATTATTACTGATCATTGTATTGTCTGTACATTTATATTGGTGATGCAATAAAAATGATGTTAAAAAAAAAAAAAATCATCTACGGCTCTGATCTCTAGTGTCCCTATCAAGGACATTTGTAGGGCAGCTGCATGGAGCAGTGCCCATTCATTCACAAAACACTATTGTTTGGATTCTTCCACAAGGAGTGATACAGCAGTCGGACAAGCAGTCCTGAGGAATTTATTCCAGTGAGCTGTGAGCTTTCCCTTCTACCCCTCCTTCCTTTATTGCACATTTTGTATTTCATAATATTATTTATTTATTGTTTTTGGCCAATTATGATAATACTTATACTGTGTTATGTTGATATTCATGTTACAAAATGTGGATTTGCAGATTACTGCTAGCTACTCTGATACGAACCATGGGAATCTATGAAAGTCCAATACTGGGGCAAGAAAACAAGTTACTTACCTGTAACTTTGGTTCCCCGGTATTGGTACTTTCTTAGATTCCCAGGCGCCCACCCGCCTCCCCTGGGAAAGCTCAGCCTTCAGCAAATGTAATTACTTTTACACAACGGCTACGAAAATCTGAGGCTCTGAGGCTCTCTCAGGAGGGTTCTATGGGGTGAGGCTACTCTGATTGGTTGTTGCAATGTTTTTGGTCTCTTTTACAAAAAGAGGCAGATAGGCTACAAAATGAGATGAGGCCTAGGCCTGTCTTTCACTTTTGTACCTACTGCTATGGTATTTTTCTATTACCGAGGCTCCCATTCCGACGACGGGGGAATGGTACAAAGCATGGGAATCTATGAAAGTACCAATACTGGGGAACCAAAGTTACAGGTAAGTAACTTGTTTTCTTACCAAATGCCAATGATATTGAAGTGCTTCAATAAAATACGAGCCTTAGTCAGAAGCCTGGTAGAATCGAAAACTTGCAGCATTAATGTTTCAGATTCTGCCATTTCTACATTCTCTCCTGATAATCTAATAATCCGTAAAATTTATGCAGCAACCTAATATGAGCCAGTAAAATAAATGACGATATTCGATTGATAGCCTTGAATAAAGTGTGCAATCATGTGATAAAATTATTTACGCTTGAATGCAGTCAGTAGTTGTTAGCATTTGCCTTTCCTCTCCAATACCATCTGGTAGTTCGCTTTGTAAAAACAAGAATATATACAGCATATATATAGGCCGTATTAAAGGCATAATAAGACCGTATTAAAGTGCATCCGTGTATAAAATTCATCCGGTGCAATAAAACCATAGTAAAAACATCAGAGTGCAGAGGGTACCGAACACGTCTTGTGAAGCCAGAAATATCGCCTTCTTTAGAAGTTTGGAAAACTGAAGCCTAGAAAATATGATTGAAGCTTCACTTAATTTATTTTATTTAGTGATTGATAGAGCTCCAACGTGACCCGTTAGAGTATCAGAGCGCTTTACAGGGATAACACGTTGTATACAAGTATGAAATAGTCAAAGGCAAGAAAAAAAACATAAGTAGGAGGTGAAACATTTGGAAATAACAGGGTGTGTACAATGTTGAGATCATAATGCAGAGAAATCCAGCAAATACATTTGTGGGAGTATGAGGTCATTACAAGATGGAAAGCAGCCGGTCAGCCAAAACTCAAGCGGCAACAAAAATATTCAAAGCTACTGAGCGGTGTGTGCAATGCCTGATTTATGGGAGACACCTGCCCATTAGGAAGATTTTGGCTTCCGTTTTAAAGATTGACAAAGAGGGAATTTTTCTAATGACAGATGGAAGCGAGTTCCAGATTCTTGG
Organism: Lissotriton vulgaris; assembly: GCF_964263255.1. NCBI lineage: Eukaryota > Metazoa > Chordata > Amphibia > Caudata > Salamandridae > Lissotriton > Lissotriton vulgaris. The sequence continues at coordinate 168,926,073 of NC_141687.1, read as the reverse complement.
TGCGGCCCCAGAGAAAGCACAATTGTAAGTTTTTTCCTTTCTGAAGCAGGGTGGCTGGTGCACAAAGTTTCTGGCGGACCTGGAGTTTCTGGCTCCTCCAGAAACCATGATTTTCTGTGTGAGATATGCTGGGGATTTTTTGTGTAGTGCTTTGTGGGTGATACATGCCAGTTTGAGTTGGATTCTGATTTCAAGAGGAAGCCAGTGCAGCGCTTTCAGATGTGGTTGAATGTTTTTGAGCCTGTAAAGAGTCTGGCGGCCACGTTGAGGCAAGCTTTTAGGGGGGCTGTGGAGATCTTAGGCAGACTTGAAAAGTTTGAGCATCTGTATTCGATTCTGGAGATAACTAATGCCATTTGTAGGTCTGAGGCATCCAGGAAAGGTTTTAGTTTCCTCGGTGAAACCTGGCAGTTTTAGCCATCAAGTTGATGTGGTCTCGCATATTCAGGTTGCTTTCCAGGGCTATGCAGAGAGATTTGGCAGATTCCACTATGGTCGGTGTGCAGTTTAGTGCTGTGATCGACTTGGTCCATTCCTGGATGTCAGTGTTACATTTAGGGGGGAGATTGGAAGGTACTCCGTTTTTTGTGCATTTAGTTTGAGCTCGTTGCAGGCGAGCCATTGAACATTCTGCTTTAGGGCCTCATTCAAAGAGTAGATCTCCTCTAGAGATGAGGTTTTGATGTAGATCTGGGTATCATCCGCATAAATGTGGAAGGAGATGTTGGCGGTACGTAGTAATTCAGCTAACGGTTCATGGTAGAGATTGAAGAGGGTTGGGGAATGAGTTGATCTTTGGGGGACTCCGATCGTTATAGGGAAAGGAACAGATAGATTACTGTTGACTAAGAATCTCTGGGTGCGGTTCCGGAGGAAGGATCTAAACCATTCGAGAACAGTTCCCCTTACTCCCATCCTGGATTTGTGGCGTTCAAGTAGTTTCCCCTTACTCCCATCCTGGATTCGTGGCGTTCAAGTAGTTTCCAGTGGTTGACTGTGTCGAATGCAGAGGATAAATCCAGTAGAATTAGGGGATGTGTTTTGCCTTAGCAAGGGCCTGGAGAGCATCATCCACAATATGGAGAACAGTAGTTTCCGTGGTGTGCCCAGGCCTGAACCCGGATTGGAATTCGTCTAGCAGATTAAAATTGGTGATATGTTGGCTCAGTTGAAGTTGCACACATTTCTGCAGAGCTTTCGCTAGAAGTGGGATATTGGCACTTACTCTCTCGAGCTGTGTGCTTCCAAACCTGTGGTATTCCCGATAGGATTTGTGAGGGTTCAGGGCAATACATTTGGTTTTAGTTGTATTCATTATTAAACCATTAGTGTCACAGAATTCTTGGAACAGGTTTAGTAGTTGTTGTAGCCCTCCAGGTGTTTTAGATACCAAGAGTATTGTCCGCAAAAAAACAGAGTAACTACTTTTTCCCCACCTAGTATAGGAGCATCAGCCGGTTTTGTGCTGAGAAATTGTACTACATTATTAATAAATAATGAAAAAAGTGTTGGGCCAATACACAGCCTTGGCGGACACCCTTGTTAACAGAGATTGGATTAGTAAGCTGGTCTTGCAAGCCCCAACGAACCCTGGCAGTATTTCCGTCGTGCAAACAAATAACTAAAACTATAATTTCCTCCGGCAGGCCTAAATCTCTAAGAGTTTTCCACATATTCTGCCTGGGTACTAGGTCAAATGCTGTCTTGAGGTCTAAAAAGGCTACATACAAGCTACCTTTCCCAATTAACACTGTTTTCAAGCAGAAAGGAGAAACTAAAACTGATCTTCACATGGGCGGCCTTATCCCAACCTTCTACTCCTGACAGGAAAATGGAGCGAAAACGGTCTCCTTCGTCAAAGTGTCAACTTCAAAGTGACCAAGATCATCAACAGCTCAGTCGACGCCGACATTATCGATGGCTGCAACCGGTTCCTCTGCATAGTCATCAAAAGCGGTGACTACATCAGCGCTCCATTGTGACAGCACCGTCGATGGAAGGTCAGGCCACCAAGTCTCCGTACAAGAAAGCAGCATCCGCAGATGCGCCGTCAGCCCCCAAGCTCTCGATGAAGGCATCATCAGCAGAGATACTGTTGGCACCCAAACCATCAGCAAAGCCATCAACAACATATACGCCGTTGGAACCCGTACGGTCGGCAAAGACATCAACGGAAACACCATTGGCACCTTTACAGTCGACAGATACAGTCGATGTCGGCAGTGTAGGCAAACATACTGTTGATGGGGGAGGCGACAGCAACACCACAGATGCCAGCACCTTCATTGACAACACTTGTCAAAGGAAGAAGGTGAAAAATGTTATTGTGTATAGTTAATTAAAACCTTTACAATATTGTTGCATAAAACACATCTTTTAAAAAAGTACGAATTCTCAAGTGGTTAAAAGGAAAGCTTTCTAAACGTCCATGTATTTGATATAATTGTGAGAGGTATTTCAGTAGGTCTGTTTGTTACGCTTCATGCATCCGGTTTCAGGCCTTTGGTTTCCTGTTTCTCGATGTTTTGTATTAGCTGCAGTGCCTTTTGACAAAATCTTGCGGCTCTACAAACTGTCTGCAATTGATGACTGTTTAGTGGTAGCATGACAGCCGGACGGCATGTTCTGATTTGGAAAAGACGGAATGCGTGAAGGAGAAAGTAGCGTCTCAAGTTTTTCAAAAAGGGACAGATGCACAATATGTGCATCATTGATTCTTCTTTTTGTCCACATAGTCTGCAGTCAGGGGTCGACCATGTTTGCTTCCATGCTGGTGTATGGTCTTTTAAGATTGAAGTGCCCAGCCGTAGGTTTAAAAGAGTTTTTTGGACGGCCGTGGATATGTGGTTGACTGAATAGGGTTGCGGCTCCATTTTCCCGTACGTGGCCAACACCGTCCAACCGTGTTTTTTCTTTGCTGTTGCGGCTTTATCTGATAGCCATTGAATTGAATTGAAAAGGGATTTATACAGCGCGACTTTGCCCGTAGGCGTCAAGGCGCTAACGATGGTATAGGCTGTGAGGAAAAGGGTAGGAATTACAGATAAGTCTCCCTGAAGAACCAGGTCTTCAGGGCCTTTCGAAAGAGAGAGTAAGCCGACTGGCCTTTGATGTCGGTCAGAAGGGTATTCCAGATCTTGGGGACAAGGGAGTGGAAAGACCTCCCGCCCCATCTTGCTTTGTAGATTCTGGGGATCACAAGAAAATTTTTGTTGGCAGATCGAAGGGCCCTACCAGGAATATAGGGTGTTAACAAGGATTTGAGATCTTCCGATCCACCGGCATGCAGGGCACGGTGAGTGAGACAAAGAACCTTGAACTCTATCCTGGCCTGCATAGGGAGCCAATGAAGGTCCCTCCTGATGGAGGTTGCTGAAGAAAGTCTGGGGGCGTTAGCGACAAACGGAGCAGCTGCATTTTGTACCAGTTGCATGCATTGTACCTGCTGTTTGTTGATACCCAAGTACAGTGCATTACAATAATCTAACCTAGAGGAGATTAGTGCTACTGTAACAATGTTCCGGGCCTCTAGGGAAAGATAGTGCACCAGCTTCCTCAGGGTTCTAAGGGCTCCACAAAAGGTGGAGATCGTCCTGCTGACCTGTTTGTTGAAAGAGAGTTTATTGTCAAAAATGACACCCAGATTTCGTGCAGACTGGGAGGGCTTGGGACAGACCCCAAGAGCGGGAGGCCACCAATCAATTGACCATGTTTCTTCCTTGCCTCCGAAGATAAGCACCTCTGTTTTTCCCCATTTAGTTTGAGGAAATTCCTCACCAACAAGCCAGCAACTGCTTCTATGCAGTTTCTGACATTCCGGGCTGTGATGTCGGCAGAGTGTGAGAGGGAGACCATGATCTGGATATCATCGGCATAGGATGAAACTTCCAGCCCAAAAGATCTTACAAGTCTGGCAAGCGGTGTTACATAAATGTTAAAAAGTGTGGAGCTCAGGGAAGACCCCTGAGGAACCCCACACTGCACCGGTTTTGCTGGTGAGAGAAAGTCGCCCAACTTGACCCTTTGTACACGGTCATCCAAAAAAGATTTCAATAGGCTGAGCGCCGGCCCGTTCACTCCCATCTCCTTAAGGCGATTGACTAAGATGGAGGGAGATAGGGTGTCAAATGTGGCTGTAAGGTCGAGCAGTACCAGAAGGGTAGTCTGGCCACTGTCGACCTTAGCACAGGTGTTATTAGTGACAACTGTGAGAGCGGACTCGGTGCTATGAGCCCTGCGGAAACCGTGTTGGGAGGGATCAAGAAGGCTAGCATTCTCCAGAAAGGCACTCAAATAGATGTTAAGATGGGCCTCTAACATTTTAGCAGGGGCAGGGAGTAGACAAATAGGCCGAAAGTTTTTTAAGATCCCAGGGTCCAATGTGGCTTTTTTAAGAAGAGGCTTAACTATGGCCATTTTCCAGGAGGTGGGAAAAGCACCTTCCAGAATTGAGAGATTGACTACTTCAAGGAAGGCAGGAAGAACATCTCTGCATTCCTTAAAGGTCTTGAGGGGGCAGGGGTCCAGGGGAGAGCCTGACTTCAGCTTGTCTAGGTGCAGATTGAGTTGTTCTAGCGTAAGCTGAGGGAAGTTGTTGAGAATGCCATAGGATGATTCAGCGGGAACTTCTTCCACGGAAGGAGGGACAGGAGTTGCCGGGGGTTCTAGTTCCTGATTGAGAGCTTCTAGACTGGAATAGATATTGGTTATCTTTACATGAAAGAAAGTGGATATCTGGTCTCAAAGCTTCTGAGATGCCACAATGGGGTCTGGAGATTGCAGGGCTGACAGTGAGTCAACGATTTTAAACAACTCCCTAGTGGAGCTAAGGGAAGTGGTCATCTTAGAGAAGTTTTGTTTCTTTTCCGCAAGCACCGTGGATTTGTATTCTTTAAGTAGGGTCTTATGTTTTTGCTTTCCTTCTGGATCTAGATATAGTCTCCAGGCTCTCTCCTGTCTTCTGCATCCCTGCCTAAGGGACCTACGGGTGTCAGAAAACCAGGGCGCCGAAGGGCGTTTTCTGGCAGAATAGTGCAGCTTGACAGGGGCCAGTATATCTACTGCCTTCAGGATAGAGTTGTGCAGATCAAGCACAGCACTATGTGTGTTCCTTACAGGTGATGGATGGTGGTTGGGCAGCAGGGGAGCTAATGTGTCACAGTTTATCCCTTTAAAGTTTCTTTTAAGTTCCCACTTACTGGGGTCTGCCGGGGATAGGATGGAATTTGAATAAGTGAAATCCAAGGGGATGGCCATATGATCTGACCAGGAGAGCGGGAGGGGAGTCCCTGTCTGCACCGTGGGGTCATTGGTAAAGACCCCGTCCAGGGTGTGTCCGGCTGTGTGAGTGCAGCCATCCACTCTCTGGCTCAGGCTGCATGAGACTAGTAGGTCCAGCAGGAGGGCAGTATCAGTAGAATTATCCTTCTCAAGATGAAAATTAAAATCCCCCAAGATGGTAAAGTTGGGTCTGTCTAGATAGGGCTCCAGAACCTTAATAAAGTTTTGACAGAATTCTGACCTGGAACCAGGAGGCCTATAGATCAAGATCCCGGCGAAGGTGATAGTGGGGGAGGGGTTCAAGGCGAAGAAAAGGGCCTGATAGGGATCACTGGGTGAAGATAAATGCTCAATTTTGCATCTGACTGCAGTTCTATGTAAAATCCCGATCAAGAGCACTGCCAATCATAATATGCTCCACCCAGACGTTATTATGACCATTATGACTACCAACAACAACCTAGACATGATGAAGTCGTATGCCCACTTCTTTACTACAGGACTTGCAAACTATGCTACAAAACTACAAGAGGCGATTCCCAGACACCCCACAAGAACAACCACTGGCTCCTACTCAACCGGTTCCGCCTGCTATGCCAATGAATGTTCCATCACCAACGATACCCAGGATATCACTTGTGCCCAATGTCCCACCTCCCGATTTCAGTCAAGCAATCTGATTGCTTCATGCATGACTTCAAGAAGCAGGCCAGAAAGTCTGTAAGGGCAATCCCGGTCATAGATTATATATGGGACTGAGGAATAAAGATTATGGGGAATTCGGCAATGGTTACTCCAGTTCCACCACGTCTCAAGAAGAAGTACAAGGCCACAGATGATTCTCCAGCCTGCCTAACTAGCCAAACCCAACCAGATTTGGTCATTTCACAGACTGCACAAAGACGTTCCAATAATCCATCTAGCCCCATTGCAGTGTAGGTGCCTAGACAATATAGGAAAAAGGTTATCCCTCATGTCAGCCATCACAGTGCGCGCAGCCAATTCATTAGCAATTTTGGGGCTCTATGACAGACACATGTGGTCGAATGTCAAGTCTTCTTTACCTCATCCCTGATGGCACAAAAGATCATACACAAGGGAGAGCGCACATATTCTGAGGTCATTGGCTGTACTCTCCACATTGCCTCAACAGGATTTACAGTTGGCCGAAGGAGCTGTTTTGTGACAACAAGGGTAGCTCAAGGCTACGTCCTTCAGAACAGAGCTCCAGTCTAAGATTCTCGACAAGACCCTTTTCGGTAAACATTTGGATGAGACTTTGTTGGCAACAAAAACTGACAGACACCGCCAGATCTCTTGGCACTTTGCAGTACCATAAATTGCCCTTTCGTGGTGCCAAAGGGAGAGGTTTCTCCATGTATAGAGGAGGATACCAATGACCTCAACAATATCCGACTCAATCCCAATACAGACCAACTTACCACGACCCTACTGCCAACCACCCTCCGCAGCCAACAACTAGCAAGGGGTACGCCGTAAGCAAGTTCCCAAAGGTCGCAAACAGTGACCAGGATCAGATACCCGCTGCACCTCTTACTTCCATTCAGTTGGGTGGGAACATCGCAAATTTCCCCTATGTCAGGAAATAACATCTGACAGATGGGTGGTGGATATAGTAACCTACGGAGACACCCTAGAGTTTGTGCACAGACCTCCGTCCAATCCCTCAAACGAGCGAATTCACCTCACCATCACTTATTGAGGAAGGAAGCTCATGTTATGTTAGCAAAAGGAGCGATAGAACAGATTCCCACTTCCCAAAAAGGCTTGACCACCCGAACCTGGTAGGAATGGGTAGGTTGAGACAACATGTGGCTTTGGCACAAATCACATGAGGAACATACAGGGTACTGCTGATGCCTGGTTAGTTTACAATAGTGGATAGTTACAGGGCTGACAAGTACACTAATAGGTAGTTGCTTGGTTAATGTGAGTATGATTCCATGTCACCAACTCTAAAGTGTAGACAGTCCTCACTGTATTGGTTCTGATGAATCGCATGTAGAATTTACATTAAGCAAGAAGACCTTTTTCACCAATAGGTACGCTTAGATCTAAGACATATAACTCAGCTGAGCACCTTATTGTTTGTTTTTACTTAGGGTAGGAGACCTATTGATTAAAGTTTATTTTCACTGGTACTCCCAGCACTTTCAATCCATACATCTACACATTTATGGCCCCTCACCCCCACCTCACCAAATGGCTATTGGAATAATATCTCCGCTAAAGAGCCCCTAATATAGGGAGCCCATTGGGTATTACACCGCCGACCCAACGAGGAGCAGCGATGATGATGAAAGATGACACCCAACTGGGTGTGTAAGGGCATTAAAATCCAATATATGGACTACCAACTTTGAACCCTTGTTGTCTAGTTGGCTTTGTTTCCCTTGTCCTGACACTAACCACTAAGGAACAGCATAACCTTCTTTTTTAAGACTTTCTCTGGTGCGTAGCGGTACCCATTTCTAGTTCAAGCTCCTTCCTTTTGGACTCAAGTTTGCTCCAAGAATCTTCACGAAATGTCTTGCCCCGGTAGAAGCCGCACTTTGCAAGCAACGTCCTCAGGTATTCTCCTACCTAGATAGCTGGCTGCTAAAAGTTTCCACACCACAGCAAGCCTTCAGGACTACAGCGGAATTCCTGTAAATTCAAACGCTGGTTCTCACAGTCAACAACTGTGAAATCCACAACTGTCCCATGTCAAACGGGGATCTTCCTAGGAGTCAAACTCGATACCATCAGCAACAAGGCCTATTTGTCGTTAGACAGACAATAGTAGTTATTAAACCGGGCCTTAAAAAATTCCAACAGAAAGTTTCTGTGTGGATCTTCAAGTCGCTCCTCAGCAGGATATCTTCCGCCATAAACTTGGTCCCACCAGCTCGTCTGAAAATGAGGCCACTGGAGAAAGCGCTCCAGTTGCAATGGGTCCAATTGATCAGCTCATTCGACGTCTTGATAAGCATTACTTCTGGAATGCAAGAAATGCTGACTTGGTGGTCCCAACTGTCTTACCTATCTCAAGATCAGACATTTCTGACTTCAACACCGGATTACTGTGGGAAGCTGGCTTAGTATATGGTGCACACTTTTATTTTAGTGGTGCACCTTGCAGTTATCTAGACAATCCTAATGGTGGTTTTAGTTGTCTTTGAAAACCATAGAAAGCTCTCAAAGTGGTAGCTATGGAGAGCCGTCCTCCGGCTTATCTTGAAGGAGTGTTAAGCAGCTTGTTTTACCAGTTTAATCTGTAGTGCAAGTTAAGAGAAAAAGAACCATACGGTGTTTATATAAAAAATACTTCGAATTATTACACAATACTCAATAACTTATTGGTATATCTCCTGCCCAGATATAGTCGCACAATACACAAGAATACTTCAAAAGCAATCAGGTAAGAAGCACAAAATACAGTAGTCTCCAGGGGGAGTCCAAACCATAGACAAAAAAAATGGAATGCAGACTGCAAAAGAGAATTGGACTTGGACCAGAAGACTCAGAGGAGCCGAGGACACATGGAGCCACCCAAGGTAAGTATCAAGAAACCCCACAGAGGCTGTGTGTAAAGTCGGAATAAAGCCGTGTGCCCAAAGGAAGTCAGTGGAGAAATCACTTTTGCAGTTTTGAAGACTGACCCTTGCCGAAGGACCCAGAAGAAACCCTTTTAAAGCCAGAAGGTTGGAGAGCCACCCCACTCGCGAATTCTCCAGGGATCAGGTTACCTCTACCAGGGAAGCCAAGTGCATAGGAATGAAGTGACGTCGTAACCTGCCTTAAACAGTAAGAGGAGACTTCGAAGAAGATGCCTGTGGAGAAGATGTCGAAAGAGTACGGTGGAATCTAAGGGTGGATTCTGGAAGTGAAAAACCTGCGAGCAGAGGGAGGCAAAGTCTGTGCCACTCGGAGGTGACCTGGCACAAAGACACAATGCCCACCGATGTCGGGAGGTTGTGAAGAGAGCTGACAGTGACCTTGTCGCTGGAGCTGTGAGGACCAGTCAATGCTGAGTAGGGCCAGAGGCACAGGAGTCACAAGAGGACCTCTAGCAGCGCACCAAAGATGAAGGCCACAGTGCAGAGGAAGTGGTGAAGATACTGATTTTTGAGGGACGAGATGATGGAGGCTGGAACTTTTTGTAGCCTGAAGATCTTTGAAATGCAGAGCCAACAAGCCTTGGCATCGGCAAGTCGACTTGGTGCACAGGGGTTTGGTCCCACAGTTCCAATGAGGGATACTGGCCCTCAAAATTGTAGAGAGGATAGGTCAGGCCTTAAGGCGGATGCAGACCCACCACCTGTATTGCTGAACCTCTGAAAGTTCGTAGGACAACAGGAGCATCAGACCGGTCAACTCGGTTGCAGTGCGTGCAGATGACTCTTTTACTCCAAGGTAGAAATATTTCTTTGGGTGTCCTTGATGCCCACAGGTCTGTTGAAGAACCAGGATGATGCACAGACACAGACAACGAAGAAGACTTGAAGAATAGCGAGACCAGGAGCAGCAGGATTCTTCCTTGGTGCAGTCTCTGTTCCAATCGAAGTCCAAGTGTCCAGACAAGTGAAGAGTGGCATAGTTTCAGGGTTGAGTCTTGTCCGAAGACAAATCTAAGGACCCACCAGCAGTTAACCCTTAATTATCCCAAGGAAAGAAAGTGCGGAACAACTCGGGGGTGGGGGTTAGACAGCGGTGAGGATACTCCCATGTCCTTAGTCCAGTTTCACCCCAAAGCGGAAAGCCATGGGCTCCTTGAACTGGCTCAAGCTTGAGTATGCAAGGAGGGCACCAAATTTGCCCTTCTAAGCCGTCTGGTGGTGCCTGCAAGCGCCCCATCCCCAGCCTTATACACTAAGTCCTGTCACACCTCCCTGTGGCAGGAAGCCTATTGTTCTATCTTCCCCTGCTCAAGCTTGGCTCATCAGCAGGAAAGCAGAATTGTGTCTGTGCTCGGCAACACCAATAGCTTGCTTGCAGATCCTGAAAGGCTGCACTGGGAGTACAGTGGGGTACCCAATACATGGGATCATACTTCTAACACTGGGATCGGTGTTTGGGTATGATTCCAACATGTTTGATACCAAACATGACCAGGTTAGATGCAGCCACTATATAGGTAGATGTCTCGTAATGACTGATATCCACTAAATGTGTTAAAATGACTGACCCCACTTACAAAGCCTAGAGAATCGACTCTGGGGTGTGTAGGGGTGCCCTGCTCATGAAGGGGCACCCTCACATGTATAACCAATCAACCTGCCCTCCGGATTGAAGAGCCTGTCATAGGGGTGACTTATAGGTTTTAAGTGCAGTGACCTCCTATATAAGGAAACGTATATATGTTGTGAGAGCGCAAGCACCAACTCACGCAGGCTGCAATGGGAAGCCTGTAGTCACAGTTTAAGTGAAGTGGACTCCCTGCGGTGGCACAATACATTCTGCAGCACATGGGAGACCCCTGGTGTACTTGAAAAAAGAGAAGAGTGGGACCCGGAGCCGTTATTTAAACAGGTCCTGCACACAGGGCTCCTAGAGAACTGCACAGTTAGAAGATATGCAGTTCCTTTAAGTGAGAGGGGAAAGGGGAACGCAGGTCTTTCTTCATGATGCCCTCAAACACTCCAAGAGGTGTCATGCTTCATCATTGGGCTTTGCTCCTCGTCGGGCCTGCGCTGCAATGCCCGATGTGCTCACCGTAAACGGGGCTCATTGCCGGAGATCTTTTTGAAGAAGCTGTGGGGTGCATGCAGGTAAGAGGGCATGGGAAGTGTAGTGCACGTGAGGTAAAATTTAAAATGGGTCTGGATCAGTCCTATTCCTAAACAATTTTAATAGTGTAGGTAGATTCAGCCTAGTTAAAAATGAAGACAGCCCTATGAGGATATAATGTTCCTAGTGGGCTATCACTGTGTATAAGGTCCACATGTTTCGTGCCTGATTGCTCATAAAGAGTCCAGTGGCACTTCTTCAGGACCTATGAAAACGTGAGGTGCACAATTAATAGTCAGGCTCCTAGAATTATGGGGACCTGACGTGAGGCCTAGTAGATCTGTACTGGGCGTGTGGAGACCCCCAGTACGAGAGCTACTGCCCGACGGGGATGTGTCATAGCACGTCGTTGCTCCGATCTGCTGGGTGGCCGGCTACTAGCTGGACTCCTACCCTCGCTCTGTGCCCGCTGCTAAGAAAGTGTATCATGCAGATAATGAAGTGCATATAATGTAAATAGGTTCTATAAGAAAGCTTCTTTTGTTACTTGTCGTTTCTAACTCAAAATCCTACTATAGAACATTGAGCTATTAACCATCACCCTACAGCTGCTGCAAACTGCAAGGTATATGTTAGAGATATATGTTTTTTTGCCCAGTCTTTCATTATCCTAATCTTGTGGAAAGGGTTCATTTGGGTAGAAAGCAATTCTTATTATGAAAGAGAACCCTTAACAATGATGTTGGGTTTTAAATTCTGAATTTGTGCATTTCCTGAATAAGAACTTTAACTATATTGCCTACCAGTATCAATGACATGACACTCCTACACTACACCTTGTAGTACTGTCTGATGTAACATTTCCTATACACTGATTTATACACATATGATGGTCTCTGTGCAATGTGTGTGTGGTATAAAGTGCTCTGACACCTTACACTGGTATGAGTGGTGCTATAAAACCAAATGAATCTGAGAGACAGTGGTTATGGAGACTTGAGAGGCACTGTTAAAAGCTGCTAGTGGCAGAGGTGGTTATTGGGGAGGCGCCAACAGACATTGTAGCACAGGGTGCCACCAGCGCTAAAGCTGGCCCTGATATCTCTAATTCATTTTCCCTCTGCTCATCTAGAATAGTCAAACAATCACAAGGGGTTATTCAGAGTTTTCCTTCTAGTCAAAGTTTCTCCACCAGAGTGGAACCTCAATATAGTTCTCGCACACCTCGTGAAGCTGCCTTTTTAGCCCATCCACTGGGTGGATCTCAAATTTCTCACTTGGAAAGTCGCACTCATGTTTGCCCATACTTTCACCGGAGAGTTAGAGAGCTTCAGGCTTTTACTATTCAAGAGCCTCTCCCGTACTTCACTGATGACTATGTGCTCCCTAAATGTATTCCTAATCTGCCATCGTAGTTTCATCGTGATGAAGCCATCATTTTCTGTACTTTATTTCTACATCCGGATTCGCCAGCTGAACAGTCTCTTTAGACATTAAACGTCGTCTCAAATTCTATCTCTAACAAACTAAACAATTCAGAAAGTCCAATCAGCTTCTCCTCTCTTATGGTCTCTCTCAAGAAGGTTTCACAGCCACACGGAGACTACAATTGCTGGCTGGATAGCGGCCACTATTCAATTTTGTCACTACAAGGCTAAGAAGCCTCTCTCAGCTAGACGAAAAGCACATTCCCCAAGGGCGGTTTCTACCTCTACTGCTTTGTTTGCGGTGTTCTGTTGGTCAAAATGTGCCATGCTGCAACATGGAAGAGTGCTCACAAGTTTACTCAGCACTACTTTTTGGAGTCTGTACACAAAGGTGATGCTGCCATAGGACATGTGGATTTGCATATTTTATTTCACTGAGGAGAGCCTCTGAAACGAAGTAATTTAAACTTTCATTACTGTATTTTGGTTGTTTTCAGTGTTGGATTCATACTTACAGATGTTTATTAATGATAAGTTGCACTGTTACCCACCAACCACAGGGGTATTTTTACACAGGCACAGGCGCACACATAAACATGCGTGCGCACCCACACTTACACCAAGTGAGCAAGCGAGTTGGGATGGTGGGGCTAAGTCAGCAGAGCAGGTGGTCTTCTTAGATCGTTTTGATCTACCCTCAGAGGTGGAGTTTAATAATGTAGCCTTAGAAGTCTCCTCTGGCTCCCCTATGGACCTCCTCCCTCATAGAATCTGGAAGGAGTTAGGATCTGAACTCTTCCCGATACTTCCAGAGCTGTGCAGTCAATCCTTGAGTAGTGGGTTGGTACCGTTAAGCTGGAAGCAAGCAATAGTTACACCTCTTCTGAAAAAACCCATACTTGACCAAGCTTGCCCTAAGAGCTATAGGCCCATCTCTCTCCTACCATATCCAGTGAAGATCACAGAGCGCCTGGTAAGCAGGGCACTCTCCCAGTTTCTGGAGGTTAATAACAAGTTGGAGGACGTGAGATTGGTTTCTGTCCGGGTCACAGGATAGAGACTGCTCTGGTGACCGTTTTGGATGATCTTCGAATGCGAGCAGACGGGGGACAATCGGCTATATTGATTCTTTTGAACCTGTCTGCCGCATTCGACCCGGTCAACCACGCAGTCCTTCGAGGAAGACTGGAGAGAGTAGGGGTAGTGGGGGTAGCCCTGAAATGGTTTCAATCTTACCTGGCAAATAGATTTCAGGCAGTGGCTCTCTTCCCCCCTCCCCTCCCATCCCCCCCCAACCAACTTTGTCGATATTTGGCATAGGGTACCCCAGGTTTCCGCAATTAGCCCAATCTATTTAACGCCTATATGAGTCCTCTGATGGCTGTTATCAAGTCACATAATGTCAGTCTCGTGAATTATGCTGACGACACACAGCTTATTTTAGCACTGGAGGGAGACCATGCGGTCTCACTAGCAAATTTTCACGCCTGCATGCAAGATACGGTGCACTGGCTGAGAAACAACTCCTTGCAATTTAACGGAGATACTATGCTGTGCAGCAGGTAAAGTGCCACTCTCACTTCCAACGAGCTTTTGGCCCATACCCACGGATACACCTTTGATACCCGTTGAAATGGTATGTAATCTAGGAATTACCTTCCAACGATCAGCTGAACCTAGAAACCCAAGTAAACAAGATTGTGGGGAGCAGTTTTTCTCTCATCAGAGTACTCCGAAAGATTCTCCCGTTGTTACCAACCCAGGCACGAACGCAAGTTAGTAAGGAGTGTAATCCTGAGTCGTCTGGGCTATGGCAATGTGCTGCTGCTGTAGTGGCAAAGCTTTCCCTATCGAGACCTCGACAACCATCCACATCTCTGGCTTTGGGGGAGCTGCATTGGCTCCCTGTATTTCAGAGGATTCAATTTAAATCATTCTGTATCGTTTTTAAGGCACTTCATGGGACTGGGCCGAAACCGCTGCAGAACAAGTTTAGCTAGTATGTGCCCACTCGCAGTATCCGCTCCTTCTCGGCTAACCTGGTAAAAGTACCCAGGATTAAAAGAGTGAAATTGAGGCGGAGGGCTTTCAGTTTTGCAGCAGTACGGCTCTAGAATGGTCTCCCAACTGATCTGAGACAGATGCTGGACTTGCTGAAGTTCAGAAGGAAAATAAAAACCTGGCTATTCCCCAGAGCATTGCCTTTTTATTGTAACATGTGGTGGCAGGTCACATGACATTAAATACTATGTATCTCAGCGCCAGAATGCCCAGAGGGTTAAAGTTGGCTTTACAAGTCTGGATAACAATAACACTTGCACACACACACTTACTTTACAGACTGCTTACGATTCTGATTCCAACATGTGAATCTATTAGTGATTCAGAACTGGATAAGAAAATAGTTTACTTACCTGTAACTGCAATTAACAAGTATTGGTATATTTCATAGATTCATATGTGACCCACCCTTCTCCACATAGAGGCTCCCTTCATAGTTTGGGATTTTTTTTATTACCACTTGTGGTTGAAAATCTTAAGGATTCAGCCTTTGTCTGGAGTTTTCTAGGGGGTGCGGTCTATGTCAAGGACATAAATGTGACTTTGAATTGCCATTATGGCCTATTATACAATACACACTGCTTGCTATGGTACCGTGGGACTCCCACTTCGTCGACAGGGAATGATTGAAGCATATGAATCTATGAAAGATACCAATACTGTATAACTGCAGTTACAGGTTAGTAACTTATTTTCTTGAATTGTTCTACCATGTACTTTCTAACATCTTCCAAGTGATATCATAGAGAGATAAATTATGTTTTTTACTCAGTTCAGTTCAGTTAGCCTTTATTCGATACTTCACAATAAAAAAGACACAATACATACATAAAAGTGTCATAAAAATATTAAACCCAGATATCGAAATCCTAACTTGACGACAATAATTAAAACAATATTTATCAGAAATAATATTTCCTACATTCAATCTCTAAAAGGGATCAAATTTAAATTAGGGATAACTGGCTGTGAAATTGGTTCTTCACCAGCTGCCATTTTTTTCCTCCTCAAGGCCCAGGACCAACTCCAGAATTTCGCTACAGCAATAACAATATCTGCACGTGTATTCGTTGTCAAGATACGCATAGCTGTAATACAAGATCTAGTGCCAAGATTGGAACATAAAGGCTTCAGCCACCTGAAGCGTGGGCCTTTATAAGCAGGGCATACAAAGAGAACATGAGTTACTGTCTCTTCCTGAACGTGGCAAAAAGGGCAGTTGGCATTCATGGACTTTTTCCATTTGGCAACGAAGGATCTTAGAGGCAGGGAACCTACTTGTAATTGATGGAATAATTTCCTATCATGTTTCTTTGTAATCAAATTTCAGTATGGTTCTGCTTCCGATTGTAAACTTATGATGTAAGAAGATACCTGTGAGCGAGGTACTATCCACCGCTGACAGGGTCTTTCTAGAGACCATATCCCACTAAAGGGTTTTAAAATCATTTTTATTGGGAAAAACATTCCCAATTGGATCATCCCACAGTTGCCCAAGCCCCATTTCCCTTAGATTGTACTTTATCTTCTTTTAGAACTTAGATCAGCCCTCTTAATGTGCATTAATGCACTAGCATATGATGCCAATTTAGGGGTTGTCCAAAGCCTCCTCCTGTAGGCTAGAGGTCTAAAACATGCAACCTCATCTAGAGAAGTACAGCCCAAATCCATTAGTAAAGGCTTCATAGGTGTTGACTGGGGGAGGGCCGTCTCCCTTCTTATATATGGGGATCATTTCCACCCCACGCCATGTTTCTGGTACTGGTGCACCATTGGCTATAGCATTTACGATAATGAAAGTATACTCGATCCATATCTTTCTATCTTTTTTGTAGAGGTGTGCCGGGATGCAGTCTGGGCCAGGGGCCCGCCCCGCAAGGACCCTGTCTAGCATTTTATCAATCTCTACTTTGCTAAATTATAGAGCTACCTCAGAGTACTTAATACAGGTACTATGGGGCTAGCAAATTACCCTTCAAAATACTGGACCCATAGTTCTGGAGGAACATTATTAATTGGTGAGGATCCTGTTGTGCTATTACCCCATTTAACCAATTGCCAGAATCCGGTCCAATTGTTTTCTTTGCTGGCATTAGCTAAACTAGCCCATCTATCCTCATCAAAGTCTTTTTTTGCCTTTATTTGGGCTTTCTTATAATTTGCCCTTGCAACTTTCACAACTGAGGGGTCTCCCAACCTGATTGCATTAGAAAGGTGCCGGAATGTGACTCCACATTCCTCATTATACCACTTGGCCAATTTTGTTGGCGGGGGCTTATACGGCTTCTTAGCTTTCGTAAGTAAAAGCTTTAAATTGACCGGGGGCGTGGCTTGAGGCGTCAAGATGGCGGTCTCACTCTAAGAGTGCTCCGGACCCCCTCCGTCATCCACCTCGATTCTGCCCGCTTGCGGCTGACATCGGCTCCTGGCACCTACCTGCTGCGACTCCCCAGCCCTCCTGCTCTGCCCCGGTTCCATTTGGGTGCTCACCGGTGCTTCTCTTGCCTCCGTTGGGCATCCTCCCGCCTGGGGCCTTCGGACACTCAAGATGGCGGCCTCCCCGACGTCCGTCTACGGGCCTGATGTCCCTGCCCTGACGGTCTGGCGCTCGGCTGCCCCGCTGCCTGTGACTTCCCCCTGCGGTGGTGGCCTCCGGTGTTGACCAGTTGAGACGCCCGACGACCCGAGGCTGCGGAGCAGAGTGTCAGGCTCAGTCCTCCTGTGTCTTCGGGATTGTGCTGAAGATAAATGGGTTCCACCTCCTGACGTCCCCGGTGTCTGAGATTACATATACAGAGCACCAGGATAGTCAAGCGAGGGAGGGAAAAGAAGGGGACAGCGGGGAGGGAGATCTATAACAACAATAACAAATGCACTCAATACACAAACCACCAGGATGATCTTAGGACTGATCCCCTGTAAATCCCCAGTAAATCTCTCTTCTATTGTGAAACAAAAAGAACCGGTTGCGGAGAAAAGAAAACAGGTACGCACAGCAGGAAACGGTAATAATCCTTTAGCGTCTCTGTACCATTGTGAATGTGTCAATAAATCAACTCTGATTAGTCTGTGAAGTCCTTCATCAATATGACACAGCTCTATTGTTTCCTCGGGTGTTTAACATATTCAGCTTGAACTCCTAATGCCAATAATAATCCCCGCACAATGCACCCAAAGTCTTGTGTTGCTCGACACAATAATAGTTCAGTTCTCGTGTTAATCCACAAGAAGATAAAAACAATTTTCTCCGATCACATAGCTTGGGAACACAGTTCTGAATTGAACACAGTCAAAAAGAAGACGCTCCCGAACACCGGAGACAGAAAGCAGAACTGGTAACAAAACCAGCAACACCTGAAGAGTAGCGTTTCTATGCAACTCTATACCACAGCTTGAATAGAGAATCACAAGCACTCGGCGACCTCGGGGTACTGGGTAGGCAGTGCACAGCTTACACAGCACTTACCCCGACGTCCGTAGAATCACCAGCAACAGCAAGAATAATCGGCAATGCCGGGTCCCGCTGTTCCGTATTTATTTCCTGGTCACATGACAGCGTAACACGTCGCTCACAATCCTGGCATGATGGGAAATGTAGTTCCATGCCCTGGAACGTAGGAAATCCAAGACCGGCAAGGTCAGCGTAACAATTATAACAAGCGAACTGTGACACAGAGCTTCCTTTCATGTGTGGACGGGATCTGCGGGGAGCGAGCGGCGGGTGCGGCTGTCTGCACTGGAGGCATCGCCAAGGGCTCGGCGTGTGACCTGGTGTACCTTCGGCGGCAGAGGCCCGGTGAGTGGGGACTGCCAATTTTGAATGCCGCAGAGGGACGGGGGCTGGTGACGTCGGACCCCTTTCCGGCCTTGTGTGGAGGTCTCCCCGATCCTTGGTGGAGTGGAGGGCTGTGTGATGTCGGTAACCGGCCCTGCGGCGCCATGGCTGCCTTCACCCCTGACCCGGCTCCTGGATTATTGGGAGGCCCTGCGGGGGTGCCGGTGCCGGCTCCGGCCTGGTCCGGGCCTTCTGCCCCTCCTCCACGACGGGCGTTGGGCCCCCGACCCCCTTCTGCTGTGGCTCCCGGGACCACAGGATGACTACCGGCTACCCTCGACCTCTGGGCCTCGTGGGGGGTTGACTGCCACTGGGTGCCCCATCCTCTGCTGCTTTACGTGTAGCCAGCTCTCCCCAGGGCGCTGTTGGGGTGCTCAGCTTTGACCGCCTGGCTGAACTGCTGGAAGTAGCGCCGGGTGGCAGAGTGCATCGGCTACCATATCGGGTGGTGCGGGCGCAGGGGCTCCCCCCCCCCCCTCCTGGATCCCCGGGGACCTTGTCAATATCGCTGGAGGCAGCCGGAGACGCTCTGGGGTCTTGGGAGTTGCGGCTTGTTGGCAGAAGACTGTCGCTGCTCTTGACTGTTGGGCTCCACCAGGAATCTCCTCTATCCTTAGGGCGACAGATGCCCCCTATTCCCTGGGTGGTGGTGGCTGTCCGAGGCCCATTGTTCACTCCCAGCGACCTGCCTGTTCTCCTGGCACTCTTAATTCGCGGACCTCGGAGAGGACGCGCACCCGCCCTGCTGGGTGTCCCTGCCTCTTTGGCGGTCACCCTGGATGTTTTGGCTGCTGTTGTGACCCCCCCCCCCCCCCCCTCTGCTACATGACCTGCCTCTGAGGCCTCGCGAGCCGACTGCCATACGAACATTGATGTGCCCCTTGTTGGGGATGGCCCTTGTGGACTGAGGATGCCTGTGGCCCTTCCGAGGTCTGCCCAGCGACATGACTTGGAGGTGAGGTGGAAGGGGGGTGCGAGGCTGGAGGTACGGAGGCGGACTGACCTTCTGCGGACTGAGTCCTGGTGGGGGAAGACTTCCACTCTTTGGCATCGGGTAGTGGGGACCGGCCACTACATCGGGTGTCGGGGGTCTTGGCGGCGGCGACAGCCTGCCTCTCCCCCCTCTACCTCTCTTCCCCCGTTATGCGCGCTTGGTTGTCTTCTCCGGGGGCATGGGCAAAACCCGCACCACCCAGACCCCCATTCCTCCAACCCAAATAAAAATGGACCAATTCACTACATCGGACCCGGACCCCGGTGGAGGGGCTCCGGCTGCACCTGGGGTCACCGGGGAGATCTCTCTACCATCCTGCAGGCGATCAGTACCTCGCAAGCCTCTGTGGAGAGCAAGATTGGGGAGGTGCGGGTGGATGTGGCCCTAATCCGAAAGGACCTGCGCAACGCCACAGCATGCATCTCGGAGACTGAATCCCAAATCTCCACAGTGGAAGACATGGGTACACTCAAATCCCAGGTGGCCCGTCTTCAGACACAAACCGCCGAGCTGCATCACAGGGCCGAGGACACTGAAAACAGGGCGCGAAGAAACAATCTGCGCCTTCTGGGATTTCCAGAGGGAGTGGAAAAGGATCAGGCCGACGCCTTCATAGAGACCTGGGTCCGCTCCTGGATGCCCAAAGAGAAACTTTCCCCCTGGTTTGGGGTGGAGCGAGCCCACCTCTCTCTTTCTCCCAAACCTCCACCTGGAGCCCCTGCTAAGCCCATTATTCTCAGAATCTACAACTTTCGAGACAGGGACGTGATTCTGGGAGTGGCCAGGGAACTGGGGCCGCTGCAATTCCAGAACTCCAGAATTATGGTCTTTCCGGATTACTCCAGGGAGGTATAGACTCAGCGCTGATCCTACTACGAAGTTAAACAAAAACTCAGGGTGATGGGCCTTCGCTATGGTGTCCTCTTCCCGGCTCGGCTCAAGATGATCTTCCAAGATAAGTCATTCTTCTTTGATGCCCCCAGGCGGCATGGACCTGGCTCACGGAGGAGCGGCCCCTCCTGCCTGGAGCGACCCTTTCTTCTGCTCGGGGGCCAAGACGCAGCCGAAACAAGTCGCGCCCAATCCCAGCGGCGCCGACCCGGGTCCCGGAGGAGGGGCAATCGTCGGGGAGAGGTATCCCGCTCACCGGCTGAATGCTCCCAGCGCTCTCCGGCCCGCACTCCGAATCAGGGATCCTCCTCCCCCAACTTGGCTACTTCCGTGATATGGGCAGCATCCCTGGCCCCAGTGCGACTTTGCGAGGGACTGTGGTCCATGGATCGGGTGAAGAGGAGGGAGTGTGACTGGTACCGTGCAATGAACACTCCACCGTACACCCTTTGGGACTCTTTGCAACATGACTGTTCCTGACCCCATGGGCCGGGCCGTCCCGGCTCTACTGAATGGTCGCGTTGGGGTCTGGAGCCTCATCGTAGTCCCGAGACTGATGCCCCTTACGGGCTATAAATTTATAATCTGACGTTTTAAGCTGTTAGCAAGTCATCCAAATGTGTGGAGGGGGGTCAAGCTTTGCCATGTCCTCAACTGCTTGTTTGCTAACCGTTTTAGATTAGCGATTCACCTCAGTGTGGGGTAGTTGATGGTTGGGATTTGTTCAGGGCGACAGATGCTTCCACTTCAGAAGTGTAGGGTGGGGGGTGTTGGGTGGCACGGGGAGGGGGGGAGATCGTTGTCTCCCTACAGTTTGTTGTTTTTAGCAGCCTACAGGCCGCTGTGTTCTGTTTTCATTGGTAGCCGTGCGTTCCTAGATGTCCCGCGGATGACAGACCGCTTACTACACCCCTTGCCTTTATTTCAGGGCCCTGGGCCCGGGTGGATGTTTCCCATGGGTGGATTACAGTCCCTGCGCATGCATCCGCCCTTCCCCATATTGATCCTCTAGATGTCCTATACCCTCAATAGACCTCTCCACATCCTCTCCTGGAATGTCAACAGCCTCCTCGACCGAATGAAACGCGAAGCTGTCCTCCACACTGCCCACCGCCATACACCCGACATTCTGTTTCTCCAAGAGACGCACCTCATGGGCTCACAATGCAATTTCCTAGCCCGTTGCGGGTTTCACAGGGTTTGGCACTCTGGTTTTGCGCGGGGCTCCCAAGGGGTGGCCATTTTACGCCGGAAAGGGCTCCCCTTCACCCCGACTAGAGCCGACACTGATACGCAGGGCCTATATGTGGCCATGTCGTGGATGATTGAGGGACACCCTCTGAACCTCCTGTGCGCTCATGTCCCCCCGCGCTCCTGGCCCCCTCCCTTTGCCGCCTCACATTGGTGATTTCATCCTTTCCACAGGGCCTGACTGTTGTCGGGGGGACTTTACCGTCGTCCTGCAGCCGTGACGCGAAGGGAACTCCGTTGGCACACCGTCTTGCCTCCGCGAAGAGTCTAGAGGGTTAGTCATCAGCCCTGGGCCTTTGCGACGCTTGGAGGGTGTGGAACCCCCGCATAGTGCAATACACCCACACCTCGGCAGCCCACCATACCCACTCCCGTATAGACCTCATTTTGATGCCCGCAACGGATTGCCAACTGATGTCTGGGGCTACTATATTGCCCAAAGGGATCTCGGTCCACTCCCCCGTTTCTCTCCACATTGGTTCTCCCAGTGGTGGCCCATGCACAGCTTTGCGGCTGAATGCATGGTTCCTGCAGGACTCGGCGCTGATGGAGTCCCTTGGACAGGAACTGCGCCACTACTTCCGAACCAATATGGGGTATGTTCCCTCACCGGGGACACTGTGGGAGGCCGGCAAGGCGGTCGTGTGGGGTGTGGCCAGGGGGCTGGTTCACGCGAAACGTGTGGAGCAATCTACCCAGCTTGTGCAGCTGGAGGCGCGGGCGGAACGGCTGGAAAGAATTGTCTGACGATACCGATGGCTCCTCCCGCCGACTTGCAATGGTCCGCGAAGAGATTCGCCGGATCTCGCTGGAGTCTGCTAAAATGCTCTGCCGCTCTTTGGTGGCATGTATTTATGGTTGGGGCGATAAAACGGCAAGCTTATCAACAACCTAGAGTCCTATCCCAAAGTTAATCGCATTATTCCCGAGATTCGGTCGGCCGATGGGGTTCATCAGGTGACATCCGCTGCCATTGCATGGACTTTTGCTGACTACTACGCGACCCTGTATGATGCTCGCCCCCCAGGTACTCCCCTGGCGGACCTGCTGACGGAGACCGGTACTCGGCTGTCGTGTCTCCCCCAGGATACCTTGGGCCACCCGTTTACCCCGGAAGAAATGCACGGGGTGATCTCAAGGTTGCTTCCAGGCAAGACGCCCGGGCCTGATGGTTACCCCCAAGAGTACTACGTTGCCTTCCGCGATTTGATTCCCCATCTAGTGGAGCTATTTATTTGGTGGAAGAGGGGTCTTTCCCGCCTGAAAAAGACGTGGCCACCATCGTGGTCATCCCCAAAACGCAGCCGCCCTCCCTGGATTGCGGGACTACCACCTGATCTCATTGATCAATACAGAGATCAAGATTTTTGCCACCCCGATAGCCCAGCGGCTCCGCCCACTCCTGCAAGATTTGGTCCACCCTGATCAATGCGGGTTCATGCCTGCCAGGGGTACCCGTCATTGCATTTGTCGCATCGATCTGGCTATGGCTCACCGTCATCTCCTAACCCCGTATCTGGCACTCCTATTCATCAACTTTGAAAAAGCCTTTGATACTGTGGATTGGAGTTACCTTGAGGAAGTGCTGGAGCTGATGGGTTTCGGTCTTACCTTCTGTAGCTTGATCAGAGTCCTCTACAATAGCCCAAGGGCCCGTGTCCTCATTAAGGGCAAACTTTCTGAGGCGATCCCAATCCGAAGGGGTGCCCACTCTCCCTGCTTTTGTTCGCGATGGCGATGGAGCCCCTGGTGGCGCTCATCCGCCTAGACCCTCTCATCCGAGGATGGGCCTGGGACCAGAGTCAGATTGACAAGATAGCTCTCTATGCGGACGATATCCTGCTGTTTCCGGCGGATCCAGACCGTTTCGGCCCAGATGCTTAGAGGCCCTTTCTGCCTTCGAGCAGGTTTCTGGGTTGCGACTCAACCTGGCAAAGTCAACCCTGGTCCCATTGCATCCCTCTCGGGCACGCTTTGATTGGCAGACGATTATCCCCCTCCGGAGGCAATCTTTCAAATACCTGGGTGTGTGGGTTACCCTCCAGCCGGAGCTCGAGTGGACCCTGAACATTGCACCCTTGGTCACTAGGATGAAGGCAGACCTTAAGAAATAGCAGACCCTACCCCTTAACCCCTTGGGCAGGAGTGCGCTCTTTAAAATGATGATCCTCCCCCGCTTTGTCTACATTCTACAAAATGTCACCATCCACCTCCCAGGTAGCTGGTTCAGAGAGCTTTAATGGCGTTCTTACCCGGTTCTTGTGGGGAGGAGGATGGCGTGCATGTCCCTGGCACACTGTCATGGGGGGGCATGTGTCCCCCCATACCCCCTTCGATGGGGGCATGGGGTGGACCATTCTCCACTTCTACTACCTGGCCACTAAACTAATTGTGATCCACAAATGGTTTGCAGGCGGCTGGTCCGGCCCTGCATACCGGGTGGAACGCGGGGCACTGGACTTCACGCAGATCCAGGCATTTCTATATGGTAGCCCGGTGCCACAGGTCCTTCCCCTTGTCACCAGGATGGTGCTCACAGCCTGGCGTATGGCCCTTCGTCATGTGCAATGGGACCGGAGGCTTAGTAGGCAAACTCCTCTGTGGAGTGGTGAATGGCTGCGAGAGGTCTCGTCCCTGCAGGGTTTTCGCCGCTGGGACATAGTTGGGATCTCGCTGCTGAGGGACGTGTGGGTGGGAGACCACATTCGGTCCTTCGCCGACCTACAGCAATGCCATGCCCTTCTACCGTCCCAATTTTACAAGTACCTCCAACTCAGACACGCCCTACACACCCACATTCCATCCCCCACCTCTATCCCGGAATTCAGTCCCTTGGAGGCCCAGGTGATGATGGGGAACCTGGGGAGGGGTGGGGTCTCCCGAATATACCTATCGCTGGTGTATAATGGTCCTGCGTCCCTAGACCGGCTCCAGGATCGCTGGGAGGGCTGGGTGGTCCCCTGGAAGAGGCGGATTGGCGAGATGCCCCTATGGCACCCAAAATCTTGACAATATCCTCCAAGTTATGTCTGGTCCAGCTTTACTTCCTCCTTGACCCAAGACCACCTCTCCTTCAGGAAGAAGCTGAAGACCTGGCTGTTCGAGCAGTAGCGGCTCCCCCCCACCCAGCGCCTTGAGACCCCACGGGTATGTAGCGCGCTTTATAAGTGTCACTGATTGATTGATTGATGCAGCATTCCTCACTCCGGCGTGCCTTTTCCGGGCGCATGTGCGACCCTCCCCAGCCAGGGCGCGCTGCGAGTCTGTCCCAGCAGCTTTCTATCACATTGTATGGCTGTGCCCGACCCTGGCGCCATCCCGGAGAGGGGTGGAACTCGAACTTACACAGGCCCTCGGCTGGGAGGTTCCTCATGACACAAAGCGCTTGCTGCTGGGAGTGTTTGATGGCCTTGATGACTCCAGGGCTGACAAGCGCTTCCTGGGGACAGCGGTGACGGTGGCAAAAAGGGACATAGCCGTGCTCTGGTCTCAGGCTAAGGCCCCGACTGTGCAGCGGTAGAGGAGAGGAGAGGAGTGGACTGGTGTGGGGCTCAGGAAGAGCCTCTCTTTGAAGCCTGGGGATGCCTGGAACTGTTCGAGAAGGTATGGGGTAAATGGTTCAATATGCTGCCTGTATGAAGGTTCGGCTGCACTTGTACGCTTATTTCCTTAATTGTAATGCTTGTTTTGCTACCAATGAATGTATTTGTTTTTAAAAAACCAATAAAGTTGATTATCAAAAGAATTGGCATAATGTCCTTAGGACCAATGCCTCTTGTTACCTGCAACCCCATCAAGGCTACAGTTCCTTCCGTGGATACTCTAATCTGCTTTAGAAGATCTTCGTCCTCTAAGACCACCGCCCATTTTAAACCGGCCACGGTCTTGGGACATAGTAACTTCTCCTATCGTTGAAGCAATGTCAACAATTGGGGGATCTAATCCAGTCCTATTTAGGGTCAGTAGTAAAGGATCATGATCACTCTCCGGACTGTGGAGTACCACCATATCCACTAATCTAGACCAGAGCTCTAAGCTTATAAATATATAATCAATCCTACTGCTCCTGATCCCATTCAGATAAGTAGGGCAGCCTTTCAAGTCCGAGGGAGTTCTCCCATTGGTAGCTCTGATCTCCCGGCCTAGAGATAGGCTTTTCAATTGGAGCCCTGCCTCAGACCATTTGTTAACTGGAGCTAGCGAGAGGGACGGTATCCCCCAGGTTTGGTCCTCCTCCATGCTGAGGCTGGCATCGTCCAATCCCAAAGGCTCAAAAGTGCAGTTGAATTCTCCCGCTATGACCACAGCACCCGAGCCTGATCGACCATCCAAAATTATGTCTAAGAGGGATATAGTTGGCAAAGCTTTCCCACCAGCTATCCCTCTCGAGTAGACATTGATTAATGTCTGATCCAACTTGCCCTTAGAGCAGATTTTAATGGGAAGAATATCTGGACTGTCTACTGATAATTCCGTAATTTGATAGGAAGACTGTTGCTTTACCCATATTATCAAACCCCCACTGGGTCTACCCTTCTTATTTGCAATTGCTGCTTTAGCGTATGTCACATATCCAGGACGACAGATTGTATCTAGTGACCAGGTCTCCGGAAAGATAACAATATCAAACCCCTCTACAGAGCTAGACCATTCCAAGCCATCGTTTTGTTGAGTAAGCCTGCTATGTTCCAGGAAATTACAGAGATTGCTAAAGGATCCCACTTGAACTAGTTGCCTGGTCATAGGCTGATTCCTGGGCCTCCCACAAACAATTCCACTTTCTGCTTTTAGATCATCGGGGAGGGAGTAAGGACTACAAGGTGCCTGAAACGGTGAAGTGGTCGTTGTCAGCTGCATAAATCTAGGCCGGATAGTGGAGCAAATCTATTGGACAGGGGAACCTCCTGATATCGGTTTAAGTGACCAAAGGGTACATAGGGTCGCCTATCCCTCCCCATACAATTTGAGGCATTGGTAGGGTTATACCCTGGTTTATAAAAGTACCCTAATGGTAATATAGATATCCTGCCCCTATGACTACTCAACATCCCGCCCAAAGTATCAAGCAAAAATGCTGTTACATGCACATTATTGAAATTGACAACATAACAATCCCCAGTTCCTTCCTTCATAGTTGGTCCAATCCACGGTGTACGTCTGACCATAATTATATGTTTATCCATGCCTTCATACTAAAACCCGCCTCCCAAAGACAATTATTCACCCAGTGCACGACTTTACACAACAATTGGTCTGTAGTTTCGGACTGGGTTTCTTCAGAGGAGGAACATTTTTTAAGACTACTACTAGAGGAGTGGGTGCTGGGGGCAAGTTTAACACAGGGGGCTTCGTTGTAGTGTCACTGAGTCTCATAGCTCAGAAACACCGCTTAAGAAGCCCCGCCTTCCGGCTTGGCTCCGAAGACCACACCCAAGCCTTCCGGTACCCCGGGAACGAGCAAAACAGTTCCCAAAGTGGCCTCAGCATCAAGCTCAGCCCAAAAAAAGTTGTCGACCATATAAAGGCCGTCGACCCTAAGAAGGTTGCAGATCCGAAGAAGGCAGTCGAGCCCAAGAAGGTCGTCGAGCCCAAGAAGGTCGTCGAGCCCAAGAAGGCCGTCGAGCCGAAGTAGGCCGTCGAGCCGAAGAAGGCCGAAGAAGGCCGTCGAGCCAAAGAAGGCTGCTCATCATACAAAAGACGTCCAGCCTAAAGAGACACTCGACCCAAACAGATCCGTCCAGCCGAAAAAAGCTCCACACCCAAGGGTCCGCCAGTCCGAAACTCACCCAAAAACAAAGAATAAAGACAAGCAGGCGACTGACCCAAAATCCTCAGCACCAAAGCCACGGACAGTAAAGGAAGAGCTTTTTCATCCAGATCCAGTGTACCCAGAACAACAAAGACTGTATATAGACCCTGATACAGGACATATAACCGTCTACAATAAAAAAAAAAGAAGACTGGACACTGAAGCCCCATGTCCTGTTCCTCCTAAGCAAAAGGACTTTGACACATCCCCTTCAAGACCTTTCACACCTCCTCCTTTCACTCCTAACATGCCTTATGTTCCATATTCTCCTCCACCCATAGATTATGATGAGGAAGAAGACATGGGTGAAGATCCTCAGGATGATTTTATAGAACCTGACGATCAAGGAAACCCGGATGACACATGGAGTGACCATAATGATCCTGATGACACAGATTATACACAACCCATACCCGATCCCTCTCCATACCCCACAAAGCCATCTCCTACTGACGACACTGTCGCTTTTAACCAACTAGTGGACAGAGCCGCTCAGTATCATGGCGTACACATCCACATTGACCCTATAAAGGAGGATTCTCTATTTAACACCTTCCCAACATCAGAGAAGAGTGTACGTGTACTACCTATGCTAAAAGGAGTACTAAATCACGCACCAGACATCTTTAAAGACCCAGCCAGAGCGCGTGTCCTCAATCCAAGAATACAGTCTATGCTAAGATATGAATTCAGCAGCCCACATGCCTCGAACGGCAAATGCTACTTACCAGTATGCATCCGTTCTTGGCATGTAGAGCTGCTGACATTCATATAAATACAATAATGAACTAAATATCCTTCTGTAATGTAACTGGAACTCATGTAAATCGCCGAAATACCTTCGAATCGAGTTCGCTCTACATAAAACTGCAACTGAAAAGTCAAAAAGCGCTTCCTTCCGAGCTCTCCCTCCTATTCAACTCATAAGAAAGCAGCTTAAGTAACAAAGATGATACCGGTGTTGAGTTGATTTTGTTTTAGAACTCTGGTTGTGAGTAGTCTTGAGTTTTTGTCTGTGGTGTGTCTTGGTATTAGGTTATCAAAACCTGGTCACCCTGACCTGCCTGGACGTGGAGAAGACTAGATATCTGAAGAAAGCAGCGCAGGAGGAGTACAGTGTCCTGGAAGGTTTTCTGCTCCCGCCCTTCTCATGCTATGACATAACAAACAAGCCCACGAGCAAAAGAGACGCTGTGCGGTGTGCGCGCACATGAACTGAAAGCTAAGACTAGACTCATTGCGTGTGCACATGGCCTGTCCGTGAGTGCACATGGTTTGTCTCCCTTCGCGCACCAAACCCACAACAATAGTCTCGCCAAGGCGAAGCAGCGCATGCGCTGCGTTCGCTAGGCAAGACCTAAAAAGGTCACCAGCACTTACTGTCGAATAAGAATCCCCTACTAAGCGAGAATATTGACAGTCAAAAGCATTGATTTATTAGTCTTTCCCCTAAAGAATTACAAAAAAAAGAAAATTCCAATATTGCAGCAATAAAAAACATTTTATCAAAGAACATAATAAACAATAAATCTAAAAAATTTGCATATTTTGGGAAGGGAGATTTTTTTTCTTTTTAATGAAAATATTTGTTTACAGATGTGGCTACCAATTACATGAGGTCTGGAAATCCCTGGTCCACTAGTAATGTCTTTCTTGATATTTCACGATATGATTTCTTATACACGTGGTGATTGGGTCAGTGTGACCCAGGTGATGGCTCTCTGGTCACTTCGTGTCCAGAGATAACTTTTGAGGCATTTGTGTTTATCATTGTAGCCTTGATAAAGTCTGCTGACACATCTGCAGCAAAGACGATACGTGTTGGCAAAGAATTAGAAGACAGTTTGAGAGAAATAAAGGCTATTCAACTCAAAGTTTTTGCTTAGAAACAGTGAAGGATACCATGATTTCTTAATATTTCAGATGTAAACTTTCACATTGGCTCTTGGTCAACAGTGTTTTGTTTGGTGATTTTTTTTTATATCGTAATCTTTACAGAAAATATAGATACAGTTGAGGAGAGATGCCAAGTGGCCGAAGATAATGGCTGAGTTTTGAGAAGCTCCATGCCAGTCAAATAAACATCCTACACTATCCTACTCCGGACACCTGCAACTGAGTAGCCACTCACGTATCTGCCCCAGTGCATGGAATTTGGCCCTTGGGGTGCTGTAGACCAGCAGCCTTGAAGGCGAGCACCCGCGAAATAGCCAACAAAAGAGTGCTTGTGGGAGAAGAGACTTCTGGCTCGATTGGCCTGAATGATGTGGAGTGGGTAAGCCACTCTGGTCCGGTGTGGCAGAGATGCAGCCCAAAGCACACAGAATTGTGTGTGGCTCAGCTCCCTTCCCCAAGCTCACGGCCATTCGGGTTTCGATAACAGCAGCCTGCTGGAGGAGAGGCGTAACTTCGGCCCTCTTTTTAAAAAAAATAAAAATTGTTATTTTATTTTTTATATAAATTTTTATTGGTATTTACAGATTACATATTACAAAAGAAAACACAATGACAGATATCATAAAGCAGGTTTCGCAGTCAGTAGTATAGGACAGCCATGATTATTTTATCAGTCTTTGCTTTTCCGCCCCACATAATCTAGTTCACATATAACACTAAACACATAGGTTGTTGCGGTTGGGCGCGTTTCCAGTTGAAACATAGAACATTTACGCTACTGGTTTTTAGGTCTCGGTAATATCCGAGAATTAATGTTTCTTAGTGGGACTATTAGTCCCGCCTCAGTTTATGCCTCTCTCCCATTGGCTGGCTTCCTAAACGGAGGCTAGCCATTTGAGGAGAGAGCCGTCACTCCGATTTAGCCCCGTCTTTCTCGGATTTGGGGGCTCCATTTTTGCTGTTCTTTAGACAGTGACGTCATCCGTCACTCAGAACAGCAAAACCACGCCCCCAAATCCGAAATTCTTCGGGCTTTGCAGCCACCATTATTTTTTTCTCGTCTAGGGAGGATCGTCTTGTTCGTCGTGATGGCTGGCCCTTGCATCCCCGCCGCCGCCTGCCAGAAGACTGCAGTGTGCTCTATCTGCCGGTTTTTTTTTATTTATTATTTATTTAATTCACCGGGAGCCCCGCGAGTCGTTCTCAAGCCCCCCCCCCCCTGCCTGCCCGGGGATTCTCTGAGAGGCGCTGTGGCCGCCTCCAAACTCCAGGGCCGCGGTGCGATTGGTTACCGCAGCCGCGACCCGGAAGTACAGTGGGCCAAGCAGGAAGCGGACGGGAAGTCTCCCCGCGCTCCTGCCCGGCAAGGAGAAGAAGCACGTCCCCAGCCGAAGCCCAGCAGCCCTGCCCGCGGCAGAGAGGAGCTGCCGCCTCTCTAAACAGACGGTGAGTGCCGTTTCTATCCCCTCTGAGGTAAGCGGGCGGTTAAAAATTAATTTAAATCTATTTTGTGGGTTGTTTCCTGATTGTTGCTAAATTCAAGGTAATTTAGTAACTTTGGGTACTAAGTTATCACTACCATTCACTCACTGGGTAGGGACTCTCCCTCTGTGACCATCATTATAGAGAGGAGTTCCCGATTGGAGTGTGAGGTCAGGAGGCGAGACAAAGGGAGCGAGTGTAGCAGGATTGATACAGATGGTGTGCGGTCGGCAGCGGTTTAGGCTGGAGGGCAATATCAAGATATAGAGCTATCAAAACTAGAAAACGCAGGCCACCAGGTACGATGCATGGACGGGGTTGAATTGGACCCTGCATATCAAGCTTCGATACACATTTGTGAAGGTGGCGAGGGTCTCAAGTCTGGAACATTGTGAGACAGTTGTCTTGCAACAGGTGCTACTAAGATTGGTTATTTCCAGACTGACCTATGGGACTTACATACAGACAGGAAGGAAGTCTGGCTAGATTTTGGTATTCCAAAACCTACTAAATTCAGCAGCGAGACTTATCACATAGAGGACAGAACACATCTCACCAGGACAAAGACATCTGAACTACTGCTCTGTAGAGTAGCGCTGCATACTCATAACTGCATGCATAACCTACAAACCCATATATTGCATTTCCCATGCACACCCAGCACAGAAACTACACCTCCTGGGGAGGGACAAACTCCAGGAGCAAAGGAGAGGGGATGTTGGAAAATACTGAAATTCAACAAACCTAAAACTTAACCTTTTTTCAGATTAGCAGCCACAGTTTTGAATTGCATGTCTGCGAGACTTGGGAGCACCCCTCATACACTGTGACCTGCCCTGAAGAGGAACGAGCACCCGCACCGGCACCACCGGCAGTCCGAGGATGCGAGGCTCTCTCACTAACTCACTCTCTAGCTCACAACTTCACTTACTGGCGAATTTGTAAGTGGAAGTGAGTTAATTTACAAGTTCAAAGTCACTTTCAGTGAAACGCGGAGATAAATTCCCACTCATAAAGGATGGTGTTTGTGGACCGAAGTATCGGATAAGAACAAATACTGGCCCAAAAACCTTACTACAGGAAACCTTTCAGAGCAATACACCCGATATAGAGGGCTGGCCGACCGATGGTGATAAACGCAAAACCAGTGAAAGGCTGTGGGCAGGGATGTCCTGTGGTAGTTATTGCGGCTGAGCGCTGAGTCGGACATATTTCTGGTGAAGGCCTACACATAAAGGCACTTGGCAGAGGGTGCACTGGTTGCAGATCTTAAGGAAAAGTCTCAAAAGTAACAGCCTGCGACATAAACTTGGAGAACTGAAAGGACCCAACTCATTGAAAAGCTGCTCAGCTCATGATGAATACCGGAGAACGTGTGCTTCATGAACCAGTGGGTTGGTCTGACAGGTGGGTGTTGAGTGAGCATTCGCAGAGGAGACAGGCATGAAGGTCAAACGGCATAAATCTGACAGAAAGCAAGCCAACTAATGGAACTGAACTGAATAACAACACGGACAAGCAATTTCACAAGACAGTGGGACGGCTAACTAGAGAGAGGCTTGAAGAGGCATTGCAGAAGAGACTGGAATTTACATCAAGCTCTCCGTTGCCACCAGAAAAAGTCAGACAACCAGGCGCAATACTGTGGCTCATATAGGAATGCATTACAACCACTGCATTACAACCAGGGCTGCTTTATCCCTCCCTATTTTTGGCTCACAACTACCTCACAACTTTACTCTCTATCTCACTCTCTATCTCACTAGCTCACTCTATCTATTTCTATCTCAATCTCACTATCTCACTCTCACTACCTCAGTATATCATGACTCACTCCCTCAAAAATTCACTACATCACTCTCTCACTAACTCACTCTATCTCACTACCTCACAACTTCACTCTCTCTCTAACTCACTACCTCACTCTCTCTCTAAAAAGTTTAGAATAACATAACTCAAGTTCACTCTCTTTCACTACCTCTCTCTCTATCTCACTACATCACAACATCACTCAATGCTTATATCTCACTACCTCACAACATCCCTCTCCCTCACTACCTCACTCTTTCACTACCTCACTCTCCATCACTACCTCACTCTCTATCTACCTCACTCTCTCTCACTACCTCACGCTCTCTCTATTTCAATACCTCACTCTCTCTCTCTATCTCACTACCTCACTCTCTCTCTACTAATGCAATAGGTATCACATATGCAAAAAAAGCTAATGCCGATACAAATGACAATGCCATTTATTTAGGGATACAAAACAGATAAAAAAAATAATGAGCCATACCAATAGCTCTACCTATAATATTGCCGAGACCATTGCATTGTAAATGCAGTTGAAACAAAAAACATTTACGCTACCGGTTCGTAACTTCGGCCCTGAGAGGGCGGACCTCGCCAGCACCTGGAGGGGCAGAGGGAGAAGAAGCAGCAACCTGCCTGGGCGCGTCTGCAAAGAAGTGATTGAAAGTGACTGCAGTGCCTGGGGAGCCGCAGCCAGTGCACGAGTATCCGCAGTGCAGAGGCGCGCAGTGTCCTGTTGGTGGAGCTGTCTCTGCGGTGATCAGAAAGGAACCTCAGCTGGGAGCTCCAAATCGGAGGCCCCCTGAAATCATTTCCTGTTTTCTGTTGTGCTCATACCCGCCCCCCTCCTGATGGGAAAGGGACTTTGAGGTGAGACTCTGTGTAACGAGCTGTTTTCCTTTAATGTATGGCTTTGTGTTGTTCTTTTATGTTCATTACTCTTATGCTTTGTAACAGTATTCCACGGCGTGCGCACCTTGAGGTATGTTTACCTTCTAAGGTGCATCGCTCGTGAACTCTGTTCTTCCTAGAAACTCCAACTGCTGAATCAAGCACTACCAGCCAGGACAGCTGTGCTCCCGTGTTATGCTAATTGAATAAACCTTCTTACTTCAAAACGATCACCGCTTCGTCTACTACAAGTCTCCGTCTTAAAACTGTACTTTACACTCTGAGTCCACAGACGGCCATGGCAGCGGTGCCCTAGTGTGTCAAACCCCGTGATCCTCTGCTTCAAGAGGAATTGGCAACAAAGAGCTGGGAAATGGCCATTGAAGAACAGTGCTGTTGTGTCCATGAGGTAAAAAACCTGGGCCCGAACAACTTTTCAACTAGAGAACACCCCCTGGCATACGTGAGAGTACCCTGGGCATGGAGGCCTAGAACTTTGTTGTTTAGAAGTAGCAAAAAGTGGTGGCAGTAGACACAAAGTAGTTAAGGCTAGGCCCAAAGGCTCTTTGTGGCCTCTCCTCGTGTAGGGAGGCCCCAAAGACTGCAGATAAGATGAAAAAGAGCAAGACATTTGCGTCTTCCAGCCAGGGGAAGATTGACGAACGTGCTACGCCATCCTCCTTTATGGAGGGCACTAGAGGGGATTCCTCAGTGGGACCAGCCCCAGAGGCGGGTGAAGCTGTGTCGTTCGCTATGATCCTACACGCTATTAAAGAGTTGCACAAAGACTTAGATGAAAAGATTGGGATGTTCTAGTCAATGTCTCTCTTCTCCGCCAGGACCTTAGATGCTTTTCCTACTGCACTACAGAGGCCGAGAAGCAGAGAAAGCGAGGTCAGTGTCTCTGCGAAGGAGCAGAAAACCCTGTGGGACCTGTCAGAACTCCTAGATATTTTAAAGGATGGTTTCCCTCACTCACCCGTTGGTTACAACAATAAGTCTTTATTCCTCAAACTCAGGTTTCCTATGAGGCATCTTAACATTAGCACCCTTTTCCTGTGTCATTACAAGGCAGCAAGCAGATTAACCACTCTTGGACCTCTGACACTTTTGTTTCAGTGAGGGTTTTGTTAACCTTAATCGTGATATCACAGTCCTGAGTGAGTACTCTCTGTTCTCTTGTATGTGCCATCTATCCTGACCTAAGCAGACACAACTCTCTTTGGCTTCAGTCTTAGAATATGATAAGCCCACGTGTTTTTACTTTGATCATAAGTGTGGTAGCGCAACCTGATAGTAACTCCGCCCGGCCGATTATATACTGAAGCACAATTGTGCCATAATGATTTGATTTTGCCTATAAATGAATTGCTTTCCAAGATCTGCCTTTCTACACTGAACTTTAACTGTTTTTTACTTTGTCAAGCCTGTTTGTTGATGTTTGCCAATAAAGTTTTGGCTTTCAACTTCCACTGTGTGTTCTTGTAGGTTGCACTGTTATCTACACCTCAACTATCCCTACTCTTGTTCTACTGATGCACCTGTGTGACTTTACACCATGCACACACCTACCTCAACTATGCCTACCTTTATGCTATCTCCAAAAGCATTTTAAGCACGCTTAAACAAGTATATGCTCCTTATTTTTGTACTTTTATACTATTGGCGCAATTGTTTGACTATGCACCTCGTACCTCGTACCGACACTACCTCACCTGTAACCTACCTCTTGTATTTTGACCTACCTATGTAACTATGCACCTTGTACCTAACTACCTCAACTATTACATTCTTTTACTCTATCACCCCCTGGTCCTTGTAAAGCGCTCCGATATCTGCAAAGATCTTGTTCGCGCTATATAAAACTTTCAAAATAAATAAATAAATCTAGAGGATAAGATCAGGGCGTTACGACCTCTACCTTTCAGGCGACAGTATATTTAGGCAGTACTGAACAACCTGTCAATGCTGTTATCTATAAAGTTTTGACTCTCACGTCATACTTCATTTTTTTTTAACACTGGGTGTTCCAGTCCTTTTGAAAGACTTGTTTTCTGATTTGTGGTTCTGATTGCCAATTTAACTGTGGCTCCCAACGCTAGCCCTGCCTGCCCTCTGATATTCTGCATTGCTATATTTTCCACACTATTTGGGAAACATGATCCATTTTTTTCGATCACATTTTTTTAATTACATTTCCCAGCAATTGGGGTTGCATTTCACATTCTAATATTTCTTCAGTCTCCTTCCCCACCACACAAAGGTGGGCGGAGCTTTGCCCTGGGTGGACCGTAGAAAAACTGCCACACTTCTCCGGCCAGAGGACTAGAGGACAGGATCCAACAGGTACTGTATCCCAAATTTTGCAATTTAGGAGTTACTTTTATGCACACAAGCTCCATTGAGGTGTGGGCTACACCTGTCGGGTGCATTTTTTCGACACACTCTATTGGGTCCCTGGTCCCTGCGCTACTGAATGCGCCCATACATTCCATTGAGCCTTGGGTTGCTTGTGTTAGGCGCAGCGTTTTGATACGCTCCACATAGTCATATAGGGGGTGTAGTCATCCCAGGGGAAGTAGTCCATTTACTACCTTCTACTCCTCTTAATGCACCTACATTCAGTATTTAGGAGTCCCCTCAACACTAGGAAATCAGATTCGCTAGGAACCAAAGAAGGACTCAAGAGAGCAGTCACCGCAAGAACAGATGGCTTAACCACAACTTTCCACCAAACCCTGCCTTGCTGCTGGAACCTCGAAAAATGCACCTACCCAACTCATCCAAAGCTGTGTATCCTCCTAAAGCTGTGGAGGACATTACAGCAACTTCAACAAAAAAGCAGCGTCTCCCTTGAGGTGGAGGCGCCAGCCCCCGGCACCTTCAGGCACCAAAAGCATCTGTCCAGTAACCCATGCTGTTGGCCATCGAGCCCACCACGGGAGCAGCGTGACAGGAGGAGGTTCCTGAGGCTCTGGAAGGTCAGCATCGTTTCTCCGGTGAGTTTCGAGAAGCTATACCCTTCAGGAGCCCCCGTACACCTGACTACCGGGGCACTTGTACCCACTAAGGCTTGTTTGTGTCCAGTCTGAACACCACCATAGCCAACCTTTCCTTCACATCCAAGAACTTCACAGAGACACAAGCTCTACTTCGAAAGTGGCCCTGCTGTGTTTCTCTTCCCTTCCCTGTAGGTATACAGAGAACCGTGAGATCTTCCAACTCTAAGTGACCAGCTTGCCAGCACCTGTGCACCCGAGCTCCATGGCCTGAGTACACGTCTTTTGCTGGTGTCCCCTAGGCCTAGGGATGGGTCCCTATGAGCTGAGCCCCCTTTTGCCCCCCACAGACGTGTCCTTGAGTCCCCCTTAGCAGACTCTCTTGTTTTGAACGGTTGTTTAAACTTTGACAGCTAACCACATTTGAAGCTACCGTCATGACCAGCACCTTGGCACCCGAATTTCACAAGGGCAGGTAAACCCAAAATGCTGATGCTACTTTGGACCCTGGTCCCCAAGCACCATGAATCCTAAAGGGTACCATCTACAACTGTTTGCAGTACATGTCTTTCCCTTCCATAGGATGATATTACCGCATTTGAGGCTCATGCCTCAAATCTGACAGCTCTATCTTTTTCACTTTACTCCTTGTAAAAACAATAATGCTGAAAATACTTACCTAATCCCGAATATCTTGGTGTCTAAAACTATATGAAATACTGTTTTCTTTTTCAAATTTGGTTTCGTATTTCTAATGGAGTGTGTGTCTCATTTATTGACTCTGTGTTTCAACAAATGCTCAACACTCCCCTCTGATAAGCAAACTTTTTAAACACACTACCACAAATAGGGCACTTTGGGATTGTTAAAGCAAGCAGCCCATGTAAGCCAATTAGGGTCTCCTGGACTTTGTACGTAGTTTTAGAAAACTACGTACAAAGCAGCTTCCTACACATAGTATGAGGAAAAATCCTTTGAGGGTGAGGAGCAAAGTGAGAAGTATGCTTGAAGGTGTATATGTAGAGAGGGAATCATTGAAGCAGCTGAAGCATCCGGATGGCAGCTGTTGTGGTTATTCGAAAACAGCTGATGGGCACCTGAGGTATTTGTTGGTTTAAGTTGTCTTAACCAACAAATCATTGTTGACCGTTTTCCCACGATGAACATTAGTGAAATGGCTTTATTATTAAAAAATACCAAGTACTTCACAAGACTGGATTTAAAGTCTGCATATCATCCGATTTGACTCCAATGAAAGTCTAAAACCTTCACTGCATTCATAACATGGAGGTTTATCAATTTGGAAGACTTCCCGTCGGTCTTGCATCACGTCTAGCGT
This sequence comes from Lissotriton vulgaris, assembly GCF_964263255.1. Taxonomy (NCBI): domain Eukaryota; kingdom Metazoa; phylum Chordata; class Amphibia; order Caudata; family Salamandridae; genus Lissotriton; species Lissotriton vulgaris. Next base: position 168,888,376 of record NC_141687.1, on the reverse strand, counting down.
CTTTCAATGGATGACAAGTAGCTTTTTTTAGAAATATAAGCAATGTACATTTCTTTCTAGATGACATTGACAATTTTGGAGATACTGAAATGGATTAGAGTGAGGCTCTTTACACAGACAACTGTTAGTGTGATTTGATTGCAGGAAATTGAATATTTAGGGTACATGGTCTCACATTTGGGTATCTGAAAGAAACACCTTAGTTATAGATTCCTTACCTTAGAATTACCCCAAGGCGTCAGACTTGATTCGGAAAGTTTTTTTGTCAGCATGTCAGAAGGTGGCATCTGTCGGCTCTGCATCCGTCATCGGCGTCTTGGTTGCCGGGATGATGTTGCAGCAGCTACTTAAGCGCCGCCCTCGCTCGCTGACATCAGTTCTTTCTTTTTCCGCACTCGCCAGCGCAGATCCGGGAAGAGCGGTACCTCAGTCCTTTTTTGTCTAGGCTTTTTTCGACTTTTGTCGATGTCTTGTTTCGAGACGCGGACTCCGAACAGGTGCATGAGGGAGGCCCAGTTTTGAGGCCGCGGTTCCTGTAACCGATTGATGTCGGTGACGGATCCACACTGCATGTGCCTCTTTTGCCTGGAGTGCGACCTCGACCCAAAGTTGTGCTCCGCCTGTCAGTTGTTGATGCCAAAGGCTTTGCGGGAGCGGCCCGAAAGCTGCTTGAACGCGGACAGTCAGCTCCATGCCATTCGAGGTCCTGGTCGAGAGGTAGGTCGAGGGGCCGTTCGCGTAGCCACCACCATTCCGGTTCTAAATCATCAAAGTCTTCACACTCAGGGTCGAGTAAGTCGAAGCATAAGAAGAAGTTGAAGAAGCATTGTCGCTCTTCGACTTCTCTTCGTTGGTTGGCCGATCCAAATAGGCACGAGGGTTTGTGCCACTCCCGCGTGGGGGCCTGTATCTTTGCTGCGGGCGGCCGTGTCACCGCTGGCTCCCCTTGGATCAAGGCCTGGATTCAGATCGGCCTCCTTATGCCTCCACCGGTGCCACTTCCTCCGGCACCACTTCCGCTACCGACACCGGTCGTGCCCCCAGCCATCATCGACCACTGCCTCCATCCCGACGTGGACACAGAGCTGATGCCCGATCAGGCGCCGGGTCGGGTTTTCATGGCCCTGTTCTCTCCTGGGGTCCCTTTTTCAACAACAGTGGCACCCAGAGGTTGATGAGGAGGACTGGGAGTTGTCAGGTGACCATTTAACTGACCACCTAGATACCTAGCAGGACACTTCACCCGACCTTGGCATGTTGTGTCCTTATACCATGGATACAGAGGATGGAGCTTCATACGCTTTGGTGTTGCGTAGGGTGGCCAAGACTCAACCACGAGCTTCTTACGGTGGTGGTCAGGGCTAATCTCCTGACTGAGGTGCTTGGACTGGCGGCAAGTTCTTCTGAGCCCCTGTTCCTTTTAATGAGGCCCTCACCGACGTCCTTTTGGGCATGTGGGCAGGATGATCGCCCAGTGCCACCATCCAGCTCCGGGCGACCCCACTCTCCTCTCCCAACACCCCACCCCAGAGAGCTTGGTGGTCCAAGCCTCCATCTCCAAAAGCGCCTTCCCTACCGCTCGACCGGAACGGGAATCCAAGAAGCTGGACCATCTTGGCAAGAAAATGTTCTCTTCCGCCAGCTTAGGACTGCGGTCCGTAAACACAGCATGTCTCTTGGGCCGTTATTCGCACTCAGTGTGGGATACGGTGGCGCAAGTGCTGCCTCAGTGTCCGGAGGAGGTCCGGGCAGTCCTCTCCCAGGCTGTTGCCGCCGTGAGAGATGCAGCAAAGTTTACACTCCGTTGTGGGCTGCACACCGCAGACTCTCTGGGCAGGACCATTTCAACGTCAGTAGCGCTTTGTCACTACATCTGGATGAGGTCCACTGCCTTTTCAGGGGATGTCCAGAACAGCTTGATGGACATGCTCTTTGATGGACCTCGCCTTTTTGGCAACAAAGCAGACAAGGCCCTAGAGCGCTTCAAGGACTCACAGGCTACAGTCAAGTTCTAGGGCCTCTCCTCTCATCTGGCGAAGTCTGCTTTTCACCCCTTTTGTGGCTACGGAAGGGGTGCCCCGCTGTGTTCCACCCAGGGCCACAGGCCCCAGCAAGTTACCCCACCTCCGCACGTCCGGGGACGTGGAAACAACTGGTGAGGTTCCGGGGCCAGCAGGCAGGCCTGTCCACCAACCCCCTCTCTGCAGCAGGCTCCAAACCCTCCTAGTCCGACCTTTCAGGCCCATCAAACGCCAGTGGGCACCAGGATTCGCCATCACCTCCCCCACTGGCGCACCATCACTTCAGACAGGTGAGTTTTGCAAATAGTTCGAAGGGGATACTCCCTCCCCTTTGAGACTACCCTTCCAGCCATGCCACTGCGATACCACCGCATGTCGGAGGATCATCTGACCCTTCTCCAGCAGGAAGTTACAGCTCTCTTGGCCATAGGAGCATCGAGCGTGTTCCTGTTCCAGAAGTAGGTTGTGGTTGTTACTCCCACTACTTTCTGGTTCCCAAGAAGGACAAGGGCCTGCATCCTATCTTGGACCTCAGGGATGTCAATTGCTTCCTCCAGAAGGAGAAGTTCAAGATGTTGACGCTTGCTCAGGTCTTGTCTTCCCTCGACCCGCAAGACTGGATGGTAGCGTTGGACTTGCAGGACCCTCATTTTCACATCCCCGTCCTGCCGGCCCACTGGCGTTACCTACGGTTCACGGTAGGCCATGAGCACTTTCAGTTCATCGTACTCACCTTTGGCCTTACCAGCGCCCCTCGGGTGTTCACGAAAGTGATGGCGGCGGTCGCAGCTCATCTGCACGGATCAGGGGTTTCAGTCTTCCCCATATCTCGACGACTGGCTGTTGAAGGTGGGCTCGCCCCAGGCAGTCTCCCACCTCCAGACTATGACTGACCTCCTGCATTTGCTGGGGTTCTCCATCAATGTGCCGAAGTTGCACCTGATTCCCCCTCAAACTCTCTTCATCGGAGTGGTTCTGGACACGACACCGTTTCGGGTCTATCCTCCCGAACAGCGAATCCGGGATATTCGGGCTATGATTCCGATCTTTCAGTCTCTGTCCCGGGTTTCGGTCAGAATGACCCTGAGGATGCTGGGCCTTATGACCTCCTGCATCCTGCTGATCGATCATGCCAGGTGGCATATGCGGGCTCTACAGTGGGACCTGAAGTTCCAGTGGGCGCAACATCATGGCAATAATGTCCAATTGCGTCCAGATCTCGTAGGGTACTGCTCGACAAATGCAGTGGTGGCCTATGAACCAGGATTGGGTCAATTTCAGATCCCTCTCCCTTTCCCAACCAGATCACACTGTGGTGACGGATGCCTCCCTTCTGGGATGGGGCAGCTACATGGGAGAGGCGGAGATCAGAGGCCTCTGGTCTCTGGCGGAGTCCGGGCTTCACATTAACCTTCTGGAGCTGCAGGCAATTTGTCTTGCACTGAAGGCATTCCTTCCCTCTGTCCAGGGAAGAGTAGTGCAGATGTTCACGGACAACAGCACCGCCATGTGGTATTGCAACAAACAGGGCGGGGGTGTTGTGGACCCTTTGTCAGGAGGCCCTCCGCCTCTGGAAATAGCTGGAAAATCAAGGCATTTCCTTGGTGGTTCAATACTTGGCAGGTTCTCGGAACGCCAGGGCGGATGAACTCAGCTGCAGGTGCATGACGGATCACGAATGGCGTCTTCACTAGGAGGTGGTGCAAGGTCTCTTTCAACAGTGTGGAGAGCCTTGGTTAGATCTATTTGCCACTGAAGAGTAAGCACAATGTCAGCAATTCTGCGCGTTGTAATTTCCAAGGTGGCACTCGCTAGGCGACGCTTTTCGTCACAAGTGGATTTGCAGTCTGTTGTACGCCTTTCCGCCTATATCACTTATGCCCAGAATGCTGAAGAAGATAAGGTGAACCGGGCACAAGTCATTCTTGTGGCTCCAGATTGTGCATGAAGAGTCTGGTATCCCGAGCTGTTCAAAATGGCCATCGATCCTCCAATCAGACTGCCTCATCGGGAGAAGCTTCTGTCGCAGTAGCAGGGGACGGTCCTCCACCCGTACCTGTCCAGTCTCCACCTCCTTGCGCAAAGATTGAGCAGCGGTAGTTGACGTCTTTCGACCTACCTCCTGAAGTTTGTGACGTCCCTCCAAAAAGACAGTATACGCATGCAGGTGGAACAAATTTGTGGCGTGGTGCACAGCAAAGGCTGTCCCTCTTTCAAGGTAATCTTGTTCCTTCGATCTTTTGCCCAGCAGGGCTCTGCTATGAGCACTAACAAGGGGTACCTTTCTGCCATCTCTACCTTCCTTCGGATGCCAGATCAGCTTTCTTTTTTCAAGTCCGCAGTAGTTAACCCTTTCTTGAAAGGCTTAACACATCTTTTTCCTCCAATTCCATTTGTTATGCCTCAGTGGGACTTGAATCTTTTGCGAACTTATTTAATGTGTGCTCCCTTTGAGCCGCTTCATTATTGTCCATTACGTCTCTTAACTCTTAAGACTGCTTTCCTGGCAGCCATCACTTCCGCTAGAAGGGTGAGCGAGCTCCAGGCTCTTTCTTCAAAACCCATTTTCTTGTCTGTTCATCCGGACATCATGGTTCTCAGGACCCATCCATCCTTTCTTCCTAAGACGGTCACTGTCTTCCACATTGGGTAGACCATTTCTTTGCCGGCCTTCTTTCCGCCTCCGCATCCTTCAAAGGAAGAAGAGAGGCTCTACCGTCTGGACCCAAAGCTTGCGGTCTTCTTCTATCTGGATCGCACAAAATAGTTCCAGGTGGATGTTCAACTTTTTGTTGGCGACGTGGGTGCAAAGAAGGGTCGGGCCGTACACAAACACACCATTTCTCGATGGGTTGGGTCGTGTTGTGTATAAAGGCTTGTTACTCTCTGGCTAAAAAGAGCCTCCATTCGGGCTACACGCTCACTCCTCCAGGGCGTCGGCAGCCACTACTGCCTTGGGAATGTGGAGTGCCTCTGAATGACATCTGTCAGGCAGCCACGTGGGCATCGCTGCACACGTTCACCAAACACTACTGACTGGACAGCCAAGTCCGGAGCGATGGCTTCTTTGGGTATTCTGTTCTCCAGGATTAGCGACAACGACGGACACGTAGCCGACCGACACGCAGAGGTACTGCTGACGAAAAAACTTTCCGGATCCAGTCTGACTCCTGGGGGTAACTCTAAGGTTAGGAATCCATAACTAACTAATGTTTCTTACAGATATATCGTTATCGGAGGTAAGTAACTTGTGCATTAAGCCAAAAGATGATTTGGTGAGATCCCTCAGGTTAGCACAGTCGCACCAAGGAATAGATCAACTGCTTGTTTTTGGTGTTTATAGAGTATTACTCCAAGTCCATGAGAGTTACTGAGAAACGGTAAGGAGTTTGAGTGGTCAGAAAGGCAGGACGGGGATTTTAGAAGTGTACATGTATTTCATTTGTCCGATGGACTATCAGGATGATTCTGAATGGTATGTAGTAGTTCTCATGACTGTTTTCTCCTAGTGGATGGAGGTTGAATTTGTAAGAAGTATCACAGCTGAGTCTGGCGTGGTAGTTTTTCATAGGGTTTTCAAGAGGGAAGGTTGTCCAGAGTTCATATTCATGGACTATGCAACTGTTTTTAAACTTGTATGTAGTCAATCAATCAATCAATCAAAGCATTTATATAGCGCACTACTCACCCGGAGGGTCTCAAGGCGCTAGGGGAGGGGGGGTCCGCTACTGCTCGAACAGCCAGGTCTTGAGCTGCTTCCTGAAGGCAAGGTGGTCCTGGGTCAGGCGGAGGTGGGTCGGGAGGGAGTTCCAAGTCTTGGCGGCCAGGTAGGAGAAGGGCCTTCCTCCTGTGGTGGCTTTTCGGATGCGGGGCTGGTCGATCGAAGCTGGCGTGTGGGGGCGTAGAAGTTGAGGTGGCTGTTGAGGTATCCTGGGCCTTGGTTGTGTAGGGCTTTGTGTGCGTGGGTGAGGAGACGGAAGGTGATTCTCTTGTTGACCGGGAGCCAGTGAGGCATGTAAGAACATTACTATACAATCTGTAGGGGAATGCTTTTGTTGAACAGATACATGGCCTAATCAAAGAGGCTATTCAGATGGCACTGTGTAGTAGGCAGAATATTGTGGGAGGTATACAGGAGATGGTGCGGTCAAATTGAAACCTTTTTAACTCATTAGGGAAATTGAGAACCAAAAACAAAGTTGCTATCACGTTAGTGGGAATGATGTGGAAGCAGAAACCAACAACATTTCTCTCTCGAAGAATGGTAGGATAAGGGCCAGGGATTAGGTTAAGGTGAACATAGGAATTAAAGGAGAGAATATTAATAAGTTATGGAACCACTAAAGGTGAAAAGTGTTCATGTGTGGCAGGTGGTATTACATAATGGCTAGGGAATAAGAAGAGAGTTGCTTAGTGTTGGTGGACAGGTGAGACGCTTAGGAAAGATGTGTGGTGAGGAAGTGACAGAAAGGGCATGAGCATGTTGTAGTGCTTTCATGATGATGCCAATGAAAGCATATAATACTTTCATGAGATCAACACATCCTTGTCATGATGATGACAAGGGTGTGTTGTGGGTTGCAAGGAGCCTGGTTAGGCAAGATGTGATCATGAGAGGGAGATCAATACAGAGGACAGTAGTTTTCCGGACCATCCACGCTCCACAGCCAACAAGCAAGAGGGAGGTAGGGCATGTTGATTACCTGTGAGGTTGCATGATTTTATCCTGTTGTAGTGAAGCAACTTGCTTCGTACCCAGGTCTTTTGTTGTATATTCTGTATTCGCACGGATGTCATGTTTATATTAGATGAGGTTGTAGAGCCGGACTGTTTGGTTCCTAGGTCAGTGTGGGTGCAGGTCTCGTGTGTATGTAAGCACTGTGACATGGGCTGCAAGGTCATTGGGTTCTGACTGTGGCAGCTGCTTCTGGGCAGGCTTGATGGCTCCATGGCATTGTTGTGCATTAATAATAAAGACATTTGTTCAATCAGTTTTGTGTAGGAGTTCATCACTAAAATAACTAACAGCAGAAAGAGTGAAGGTAGATACATAGAGGAGAATGACAGCCAGAAGAGAAACATGTAATAGGTAAAACGAGGCACCACACGCTAATGTTGAGTTTCCACATCTTTATTGGTATCCACAAAAGTGGGTAGAAACACAATCGATAAGGGGTAGAAACCGCTACAACTGCTGTTCAGTTCCAGCCATCAAATTCCAACATCACTGGATTCTAAACCCAGAATCCAGTCCCAACACATCTTCCCCTTTATGTTGATGACTAGCAGCCCGCCCCAACGTTGTCCGGGGCAGAAAGGGCTGGGGCAGCACCGCTGCAGGAGACGAGCAGCAGAGCGGCCAGCAGCGGAAGCAGCAGAGCGTACTTACCAGCATCATGTGCGCAGGGTGTTGTTTCCTTGCTCCTGACCGCTTCTGCCCACGCTCCTGTCCGGACTCCGGAGGCTGTCTGTTTGGCGCTCCTGGGCGCTTCTGCCCACGCTCCTGTCCGCTCTTGGCATGTCGGACTCCGGAGTCTGTCGGTTCGGCGCTCCTGTCCTTCCCGCTTCTGGCCACGCTTCTGCCCACACTCCTGTCCGGACTCCGAAGGCTGTCGGTTTGGCGCTCCTGCCCGCTTCTGGCCACGCTCCTGTCTTCTCTTGGCATGTCGGACTCCGGAGTCTGTCGGTTCGGCGCTCCTGTCCTGCCCGCTTCTGGCCACGCTCCTGTCCGCTCTCCGAGCACTTTACTACTTTACTAAAATGGCGGACCCGTGATTGTGATGTCAGCACGCATAAAACGCACACGCCCACCTCAGACATGGCGCTACTTCCAAAGGACTACTTGCTGAAAGAACGTACTTTTCCCTTCTAAGGTATATTTTTTTATGGTATATAGCCTATGTCCATCTGCTTACCCTGACGTTTCCTATGATGTATTGGGTGTTTTGATTGGCGCTGAGGTTCCCGAGTTTACCTGGCTCAAAGGATTGTGTTCTCTCTTTATAATAGTAGTATAGATAACAAACCTAATTAAAAGGATATGAAACGTAAAAGCTACCTGCAAAATACAAATACACAATGGAACAACCCCCCCATTAGTAATGAAACAGAAGTTTGTGAATTGAGAGAAACTACTGAAATAGAAGTACACATTAACAACTGCACACAGTCCTAACATTCAGGAAGGACACATGTAGAACACACTACACCTGGTCCTGGAACATTGTGGGATTTCTTCTCATGCAGGAAATCCTTAACACATGCGTACTCTCGGCACACACCACACTCCCATCACCACTCGCAATTATATCCTCACTACACTGAGGTGATAACCTTACTTGTTCCACCATTTGTTATCGTCCAGCATAATTATATGGTCCTTGACCCTAAGGACTCTTTTGGGTTTGGAAAACCTTTACCGACCTTTCACTCCAATACCAGGAAGCCGAACCCTGACACAATCTCCAAGTTTGATGGACGAGGTTTGAACCCTTTCCTGCCTCACACCAGCCACATTTTTCTTTTGAGAAGCTTCACGTCTAACTTTTACAGATGCAAGATCCCTTTCCTTTGCCAAATCCCCCATCCAAAGACCAGCCAGTTTGGTGACCGGTTCGCACCCTTCAAGGAAGGCCACTGAGAGGGGGCACCGCACACTGAGGGTGAGTTTCACTTCCTTATTGTGATTCACGTAATTGGATGGAAACGTGACCGGCCAGTCAGGGAAACCACTACAACTGCTGTTCAGTTCTAACCATCACATTCCAACATCACTGGATTCTAAACCCTGAATCCAGGTCCAACACCAGGCCTGGGGCTTGAAATGGAGCAGAAACAACACTAAGAGTGTTCCAGGTAGCAAAGTTGCAAGGAATTGAGTGTTATTTAGAGCAGAGCATGACAGGGGCAAGTCAATGCACATGAACAGTCAAAGGAGCACTTTTTGGGATTAAGAGTGGCGGGCACTAGGGAAAGTGGGTGATGCTAGCCAACGTGTTTGCATTGCTTGTTCCATGATTCTCTCTTTATCTCTGAATGTGTTAGGACCCTCTGTATGATGGGATGACCCCACTGTCACTTTTTTTGCCTCCATCAATCCTCTCTCTCATACAGCAAGATGACGCCTGTCCAATTTTCCCAACAGACACAAAATCGTGGAGAAATGTTGAAACCGGCTCCATCTTTATACAGCCACTTGTAAAGATCATACGAAAAGATGCCTGCACCGAGTCTGTGAATGACCTTTTCCGTAAGGTGGGGACAATAACGACTTATATGATTGAAGCAAGAGTGACATGGTCAAATGGTCAAACACAGCTACTTTTAAGGGGTTTGTGATGCATGGCATAGACATATTTAGGGCTACTTTTTAGAATGTTTATATGTAACCTCGCTGCCATCCCACATGTCATGTACTCTCTAGGACCCCCCGCCCCCCAACTGTTACCTCTTTATAACTCCCACTTCCCCATCTGAGACCACCACCTTTCACCTGCTCCACAGATCTGACTGTGGCAAAACCTCCTTCAAGGAAATCACATGCCCCCTCCTTTTAACCAACCATATCTTTATCTTTGACTTCAAACATCCAGGCAGTTCTTCCAGCAAATGTAACTAGATTGGTCAGTCTATTCCATTATTCCAGTCATCCTTTCTCCACACGCCCCCTGCGACACTAACTATGCAGCACTGTCAGTTAAAACCTACCAAACCACAATAGTGCTCTTTCATGAGGTTGCACGTGAAAATTCCCAATCAAGAACTTGTCAACCTGTCATTCATTAATAACTCAAAAGCTAATGTCAACATATTAAACTACTTCAACCCAGAAGCCATCATCAACTCTCACACACCTCTGAAACCAAATTTTTCCACATTATGATCAGCCCAAGAACTTACAAACAGCAACATATTTATAAGCAAGCAGGAATAGAAATGGCACAAAACCCAAATCTGAGACTGGAATACTCCCACTCCTCACACAGAAACCTCATTCCTAGAGTCAAATCCATCTTTAAGGCCACAATTACGCTGCCTCTTCAGCACCAATAACGCTATTTTTAAGGTCATCAGGGCTTTATCCCAGACCCATATGTTACTACACTGTACTGTAAATTGCAATTGATCTACTACTCCCCAAACAAGCAGGGTTAGCCCCACCTCAGAAGCACAAAGCAAGTCATTGACATTGCCCCTACATTTAGTTAATTTAAGAAGTTGAAAGTAGAAATATTTGTCTTTTTTGTTGTTGGGAGCAATATTGACTAACCACTGTATGTGCACATGTGTATTTAACAAAGTCTAATATTTGTTTTCCTGTAACGCATGATGTCTCCTCATCTATTATTTTAATGTTATACAAAAGAATATCCAACATTTAAAAAAAAAAAAATGAACTTCCCTTTCTCCCATTCAACACCATTAAGCCCAACATAGTCAACACAACATGTGCAAGAAGCATCTTTTGTCATACAATCATAACTGGAAAGAAAGATGAAACCTCAACCACAAGGACCCGGCCTCCTACCAACTCACTGATGCTAGTCAAAAGATGTTTGCCTCCCTCTTCCTTGGTCCGATTTTCCTTCGCCTTTGATGTCGTTTGTTACTGTGTACATCCGCAAAGTGTAGAAGACAGATGGGGGTCTCACCAACCCTCATGTGGCCGTAGTTCACAATCATGGGCCATGAGGGAGACTACCTGTGTCCTGACAAAAAAATGTAATTCATCCAATCCTCGCATACATCCTTAGGTTAGTGATGATGATCCCATACTTCGTAGAGTCAGTTATGAAAGTTCATGGGCACGAAGCTGAGTTTTACCTTCAATTACTAAAAGAGAAGATAATATATAACATTGCAAGAGAAAAGCAATAGGAAGCTGAAGGAGGGTAACTGCAATATACCAAAGCAATCAAACCTTATGACATGATTGAGAGAAAGAAAATTTGCAAATGAGAAAAAAATGAAGTGCCAGGCACAGAACAAATGAGTGCCAGTGATTTAATGATAGGTTAAAATAATGAAAAAGGATTAAATAAAGGTTGGAAGACTGGAAGGAAGTATGAAAGAAAGTAAGGGTAAAAACAAGAAAGGATGAAAGAAAAAAATAATCAAGACGGGGAAAAAGTGAAAGGTAAATTTTAAAGACTGAGGTATACGAAGTAAGAAAGGAAATATGGAGGTTGGGTTGTGTGCCTCTGTGTGAGCCTGCTATCCTTAATAGCCCAAGAGCAGGCTTTATTGTGTTGGGCCCTAGTTAGTCAGTGGGATTAAAGAGAGGGACATCTCAAGTCATTTAGATGTAGGGGAAGCTATGGTTTCTGGAATCCTGCTGGACACTTTGTGCTGTGCCTTTTTAACTCTGCTGCAGATGGAGGAACCGATATGGTAAGATCAAGAAAGGCTTGTCACTGATCTGAGACGGAGAGGAACATGATTGGTTATTCTTCGGTGCCGTTCAAAGATTACAAGATCTAAACCAGCTAACCCTCAATATTGATAGACAACTACAAGAAAGATGAATGGAACATCTAAAACAATCTCATTCCAAACCACCTCGAAGACCTGCATTTAAGATCTAAAGCTTATGATCCTGAAGACGAGCCCATGTAAGTAGTTTTTACTAAAAGTCCTTAGTCTAAGAAAGAAAGGGTAAAATGACATAAGCAAGTGATCTGTTTGTACTGGTCTTGTCTGCCCTGCTCGTCAACCTAAGGAATCGGAACACTAGGAACCTTGCCCCTAATGCCGGGTCTAAAGTCAAGTGTTAATCAGACAGCCCTGCTTCCTCCTCTGAAATCCTCTGATTTAGTCTGCCAGCAAGGGTAACTTCGGATTCATCCTCAACATCTCTTAGTTACTGTTCTTGTGGACTGCAGAGCCTCCAATGTATATATAGATATTAAGTGGACTTCCAACCATCAGATACCAGTCCAATAGAAAAACTGTACAGCACAGTAGAAGCTTTTAAGGGAACGCTAGTGGCTTCTGGCCTAGTCACTGAAGAAACTCCAGATTTGTCTTTCTGGATTGCTACCAATTATGAGAAACTGAACTTTGATTTAATTTCCTCTCCTAGTGATCCAAATTGTGAGAAATGGAGTTGTTGGTTGAAGGAGATGAAACCCAACCCAGGATTCAGGAGTCAGAATTAACTTAGAGGCAATGTGTGTAAAGTATTTTTGCAGCACTTAAACAGGAATAAAGTAAAAACACAACACAAGAAAAATCCAACACCAGTTTGAAAAATATAGCATATTTTTTTATTAATTATTTGGCACCAAAATGATGAAAACCAAATCAGTAGAACCGGAGTTATGAATGTTTAAAGGGAAAAATAGCACTTAAAAGATCAAAGCGCCAACCGCAGACTTATAGTCATGTAAGATCAGGGCAAAGTAAAGTTATGGCCAACAGCGATGGAGCGTGGATCGCATACATGAAATGGATTTGGGCCAGTCTCTCCATACCTTTGGACTTAAAAGAAATTTTGAAGAAGATGTCTGAGAAGGTGAAGTTTAGTGGGGCAAAGTAGCCGAGCTGTCCCAGTAGGAGGCATCGTAATTGGGGAGCCGCTGGATGAATTTGCAGTGAAGATTCCATCATTAGGACTTAGTCTCTTTTTTGGAAGCTGAAAATCTCCAGAAGTGTGAAGCTGCAGGCTGTAGCCGATGAGGGCTCCACAAGGCCAGAATCCTCTTCTGCAATATGCAGCTGAATAGGATTTGCTGCTGTGTAGAAGAATTCAACAGGAGCTGCCCCAAAGTAAATCTTGGGTGGATTGATGAGCAGGTAGGTTGTGGTCTTCTCTCGGTTTTCAGGGCACTTTTTGGCCAAAACATGTCTAGGTCCCAAGTTTTGGATTTGGGCTTCAGGGCAGCTTTTCCACCAATTCCAATGGTCCAGAAATGGAGGGACATCCCTTGGAGGCTCAGGACTCACTCAGGCAGGGTCCAGATACGTGTTCAAGATTGTCAGAGACTTTTCTGTCCCTGAGGTTCTGATCAGGGAGCCAGCCAACTAGCCTTTGGAGTCACTCGGGAAGTCCTGGGTTCTGGTGAAAGAGAGGGGCTCGAGCTGAAGGACATACCTCTGCAGAATTAGAGGAGTCTTCAGGGAGCAGGACAGTTCTTCTTAGTGCTGCAAAGCAGTCTTCTGAAGTACATAGCATGTCACAGGCAGCAGGCAGTCCTCAGATAGTCATTCTGCAGGTCCAGGATAATACTGAAAATTGGGTCTGATGGTCCTGTTTTTGTACTCTGTGCCACATTTGAAGTGGTGGAAACATCTGGAGGTTTCTCCTCACAGAAGTGTCTGGAACTTCCTTCCTCTCTACTTTGGTCCTAGCCTGTGTACAGGCACATTAGGCTAGTGGGAAGTTCTTTGAGGGCAGGGTACAGTCTTTTGCAGTGCAAGTTGGGCTGTGCACAGCTCCACCCTCCCATCCCCCAGTAGCCCATCCAGGCACACTTGGGCCCTCTATTGTGCGGCTGTCTGGGAAGAATACACAAAGGCCAACTGCCAACTACACCTAGTCATGTGACATAGGAACTAGTTGCAGGCACCAAAGGGTTAAGACAAGAACATGCCAACTGTCTAAAAGTGGTATTTTCAGAAATGTGATTTAAAATATGACTGCCATTAAAAAGCATTTTAAATTACAATTTGTTTAACACCAAACATGACTTTCCTTCCTGCTCCCACTGAAAAGTTTTCTTATTACATGTAATATGGTAATCTAATGTTATCCTTTGAGAGAGGTAGGCCTTAAAGTAGCGAAAAACGAATTTGGGAGCATTGTAGTACCAGGACAGATAAAATCTAAAAGTATGTCTAATTTTTTTTTATTCACATTGCACCCCTCCCTATGGGCTGTCTAGGCCTGCCTTAGAATTAACATATGTTATAAAATGGGTGTTTTAGTCTTGGAAGTCGTTTATGATGCCAAGTCCAATTGTCAGTTTAAAACTACCAACTGGTCTTCAATAGCAGACCTGGGACATGTTTTAAGGGGTTATTTAAGTGGGTGGCTGTTAGAAGCTGGACTGTTCTATGATTTACACTTATGTAAGTGGGCGCCCTGCACCAGTCCAAAGACCCTTATGGTGATTTAGGAGGTCTTAGACAACCTTTGAAAGCTCTCTAACTGGTAGCTGTGGAGAGCAGCCTTCAGGCTTAGTCCAGAAAGAGTGTAAGCAGCTTGTTTTCCTAGAACACAATTGTATATGTATAGATCGAGTGAAAAGAACCACTCAAGGGAATTATAAAAATATGTATTTAATATATAATATTCTGTAACACATACAAACTCTTACCCAGATATTTGTACAATGCACACAATACTTTGCATAGAAATCAAGTAACTAGCACGAAATACAGAGTGGACCCCATAGGGAGACCAAACCATAGACTAAGAAAGTGGTAGAAGAAACACAAGTGGGGTCAAGACAATGTCGAGAGGACGCAGATGTGCTGAGGACCCAAGGATCCTCCCAGAGTGAGTGACTAGGATCCCACAGACAGCGTGTGCAGTGTGGGAACATAACGACGTGCTCCGTACAAAACAACATGTAAGTCGCGGTTGGAGTTTTAAAGATTAATGACCCTTCCCAGTGGACCCTGAAGAAACCCTGTGGAAGACAGAAGGTTGGAGAGCCCCCCCCCCACCCATGGATACCCTAGTACTGATGTTACCTATACCAGGGAAGCCGAGTACATAGGTGTGAAGTGGTGTCGGAGGGGACAGAGTCTATGTCACTCAGCAGTGACCAGGAGATATGGAAGACGAATGCCCACCAATGTCAGGAGTTGCAGGAGAGTTGACAGGGACCTTGATTTTGCAGCTGTGAGGAACAGGCGGTTCTGAGGAAGACCAGGAGCCAGGCTCGAGTGGTCACACATAGGATGTAGAGTGCAGAGGGGTCGGTGTCCAGTGGGAACACCAACAAGCCTTGGCAAATGTAACAAACACAGAAGTTGAAGAAGGAGCCATTTCGAGACCTGCAAGGTCCAGGGGACTCACCACAAGCAGGGGAGTCAGGGCAGGCCCAGAGCAATCAGGGAAGCCACAAAACACAAAGTTACCTTCAACCGGACCCACAGGCTGGAGGCACTAGAGTCGCAAGAGGACCTCAAGCAGGTCACCAAAAGATGCAGGCCACGGTGCAAACGATGCGATGTAGACAAAGACTTTGGTCACTGGAAGTGCTTGAGGGTGGGGCTACTTGAAGCCAGAAGATCTTGGTAGAAAGAAGCCTACAAGCCTTTGCAACTGCAAGTCTATGCCGTGCACAGGCGTTCGGTTCCTGTGGCTGCCACGAGGGATACTGGTCTCAAACTTGGTGAGAGGGCAGGCCACGAGAGCTGTGGAGAGCCAACCCTGTGTTGCAAAACCGTTCGTGGTCCGTCGGAGCTCAGGCTCAGCAGACTGGTCAGCTTAGTAGCAGTGCCTGCGATTGCAGGGAAGTGGACACTTCACTTCAAGTGAGATTCCTTCAGGTGTATTTGATGCCCACAGGCCTTGGAAGGTTCCTGTATGGTGAACAGGCAGAAACGATGCAGCAGACTGGAAGGGAGACAAAGTTGGGCTCAAACTTAGTCCAGCCAAGTCCAGAGTCCCCAGACAGTAGAAGAAGTGGTGTCTGAATTGAATCTTGTCCCTTGACGAATCTAGGGACCCACCCACAGGAAAGGTCTTAAGTACCCTCAGGAAAGGGTTGGAACAATTCAGGGGACCCTCCTTTGGGACGGTCTGGACAAGGGGGAGGTTACTCCGATATCCTTTGTCCAGTTTCGCGCCAGAGCGGGAGCCAACGTCTCCCAGAGCTGGTTTGAACTGGACTATGCATGGAGACACCAAATGTGCCCCTCATGCAGACTTAGTCGCACTGGCAAACGCACCCACCCTGTCCCAATACACTAAATCCTGTCTGGGAGGAGGTCACACCTCCCTGTGACAGGATGCCTATTGTTCTGCCTTCCCCTGCTCGAGCTTGGCTCAGTAGCAAGAGGACAGAATCGTGTCTCTGGTCGGCAGCAACAATTTTGTGCTGTCTGGGTCTAGAAGGCTGACACCAGGAAAACTAAACACGCAATATAGGGCTCTTCCAGTTCTTGGAATCATACCTCCCACACTGTTTTTGGTGTGGGGCTATGATTCCAACATGTTTGATACCAAACATGATGGGATTCATTGTAGCTAATTTTGAGATGGTCATCAACATATGGTTCGAAGTGGGAGATATTTTACTCTCTTCACATTGAATAGTTCTGGAACCGCCTCGCTCAGAACAGGCAGAGTGCAGCCAGCAGGCAGTAGCAGTGATGGAGCATACTAGATGTGTATGCCAACAGCAGCTTCCCTCAAAAAATGACAGTATTGGGGGCGTGGCCAAGATGGCGTCTCGATAGGACGCAGCCGTTAGCTCTCTGCTTCTGCTTGGCCCTTTACCGCACCTCCAGCGGCCATAGGTGCGTCGGACCCTGCCCAAACGGTCAAGGGGAAAGTGGTGGTACATCCTGGGAAGCTGCGGTGATCCAGATACCCGGGAGCGAGACGGCAGCGGGTCCGTGACGGATCAGCAGAGCATGCACCAAAATATCGGGATAGGCTGCAGCGGTGAATCTTCATCCTAGAGCACCTACTAGGTTCCTGGCGGTCCCCTGGAGCAGTATAAGGGGGCCTCCAATGATACATAACACCCACTGCTAGTCAGCATTCCCAGCGGCAACTGTGCAGGCACACACCAGAGGCTGCGAAGGAGGGCCCAGGTGGCGCGATCTATGCTAGGCCCCAGCTCGGCCGGCCTGGTCGGGCCTTTCCTGCGTCTGCACACTGCAGGGGGAATGGACCCCTGCACCCAGAGGATGGGGGCTCGCTCTGTGGCCTGGTCTGAGCGGACTCTACCCCGAAGTCACAGCGGACTCCCTGGCGGACCCCCGGAGTGGTATAAGGGGGTTGCCACCGTTCTACTACGCCTGCCATCAGATAAGTCCCCTGTTGCACTGGAATGGACATACACCAAAGGCTGCGGCGGTGAGCCCAGGCTGTGCGCCTTAACCGGGGCCCACGGCCTGGTCGGGCCTCCTTTGTGGCAACACCTGTTCGAGGGAGCGGATGCCGGCCCTCAGCGAATCAGGGGCCCTGCTGTACCGCCTAGTCTGAATAGACTCTCACCCATAAGTCATTACAGGCTTCCTTGCGGTCCCCCAGAGCCATATAAGGGGGCCGCCACCACGATACAATACCCGCACCAGACAGCGCTACCAGCAGTACCTGAACAGGCGTGCACCAGAGGCCTTGGAGGTGGACCCGGGCTGCGCGTTCCACGCGGGGTCCCGGTTTGATTAGCCTGGAAGGGCCTTCCCCATGGCAGCACATAACTGATGGGTCGAAAGCCTGCGCTCAGCAGACAAAGGGCTTGCTACACTATCTGGTCTGAGCGAACTCTCCCCCAGGGTCATAGGTAGGGCGATCCCTGCGGGGCAACGTATATAAGCTATGTAGGACTTGGGGATCTGTGAAAGCCTGAATGCCCCGCGAGAGGAGAACCGGCGTGGTGGGCCTCAAGGGAAGTAGGTAACTGCCCTCAGGGACGTAGGGAGGCAAGAGCAAACGCAGGCCACACCGGAGAAGACCCAACCAGAGATCCTGGGCCCGCTGGTCCTGCTTGACCCCTAAGTCAATCACTTGGCGGGCACCCTTGCAGCTGCCCTCACCAGCCTTGACACAGAGAGGCCATTTCGCTGGGCCCCTGGCGGCATAGCGGGTAACCCTCCGCTGGTAATCGTAGAGGAACAGCTGGGCCCCTGGCGGCATAGCGGGTAACCCTCCGCTGGTAATCATAGAGGAACAGGTGGGGTGAGCCCAGCGCTACAGCACCCTAGCACATTTGAGACCACACTGCATTGACTGACCCGTTGGGCCTCCAGCTCTGGGCCGGCACCCAGACAGAAAGGCCTTACAACAACTGCAAAATGGCAGCCTAAAAAGGCAAGAAAGATAGATCAGTAAAAGATTTACTCCTCAAGCCGGTGGCTCAGCAAGCAGAGGGTCCGCCACCGGAGAAGCACCTAGACAATCAGCCGATCCTTCATGGAGTCGCTATTTTTCTCCCTCAACGAGGATTTGTCCACCTTGGAATGTGAGCTCTCAGCGGACATGAGGGAAATCTGATGGGGTGTGGACTCTGGGGTAACGGATTAACCTGTTGGAGGAGCACAAGAAAGGCCTGGATAAATGTTAGAAATGGCGATTTCCGGTTGGCTGAGGCTCGTGCCAAAACCAGTCAGAGACCACCACTCTGTCGGGGCAAGGGAGTTACACGCCAAGATAACCCCTGCTCACCCTTGGTAACGTGACACGAGCAGTAAGGCTAAACTCGGAGGCTATGTAAGTTAAGCGTTTGCGCGCGCACCCAGCAACAACACCCAAGGGCCACCACAAAGGAAACTCCACACAAGGTTATATATAAAAATAGCCTTTGTATTGTACCAAACACATTATATAAAAACACACACTTTACAATGTGCCAACAGGCACGGGCAGAATTTACAGGGGATATGTACAGGACAGGGCCAGTTGGACCACTGTCAGGAATAGGCACTTTTACCACTAGAATACTTGTTAGAATTAGCACTTAGAACATAGAATATAAAATCACTGTAGCACAAAATAGGGAATAGAGCACACAACCAGTAATCACTGGTAACCGGTAAGTACCACCTACGCAACCCTAACCACCTTAGGAAAATGCTATGCAGGGAACCAGGACCTCACTAGCAACACCTGTACTAGGAGAACAACCACCTAAGTATCACTATACATTTAGGGGTAAAGGCATGAGAACATTACACAGGATGCATCACAACATTCAGAGGTGTAGGGAAGAAACCACATGATGCATAAACATACATTCAGCGGTGTAGGGAAAAGCACATGATGCATAAAAACACATTCAGAGGTGCAGCACAGAACAATTTCGCAGAAATTACATAAGCCACAACCTGTGACTGTCCACAGGCCAACTGACCTCTTTGGGGCTAGGACGCCCTGTGTCCCCAAATGTCAGGGGGCCTAAACGGAGCAGCTGCCCACTAAGTGCTGGGCAGCTGTAGGGATGAGGTGGCCAACGCGGTGGAGCCTCGCAGGCTCTGGCCACCAACACACTCGTGGCCCCGTGAGCCTTGCTCGGCTCGAGAACAACTGTGGGGCAAAGTGGGAGCCTTGTGGACTCTGAGCAATGTGCCCCCACTGGGGGAGCAGCCCACTGCCAGCTTGAGCCGCTCTACCCTTGCAAAATGCCCCCATTGGAGCCTCTCCGGGCTCGTAGTAAAAATAGGCCGCCAAGAGCCTCTGCAGCTCAAATTACTAATGCCCCTGAGCCTCTCTGGGCTCTAAACAAATCTGGCACCGTCGTTGGAGTCCCGCTCGAGGGACTCAGAATCAAGGATATGCCCCCGGGGCCCTAATTACAACTGCCGCCTTGAACGTAGGAGCCCCCGCTCGGGGGGGGGGGCTTGAATTCACTGTAAGGCCCCAAGGGCCTCGCGGGCGCCAAACACCAAGGCCCTCGCACTGGAGGGGTGGGGCGGGCACCGGCACTGTGCCCCAACGCCCCCCTCTTCTACGAAGGCACTCACCGGGTCTTCTGGCGGCGGAGGCAGGAGAGCTCCCGCTCCTCGGTGCTCTATCCCTCCAGATCCTCTCTTGCTCTCCGGGACTCTCCCTCGCTCTTAGGAGCCCCGGGGGCGGGACGACTCCGGCCTCTCTCTTCGGACACAGACGCACGGGGTAGGCTCTCGTTTGCTTACTGCTTGGGCCAATCGCAGCGCGAGTCCCCCGGCGAGCCTCCCGCATCCTCCACCAATGGCAGCGCGGTCCCGGGTGACGTCAGCGGCTGCTCCCTCAGCCCTCCCCTCAACCCCGGTGCTGCGGCAGTGATCTCGGGGGCCAAGACGAGGGGTGGGCTCCCTCGATCAATTATTAAGAAATGCCGACAGTGTCCCTGGCGGGGTGGGCACCCGCCAGGGGTCAAATAAATGCAGGAACACAGCGATAGGCAGCGTGGTCAGCCGCCAAATCCTGACTCCTGGAGCCAGGCTCACCAGCCAGCTCCAGCCAATCACAGGCCAGACACAAATTACACAAACATGCCAACTACTGGAAGTGACACTTCCACACTAGACACAATCATGCCGCATACATAATTGCGCAGCATTTAATCACACGAGTCCGCACATACCAAACTCGCACCTGCACTCCCCACGCATCAGGAACTAACATGGACACATACATTCCCCATGCATTCCTATGAGAGGGCAGGCCAACCTCACTACACGCACTCAGAGTGCGCACGTACTTCCCACTGGGACACAGAGAAAGTGCGCAGAAGCCAAAAATCACTAGCACTGGGTCACCACACAAAGCAAAAAGTTTAGGGGTGAACCTGCCAGAAGGGCCAAGTCCAACAATAAAGAACTTGAGCACCTCCAGCAAGAAGTCCTTATACTGCAAGGACAGAACCTGGACCTCCAGGCCCGCACAGAGGACCTGGAGAACAGGTCCCGCCGGAACAATATCTGTATTTGTGGAATGGCTGAGGGCAAAGGAGACCGCGATATTTAAGCACTGGTGGTGGGCCTCTTCCACTCCATTCTGGGGGAGACTCCCGAGTTTCCCATCAAGTTTGCTCTCACCCAGAGAGTTGGCTCTAAGAGGTGGCTCTGGCCCCACCAGTGGATATCATAATTAAAAAAAAAAAAATTTTACTTTATTTTTGGTGCAGAAATATACAAAGACATCAAATTGTTCAGGGCACTTCGCCAGTGATAGAAATCAATGCTTTATCATCATTATAATTTTGGTATACCACAGCCCTTCAGCCCACATCCCGGAGGTCGGGCGGCAATATCAAGTCAGTGTCACAATTAATGATTCCTACGGCGGCCCCCAAACTCCGCTCCACGGATCATCTAGTTTCTGCTTTTCTCGTGATTCCAGGCGTGTGACCCCATCACTTGCCGGACTAATGACCTGAATGGTGTGTACCGTGTGTGCCTTAAGTATGTCGTCCCAGCCTAATGACAACCCCCTAATTCCATACACATCCTCAGTGTAGGGCCCGTACCCTTCGGCTGCTCCATTGGGAGATGCCAGTCTAGCCACACCCTCCCAGGAACCAACTATTCATTGCTAATAGGGCCGTCGGCCTTGTACACCAGCGGATATCATGACGTGCGTCCATGATTTTCAACTAAAGGAGCGGATCCTCAGAGAGGCCCGGTGCCATGCGTAGCTCACCTATGAGATATCAACGCCTACACTATACCAGGACTTGGCGGCCTCGAACCCTACTCAAAGGCAAAACTTTTCACCCGATCACGTCCTACCTCAGAGACACTGGTATCAAATACTCATGGGGACACCCCTTTAAACTGATCTTTCAATTCGAAAAAGAACTAAGGCAAATCCGATCCCTTTCTGCTGCGTTTAATCTTTTTGGCATTGAAGACCCTACAGCAGGCACATTGCTTCAGAACAACCTCCCACGCAGTCGCCGCAATGGACATGGGTGGACCACTATCAAATCTCCCAGCCCTTGAACACTCCCTGACCCGGACACTATGGCCATAGAATGTCAGGCAGTCCTGGCGTCCCTCACAGGGGTGTCTTCAGAGTAAATGTACACACTAAGGCAGAAGCTCTGAAATTTGCAGTTCTAACTCTTGAAGGCCGCTGGATATAGTCTACTTATTGATGCGGGCCTTGCCTGGGGTGAGCTGTTGGCTACAGGTACCCTAAACTACTTCTCCTGGGAGCTGTACGCCCTGTACGTTGACTGCTTGCAATTCTTCATCATTAATGTTTTTGTTACATTGGGGTGTTTCTCTTGTATGGAATGGGTTCCCTCCCCTCTCCCACGTGCATTTCTTGGCTTGCTTGCTTGCATACCTGCAATTCTTTCCTAGTTAGGACCTCATGGATGCTGTCCCACATGGGCCCGATCAGGGAGTGCAAGGTTCGCCCCACAGCAATCATTTCGCACTGCTTCCCCTCCACTTCCTCGGATGAGTATTAAAATCTTGACCTAATATGAAAGGGCTCAACAACCCTATAAAACGTAGAGCCATCCTGTCTTATTTGGAGAATTCCAATGCTCACATTTGCTTGCTACAAGAGACCCACCTATTACGCAGCAATGCACATAGGCTACGCTCTAAGGCCTTTCCTCAGCAATATTTCTCCTCTCTCCCAAATAAGAGGGCTGGGGTTGCCATTCTCATTTCCTGCTCTTTCCCTGGGGCGGTGGGGCAAAGGACCTAGAGTTTAGAGAGAGACTTTTGGTGCTTTCTGTGACTGTGGGGTCGCATGTGCTCATGCTAGCCACCATCTGTGTTCCCAACGAGGGCCAGGATGGGTTTCTACGCGAAGCGGCAGCTGACTTGACGTCCTCCTCTGATCGGCAAATACTTCTGGGGGTTGATCTGAATATTGTGTTCGATGGCCAGCGAAATCGCTCAGCTCAGGTGCTTTCTGACCATGCAGCATTTGACCACGACCCAGTCCCCCACCTCTCGCCCATCCTTTTCGTGGAGACTTGGAGACACACTTCTCCATCATCCCGTAGTTATTGCCCACTTCACTAAAACACTAAAGGACTACCTAGCCGAGAATGACACTCCTGAAACATCCATAGTGTCCTGGTGGGAAACTCTCAAATTGGTGCCCAGGGGCGACTTAATAGCCACATCCTCCACTGACAATAGGATGCATAGGGAGAAAAGGGAGGAGCTCTCTCGGCAGGTCACCGAATTAGAGGGGATTCACAAGAGAACAGGTGCTGCGAAGGTATGAAGGCAACTAAAGACTGCACAAGCTCAACTAGCTAGCTTGGATTTGGACCGAGCAGAATACGCAGCCTTCTGACTCAAACGCATGTTCTACATGGTAGCAGACCGATATGGGCACGCGCAGCATCAGGCAGCGGCGGTCCCATTGATAATAAATGAGGGGGCTCTAAACTTTCCTGAGAGGCGAACATTTCTCTTGTCTTCCGTGATTTGTACGCCAATCTCTATTCGGCATAACAAACACCAGAGCAAAACTCCTCTGCATACTTTTAGGACTTAACACATTCTCGCTTGACACTTGATCAGACCGCCTCGTTAGATAGCCCGATCTGAGTCGAGCAAGTAATTGCAGCTGTCGCCAGGCTTAAGCTCCCTAAATCTCCCGGCCCGGATGGGTTTACAGCCATTTTTATAAAACTTTCTGCGCAGTCCTAGCCTCAATATTGACACGGCTATTCAACACGATCAGAGACACATCAGAGATGCCCCCTTAATGCTCATGGAATTAATGGTAGTCTTGCCCAAGCGTAGAAATTACGGTAGGTACTGTGCCTCATATAGGCCTGTTTCCCTGTTGAACATTGATCTTAAGATCCTTACTGGGATATTGGTGACTAGGCTAGGTCCGTTGGGCTAGGTCCATTGATGCCTGGACTAATAGAACCATTTAAGCTGGATTTGTGGCGACGAGGCAGTGCAGTGACAACACCAGGAGGTTGCTCCACCTCCTAGTCAAGGCACACCGCCAACCAGTGGAACAAGTGGTACTTTCTGTCGATGCTAAAAAAGTGTTGGACAGGGTACACTGGCCCTTCTTAGAGACCACTCTGGAGCACTTTGGGGTAGCGAGCCACTGTCCGAGTGAATAGCTACACGCCCGGCCCTTTTCCGATAGCCAGGGGCTGCCCACTCTCCCCACTCCTGTTTGCCCTCTATATAGAGCCGCTGGTTCAGAGGGTCTGGGAAAATCAGCAGGGTTCTTTTTGGAGGGGAGAGGCACACCATTAGCCTATATGCAGACTACATCATCGCCACGCTTGACTCTCCTAAGTCATCTGTCCCTGCGTTCCTCACGGAACTAGAGGAGTTTTCCACGCCTCTGGCTGTCGTGTAAATATCTCTAAATCGCAGGCCTCCGGTTTCTCCCTGCAGCCGTCAACTATTGATACCCTTGTCCAGGCATGCCTCATTATGTGGGATCAAAAAACTATCCCCTACCTAGGTATAACATTAGCAGTTTCAACCGAAGAGACTGTCTCCTTCAATTACATGCGTATATTAGAACAGATACAGTGAGACTTGCAGCGCTGGCGCCCATTTGGCCCCTCGTGGCAGGGCCGGGTAGCCGCTCTTAAAATGAACATACTCCCTATAATTTTTTACCTTTTCTAGACATTGCCTGTGGAGCCGGTCCCGGGCATGCCGAATCAGCATCAAATAGAGTTCTCCTCTTTTGTTTGGGCAGACAATAAACCACGGATGAGCAGGGACATGAGTTTTAGATCCTCAGGTGAGGGGGGTTTGGGAATTCCTAACCTAGACTATTACAACAAGGCTACTCAGATCTGTTGCTTGTTGGAGTGGGCTCAGCTAGAGTTTGAGAAGCATTGGCTTTTTGTGGAGCGAGCATTGGCTGGGCAGCCTCTGTGGAAGATCCCTTTTCTCTGCAGAGCTTCTAGGTCTTCGGGTCTCATTGGCTCCCCGATAGTACGAGCCACTTTGATCGCTTGGGATGCTACGGCCACACACAAAGTCCTCACCACATTCCCGTCGCCCTTCACTCCTATCACAAGCAAACAAGCAACCCTGACTTTACCCCGGGTCTCGATCAGACAGCTTTTCGCCATTGGGATAAGGAAGTCCATAGATCCGTAGGACACTTTTTTAATGAGAAGGGACCCATGTCTTTTTTTTTTTAACATATTTTATTGTCAGATTGCACAAAAGGCGCAGGGCTCTGAACCCCAGAGGTCACTGCAGTATCAATTTATTCATTTACAAGACAGCATCTGATTTTCTTTAACATCAAACAGTGCAACCAAATTACGTGACTTAGAATATCCGTTAGGAGATATAGCCCCCCTCCCCAACTAACCCTCCGACCCCCGGAGTTGCGCTAAGTCCACTGAGACCAGTCCATATGCATAAACCATCAGGCTAGAAAAACAGTAATGGAAAAGGCAAAACTGCCACCCCACCACCCCAGTTTTGATACACACACACACCCCAGGCTACACCCACCCCCCCCGTTCCAGATCTGACAGGCCCGCTCCAGCCCTCATTCCACTGGAAGATCATCCACAACATTCGGAGGCTCCAGCCACAAACCCTATAGTACGCCCACTGCTTCCATATTTTGTAGTGCTTACGCGGGCATCCCCGGGCCACAAAGATTGGCTGCTCCAGCCCCATGGAGAAGTCAAGGCCATTTTTCCAGGCGGCCAACGAGGGGTCCCGTGCATCCTTCCACATTCTGGCTATATCACGTTTCGCCAGTGTGACGCCCAGCAGCATAAGGTGTCGTTTATAAACGTTGACCCCAATCCCTTCCATCACATATAGAAGGGCGAACTGTGGCGTGCGTGGAAGTGAACACCCCAGAACCTCCGATAAACAGGAGAATACCCCCCTCCAGAATCGATCGAGTAATGTGCATTGCCAGATGGTGTGCAGGAATGTGCCCGCCACACCGGAGGCAATCCGGGGATGCAATCAAACCCGCCCGCCACAAGCATACCCGAGTGAAGTTGACCCGATGGAGGTATTTAAATTGTATGAGGAGAAGCCGCATTGCTATGGCCGCTTCTCGGGGGGGGGCGGCTATGGCCTCCCTCCAGTCCTCCTCTTCGAGTGTACCCACATCCTCCTCCCATACCCCCCGAAGCTTCTCAAGCGTGGGCGCGCAATGGATGACCAGGGATTGGTATATCCGTGAGATTTTCTTGGTTTCCAAATCTCCCATAAAAACATTCGCCTTCAACGGACTAAACTCTGGTAATGAGTCAAGGCTATGGGTGATTCTGCAGCTGGTACAGCAAGCGGGGGGAGCGCAACCATTTTGAAGATCGCCAACCTGCCATATATTATTGAGGGCATACCCGACCAGGTCTTTATATCCACGCGAACGCGCTCCCAAACCTGTGCCAAGTTCCACTCCCAAGATATAGCTGGCACATCCGACAGGAAGACACCCAGGTAGCTGAGACCACCCACCTGCAACGCCGACGCCCATTACGGGGATTCATATACAGCCTGGTCGTTTCCCCGAATATTTCCAGGATTCGTGGCCCCGGTCTATCCAATGTGGTTAGGAAAAAAAGAACATCAGCATACAATGCAATCCTATCGGAGAGACCCGGAGCCCACTCAAACCCCCTTAGCAACGCATCAATGTGCACCCAGGCCGCCAATGGCTCCATGGCTAGGGCACATAGATATGGCGACAGGGGACACCCCTGTCTGGTGCCTCGACTGATAGGGAAGCTAGACGAGACCGCTCCCGCCACGCACACTGACGCTGTCAGATCAGTGTAAAGAAGCATCCGATATGACAGAAAACGTGGGCCGAAGTTATGGCGACGTAGAAGGGCAAACTGGTAAACCCAACTCAAGGAGTCGAAAGCCCTATGTCCGCCAGCAGGAGTGTAGCCAGCTCCCCCATTTGCCGAACCGCTGCCAGTGCCACGTGTGCCACCCTGATAATGTGACCGGTTTGTCCTATGGGGCATGAACCCAGCCTGGTCCGGGTGCACCAAGGGCGTTATGTGTGGCAGGAGGCGGTTAGCCAGCGCTTTGGTCAATACTTTGGCCTCCACGTTAAGAAGAGAAATGGGACGGCAGGAGGCGGTTAGCCAGCGCTTTGGTCAATACTTTGTCCTCCACATTAAGAAGAGAAATGGGACGGTAAGAGGCGTGTTGCTCCGAGGGCGAACCAGGCTTGTGGAACACTACCACCTCTGCATGTCTCCAGTCCGGGGGGAGCCGGCCGGCTTCCCTGGCCTCCTCCAACGCCGCCCGGTAATAGGAGGCTAACTGTACGTTATACTGGCGAAAGAACTCGCTGGGTAACGCGTTGGGTCCGGGCGCCTTCCCAGAGTTAAGCTCTTCCAAGGCCCTACTCAGCTCCTCGTCCGATAGGTGGAGCTCCAATTGTTGGCGCTTCTCATCGGACACCGATTTGGACTTATCGACCGTAGCCTCCGGCAGGCATTCCTGTGGAGCATAGAGGTAGGCGTAGTTAGAGGCAAAGCCCTCCGCTATGACCTTATGGTCCATCAACGGTACCCCACCCTCTTCCAGCACCCCCAGAAGGGCCTGGGGATATAAGGCACCCTGGCAGAGCCAATGTAGCATCTTACTCGACTTGTCGCCCCATTGATATATTCTGCTGCGCGATGCCAGCCATACCTTTTGGGCCTCGTCCATTAGTTGCGAGGCGTAGGATTGTTGTGCCAGAAGTAATTGTCACACGGCCGGCCCCCATCCTCCTCCCGGCACCGACGCTCCAGCGCTTCTACCTCCGCCTCAGCCCGAACCAATTCCTCGCGGCGCCTCTAACGGCCTCCACACACCATGCTATGTCCACCCCACAGTGTCACAGCGCTGGAGACCGACCCCACATTGGCGGTGAGGTAGTTTGCGACATCCTCCCTCATGTGCCTCTCGTATTCCTCATTCTGCAAGTTCCATACAGATAGGCGCCATCGAAAGGGCTGCCGCCCATCTGCAGCTTAACGGCCACTGGCGAATGATCCGACAACCGCCGGGGGAAGATCCCAGCGGAGACCACATTTGCAACCGTCGCTCGGGGAACAAATACACAGTCAATCCTAGAGAATGACTTGTGGACAGCCGAGAGGTACGTAAACTCCCTCCTGTCCCCATGAATGTGCCGCCAGGTGTCCACCATATCAAGGCTTGTAACACTGGTTATAGGCGGCAGACCCGAGAGCAGAGGACGGCCCAGGACCAGGGTTCGATTCCCGGCGCGGCAGGTTTCTGGACCAGGGTCAGCGGACTCGATAATTCTCTCGCCTCGGTGCCCACTCTGATCAGCGTTCACACTCGGCAACTCTGGGCATTAGCTTGCCTCATCTTCACTAACGGCCCCACCAGACCGCCGGGGATGCCTGGTCTCACCCTGGAGATACCCATTAAGGGACCATCTCTCAGGGAAGCCAGGAAGGGTTTCGCAGCGGTCGAAGCGCCATGGGACCCTCCGGGTAAGTAGTGCGCTATATAAATGCCTATACATACATACATATACATACATAGTTTTGTGGGCTGAATTCCGCCCCGGCCCCCACCAGGCCTGTTCCTGTTCCTCCCCATATCCTGCACGTCATTCCAATCTCCACCCACCACTGAGGCCACGTCCGGCATGTCACAGCCCACAAGGTAAGTAGCCGCTCTACCAAAGACCAATGTAACGGGGGGCATATACACAGCCCAACACTATGGGGTCCACCCCAATCGTGCGTCGGAGAAAAAGATACCACCACCTGCGTACCCAG
Source organism: Lissotriton vulgaris (assembly GCF_964263255.1). NCBI lineage: Eukaryota > Metazoa > Chordata > Amphibia > Caudata > Salamandridae > Lissotriton > Lissotriton vulgaris. Next base: position 168,859,989 of record NC_141687.1, on the reverse strand, counting down.
CCATTGGCGCTCATGTATGTATAGGACCCTGCGGTGTATTAAAATCGCTACTCCCCTCGATCCCTGCCCAAACTCAGCATGAAAGACCTGCTGAAAGGGAAAACGCTGCAGACACAGGACCTTAGAGGCCATCAGATGATGTTCCTGTAAGAAAAGGATGTCAGCTCTGGCCCTTTTAGCCTGGCGCAGAACAGCCCCACGCTTAATTTTGTCCAGGAACCCGCGCACGTTCCAGCTGAAAAAGCGGAGGGTACCAGGGGACACCTGCCCAACTACAGTCCCACTAGCCATCGAGCAGCATGAAGTGACATTGCACTGAAAAGGGGCCCCGACGGGGTGTGTGTGTGTCTTAATGTACCCAGTGAGATGGCGCAACTCCTACCCCCAAACAAACCCCCTCCCCATAAAAAACCCCCACCCCATACCTCAAAAACGCTGAAGTACATGTCGCGGCTGGGTGAGTGCCGAGCCCCCAACGGGGGACACGGGCCACCCCAGCCAATGGATCCCCAACTTCCAACCCATGTCATCCAGGTCCACCCCCCACAAGTGCTAGAACTGTTGGGATTCAGCCCCCGTAAGGGTCTCTCCATACAGCTTAAATCAATCATGCTCACACTCCCATTAGAGGAACATCCCGGTACCACCCACCCCCCAGCAGTTAAGGGTCCAGTGTCCGAGGCTGGGTAGCCGTATCTCCACGTGAGGAGGCACTTCAGGACAGAGAGCACCTCTGGGACCGAAATCTTCTGTGCCCCCTCCGGCTCTGTCCCCGTGAACTTTTCGACATCGCCTCACTCAGGGAAGAATCAGAATGCAGCCCGGGCGGCGTATTCACCCTCACGGTTTCATCTGTCCACTTGAACACCTCCTCCGGGGTGTCGAAGAAATGGGTGTGAGCTTGGTACACCACCCGCAGGCAAGCTGGGAACAATAAGGCGTACTGGAGCTTGAGGTCCCACAGTCTGGCATTCGCTACCATAAGCGATTGGCGTTGCTGCTGCATGAGCCACGTATAATCCGGGAACACCAGGATACGATGATTATCGTAGAGCAAAGGTTCTTTGGCGCGGGCCTGTGTCAGGACGGCATTGCGGTCAAGATAGTTCAAGAAACGCGCGATCACTGGTCGTGGGCGAGCCCCCACTGGTGATTTCTGGGCGAGCGCTCCATGGGCCCGCTCCACGGCGAAGCAGCGGGACAGGACGTCCGGGGGGAGCCAGCCCTCCAGCCATTGTGTGAGGAAACGTTCCATATTCCCAGTCTCACAACCCTCCGGGAAATTCGACAAAGCGCAGGTTGTTCCGCCGGGCCTGTCCTTCAGCATCTTCAACACGGAGCGCCAAGCCCTTCTGGGCGTTTTCCATGCTCGCCACCTTCTGCTTGAGGACTGTAACGTCGTCTTCCACCCCAGATATGCGGGTCTCCGCCTCCGTGATGCGCGCAACTGCATTCCGTAGGTCCTGCCGTATTAGCATCACATCTGAGCCCACCGCACCAATTTTGGCATCCAGCATATCTCTGGATTGGGTGATTGCCGCCATCAGAGTCCGGTACGACCCTCTGTGGGCTCCCGGCGGCTCCCCCCGTCGCTACCGGGCAGGTAAACTTGTCGATGGGCCCATGTTTAGCGGCTCCACCACCGCCCTTGTCTCTCGTCATGGTGGTCCTCGACGGGCTCCGTGTGGGCCCAAGCCTATCTAGGCTAGGCACTGACTCAAGTGTACACTCAGCAAGTCGGTCAGGCTCGCAATCCGAAGGGGAAGGCCCCCCCTATCCGGGGCCCGCAATCCACCAGTATAGGCCTTAGTCATTGAGTGGCCCCCCGCCAACAGCAGAGATCTGGGCAACCTGCTCGCCGATGTCGCCGAGCACCAAGGCGACGAAGCCCCGCCGGTGACGCCGTCCCCAGGGCCCCCAACTGCCTGCTCGACCACTGTCACCCCGGTCTGACAATGTGGGCACAGAGCAGTCTCCTTGAGCGTCACCCGGTGCAGCCGCCGACCACGGGCCCTGTTGCCACAGTCAGATCTGGGGGCCTCCTCCAAGTCAGGCCCGTGCCCGGGGCCCACACAGCAGAAAAGTTCAACACAGATCCGACATCTTTGCCCTACGGCTGCGCTGTCCCTCCGGGCCCATCTCCGGTCACCGGCCCGTCATGGGGAACCCCCTCTCACCCCCCAGGCCACACTCCAGGCCAACCTCCACTCAGGCCCAGGAGACCCCTAAGGCCGGAGCACCGAAGGGCCGGTTCACTGCCTCCACCGCAGGCCCCCGGGGGTCGAGGAGAGACCAGTCAGCATAATTAAGGCCTCCCAAGCCTCCCCACGCGGCCCGATACAGCCGCCGGTCCCCGGGTAGAGGCACCAGTCCGAAAGGGGGGGGCCCTCCCACTCTCTCAACTGTCGCCGCCTCACAGCAATGGCCAAATGTCCGGGAGGAGGGCACTCCCGCGCCTGGGGCCCCAGAAACAGGCCTCTCTCCTGGGTGCGGTGAGCGGGCGCAGTCAAGCCTTCCCGTGGGCCAGGTCGCCCCCTCCTCCCAACTCCTCATCAGAGATCACCGCCTGGACCCCGGGGCCGATCCGCCCTGCGAAGACCGCCGCCACCACTGGGCAATCGGGGCTGCCACGCAGCTCGCGCCACTCCCAGGGCCCGCCAAACTCCACGCCCTGGCTCTGCCACCAGGCCGCACCTCGTAAACGTGGCGGCCTCAGCTTTCAGCTGCTCCAGGCACTGCGGTTGCTCACCAGACTGCCCCCACAGGTTAGTGGCTGCCAAGATGCCCCCTCCAGGACTGCTCAAAGGTCCGAATGAGTCAGAATAATTGTAGGATTGATTTCGGGCAGGACGGAGTTGACTAGCACACGTCCGACGTGATGGCCTGCCAAGACACGCCCCCAACCCATGTCTTTTGAAGATTTTAGAGCTGATTTTGCTGTGCCCAAAACAGAGTGGCAGTCTTACCAACAGATACGGCATTGAGTGATGCAACCCCAGGTGCGTCAAGGAGCAGAGAGAAGGCTTACCCCCTACGAACGATGGTTATCATCCAAGCAAACAACCAAACGACTCATCACAGAACTCTATATTTATATTTATAAAGTTTTATATAGCGCAAACTTGATCCACTTCTTACACTCCCAGAACAAAAGATCAAGTCCACAGGACAGAAAAGGTGGGAGGCAGAGCTGGGGCAGACATTGACCCAGAAAAAATGGAGCAGCATCCATTATAGGGACAGACACTCAGCGTGTAACGTCTCTAGAGTAGGGTCTGCTACCAAGATAGCGACATACCTCACCCATCATAGGCGGCACAAGAGCGATACCAGTTGCTCCTCGAGTTGTTAGAGGGAGTGTTAAGATGTCGGCACCCTGCTACACATGTCCCATTCTTAAGTCTTACTGGACACAAGTCCTGGATGAAATAGACCTCCACTTCGATACTAGTATCCCACGATTTCCGGCATACACCATCTTAGGCATCTCTGATAGACTTACATTTCCCCTCAAATCACACAAAGGGAGGCAGATGGGTATCGCCCTGGGGATGGCTCTACAAAATATACTGTTAACATGGGGCTTGGATAGGGCACCTTTGATACAGAGGTGGCTGCACAGGTTATGGTACGTATTGGGTAGTGAGCGCATCTCCTTCTCTCTCCAGGGTGATGGTGCCTCCTTTCAGGATCTGTGGTGCCTTTTTATCTCCCTCCTATGCTCCGAATGTCACAAACTCACTTGTCCTAGGTACATGTGTCTCTTGCGACTTACTGCACTATTGCAGGATTCCATCCAGCCCTAGGGCCGCGGATTTGCTTGCTGTCGGCCTCAGATACTTCCTTGGTAACAACAGGGGTGAGGGGAGGGAGGGGTAGCAGGGAGAGGGTGAGGGTGGGGGCAGGGGGAGGTAGGATTGTTTTTTCTTGACTGTTCTGAATACATTATGTAGCGTTTTAATTGCTTGTGGCCCAAGATATGAGCATCATTGCATGATGCATTTTATTTTGTCCTTCTTGTCTTTAAAAGCAATAAAAAGATTCAAACCTAAAAAATGACAGTATTTAAGCAAACCGAACAGCACAAATATCCACTGCAGTTACATCCAGACTACTCAACAGAGGACACCTGATTCTCGGCTTCCTAGCAGGAAGATTATTACAGAGAAATGATGACTTCCTAAACATGTAAAGAAATGACTAACACTGTCATAATGTTAATACACTCAAATTGGAAAAAGTCTCTGAACACTGGTAAACCAAGATTCTCATGTGGCCTCCTTTCAAATGGGTGCCTGCATTGTCTGGATATATATATATATATATATATATATATATAGGTGCCTGCATTGTCTGGATAAATATATATATATATATATATATATATATATATATATATATGTATATATATATATATATAAACAGCAGACTCCCAACTGCTATGGTCGCAGTATTAGCGAGCGCAGACCTCGAGAAATCTCCTCAATCCTCAATCAGATAATAGATGAGCCAGACACCAACTCTATATATATATATATATCCAGACAATGCAGGCACCCATTTGAAAGGAGGCCACATGAGAATCTTGGCTTCACTAATTTATTAACATCTTGCAAGCAGGCTTCCAGTACGAAGGCAAACTTCACAAAAATATACGCCAGACGCGTTTCGGGTTGATGTAAATCCCTTCCTCAGCGGCGTTTTATTGACAAAGAAGCACAGTTCATTGCGCACATTTGTATTCAAAGTTCCCGCCCCAATGGGCGTGGCCATCACAGTGGCATTCTGGAATCTGTAGTGCCAATGCGTGTTCCCTAATCGGTGCGCTTCTTCTTGCCCAAAAATTTTAACTTGAATTCACAGTGGGTTGAGGTAAATCTTCGACGAATTGCCTGCCCTGCTTTCCAGATGTCAAAGGAAGCATCACTGGCACCCCCCTTCAGGGCGTCAGATCTCTCGTTCCTCTTTCTGCCACTTTGTAGTGTCTGCACGGACCCGCAAAGCGGTGGGTCTCCCTTCACAACCGGGAGCGGCCGTTACAAATCCAGACAATGCAGGCACCCATTTGAAAGTAGGCCACCGAGAATCTTGGCTTCACTAATTTATTAATTAAACAACAGGGGTGGTGATGGACAGAGTTTCTGAATTAAGCAGAATACTCTCACCCAGTCAAGAGATCAGGGCTTGATCCAACACCGTTTTTTAGCTCACTGCACCATCCCAGCTCAGAACCTGGCTATATGCAAATTAATCTGTCCCTGGCCCAGTGCATCATGGGAACAGGGCAGACCAAACTACCAAGCCAATTCTTTCACTGGGAAGGAAACAAGCTTCCGGGGACCGGTTTCTGGCATCACAGCCTTCTTCGGCCCGGCTTGCTTGAATCCTGATGGTGCAATGAGCAAGGGACTCACGTCTGAGTATACCCTTCCACGCTTATGGTGGACAAAATAATTAAACATCAGGGGGGGGTGATGGACAGAGTTTCTGAATTAAGCAGAATACTCTCACCCAGTCAAGAGATCAGGGCTTGATCCAACACCGTTTTTTAGCTCACTGCACCATCCCTGCTCAGAACCTGGCTATATGCAAATTAATCTGTCCCTGGCCCAGTGCATCATGGGAACAGGGCAGTCCAAACTACCAAGCCAATTCTTTCACTGGGAAGGAAACAAGCTTCCGGGGACCGGTTTCTGGAATCACAGCCTTCTTCGGCCCGGCTTGCTTGAATCCTGATGGTGCAATGAGCAAGGGACTCACGTCTGAGTATACCCTTCCACGCTTATGGTGGACAAAATAATTAAACAACAGGGGGTGGTGATGGACAGAGTTTCTGAATTAAGCAGAATACTCTCACCCAGTCAAGAGATCAGGGCTTGATCCAACACCGTTTTTTAGCTCACTGCACCATCCCAGCTCAGAACCTGGCTATATGCAAATTAATCTGTCCCTGGCCCAGTGCATCATGGGAACAGGGCAGACCAAACTACCAAGCCAATTCTTTCACTGGGAAGGAAACAAGCTTCCGGGGACCGGTTTCTGGCATCACAGCCTTCTTCGGCCCGGCTTGCTTGAATCCTGATGCTAATTTATTAACATCTTGCAAGCAGGCTTCCAGTACGAAGGCAAACTTCACAAAAATATACACCAGACGCGTTTCGGGTTGATGTAAACCCCTTCCTCAGTGGCGTTTTATTGACAAAGAAGCACAGTTCATTGAGCACATTTGTATTCAAAGTTACCACCCCACTGGGCTTGGCCATCACAGTGGCATTCTGGAATCTGTAGTGCTCATGTGTCCATCCCTAATGGATGCGCTTATTCTTGCCAAAAAATTAAAACTTGAATTCACAGTGGGTTAAGGAAAAATAGAAAATTATTGAAAGTCTTACATCTCAGGAAAAATCAGCATACCGTCAGCATCTCAGGAGGAAATTGGAAGAGAGTTTTTTCTTAAGTAAAATCAGCACTTTTTATACCTTTTTTTATCTATCTAAAAAAGTAACTTTCAGCATAAACTCGAGTTCTGATTGGACAATTTGGGGTGGATGAGCATCACCTCATCATTTTAGCATTCAATTTCCGTTATGTCAGCTAAATTTTAAAGAGTTCTTTGTTTAAGAAAAAGTCCGGCCTAGTCTCGTCCTCCACTAGCAATTCCATGGACTTTTCCCACGTTCAGTAACTCATAGGTCCATTCTTTTGGCAGTCATCTGGACTTCCAGGGCATGCTGTCCTTGAACTTGTTTTCGTTCGTGCACAAGCAGCTTTCATTCATTCTCGGCTTTCACCGCACATGCACATTATCTCTCACTGTCACAGTAATCGAGAGACTCCATGTTTTTCTAGGCCTCACGAGACAAAATGGGAACTGTAGGAGAGTGGGGTCTGCAATCCTATGGTCACCCCCGATTTTTGCTTTTTGCTTCACTGGTTTACGACTTTCTCTGGCTGTGGGCCTGCTAATCAGACCCACAGCCTAGCTGTTCTCTCTCTAAATTGACAAGCATGTACCTTAGGTGCATTTACCAGTTGATACTGGGCCACCTTATCAGTCCCTGTACAGCATACCTTAGGTATCCAGGGCATAGGTGTACCTAGGGCCTACCAGGGGCTGCAGCATGTATTATGCCACCCCTGGCTGGCCATCCAAATCTGACACAACTGGCTGCACGACAGCTGGGGCAAGGTGGTGTAATCACCCTTTGCTTTAGGTATAGTATCTCTATATCTAACCCCAAAATGGACACATATATTACTATCAGACACTCCTATGGCAGGCCTTATCAATCCTGAAGGCATAGTGCTTGGAATTATGTGAGATGGTGCTCTGGCATGAGCTGAGCCCGTTTGCAGCTTGCGGAACCAAGTCCTAATAGCTGTTCCATGATAACGCTATACCATATACTCTTAAGTGCATTATGAACCTCGCGGTCGACTGCTAACTTTGGTATAGCATTATCAAAACATGTCGAGTAAGGTGTCATACGAATTGGAATACTACCCCCTCGCCAATTCTGGCGACGGGGGTAGCATTCCACCCTTCTAGAGGGACACAACATGTATGTAACTGTGAACACCGGTTAAAGTTAACTCGAGCCTCAGCATCACAAAATGGATGCTGCCACCACAGACACAAGTCTGACCTCCTGCTGCTGGGAGTCCTTCCAGCGAGGGAGGCTCGGACAAAAGGTTTCCTGCCTTGGGAGGTGCTAGCACCACCCCAGACAGGATTTTGTGTATTAGGTAGGCAAGGGCTGAAAGGAATGAGACATGCCTGGGGCACACATGGTGTCCTGTGCATACACCGGTCAGAACCAGTTCCTGGGGCACTCCAGCCCCAGAGCTGGCGCAAGACCGGACAAAGGAAAGGGGGTGTAACCACCCCCCTTCCTGGTCCCACCCAGAGGAGGGACCTAGTCGTAGTGCAGCCCCCTTTAGCTGAATAAAGGTAGGAGCTGGTCCCATTCCAAATTAGATATCCTGATCAACTTCACAAGAAGAAACTCTGGACTTCGACGTTCTGCTCCACAGAAGATGGAAGAAATCTCCCTTGTGGGCAAGGAGTGTCCACCCTGCACCAGGAGGTGCCATCAGCGTACAGCGGCTTCCCTTTGTCGTCTTCCTGCAAGGATCCAGACTTCAGAGCCCGACGAGACCCGGATTCCCAGACCTATCCGACCTCAACCCACATCTGCAGCAGAGCTGAGACCCGTGGGTGCGACGAGACACGTGGGACCGGCCATCTTGAAAGAAGCAGCACTTCGCTCCAGCACGACTTCTGAGGTATCCTCGTCCAAGTGCTTTGGGGACTGAGAAGCCCCGACCCCGAGCAGCTCCTGCATCGAAGATCAGCCCTCCAGCATCCACGAGATCTGCGTGGGGCCCTTCTGCCTGTTTGCTGCTCGACGCGTTGTCTGGTCACTTGCCGGCTGGCCAGTGACCTCCTAGACGATGAACACCGACAACTTTGCTGCTGGTCTGGTTGCTCCAGACTGGCCCTTGCTCCCTTCCAAAAGAGGAGCACCCCGGACCCTCCTGGTCCACTCTAGACGCCGTTTCCACTCACCGCGTGGGTTGCCTTTGCCAAGGCCTGTTGAACCCGAACCCGGAGACGACACCGCCGACAGCGAGAGCCTGCGTGGGACAGCTCGTGCCTCCATCCTGGTCGTCGAAGACACCACCTGGTCCACGTGGCTGCAGAGACAAGCGTCCACCTTCACCTGATCGCGACGACGACATCTGGTTCCACTCCTGGTTCCACTCCAGTCACTGGCTAGTGACTTTGAACATTGTCCCCTCTGCTTTCAGGTTCTTCTCTTCACCAATCCACCCTTGGATTGCACCGGACATCTTCCTCCTGGTCGCCTGCAGCATCTTTCTTCAAGGCTCCATAGACTTCGGCGCGGAAACCCGACACAACTTCGCACCTTTGCACCCGCAGCCTGTGGGTGAGGTAACACGAGCATTTCGGTGCTCAAGGGTAGCTTGACTCTCCTAGTGTCCAGTTCCATTGTTGTTTCAGTCCTATCTAGTCAGGAACGTCCGTACTCACCTTTTCTTTAAACTGTACTGTCCATAGACGTTTGTACGCATCTCACGTGTGAGTTCACACTCTGCACACGCGCTCCGTGGGCCTCCTATTACCTACCTCAAGTTAGTAGAGCGTGGTCCCAGCGATCCTACAACGTCTGGACAGCTCCATTCCTTTAATTGACTTTCACATTCCACTTACTTAGTATATGGTTTGTCGTGCCCCTAGGGCACCATTGTAATTCGTGCAACTTAAACGTATTTTTCCTAAGAGTTTGTCATGTGCTTAGCCCTCTGACCTCATAAAGAGTTCAGAGGTGTATGTTAGTTAATAAATAACTGTTTATTTTCATAACAACCTGTGTGGTGTCCTTTTCATTTGGTATTCAAAGGTTATATGTGGTAAACCAGCTGGCTTCACATGCCATAAAGAGTTTAGCCTAAAGACTGCTTTTGTCCTCGCTACTAGGATAGCTGGTCTATAAGGTTGACTTACAACCAATCACCATAAGGGTTGTTTGGACTGATACAAGGTGATCACTAGAACTAGTGAGCATCATATATCAGGCCAACTTCTCACAGGAACTTTCATAGAAACAAACACAAATAAATGTTATTTATTTAAATATATCCTTTCTGTTTACCTCCCCCATACTAGGTTTTCCCTGTTAGTTATTATCTAGCAACCAAGCTACATTTATGCGTAATATGCTCACCTGTCTCCAACCTCCAGGCACAAATACGTAAACAAAAAGCACATTTATGCCGCTTTTCATTAATTTAAAGCTGCTTATTAGTTCAGGACACGACAGAATCACATAATTAGTTAATTATGATTGCAACATAAGCAAAATCAGTTTCCCACGTGTATTGGTGTAGGTGCAACTTTTATTCTAGGTTGGTTAATTTCACACATCACTCAATTAGTTTAAGTTATGGTTATGGAAGTGTGACTTCATGAGGGGTGTACAACATTTTGTTTCTCCACCTCGCTCCATCAACTCCCTCCTTTGGTGATCTTATCACCAAATATCTCCCAAAATTTTTATCAAAACATGTTTCAAGTTCTTCAGATTAGTATGGGTTTATGCTTTAGTATCTTCTTCTCTAGTTTCTCCAAAGACTCTTTCTTGAAATTAATTCATTTCTATATCATAGTTTTCTCTTTCCCTTTCTCCTTTTTCTTGAATTACTTTCTTTATTAACTTTCTTGCATTCCTTCTTTTTCTATATATACAGCATAATCTTATCAAAGTCACAAATACTATTACTGTTACTGGAATTAATATTTTACCTATAATTGAACTACTTATTTCTTGAAACCAATGGTTAACTGCTGAAAGACTTTTACCAAGTCGTTCAAGAACACCATCAACCTCCAGTGGTTCAATTTCCTTATGCAACTCTGTAATGTTTGTAATGTACTTCTCAATATTTTGACTTTTATCTGGAATATCGATACAACAGTACTGTACCTTCAAAATTCCACAAACTCCTCCTTCTTTTGCCAATATTATGTCAAGAGCAAGACGATTTTGCGTTACCATAGCTCTCATAGCAACCATTTCGGTGTTTACCATTACAAATACCACCGGCTGTGTCTGTTGACAAACGATCTACTATCGTTGACAAACTTCAAATTCGATTTGCATTAAAAGATATTCCCACTGCTGGTATCAGTGCTCCAAAAACATCACCTATTATTTCTATAACACTCTCTTTTTCTATGACTTAAAGGTTTACCTATCTCATGTATGCCATTAGTACCTCTATCTACATGAAAGATTTTAGGAAAGACCAAACCCACGTATCAAGTCCCGTACCAGTGGTCCGGTAATCTATAGTAAGCTTTGTTTCCACAGATAAAATATATGCCAGGGAAAATTGGACCTTTTCCCCCTTTAAATCCCCAACCTCCTATGATTCTATAGGTGTCTTTACATTGACTTGCTCCCACAAAATAATTGTCATACACAGTGTTGTCTCTCCTAATACAGAATTTCCCTAACAATGGAGTGTCTATATTTATGGCTACATTCACATTTCTTTCATCAAGATTTTCATCTTCAAATGTCCAATATTTTGATTTCTCACGCTTTACTTTTTCTTTACGTTTATAAGCAATTCTTCTTTCTTCAACCATATCTAAAAATGCTTTCTCTTCAACTCTCATTTTACATGTCAAATTATTTTTAAAGGCGTAATCATGGCTTGATTCATCTATTTCTAAAAAGAATTCCCCTATTACTGTGGCGGGCTTTATTTTATTCAGTGCATTACCAATTTTCAGCTTAGCAAAAATATCATCTGAATTTGAGTAATGGTATTCTAATTTTCCTGTTTAGTAAATCTGAAATAAACAGGTTAGTATTAGATTCCTTACTTTAGAATATCCCCAGGCGTCAGACTGGATCCGGAAATTTTTGCGTAGCAGTACCCTTGCGCGTCGGTAGGCGTCGTCTGCGGCTCCGCGTTCGTCGTGGGCGCCGTGATGACGTCGTCGGAGTACTTAGGCGCCGCCTCCGCATGCTGACGTCAGTTTTTCTTTTTTCTGCGCCAGCAGCGCAGATCTGGAAAAAGTGGTGCCTTAGTAATTTTTTGACTAAACTTTTTTGAGGTCTTTTTGATCCTTTTTCGAGTCTTCGACTCCGATCGGTGCCGGTAGGGATACCAGGTTTTAAACCTTGTGGGAACTGCGACCGACTGATGTCGGTCACCGACCCTCACCGACGGTGCCTCCACTGTCTCGGCGTCGATCATGATGACAAGACCTGCTCCGACTGTCGGGCCTAAACTCCGAAAGCTAGGCGGGGGCGGTCTCGCAAGCGGCTCGAGCTCCGGCAGTCGGCCCCACGCCGTGAGAGGTCCCGATCCGGACGGAGGTCGAGGGATAGGTCGCGGGGCCGGAGCCATCATAGCTCCTCAGGGTCGAAGTCATCAGGTAAGCACAAGAAGTCGACGTCATCGCTCTTCAGACTCCCCCTGACGCTCGTGCGATGCGGCCAGGGGTTCGGGTGAAACCGCCCACACTGCTACGTCGGAGTCGCGGGCGTCGCGACCTGCCCCATACCCTCTGGTCCCTGGGTAGCAAGCGACGCAGGAGGAGATCGAGCGCTTCCTCATGGCCATGAGGTCGCCCACTCCTCCGGTGGGCTTCGCGGCGCCTTCGGGCACAGCAGACCCGACTGGGGGCCCTAGCGGGTCAGGTGCTTCTGCCTCGACGCCGGCGGGTTCTTCCGCTCCGACGCCAAGGCCTTGGGCCTTGAGCTCCCCGTCGCGGCCGTGAGGACTAACCTCCTCACTGAGGTCCTTAAACCGCAGTCAAGCTCGGCTGAGCCTCTGCTGCCGTTTAATGAGACCTTGACTGACATTCTTTTGGGCACATGGTCCAGGCCCGCTACAGGACAGCCTGTAGATAGGAACGTGGCCAGACGCCACCGCCCATCCCCGGGCGACCCTTGTTTCGTGTCCACCCACCCCACCCCCGAGAGCCTGCTCATCCAGGCCTCGAACTCCCAGACCGCATTCCCATCAGCTCCGCCTGATCGGGAATCCAAGAGGTATGAGAATTACGGAAAGAAGAAATTCTCCTCCCTTAGTCTGGGACCGCGGTCTTCCAACACTGCATGCCTCTTGGGCCGTTACACCCACTCCCTGTGGGACACGGTTGCGGACGTGCTGCCACAATGCCCTGCGGAGGTCAAGGCTAAACTCGCCCAAGCCCTTGCGGAGGGTCGAGATGCGGCACGTTTTTCCATCCGGCGTGGGCTGGATATCACCGACTCACTGGGCAAAGCGATGGCAACGACTGTGGCGATTCGTCGTCACGCCTGGTTGAGGTCCGCCAACTTTTCAGCGGAAGTCCAGAATACCCTCATGGACATGCCGTTTGATAGCCGTCGCCTTTTTGGCGACAAGGCAGACCATGCGCTTGAGCGCTTTAAGGACTCCAGGGCTACGGCCAAGTCCTTGGGCCTCTCGGCCCTGCGCCAGCAAACCAGTGCCTTTCGCTCCTTTCGTGGCCATGGAAGGGGCGCCCCTACACGTGCTGCCAGCCACGCACCGCAGACTAACATCCGACGCGGTGGCGGCCGTGGAAACCGCCGTGGAGGCGGTCGGGGACAACGGCGAGGCCAGTCCACACCCTCCCCCGCAGCATCCGCCTCAAAACCTTCCTAGTCCGTGCTTTCTTGCCCATGGGACGCCAGTGGGGGGCAGGGTTCGCCATCACCACTCCCTCTGGCGCACTGTCACATCGGACAGGTGGGTGCTGCAAATCGTCCGACGGGGCTACTCCCTCCCCTTCGAGACGACCCCTCCAGCCATGCCACCGCAATACCACCGCGTATCGGGGGATCATTTGCGGCTTCTGCAGGAGGAAGTTACGGCCCTCTTGGCCAAGGGGGCCATCGAGCGCGTTCCTGGGCCAGAAGTAGGGTGTGGTTTCTACTCCCACTACTTTCTGGTACCCAAGAAGGGCAAAGGGGGCCTACGGAACGTCAACGGCTTCCTCCGGAAGGAGAAGTTCAAAATGCTGACACTGGCTTAGGTCTTAGCTGCCCTGCACCCATGAGACTGGATGGTAGCGTTGGACTTGCAGGACGCTTATTTCCACATCCCCGTCCTGCCGGGCCACCGGCGCTACCTACGGTTCACAGTAGGCCACGAGCACTTTCAGTTTACCGCGCCCTACGGGTGTTCACGAAAGGGATGGTGGTGTTCTCATCTCATCTGCGCAGGTTAGGGGTTTCAGTCTTCCCCTACCTCGACGACTGGTTGTTGAAGGGGGGCTCGCCCCAGACAGTCGTCAGCCACCTCCAGACGACGGCGGATCTCCTGCACCTGCTGGGGTTCTCCATCAACATGCCGAAGTCACACCTGTGTCCCTCTCAAAAGCTTCTCTTCATCGGAGCGGTTCTCAACTCGGCGCAGTTTCGGGTTTTTCCCCCCGAGCAGAGGGTTCGGGATATTCAGGCTCTGATTCCGATCTTTCAGCCTTTATCCCGAGTCTCGGTCAGGTTGACGCTGTGGCTTCTGGGGCTGATGGCTTCCTGCATCCTTCTGGTGCATCACGCCCGTTGGCGGATGCGGGCTCTGCAGTGGAACCTGAAGTTTCAGTGGGCCCAGCATCAGGGTAACCTGTCCGACCATGTCCTGATCTCGGAGGGCACTGCAAGACAGCTGCAGGGGTGGCTCAAGGACCGCGATTGGGTCAGCGGCAGATCCCTCTCCCTTCCCCATCCGGAGCACGTAGTTGTGACGGACGCGTCCCTCCAGGGCTGGGGGGGCCACATGGGAGAGGCGGAGATCAGAGGCCTCTGGTCTCCGGTGGAGTCCCGGCTCCATATCAACCTTTTGGAGCTCCGGGCGATTCGTCTTGCACTGAAGGCATTCCTCCCCTCTGTCCGGGGGAGTGTAGTGCAGGTGTTCACGGACAACACCACCGCCATGTGGTACCTCAACAAACAAAGCAGGGTGGGGTCGTGGACCCTCTGCCAGGAGGCTCTGCGCCTTTGGCAGTGGCTGGAACATCAGGTTGTGACCCTGGTGGTTCAACACCTGGCAGGTTCTCTGAACGCCAGATGTTGAACAGGGATATTCTAAGGTAAGGAATCTAATACGAACTACTGTTTCTTACAGATATATCGTTACCGAAGGTAAGTAACTTGTTCAACAGGCTTGCAATCACACTAAACGTAACTCCATATGTAAGTGGAAGGTGGTGATGTCACCCCTTCTGAAACAGATGCAGGTAATTTTACACAATGTAGCAATCACTAGCATCCATTGACCTGACATATTCAGATAACAACTTTGCAAACGTATTCTTAGTGTAATCGCTAATGGATCTATCCTGATGCATCTCTGGTCTATATACATGTTGCTTGTTAGACTTTGATTCTACATTTTGTCCACTTGAACTCACATTATGTTTCAACTTCACTAAATTATCCTGAAAAGGAATGACAATAGCTAAGATTATCCATATCAATATTAGTAATCCTGTACATATCAAACATGGTCTACACCATTTTCTAAAGATAAAACATTTCGTTTTATGGTCATTGCTAGCCATTTATTTTTTTTTGTTTTACACAGCGATTTTTCTAACAAATTTTCTTCGACCTTTTGTCACCTATAGGTTTTCACCTTTCACTTACAATACCCCTTTTCTTTTATTAGAGTTTCAGGTTTTAGCTTTATCTTGTCCCTTTGATCAATTATCACTTTTCTCTGTTATTCAGTTTCTTTTCTCACTTTTCCTATTTGTCTTTGGGCAGTTCAAGTTCTCTTGACTACTGTTTACTTCTTCAATTGAAGGTAATACTATATATGTCCATTCAGGTGATTTGTACTTCTGATTTGGTCTTCTCACTCTTTTTGGCCTTTGGACAACTTCTATTCTTTTTCCCAATGACTCCTTTTGACTGGTTATTTCATTTACTTGATCTTCTGGCTTTCTTTCTTTGTTAACCAGTTTAAATCTCAGTCCATCATTTCCTTAGGCCAATTATCTCCTTTACAAACTCTTTTTGTCTTAGGCTCTGTGGTGTTATGTTCCACTCTCCAAGCCCTCTTTCTTGAACTCTTTCTCAATGGAGTTTCATCTGCACTGTCGTCATTTTAACTTTCAGTCTCTTCAAAAGTTTTATGTTCAAAGCATACGAGCTGCAGATCGTACACTTTTGCAATAGATCGCCACCTGGTGTTGGGCTCGGATGATTGCAGGTTGTTATCTTCTTGGAAGAAGTCTTTGTAGTCACGAGATAGGTGACTCCTCCCTTGGACAATACGGCGCATGGTCATCAACTCCATCCTCAGATTGTTTTTTTCCGCCACTGGGTTCAGATGAAAGTTTTCTGCTCCGGCTAGAAAATACTTTTTCAGCAACTTTGAAGCGTGAAACTTTATACCAACATTTTCGACATCAAATAGACTTTTCGACATCACCAGTTACATTTCGGTTTGCCGACGCGGGCCGTTGGGCCTATCGGCGCCGTACGGCCTACGCCTCATGGACAGAACTCCATTCAAGAGATGCCCGTTATGTCGAGCAAAATTCCCTCATAGCGACCATCACGAGGTCTGCAACCTCTGTCTATCACCGGAACACGACGAGTCGACCTGCACAGCTTGTGCATCCTTACGATCGAAGAAGACCATTCGGGATTGGAAGGCACGTCGACACGAGATGAGGAGATCAGCGCCAGCACCGGAGGCCATCTTCGAGGAGGAGATCGTCGAAGAGGACGTCACCGAGGACGAGGATCCACTCAAAGACATCTCAGAGGACGAGGCTCCACTCGTCGCCGAGGAAGACTCGCCTGATCTCCAGATCATATCGGGGCAGAGGACTCAGACGACTCGATTCCATCTCGGCAACCCATGAGTACTCTTACCCCTGCACAACATACACTACCCAAGACAAAGGCAACGGTCAGCACTCCGCCCATGGGGCCCAGTCGAGACCGAAATATCCCCTCAGACGCCCCGCCTTTGGGCTCGGCTCCGAGGACAAAGACTACGCCTTCCGGTGCCTCAGCACCAACGAAACCACATGTGCCAATTCCACCTCCTCCATTGGCACCGAAGCACATACATCCTTCAACACCGAAGGACTCTTCGACACCGAAGCCAAAACACCATTCGGTCTCCCAAAGACAAAGATCCTTCGGCACCCAAACCAAAAGATGCATCGGTGCCAAAGCCGAAGACCGTACCGGATCTGAAAGCTTCGACTCCGAAACCTTCTGGTTCCAAAAATAAAGATGGAAAGCCAGAGTCTGGCGCCGCAGGGCCAACGAGACCTGTCTCCACTCCAAAATCTCCAACCTCGGTACCAAAGACTCCAAGGCCTGATACAGAGACAACTAAACGCTCTAACAAGCCTACCAAGCCGAAACCACCTTCGGCACCGAAAAATTTGCCACAGGTCTCGATAACGCCTCCTACAGCAAAAAACACAAAACAACCCCTATCGGCACCGAAAAAATCGACGCAGAAGAAGATTGTAAAGGAGGATGAATTGTTTAGACCAGATCCTAAACAAAGAAAAGTCCATATCAATCCAAAAACTGGACATGTGGAAGCAATTCCTTACAAGAAGAGACCAGCAGACACACCACTTCTACCTGTGGTTCCTGCCAAAAAGAAGGATTGTGCAACTTCTCTAATGCACCCTTCCTCTCCTTCACCTTCTTCCTCTCCTATCCCTCCTTACATTGAACCTTCAGTTTCTCCTGTTCAATCTCCTGCATCATCACACCACAATGACAAAGAGTATGATCTAGGTGGGGGGAATGACGTACCAGAGCCACATGCATACCCTTTAGATGAAGATGTCAATCCAGAATATCCAAAGGATGACGGTATATATATTGTTTCCCACCACACAATGTGCCCGACATTCCTGATCCTCAGTACTACCCAACAAAACCTTCCTCTCCAGAAGATAGTATTGGGTTTTAACATCTATTAAATAGAGCTGCCCTTTACCACGGGATCTCAATGCACTCTGATGCCATTGATGAGGATTTTTTACTGGATACATTTGTGCAGTCACAAAGGTCTACGCAAATACTACCCATGATCAAAGGAGTCATTAACATGCTCCAGAAATATTTAAAGACCCGGTACGATGTAGGGGATTAAATCCAAGAATAGAAAAGAAGTATTGGCCAGCACCATCTGATTCAGTCTATATTAAGGGACATCTGCCACTAGACTATTTAGTACTGTCTAATGCACGGAAAAGAGCCAATTCCCAGACTTCTGGTGACACGCCCCCGCCTGACAAAGAATCTAAAGTTATTGATGCATGAGGGAAACGGATTGCTGCGCAGGCAACAAACATATGGAGCCTAGCAAATACACAAGCCCTACTCTCACGTATTGACAGGGCTCACTATGACCAATTAGGAAAACTAATGGAGCAGCTCCCAGATCAATACAAAGATCAGACAGCAGAGCTCATACAAGAAGGCAAATTATTATCCAATGCCTCAATTAAATGTGCACTAGATGTAGCTGACACTGCATCCAGAGCAGTCAATACTAGTGTTGTACTCCGACGACCTGCGTGGTTACGCATTTCAGGTTTTAAAACAGAGGTACAGACTACCATCTTGAACCAGCCCTTCAATCAAAACCAATTGTTCGGGCCGGTAGTAGACAACACACTAGAAAAGATGAAAAAAGACACAGATGGTACATTACAATCCACACAGACTAGAAGTTCTTTTCGCCGCTCGTTTTATAGAGGAGGCTCTAAGCAAACCGGCACAGATACAACATCATCTTTTAAAACGCACACACAGACCTCCTCTAACAAAGGCTACTTTAGAGGAGGATACAGTGGCAATAATAACAAGGGATGAGGTAGAGGTAATAACAAGAACCGCTCCTCTTCCACTCCCAAACAGTGACTTCCCTCTGCTTCCCCTACAACATTCCACTCCTATGGGGGCAGATTATCACAGTTCCTACCTGTCTGGAATTCCATCACAACAGACAGGTGGGTAAGACAGATTATCCAACATGGCTACGGCCTAGAACTCACAGCAACCCCCCCAAACATACCACCCAGGCAGCGTCCAATGTCCACAGAACATATGACTCCGCTTCAACAGGAAGTTCTAGCACTTCTACAAAAGGATGCTATTCAAGTAGTTCCTTTAGAGGAACGGGGAACAGGAGTTTACTCCCTGTACTTCCTAATTTCAAAGAAGGACGGGACACTAAGACCAATTCTCGACCTCAGGCCCCTCAACCATTACATACAATCAGATAATTTTCACATGATCACTCTACAACAAGTACTCCCACTACTACAACACTAGACCTAAAGGACGCCTACTTTCATGTTCCTATACATCCTGCTCACAGGAAGTATCTAAGGTTTGTCATACAAGGACAGCACTATCAGTTCAAAGTTTTTCCATTCGGGGTCACAACAGCACCACAAGTGTTCACAAAGTGCTTGTCAGTAGTAGCAGCACATCTCAGAAGACAACAGATACATGTCTTCCCTTACCTCGACTATTGGTTCATAAAAGCAAAGTCGTTCAACCAGTGTGTCCAACACACAAAACAAACAATTCAGACATTGCACGACTTAGGGTTTACAATTACCTACACCAAGTCGCACCTAGAGCCTTCGCACGTTCATCAGTATTTAGGAGCTACCATAGACACATCTACAGCTCTAGCGTATCCTAGTCCAGCCAGGATACAAAGCATTCAGACCTTAGTCTCCATTTTTCAACACCAGCAGTCTCTCCAAGCCAGAGTGTTCATGAGACTGATAGGCATGATGGTGTCTTGCATCTTCATAGTTCCACATGCAAGACTGCAAATGCTCCCATTACAAGAATGTCTAGCACAGCAGTGGAATCAGGCTCAAGGTCAGCTCACAGACCTGGTGTTGGTAGACAGCCGTACATATCACCAAAAACTTGACAAAGGGACGGCCGTTCCTAGAACCTGGTCCACAGATAGTGCTCACGACAGACGCATCCCTCACAGGATGGGGAGCCCATCTCTTACAATATACCACACAAGGCCAATGGAACAACCAACAAAAACAGTTCCATATCAACCATCTAGTGCTGCTAGCAATTTTCCTAGCACTCAAAACGTTTCAAGTACAAAACAAAGCTGTCTTAATCCGGACGGACAATATGACAGCCATGTATTACATACAAAAACAGGGGGGGGGGGACATTTTCTGCAACTGTCCTAGCTTGCACAGAACATTTGGAGATGGGCCATTCCTCAAAACATACACCTGACAGTAGAACCCCTTCCAGGAATTCACAATCAGATAGCAGATCTGTTGAGTCGACAGTCAAAACAGATTCACGAATGGGAGATACAGCCACAAGTTCTTCAATCATTCTTGCAAAGGTGGGGGCATCCACAGATAGATCTCTTTGCCACCCACGAAAATGCAAAATGCCCAACCTTCGCCGCCAGGTTTCCACACCCACGGTCGGAGGGGAATGTGATATAGATGAACTGGTCAGGCAGATTTGCGTAGGCTTTTCTGCCTCTCCCACTCATTCCACTAGTAGTGTGCAAACTCAGACAACAGTCTCTCAAACTAATACTAGTAGCTCACACGTGGGCACGTCAGCCGTGGTTCACCACACTACTAGATCTCTCACTGGTTCCACATCCAAAATTACGGCTCACGCCCTCCCTGTTAACACAGAACCATGGAGAAATAAGACACCCAGAACCAAGCCAACTGATCTGGCTCCTGAAGTCTTAGAGTTTGTTTACTTAAACCTACCACCAGACTGTATGAACATAATTAAAGAAGCTAGAAGACCCACTACCAGAGCATGTTATGCCGCTAAGTGGAAAAGATTTGCAATATATTGTAACAATAATCACATTGATCCACTGGATGTTTCCATCCAAAATATTATTTGCTACCTTCTACACCTACAAAGGTCCAATTTAGCTTACTCTTCCATACGCCTGCATCTGGCAGCAATTGCAGCCTATTTACAGAATAGACAACATCTATCTCTTTTCAGAGTACCTGCAATCAAAGCATTTATGGAAGGATTTAAACGAATAATCCCACCTAGGTTACCTCCTGCTCCAGTATGGAACCTAGACGGAGTCCTTACAAGACTTATGGGACCCCCTTTCGAGCCTTTACACAAGTGTGAATTGCAATTCCTAACATGGAAAACTGCTTTCCTTGTTACCATCACCTCACTCAGAAGAGCGAGTGAAATACAAGCATTCACAATACAAGAACCATTTTTTCAGATACATCCTAACAAAGTGGTTCTTAGGCCTAATCCAAAATTCCTGCCAAAAGTTATTACTCCTTTTCACCTTAACCAATCAGTAGAGCTACCTGTGTTTTTCCAAAACCCGGACTCTGTTGCAAAAAGGGCTTTACACACCGTAGATGTTAGAAGAGCCTTGTTATAGTACACAGACAGGACAAAATACTTCAGAAAGACAAAACAACTATTTGTATCTTTCTCTCCCCCACACAAAGGCAACCCCATCTCTAAGGGAGGAATTGCCAGATGGATTGTAAAGTATATACAAATATGCTATCAAAAAGCTAAACGTACACTAACGGTTCCTCCTAGAGCGCACTCCACTCGCAAATTAGGAGCCTCTATGGCTTTCTTAGGAAATATACCACTAGAGGACATATGCAAGGCAGCAACATGGTCTACAATACACACCTTCACTAAACACTATTGTGTTGATGTGCAAGCCAAGCAGCAAGCGACAGTAGGCCAGGCTGTCCTTTGAACACTGTTTCAGAATACTGAAACGGATACAAGTGACCACCGCTAGGGGAGACACTGCTGCACAATCATTGCAAAAGTGTACGATCTGCAGCTCATATTCCTCGAACGGAAAATGCTACTTACCAGTATGCATCTGTTCTTGGCATGTAGAGCTGCAGATCCGTACACGCCCTCCCGCCTCCCCGGGACTTGTATCCGTTCCAGTAGTCATCTTACTTAGATGCACACGCATGGACATCCTTTCTCTTTACTTCTACTAACTCCATCATTTCCCATCATGGTGAAAAACAATCTGAGGATGGAGTCGATGACCATGCGCAGTATTGTCCAAGGGAGGAGTCACCTATCTCGTAACTACAAAGACTTCTTCCAAGAAGACAACAACCTACAATCATCCGAGCCCAACACCAGGTGGCGATCTATTGCAAAAGTGTACGAATCTGCAGCTCTACATGCCAAGAACAGATGCATACTGGTAAGTAGCATTTTCCTTATGACAAACTTTATATTGTCTTTTTCTTTTTCTGAATCCGTTTTCTCCTTCGACAGTTCTTTCGCTCTGTTAGGAACATCTCCATAGCTGGTACTTGGAATCTCATCCTTATCGTGAGTTATTTTCTCTTTTCCAGTGTCAGGATTTTCGTTCCTGCTTTCCGAGCTTTCAGACTGTTCTTCAGTATTTTCTTGATCACCAGTTTTATCTTTACCTTTCTCAGTGTCCGTACTGGTGTCAGTCTCTACCAAATCTCGATCTTCAGATTGATCTTCAGAATTCGGTATTTCAACAATTTCTCCTTCTCCTTCAGACGCAGAACTTGCATCTGATACTTCCAGATGTCGATGTTCTTGTTGAGCTACAGTATCTGGACTTCTTTCTGGTTTACCTTCAGAGTCAGAATCAGTTGTGCTTTCACCTTCCTCGTTTGGATTCTCAGGCTCAGGCACACGAATGGTATGGCTTGCATGTGCCCATCTTTTTACTCCGGCACATTTAACTGCAGTGGTGCTAACCAATATGACTTGTCTTGGTCTCTGCCAACGAGGCACCAAACAGTTTCTTCTACAGTGTACCTTAATACGAACCCAGTCTCCAGGAACTAGATCATGAGCTGGACTTTTCTCTTTTGTGTTTGATTCAGTTCCCACCTGATAGAACACAGAAGTCACCACATCAGACAGATTTTTGCAGTAATCCAATATGATGTCATCATTAATAGTTAACAGTTTATCAACTGGTACAAATGCTTGTCTCATCACCCTGCCCATTAAAATCTCATGGGTACTCAATCCAGTTTTTCTGTCAGGTATGCTTCTTAAAGTCATCAAAGCTAGTGGTAAGGCATCTGGCCACTTTAGTCCTGTTGCCAAACCCATTTTTGCAATCCTGTTCTTAATGGTTCCGTTTACTTCTTCAACTACTCCTGAAGCCTCAGATCTGTAAGCACAATGCAGTTTCTGGTGAATGTCCAGTGCAGTGCTTCACATATCATCTGCATAAGTTCATTTTGGAAATGAGTGCCACGATCAGTTTCGATCGAACCTATCGATTATTTCACGTAAAAGTAACTTTGCAACAGTTAGCCCATCATTTCTCCTCGTAGGGAAGGCCTCTACCCATCGAGAGAACAAACAGATGATCACTAAAACATATCTGAGTCGTTTACAAGGTGGAAGTTCTATAAAATCCAACTGCATTCGTGTAAATGGACCTCCCTCCCGTCCTATGGTTCCCAAACTCACAATTGTTTTTCTGTTTGGATTAAACTGCTGACACACTAAACATCTTTGACATAAGCTTTCAGCAATCATCCTGAATGTGGTATTGTACCACGTTTGTCTGTAGACGAAGCATGGCATCTCTTCCAACATGAGCTTCATCATGGTACATTCGGGCCATATTTGAGATCATGCTATCGGGCATTACTGGTCTTTCATCTTTGTAAACCCAGATTTAATCTTCCTCTTTGTCTGCATCCTGCTTTTAACCAGACATTTTTCTCTTCCTCATCAGCTTCTTCCTGCATTTGCCTCACTTCCTGCCAAGTTTTAAATACTGTTGTTAGCATTAAAGGACTTGAAACATGCTCCTTTTCTCTGTCCTGATTAATGGAGGCCAAATGTTTAGCACAATATTTTGCAATTGAGTCTACATACCTGTTACCTCGGGTGATGTTATCATCCCCCTTTTTGTGAGCAGCACACTTCACCACAGCAATCTTGTCAGGCAGCTAAATTGTATCTATCAACATTCTCACAAATTCTGCATTACGTATTGGTGATCCTGCAGAAGTCAAATAACCTCTTTGGGACCACAGTTGTCCGTAATCATGGACAACTCTGAATCCATACTGGCTGTCAGTCACTATGGTAACCTTAATTTCCTTTCCCAGTTCACATGCTCGAATCAAAGCAATCAATTCTGCTGTTTGAGCAGAACGAATCACTTTCAGAAAAGATGCTTCCAGTACATCTGCCACTGTGCAAACAGCATATGCTGCACTCAAAACACCTTCATTTGTTCTCAGACACGAACGATCAACAAACATCACATAGTCGGATTCAGGCAATGGCTCGTCTCTGATGTCTGGTCTTGGTTTGGTACAGTATTCAAGAACATCTAGGCATTTGTTATCAACCTCATTTCTCACCTACGTTTCCATGGTATCAGGCAATAATATAGAAGGGTTTACATTTACACATCTAGAGATTGTCCCATATTCTGCTCCCAGAATTACCTTTTCGTACTTTGTCATTCTATTGTTGGTCAAATCCTGTGTTTTTGTCCTAGTGAGGAGAATCTCCACAGAATGAGGTACATACACCCTCTCAGGAAATCCCATCACTATTCCTTCACTTTGTTCTATACTTACGCTTGTAGCTGCTACAGCTTTCAGACAACCTGGCTCCGCTTCTGCAACTGGATCTAAAACAGCTGAGAAATACGCAATTGGCTTTCTCAGTTTTCCATGTCTCTGAATCAGTACTGACAATGCACATCCTTCTGGTTCACTGCAGTGCAGTTCGAACTCTTTTTCATAGTCGGGCATCCCTAAAGCTGGTGCTTCACATAAACTCGTTTTCAGCTGTTCAAATGCTTCCATTTCAGTTTTGCTCTGTACTATAGGGTCTCTGATATCTGCTCTTGTAAATCTCTGTAATGGTTTTGCTATCTGTGAGAATCCACTAATCCATTGTCTACAGTAACCTACCATTCCCAGAAACATTTTACTTATCTTTGAGTTTTTGGTGGCTGCAGTCCTTGTATCATTTTAATTCTTTCTGCAGTGACTTGTCTGATTACTTTGGCAATCTTATGACCTAAGTATTGGACTTCTTTTTGACAAAATTGTAATTTAGATGGAGACACTTTGTCCTTCTGCCAAATGATTCAGCAATGCAATGGTATCTGTTACACATGCATCTTTTGTCTTTGATGCCACTAGGAGATCATCAATGTACTGAACCAATACAGACTCTCCAGGCATGTTCAAGTTTTCTAATGATTTCTTTAACAACTAATTAAAGATAGATGGACTTTCAGTATACCCTTGAGGAAATTCGGCACCATGCCAAAATACGATCTCCGAACCGGAACGCAAATATTGGCTGGCTTTCTGGGTGCAATGAAATTGTAAAGAACGCATTACACAGATCGATCACAGTGTACCATTGTGTATCATGGGGAATTTGATATAAAATCACTGCTGGATTTGGTACAATCGGACAACATGGGACAACTATTGTATTAACCTTTCTAAGGTCCTGTACAATCCTAAATGTTCCATTTGGATTTTTCAATCCCATTATCGGTGAATTCCAAGGACTACTTTCTATTTCTCTCAGTATGCCTTGCTCAATTATTTTGTTTATCACTGGAGTTATTCCTTCAATTATTTCTGCTGTCATTTTGTATTGAGGAATGTTCGGGTAATTCACACCTTCTTTTATAGAGACTTTTACAGGATCTACATCTTTTATTAATCCAATATCTTCTCCTGTGAAATCCCACACCTTCTCTTTCACTACCTTTTTCAATTCATCAGATTATCTTTTCTCGATTAAACACAGGAAACAATTTATTTTGTTGTGCCTCAATCATTAGCATTGTCATTTTATACAAGCTATCTTCATCTGGGGTTTGCATTTCTATACACAACACGAGAGGTACCAAGAGTCTGTACACGGGAGCCTAAATAGTACTCACTCTGTAAGACAAAACCAACAGGTCAATGTACAAGTCATCAACGATTGACATATAATAACAGGAGAAGAGAGAGGAACCAAGAGGGAAAGAAAAGCCCCAGAGGTGCTGGAAAAAATCCCCATCAGCCCGCTCAGTAGCGGAATATCGTCATCTGGGTAGAATGGTTGACAAAAGCAATGTCCATAATGCCCTTCCTTAGGAACCACCCAAGGCTAGCATAGCTTGGACTATTACGTTGACCCTCAACCAACGAAGATACAGACTGAAAAGGGTTAAATTGCAGTGCTCATAAAGATGTGAAAAAAGGAAAAGAAACAAAATTCATAATCCAAGTGTCTTAAAAATACCTACCTTGATGTCATAAAAAACTTTATTGGGTCTGACCATCAAGGTGGTATGGTTAAAAGCAGAATGAAAATAGCATGCAAGGAATTGCTATTTATCATGAATCTTATATGGTCGACATGTTTCAGCCTTCACAGGCTTTCTTCAGGACCTATGATGTTCTACTGCAATAAAGAATAATTGTGAAGAAACTTACTGGGTCAAAAGATCTCAATAAGTGATTCAGAACTCCAAAAGTAAGGAGTCAAAAAGTCTTCTCCCAAATTTAAGGGAGGAAAGACCTCACCTCACCTGGCACTTGCTCACAGTGAAGGAGGCCACGGCTCACAGTCTTGAGCAAGGCAACGACGGAGAGTGCGTGGCCTCCTTCACTGTGAGCAAGTGCCAGGTGAGGTGAGGTCTTTCCTCCCTTAAATTTGGGAGAAGACTTTTTGACTCCTTACTTTTGGAGTTCTGAATCACTTATTGAGATCTTTTGACCCAGTAAGTTTCTTCACAATTATTCTTTATTGCAGTAGAACATCATAGGTCCTGAAGAAAGCCTGTGAAGGCTGAAACATGTCGACCATATAAGATTCATGATAAATAGCAATTCCTTGCATGCTATTTTCATTCTGCTTTTAACCATACCACCTTGATGGTCAGACCCAATAAAGTTTTTTATGACATCAAGGTAGGTATTTTTAAGACACTTGGATTATGAATTTTGTTTCTTTTCCTTTTTTCACATCTTTATGAGCACTGCAATTTAACCCTTTTCAGTCTGTATCTTCGTTGGTTGAGGGTCAACGTAATAGTCCAAGCTATGCTAGCCTTGGGTGGTTCCTAAGGAAGGGCATTATGGACATTGCTTTTGTCAACCATTCTACCCAGATGACGATATTCCGCTACTGAGCGGGCTGATGGGGATTTTTTCCAGCACCTCTGGGGCTTTTCTTTCCCTCTTGGTTCCTCTCTCTTCTCCTGTTATTATATGTCAATCGTTGATGACTTGTACATTGACCTGTTGGTTTTGTCTTACAGAGTGAGTACGATTTAGGCTCCCGTGTACAGACTCTTGGTACCTCTCGTGTTGTGTATTACTTAGTTGGGGGACAAGGTACCGATAAGTCTTTAAACACTTCTCCCCTCAGGCCCTCCCCTACCTAGCTTGGTTTGTTTGCATTTCTATGCCATCCGGTGAACAGTATATGGTACAGTTCATTTTACACAAAATGTATCGTCCTAACAGATTTATGAAGCTACTATCACACACCACAAATCGATGCATGTCTTTGAAATTTCCAATTTCTACTTCAACTGGTTGGGTCAAAGAGGTTTTAATCTGTCTATTAGCTACTCCTACAACTTGGATGTGCTCTCCCGAGAGAGGAAGATTTTGGACTTCCACTGATCTAACAGTAGAACAGGTAGCACCAGTGTCCACTAGGAAAGTTATTTCTACATCATTCACCTTTCCGTTCACAAAAGGGCCAGACTGATCTACCTCAAGAGTGGCTCCAAGCACACACTCTTCTCCCTCTCTCAGGCACCGTCAGAAACTTTTATCCGACTCACTCCCACCTACCTCTTGTAACCAATACTGGGGACTAACATTCACTCTGGGCGATCTATTAACCTGCTCGCCTCCGCTGAATCCTGTCTCTGCACTGTATCTCTGTTGGTTTACACTGTGTTGAAGTGGCGGTTGTGGCACCTGACTTTGCTGATTAACTATCTGCTACTGTTGCGGTTGCTGTTGAATTACCTAATGCTGCACCTGTGGATTCAATTATGTATTTTCTGGATAAACTCTTGGTGGATACTTACACTCTTTCTTCCAATGCCCTATCCTGCCGCAATTATGACAAAGAAACTTTTTCTTGAGGTCTTCTATATTCCCTACTAATTTTGTTTTGTTGAAATTTCCTTTCAATTTTCCCTGATTTGCATCAGTATTTTTATTTTCCAATTGTGCCACTTGGTGTTCTGCTACCTTCACTTGTGCCCACATAGCCTTTTCTTTCAATTTCTTTTGTTTGGCATCAATTTCTTCACTACAATATTTGGCTTTTCCTAAGACATCATCTACAGTGCTCGATTGCCATCCTATCCTATCCACCCCCCCCCCCCTACTTCATCCTCCGTGCCGATCGGACGGGTGGCGGGGTCGCCCTGATTGCCCGCACCGGTTTCCATTTCCAGGTACTTTCTTCCCCTCCCATATCAGCAGTCGACTATCTAGTCGTGCGTTCCGCTTCCTTTCGGACCCCCATTACGTGTGTGTTAATTTATCGCCCACCCCAGCCCAGCCCATGTTTTATCTCAGCCATTCAAGACTTACTTGCCACATTGGTAGTCAACAATGCATCTGTTCTGGTCCTAGGGGACTTCAATTTTTGGCACAATGACCCGGCGGAAGTCGCTATGTCTAGAGACTTTACCCAGCTTCTTCATAGTCTCAATTTTGCTTCTCAGGTTCACACTCCTACTCATTCCCGAGGTCACACCTTGGACCAAATCTGGACCCTCAATATCCCAGTCACCACCCCTATTGTTGCACCCTGTGCGTGGTCTGACCATTTCCTGATTTCCTTTTTCCTGGACCACAGCCTTGCAAAAAAAACCTTCCTCCCCAAAAACACTTGGGCCAGGAATTGGAGCAGAGCAGATGTCCCTTCCCTCTGCGTCTCCCTGTCAGCCACTTGTCCTGATTTAGCAGGTCTTACTTTACCATCTCAAACAGCTTCCCTGGACAGCTGGCTCTCGAGGGCCTGTGACGAAGCGGCCCCTATGAAGTGTGTTAATATTAGAAGGGCCCACCAGGCCAACAAGTGGTTTACCCCTGACCTCAAAGCAAAAAAACTTGAAGAGCGCCAAGCAGAACGAGCCTGGAGGCTTGCCTATTGTCCTACCCTCAAAATCCGTTATACTTCCACCCTTAACGAATACAAAAGAGACATCCTCCTCGCCAAGACCGAATACTTCTCGGGTAGGATTCTCGCAGCCGAGAGCTAGCCAAAAGAAATCTTTTCTACAGTTCATGAGCTGGCTTCCTCTGACAGGACATCTTCCAAACCCCCCCTCCCAGCTTCTTTGCGACTCTCTCAATGATTTTTTCATTGAGAAAGTCGCACTTATCAAGGCTAACATACCCCCCCATTCCCCTACCTTCTGTGACTCCCTGCCGTCACATAACAAGTCCAGCCTGTCCTACATACCCCCATTGACCAAAGAAACCCTCCTCCCTCTGTTAGCCCGTGTCAAGTCAGGATCCCCTGCTGACCCTTGCCCGGCTCACGTCTTACGTACCATCTTCTCAGATTGTTATCTACCCCCCCCTTACCCTTCTTAACGACTCCCTTAGGCTGGGCATTGTCCCCGCCACCTACAAAGCGGCCACCATTATTCCTATTCTAAAAAAGCCTGTTGCCAATCCCTCTTCCCCTTCAAACTATCGCCCTATCTCCCTTCTCCCCTTCTTGGGTAAGGTCCTTGAGTCCTACGTCACCAAGGTGCTTAGCTCCTTCGTGGAAGACAGCGGCTACCTCGCACCGTGCCAGGCGGGCTTCCGCCCTCGACACTCCACCGAGAAGGTGGTCGTCTCTGTCATAGACGAACTCAGGGAGGGGCTGGACTCCAACACCCCTCAGGCCCTCATTCTTTTAGATCTGTCCGCCGCCTTTGACACGGTTGATCATTCTATTCTTCTCTCCCGTGTCGAGGCGGCGGGCATAGGGGGCCCGGTGCTGGCTTGGCTCAGCTCCTTCTTGAGTGATCGCACCCAGGCCGTCCACCTTGCCGATTTTTCTGCTTCTCCGTGCAAGGTGCAGTGCGGCGTCCCTCAGGGATCGTCCCTTTCCCCCTTATTGTTTAATCTGTAAATTCTCCCCATTTTTTCTGCACTTCAGGAGATGGAGGTTACGGTGTACAATTATGACGATGACCTCCAGCTCATCTTCAATCTCACTCATTCCTCAGCTACTGTTCATAATTTTCAATCTGTCTTGTTGTTTATCAGGAACTGGATGAACTTTAACCATCTGAAATTAAACCCGGATAAGACAGAGTTAGTCCTTACAGGTGGTAGTCGCAGTCCCTGGTCCCCCACCTTTTGGCCCCCCTCCCTGGGTTCCCCTCCTTCACCGTCGCCCTCTGCTAAAACACTTGGGATCACTCTAGATCAACACCTCACACTTCATGCCCAGATAAGCTCTGTAGTTTCCTCCTGTTTTTTTACCCTCCGCACCATTCGGAAAATCTCCCGATTTTTTTCCTTTTCTGCTTTAAAATTGATTCTAATGGCGATGGTCTTATCGCGACTGGACTACGGGAACATTGTGTATAACGGTGTTCCCGCTTGTGCCCTTCGACGCCTCCAACTAGTGCAAAATCAGGCTGCCCACCTGATTTATGGGCTACCCAAATCTTATCACATTACTCCCATACTCAAATCACTACACTGGCTACCCATTAAAGAACGGGTTCTCTTTAAACTGGGCTGCCTGACCTTTCAGGCTCAAGCGGGGTCCGCCCCCACGTTTATTTCTTCTGCTATCACGGCATACCGCCCCTGCAGAGAGCTACGCTCCTCTACCAAGCACCTCCTCTCTGTGCCTTGCTTCAAGAAAAGCAGGTCGGAGGCCTGAAATTTTCTGTCCTTGCCCCCACTTTTTGGAACGCACTCCCCCCGCTATTAGATCTGCTCCTTCCTACATTGAGTTTCGAAGGGCTCTCAAAACGTTCCTTTTCCTACAAGCCTTCCCATCCTAGTCCTATGCGCCCCCGCCATTGGTTTTTCAGTATCCCCCCAGCGCCAAGAAACCGCTTGGTAGACGCGCGCTTTATACATTCTTTTAAATTCAAATTCAAATATCATACTATGCCTAATCATGTCTCCAATTTCTGGCCTTAATCCATACACAAACCGATATATAAAATGACTTATGTCCTTTTCACTCAATTCTTCATATCCACGGTATTGTTTAAACACCAATAACAATCTTTCATAGAATGCATGTACAGATTCTTTCGGTTCCTGTGTAGTTCTGTCTATTTTGACCCAATCTGTTTCTTTTGGCAGAATTTTATTCTTCAAGAACACTATCACTTGTTTGTATTTCCTCATTACTTCAGGTGACAGGGCACCTGTTTCTTTATCTCGAGGATATTCCTCCTTTGGCCAATTTACAGTTATTTTACGCTCAGTCCACAAATCTGCTGGTACAACTATATCAAATAATCCATCTAGATCAACCCATAACACTTTTGAAACTTTCACAAATCGATATACCTGTCGATACCATTCTACTGGCTTTTTTCTCAATCTGGGGAAATCATTTGTAAATGATAATATATCCTGTCTACTCCAAGGAAAATGCACATATCCTCCTCCAGGTATTTTTCTCATAGGGAACTCATTTGCGACTGTTTCCTTTTCTCTGACTGGGAACGCTATTGTAGATTTATCACTAGCCTCCTCTTTCTTCTTTGCCAATTTCACTCTCCACTTATTCACATCTCCCCATCTCCGTAACAGCACAAACAATTCTTTTATTTGAGTTAACCTTCCGGCAGTATTCATTTTTTCAATGTCTTTTTCTGAAAACTCTACTCTGTAGGATTTCTGCAATGTTTTATTCTTTGCAAATTCTACTACAAATTCATTTGCTAATCCTTCTAAATGATCATGTATAGACTTCGCTTTCCATGTTATACTTTTGCACATGAACATGAGTTCATCTTCTTGATACGTTTTTAATATATCTGTTCCAATTGTTCCAATAATTAATTCTTCAATGTCGATTTTTAATCTTACTACATCCAATACTTTGGGTTTTTGCTCTTTTAATTTCAGAGTTTTAATCCAATCACTTGTTCTAATGGTCCTACACTGGGTTTGTTAAATCTATTTTTTAATACTCTTTTCAGGTGTAGCAGAGTCAGATTCTGCTCCGGTCGCATACTTAGAAGCTTTTCTACTCTATTTACTCTTTCTCATTCGTTATTTTGCTTTGGGGTACCGGCAAGTCTTGGTTCTGTTATTGAGGTCGGATTATATCTCAATTCTACACTTTCTGGTACATCTCTAAAATTTGAAAATTGCCTTGGGGTTTCATTATTTCCTTCATCTACTGGTGGAGCATTAGGTGTAGTCCATAAAGAACCTGGTTAATATGGTGGCGGTCTCCTATTTAATATTTCTTCCAGTACAGCATCCTCTGATTCACTATCACCATAACCTTCTTTCCCTGTTTCCACATTTTTCCTCTTCTCTGTACATTTCCCCCCTTCATATTCATCCACTAATCTGACTGGATACATTCCATCACTCATGTCAGCGTTTCTCTATCTGCGCATTCTACTCTCATGTGTCTCTCCCCATAAACCACGCAATCTACCTCTTGGTCGGATATGTCTTTCCGACCTTTCTTGTTCCATTTCGTGCATCTCCTCGTCCCATTCAACTAAAGCTTCAAACTGAGTCGATCTAGGTCTTGGCTCTAGCTTCATCATTCTCTCTCAAGTTCCGTAAGACTGCCACATTAAAAGATCCGACTTCTGGGA
Source organism: Lissotriton vulgaris (assembly GCF_964263255.1). Taxonomy (NCBI): domain Eukaryota; kingdom Metazoa; phylum Chordata; class Amphibia; order Caudata; family Salamandridae; genus Lissotriton; species Lissotriton vulgaris. The sequence continues at coordinate 168,827,574 of NC_141687.1, read as the reverse complement.
AATCTAACGCACCATCATTTCTGGTATACCTTGCCCAATTCTTTAACCAAACACATGTATGGTAACCATATTTCGACAACATACAGGAAGCAGGCGTTTTCGGCGAAGGAAGTAATTTTCCCTCTCTTGTTACTTTCGCCTTGTCTTTCACAAACACATTTTTCAACTTTTTAAACTATGAAGGTTTCTTCTTTTCCTCTTCGTAATAGTAATCAATTTTTCTGTAAATTCCCTGTCTTTCAAAAGATAGTGTACTTTCCTCTTGCTGTTCCGTAACACCAACCTATCACAGCGTGGTTTACACTAGCGTACCAATTAGAACAAGATAGGTCTCTTTAGTGCTCAACCAATAGTTTTGCTGCTTTTCGTGATGCACCAATCAGCCCTTACTCTGTCTTGGCCACGAGAACCAATCCCTGCGCGACACTTTTGACGTCACCAGCGCTCCGGCTTCTGCAGCGCCGACTGACCCCTCCTTTACAAGGTTTATCGAGAAGCCGTAGTTACAAGATATTCAACTGAATCGGTTAGTAACTTACACACAACAACTCCATTCGTCTGATTCGCTAAACAAAGTGATAGAATTTTCTCAATCACACAAGTATTTCAAGTAGACAGCGCTTACCTCTTCTCTTCCACAAAATTTTACATTCACCGATAAGATGGCACTTACCTCTACCTTTACCCTTCTCACAAGCTCTGGTTAAGCTCTATTACTCTCCCAGCAGTAAGTTTTAAATCAGGATACGCAATGATCTCTGTACTTGAAGGCTAAGATTTTAAAGACTGTCCTCGCTATGCATTTTTCCTTTCACACGGAAAATCCCTAAACTTGTGATGTGCGACGACACAATTTGTGCTATACTACGATACCACCGCAGTATACGACGATACTACCTTTTGAAACACACTGTGCGATGTGCGACTTCACTAGCCACACTACCTCTGCCTGCAGACCGAGGCACTAGCTTCACGCAATAGTCGGAAGCCTTTTCAGGACTACATATAACATAATACGAACTCAACAGATGTTAGTCATAATTCTGTACATCAAAACCCTTATATAACATTTTACACATAATGCTAGCTAATTCTATAGCAACCAATGCTCTGCTACCAAGCTAATTACTGATGCAGCGCTACTCCGGAAATAATTTCTAAAACCATGTCACCTTTCCCTGAAATACCAAATCATACATCTACTCATCAGTGGGGCCCATAACACTGTGAGCTACACACAAAACACTTTCATCCTACTTCATGGATCAGTGAGATTCAAAGGAGAGCTGCTGTATCATAGCGGAGTGTCTAAATTAAAACTAAATATTTATACTATTTACACCTGCAGTTTAAATTAATTTTACCATGGTTTTTATCGATGGGACATTTATTTAGACACACCACCGTTATGCTCAACGGATCTGCTAGTAAACAATTAGGCGTAGGAAAATACAAGAGCAGCTTAATACTCCATTTATCTAATTTTTATTAAGAGCAAAATTTAGCATGTCTAACAGTTTATCTGCTTTATTTATTTCTTTATTCAAAAGATAACTTTAAAAGAGTAAAGTTTTATTTCAAACAGTTATATTCATTTATTTCAGAGATTCAGATATTCTCATTATTATTCCGATTCAGAACGCAAGTATTAGCAAAACACAGATAGATCCCAAAATTCATTTTCTTCTAACTTCCCTAACTAATAACCTCATCTAAAGCTCATTTTTCATTCAAGGAAAAATAGACAATTATTCAAAGTCTTACACCTCAGGAAAAATCAGCATACCGTCAGCATCTCAGGAGGAAATTGGAAGAGAGTTTTTTCTTAAGTAAAATCAGCACTTTTTATACCTTTTTCACTAACTTTATCTATCTAAAAAAGTAACTTTCAGCATAAACTCGAGTTCTGATTGGACAATTTGGGGTGGATGAGCATCACCTCATCATTTCAGCATTCAATTTCCGTATGTCAGTTAATTTTTAAAGAGTTCTTTGTTTAAGAAAATGTCCGGCCTAGTCACGTCCTCAACTAGCAATTCCATGGACTTTTCCCACGTTCAGTAACTCATACGTCCATTCTTTTGGCATTCATCTGGACTTCCAGGGCATGCTGTCCTTGAACTTGTTTTCGTTTGTGCACAAGCAGCTCGCATTCATTCTCGGCTTTCACAGCGAGTGCAAATTATCTCTCACTGTCACAGTAATCGAGAGACTCCATTTTTTTCAAGGCCTCACGAGCCAAAATGGGAACTATCATATAAACTAACACAAATAAATGTTATTTATTGAAATATATCCTTTCTGTTTACCTCCCCCCATACTAGGTTTTCGATGTTAGTTATTACCTAGCAACAAAGCTACATTTATGCGTAATATGCTCACCTGTCTCCAACCTCCAGCCACAAATACCTTAACAAAAAGCACATTTATACCGCTTTTCATTAATTTAAAGCTGCTTATTAGTTCAGGACCCGACAGAATCACGTAATTAGTTAATTATGATTGCAACATAAGCAAAATTAGTTTCCCACGTGTATTTGTGTAGGTGCAACTTTTATTCTAGGTTGGTTAATTTTACACATCACTCAATTAGTTCAAGTTATGGTTATGGAAGTGTGACTTCATGAGGCGTGTACAAAATGTTGTTTCTCTACCTCGCTCCATCACTGGGCATTCCCATAGCATACAATAGAATGTGCCTACTTGGGCGCATAAACGGTTACAATAAGCATTCCCCTTTTTTCCCATTTTGACCAGTGTTTCACATGAATAGTATGGTCTATGGAGTATTTTAAGCTGTATTAGCCGAAGGTGCACCATGATGGCAACTTCAAGGGGAAGAAAGCACGTCTTGCCATTCCCCATCATCCAGATTCCCTATGTCTGCTTGCCACTGTGAGCGGAGTTGTGTGAGGGGGGTCTGGCAGATTATTGATTATTTTTTGATTAGTCATGGAGATGGCTTTGCAAGTCATGTATTCTGTCAGTAGTCTATCTTTTAGCGGGCAGGCCTCCGGGAGGTCTTGATCGGTTGGAATGGCTCCCTTCAAGGCTTGACGTATTTGTAAGTTTATTTATATGCTTCTGATGCAGACATTTCATATTCGCTTTGCAGCTCCGTGAATTTTAGCATTTTTCTGATGACCCACATGTCACCTACCCTTGAAATGCCTATGGTGCCCCAGTTGTCAAATCTCGCACTGGGCCAAATCTTCCCAGTGTCTCGGCATCCCAAAGGGGGGTAACGTGCATCACTTTATTGTGCCACCCCAGTTTTATAGTCATCTGATGCCAGAGGAGAACTGTTTGCGCCGTTGGGCCCGTCAAGTGTTGGTGGTGTAGATTTGTATACAGGGCAGTTTTATATCTTTGAGGCCCATAATCCATCGATCTATCCTGCACGACGGTTCATCATGGGCGTGATGCATCCATTGGTTTAAAACCGCCAGCTGGGCTCCCCAATAATATGATCGGATAACGGGTAGCGAGATTCCCCCATCGTACCATCCCCTGACCAGTTTAATCGCGATGGGGGGGTTGCCTGTCTCACTGTAGTATCCTGATTTCACCTTCTATCTTGTTAAAATAGTTGTTGGGGATTGTGTATGCCAAATTGTGTAGGATGTTGAGGAATCTGGGAAGCGCCATCCTTTTGAAGAAGGCCATCCGGTACAGTAGGGGCAGGGGTAGCCACCTCCAATGTCACACGTCATTCTGTAGGTGTGCGAGTGGTGGACCGATGAGGTTATGTGTAAAGAAGAGGTTGGGATCGGCTGTCTCATATATCCCCAAGTATCAGAATCCCTCCGTCACTATTGTTATCTTGCAATTTGGAGGCAAGCTTGGAGCGGGCCCATGCAGTAAGTATACTACTGATTTCGACCAGTTTGTGGAGTATCCTGAATATCTCCCAAAGGTGTCGCATATGTGGAGAATCCTGTTGTTAGAGGCCCAGGGAGATGCCCTGTATATGAGAACATTGTCCGCGTATAAGGATATTTTGTCTTCCCAACCCTCTGGCCATTTTAATCCGTGGACCAATGGGTCCCCACGAATCTCATGTTGCCAAGGGCTCTAAGACTATTGTGAATACTATAGGTGACCGGGGGCATCCCTTGCTTGTTCCCTGCCTAAGAGAAAAGGTCTGGGGAAGTGTGACCATTTACCACTATATTGCGCCAACGGGTCGGTGTATAACAGACAGACCCATGCCAGAAAATGAGGCCCTCATTCCAATTGTTTGAGCACCCTAAATACATACGGCCATTTGATTGTTTCAAAGGCCATGCGGGCTTCAAGAGACAGTATGGCAGTAGTTTCTTTAATCGTGTCTCCTCAACCCAGTACACTATGTTGGTGACGCAGGTTAAGGGCTGAATTTCGTCCCGGCATGAACCCTGATTGATCAGGGTGCACTAGTTTGGTGACAACCTGTAGCAACCGCGTTGCCAGTATTTTAGCCAGTAATTTTAACCTCTGCGTTAAGTAGGGAAATAGGTCGATAGGAACCCCTGTTCTCCACTGGCTTCCCCTTTTTATGTATCACTACAATGGAGGCCAATCTCTGGTTTCTGGGCAAACTGCCCCACTGCTTACTTTAGAGATACATTTGTTGTAAATGTGGGTTGACCTTAGAGGCTGCAAGTTTTTAGAATTTGATGGGCAGGCCGTTGGGCCCCATCGCCTTCCCAGGTGGTATACTACGGATTGCTGACGCGATTTCGTCGTCTGTAGGGTGAGCCTCGAGCACTTGCTTTTCCTCCAAGAAGAGTTTAGGCAGATGGAGTTCTCCCAGGAATTCCTTCGACTCATCAGCTGTGACTGGGGCCGCAGGAGAATACAGCACAGAGAAATGGGCTGCAAAGACATCTGCTATTGCTTGGGGTTCCCTTAGTATCTCGCCGTCTACATTTAATGTGGTCATCCAGCGGTTCGCCCTTTTCCGCTGGTCAAGCCACGTGAGAAGTTTGCCTGCCTTATCCCCATGTTCATATTTTTTGTGTTTTGTCGCTAGATTTTTTGCCCCGGCTGTCTCCCTGTGCAGACTACTGTATTCTTGCCGTTTACTGACAAGTGCGTGTTTCGTCTGGGGTGAGTATAAGCCTTTGCTCGAGGGCGAGTACGCGAGTACGTTTCTCTCCAATGTTTCGAGCTGCTTCATCTTTTCTTTTTTGTGGCCTGTTGGTAGGGAAAGCATGTGTCCTTTCACTACTGTTTTGAGGGCCTCCCGGAGTACTAGTGGCCAGTCCATTGAGCCAATGTTGTCTCTGATGTAGTCCTCAGTGGATTTGGTGAGGCCATCCCTAATCCTCAGGACCATTAGGTACCATGGGTTGAGTGAGATAGTCAAGTCAAGTCAAGTCATAAAATTTATATAGCGCACTACATACCCAGAGGGTTTCAAGGCGCTTAGGAAGGGGAGGAGGATTATTTGTCAAATATCCACGTTTTAAGCTGCTTTCTGAAGGCTAGGTGATTCTGGGTGAGGCGAAGGTAAGCGGGGAGTGAGTTCCATGTTTTGGCAGCCAGGTATGAGAAGGATCTGCCTCCCATGGTGGTCTTGTTGATGCGAGGTACAGTGGCGAAGGCTTGGCTGGAAGAGCGAAGTTGGCGGGAGGGGGTGTAGAAGGACAGTCGAGAGTTGAGGCAATCTGGTCCGATGTCGTAGAGTGATTTGTGTGCGTGGGTAAGTAGTCGGAAAGTAATCCTCTTATTAACGGGTAGCCAGTGGAGGTCTTTAAGGTGGCCAGAGATGTGTTCGTTGCGTGGGATGTCTAATATGAGCCTGGCTGAGGCGTTTTGGATTCGTTGTAGTTTCTTCTGGAGTTTAGCGGTGGTACCTGCGTAGAGGGTGTTTCCGTAGTCCAGTCGGCTCGTGACTAGAGCGTGGGTGACTGTTTTCCTTGTTTCGGTGGGGATCCAGCGAAATGTTTTTCTGAGCATGCGAAGAATGTTAAAGCAGGAGGAGGATACGGCGCTGACTTGTCTGTTCATTGAGAGTGAAGAATCCAGGATGACGCCAAGGTTCCGTGCGTGGTCTGTCGGGATGGGTGCGTTTCCGAGGGCTTCCGGCCACCAGGAGTCGTCCCATGCAGAGGGGGATTTACCTAAGATGAGGACTTCTGTTTTGTCTGAGTTCAGTTTCAGACGGCTTTGTTTCATCCATTCGGCGACTTCTTTCATTCCTTCGTGTAGGTTAGTTTTGGCGGTGCTGGGGTCCTTGGTGAGAGATAGGATCAGTTGAGTGTCATCCGCGTAAGAGATGATGTTGAGGTTGTGTTGGCGGGCAATGGCCGCGAGGGGGCTCATGTATACGTTGAAGAGGGTGGGACTGAGTGAGGATCCTTGTGGTACGCCGCAGATGATTTCAGAGGCCTCGGACTTGAATGGTGGGAGGCGGACTCTCTGGGTTCTTCCGGTGAGGAACAAGGTGATCCATTCCAGTGCCTTTCCTTGGATTCCGATGTTTCTGAGGCGTTGTAAAAGGGTGCTGTGGCAGACTGTGTCGAAGGCTGCAGAGAGGTCGAGGAGGATGAGGGCGACTGTGTCTCCATTGTCCAGTAGTGTTCGAATGTCGTCTGTTGCTGCGATGAGGGCGGTCTCAGTGCTGTGTTTGGCTCGGAAGCCAGATTGTGAGGGGTCGAGTGATTTGTTGGCTTCGAGAAAGGCGGCGAGCTGGTTGTTGACGGCTTTCTCGATGACTTTGGCCGGGAATGGAAGAAGCGAGATGGGGCGGTAGTTTTTGAGTTCGGTGGGGTCTGCTGTTGGTTTTTTCAGAAGGGCGGTGAGTTCAGCGTGTTTCCAGTCTTCTGGGAAGGTAGCGGAGTTGAAGGAGCAGTTGATGACGTCTCGGAGGTGCGGAGCTATGACGGAGTCTGCTTTGTTGAAGATGTGGTGAGGGCATGGGTCTGTGGGGGATCCAGAGTGGATGGAATTCATCAGGCGGATGGTGTCCTCAGTGGAGATTGGGTTCCAGGCGTTAAGGGTGTTCACGGGGGGAGGATGGTCAGCTGATGGTAGGGTGGGTTGGCTTCCGGGTTGGTTGTCAAAGCTGTTGTGGATGTCAGCAATCTTGTTGTGGAAAAAAGAGGCTAGGGAATCGCAGAGGGCTTGAGAGGGGGTGATGTCGTTGGAGTTGGCCGAGGGGTTGGAAAATTCCTTGACGATGTTGAAAAGTTCCTTGCTGTTGTGGGCGTTGTTGTCAAGTCGATCCTTGAATGCTGTTTTCTTGGCTTTTCGGATTAGTTGGTGGTGAGTACGGATGGCGCTTTTGAAGGCGTCCTTGTTGCTGGTGGATGGGTCTTTTTTCCAGGCCTTTTCAAGGGAGCGGCACAGTTTCTTGGACTTCTTGAGGTCATCGTTGAACCATGAGGCCTTCTTGATGCCAAGTTTGTGTTGACGTTTTTTCAGTGGTGCTAAGGTGTCGGCGGTGTTGGATAACCAAAGGGTGAGGTTGGAGGCGGCTTCGTTGGCGTTAGAAGATGGGGTTGGGGAGGTTTGAAGGAGTGATGCGGAGATCTGCTCCATGGTGATTTTGTTCCAGTTTCTTTGTAGAGTTGGTTGGAGGTGGATGATGGGTTTCGGCTTGTTGTAGGTGAAGTGAACGCAGCTGTGGTCAGTCCAGAGGAGATCCGTAGTGTGGCTGAAGGAGACATGGTTGCTGGAGGTGAAGATGGGGTCGAGTGTGTGACCTGCGATGTGGGTGGGGGAAGTGACCAGTTGTTTAAGTCCGAGGTTGGCGAGGTTGTCCAAGAGGGTGGCGGTGTTGTGGTCGTTGATCTTTTCAAGGTGGAAGTTGAGGTCTCCCAGAAGGATGTAGTCTTTGGAGGGGAGCGCGTGTGGGGTGATGAAGTCCGTGATGTCTTCACTGAATTTTGCGCGGGGTCCTGGTGGTCTGTAGAGGAGGGTGCCTCTGAGTGTGGTCTTGGGGTCGATGTGGATCTGGAAGTGAAGGTGTTCGGAGTTAGCGAGGTTGGCGTCAGAGCTGGTTGAGATGCGGATTGATTTCTTATGGACGATAGCGATTCCACCTCCTGTATGGTCGGTGCGGTCCTTGCGAGTGATCTTATAGTCATCAGGGATAGCGATGGCGATGTCAGGGGCGGAGGAAGCGTTCATCCATGTTTCCGTTAGGAAGGCGACGTCAGGAGAGATGGTGTCTAGTTGGTTCCAAAGGTCAATGGCGTGCCTGTGGACCGAGCGGGTGTTGAGAAGGATGCATTCTAGGTGGTTGGGGTCGGGAATCTGTGTTGTGGTCGTAGCGGAGATGTTGTCGGTGCCGCTGAATCTGCAGGAGTAGCAGGAGAAGGGTCCATGGGTGTGTCCAGGAGCGGCTTGAACGCAGGTGGGGGCGCGGCCGGGGTCAAGGGCTAGGAGGGAGGCGGCATCATAGGTAATGCGGGGGGGCTGGGGAGCGCGAGGGGCAGGGGGTCTGGCGCTGGGCGCGGTCCAGGCGCGGACGGGCGTAGACGGGCTTACCTTTGGCGCACCTTCGGCGTGTCCGAAGCGCGTGGACGCTGCGCGTGGAGACATTGGCCATAAATGGAGGGTGGAGGGGGCGGAGCGTGGGAGGGGCAGCAGCTGGGAGGCGGTAGCGGGGAGGAGGGGCGGTCCAGGAAACCACAACCAGCAAAATGGAGGGTGATAGTGATAGTGAAAGTGAGGCAGGGGCAGCAAATGGACCAGCAGGTCGTTTTACAAACACAGCGTCAGCAAGGTACAGTGCTAATGAAAATCGGGCGTCTAAACACACAGGCACAGCGCTAATGAAAATCGGGCGTCTAAACACACAGGCACAGCGCTAATTAAAACGGGCGCTTAAGGGCTAATAATGCAGTGTAGGCGTACAGCCACAGCGCTAAGCACAGAGCACAATGTTAATACAGCGTCACCACAAAGTACAGCGCTAGTCACCCAAATTCGATCTGCAGCGTCCACAGTGCGTGAGACCAGCGAGGGAGGGAGGGAGGGAGGGAGCGACCGTTCAGGAGCAGGTCCAGGTGGTCCTTACGCGTGGGAGGTACTCCTAGCTTGAATTGTGTCCAGATCAGGGAGTGAACTGAAATGCATCATACCAAATGCTGCACCTCTGTGAAATGTTGCTGTTGATTAGCTGGTGTGATGATCTGATCTATTCAGGAAAGACTGTTTGAGCCCCTGAATGAAATGTATATTGCAGTGCAAGAGGATGCAGCCTGCGTCATATACCTACCAGTCCGAAAGCAACCGTGAACTCTGCCAGGTGCGTTCTGGACAGTCGGGAGCCCAAGGTGGGTAACGGTCTATTTGAACACAGAGCGCCATATTAAAGTCCCCTCCAAATATCAGGTCGCGTTCCGCTAGGTGTAGTATCATTTTGCTCTAGTCTGCGAGTGTCGGCCTGTGTAGAGCTGGGGAAACATAGACCAATAAAATATTGACGTCCCTTCCCCCCCAACTGCCAGTCATAACGCGAAGCGGCCTTGTTTGTCTGTGTGGGTGCTGTTTACAATAAATGGGAAAGTTCTTGGGTAGGAGTTTGCCTGTCCCTCTGGACCCAGAAGTAAAGCCAGAGTCTATAATCAGTCTATACCTCCAGCGGTGTAGTGCCTTGCAAGTATTGCGACCAAATGCGTCTCCTGGAGAAGAACAACATTAGGCAGGCATCTCTTTATATATTGGAGCACAATACCCCTTTTTTATCTTGTCTCCCAGTCAATTAACATTCCAGGAGATCAATTTTAGTGATGTTTCCATTTTGACATCCGGAATGTAGTGATATGCTTCGCTCTGTGTGCTAGGGAAGAAATAGTCCCTTGTTCCGGATATGCCTTGGTTGCCTCTTTTGGAAGTGTGTGGGTTCTGAAGGCCTCTGACGGCCGCAGCTATTCAGTGAACTTGTGGTATGATGCTGCTCTGCTTGATCCGCTCTTATAAAAGCAATTGGACATGGGTTCTTACTAATACAATCGAACATACAACAACTTCTTGAATTTAGAAACATCCCTCCACCCTGCCTCCCTGCATGAAAAAATAAAAACTCCTCCCTCCCTCCGAACTATGCAGAGTGCCTGTCGCCCCCCGGTCCCTACTGGCTGGGGTGTGGGTCTCTAAGCCCGCGCCGCAATCCCCTATCAGAAAACCGAAAATGACATAAAGACAAGGCATGTACTGCAAGTTGGACTATGGGCAGTTTGGAGCCCAGAGGGCAGGGGTGCAGGGAGGGGGGTAAATGGGAGGGGGAGTTATCGATTTTTATGTTTGACTACTTTGAAGTGTTTGTTTGTTTAACACCACCACAGAGAGATATCAAGCAGGAGCGGCTTCCAAGGGTCAACAAAGATGAGTACACTACAGGAAACAGGGGTTAGAATTCTCAGTTGGAACGTGAATGGTCTGGGAGATAAAGTCCTTTCACAGTGCGGGCCACTTGGCCAGACCCATGAGGTAGATATATTGGGGTCTCGGGTCAGTGGGAGGAGAAGACGGCTACATTTGTCTCAGTATACGTACCACCTGGCCTTCATAACAACACTTTCAGAGACATCGGCACTATACTCCTGTCACTCCCAGAAGGCCTGCTAATATTAGAAGGGGACTTTAATGCCGTGCTATCTGGGGCCCTTGACCGGTACCCGCAGAGAGACCTCAGGCCAGCTCAGATGTGGTTACCAAACTTTCTTGAGTCAATGGGGCTGGTGGACAGTTGGAGGACACACAATCCAGAAAGGGCAGGCACAGGAATCACATCACACCATAAGATCACAGTTCCAGCCAGGCAAAGCAAGCAAAAGAAACATATTACACACCTGCAAACACAGGTCCATTTGGGGCAAGAAGGTAAAAGAAACCCTTCAGTCCTGAGACCACAGGCCCAACCATGAAAAGCAGGTAAAAGAGACATCACACTTTGGATCACAGGTCCAATCGGGGAAAGTAGGTAAAAGAAACAGATCACACTTCGTTTAACAGGCCCTGTCAGTGTAAGGGGTTAAAGAAACTCTTTGATCGTGGGGGACAGGACCAGCCATGGGAAGCAAGTAACAGAAACATAACACACCTGATATCCCTAGTGCAGACTTCAACAAGCAGCTTGTGAGCTCCTGGTAGCTCACCAGATACACGTAAGTAGCTCTCATGTGTGCAGCCTAGAGAACTAAATTGTAAGTTTTCGCTTGGTTGAATAAATATCTGTAAACTTAAACTGAAATGCGTGCATTCAAGATGCAAATGTGTATTTTTAGTTGATGGTTGGGGGGGAGTGTTTAATTTATGATATATAGTTAAAGTTGATATTTGAGTGATACAAATCAAATCGTGTTGGGGAGCATAAATAACTAATGTTAATAACTTTGTGCTAGTGGTGGAGGATCTCTTCCAAGGCTGCTTTCAAATTTGAAGCAAAAAGATTCCTCGTGAATAAGTTCTTACCTTAACTGGAGGGGCAATTTTTAGCTCTAACCGCATCGGACATACTATAGTATCGGTCATTATTCCAGTATATGATTATTATTTTGTTTTTGGTTATTATTCCTGTACATGATTTTTGTATTTACTCCCCTTAAGTCATTATGCTACATCGTCTTGCACATTCTTCATTCACCCAGGTGTTTAAATGATCTGTTTGATGTTTCACCACTTGCTTCAATGCCTATTATGCGGTACAAAAGGGGGTGGTGATGGACAGAGCATCTGAACCAATCAAACACTCACACCCAGTCAACAGATCTGGGTTTAATCCATCACCGTTCTTTAGCCCACTCTGCCACCCCAGTTCAGACATGGCCATATGCAAATCAGCCTGACCCTGTGCCTCATCGGAACAGTCCAGCCCGAACTGCCAGCCCATGCCTTCCCTGGACCGGACACAAGCTTCCTAGGACTGGTTTCTGGCATTACAGCCAGGCTTGCTTGAATCCAGTCGCAAAGTGAGCAAGGGACTCACATCTGAGCATACCCTGCCAACTTATGGTGAACAAAGCGGTACAAAAAGGGGGTGGTGATGGACGGAGTATCTGAACCAATCAAACACTCACACCCAGTCAACAGATCTGGGTTTAATCCATCACCGTTCTTTAGCCCACTCTGCCACCCCAGTTCAGACATGGCCATATACAAATCAGTCTGACCCTGTGCCTCATGGGAACAGTCCAGCCTGAACTGCCAAGCCATGCATATGACCATGTCTGAACTGGGGTGGCAGAGTGAGCTAAAGAATGGTGATGGATTAAACCCAGATCAGTTGACTGGGGGTGAGTTTTTGATTTGCTTAAACGCTCCGTCCATCATTCCCTTTTGTATCGCTTTGTTCGCCCTAAAATGGCAGGGTATGCTCAGACGTGAGTCCGTTGCTCACTTTGCCACTGGATTCAAGATAGCCTGGCTGATGAGGATTATGAATCCGAAACCGGTCCCAGGATGCTTGTTTCCGGTCCAGGACAGACATGGCTTGGCAGTTCGGGCAGTATGTTCCTGGTATAACCCGGATTTTCCATTCTTTAGCTGGCACTGAGAGAACTCACTAAGAAAAGACTTGCTTATCTGTGACCCTGACACTGTCGGAATATGAAAGAAAGAAGGAAAATATAAGGAAGATGAAGATGGAAAAAAGGAAAGAAAGCTGCAAAAGGAACCTTATGGCAGCATTGAAATTATTAATTTAGTTGGAATATTGGGTATTCCCACAGAGATCGACCTGCCGCGATACAGGCTCCTGTTGACTAATATAGGATTAGTAGTAGCTAGAAGAGACATAGCTAACTTCCTACACTCATGGAATGGAAGACTAATAGGGACCTATATATTGTTGCAGAGAAAGTGATTTACAAGGCGAGGGGCTACCTTCGTAAATTCCGAAAAGTCTGGAAGCCATGAATAAAATACTACAATCTGGACTTGGACGCAGATGGGGAAAGTCTAGATCTTTCACACGGCAGGACAGAACCAAGTCATTAATAACTGTGATGCCTAGCCTATGCCTGAAGGTTACTACTGTATAGGAATGGTCAATGTATTTGCTTATATGCAATGTTGATGTAACTCTGTTTCTCATTGAAAAGTCTACTACAATACCTTCCACCCATTGCGGTACCTTGCTGCCCGCAATTGAGTATACTTCATGCATTAAGGACTCATTTTCCCAATTGTATGTTTTGTTTCTCAATCAACAAAATAAAAAATGAGTTTTTATTAAAAAAATAATTTAGATGGAAGATGGTGTGCTCACTTATCTATTATTGTTCCACGCTACAGAACATAGAGATGCTGCTTGTAATGAGTGCCCTCTCCATCACTGCTCCTTAATATTCCCATTTCCTAGAGAAAAGAAGTCAAAACCCTTTGCTTCTATGGCCCCTTCAAAAATGTCTCTGCATTGTGTAACTTAAAACTTGAATTAGATACAGCTAAGTTTAAAAAAGGTATTTTGGTATGTCAGTTGCACCTACTCACCTGTCACTTAGTCTATCTCTCCCTTATATTTTTATTTATAAAGTTTTATGTAGCGAGACCTGCTAAGCTCTTATGTACTTCACTGTGGAAATAATGGAGATTTTTTTATCCTCCACGGATGAGAGGTGGAGCTTCCTTTCATTAATGTCTTTTCATATTAACTTAGATTCTGCTATGGACATTTATCACTTCCTTTTCCGTGGCCCGCCATTTTGCTCACTCATCATAGGTGAGTGGCAGTACTTGCTGTGGCACAGGCCTTTGCTGCAGTGGACTACAACCTATCTGCAACTCTCGAGTGGAGTTCCATGTGTTGCGGATGCGCAGCTCAGTTCGCCCTGCTAGGGAAGGCTAGAGCAACTTCTCCAATCTTGGCTGCAGCTTCACTTCACTTCTTCTTCTCCTCACCAGGGGATGCCCTAAGCCACATTTCTTCTGCTGAAAACGTGTTTCTTTTTCTTTACTTTCCCAAGTTAATGTGGTATAGAGGCTCTCCTCCCTAGGTCTTGCTTGACGATGCAGTAGTCTGCAAGACATATTGTTGCCAATTCTTTAAGCTATGCAAAGAATGCTCTTTAGCTCAATCCATTTCCCATGTGACTAAGGGCCTGATTTAGATCTTGAAGGGCACTCTGTCACAACGGTGATTGATATCCCGTCCACCGAAATTTAAATCCCATAAGATATAATGGAACTTGTATATTGGCGGAGAGGATAACCGCCACAGTTGTGACGGAGTAACGTGTCTGCCAAGATGTAAATCAGGCCCCGAGTCCAGTGTCTCTGTCCTTTAATAACATTGCTGTCTGGACCATCATTTGTGACGCTCTTCTCCCAGCAGCAAACACAAAGTCACCTTACAATCGGAAGCCACCCTCATGTGTATTCTACGTGCCAGGCTGCCTGGGAGAGGTCTCTCTCAGCTTTAAAAGTGTTCTTTGTACACTATGTTGTTGGCTGTAGTCCTGTCCACTTTAACACTTGAGAATCCAAAAGCACTATTCACATTGTTACAGAGTGGGGCAAAATTCAAGCTATTTGAGACTTTACAGCAGGACGCTTTAGGTAGATCATTACCCTGTGCTGCATGGCAGTGAAGAAGGGGCAGTATAAGGTATTACTCCATTTCACGGTTCATGTCAAGAGACTGATGCTTCTGCTGGAACAAATTGAGGATGGGATGACTATAGCTATATGAAAAGCGTTTGATAATATGATGAAAAACGTAATATTGCGACCTAATGTGTATTATTGTTTTCTCCCATGTCCATTTTTCTCTCTCTTCAGGTCCAACTGGCTGTTAGCGAGTCTGGGCTTGAAGTGCCTACTCTGGAACGAACAACAGCGCTGAAAAAATTCTACCTCTTTCCTGGCTACTAACAGCTGGCAGTGCAGTAAGCATCACTCTGGTTGTGATCACAGCAATTTCCCCATGAAAATCTGAATCCCAAGATATACAAATGACTGTTCCCGTGCTAGGGTAAATGAGCCAGGTCCTCATCAAGGATATAAACCCAGATTCTGGACTCCACTTGACTTCGCTTCTGTTCAGGAGTAACAGTTAAATACTGCTTGGCTTGGTTTCCCTCTCAGGAAAATAGTAGAATTTGGTTATATTCTGTCTTGCTATCATGGAAGGTTGACTTAGTGGACCCAAAAAAGACCATCTCTTTCATCCTGCTTAAGTTCCACCCGCCTTAGTCCTCATTTGCCCAGTCACATCTGCAGTCATATGATCCCACTCCCAACTACCAGTTTTACTGTGGCAGATAACACCCATTTTGAAGCGGATTGCCAGTCCACCAGCAGAGGAAACCAGCACTCCTGGAAGTGCAACTAGAAACATCTTGCCAGAAAACCAACCTCAGAGGCCTACGAAACAACACCCTCCCAGATACAGATTGTTACGGGATTAAATGACTCCCCTCTCCCCCACACAAACCGCCTTTCCCTCAAGCTTGGGCCCTGCGGAGTGACATGTCTTAGGCCTCTGAAGCAAAGTGTGAAAGAAGACAGGGCAACATCCATTGCAACTACTGTTTGATGTTTTTAAGGTTTGGCAAAGGTCAGAGATGAGTGTTCCTGCCCTGCCATTCCATGTAAGCTACAATCATAATCATCACTAGAAGCACAACTAGTCTATACATTTCGCAAGTAATGCAATGTACATTTTATGTTGTTTAGTTAATTAAATCATAACAAAATTTCGAGTTAAAGAGAAAAAATCGAGTAAAATGACAAGACAAAGTTACCATAATTAAAAAAGCTAAAATTTACATTAGAGAGTTTGCTTTCCTTTTTGAGCGTCAAATAGCTGCTAGGCTGCCAATTTCAAAGCCCGCTCATGTAATTTGAGAAGCTTAAGTAGCTTACAGTTCACTTGAGGATCAGTCAGGCCTAGTCCTTTCATAATGGCCGCTCTGCAGGTCCTTACCCCTCTGTCAATAAAAGTATTTCTTTATAGAATTGTTCGTGCTGGCTGTAGTTTCGCAAAACAACAAAGGAGAAATGCCAGTACTGATAATGTAATTCACAAACCCCTTATCAACAAGAAAAATATATACTTCAAGACTGGGAGGTGCTATTGAATAGCTACTTTATTCTGCAAAATATCTCACAAGGTACAATAGTTTTAACCTTAGTGGGTATAGTCAACACCGAAGGAATTTTTGTGACAAAAAATGAAATAAGGGACACAGCACAAGATAAAATGTCAACCAACCAGTCATAAAATACACCATATCACAGTCATACCACAAACATTCATACATTCATACTGGAGTACTTCACACAGACTGGAGAATTAATACACCAGTTGGGGGAAGTAACAAGTCTGCTGAAAGCTTGTAGAAAATTCAGCTCACAATAATACACTCCTTTAGGTCAAAACAAATCAATTATTTATAAATATTTACAAAAGTGAGTGTGAAATTATCAGGACTAGTGCAATACAATTATAGCACTAGAACAACCAAAGGCAGACCAAAACAGGGGGGGCCTACGCGTTTCGAATCCCTTGTGGTCGGGGGATTCTCCTCAGGGCCAGGTTATTCAGTTGGAATCTATCCAGGAAATCGAATTCATGAATATAAAAGACCTTAATCCTAGGTATCAAGGTGTCCTGAATGGCAGGAGAATAATGGAGTAAAATGCAGAGGCACCAGGGGTTCCAAGGCTGTGTACTCGTGGGCAGATCGTCACCGTTTGAATCCCAAAGATATCAAAATTATTTTCACCACGGGCGTCTTCCAAGTTTGGAAGGGTCCGTCCAGCCGCCTAATCCTTCGGCGTTGAATCCAGCGCTAGTCACTTCGCGCATATACATATTAGGTGGATGAAATCTTCTTTTTCGCTGCCACAGGGGTGACATGATGTGGGGCCTTTGTATATCCAGGTCGGTTGGTCCGCTATTGATGGGAGCTTTCCGAAGTGGAGAGCCATCAATTGTTTTTTTAACTATAACACGAAGGTGATGTTTAGGTAAGCTGCTGGTGCGATGGTTTTGTAATTGTTAAACACCATCCAAGCATGTGATCGGTGGACAAGTTTTTATTTAATAGCAAAGAGTGGAATTTAGCAGATTTATTTATGGCTAATTTAAACGTTGTAAAGGGCAAGTTTTTATTCCACAGCTCCTCCGTACATGTTGTTGTTAATCCTCTATGTAGATAATGATTAGATGCTGATTTTTTTTAAAAAAAAACAATTTTTAAAATCTTTTTCGACTTCCGACCACAATGTTTTATTGAGGGCAGGGCACACTGGATTTTGTTTAAGTCTGTACCAAACCTTTACTGTGGAGTACATTCTCCCTATACTTTCATTCATCAACCCAAATTCGAGCGGGACTTGCACAATGTTTCTAGTAGTTTTCTCAAACACCAGCTGGAAGTGTGTGAGTGTAAATGTTGGCTCGTCCCCCAGTGCCATAGTAATCGTTGTGTGCCAAATTTTTGCCTTCACACAATACGTGGAATGCAGGATAGAAAACAAAAACAAACCTTAAACTCTGATTTTAGCCACACCCCAGCAAAAACATTTCCCGGTTGCTGTGCTTTTAAAGACAAGCTGGGAGGGCTGGGGAGCCATGCAGTGTTGGTGCATGGGGCACATATTTATTCATTTATTTTGACATTTGTATGGCACGATGAATCATCCCCAGGGGGATCTCTCGGCGCCTGCCAGCACAAAAACAGACCACTCGCCCAGCCTGGACCCCTAGAACAGCTAGGTATTTAGACTCTTCTTTAAGTGACCCAGAGATGTACATCCAAGCATTACTTCCGGTAGCCTGTTCCAATGGAAGGGGGCAAGATATGAAAAGGCGCGCCCTCCTATTCTGGATTCATTGATTTTACAAGGGACTAAGAGATTTTGATGGCTGGATCACAGCTGGTGCCCCGGAATATACGCTCTCACCTTCTTTCATGCCTTGAACACCAAGATAAGAAGTTTAAAGATTGCTCTGTTCCTAACGGGCCGCCAGTGCAGGGTATTCAGAGTCATTCTTGAAGCAGTATTTTGCAGTATCTGGAGCCTAGAGAAAAGTTCTTCCCTGGCACCCACCAAAAGAGCGTTCCGATAGTCCAACCTGCTCACAATCAGCGCCTGGATGAGTCTTTCTTGCATCCAGAGGGATCCAATGAAAGACCTTCCTTAGCATTTTCAAGATCCCAAAACAGGAACTTGACAGTGATTTTACATGGTCCTCGGAAGAAAGCTTGTCCAATAGGACTCCCAGATTCCTAGCCTGTTTTGTGGGGGGGGGGACCCCCAGTTCCGAGGGCCACCAATCCAGTGACCAGAGTTCCTCCGACTTCCCAAACAGGAGGATCTCCTTCTTATTGGAGTTGAGCTGGAGAAAATTATCTCTCATCCAGGCCGCTATGTACAACATACAGATCTTAAACTTAGTTCTTGTGACCGATGGATTCTGATTAAATGAGATTATCACCTGTGTGTCGTCTGCGTACAAAATCGTCTCAAAGCCACAAGATCTTATGATGGCAGACAACGGGGCCACATATAATTTGAACAGAGTGGCGCTTAAGATGGAACCCTGAGGAACACCTTTATCAAGTGGGGGGGGTTGCTGACGTAAATGGCTCTAGCTTGACCCATCGGGATCTGTTTTCCAACCATGCCAGTGCTTGGCCCTGGACACCAATCTCCTGCAATCTGCAAAGCAGGATAGAGTGCAAGATGGTGTTGAAGGCCGACGACAGATCTAAAAGCACCAACATGGTGGTTGTCCCCTTGTCAAGGGACATTCTAATTCTGTCTGTAGCTTCCATCAGGGCTGCCTCCGTGCTATGTCCAGCACGGAAACCCGATTGAGCAGGGTCTAATAGTTGGTTCTTCTCCAGGTAGCCTGTTAATTTCTGGTTAATCATCTTCTCCATGACCTTCGGGCAACATGGCAGAAGAGAGATCAGCCTATAATTTTTCATCTATGATGGGTCAGCTGATGTTTTTTTCAAAAGCGGTCTAATCAATGAATATTTCCACTTATCTGGAAAGAGGGCCGTCCCCAAAGAGATGTTATATACTATTTGAGGGGAGCAAGCAGCACACAAGAGAGAGAGAGAGAGCGAGAAAAAAACATGTACTTTCATGGAGTGCTGAAAGTAGTTCACTATCCCTAAATGTGAGCAGTAGAAGGATACAAGCCATCCAATCAAACAGATCATACAGAGACTATGCACCAGTGGAGGCACAAACACAAAAAGAGGAAAGTACGACATTGCATAAAAAGCTAGCAAATGAGTCACAGCAAAGCCATCCAATGGTAAGCACTTGGTAGGCTGTAAGCCTCTGTAAGTTCACGTTAGGTTTTTTGCAACCAGACAACCTTTCCCTGTCTGGTAGGATTGACCTAAATATGAATCCACACATACTTTACCCTTATAACAGGGCTGACATGTTGTTAGCTTACCTATGGTCCTCCTTTACCCAGCAGCTTCCTCAGTCTCTTATGGTACTAGTAGTGTCTTACTGCCTAAATAAGATTTGAGTGGGTCTAGAACAGCCACATCTTGGTCTCTTGAACAAGTGCTCATCACTGTCTTCTCCTTGCAGCGTACAAGTGGTTTTGCTTAGAACTCCGGCCTCCTAGCTGTGTACAGCAACAATAGCTCAAGGCAGCTGTATTACTTGCTGATCATTGTTTAGTTTCGCAAAACCAAGGTGCCCTCACAAGGTTGAAAGATCTCTACTACTCGTGCAGAAAATCACTACCACAACTAAGCATCTGACAAAACCAAAGCCATCCTCAAGATGGTTAAGTATTGCATTAATCTTATCAAACCCCCCCATTGCCCAACAAGCAAAACATGCAACAACTTGAACAAGTCCTTCCCGAAAAGATATGATCAGCTCCAACATAAACAACACCAGTCATGGGGCTACCATTCCTTCCAACAGGCCTCCTAGATTATCAGAGTGGACAACATTAAAACTCTTGTGAAACAGACTTTGTTGATATCTTCATTGCCCTCTACACTACAATGTATTATCATAAAATCCCTAATCTACAGTTGCCAAGTCCATTTATGAATGTGCACTCACACATCATCTTAACATAATCAGTGTCTCCCTCTTACAAGACATTTTCTCCACTGTACTCAAAGATGGGCTAAAACATCCAGCTATTCAGAGAAAAAAACAGGAATTTGAATTGCATCCATCAACTACTGGCCTGTTGGACATACATCCTTTCTCAGAAAGAATATCCAGACAAATAGTTGCCATCCAACTGAAAGAGCGAATCAATTTCAACTTCCTTGTACATGAATTCTAGTCCGTCTTTGGACCATGCTGCAGCGCTGGAACAGGGACTCTCCATGGTGTGGATGACAACATTCTCCTCACCGACAGCAGTGACCTCTGCTCCCTGGCCCTTCTCAGTCCCTACGGCCTCTCTTTATGTATATCTTTAAAAGGGTGTGTTTACATCTTGGGGACTTATCGCAAAGAAGCAGGGAAGCATTTTACAAAGGAAACAATATGTTCTGTTACCAAGTTGCAGCAGCAACAAACAATGTTTATAAAAGCTCTGTTGGTGACTAAAATGTATTTAATGGAATAATAGAAACATTCTACAACAGAGCTGATGGCCAGTGGGAGAGATGTTGATAGGCAATTGAGAGAAAAGGATGTTTTTAGGTTCTACCTGGCTGTCTGGAGTGAGCGGGTTAGTCTCGGGTGAAGGTGGATAATGCTCCAAACTTTTAGGGGTGGTAGAAGATAGGTACTGCAGGTGGCGCAGCTGGGTCCAGAGAGGGAGCGATTTGCAGAAAGGTGGCACAGTTTACTTGGTTAGATAGCGTCACATATAATGCACAGTGAATTCAACTTTTTGCATGCTGTAAATGGTAGGTAATGGAGGTTTTGAAGGGTGAGCCAAAGTGGTCTTCATCGTGTTCCCCAGTGATTGGGTGGGCTGCAGCATGAAAGGTGGATTTTTTGGGGCGGGGATCCGCGGGTTGACTGTAGAATGCAGGAGGCCAGTAAGCACAGGTAAGGTAGATCATTCAATTTATAGGTGGAAGTATCAAGGACACACTTACTCCTGTGCCTTTATTGAATGCCCATGAACATTTGAAGTGTCTTCCAGGAAAAAATTATCTTACCTGGTCACTAACTCACAAAGCAGTGCTCAGCACATAAACTCTGCTCATTCCAGGCATTGTTTTTATTGCTGTAAAGAAACCAATCCTGTTTTATTTGTGTATTCTATTTGGATTGTCTTGAGTGTGTGTCAGCTTGTAACGAAAAATACCCTGTGGTAGACCACAGAGATCTACATCTTGTAATTTTATGTCTGGGAAATAAGGAAAAATTCTGAACTTGTGCTATGCCACACCTCCTACAGGGTAGAGTAGAGTCCCTGTGGTGTTAGGTTCTGAAAGGCACTGTGCATTCTGGACAGACTGCATCTCAGCACATCTCAGGAGTATTTTGCAATCACCCTGAATGTATAGGTTGTGTTACTCAGTGGTTTCGAAAATTAAGAAATGTGTTTAGTTTACATACGGTTTGTTTTTCTAATCATTCTGGGATTTGATGTATCTCATGAATATATGTGTAACATATCTGGTCATATCACTGGTGCTGTTACTGTTAAAGTGTCTATGCTCTAAGAGCACCAATTATCTACCAATAGGGTTAGGCTCCTGACATGAGAGTTTTTGTGTGGTGGGCTGCACAAGCAAGGAAGGTACACGTGAGATACAAGCACATCAGTGGTTACCCTGTTTCTTTAACCACCCTGTAGACAAATACTTACAGAGGACCTCCAGGAAAGGACGATGATAAAAGGATAATCCTACAGGCAGGCGGTGGGTTCTACCTCAACATTGCGCTGCAAAGCACTTTGAATTAATCCACTTACCTACTGCATGTCAGTTGTTCACTGTATGGCAGCACTGAAGCTGAGCAGGGGATGCTTTTTCGTTATATCTCAAAGAGTTTAGAGCAGTGCAATTTAGGTTCCACCCTCATACATCGCAGAAATTCAATTTTATGCTCACAGTTTACATTATATTCACTATGTACCTTAACTTCGTTAAAACGTGTGAAGCATTTTAACATATTAATAAAATGGAATCATTGTAGATTGAAGATTTATACATGTATACACTAATGTTCAGTCGAAGAATGTAAGCATGTATTCTTTGTTGAACTTTTACATTTACACTTCAAGCTATATTTGAGTATGTAAACAGGTACTCTTTAACTCAAGTTTTGCATGTATAACCATGTATTCGAAGTGCATATTAAATGCTCAGTTAAACTTAACCTGACTACATACCTCAAATGAAATGTGATTTGCTGTGCCATCATATTCTTTCTTTCTTTGCATGTGTATTATCATGGTTTTCGTCAGCTAGAGAAAGGCTTATTGTTTGTATTATCCTGCTGATAGGGAGGCCTGGAGGGAAGGACTTGACAATGGCCTACTGTTCATCATGTACCAGGATGGAAAGATGTTCAAGGTTGAGAACTGGAGTCCCAGTTTGAAGTGATGGGAAACTGAAGAAATGTTGCAAATGCACTTGAGATACAATTTGATTGGTTGGTGGTGGTGTGAAAGGAAATAAGGATGTTTCTGAATCTCCTGTTACTTTTAAATTGGGGTTCTCACAGTTGGGAGACAGAAAAATACCCTTTAGACTTCGAAAGGTACTCTGTTCTTGCCTTATTTTTACATTTGTGAAGCTTTATGCTAAACACTTATTTCCGTTTCTCAAGACTTCTACTGAAGTCTGATCATACTGACACCTTTCATGCTCTCGAATTAGAGACCCATAGTAGATGATCCTATACTTAACATGTTTAGAAGAGAGAAGGGAAGTTTCCTTATGGAATACCTGTTTGTTTTAATCTGTTTATTCACTGTTGTAGCTATTTTAATGTTGTTTCTCATTCTGCATTTTTCAACTTATGTGCTGTATTGCTATATTTACTAAACTTACTTTTGGCTTGCATATCTAGTAGATTGATTGGTAACCCCCAATAAAAACCCTTTAACTATATTCAGCTATTTCTGGTACTTATTGTGGAGTCACAATTGCTTCGCAAGTTAAAAATGTATTGTTGATGTCTTCTCCCTTTCAGTGCTTCATGTCAACCAACAAAGGATCATATGACCAATGAGGAAAAATCTTTAACAACTACACTAAGAGATTACGTTGTAAGGCCCAGCGCTCTTTTGAATCAAAAGGACATTTCTAAATCAAAATCAAATGCCAAAATAAAATGTGTAGACTTTATATTAATTCTCTTTTATCTTCTTTTCATCACTCTTCTTTACATAACTCTTAATCTATCTGTGCAGTACATTACTTGGGAATCAAAATATATGTCTATTTGTGTTGTGATTTTGAAGTCTAGATTCAGTATCTCAGGCCTGCAAATATTTATGACCTTTTTAAGACACGGTTGTCCAGCATGCACAGGTTTTCCCAATAAAACTTGTTTAATTTGTGCAAGAAAATATCGCATCATTTCCAGTTTTCTCACTCAGAAAGAAGAAGTAATACATTGTACTGCAGCTTTGTTCTCCATTCTGAGGTGCTGAAATCAGAATGATGCATTAACACTACTCCCAGGGCGGACTTTAGCACTGGTGGTGCCCGATGTGACAATTTTTGTTGACACCCCC
This sequence comes from Lissotriton vulgaris, assembly GCF_964263255.1. Lineage (NCBI taxonomy): Eukaryota > Metazoa > Chordata > Amphibia > Caudata > Salamandridae > Lissotriton > Lissotriton vulgaris. The sequence goes on along the minus strand of NC_141687.1, from coordinate 168,803,981 downwards.
CAATGACCTCCTACACTGATTCCCTCACTACCACCCTTTTAACAGCGCCCCTCAAGTTTCCATAATCACTCTCTCTAATACATATTGTTTTATAGCGCCACTCATACCAGTGTTAGGTGTCCGAGCACTTTACATCACATACTCATTAACAACAACAATGAATCGTAAGGTGTGTAAATCATTGTATAGGAATTGTTACATCAGACAGAGGACTACAAGGGACAGGACACAAAGGTCATCCATACTGGTGGACGGCATAGTTTATTAATACTAGGTCTGGATAAGCATTAATTCTGAATTTAAAACATAACACCATGGCTGGGGATTGCCTTTGCTAATAAGTTGATTTCTACCCAAGTGAACCCTTTTTGCAACATTAGGATAATGAAAGACTGAATGGAAAAAAAGGATAACACTCTAATATATACCTTGCATGCACCTCTTTAATAATAGTTAATTGGTCACGGTTCTATATTATAATTTAAACTTATAAACTGCAAGTAACAAAAGGGTCTCTCTGACAGAAGCAGTAACGCACTGACCTATTTACATTGTATGCACTTTGTGATCTGCGTGGTACACAAGTTTTGCAAGCATTTTAACCTCCTACTACTTTATGATGAGTCAAAACTTCCATTAGACAAAACTCTGATCTCTCTGCAGCAGATTCAGTAATCCCCTTTACATCACTTGCATCACTCTGCCTTTCATCCAGCTGACTACAGGACGTTATCCATACACTGCTTTTTCCAGGCAACACTTCGACCAACAAACAAATCAACATATCCATTGAGTGAATACTACTCTACGTACTGCATAACACTAGACCACAGTGAGATACACCCACAGGCGGCTATCTGAGTCTGAGGCTTTATCACTGACGACCTTTATACCTATTTCGCCTACCTTTGCCTATGATGCCCGCTACACAGCACCTCTAATCACCCTGAAGAAGCCCTTGTTTGGGGGAAACGCGTTGGCTGTTCCCAAAGAATGCAAACCAAGCGTACCTGAAATAAAGCCACGCAAAGATTTTTATCAACGAGTTTTTTATTGCTTGTCAACTTGTATACGTTGTATCTCTTTACCTGTTACTCGTTCTTATTGCCTCTCATCCACCCTTTTTGCATGTCACTTATATCACCTTCACATTTTTATACTTACCAGAAAATTGCTGGATGCACAAAACTTGGCAGCATTCGCTTTTAAAACGTTATTGTACTTGAAAAAGTGGCGCCCGCCGCAAAGTCAGCGCCCCGTGTGGTAGCACCGATCACACCGGCCTAGAGCCAGCCCTGACTACAGCCACTATTCACAGTGTGTGGCATTAATATACTAAAGGCCTGTGTATCTCAGAAGTAATGTCTTTGTTTCCTATCTCTAAAGCAAAAGCCATTTTGACACCTAGGGGCTATTTACTAAGATTTAATGCTGTGCTAGCATCACAAAAGTGATGCAAAACAACGATAAATCTTTTTTTACCCATTTACTTTCCAGCGTAAAGCTGGTTTTACGCTGGAAAATAACTTGAAAGTAACGTAAAGCAGCTCATAGCGCTGCTTTACCTTACTTAGTGCCAAGTGGGTGGGGCATGGGCATTTCCATGCTGCCAACCAAGGTTGTGACACTAAGCCCTATTTACCTTAAATATTAAACAAGGTTTGGCAACAGAAAATAGCGCCCATTTCAGATAGGCGCTATGAAGGAGAAATGCTTTCATTTCTCTCTTCATTTCCGACTTTGCATGTGTGATGCACTGTACAGCACACATAATGTTGGGAAAAGGTTTAAAGTTACTCTAAGCATAGTATTTTGTACTGAAGGGAATCCTTCCAGTACAAAACATATGCTAGATTCACAGAGACACCCTTGCACTATGGTGCAAAGGCGTGTCTGTGGCGCACAGTCATGCATTTCTGGGCCGGTGTTAGGGAGAGAGGCGAAGAGAGACATATTTCTGTAAACATGGCACTCTCCTGCTCTCTCCTCACACAGCGCAGCATTTGCGGGTGCTGGACTGCGCTGCGCGAGAAACTGGAAAATCTGTCTCCTAATGTGGCAACATCTGCAGCACTAATTGCAAGTAAGGAAGTTAAGGTCTTCTTAATTGTGACTGATTGATGAGGAGGATCTGATTTGCAGCTCAGTAGTGAGAAGCTATTTGCTTGCAACTGACATATGAGATATTAGTCAGATGTTGCGAGCTGAGATAGTTCTCGTGAGTTTTATAAAGCATTAACCTGTAATGTTCTTCTTTGCTGAGCTCACTGGTAGGGTTCTAGTGAGCTGAAGCTTTGAGCTGAGATACTTTTGGTTTTTGGCTGACTGAAAGAGACCCTGTGATTATGGGATGACTGTTGGTATTTTTATTCGGACACGCTGCGATGGTGACGTTTTTTGATCTGTGCTGGAAGGATGGAATTCGCTGGTTCCCGATTGTTAAAATGGTTCTTCTGAGATGTGACTATTTTTATGATGAGAAAGCTGGCATGGCTTTTCAGAGTTACAGGGTGCCTCTGCTGTTTTCTGAGTTAGGCTAGCATGTATGGTTTCTTTGAGGGCTGCTGGATGGTATCCCCTAAGCTGAAGCTGATTTGTTGGGATTTTCTGGTTGTGATTTGCCAGGATGGGCCTCTGAGCTGAGGCTGAACATTGAAGTTCCCCTGACTTGAGGTTGACTGGTGAAGGTAGTTTTGGTTGTGGCTAACCATGACTAGGTTGTGGTTGATCTTTGTACATTGTACACAGCTACCAAAGAGATGATCTCCGTGCAGAGCTACCTATTGGGATTTTGGCATCTTGTGGTTGAGCAGAGGAGTTCTTCTAAATTGTGGCTTAGCTGCCCAATAGGGTCTTCTTGGTGCAGATTGGAAGTATGGATAGGTGGATGATCTTCATAGTAGTTGGGCCTGACCAGAGCTAAGTTAATATATGTTATAGCTGCTGTGATGCTCTCTGAATTCAGATGATTCCCAGGCAATAGTAAATGTCATTTGAGTGTTCAGGTTTTTGTGAATGGCTTTCTAGAACGTTAGCAGAACATGGCAATGGCATATAGGCTAAACAACCTAATGATGAGTGACTCATACCAGAAAGTGAGGAACATGATTTCCTGTTCAGTCACATGCGCTTGTAAAACAAGGCTTACCAGTTATGCATGCAGGTGCACATTAGGGGCCACATATGGGCTTTCTTCAATCTGCAATGATTCTTTAAGACATCAATTTGTAGGGGTAAGTATGGTCTATCGCAAAGCACAAACATTGTACCCTGCTTATCCACGCAATGCTCTTATCTATGCTCTCTTGCATGCTCACTCCATAGGGCCTTTATTCTCACCCACTGTCCGCTTGCAGCTTTTTTATTGCAACATACTTGACTGGCTCGCTCTCTTCCCACATGTACACAACATACTCACTGGTACTATATCCACACTTAATATGCAAGCTATTAACACACATTCTGTTGTGTTGCACATATTTTGCAACTTCAACTAATGCCCTGAGGGAACAAAACCTGTTTACATAGAAAGTCAATATATCTATATATTCGTTTTTCAAACCAACCTACTATCCATTTAAGAAATAAGGTTGACAAATTACTATTCTCTCTTCCGAACAAACAACAATTTGTGTCATAAAGAAAAAGAGAGCTAAGCAGGTCTTCTTATGCAAAGACTCAAAAATTAGGAATAAACTTCTTGCCGAAAGATATCAGACTCTTTCCAACGCTATTCTTCCGTATAGCCCTCAAAACCTTCCTCTCACAGAACAATAACTGGCCTACCTACTCCCCTATAATTCTATTTGATGATTTCATGCCTTATTTTGATGTAACGCCTTGTGGTTGCATTAGAGGAAATGTATGTCCTCCTTCTGGCCTAGTATACACTGATTAATATTTGTGGCAAAGCCACTTAAAAAAAAAATATTAAGAATAATTTTAGACAGTGAAAACTTTTCCAACACCTTTGCGTGCAGACTTTTTAAAATTACCTTGGACATAAAAAAGTAGTTTTATACATATATTGACATACATTAAAAAGCTGAAGTCATTGCTACTACAGTTTGTCATTTCATTTTACGATCTACTTTAAAAAAATTATATACAGCCGATACTTGGTTTTATAGAGGAAGTCATTCTTCCCATATTTTGCTTTTGCAATATGTTTGTTTTTCTCTGTACTGCCATTTCATCACATCTGAAGGCTACATAATCTATTGTCTGCACTCCATCATGGACTTTCATTATTTGGTAATAAGTAATACATTTCCGAAGTTCATCACAGCCATCTAAAACAAATTCCAATTTTTAAAGTTGAAATTGAAACTTTCTTTTGTAGAAGGTCATCATCTATATGTCTTCACGTGTTCTTCCAATCTTCCAATGTGAATATTCTCTGACAGACCCTAGGATCAGTTCACGATTCTTCTGTGAGATCTGTTTCGTTAGAACTATAATGTAATGAGCTTTTGTCAACATCGTTTTTTGTACAATTAGTCAACTAAATTCTCCCGGCTTCTGTTACATTATGTAAAAGCTGAGAGACACCAAGTTTATTTTCTTGAATATCACCTAGAATTAATTGATGTGCCACATTTTCTCTTATTGTGATTGATGCATCTCATGCCCATACCAGACCTGCATATGCTTTGGAGGTTATCTCTGAAAGTCCACGTTCTAATGTAAGTGCCTCAACAGAAAATTTCTTTCCAACAGCATATAATCTCTTCCATACCTTTCTCTCCACTTTGTTTAGCATATCCATTTACTGATAAAGTTGCCATTCAGTACGGTACAGTGAGAAGGGGTTACCTTTCCTTGCACTTGCTTATTTGCTCTTATCCTTGTAGTGTCCATTACTGTATATAGTTTGATTAGTGTTTGTTTAGCCATAACCTTTTTATTCGCATCTTGATTTTGGATGTCCCATTCAGTTCACATCCTTTTGGTCTCACCATTGATACTATTCATTCTATCAAAATACATACTCTGCATTTAAGCTCAAATTTACTCTCGCTACAGATATATGGTCAGTTCTTTGTTAAATCCTCAGCGGAGTTTGGGGAAATACTTTGATTGAATTCAATTTGATAGTTGGTTCAGGTTGCCTGTGCAATAGTAAACACACGTCCAGAGAAAAATCAAGAGATACAATACAACAGCAATTTACATGCAAAGTCATGGCCAATGTTTTTTTTTCTTCATCCAAGTGAAAGGTTTGGCATTTCTATGCCAGGCTTCTGAAGCATACTGAAGTTAAGCCCCTCATGACCAATGCTGGATGCACAGCATGTTCCACTCCACGTAGTGCAAGTTGCTCCAGCCGGCGCTTAAAAAAAAATGTATTCTCCCCAGCTGCTTTCAATACCAGGCATTCAGAATTGCTCTTTCGAACTTAATATCTTAGGAGCCTTAACTGAAAGAAGCACTCATTAATCTCTATTCATGTACGACACATTGATCTCACTGTGAGATCAGCTGTAAAACTTGCTCTTGAAGAATAATATCCTAACCAGGCTTAATAGCCTTTCTAGAGTTACACTTAAAAGAGCATATTAGGCCCTTTCTTGACCAAGCTCTACCACTTGGTGTTAAGTGTACTGTGCTTGCCAATAAGTCCACCCGCATTCTTGAAACACTGCTCTCTAAATGTCATCCCTCCTTAGCCAATTCCCTAATAGTCATTGTTGTTTGTCCCCAGGCCATGGTGGAGACTTGGCTGATTCAGTAGCAGGTTGTATCGCTTCATTGACTCTCATATCATCAACGGTTTTTGTCCAGGGGATTTCAACACTTGACTAGAGATACCTTGTTTCCACAGCCTCGTTAAAGACTATAGCAGCACTCCTACTCTAGTAGTAGATGGTCCGTCCTTTTCATAATTGGAACCTAAAACTCCATGTTATCTTTTTGAACTCCAACCATTTGCATTTTGAATCTGCTTTAACCGGGCAAGGATCCAGCTGTAGTTCAGAAATCACGGAATAGGCTTGATCTTGCTTGCTGCTATCTTGCTAATTTCTCAGGCACTCCACCCCACCGCCCTTACTAAACCAGACTTCATCTTGTCCTTTAATGATTGGATACTGGATGCACTTAATCTGTGCTTGCTGAAGGAAAAGAAATTGGTGGCATCAGAATACAAGTCGAATTGCTGGTTCTCCAATGAGCTTAGTGTAGGAAGGTGGATATCTGACTATGGTTGCCCCCAACTTTTTGCCTGGTGTTTTGCTGGTTTTTCGACTTAGTTGACCTGGGGGCCTGCTATTCAGGACCCCAGGCTTCCTGCTCTCTCTGTAAAATGGATTCCATGTTCTCTAAGTACATATCTAATTGGATACCGAGTCACCTTATCAGCCCCTGTACAGTGTACCTTAGGTACCCAGGGGCTGCAGCATGTATTATGCCACCCCGGGCTGGTCATCCAAATCTGACACAACTGGCTGATCAATCAGCTAGGGCAAGGTGGTGTAATCACCCTTTGCTTTAGATATAGTATTCCTATATCTAACCCTAAAATGAGCACATATCCTCCTATCAGTCACTCCTATGGCTGGCCTTATCAATCCTGAAGGCAGAGTGCTTGGAATTATGTGAGATGGTGCTCTACCATGAGCTGAGCCTGTCTGCAGCTTTCGGAACCAAGTCCTTTAGCTGTTTCCATGATAATGCTATACCATATACTCTTAAGTGCATTATAATCCTCGCGGTTATTGCCAACTTTGGTATAACATTATCAAAACATGTCGAGTAAGGTGTCATACGAATTGGAATACTACCCCCTCGCCAATTGTGGCGACGGGGGTAGCATTCCACCCTTCTAGAGGGACACGACATGTATGTAACTGTGAACCCCGGTTAAAGTTAACTCGAGCCTCAGCATCACAAAATGGATGCTGCCACCACAGACACAAGTCTGACCTCCTGCTGCTGGGAGTCCTTCCAGCGAGGGAGGCTTGGACAAAGGGTTTCCTGCCTTGGGAGGTGCTAGCACCACCCCAGACAGGATTTTTTGTATTAGGTAGGACAGGGCTGAAAGGAATGAGACATGCCTGGGGCACACAAGGTGTCCCTGTGCATACACCGGTCTAAACCAGTTCCTGGGGCACTCCAGCCCCAGAGCTGGCGCAAGACCGGACAAAGGATAGGGGGTGTAACCACCCCCCTTCCTGGTTTCACCCAGAGGAGGGCCCTAGTCGTAGTACAGCCCCCTTTAGCCGGATAAAGGTAGGAGCTGGTCCCATTCCAAATTAGATTATCCTGAACAACTTTACAAGAAGAAACTCTGGACTTCGACGTTCTGCCCACAGAAGACTGAAGAAATCTCCCTTGTGGGCAAGGAGTGTCCACCCTGCACAAGCAGGCACCATCAGCGTCCAGCGGCTTCCCTTTGTCGTCTTCCTGCAAGGATCCAGACTTCAGAGCCCGACGAGACCCGGATTCCCAGACCTCTCCGACCTCTACCTACATCTGTAGCACAGCTGAGATCCGTGGGTGCGACGAGACACGTGGGACCGGCCATCTTGAAAGAAGCAGCACTTCGCTCCAGCACGACTTCAGAGGTAACCTCGTCCAAGTGCTTTGGGTACTGAGAAGCCCCTACCCCGAACAGCTCCTGCACCGAAGACCAGCCCTCCAGCATCCACGAGATCTGCGTGGGGCCCTTCTGCCTGTTTGCTGCTCGACGCGTTGTCTGGTCACTTGCCGGCTGGCTAGTGACCTCCTAGACGACGAACTCTGAAATCTTCACTGCTGGTCTGGTTGCTCCAGACTGGCCCTTGCTCCCTTCCAAAAGGGGAGCACCCCGGACCCTCCTGGTCCACTCCAGACGCTGTTTCCACTCACCGCGTGGGTTGCCTTTGCCAAGGCCTGTTGACTCCGAAGCCGACACCGCCGACAGCGGGAGCCTGCGTGGGACAGCTCGTGCATCCATCCTGGTCGTCGAAGACACCACATGGTCCACGTGGCTGCAGAGACAAGCGTCCACCTTCACCTGATCGCGACGACGACATCTGGTTCCACTCCAGTCACTGGCTAGTGACTTTGAACATTGTCCCCTCTGCTTTCAGGTTCTTCTCTTCACTGATCCACCCTTGGATCACACCGGACATCTTCCTCCTGACCGCCTGCAGCCTCTTTTCCTCCAGGCTCCATAGACTTCAACGCCGGAACCCGACACGACTTGGCACCTATGCACCCGCAGCCCGTGGGTGAGGTAACACGAGCATTTCGGTGCTCAAGGGTAGCTTGACTCTCCTAGTGTCCAGTTCCACAGTCGTTTTAGTTCTACCTAGTCAGGATTGTCCGTACTCACCTTTTTCTTGAACTGTACTGTCCATAGACACTGTTACGCATCTCGCGTGTGAGTTCACACTCTGCACACGCGTTCCGTGGGCCTCCTATTTCCTACCTAGAGTTAGTATAGCGTGGTCCCAACGATCCTACAGCATCTGGACAGCTCCATTCCTATTATCAACTTTCACATTCCACTTACTTAGTATATGGTTTGTCGTGCCCCTAGGGCACCATTGTGATTTGTGCAACTTAAACGTATTTTTCCTAAGAGATTGTCATGTGCTTAGCCCACTGATCTCATAAAGAGTTCAGAGGTGTATGTTAGTTAATAAATACTTGTTTATTTTCATAACAACCTGTGTGGTGTCCTTTCACTTGGTATTCAAGGGGTTATATGTAGTAAAACAGCTGGCTTCACATGCCAAAAGAGTTTAGCCTAAGACTGCTTTGTCCATGCTACCATTAGGATAGCTGGGCTATAAGGTTGACTTATAACCAATCACCATAAGGGTTGTTTGGACTGATACAAGGTGATCACTAGAACTAGTGAGCATCATATATCAGGCCAACCTCTCACATTTAGCATCTTGAACCAAGAAAGATAGTCTGCTCCATCACTTAATAGAGGCAATTTAAAAATGTAATTGTTGCTGCATATAATCGCCCCTGTCCATAGGAATATTTTTTGTGCTAGGGAATTGCCCAGATGTTCAAAGAACTAAGTTTGCAGGGGGCCACATAGAATTTCCATTTCACTCTAAAGATTGCTAGATTACAAGGCAATCAGTTTAACAGTTGTCAGATGGCCACCTTTTGGAAATGTTTGTGCACTTCTGATGTCCGAATACATCGCCCTCATCAAACTAAATTCCACCCAGATGAATTATTAAAGAAATCCCTGAACACTTTGGACATAACCTCACTCATTTGATAGGCATATTTACTCAATTCTGACTAGGTCCCCTGTGGGTGATGGTGTTCAATCTGTTTAAATAACCTTCAGTGAACTCTATAGAACTGGAGAATTTTCATCTCATTGTGAACCTGTAGGTGGCTAAGTTGCTGGACACCATAGTGACCAGCCAACTTCAATATTTCCTAGAAAATGCTGATTTTGTCAGCCCTCATCAGATAGGCTGTAGACTTGACAGGAACACATAATTCATATTCATCATAATTACACTTAGGGGCACTCCGAGCTTGATTGATGATGAGGACGCTTGTCCACTGAAGCCTTATTGTATCTTTCAGTAGTGTTTTGACTGCTTGGCCCACTCAGACCACTTCCGTGCTTTGACCTGTGAGACTCACAAGGAGACTGCATTTTGCTGCTGTTTTTAAATATCTCGTTTTGGGCTTCACTTCTTCGATTATGTCAATGGGAAATAAGATTCAGCTTTGCACTGACTTCAAATTTTCCAGCAGCTGCATCGTTGAAATCACATCTTGTACCAGTGAATGACTGGATGCATTGCAATTTCTTGTACTTGAATGTTATCCAGAGCATGGTATTGTCACACGGCTGGTTTAGGCCCGGGTAAAAACGCTGCCATTTTACGTATACATGTTTTTAAGTTGCCTTCTTTTCTACTTGTTGACTTTTGACACATATTTGCTTGCGTGACTGTGCAGGATATAGTTCTTAAAAAAATAATTTGCTTACAATTCCACTTCATCTAAAAATTATCACGACACCTTGAACATTCAGTACAAAGGAGAAAGTTGACCAAATGTTGTTTATTTGTCGTACGTTAGGTGACCTAGCTATCATAAGAGTATAAACAATGACAGCCTGGCTGAGGTCGTGGCACAATAGAATAGATCTGTTTTATTATATATGCAAGAGCACTTCTGTGTTCAGATTATAGAAGCACTCTGCTGTCACTGCGAGGTCGCTGTTTGTCAGTCTCATCCCGGCTGATTCCTGTTTATCCTCTGCGAGGAGGGATGTCCAACTTGTGATCGAGACGGGGACCTGCATACACTCATCTTCAGGTAGTGGGGAGTTAGATCATCCAGTAGGGTATTTGGGCATAGCCCCCGCCCTAGGCAACATCGGTGAGGGAGTGCATAGTATGAGTACACTTCATTTATATGCCAACATATATGTACTTCTTTAGTACAATTGAGGAAATGTTTATCCTTTTCACTGTTCTTATATTGCTAATCATTTTCATTTGATTCTGTCTACACAAGAATCAAAATGGTTAAAAAAATATTGAAACGCCTCTTTTTGTATTGCTTGTGTATATATCTGGGTATGCACGAGTGACTGAGCAAAAAGGTTCTAGATCTGTTTCCACGATTTCTTGGAGTCGAGGTTGTCATGTTCTGAGGTTGCCTAATCCATTTGTTACCTTTTCAGGTTTAGGGGTACTTATGGTGGCACTGTGTGCCAACAGGACTAAAAAGCTACATATCCTAAGTGGGTGCATAGATTTAGTCTGACACCATCTCAATATTTATGTTGTCCAACAAACGCAGAGTTCCTACTGAGGAAGTAGAAGGAGGTGCATATGTACCTCCATACAGCTTCTTAATTTCATTTTTCTCTTCACTCTACTGGTAAACACTAACATATAGGCTCAATACTAATGTTTTACATGTAAAACCAGCAAAATGCAATCTCCCAGCCTTTCATCGTTGGCACTGTTATGGGATAACGGAAGATGATGCCTCACTGTCTCAGCACTGTAGCTGAGGAGGGGTTGGCCTAAACACTCCGAAAATATCACATAGAACACAAGTGTGTGATTGTACCAGGGTGACAATGTATTTTCTGCTTATTTTAACTTCTCAAACTGTGCCTCCAATTTGCCTAACTAATCCCTCGCGGGTAGATATTGTGGCTGTAGAGCGACTGTACAGTGCTGGTAAACACTTATAATTGTCCACACCAATCACCTGGCTGTAAAATGTCTTCTGTTTATTAAATCTTAACCACACAACTGAATCACACAGGTCACACACTCTGCAGAAGCCCTGCTTTACTTACAGTCTTTCTTCTCTTTTCCTCGTGAAATGCGCTTAACGTTTCATGAGTATTCATCATTCATATGACACGTAGCACAGTCAATGCAGAAACCTCATTCACCAGATTAGTATTTTTTATCTGGCTGTAAAGTAAATTACCTATTTCTGCTGTGACTGTTGAATAGGAATAGGTAGAATTCTTGGATGAATTTCGAAACAGACGAAATCTGCAGGTTTATTTTGCCTGTGAAGAGGAATTTGTGTTGCTACGTGAGCATAAAGCGAACTTATCTTAACATTGTATTAGGAGCACGGTGAGGGGCAAGGAATCTTAACTATCTCAATATTAATAGTTTTAAGGTAAATGCATTGCCACAACCATTGACAGCACTCTTGAAGGCTACTTCCTCAGCAGGGAAACCTAGACCTCCCTGCAGAGTCCGCTTGGTGCTCTAGCAGATAGACACAACATACATATTCCCCTCTTGGAAAACCAGCTTTCATAGACTGTCTGGGACCAGGCAGTGGTGTTAACAAGGACATTGCCATTGAGGTCATTACTTTGCCCGGTCCACAAAAGTGCTGGACACAACACGTGCGTTCTTTATTTTGTGCATTCCTCGCTTCCCTGGACAAACATATGCAATCTGCTTTTGTTACAACCTGTGCAGGTAAATGCCAAACTTGGGGAAACGGGCAGAACAGTAAGCCGTTTCGAATTCTTCCAACAGTTTAAAATAAAATCTACTAAAGAATTATAGACATAAATGTATGACCAAAGGACTCCTATTGTGCCAGCTGCTTTTTCCTTCACATTCATCCTGCATCACCCTGCCATTCATTCTGTTACTTTGAGACGCTCCAGGCAAATGAGGGGATAACTTTGTTACCTAAATGCTTCTCAAGGGTGGGTGTTCAACATTAAATTTGAGATACTCAGGGTCCATTTCTCATCTAAGTCTCTCCTACTGGCAATGGGAGGTTGGTTCACAACCATATCACCTCGATGTTTCAGGAACCTAGAACGTCTCAGGATATATGAAATATTATGATTATTTCTTTGTTGTGTTTATTTTAACATTTATTTTAGTCCCTTCAGTACTTCCTTGCTATGCCTTTTACTGTAATATTCTATTAGTGTTTGCCAGCATACTTATGCTTCTATTTGCCTTTGCTTAACATCTCAAGGAGCTCTCTGGGCTTTGTGCTATATCAGCTATTGTTACCAAAGTACTTTCATTTTTACTTGACATTGTCTTCCTTATCAAATAGGTGATGCACTGTCCAGTCTTTCCACACCATCAGTTCCCTGCAAATATGGCTAGCACAGTGTTATGTTTCATACAGGTACCCCAATGTAGGCTCATCTAGTAAATGTACCTTTCATCTACAGTTCCCCTGCCATTACACTATATAACGGTTCTTAGTACTAACCTTTTACTTAGTTACGGTAATGCCTAAATGACACAGGGTTTTCTCCAAAAACTAGCCTCATTCATTATGCATGAGGATTCTTAGAATCTCAGCAGGACTACAATCTTTCGCATAATAAATATGTATAAGGGTCATTCCTTCCGTCCTCCTAGTCTGACATGACACAGCAAGGTATATTCCCTGAGGGTACCGCTCTGGGTATATAAACACCATATCTCTGCTGAGACAGGGAGAGGAGAAGAAGCACTTCCATGCTGACACACCAATGCAAAACACTGAGGATCCTGCACGCAGACACTCCAGCTCGCAGTGGTCTGACATCCCTCGTGGGGTGTCCATTTCAAGATCAAGACGGGGTCCCACAGTCTCTCAATTCAGGTAATGGAGTTGGCTGTATCGTAGGGGGATTCTTCGCTCTACACCTACTTACACTTAGGTACATCTAGTTAGGGTAGCATTGTAGGAGTATGCATTATTACTGTCATGTATTTTTACACTTACATGTAGTCATTTTTTAGCACTATGGTAGGAATCTACAATCCTTTTACTCTATTGGTGCTTACAATCATGTATATTTGTTTCTGTGTTATGGTTATTTCAGCACACCTATTTTACATTAGAATGACACTGGTGCAATAAATATTTATTGAAAAATGTCCCCACCGTTTATTCTGTGTCTTCCTCTGAGACGAAGTGAGCACTAGTGACTGAGTGAAAAGTACTGTACTGTTTCCACGATCCTTGATGGGAAAGAGTTGTCATGTTCAATAGTTGTGAAGAACTATTCACTCCTTGGTAAGAGGAGTTTATAGTGGCAATGTGAGCTAGCTGGTATACAGGCTAACATACTCAGTGGGGATGTCTGGAATCAGTCTGGACACCAATCACGCAGTGTATGTTGTCTAAATACGCAGATCCTATATATGTTTATAGTAACTACACGACATGACGCCACCAATGTTGGTTTGGTACTTATTTAACGGTCAAATCTAAGTAGTTCAGTCGTGCTGTTCTCAGAGACCCCTACTCGCATTTTCCCAGAGATGTCTGGAGTGAGAAGGGAACTATCCGCCACAGTTGAGTAGGCAAAACCCTATTTATTGGCTGTTCCTTGTTGTGCATAAAATCTTATCTCAGTTTCCTTGAAACTTCTTCTTTTTTCAAACCATGGCTGACGAAGATTCGGCTGTGCCAGCACAACGTGCTGCTGCAGCAAGGGGGAAGGAGAGGAAGATGAAATAAACATTTCAGAAAATGTCAGAACTGCCTTTACTTTAAAGCTAGCAGAATATGGAGCCACAGCTAAGGGTGGAACAGTAATTTTTGTGATAAGGGCAGACGAGTCCTACAGAACAGAGGTATTCTATTTATGGGTTAGATTCCCACCAGCAAATGCACGCACAAATACATTTCCTTCCTACACTGAAGATGAAACACCAGATGAATACTGTCCGTATGAGGACATTGAAATTCTGCTCCCCTACCAGGAGCATATAAACTGGTTTAAAGGTGCCTTCCCATATACAAAATAGAAAGTGAGACTCTGTCCGCTTGGAAGAGACAGAGCCACTTGGCCAGTCCTAGCGACTTACATACTGCATCCAGACATTGTCTCAATGCCAGTAGCAGACTTACTTCCACTTCATCAAGAAATAATACAATTTTACAGAAACTTGATACAATTTGTGATGAGAATACTCACACTTCAGCCAGCACGGGCTACACAGGCAGGACAAATTTAGGGATCTGCAACCAAAATTATTCCGCAAATGCCATCCTGGATAGCTCAGAAAATAACACAGTTAGAAGCAGTATTTCTACACACAAGCCCTCAAGAAAAAACACAGAATGCTAACAATCTTCTTGCCAATGGGGATAGCTCCCCAGATAGAGGATTGTACCTCTTCGGGTACAGTTTTCGCTGCCATATATACCAGAAATCATGGTAGCCCTTCAATAGCAGTAATACCAGATGTATTAAAACAAATACAGAATGAGTATGAAGCAGAATCTGCTGTGATCTTAGGGATGAAATTGTTAGGCAATTTTGCCAAGGTATCAACTAATAAATTAGCAAACCTAAAAGTGGAGGCAGCAGGAGTGGCAATACGCCAATGCCTGAGGGATTTCACTCGTTTACAACAGGAACGTGAATTACCTAAAATTATCAAAGACACCTATGCTGAGTTAGGTAGAGATAGTTTGGAAGCTAGAACAACCTCAACTAATGAGTGGTCCTGAAAAAGATAACAACAAGCAAGCACACCTGTCTCTTCTAAGAAGAAATGGGATAATAATAAAAAACAAAAGATTAGACAAAATAGGTCTCAATCCAGGAGTGGGTCTCCTGAATAGGAGCACTCCGAAAGGAGACACAACCTTAGGAATAGAGTTAACATTTAAAAATCTGACGGGTATCAGGATACTGATACATGTGCCTCTCATTCCTTTCAGAGTTACCAAAAAATTGCAAGAGGGAAGGACGGTCAGAATATAGACAAGAAGAGCATATGAAGTCCAGAGACATACAACGTGCTTCAGACTAAACTTCCATAAAAGAAGAGAAACCAAAATCAAAACCTCAATTTAAAAAGAAGAAAGTAGCAGGTTGTAACGGGTCTGGTAACCCCTACCCATTGGAAAGGCCCACAGAGTCGCTTACCTCCCAAGACTGGTGGACTTCGCCGCATGAGGGTTATGACATCATCTCATTTCAGCACGAGAGTTGGAGTCCGGAGGCTGACACTGTATGGTTCGAAGAGTTACCCGATACAGGCACCTACACCTTTAAAGAAGTTAGCCCAGGGGAACCCACGCCTCCCTCGATGACATCGCCTGTACACCACTAATCAGAAGGGTGGAGAAGGCGGAATAGGCGAGAGGAAGAGGAACCGAGGGCAAGGACGCGACCGGATTCCAGAGACCGCAGCACAAAGAGGAGCCGAGGGAATACGCAAGGACCGGGAGATTGCCAGAAGAGGATCCGGACCAAGGTACAGAGGATCTGCTGGGAGGCCAACGACCCCATTTTCCACCCAGCTATTCTCCCGGAGGAGTGTGGCTTTCACACAGTCGGGTGGCGGGTTGGGTAGGGAGGAGAGGGAGAGCGGACCTGTGACTGAGAGGGTCTCGGTTAGTTTCCCCCTTGGTGCCGTAGTTCCTCCGAGTAAAACCCCCCTTCCTCGTCACTTGCACACCCATCTGCACCCGACCGCACGTGTTGCTTCTCACACAAGTGAGTCTTCACCCCCTTTCCCTGCTAAAATACAACAAAAGCAACGGAAAGCGGACTCTTGTTTTTTTTTACTTTGCTTTATATTTGAATACACCAGCGAAAGGCAGTGCATACGTCCAGAGTAACTGAAGCCTGGGAACGTTAAACTCCACAAGGAAGGTGGAAGCAGTCTCCCGTTACCTTACAAAGGCTAACCTGATTTTCCATCTAAGACTGCAACCAGGAAGAGCAGAAAATAAGCCTTGTTCCTGTCATTCATACAAAATTTACGTTCAAGTTGGTTCACTTGATTTTTCCTGTTTAAACTGGCGTCTGTGAAGCGCAGGATATACCGCAAAATAAAACCTTGTCTACAACGCTCAGAAGTAGATTTGTTTCTTGACGAAGACCTCCCTAGCTCCAACCTTTCACACGTGGTGGAGAATGCGGGCACTGAACCATTAGCAACAACAGACGCTCTCATTCAGCATATAATTAAGGCCCAGAACACATTGGGTTCGCTGTGGAAAGGCAGCTATCTTCCGCATAGGCGGACCGGGATGTCTTCCGTGATACCATGGCAGCCCAAATGGAGCGGCTTCAGAAAGTAGCGACGGAACAAACAATGGGACCCGCTGCTACCGCCAGACCGGTAAACCAAGGGCCCACATCGGTGACCCTTCAGAAATACATACTGGGCGACGACCCAGACACATACCTGAGGAACTTCGAGCGGGCGGCCAAAGCATGCAATTGGCCCATAGACAAGTGGCCTTTTTTCTTGGCGCCTTTATTAACTGGAGATGCCCAGGCCGTCTACCAGATAGGCAACCCCCTAGGTACCACCCCCTACAATGAGGTGAAGAGGGTTATACTGGATCACTTGGGCCTCGATGATGAAGCCCACCGAGTGCGCTTCAGGAGAGACAAGGGCCACCCAAGGGAAAACCCTAAGATGCTATTTTATAGGCTTAAGTTTGCTGCTGATAAATGGTTAAGACTAGAAGTAAGCACTAAAGAAGATAAACTTGACAAAATATACTTGGAACAATTCCTCGAAGCGCTCCCATATAACTCCCAACGGTGGTTAAAACAGCACGCAAACCTCACCACCAAAGAAGCTATGGAAATGGCCGCCACCTTTGCACAAGCCCAACCTCGCCATGGAGTTGTAGAGACGGAGCGTACATACAAGCCTATCCCAGGCAAATTTGTGCATATCAAAACAAACATATAAGGAGCCAAGATGGAAACTCGACCACCTGAAACCCCGTCTCCTAAAGGGCCCCAATGTTATGAGTGTGGGGGTTGGGGACACATTGCCAGAGCCCCGAAGAACTTGGACCAGCCTTCTACGTAAGTGTAAGGGTTAATAAGAAAACAATCAGAGCCCTACTGGACTCAGGGTGTAAACAATCAGTCATAGAGAAAGACCTTATTAATAACGTACAAGTCATACCAGACAGGGTAGTCCAAATCAGATGTATCCATGGCGATGTAAAAACATATCCCACCGCGAGCATAGAGCTACAAACCTTGGATGGAGCTCCACACTCAGTCAGGGTAAGAGTGATGCCCAACCTCCCAGAGGACCTGATTATTGGAACGGATAACCCAAAATTCCTGGTGTTGTTAGAAATCCAATTGAAAGAGAGCCTGGGCAAACCCAATAAGGAAAGGAAGGAAGAGAGGGCACACCCAGCACTGGTTACACAAGAACCCTATGTTTTAGACAAAAGCTTTAAGTTTGCTCTGGTCAACGATTCAACACTCAGGCACGTGTGGGACTCCTCCATTGTAGAAGGTTCAAGTCCCACCAGCTAGATGTCCCTTCTTTAAGGTCAAAGGGGGATCACTATACCGAATAGTTGACAAAGATAAGGAACCCCAACTAATTGTCCCCTCCGGATTCAGGGAACAAATCGGTTTCTTTTCCCTTTCCCACCTTACAACAGGGCACATAGGAAGAGAGAAAATTACCCAAAATGTGTAAAAACACTTCTATTGGAAAGGGACTCTTTAACGACATCAAACGTTACTGTCAAGAGTGTGATACCTGCCAGAGGCTGAGTTCCTACAGACCCCCACCTGTACCCTACACCCCTTGCCTGTGATAGGAACCCCTTTTTCCAGGATAGGGATGGACCTTATAGGGCCTCTCCCCAAAACAAAAAAAGGACACCTACATGCTCTAGTGATAGTGGATTACGCAACCAGGTACCCAGAAGTGTTCCCCTTAAGAGCTCCCACTTCACAACTGATCGCTGAGCGCCTGGTAGAGTTATTTTCACACGTAGGGTTCCCAAAAGAAATCCTTACGGACCAGGGAACCCCCTTTGTCTCCAGGCTAATGAGGTAAGTGTGCAATCTTTTGGATTTACAACACATCAAAACCTCTGTATACCATCCACAAAGTGACGGTTTGGTGGAGAGGTATAACGGTTCCCTTAAGAGAACCCTAAAGAAAATGCTGACTGTAGAGGGAAAAGACTGGGATCAGCTCCTTCCCTTGGCTCTCTGTCATCCGAAGTCGGGGTCAGAGCAGTCTGGACTGGAGTTCCTTCGAACTGTTATACGGACGAAAGCCCTGAACACTGTTGTACATAATAATAATAATAATAATACTAGTATTTATAAAGCGCAACAGCTGCCTCAACTAGGAGGCGTCCCGGCGCTGTGAGGGCTTAACGAGAAAGCTAGCTGGGAGTCTGCAGCCTAGAGAGGCATCGAGAACAGCCACGACTTAAGCTGTCTCCTAAAACTTGTTTCTGATTGGGCCTTTCGCAGCTCCGGAGGCAGGGAATTCCAGAGACGGGTCTCGTTGGCTGAAAAGGTCCGGCCGCCCAGTCTAGCCCTTTTGACTCGTGGCACACTCAGTAGCACCTGATCATTTGAGCGAAGGGAGTGGGACTGTGTATATCTAGGCAGACGGGCTCTCAAATAATTAGGACAGGTGCCGTAGAGGGACCTATAGGCCAGAGTAAGAGTTTTAAATTTTATTCTACTGGCAATCGGGAGCCAGTGTAAGGCCCGAAGATGGGGGGAGATGTGCTCTTTAAAAGGAATATGCTTAAGCAACCTGGCTGCCGCGTTTTGCACCGTTTGCAGCCTTTGAACCAAGTATTTCGGGAGACCGCTATACAGGCCATTAGCATAATCCAATCTCGAAGTGATGGTGGCATGGATCACGGTTTTCCGGCAAGATTCAGGCAGAAGTTTCAGGACTGGACGGAGATTCCTCATTTTGCTCAGGCAGCAGCCTGTGACCTGGTGGATCTGGGGCACAAAGGAGAGATTTTCATCCCACTTGACCCCCAAAAATTTTTGCCCCCTGGGAGGCGGCCACCAGAGCTCAGCTGGAGGGTGACTGCCTTTACCAAAGAAGATCACTTCCGTTTTTCCCGGATTCAGTTTCAGCTTGTTAGTATTCATCCAGGAAGCCACATCCTGAAGGCACCCCTTAATGTTTGCAAATGCCGCATCTGTAACCTCAGAGTAGGGAAAAACCAACTGGGTGTCGTCAGCATAAGATATTGTGGTGACTCCCCAGTTGGCAATGAGAGAAAAAAGAGGGGCAAGATAAACGTTAAACAAAAGGGGGCTAAGGGCAGATCCTTGCGGGACCCCGCATCGCAGCGGCTTACGCTTTGAGTCACAAGTGCCTAGCGTGACCCTCTGCGTTCGGTTTGACAAGTAGGACTGCATCCAACCAAGTGCCTGATCTTGTAGGCCGATGTCTGCCAGACGTTGGATCATCCTAGCATGATCCACCGTATCAAACGCGGCCGAGAGATCCAGGAGCATCAGCATAGCTGAGTCTCCTGAATCTAACGACCACCTCAGAGAATCAGCCACCTCAATCAGCGCCGTCTCCGTGCTGAAGCCGGGTCTGAACCCAGACTGAGTCTCATGAAGGATGTTATTAGATTCGACATAAGCATTCAGCTGGCGATGAATTAGTTTTTCCAGCATTTTCCCGGGAGCTGCCAGCAGAGAGATAGGACGGAGGTTAGTTAAATCCTCCGCATCCCCGTTTGGCTTCTTCTTCAGTGGAAGGAGCGTGGCATGCTTCCAACTCTCTGGAAATTCCCCAGTGTCTATGGAAGTATTCCAGATATGTTGGAGCATAGGTGCAATAGCGTCCGCTAAAGGTGCCCACAGTTTAGATGGACAAGGGTCCTCTGGGGAGCCTGACTTACACCGGGTTATCTCTTGCCTTGCCTCATCTAGCGGGATAAGTTGAAATTTCCTCATGGAGACTGGGGGCCGGTCCCCATTCTCTCTATCCTCCTTGGCCGTAGGTTTATGCGGGCCAAAGGAGTCACAGACCATCTGTATTTTATTGTCAAAGTAGATAGAGATCTTATCACAGAGTGCTATGGATGGGGGAATATCCCTTTCAATGCAATGGGGCTTCAAAAAGGATATAACCAATTTAAATACTTCTTTACTGGGATTCTCTGCCTGTTGAACAACGGAGGCATAGTAGCTCTTTTTTTCTTTCCTAATATGCTTGTGAAACAGCTTGGTGGCCTCTCTAAATTGTATTTTTGCAAGGGGGCAGTAATTTAATCTCCATTGTCTTTCGAGTTTCTTACAGGCTCTTTTTTCCATTCTTAAATCATCAGAGAACCAGGGGGCCGTGGGAGAGGTTCTCTGCGCTGTCACCCTTTTTGCTGGCGCTACCGTCTCTACCATGTTGCTAATCCAGTTATGTAGTGCCTGGGCATCCACGCTGGCATTCATGGTACGCTTAGGCGGGTCATGGGACAGAATTGGGTTCATGATGGCCGGAGTGAGATTTTTCCATTGCCTCTTCATATAAGAGTTTTTAATTTTTCTAGGTTCTACACTATTTAATGCTAGTGTGAATGGTATCAGCCAATGGTCTGACCATGTTACTGGGAGTGCGTCATCCACTACTATGCTTTCTAGTGTGGAGAAAATTAAATCTAGCGTGTGTCCTGATCTGTGTGTGGGACCTTTGTTATGGAGCATCAGGTTTACAGCATTCATTGCTGCCATCAGGTGCTCTGCCGCTGTATTGCCATCCCTATCCATGTGGACAATAAAATCACCCACAACTAGGAAGTGCTCGTGCTTCAGCGCATTCAGTGTAATCGCGTCTATAAGATGAGCTGTGCTACTCTCAGCACAGTCCGGGGGACGATAAACCACCATCCCAGCAATGGCTTGTTGGGGTTTAGGAGAAGGCAGAAGTATAGGCATTCCATACCTGGGATTGCGACTGATGCTGCGGAAGATATGGAGAAGCAGTCTTTAAAAATTACTGCCACCCTACCTCCGCGTCTGCCATCCTCGCGATTCGACATGCACATGGAAAAGCCCGCCGGTACAGCTAAGCTAATGACTGTCATATTATGCTCATTTAACCAAGTTTCAGTTAAAAACAATATGTCCCAGGCCTGGCTCTCTAGTAGCAGCCAAATGTCCGTGCTGTGTTGGGCCAATGATCTACAGTTCACAAGTCCCACTCTGAGACCTCTAGTTACTTGGGCTGAAGCCGCCCCTGGGGTTGGCATAGGAGGAGAAACGGCCCTGACCCACGCAATGCCGCATTCTGAGCAAGTAAGTGGGAGTATGGCCTCCATAAGGGAGTGGGTTATGCAAGGCCCCCTTCGATTAAAGGCCATTAGGTCTTGCCTCGACCAAACAGTCCTATCGGGATCCGACCCCGCTGGGGCAGCATGCTTGGCCTTGGCCGCAGTCCGGCCGCGGACGGGCGCAGACGGGCTGGACTTAGGCGCGACTTCGGCGCGCCATCGTCGCGCCCGCTGCGCTCGTCCGCTGCGCGGCCGGATGCACATCGCCCCTAGTAGGAGTCTGGCCCGGAAGTGATGCTAGCTGGGGGAGGAGTCGCGTCCCTCCGCTCAATCGGCACACAAAAGCCGTGGCGGAACGGGGACGGACCGGGACACAGCAAGGGGTTAGTTCAATCAGCCCAGCAATGTCTGCATCCCCCGAAACAATTCTAGCTCCCACCAGCAATAGGTTAAAAAAGTTGTAACACGCTTCAGCAGCGCTAAAATGAGCCAAAAACAGTTTTAAAAACATGACAAAGAAGGCTTGGGAGAAGGAGGAAGAGGAAGAAACCCATCACTTCCCTGACTACACTCAGAAACTACGCTCCAAAATAGGGAAGCTGAGGGATCTGGCCTACTCCCACCTAGAAAACCAACAAAAGAAGGAAAAGCACTTTTACGATAGAGGGACGAAGTGGCGAAGGCTCAATCCAGGGGATTGGGCACTGGTTCTCCTTCCTTCCTCTTCCAGTAAACTAAAAGCAAGCTGGATGGGACCGTACAAAATTATAAGTTCAGTGGGTAGGACCAGTTATAAGCTACAAATGAAGCCAGGGAGGCTACAAACCTACCATATCAATCTCCTAAAAAAATGGTTGGGCCCTATGCCTAGAATAGTTGGGGTAACACAGTCTCTGAAGTCTAAAAGTACCCTTACCGACCTGGTTATAAACCCAAGTCTCCAGACACAGGAACAGCAGGCCCTGAAGAGACTATTACACGAATACCATGCAACATTCTCAAACCTGCCGGGTAGAACCTCCTTGGCAGAGCATACCATAGACATCCTGCCAGGTAGAATAGTAAAACAAAGACCATACCGCATACCCACTGCCGGGTAGAAGGCCGTGAGCCTAGAGGTACAGAACATGTTAGATCTAGGGGTCATTTGTCAGTTTAAAAGTTAGTGGTCCTCTCCCACAGTTATGGTACCAAAACCTTATGGCGCCACTCGCTTTTGTATGGACTTCCGTGCTCTCAATGGAATCTCACAATTTGACGCCTATCCCATACCCAGGGTAGACGAGATGATTGAGAGGTTAGGCAAAGCAAGATATATCACTAACATTGATCTAACGAAAGGGTATTGGCAGGTACTGCTGAAAGAAACAGATCGAAGAAAAACAGCTTTTTCCACCCCGATGGTTTATTCGAATTTAACGTACTCCCGTTTGGTCTCCACGGAGCACCGGCGACTTTTCAAAGACTCATGAACAAAGTGCTCCGTGGTCACCAACACTGCGCAGCCGCATACATTGATGACATTGTCATCTACAGCCCCTCATGGGACCAACACCTAAAAGACCTCCAAAACGTCCTAACGAGCTTATCCGAGGATAGACTTCACATCAATTCAAAAAAATCCAGGATAGGCTTTGAGAAAGTGAAATACCTGGGGTACGTTCTAGGACAGGGGCTGATAGAGCTGCAAGAAGAGAAAGTAAGGGCCATCAAAGAAACACAATTTCCCACAAATAAACGTGAGGCGCGTGCTTTCTTGGGCTTATTGGGATACTACCACAGGTTTATTCCACACTACTCAGAAATAGCCACTCCACTATCGGATCTGCTAAAAAAAGCAAGTCTCAAATAGGGCTATCCTCCACCCATCCCAAGAAACTAGAGTAGTCTTTACCCGTCTCAAAGAAGCCATCACCTCCTCCTCTATCCTAACCTCGCCAAACTTTTCTCAGCCCTCTATACTACAAACTGATGCTTCCGAGCACAGGCTGGGCGCAGTTCTCTCTCAGATGTCTCCGGGGGGAACTGAACATCCCAGCAGAAAGCTGTTCGCTAGAGAACAAAAATATCCAGCCATTGAGAAAGAATACTTGGCCATTAAGTGGGAGGTGGACCGGCTACACTACTACTTGGAGGGTACCCACTTTACTCTCTATACGGATCATGCCCCACTGCAATAGCAAAGTCGCAACAGGGGACATAACCCGCGAGTGCTGTTTTTGAGTTTACAACCCTATTCCTTTCAAGTTAAACACAGAAAGGGACTGGATAATGGGAATGCAGACTTACTCTCCAGGATCAGTCCTCTCCCCGATCGGGAGAATCCAAGGGGGGGAATGTAACGGGTCGGGTAACCCCTACCCATTGGAAAGGCCCACAGAGTCACTTACCTCCCAAGACTGGTGGACTTCGCCTCCTGAGGGTTCTGACATCATCTCATTTCAGCACGAGAGTTGGAGTCCGGAGGCTGACACTGTATGGTTCGAAGAGTTACCCGATACAGGAACCAACACCTTAAAGGAAGTAAGCCCGGGAGAAGCCACGCCTCCCTTCCTGTTTAAACTGGCGTCTGTGAAACGCAGGATATACCGCAAAATAAAACCTTGTCTACAACGCTCAGAAGTAGATTTGTTTCTTGACGAAGACCTCCCTAGCTCCAACCTTTCACACAGGTCTTAAAGTTAGACATGTCCAGAATTCTGAGAACTCAACTTCTGAACAGGGAATGGGCTCTGACTATGCTAGACAGCGCAGCAGAAGTAACAATAGCTCACCAAAACCTGATGGAATTTCTGGTGACAGCAGTGGTGAATGAGCACCTCACGGTGGAAACATCGAATACAAAGGTACTTGTCCCTCATAGGTTACATGAAATGACACTCAAAATGGAGGGGGACAAACTCAGAAAATTAAAGGTCTCTTTTAAGAGAAACTGGCTTATGGATAAGACATACTTATGGCTGAAAAAGTTTGTCCGTCTTAAATTGTTATGGAGTGCCCAACCGTAGTAGCACTCGCTCCAGCATTATATTGCAACCATGTTGGGTGGGATGTTATGTCACCTCACCATCTAATCCCAGTAAAAACTACTCCAACTCCACAGAGACGGTACCCAATAAAACAAGAAGCGAAAAAACTGGTCAGGGAGATCTTAGATAAACTTGAATATCAGGGTGCAATAGAAACTTGCACCTCTTCAATGAATAATCCTTTGTTTCCTGTCATGAAACCCAAGAACTCATATGGTCTAGTATTAGACTACAGACATCTGAACACATGCACTAAAACATTTGCGGTACAGATTGCACACAGTGCCGCATTAATGAATAACATTGTGCGAAAAAAATACAAAACAACACTAGATATCTCAAATGGATTTTTCTGCCAAAATATAGCACCTGAAAGTTTATATTTAATAGCATTCTCAGCGAGTATTTTTGAGACTGCCCCAAGGGTATAAGAACAGCCCTGAGTTGTTCTCCGGTAGGGTAACAGTTACTTCAGAATTTGGAAGAAGAGGCATTGTCCTATGTAGATGATATTTATCTGATGGATGATGATTTAATGGATCATCTGACCAGGGTGAGCGAATTAATTTTGGGGTTTGCCTCTAAGGGCTACAAATTCAACTTTAAAAAATCAAAGATAGCCCACCTCAATGTCCTATTTTTTTGGATATGAGCTTTCTATTGAAGGAAAAAGCCTGGCAGCGAACTTTTTGGAAAAGTGTGCGCTTCTCCAACCTCCTAAATCTTAGAAAAAGTTACAATCCATATTGGTATGCCTACATTTTGGCAGAACTTACATTTTGGATTGCGCAGAAAGAGTGAAACCTTTCTGTGACCTAACAAAACCTGATTTTTCAGATTGTCATTGGACACAGGAACACAGATATCCTTCGTTCCCTACAAGCTGACAGGATAGCTTCCAAACACCTACACACATGTGTAAATGCCACACATTTGGTGATCTGTGTTATAGCGGGTCAATCTGGGTACACTTACCTAACCTTCAATGAAGGAGAAACTGTACCAATAGCATATTAATCACACATTTACACAAACACAGAAATGGGGTTTGCTTCAACAGAAAAAATCTGACAGCAGTACAGACTGCTGTAGTGAGAGAAAGAGCACTGGCTCAGGGGAAAAGAATAACTATTGTAACTCTAGTACCGGCCTCGAAGGCTGTTACATAGGCAATTGTTCCGAATGCTAAAGCTTTACATCCAAGATGGGTACTATGGGCAAATTCTCTCACTGCAACAGATGTAGATTACAAATTTGATTGTACACTTAAAACACAAGCATTCCTACAATATGAACAAGAATACCCTCTCCCAAATGAAATAATGCCTCTAGAACAGTATGAATATATTATTTACACTGATAGATGTGCTCAGCTGGCCATAGGAAGTAAACAACAAAACAGCGCTGCATGTGCAATTGTGAAGAAGGCAGGAAGGCAAGATCCATCCTAGCAGCACGAAGACACAGTCTGTAGGAGACTGCACGATACAGCTGGCAGAGGGCGAGGTGCGCCACGAGACACGCCCACCTCTGTTGGCCACACCCCCTCCAACGCCCCGACCATCCAACATAAATTATGTGCCTTGGTAGGAAGCGCAGCGGACGAGCGCAGCGGACGCGACGATTGCGCGCCGAAGGCGCGCTTAAGGCAAGCTCGTCTGCGCTCGTCCGCGACCGTCCGGGGCAAGGGGCATGTCATTCTGCTCGTCCCACCATCTATTCCCCCGCTCAACTACGCTGCCTACGGGGCCCATGGCCGCTACCTGCCTCCACGTCTCTGGGCCTATCACCGCCTACTCCTCTCGCAATTCCTTTTCCCCAACCTGCCCCCCCTCTTCCCGCCAGAGGTAGCGTTCCCCCTGCTACCTCTAGATCCCTCACTGCACTTTATTTAAATACCAGGTCAGCAGTAGCCCACGCTCATGAACTTTCGGTACTGCTGGACCTTCATGCTCCCGACCTTCTCTTCTTAACGGAAACCTGGTTTTGCGATGACTCTCTCCCCACCTTACTAGCTACCCTACCAGCTCCATATTACGCTATCTGTGCAGACCGCCTAAATGGCAGAGCCGGGGGCGGGGTGGCGGTCATCGCCCGAACCGACCTTCCCTTTCAAACCCTGTCCCTGCCAGACATCGCTACCACGGAGTACTTAGCTATCCGTACTACTTCCGTCACGCCCCCTCTCACCTGTATGCTTATCTATCGTCCCCCTCAATCCCCTCTATTGTTTCTCCCGGACTTACTGGAAGTTCTGGCCACTATCACAGTTAACAACTCTTCCATTTTGCTCTTGGGTGATTTTAATTTTTGGCCTTCCGACCCAGCCGAATGCTCATCTTCTAAGGAATTTTCTGACACCCTCTACTCTTTTAATTTCATATCACATATCCACTCTCCCACTCACATCAAGGGTCATACCCTTGACCAGATTTGGTCCCTAAATTGCCCCGTAGAGTCCCCTTCTATCTCACCCTGTACTTGGTCTGACCACCACCTGATCTCCTTTGCTCTTTCCATTCAGCCCCCGGTCAAGCCCCCACTCCCCAAAAACATCTGGGTTCGTGCTTGGGGTCGAGTGGACCCTGATAGTCTTTCCTCCCTACTTACCACCTCCCTTCCTTCCCTGCAAGGCCTATCTACCCGTTCCCAGGTCACGGCCATTGAACAATGGCTCTCTTCAGGCTGTGACTCCATTGCCCCCATGAAACGGGTCTCAACCAAACGAGAGAAGGACGCCAATCAGTGGTTTAATCAAGATCTTAAAGCCACTAAGCTGGCGGTACGTCGAGCGGAGCGGACCTGGAGGAGAAACTACTGCCCCTCTTTGCGTTTGGAGTTTATTAACATCTTGAACCAATATAAAAAAAAGATCCTGGAGGCAAAAACCATCTATTTCTCCTCCAAAATCCTCACAAATCCAAAGAAATCTTCTCGATCATACACAATCTGGCGTTTTCGGACAGAACCTCCCTTAAACCCACTCCTTCCCAGGCACTCTGTCACTCCCTCAATAACTTCTTTATTCAAAAAATTGCTACCATTAAAGCTAACATCCCCCTTCCTTCCCCTACCTTTGTGGACCCCCAGTGTCCTCCCTCCAAGGAACACCTTACTGCCCTCCCACTTCTAACTAAGGAATCTCTGACTGCCATAATTCCACTCGTCAAATCTGGTTCCCCGCTAGATCCCTGCCCGGCCCATATTCTCCGTCACATCTTTTCTAGTTGTCCAGACCCCCCCCTTCACCTTCTCAACTGCTCTCTATCCCAGGGCGTGGTACCTAACTCACTTAAATCCGCTGTCATCGTCCCCATCTTGAAAAAAACGGGCGCCGACCCCTCAGTCCCAGCCAATTTTCGCCTCATTTCCCTCCTCCCGTTCCTGGCGAAAGTACTCGAGCGCCATGTCACCTGCGCCTTGAGCTCTTTCGTGGAGAAGAACGGGGCTCTTGCCCCCCACCAGGCCGGGTTCCGCCCCGGGCACTCTACGGAGTCCGTAGTACTCTCGGTCCTCGATAACCTCAGGGAGGGAATGGACACCAACCAACCTCAGGCCTTGGTCCTCCTCGATCTCTCAGCCGCTTTTGACACAGTGGATCATTCCATCTTGCTTTCCCGTGTCAGGGCGGCGGGGATCAGGGGTACTGCGTTGGTCTGGTTATCCTCCTTCCTGAGGGGCCACACCCAGGCATTTCGCCTGGGCGACTTTACTGCGGACTTCCGCGATGTTCGGTGCGGGGTCCCCCAAGGTTCCTCCCTTTCCCCCCTCTTATTTAACCTTTATATCGCCCCCCTTATCTTTTCACTGCAACAAATGGAGGTCGCCGTATTCAATTATGCGGACGACCTCCAGCTTGTTTTCAATCTCTCCTCCTCCCCCGATTCTGCCCTTAATTTTCAAACCATCATGATCCACATCCGAGACTGGATGAACCACAACCATCTTAAATTCAACCCAGACAAGACTGAGCTGGTGTTGACGGGTGGTTCATCCAGCCCCTGGTCCTCCATTTTTTGGCCCCCTTCCCTTGGTCCCCCACCTGTTCCCTCTACCTCAGTTAAAACTCTAGGCATCAAGCTCAATTCCCAACTCACCCTTCACTCCCAGGTCAGCTCTGTGGTTTCCTCCTCCTTTTTGGCACTGCGAACCATACCCAAGGTGTCCCGTTTTTTTTTCATTTGATGCCCTAAAACTGATCACCCTTGCCATGGTCGTATCCCGCCTGGATTATGGCAACGCCCTATATGCAGGCATACCTGCTTATAGTCTTCGGTGTTTGCAGCAGATACAAAACCAGACGGCGCGCCTGGTGTTCAAACTCCCAAAGTCCCATCATACCACTCCCCTCCTAAAGTCCCTACATTGGCTTCCTGTCTGTGCTCGTGTCCAGTTTAAGCTTGCTTCTATCACCTTTCAGGCACGACTGGGCACGGCACCGGCTTTCATCTCATCTGAGATCATCCCCTACGTTCCCTCCAGGGAACTGCGTTCATCCACCCAATCCCTTTCTAACAGTTCCTTGGTTCCGGAGAAAGAAATGGGGAGGCTCGAAATTTGCGACCCTCGCTCCAATCTTCTGGAACTCTTTGCCTCTGGAGCTCAGAGCTTCAACCTCTTACCTGCTGTTTCGAAAACAGCTCAAGGCACATCTTTTTGCTATTTTTTTCAATTAATACTTTAGTTGTTTTTTTCTTGTTCTAATCTTAGCTCTTGCTCTTTTGCCCAGTTCCCGGTCAGTTAGCGCCATGAAACCGCTGTTGTACGTGCGCTGTATAAATAATTTTAAATAGAAATAGAAATTAAATAGAAATAGAAAAGCACTAATACTGACACTAATAAAAACAGATCGAGAATTCCCCACACTATGGGGTCGATTAGGATCTCGGACGGACTTGAGTCCGTCCGCGACCCCAGAGTATGAGGGAACGTCCGCATGGGCTGCGGCGTTCCCTCATGTGCGATTAGGATGTGACCGCCACCCTGGCGGTCACATCCTGGATATTTAACATTGCGGCGGGTGCTGCTTGAAGCAGCACCCGCCGCAATGTTAAAAGTGCATGTGTAACATTTACATGCACAAAGCGGCAGGCACCGCGCGGTGCCTGCCGCATTGTGCATGTAAATGCTGGGGGGGTACCATAGGTACCCCCCATGTGCACCCCCCACCCACCAACACCCTGGGGGCCCGCAACGGGCCCCCAAAATCAAAAGTACACATGCTTTTCCACGGCGGAAAAACCGCCGCGGAAAAGCATGTTTTCAAATGCTTCCTAATTTGGCCGGCGGTGTCTGATAGACACTGCCAGCCAAATGAGAGCTTTTCCGCCGCGGTTGTAATCCGACCGCGGCGGAAAAGCAGCGGACAGAAACCAAGACCCACCAGCCATCGTAATGTGGCGGTGGGTCTTTGGTGAGCCCGCAATGGATTTTCCGCCTCCTCCGGGCCGGAGGTGGCTTCCGCCGGCCCGGAGGAGGCGGAAAATCCTCCATCCTAATCGGCCCCTTATTGTGTGTGATTCATTTTACTGTGTCCTGTAATATAATGAATATCTTCACTACTGGGGTCAGAATGGATTTAAAGACTCAAAAGGTTGCACAATAAAGCATAAAATGCTATGGGAACAGTTTGGTGAGTTGAAAAACGATCTACCAAGCGCTCATGTGATACACACGCTGAATCATCAACGTGAGGGCGTTCACGTTGAAGGGAATTAATTGGCTGATGAAGCCGCAAAAGGGGCAGTACGAATTGCTGCCGTAGCTGCAACCACTTGATCTGAAAACTGGAATAGACGGAGACATAATAGTAGCTGTCATTGCTACACACAAAAATTCTGCGGTACCAAATAAATTTCCACTCAAGTACACAAGTTAGATGCAAATAACAATCCATATGCTCAGATTCCAGGAGTGGGGGATAGAGTAATAACAAACATGGATCACAGATTGGGCTTAATACTAGCTGCACACAAGGGTATTGGTTCTGCACATGCAGGAGTTACCGCAACAGTTTATTTACTGAAACAATACTATTGGTGGCCAGGTTTAACAAAAAAAACAAAAGTGTTCGTTCTTAAGTGTGACATTTGCCAACAGATGAAGCTTTCCACCATAGTACGTCCACCAAAAACACCATTACTAATATCAGACAGACCACTCACTTGTTTTTATTTGGACCACAGTAGCACATTACAATCTGATGGGGTTTACAAGTTGGTTGGTTGGTTGATAGCTTTATTTCGATATGCGTATATCATAAAAGCATTTACATAACAAATTTAAAAAACAGCACATCGATTAGGCAAAAAGACTGAACATTAAAATCAACAAGTAAAAAATGGCAATTGATCATAATAAATTAGTTAAAAAGGGATTAAATTGAAATAGACAGTCTTTTTAGGCGGATCAACCAAGCCCATTTTAAAAATTTAGATACTGCACAAACAATAGGAGGGGCAGTGTCCGTTAATAAAATTCGTAGAGCCACCAAACACTCTCGAGTGCCCAATTCTCTACAAATTGGTTTGAGCCAGTGGGATCTAGGTCGCACATAGTCCGGGCATTCGAAGAGAAAGTGTGCCACAGTTTCGGGTCTATCAGTGCATAAGGCACAGTGGCGTGATGCCTGCTTGGGCGTGTTCCATCTGGAGAGGAGATCGGCAATGGGTAGGGTCCCTAGTCTAAATTTAATGTAGAGAGCCCGGTCCATGGGGATGGTAATAATGTCTAAATATGGCTCAAAGGCAACAACGTCTTTAATTTCCAAAAAGGCTGCAGTAGAGTTGCAGTGACGCTGGTTGCTGATGAGCTTGGCTGAAACCCATTCCCAGTAAAAAAAATTCAGGGTCTCCTTTGGGGGTGATGAGTGTGTAGACCAACAGGAGTCCAAGCCCAGGTCCCCAAGCAGATGTTAGATGTCCCTAAGCCATTTTATCTTTTGCCAACCATCTGAGTGCATCACCTCTGCCAGCCCGTCTGCGTAAGATTTTAGTTCGGGGACCCTCCACAAGCGGGCCCAAAGCAGGAGTGGTCGGAGGCGGGCCTGGTCCTTGATTGACTTACAGCCTGCATCCAGGAGCACCGGAACTGTCGGGGTGCTTATCGGGATAGCCAACAGGTCCTTGATAAATTTGTTTTCTGCCTTGGTCAGGGACTCCATGTTGCCCAGGCCCCATAGCTCTGCTCCGTAGAGTGATGCGGATACTGCACGAGCTTTGTAGATGTCTATTTGAGTTGTTGTACTCCTTTAACAGGGCTCCCCCCACCCTTTTGTGGCCCACAGTCAATTTGTTAATGTGGGGGGTCCAGCTCAATGCATCGCTCAAACGGATTCCCAGATAGTCAAATTCTGACACTCTTTCAAGGGGGATTGAGTTCAGGATGGGTGGGCGGCCAAGTTTGCGGGGAGGGTGCATGATTAGATACTTCGTTTTGTCCACATTGATGACAAGTCCTCTGTTTACGCAAAAATCCTGGAAGCGGTTTAGGAGCTTTTGTAGACCTTGAGGGGTTTTCGAAATGAGGAGGGTGTCGTCGGCAAACAACAGGGTTGGATCTTTACACCACCCAGTGTGGGGGCGTCTGCTGGTTCTTCAAGCAAGTGCTCTACCACCCCATTCACATAGAGAGAGAATAGGGTGGGGGCTAGAACGCAGCCCTGCCTAACACCCCTCTCAACCGGGATCTTGTTGGTCTTTTCCCCGTTCAAACCCCATCTGACCTGGGCATAGTTGGCGTTATGCAGTTTGATGAGGAGATTTAGAATGTAAGGGGGCATTCCGAGACCATACAACACCCTCCAGAGTTCCTCCCTGGGAACCAGGTCAAAGGCAGTCTTCAAGTCTATGAAGGCCAGGTAAAGACTGCCCTTGCCCAGTTCCACCACCTTCCAGTATAGTAACAAAAGTCTAAAGACTTGTTCGATTGTTCCTGTGCCTGAGCGGAACCCAGCTTGCATTTCAGACAGTATGTGGTTATCATCCACCCATTGGAGGATCCTCCCCAGAATAGCTTTCCCCGCCAGCTTCTGTGTGGAGTCTATGAGGCTTATTGGCCTGTAGTTCCCTGGTAGGTCCCGACTACCCTTTTTAAAAATCGGGACTACCTCTGCCCCTTTCCAGGACTCTGGCACTGATCCTCCCTCAATAATAGCATTCAGAAGTGCAGAGATCAGCACCCCCCATTCGCCTTGATAAGCTCGTAGGAGGTCCCCAGGTAACCCATCCGGGCCAGCTGCTTTTAGTGGTATGAGAGTTTTTATCAAGTTCGTGACCTCCCGTGCGGAGAAGAGGTCCAAGTCTCTGTCCAAGGTATAGGGGGGAAGAGTAAAGGGGTCGTTTAGCGCTCCTTCTACGGCGGAATAAAGAGCCATAAAATGATTGAACCACGACTGGGCAGTAATTGTGCATGTCCTCAAGGTGTCATCAGGACGGTTCCTACTGCCCACCAGGTCCCAAAACCCTTTCGCATCTCTCCCTCGACTAGCAGCCAAGAGGTCCTGCCAAAAATTGTCCTCCCACTCCTTCTTGGCGTTTTTTTGGCAGTGAGAGTATAACCTTCTGGCCTCCCTGGTCCTAGTTGGGGATTTGGATTTAACTGCTTCGACAAGCAGTTTCTTTGCTTCCCTACACTTGCAATTAAACCACCCTTGTCTGGCCCGGGAACAGGGTTTCTTCCTATTAGCACTTCCTCGGACAATAAAAAGATCACTAAGAGCCTGTGTCAGGTTACAGAACCTGGCAGGCACATCCTCCAACCCACCCTCAGGAGAGGCAAGATTTTTCAGGGCTGTAGCTAGAAGCTGTGTTATGGAAGATATCTTCTCCACTGAGAGCGATAGCTTTGACCACTTTAGCCGTCAACCACAGTTAGAGACCACTGACATATCCGGGGCGGGGGGACAAGCAGTTCTGCTCCCTAAACCATCTAACCATCTATTGGTCAGGGTAAGCGAGAGAAGATTGTGGTCACTCTCGACAGAGGGTATAATCACCATATCCTTTACCAAGCTCCATAGATGGACGTCAATGAGGAAGTAATCGATTCTTGACGTATGCTCGGGCCTATTGTAAGTATGGGCTCCCTCTTTATCGGAACTAGTCCTGCCATTTAGAGCCCTCAGGTCAAATTCCATTGTTAGGGAATTGACCTGGAGCACCACTCCTGTCCATTTTTTAATTGGTCTGAGTTCTAGGGCTGGGATCCCCCACCTATTATCGTCTTCCTCTTGGTCCTGTGAGACTTCAGGGCCAAGAGGCTCGAAGGTGCAATTAAAGTCACCCGCAACCCGGGTGCATTTCTTATATGGAGAGGATCGGAGCAAGGCCTCCAGACAGGCTATGGTAGGGGATTCTCTACCCCCTTTCATACCACGGGCGTATATGTTGAAGATATTAACGACAACATGCCCCTTGTCCTTTTTCAGTGTGATGTTAAGAAGATCCTGGCAATGAGTATCATCCTCATCCACCCTGCAATTGCGTGCGGAGGCTACCCAGACAAGGAGGCCGCCCGAAGGGCGACCCCTGCCTGTCTCAGAGTGCACAGCTGGTAGGTAATGAGTAGAGTATCCTGCCTTATGTAGGGGCTCTTTACTCCAGGTTTCGTGGAACAGACAAATGGAGTATTGCTCCACCAGTGCGTTCCAGTCGGGCAGGGCCAGCTTCCTGTCCAGACCGGCCACATTCCAGCTGAGAACCCTAATGGATGGGTCCGCCACAGCCGAAATGCTGCAGGGCTCGACGAGGCCAAATGAACTTGTCTCTCCCGCAGTGGGGCAGACGGTGGCAGGATCCAGTGGGGTCCTCCCCACCCTAGTTTCCCCTGGGTATGCTAGTGCCGCCTGGTCATCTAAGGTGGTCAAGGGATCTTTAGGTTTAGCAATTATCAAGGGGTAGGCGTCAGAGAGCCAATTCATCCGAGCCTCTTCTGGGGGGTCTAGAAGTCAGCAACCCATGGCACCCCAGTTTGGCAATGGCAGAGCTGCATGCGATTGCACAACGGTTGTTGCTGGGTGCCAATGTCCGTAGGCATAGTTTGGGGTTGGTATCACAGGGAAGCTGTTTATAGGGTTCAAGACCGGCCGTGGGTAGAAGAATGTTAAATCTACTGCTTCAACTCCGGGACCGGTCATGGCCTGTCCTAGGCTACATATTGAGTGGGCAGCTCTTATATCTTGGAGGTTGACCACCACACAATCCCCCTCAAACATTTTCTTCCTCTGGACGATCCATCCCGCCCTGCGCACACCAAGAATCAGGCCGTCCACACCCACGGGAAGGGGTCTGTTGGCTTGCAACCAATGGATGACCTTATTCTTTAGGGCCTGGTGGGTTTCCTGCTGGTTGTCCTTCAGGGCAGGGACCTTAATAAGGACAAAAACATATGGTTGGCACTCGGGGGGGAGATTGACTGGGGGACACTTGCGTACGGCCTTTTGGGGTATAACCACTGAATTTGGGCTTTTGGGTGGGCTTGTAATTATTTTTGCCTTTGGTGCCTGGGCTGCTCCCCTGGCAACAGTGGATGGTGCGGGAGGTGGTTTAGAAATGGGGCCTACCCCTCCATCTTGCTGCTTCTTGGGAGCGGGGTTAGGTTTAGCTGTTCTCGCTGCTGGGGGGTTACTAGCGTGGACCTGAAGAACATGGGTAGTAGTGGTCTGTTTGGCCGGTTTTGCAGCTGCCAGTGGTGCTGGTGTTGGAGCTGTTCCACTGGCTTGTGCAAAAGCGGGTGAGGCCGGTATGTGTCCCTTGTGGGGGGCCTACTGAATTTACTTTCCCCTCGATCCCAAT
Organism: Lissotriton vulgaris; assembly: GCF_964263255.1. Lineage (NCBI taxonomy): Eukaryota > Metazoa > Chordata > Amphibia > Caudata > Salamandridae > Lissotriton > Lissotriton vulgaris. The sequence continues at coordinate 168,768,676 of NC_141687.1, read as the reverse complement.
TGCAGTATCTTCTCTGAGCCTTGACTGCAATTTAATGAGGGACTTCAAGGAGAAGAAATTATCCCGGGTGGTCTGTTCAAATCTATCTAGCCTATCCCCCAGACTCTTAACTTGGTCAATGAGCGGTACCAACAGAGCCTTAACCAGTTTCTCGAAGTGCTCTAGGGAAGACCCCTCATTTAAGGATGTAGGTGGTGCCATAGCCGGATGCTGGGGCGATGGCATTTCTATTACTGGCCCCGGAGGGGTAGTGTTCCCTGAAGTTGCTGGCCCTCCAGCTTCTAGGTGCGTAAGGCTTTTATGGGGCTGTGTCCTTGGGCGCTTGTAGAACGATGAATAGCTTCCTTTCCTAGTGCTGATAACCCTTTTCCTTTTCTTGTGGGTCCGAGAAACTCGAGCCGGGGACGACAATTTGAGGCTTGGAGTAGGAGCCTCGTTGGGAGGTAGGGAGTTATATCCAGGAGGGGTAGCCGTAGGTAATGAAGGTCTAGGACCCACGGCAGCTGCACTGTGACTCGGATTGGGTGAATTAGTAATTAGGCTCTCTATCCTGTCAATGCCTGCCTCTATAGCTACAATCCGTGGCTCTACGGACAAAATCTCTGGCAAAGGGGAGATAGGGTAGTTGGAAAGTGGGGACAGGGCGTGTGCAACTGCCCCCAAGGAGGAGCGTTTGGAAGGAAAGGAGTCTTGTGAGAGGCGACGTTCCGTCATCACAATCTCCTTTTCAATAACCGCAGCTACCCAAGTGATGAATTTGTCCATTGTGCCAATTATTGTGTTCCCTGTGGCACTTTCTCCCCCACCCCTCAAAGCTTTACCAGAGCGGGTTGACATAGTGGCCTCGAGGCCCGCGGTTAGTGACCGGACCCTAGGACCAAGAACGATGGATGTAAGAGGTGTGGCCCAGCCCAGCCTCTGTCAGCCCCTGACTGCCACAGACTGCCCGCCCTTTGCTCGGGCTTCGCTCGGCGTCCCGCTCGCGTCCCGCTGAGCGGCAGACCGTTGGTTATAAAGGGCCGTTGCAGCCGGGGGGCGTATCTTGCTGGGGGCGCGGCCGTGCACACCTGTGCAGCGCAGGGACTCCTAGTCTTCAGAGTCCCTGCGGCGCGCGCCCTCTTCAGCCTCACAGAGCTCCCTCCTCCTTCCTGTAACTGAGAAGCCCTCCTGCAGCCTCGACCCCACGCCTCACGCCGCGCAGCGGCACCCACGAAGCGGGTGCTGCAAGTTGTTGACGGGCGGCAGGGCGGTCAGTCCCTCCAGGGATACGGGGAGGCTGGATGACAAGGAGTTGGCGTTTTCAGCGGCAGCCGGCAGCACCCAAGTAAGCTTCCTCAGTAGAAACGGATCCCACTGCAGGTTGGGAGACTTCCCGCTTTTGAATCCTGGTCAGCCGGGGGGCGTGTCTTGCTGGGGGCGCGGCCGTGCACACCTGTGCAGCGCAGGGACTCCTAGTCTTCAGAGTCCCTGCGGCGCGCGCCCTCTTCAGCCTCACAGAGCTCCCTCCTCCTTCCTGTAACTGAGAAGCCCTCCTGCAGCCTCGACCCCACGCCTCACGCCGCGCAGCGGCACCCGCGAAGCGGGTGCTGCAAGTTGTTAACGGGCGGCAGGGCGGTCAGTCCCTCCAGGGATACGGGGAGGCTGGATGACAAGGAGTTGGCGTTTTCAGCGGCAGCCGGCAGCACCCAAGTAAGCTTCCTCAGTAGAAACGGATCTGATGGAGTTTACAAGTATATCTTGGTGGCAGTGGATTCATGCTCTAGATTCCTGTGGGCTTGACCTCAGCGCTCGGCTGATGCTCGAACTGTTATAAAAGATTTGCGAGTCTTTATATGGACATATGCAGTTGGCACATTACATTCTGATCGCAGCCCCGCGTTGAGCTCTAGGGCTTATAAGGAAGCCATGGATTGTTTGGGTGTAGCACTAAAGTACTCTCTGTACCTTCCTGAGGAAAATTTGGTTGTGGAGAGGAAAAACTGGGACTTAAAGCAATCTTTACCAGCGAGAGTATTAGGTACGGGTGGGATACACGTAATATTAATAAAAAAATTACAATATTTTTATTGTAGGATAGCGGAAAGGGTAATATTTACTATTACCACTCCAGTGAGTGCAACAGTAGGGAAAGCGCTGGATAGCGTAGGTGTAAAAATTACTATTCCCACTCCAGAGAGTGCAACAGTAGGCAAAGCGTTGGATAGCGTAGGGGTAAAAATTACTATTCCCACTCCAGAGAGTGCAACAGTAGGGAAAGCTAGATAGCGTAGGGGTAAAAATTACTATTCCAACTCCAGAGAGTGCAACAGTAGGGAAAGCGTTGGATAGCGTAGGGGTAAAAATTACTATTCCAACTCCAGAGAATGCAACAGTAGGGAAAACGTTGGATAGCGGCAGGGTAAAATTTACTATTCCCACTCCAGAGAGTGCAACAGTAGGGAAAGCGTTGGATAGCGTAGAGGTAAAAATTACTATTCCCACTCCAGAGGGTGCAACAGTAGGGAAAGCGTTGGATATTGTAGGGGTAAAAATTACTATTCCAACTCCAGAGAATGCAACAGTAGGGAAAGCGTTGGATAGCGTAGGGGTAAAAATTACTATTCCCACTCCAGAGAGTGCAACAGTAGGGAAAACGTTGGATAGCGTAGGGGTAAAAATTACTATTCCAACTCCAGAGAGTACAACAGTAGGGAAAGCATTGGATAGCCGAAACTAGAAAGGGTCTGGAGACAGGACCCCACACAGCATAGGAAGGAAGCCTATAGGAAGGCCATTAGGCTATATAAAACTGAAATCAAAGCTTGCACAAGCCCATTTCTATTAAATTAAAATCAGGACAGCCGCTAACTCCCCAAGGAGATTTTTCGGATAGCGAAATCCCTGATCACCCGCCTCAAATACCTCCATCGAGGGAAGGGGCTCTGACCCGCTGCAACAAACTAGCGGTGTTCTTTCAGCAAAGGATCCAAGCTATCTATACAGTTTTGTCCCTTAATCAGCCTGAGACAGAGGAAACCGAGGTAACAGGTTCAGTCCTGGTCCCCATTTTGGAACAATTTCGATCACATCAGTTCATTGGGAAGGTGTCTTCAGGCTCCCAGTTTGACCCTGCTCCGTCTGAACACCTCATGGCGGCTCTTGACACCGTCCGTATAACAATCATCGAGGTTTTGAACTCCTCTATTACAACTAGTTCAGTCCCCCCCCCCCCAGTGGAAGTGCGCGATGGTCGAGGCCCTATTGAAAAAGCCTAGTCTGGATCAATTAAACCTCTCCAACTATCGCCCAATCTCGCTCTTGCCCTGGTTGAGTAAACTGTTGGAGAAACATATTAATAATATCCTGGTCAACCATCTAGAATCCAACAACATGCTGGATGCCACGCAGACCGGCTTCCGTCCTAACCACGGGACGGAGACCGCTCTGCTGATGGTAACAGAAGAGGCAAGGAAGTTGGTGGATGAGGGGGGAATGGCTGCCATCATTCTTTTAGACCTCAGTGCAGCGTTTGATACGGTCAACCATACCATCTTGGCAGACCGACTCAATAGTGTCGGGGTAACAGGCGCTGCACTGGCATGGTTCTCATCCTTCCTCCGTGACCACCACTTCCAGGTCTTCGAGGGAGATGTGGCCTCCTCCAGTCTACCTCTGGGATGTGGGGTCCCACAGGGCTCGGCCTTAAGTCCGACGCTCTTTAATATTTACATGAGGCCGCTAGCAGGGATTATCCATCCATTTGGCATTAGGATCGTCAACTATGCAGACGATACCCAGTTAGTGGTATCACTTCACCAAGACAAGGGTTCGTCTAGCACCCTGGATCCTTGCCTTGAGGCAGTGACCAGATGGATGGAGGGCTCCTACCTCCACCTTAATGGGGACAAGACAGAGATCATGTTGTTGGGGAATCCATCACCCACTATCTCTGTCCCCATGTGGCTGTCATGTCTAGGTCCCGTACCATCTTCAAAGCCACGAATAAGGGGGCTTAGGCATTTGGTTTTACAACTCCCTTAACTTTGGACACCAGGCCACCATGCTCTCATCTACCTGCTATGGATTGTTGAGGATGCTCCGTAAAATTATTCCTCTCCTTCCATTTGAGGCTAGAAGGATAATGGTCCAAGCCCTCATACTGTCCCGGTTGGACTATGGAAACATTCTGTACCTGGGAGCCCCTCAAGACACAATAAAATAAATTACAGGTAGTCCAGAACTGTGCAGCACGGATGCTCCTGCAGGTTCCACGGCAGCAATCAGCAAGGCCAGCATTGCAACAGTTACACTGGCTACCAATTGCTGCCAGGATACAATTTAAGGCTATGTGCCTAGCACATAAAGCCATGTGGAAGACCGGCCCATCCATCTTACACCCTCTATAAACTCCCTACTTGCTTCTATGTTCTAGCTCTCTATATCTGGCCACCATTAAGAAAATAAGGAAGGTGAGATGGGGAGGACGCTCTTTCTCATTCACTGCTCCTAAATTGTGGAACTCCCTTCCCCAAGCTATGCGGGGGAACAACAACTTGCTGACCTTTCGCAAGCTCTTAAAAACACACCTGTTTAGAATGCTCCCTTAGCGGTGTAGACTGATGTTATTCTGCCTCCTTGTCTTAAGCGCTACGAGGCCTCCGGGTAGTTAGGCGCTATAGAAATACTCTTCATACTCTTCATAGCGTAGGGGTAAAAATTACTATTCCAACTCCAGAGAGTGCAACAGCAGGGAAAACGTTGGATAGCGGCAGGGTAAAATTTACTATTCCCACTCCAGAGAGTGCAACAGTAGGGAAAGCGTTGGATAGCGTAGAGGTAAAAATTACTATTCCCACTCCAGAGAGTGCAACAGTAGGGAAAGCGTTGAATAGCGGCAGGGTAAAATTTACTATTCCCACTCCAGAGAGTGCAACAGTAGGGAAAGTGTTGGATAGCGTAGAGGTAAAAATTACTATTCCCACTCCAGAGAGTGCAACAGTAGGGAAAGCGTTGGATAGCGTTGGGGTAAAAATTACTATTCCAACTCCAGAGAGTGCAACAGTAGGGAAAACGTTGGATAGCGGCAGGGTAAAATTTACTATTCCCACTCCAGAGAGTGCAACAGTAGGGAAAGCGTTGGATAGCGTAGGGGTAAAAATTACTATTCCCACTCCAGAGAGTGCAACAGTAGGGAATGCGTTGGATAGGGGAAGTGTAAAAATTACTATTCCAACTCCAGAGAGGGCAACAGTAGGGAAAGTAAATACTTCATATATAAATAAAAATAAATTAAATATTAATACCAATTACTAATTAATTAAAAGTAATTACCAATTTTATATAATATAATAATTAATCAACTAAAAATACAAATAAAAATTAATTATTAAAAAGTATTACCTAGTAATACAAATTATTTACCAATAAACAATTAATTAATTAACAATTAAAAAATAATTAAAAATTTGAACAACAAAAAACCAATAAATAAATTAAAATATTTAATTAATTACTATTAAATTATCTCACACCCTATTCCCTACAAACCCACAACTGGCAAAATAAAATTAATTAATACAATTAACATAATTATTAATTCATCAATTAATTAAAATAAATTACCAATTATATTTTATTTCATTACCAATTAAATATTTGAATATCAATTAATTGAAAATAAATACCAATAAATAAATTAAAAAATGTAAATAATTATAATTAAATTACTTCCCACCCTATTCCCCTATAAACCCACAACCAGCTACAGACAATAATTTAATACAATTAACATAATTATCAATTAATCAATTAATTAAAATTAATTACCAATTATATTTTAATTAATTACCATATATTAATGAATTAACAATTAATTCAAAATAAATACCAATAAATAAACTAACATATTTAATTAATTATAATTAAATTTCTTCCCACCCTATTCCCCTATAAACCCACAACCCGCTACAGAATTATATTGCGCAGAAAATACCATAAAATTAATAATTAAAATAAATTAGAAAATAAATATACACTTTTCACACATATACTAACATAAAAAATACTTTAAAAAATTAGATGATATAAAAAAATTAATATTAACTTACTTACCTAAAGTTCGATATTTTTGTTGTCTATATTCTGTCCATTCTATATTTTTGTTTTCTATATTCTGTCCATTCTATATTTTTGTCGTCTATATTCTGTCCATTCGATATTCTGTCCATTCTATATTTTTAATTCGATATTAATGCTATTCTATTCAATATTTTTGTAGTCTATATTCTGTCCATTCGATATTGTGTCCATTCTATATTTTTAATTCGATATTAATGTAAATAGATATTAAAAACTCAATATTTTGATTGATTGATTGAATTGCGATTTCGTAAAGTGCAACTTTGCCCGAAGGCGTCAAGGCGCAAATGATGGAATATAGCCAGGTACAAATATCGAGATATAGGGTATAGGGGCCTAAGAGTAGGCTTCAGTAAAGAGCAAAGTTTTAAGGCCCTTTCGGAAGAGAAGAAGAGATTCTTGGTCCCTGAGTTCCAAAGGGAGCTCGTTCCAGAATCTAGGGGCGATAGAGGAAAAAGCCTTACCTCCCCATCTCGCCTTAGCTAATCTGGGGACGGTCAGCAAATTCTGGCCGGCAGAGCGCAAGGCCCTACCGGGGACATAGGTCGACACTAGGGACCTGATGCGCTCAGCACCAGCACCATGAAGAGCCATGTGAGTGAAGGTCAACATTTTTAATTTTATCCTGGCATATACCGGGAGCCAGTGGAGATTTTTCCTTATACGGGTACCTGAAGAGCGTCTGGGGGCATTGACCACAAACCTTGCAGCAGCGTTCTGGACAACTTGCAAGGGGTGGAGTAGTTTATTGCTCATGCCAAGATATAGGGCATTACAGTAGTCCAGTCGCGTGGATAGCAGGGCGACCGCAGCCAGTTTCCGGGCATCAGGGGAGAGGTAATGGGTAAGTTTTCTTAACACCCTTAGATCCCCGCAGCAGGTTGAGACCGTTCTGTTTACTTGCCTATCAAAAGCAAGTGAGGTATCAAATATGACTCCCAGGTTACGGGCGAAGGCTGGGGACAAGTTCCCAGTGTCTGTGGCCACCAGTCGGCTGTCCAGATCTCCTTATTTCCACCAAATACCATAATCTCCGTCTTTTCCCCGTTTAATTTAAGGAAGTTCGAGGCCATCCAGCCTGCCACTGCTTCCATACAATTTCCAAAATTTAGGGCCGTGGTCTCAACGGATTGCGACAGAGAGACCATGATCTGGGTGTCATCGGCGTACGAGAGCACTTCCAGTCCAAAAGTTCTAACAAGCCTAGCGAGTGGGGCCACATAAACATTGAAAAGTGTAGGACTCAGAGCAGAGCCCTGCGGGACCCCACACTGCAGAGGCCTGGCGTTGGAAAGGAAGTCACCCAGTTTGACCCTTTGCTCCCGATGGTTAAGAATGGAAGTGAGGAGGCTCAGAGCCAGACCCTTCACCCCCGTCTCACTGAGACGGGAGGCCAAGATGGTAGGGGACAGGGTGTCAAATGCTGCTGTAAGGTCGAGCAGGATCAGAAGAGTAGTCTGACCACTGTCGACCTTAGCGCGGATGTTATTGACCACCACTGTGAGGGCTGACTCAGTGCTGTGCGCCTTTCGGAAGCCATGCTGAGAGGGGTCAAGCAGGCAGGTCATCAAGAAAGGCGCTAAGATGGAAATTCAAATGAGCCTCCAACATCTTGGCTGGAGCGGGAAGAAGGGAAATGGGACGAAAGTTCTTCAAAATCCCAGGATCCAAGGAAGCCTTTTTCAAGAGGGGCTTAACGATGGCAGTCTTCCAGGATGCTGGAAATACACCACTGGAGATGGCCCTATTCATAACTTCCAACAAAGGGGGAAGTAAAGTGTCCCTGCAATTTTTTAGGATTTTAAGAGGACAGGGATCAAGGGGAGATCCTGACTTGATCGAATCTAGAAGTTTATCTAGGGCCTCAATCGTGAGGAGGGGAAAACTGGAGTAGGTATCATTGGAAGCTGGAGTGTGCTCTAGGCTAGGAGGGGGAGCATGAATGAGATTATGAGTCTGGAGTGCTGTGTAAATATCCAGGATGTTAGAATGGAAGAAGGTGGAGATCAGATCACAGAGTTCTTGAGAGGGAACTATGGGATCAGGGTGTTGGACAAGAAATAAGGTATCTATCACCTTAAAAAGGTCTCCCGGGGAGGTGAGGGATGAGGTTAGCTTGGAAAAGTAGGTTTGCTTTTTGGCTAACACCGCCGCTTTGTAGCTCTTGAGGAGATTTTTATGCTTGGTCCGTTGGTCGGCATCTGGCTGTGCTCTCCAGAGCCTTTCTTGCCTCCTACACTCCTGTCTCTGGAGTCTAAGAGTTTTTGAGTACCAGGGCGCTGACGGGCGTTTCCTAGCGCAATAATGGGATTTAAGCGGGGAAAGAGTGTCCACAGCCCTGGAGATGGTACTTGTGAACTCACGGGCAGTAGTATCAATATCCTGAGAAGGGGAGGCTTAAAGCTGGCAATAGGAGGGCCAAGTGATTCATTAGACAGGCCCCTATAGTTTCTCTTTAGAACCCAACAGTTCATGTCCGTGGGAGGGGCAGGAAGAAAGCCTGATACGAATTCCAGGGGGACTGCTTTATGATCCGATCAGGAGAGGGGCAGAGGGAAGCCAATCTCTAGCCTGGGGTCGTTAGTAAACACCCCATCTAAGATATGGCCAGCAGAATGGGTAGGAGATAGCACTTTTTGGGAGAGGCTGAGAGAAGCCAGTGAGTCCACAAGAGACGTTGTATCGGCCGAGTTAAGATTTTCTAAATGGAAATTAAAATCTCCAAGAATAGTCAAGGATGGCCTATTGATGAATGGTTCAATTACTTCAAGTAAATCGGCGGCGAACGAAGACCTAGAACCCGGAGGTCTATAAATAAGAATACCAGCAAAGTTTTCTTTAGGGGAGGTACTGAGAGAAAAGAAAAGAGCCTGAAAGGACTTCTGGGGAGAAGGAAGGGACTCCATACGACAGGTAAAAGAGTTCTTATATACAATGCCTATTCCACCCCCTCTACGACCCTCTCTGTCCTGTTTCACCATGGTATAACCATCGGGGAGGGCGTTAATCAGGTCAGGGCCAGCTGAGTCCGAGCCCCACGTTTCGGTGACAAATACCCAGGAAGGTTGTCTTTGCGATACAAAATCTGTATATCAACAACAACTTCATGATTTCTACATTTTTCTGAAAAAGACTTACCTAGTCTCACCATGGCTACAACTCTATGATAACTGGAGTACTGTTTTTTCTGCTCCGGATTGGCCTAGTGACTGTCTTTTGCTTGCTCATGAATGGAAACTATCTCCCAAAATGCTCTGCAGTTTCAAGTGTGAACTTGACCTCATATGTCCTCTCATCGTGTTCAAAGAGATCTGACCGTTGTGAACATTACTGCTGTTCCAATTCCTGATGGTATAGTGTGGGGGCACTGTTGATTATGAGATTATGATGTATATGGCCCCACTGAACTTTTGAAAATACCTTGTGTATTTAAGATTTCTCTAACCGCTTCCAAGCGACGCACATTTCTCGGCTGTGCAGGCAAATTACAGGCATGTGCAAATTGGATGGATCCTGGCCGTCCGCGGTACACGCGACTGTGTCATCAGACGGCCGGGGCCGTCTGACGCATGGAAGAGACTAAATGGTATAATTACCTCCAGTATATTTTCTTTTTTTTAAGTTTGAGTTTATTAAGCATTAAAGAAGATCAAAAAGAAAACCAAAATACATGAAGAAAACAGGGAATATGATAAATCAACAAGATATACAATAAGAGGAGGAAGGCGAAATGAGAATTACACAACTATGTAAAGGTGTAAAAAAAGAAATGGGAGTGCATCATAAGCCAAGCATCAAAAACAACAAAGTAAGCATTAGATTCTTTAAGTAGATAAGCAATGAAAAATAGTGAACGAAATTAAGGAGGTTTGCGTACATCAATAGAGTGAACATCATGGGTGATGGAGGAAGGGGTAGATGAGGATAGATAATTCACTAAAGGGAGCCAAAGAAGGTCTCGTTTGATTGCCACATAGACAGGTCATACAAAATTAGTATCTAGTCTGTGATGAAAACAAACTGCATTCCACCATGAACGGAAGGAGACATTGGTGGCAAGTTTCCAATTGGACGTAATATGATGGACAGCAATGGCAATGCGAAGGTCCATTAGGAGATAATGTCTGTGTGATTGAGGTAATGCAGAGGATAGGGAACCTAAAAAGATGTGTGCTGGGGAGAAAGGGACACTAAGGTGGAAAATGTTTTGGATTTGTGACCAAACCGAATTCCAAAATTGAAGAATCGGAGGGCATTCGAAAAGCATGTGCTTCAAATCTGCAGCTGGGCAGGGGCACGACCAGCATGTAGGAAGGGTGTCCGTGGAGAAGGAGGATAAAACTGAGGGAGTGAAAAGGGTGTGATTGAAGATAAGGTATAAAGTTTGGGTGGTGTTGTCAGCTCTAGAGATCTTATGGAGTTTGAACAAGATTTTGTCCCATAATGCAATTGACCAATTCAGAGAGAAATCCCGTTCCCAAGCTAATTCAACTTTCGATTTAGATCTGTCTGCAGAAAATTGGACCGAATTGTACAGGAAAGAAGCAGAAGGAGAGGAGTCCAGAGCTAGAGCTATAGAGCAACAAGCGGGGGGATGGGATTGGAATCCGGAAGAGATGAGAGATAAGACAGGAGAATAGGACGTAGCGTGTCTTATTGAGAGCGTGAATTAGGGGGCAAGGAGAATTGAGACCTAAGATCCGAAAAAGATAGAGGGAGATTATGAGAAATAAGCTGAGAGATCCAATGAAGACCACGGGAATGCCAAGACTTCCAAAAGAAAGTGCGATTACGAATTAAAAGTTGCTTAATATGCCAGATGGGCTGTTCATGCTTCGAGGAAATGGAAGGATAGAAAAAAGATAAATATGGAGAGAGAAGTTTGCGAGAGTGGGAAATAATTGGGTTACTGAGACTGGTCAGAGGGGAAGTAAAGGACAAGAGTTCACGAAATTCGAAGGGGCAAATAAAAGAAGATTCAATCATCAGCCAGAGAGGGGGATGGAAAGGAAGATCGGTGGAGAACCAACGAGCCGATTGTTTGAGAGAAAAAGCACGATGATAAGCTTTGAAGTCAGGGAAACGAACTCCGGAGTGGGATTTGTCCTTCCGTAAAGAAGCAAGAGCAATACAGGATCGCTTACCCTTCCATAGAAATTTTAGCAAAAGAGAATCCGTCTTTTTAAAGTAACAATCGGGAATATGGATTGGAATCCTGGAAATAGTATATAATAAAAGAGGCGAGAGCATCATTTTGATCGAACTAAGGCGTCCCCACCAAGACAAGAAAAGCGGGTTCCAACGAGTAATGGCAGATTCCAATTTTTTATAGACTTAATCAAAATTGAGCTTCAGTGTGTCTGATAAAAGGGGAGCAAACCAAACACCTAAGTATTTAATTTTAATTGGTTGCCACGAGAAACCTGAGATTTCAAAAATATGTTTTTGACATAAAGAATTCAAAGGAAGAATTTCACTCCAGTATATTTTCTGATGATTGGGATTATGAAACTGTAAATAACATTTTGTCTGATTTAGAACAATCCTCTGTATTTTCAAGTGTTGAAATGTTAGGGGACACAACTGATTTTGACAGTATGTACTCCTATCAACATTATGGTCATCACTATTTACATAAATCCACTATGCCGCGTAATGTTTTTTCATACCACCAATGAGAACATTGCCCAACACCACCAAAAGGTAGTTCAAGAACATTTGCACAGACGTTTTCCTATTTTTCAGGGTTTTATACTTCAGAGGTGACCCTTGACCCTGCTCGCAGGTCAGGTCGCGCCCCACGCCGCATGGCTCCTCCTGTGCACCCGTGACTCTTGCCCCGCTGCGGACTACATTGTGGTTTATTGACAGTTGCTTTATTCATTATTCTCTGGTTTGTATTCTGTTTTGGCTTAAGCACCCCTTGCTCTCTGTACCCCCCACTACCCGCCCCTGCCCCGCCCCATTTTGCCTTCTGTGTGCTGTCCCACGAAAACGCCCATTGGCCGCCCCGCTCCCGCCTCCCAGCTGCTCCTCCCTCCAACTTGGCCTTTTATGGAGGATGTCAAAGGCAAGCCCTTCTGCACCCGTCCGCGCCTGGACCTAGAACCCCTGGACCCCGCGCCCCCCGCAACGCCAGACTCCGATACTACGTCAACACCCTCCTCGATCTCAACACCGGCCGAGACCACTGATGCTTCCAGGCTGCCCCGAAACGCACCCACGGACCTTTCTCCTGACAGTCCTGCAGCTTCTCTTGTGACAGAACCACCAAGCCTCCAAGGACCGGACCCAACCACCTCCGCTGCATACTCCTCAACACCTGCTCCGCACGCAAACACGCCGTCGAGCTTTGGGACCTACTCGACACAACAGCCCCAGACGTAGTATTCCTGACCGTGACCTGGTGGAACGACTCCTCGGCACCAGACATTGCCATAGCCATCCCAGACAGATACAAGATATCCTGCAGAGACCGCACCTACGGAATTGGAGGAGGAATAGCCATCATCCACAAGTCCACACTACAGGTCCACACCCTCGCAGACGACTCTTTCAACCCCCCCAAACACCTCCACTTCCGGATACACACCGACCCCAACACCACTCTCAGAGGAACACTCATCTACAGACCTCCCGGACCCCGGGCCCTGTGCAGCAACTCCATCGCTGACCTCGCCAGCACCGACACACTCGCCTCCATGGACTACATCCTCCTTGGGGACCTGAACTACCACCTCGAGAACAACAACGACACCAACTCCGCCACCCTGATCGAAAAACCTCGCCAACCTCGGCTTCCAACATCTCGTCACCGAACCCACCCACGCCGCCGGCCACACGCTCGACTCCATCTTCTCCACAAGCACCCACGTCGCCTTCAACCACACCACCGATCTCCACTGGACCGACCACCTCTGCATCCACTTCACATTTAAGAAAGCAACCATGCACCAACGTACCCAACAGCTGCCTGGCCGCTGCTGGGGCAAAATCACAGAGGACCAGCTAACCTCCGCCCTCGCCCTGAACCCTCCAACCGACCCCACCGTCCCAGACACCGCCGCCCGGAACCTCAGACAGTGGATCGAAGACTGCGCCAACACTCTCGCCCTGCTAAAGAAGCCCTCCATCAACCACTCCAGCAAGAAAGCCGCCTGGTTCACCAAAGAACTCCAGAACTCCAAACACACATGGCGGATGCTAGAGAAGAAACAGCTCTAAGAACGCAGATCAGACAACCACGCTTCCCTATAAGAACGCCATTCGTGGAAATCATCAACTCATCAGAACAACCAAGAGATCCTCCTTCAAAGCCAGCCTGGACAACAACACGCATGATTGCAAAGAACTCTTCAGCATCGTGCAGGAACTCTCCAACCCCAGCGCTAACACCAAGGACATCCCACCCTCGCAAGGACTGTGCGACTCACTGGCCCCCTTCTTCCACCGCAAGATCGTCGACATCCATGACAGTTTCAACGTCCCACCCCCCCGACCCCGACAAACCCCACCCCGAACGCCACCTGCACCAACCAGCTGCCCTGCTGGGCCCACGTCAATGACAACGAGACACGAAAGATCATGAACTCCATCCACTCTGGATCGCCAGAAGACCCCTGCCCACACCACGTATTCAACAAAGCAGATGCCACCATCCCACCCCAACTACGAAAGGTCATCAACATCTCCTTTGACTCAGCGACATTCCCGGAAAGCTGGAAGCACACCAAAATCAATGCCCTCCTCAAGAAGCCAAAGGCGGACCCCAAGAACCTCAAGAACTTCCGCCCCATCTCCCTGCTCCCCTTCCCGGCGAAGGCCATTGAGAAAATCGTCAACATACAGGAAAACAACATCCTAGACCCGTCGCAATCCGGATTCAGACGGAACCACAGCACCGAGACAGCCCTCATTGCCACCAAAGACGACATCCGACGCCAACTAGACAACGGCAACGGCGAAACCTCGGCCCTCATCCTCCTGGACCTGTCAGCTGCCTTCGACACGGTCTGCCACGGCACACTAAGAACATGCCTCCAAGAAGCCGGAATTCGGGAGAAAACCCTGGACTGGACCACATCCTTCCTCTCTGGTAGAACCCAGAGAGTCCGCCTCCCACCCTACCGATCCGAAGCAACCAAACTCGTCTGCGGCGTACCCCTGGGCTCATCCCTCAGCCCGACGCTGTTCAACATCTACATGGCCCCCCTCGCACAAGTCCTCATCCTCGGCCCTACCCCGTCCGCCTGGGATGACTCCTGGTGGCCGACAACTCTAGGAACAGCACTGACGCCCACGGACCACGCACGCAACTTGGGATTAATCCTCAACTCCTCCCTCTCCATGTCCAAGCAGGTCGGCGCCGTCTCCTCCTCCTGCTACAACACCCTCCACATGCTTCGCAGGATCTACAAGTGGATCCCGATCGAAACTAGAAGAACGGTCACTCAAGCCCTCGTCAGCAGCCGGCTGGACTACGGCAACGCACACTCTACGCAGGAATTCCGACCACACACCTACAACGACTACAATGCATCCAGAATGTCTCAGCCCGCCTAATCCTCAACCTCCCTCGACGCAGCCACATCACCCCCACCTAAGAGACCTTCACTGGCTTCCCATCAACAAGAGGATCACCTTCAAGCTCCTCACCCACGCACACAAAGCACTCCACAACTCTGGACCAGCCTACCTAAACAACAGACTCAACTTCTGCACCCTCGCCTGCCAGCTCCGCTCTGCCAGCCTCGCCCTCGCCGCCGGCCCACGAATCCAACGTACCACCTCCGGAGGCAGATCCTTCTCCTTCCTCGCTGCCAAGACCTTGAACACCCTCCCCACCCACCTGTGGCAGACCCAGGACCTGCACACCTTCAGGAAGCTCCTCAAGACCTGGCTCCCCCCTCCCCCCCCCCTCAGCGCCTTGAGACCCTCACTATATATATTATAAGTTCTGTGATGGATTGATTGATTGACCCGACCTCATATTACTATTAGGTTGCACCTACAACTGCACGGAAAAATATGCTAACAAACACCAAACACATTTACTCTGCATCCTTTATTAACCAACTGTCTGAACAGGGTTTCGACTTATGGAAGGACACTATAGACATAAAATCAGTCTGGGGTTCAAAGGAATGGCAAGTTCAGGGAACAGAGGCACTATTTAGAGCCTACCTCATTCCACAGCAAGTTATCTTTCTGAACGACACTGTGCAACAGACTTCTTGTCTTGGACTAGCCAAGAACAAAGACTTGAACACAGCTAAGATTCCCTCACCTACACACTTTTCAGGGGTATCAAAATTATACAACACAGGGTGGGGATATGGTTGATGACATCATCCACACAGTAACATACAATTCATCAGGTCCCGTTTGGAAGGGATCATTTAGATAGTTTGGCCTACAGACACATATAGATGTAAGTTAAGATTCAGGGGTACCACCAAAGGGTTTAGTATCCATAGGCCAGACCAACGCTATGTACAACGAGAACATCCGGGGGTAGTGACTTCATACAGTGTTGGGAAGTTATGTCTCGATATGCTAGAAACCTCAACACTGTCCCAGGTGAAACAGCACTTATCCTTACTGTCAACAGACATGGATCTAAGGGATTTTTACTTAGTCCCAGAAAGCCACGTCAGAAACATTGCCTATACTCTGTTTAGCTGCAGAGAGACTTCGTGAAATTGATAGAATTAACCTAGAAAAGGCCTTAGCGGTTGTTGAACATGGTATGACCACATAGAAATCCAGGATTTATTCACTAGGCAGCATTGTTTCTTCAGCTATAGATATACTAGAACAGGATTTGTCCATATTACAGCGTGGACAGTATCAGCTACGTTCTAGTATGTTGTTGAGCTAGACACTTCAATCATTACGTTCAGGTTATGTGCCTTGGCGATTTATCAACAGTACGTCCCTGTCTTCTGCATATAATATGACTAACAAGCAGATAACAATGGCACAATGAGGGGCAAAATATACAATTCTGTGTATTGAAAAAACTAGACAAATGACCTTTCACTGTGGCAGAGTCACCATCCACAGACTGGTTAATTGACGGCCATATAACATTACAGGTCACAACTTTCTAGTTTCAGTATTGCCTAGAACAACAACAGGCAGTCAGATATGAAGAAATGGGTAAGGAATTCATCAAGGAATCCTGGGATTTGCCTTCTAGATTTCGATGTAGGAGTGGGGATATGGAAGTGTTTCTAAGTGGTACAGACTGCTAAAACTTCTTGAGGGGATCGCTCATCTGCAGGATATTATGCTTCAAGGGGCCTGTAACGGTTCAGTTGCAAACTTATCCTGTCATTTGAAGGGTTCCCCAGCTGCCGTGAATCATCCGGTGTTCAAGCTGGTCTCGAAAGGGGGTTACTTGAGAATGAACGATCAAGGTTGTTGTGGAATGCTTCTGAGCATCGCATATCATGTCACTGTTGGCTCCAGGGTTACTTGCTGTATGCAAGTATTGTTTCCACCAACCCACACATTCAGGCAGGCACCGTTATGTTCTTTGTTGAATGTTTTCTTTATGCGGTTTGATACACTGAGCCGAATGAAAGCCATGCTTCTACAGAAAACTGTGCCCTTAACCTCCGCCCAAGAGACTTTTCTCCTGGTCAGAAGGTCCTCAGCTGAGATACAGGCAATGTACGAACAAACTGCCCTTTCCGTCGCACAAAAATGGTACAACATATCTTTAACGTGTCTGATAGAAAGGGTATAGTACACCTATTTAAGACCAGACCATAGGTTCTAGACTGTTAAGCACCTTTCTGACAGCCTTCAGAGTGATTCCAGCCTTCATACACTCCGTATTCTGAAGCATTTTTGGAGGACTTCCGTTGATCTTGTTTTTAATAGCAGGAATTCTGATTGTACGCAATGGTCTCCCCAGTCACCAAGGAGATGTAAAAAAATGCTACTGGAGCGCAAATACCTTGATTGCATGGTACTCCATCTGGGCACACCTCGCCTTCGGGAACTGAGCGAGTCTTGGTTCCTATCATTTTGCCTATTCTGCGGACAAGAATGCGTGTTAGATCTCTGTCTAACACTTTCATGGGTTGCGCCACCCGACGTGGATGCTTAACTAGACCCGTTAAATGCCCACGTACTGCTGTGTC
This sequence comes from Lissotriton vulgaris, assembly GCF_964263255.1. Lineage (NCBI taxonomy): Eukaryota > Metazoa > Chordata > Amphibia > Caudata > Salamandridae > Lissotriton > Lissotriton vulgaris. The sequence goes on along the minus strand of NC_141687.1, from coordinate 168,751,406 downwards.
CTCAGCGTATTCCAATGTTGATGTTGGCATTCTTAGATCCACCACGGGATGCTTCAGCTCGTGTTGGAACAGAAATCGGCTCTTCTACAGGCACTCAAATCATGGATACAATACAGGCTTCTCCAGCATCGGCTGTGGACACTGCAGAAGATTATTTGTGCTCAACTGACCTGATCTGTGAGGTGTTGCAGTAATCGTCATCTGCGTTGGCAAGCAGCAGTGATGTTGCTTCTCCCACACAGAACACATAAGCAATTTGCCTCCTCGTGTGCTGGGAAAAATGTGGCCTTTTTCTAAACAACCAAAACTTGGAAATTTAAAACAGTTTTTGTCTTCCCTTGCTGAATTGCAGGGCTTTCAAGAACTCATAGTTGTTCTGACCATATATATACGAGCATATTTTAATAGACTTTTAAGGCTTGTGCTAGAATTTTAGCAGTTTTTACAATTTTTTTTTCCTTTTAATGAACTTGTTAGTTATCTGCGTAGGTTTTTTAGAAATACATATATAGGCCTTACTTTTAGCATATCGTCCAATCAGATGAGGAGTGGGAGTTATGTTTCATACAGGTACCCCAATATAGGCTCGGGTAGTGGATGCACCTTTCACCTACAGTTTCCCTGCCATTATACTACATAAAGGTTCTTAGGACAGACCTTGTACCTGGTAACGGTAATGCCTAAATGACATGGGGTTTTCTCCGGAAACTAGCCTCATTCATTATGCATGAGGATTCTTGGAATCTCAGCAGGACTACCATCTCCTGCATAATAACTATGTATAAGGGTCATTGCTTCCGTCATCCCAGTCCGACATGACACAGCTTGGTATATCCCCTGAGGGTACCGCTTTGGGTATACAAACACCATATCTCTGCTGATACTGGGAGAGAAGAAAAAGGACTTCCATGCTGACACACTGATGCGAAACGTTGAGGTTCCTGCACGCAGACACTCCTGCTCGCAGTGGCTGGCATCCCTCGTGTGGTGACCATCTCGAGACCAAGACGGGGTCCCACAGTCTCTCACTTCAGGTAATGAGGTTGGTTTTATCCTAGGGGGATTCTTGGCTCTACACCTACATACATGCTAGGTACACTTAGATACATCTAGTTAGGGTAGCATCGTAGGAGTACACATTATTACTGTTATGTATTGTTATACTTACATGTATTCATTGTTTTAGCACTATGGTAGGAATCTACCATCCTTTAACTATATTGGTGCTTACAATCATTTATATCTCTTTCTGTCTTATGATTGTTTCAGCACACTTTTTTTTACATTAGAATGACGCTCGTTTCATAAATACTTATTGAAAAACATCCCCGTTTGTTCTGTGTCGTCCTCTGAGATGAAGTGAGCATGAATGACTGAGCGAAAAGTACGGTACTGTTTCCACGATCCCTGATGGGACAGAGTTGTCATGTTTGATAGTTGCCAAGAACTATTCTCTCCTTGGTAAGAGGAGTTTATAGTGGCACTGTGAGCTAGCTGCTATACAGGCTACATACTTGGTGGGGGTGTCTGGTATCAGTCAGGACACCAATACTGCAGTGAATGTTGTCTAAACGTGCAGATCCTATATTGGTTTATAGGAACTACATGACAACAGGAGCCCATTTTCTCTACTGCAAAGTCATTTGTATGCTTCTACAAAACCAGTACACACCATATTTTAAAAAGTATTATTGTGTTGAAAGTATCATTTACCTGCTACTTAGTAAATCTTGTTCACGTCTAGCCTTGCAAGTGGGGTACCATTGTATTAATAGAACTGTGGCTTTCCACAGGAACTTTCCCTTACAGAAATATGAGGGAAATGCTTCTGGGTAAGAAAACTTAGTGGGTTTGTTCATGATACACCCACACTAAACTGGATTCCCCTGGGTGTCTTGTTTTCAGAACTGTCAGAGTTTGGTAGAAAACATTTGTAATTACCAATTGAATTACCCTGCACGTGTAAGCCAGTGTCCAAGAAAGAACACATTTTGAAAAATGCCCTCCGAATCACATGTAGTATGGGTAACCGTAATTCAGAGTTATGCAAATAATCATTAAACTCCTTATCTTGGGCACAATACGAAAATTCATGGATTTTCTTCACTTCATTTTCCATGCATTATATTTTAATATATATATATATATATATATATATATATATATATATATATATATATATATATATATATATATATATATATATATATATATATATATATTGGAAAATCGGACATTGGGGAATAATTTCAGGAGAAAAAATTATCACCTATTTCTGTTTTCTCTACTTATTGTCATTGCTTTTTTGATTCAACAATCTCTTTCTATTAGAGAGTGTGCACACAGAATGGCAGCACTCATGTGAGGTTCCTGCTTCCTGGAAAAATAATCCTGCATTTATCCTCAGCAAATGTGCGTAAACATTGTCGAAAGTTGGTTTAATAAGCAGAGGTAGCCGCCCTCTGCACTCTGTGCCAGTAGCAAGCAAGATCTGGGGCCGGCAACCAGAGCAACGGACGAGTGAAGTTTTGCTGCGATTCTGCCTGGAGCTGTGAGCAACAGTGAGGCGGATACAGCCCTCGGGAAACGCCAAGGCTTCCCGCGTGGACACCAGGCCGCGGGACTGGCGTACGGTAACAGGAGACGGGCACACATCTATCGGGTGAAGGATCACAAGGGAGAGCCCTTCACCATGTGGTGGAATAACAGTGTGCCGGTGAGAGCGGAGGGGGTGCCTGCGTCTAGCCCGTGCGAAACTTATAGAAGGGGCTGCAGAGGGGCGCATAGGAAAGGAGACCGGGCGGAGATGCACCCGAGCCTCTACGATGTCGGACGGTGAGCGCGGAGGCTTATGGCCTTGGCTGAATGAGTGCAGCCCGGAGGCAATGGTTTGCATCGCACATTGCGCGGAGCACACTGGGCAGGCAATACGTCCTATGGAGGGAACCGAGAGGCGCGGCCCACCCCCCTCGCTCGCACTGCGGCAAAAGATGGACACGAAGTGTCCACAGTACTAGAAACTGTGGAACAGAGAGGCCAACGAAGCACAAACTCTATGCAATTGGTGCCTGGACAGCGGGTGGGGTTTGTGCGGGGCAGAGGAGGGACCGCCTGCTGTCTGCTGGTGACCTTTGAGCAGCGCTGAATACAAGAGGAGACAGCGAGCGTGTGGAGACCCCATCGCCCAGGGGTGACCTGAGCAGAGGCCTAGTGAGGTTGGAAGGGTAGCGGCTCCCCCCACCCGGCTCCCTATTTATTAATCTTGACACTGCCTGGACGATAGGTACCATCACTTGGTGAATAGCATTGGATATGCCCTGAAAGACTTTGGTGGGGGCGGTGACACCGGAGCCAGCCAGGGACTGTATGTTGGCCGTGCTGCGCTGATGCAACTTCGCTGGCCGTTGCCGCCTGAAACCATTGAGTGCCACACTGCCGGGGACGAGCTGGTCCAACTGAGTGGTGACAACAGGAGCCTAGATACTGGCACTATTGAATTGCGCCGGAGGTGGTGGAAGGTGTATAGGCGCAAGTTTGCAAGCGGATACTACGCGGACTGAGGTGCTGCACAACTACAGAACTCACGAGCGCCACGGACTGACCCTGTAGACAGACTAAGAAGATCGGACGGCAGCGTGTGAACACCTGTGGTGACTGCCTGGACTAATACGCAGAGGCGAACATGGACAAACCTGACAGCAGATAGCCGAAGCCGAACTTTTTGGCGGCGAAAAAGGGGAACAGACCCACGCAAGAAGACCAGGATGCAGAGGCCGGACCGCATTCCAATGATGGCGCTGCGTCACAAACCTCAGATATGAACAATATCTTGCAGGAAATGCGGCAGGGCTTTGCAACGGTCGTGGACAAGGTAGACCGGATGTCATCCAGAATGGATGCTGTAGCCCACAAACTTGACTGGCACGAAGAGCGCATTAAGGAGGTGGAACGCCGGATATCCGATGCAGATGACATCATTGCCAGCCACACCTCACAACTATCGAGAATGGAACAGATCTTGCGCACCATTGCTGCCAAAAATGAAGATTTGGAAGCCCGCAGTAGGCGCAACAACATCCGCGTCGCAGGTGTGCCGGAATCGACCAATATTGGCAGAATGGAAGACTATATAGAGAACTTGCTGCTGGCGTCCATTGGGAAAGAGGCGTTTGTAGGAAGGTACATCCTGACTGTGGTTTCTCACAGGGGAATACCAGGACGGGTTCCCTAAGCAAGCGCCGGGACGCTTACGGGCAGCTGTGCGCTTTACAAGTCCAGCACATTTACATTTACATGGTTGCCCCCAACTTTTTGCCCTGTGTTTTAGCTGGTTTTGGACATAGTCGACCTGGGACCCTGCTAATCAGGACCCCAGGCCTACTGCTCTCTCTTTAAAATGGATTCCATGTACCCTAGGTGCATTTCCAATTGGTACTGGGCCACCTTATCAGACCCCGTAACGCAGGGCATAGGTGTACCCAGGGCCGCCAGGGGCTGCAGCATGTATTATGCCACCCCTGGCTGGCCTCCTAAATTTGACACCACTGGCTGCATGACAGCTGGGGCGAAGTCGTGTAATCACCCTTTGCTTTAGATATAGTAGCCCTATATCTAACCAACACAATGGACACCCGAGTTCCTATCAGTCACTCCTATGGCAGGCCTTGACAATCCTGAAGGCAGAGTGCGTGGGCTCGTGTGAACTGTGCTCTGGCCCGAGCCGAGCCCGGTTGCAGCTTGCGGATAAAGGACCCAATGGCTGTTCCATGATAACGCGTGCCACATCGGTAACTTCGGTGTCGTGTTATCAAGACATGTCGAGTAAGGTGTCATACGAATCGGGATGCTGTCCTCTCACCAACCCTGGCGACGAGGTTAGCATTCCGCCCTTCTAGAGGGACACGACATGTACGTAACTGTGAACCCCGGTTAAAGTTAACGAAAGCCTCAGCTCCACAAAATGGATGCTGCCACCACAGACACGAGTCTGACCTCCTGCTGCTGGGAGTCCTTCCAGCGAGGAGCGCCTGGACAAAGGGTTTCCTGTCGAGGGCGGTGTTCGCACCGTCCCAGACAGGGTTTGTGTATTCTGGGTAGGTAGGGCTTTTGCGAGAAGGTGACTGCGGAGTGGCACCCCGGTGCTCACTACGCATCTGCCGGTTAGAACCAGTTCCAGGGGCGACAGCCCTGGCCTGGGGAAAGTCCGGCAGGGGAGAGGGGCGTAACTACCCCCCTTCCTGGTCCCACCCTTAGGGCAGGACCTAGTCATGTACCCACCCCTTTCTTTAGAATAAAGGCCGGAGCGGGGACCCTTCCAAATTAGATCATCTTTGAATCAAGAACTACTTTCTACGAAAGGACATTCAAGACTCTTCTCAAGATTTCTCCCTTGTGACTAAGGAGTAGTCACCCTGCATCAGCGGGCACCATCTAAGAACTCTGCGGTTTGCTGTAAGTCCTTCCTCAAGGAATCCGACGGCCCAGCTCGACGAGAACCGGCTTCCCTGGCACCTCTGACCTCTACCCACGTCATCAGCTCAGCTGTGATCTGTGGGTGCGACGAGACCTCGAGGGACCGGCCATCATCAGAACCTGCACGCTCTTAAAACCAGCACGACCATCGAGGTAACTCTCTGGTGAGTGCTCTGGGGTCCGAGAAGCCCCGACCCTGAGCCGCTCCAGCACCGAAGTGCAGTCTCCCAGCATCTCCACGATCTGCGTGGGGCCCTTCTGCTCGCTGCTCAGCACGTTGTCTGGTCACTAGCCGCTGGCTTGTGTCCTTCCTTGACGACGACCGACAAACATCACTGCTGGTCTGGTTGCTCCAGACTGGCCCTTGCTTCCATCTTTGCAAGAAGCATCCCGGACCCTCCTGGTCCACTCAAGACGCCATCTTAGGCCCACCACGTGGCCCTGAGATCTGCCAAGGCTTGTTGCCCCCTCCTGGGCCCAGCGACGCCGACAGCATCATCCTTCGTGGGACAGCTCGCACCTCCACCGTGGTCGCCGACAACGCCTCCTGGTCCGTGAGACTGCAGAGCCTAGCGTCGCCCACTCACCTGGTCGAGGTGACGGCCAACTGGTGCCTTCCTGGTACCCTCTGACTACTGGCTAGTAGTACGAACTTGGTCCCCTCTGCTTTCAGGTTTCATCAATCTCCGATCCAGGCTTGGATCTCTACGAACTATTCAGCACTGGTCGCCGGCCAGCAACTCTTTTTCTTCCGGCTCCTGGCTCGTCAGCGAAGACCCCGACGCCTGTAAAACTTGTGCAGCCGCAGCCCTCGTGGCTAGGTAACTCGGCATTTCGGTGCCTGCATAGCCTCTTTACTCTAGGGTCCCGAGTCCCTCGCTTCCGACTTGCCTTAACCTTTCCGTGTCCTCGGACACTTGTTTTAATTGTGCACTTGAAGTATTTGCTAAAGAGATTTGGTTCGTGCTTAGTACCCTGTCCTCATAAAGAGTACAGGGCTGTTGTGATTCTTAATAAATATACTGTTTATTTTCATAACACTTGTGTGGTGTCCTTTCACTGGGTGTTCAAGGGGTACATGTGTGGTAAACAGCTGGCTTAACGCGCCCTCTCGAGTCTTTAGCCTTAGACTGCTCGTATCCACGCTACTAGGATAGCTGGTCTATAGGTTGACTTACAACCAAACACCATAAGGGTCGTTGGAACGATACATAGCGGTCGCTAGAATAGCGAACGTTGCATATCGGGCCAACTTCTCACAGCGTTCTCCTCACAGTTTATAGTAGAACGGGCGCACAGAACGCTTGGACCACGATCAACACCGGGCAACCTCCCACGGCCCATCATCGCCAGGTTATTAAATTACATGTGGCTCTCCGTGTGGCACGACAAAACCAAACGTTGACTTATGATGGTGTTACCTTATCGATATATCTGGATTTCGCCCCCATTGTGCAGGAGGAAAGGCATCAGTTCATAAACATCAAGAAAAAGCTGAGAGCGGCGCAAATTGATTACGCACTCCTTTATCCGGCGAAGCTCAGTGTGACACATCAGGGAAAGCAAAAAAGCTAAAGTTTTTCACGAACCCGCAACAAGTAGAAAACTTTCTCAAATCCGTGAAGCGTGCGGGTCGAGGCGGAGGGGGCCAGGGGGCCTCCCAACATCCTGACCGCAATGAAGACAATGATAACATGGAATGATTGATCCCCAGAAACATTGACATAAGCCGTAAGATACTGTGCAGCGGACTGAAATATGCAGGCGAACTTGAGTGATGGAGGGCGGTGAGATATCCTTCATTGACTTATTTGCTAAGTTGTTATTGATGTTTCAGGCTCCGCTTCCAACCCCCCTGCGTTGCAGGGCAGGGAACTGGGGGGGGGAACAAAAGGAGTGGAGGGTTTGGGTAGCCATCTAGATATGTCCCCCCACGGTTATTCCCCCATGAAAAACATTTAATATGCAAATTGGGAGGGGCATAATGCTGTGGATACAGCGGTTGTGGGATGGGGCGGGGGAAGGGAATTGTATTCTGGCAAAATTGGGTTGCTTCAGTTGGTGGGGGTGGGGAGGGGAGAAGTTGGATTGTTTTTTTGTGAGGGACGGTGTGTGTAAGAGTAGTTCCCAAAGGGGAGAATGGATAGGCAGGACAGGTGGAGTTCGGCTTCAGAATAGAGTTTTTTTAAGAAAGTTATGTGCAAGTGACAGGTTGGGTGTGAGTTGCATGGTTCACTTTCATGAGCCAGACAGCAGCTAGACATCATGACTAGCCCGCCCATGGGTACATTGAATATTATCACATGGAATGTTAGAGGTCTAGGAGACCCCAGAAAGAGAAGGCACATACTGTCATATCTGGACAGACATACTGTGCATATAGCTATGCTGCAAGAAACCCACTTTGCGCGTCTTAAACAGCATAATTTTGCCACTAGATGGGCGGAACATAGGATCTTCTCCTTATACCCCACATACGCACGGGGAACGGCGATACTAATAAAAAAACAAGTCCCATTCTGGATGGAAGGCACAGCGGGAGACCCAGAGGGTAGGTATTGCCTCTCGTGGGGCCGGTTGGGCACCACGTCAGTCACACTTGCATGTTGCTATGGGACAAACACGGATGACCCCGGGTACTTTGACACTCTGGGGCAAAATATTTGAGATTGATTCCACTCACGTCATATGGGGAGGCGACTTTAACGTGACTTACCATCCTCGACTAGATAGGTCGCACCCTGCCCCACACCACTATACTAAAGTGCAGGGAGTGTTAACAGATATCATTGCTGCTTACCAGTTGACTGATGCCTGGAGACATAAATACCCTAGTGGGAAAGAAGGCACGCATTTTACTGTGCATGCGCAAACATGGGCCCGGTTAGACTATTTTTTAGTGTCCAGGGGGATAGCGCCTGCAATAGCCATGGTAAGACACCTGGCCGGGACTTATTCAGACCATGCACCAGTTGTGTTAGGGCTCTCCTCTGCCGACTTTAGCATACCTCGCAGCCCCTGGCGGCTGCACGCCCCCATCTTGCTCGACACAGTTTTCCAGGAGGAGCTGCGGGCGGAGATCAGCAACTTTTTTGAGTGAAATAAGGGCTCAGTTGACAGCATGGAGATAGTCTGGGAAGCCTATAAGGTGACACTTAGGGGATTATGCATAGCTAAGAGGGCTGGAGTCCTTAAAGAAATACTAAATACCCTAAGGACATTAGAAACGGAACTAAAAGGGCTGGAACTGGAACTTTCGATAGATCCGAGATGCGCCACACAAGCGGCTTTCAGAAAGAAACTCACAGAATATATGGAAGAGGCTAGGAGGGAGGTACAATTCCAGGGAAACACTGGGTAGCCCGGTAATACGGAGAAGGAGATAGGCCTGGCAAGATACTGGCGCAAAATATAAGGTGACCTCGATGTGGCACATATGTGATGTCTCTGACAGGAGTATCTGTCGAGAGACACCTGCTATACTTAATGCCTTTTTGAGACATTATAAACAACTGTACACCACTACACGAGTGACAGCGCTGGATTTAGATGACTTTCTGGGGGATGTGGAGTTAGACTGGCTCAGCGATGGGCAGAGGTCCTTTCTGTGTGCACCATTTAAGCTAAATGAGGTGCAAGAATCTATAATGGGCCTCCAGTCTGGGAAGGCCACGGGCACAGAAGGTATCCCGGCAGAATTCTATAAAACATACATAGACATGATGGCCCTATACCCAGAGAAATATACGAAGATGCATTGGAGGTGGGACATCTACCTGCTACCATGAGGGAGGCGCTCATATTGTCCTTACTTAAACCAGGAAAGGAGCCAACTCAGTGTGACTCCTATAGACCACTATCGCTTCTCAATTGTGACGCAAAAATCCTGGCTAAATTAATTGCAACACGCCTGAGCCTTTTATTAGAAAACTTGATATTGCCTGACCAATCGGGCTTTGTACCTGGCAGGGCAACCTCCCACAACCTTAGAACGCTGTTTGGCGTTTTGAATAACGTCTCGCCCAACTTGCCACTAGCAGGCCTTTTTTTGGATGCCACCAAGGCATTCGATTCGATCGAATGGGACTATATTTTTAGAGCCATGGAACGCATGGGCTTCCCACTGCTGTTCCTGTCATGGATTAAACTGTTATATTGCATGCCGGTGGCTAAGATCCTTGTTAACTGACAAACAACGCAGACCTTCAGTATCACTAGAGGGACGCAGCAGGGGTGCCCCATCTCCCCATTGCTGTTTACAATAGCGTCAGAACCGCTTGCGGCCAAATTAAGACAGCATCATAACGATAAGGCCCTCCAATGCAATCTGCGCCAGGTGTTGGTCTCACTTTACACTGATGACATCACTCAGTATGTTTGTGATCCTCAGCAGAACCTTAACACGATATTAAGAGAATTCATAGTATTTGGGCAGCTGTCGGGGGTACAAATAAATTGGGGTAAATCATGCATCTTTCCACTGACCACAGCCACGTCGCATTTTTCACCAGACTTTCCCCTGGAGTGGTGTGATGATGAACTAAAATACTTAGGGATAAGAATCACCAGAAATAGGGAGGAACTTGTGAGATTGAATTATGGTACGGCCATTGACAAAATAAAAGACTGTGTCACACGCTGGGTGGCGCTTCCCCTTTCCATGGCGTGACGGGCGTCGTTGATCAAGATGGTGGTGCTCCCCCGGCTGCTATATCTCTTCTTGAATGTCCCCTTTTATCCAGGTGCGTTCTTTTTTAAATCACTCAAGTCAGAGATGATACGACTAGTTTGGGGAGGAAAGCAATCTAGACTACAATGGGATGTGCTGACGAGGTCATATGAGAAGGGCGGGTTTGGTATCCCCAATTTTGAGCTCTACTACCTATGCGCTCAGGCCCATTACGCTTGGTATTGGGTGAAACGACCGATATACACGCCACAAGTGGCAGCTGAACATTGGCTGGCTCATCCCACACCAATCGAAGGAGTACTATATTTAGTGGTAACAAGTAAGGACAGGTCAGCAAATGTTCTCATGGGCAAGATAGCGGCGTGGAATCGCATACAGCGTATGCTGGACGTGCCCATGCTGTACTCTCCATTATTACCCCTTACTTACCACCCAGCTATGCCTTTATTACAGGAGGGGGTATTCAAAAAATTCCAACAGCGGATTCAGATACATACGTGGGGAGACCTATATCATGAAGGCCAATTCCGAAGCATTGACCACATGTTCCAAGAGACACAGAAGACATCATTAGATGTATTTCTCTACCTTAGAGTAAAAACTGGGCTGAGATTAGTTACCCCTGAGTTCCCTGCGGAACCACCAGCTTTGTCTCCATTGCAGCTTATACTGGAGAAAGACACCCCTAAAAGATTGGTGTCGCTGTTATATCATAAGATACACACACTCCGAAACGAAGGAGAAGGATAGTTTTTAACTATGACTGTATTTCACTAGAAATTTAGCCACCTGCATCTCGAAGGTCTCACGAGCTGATGTAAGAGCTACTTCTTGCTGAAACAATAACGCTTTGAGTCTATTTAGTTTATTGAAGTCTGCCTTCAAAGTTGGAATGGAAGGCCATAGTGAGCTATCTACAGTATCATGCGGAGGAGGAAACAAGACGTTGTTGCAACAATTGACTAACGGGGAAACTGACAAATTATACGGGTCTCCAGCCCACATTCCGCAATAGTCTTGATCATTAAGCATGAGATAACTCCTGTTAGAGAGCACCATAATGAAGGGGAGGATTGAAAGAACCGGTACTCCTTTTAAATAACAAGCTGAATTTGGTACTGAAGGGTAGCATGCACTGTGAATTTTACGTGTTCACAAACAAGTGAATGTCCAACCGTGGAGTCACATTCTTCACCAGTGATGAAAACTTCCTTGTGACTACGTTCACAACAATAAGCAAAGGGGAGTAACCATCCTTCATGTACGTAACTGCTAACTAGGGGTTCGTATCTACCAACGGGAAAATGTTTCAAGCAAGCTGTGAATTGAAATGTTGAAATAGTAGTGAAATAACTCCATGTATTAACCATACTGCCAACGGCGTTTCAGCTATAGTGAATGGGTGCAGTTCTAAATTTTCTAAATGCAGCATTGTATAGGTTGCGTCTTTCATGGTCATCAGTTTTTGTTTACGTGTTAAATTAAAAGGTGAAAACAATTTAAGTAATGCCAGGGAACGTGTCCATTTTAAGTGTTTGAAACTCCAGCTAATCTGCACAATAAATCTAAGCTGATTTTGCCCATGATACAATGTTGATATGCCACTCTGCACAACATCAATAACAGACAACACAATGTTGTTTTGGTTGTAAATAGAAGATGACAGTGTATTGATACTATTATCGACAACAGCTGGCACTTTGTCCAAATTATTTTGATCTATTTGTCTCGAAAGTGCAACAGCTTCCATTTGGGATAGATTCCAAATCATATAATAAGTAGCATATATAAATCTTTTAGAAAGTGGGGATTTTTAGGCCCAAAAGAAAATCGGATAAATTCATGTCCTCAGACAGGAGAGAAAGATGTTGCTTTACTGCAGACCGTGTGGAATGTTTCAAATGTAGTTGACATAACTTTCTCACTGAATAGGTGGTAATGGTACCAGAATGTGTTAACAGAGGGTATCGGGGATCAGGTCTACTTGATTTGAACCCAGGTGTGGAATTAAGAAATTGAGCTTCATAACCATTTTTGTCTAATCGCCATAATAACCACCCACCAGGACTCGAAAAAGAAGAATTAAATGTACTGTTCTGCACCATGCTATTTAATTGTTCTTCCGTGTAACTAGCAAGATTCAGGCAATTGTCAAAATGGGAACCGAGGGAATGGTCAGGGCATTCATTTCTTTAATTTTTGCTAGTTCTTAACAAGTAGTCTGCTAAATTGTTTCTTTCAGAAAAATCATTTGTGAGGGAATTATGCAGACTCGAAACAATATCTCCGTGCCTTGAACGTGCCAGGACTTCGTACTCCAAATCGATGTCAGATCAATAGTGTCCTTCAAGTAATTATAACCTTTAAGGCCCAATTGATTAACAAACAAGTTAATGTATATATAAGCTTCGTTTTGAGTAAGCATATATTTCTTTGGTGGTGTTGAAGTTAGTTTGAAATAATATGACATGGGGTCTGAGGTAAACAGTCAAAATATCGAGTTTTTAATTTCGACCTACACTTATATCGAGTTGCTAATATCGATGGGACAGAATATCGATGTCCAGAATATCGATGGCCAGAATATCGACCCTAAGGTAAGTAATATCGAAATTACTAATATCGATAGCATATATATCGATGTAAGTAATTTCGATTTACTAATATGTGTTAGAAATATTAGTTAAGTATTTAAATTAATTGTTATAATATGTGTTTAATATGTTTTTATAATTTAAAAATATATAAGAGTAAATAATATGTTTTACTACCACAGCGGGTTGTGGGTTTATAGGGGAATAGGGTGGGAAGTAATTTATTTGTAATTAAATAATTATTTTTCAATGATTAATTTATTTTGCAATTAAATATTAATTGGCAATTATTTATTTTAATTGATTAATTGATTAATTAATTGATAATTTATGTATATTTTTAACTAAATTATGTTTTACTACCACAGCGGGTTGTGGGTTTATAGGGGAATAGGGTGGGAAGTAATTTATTTGTAACTAAATAATTATTTTTCAATGATTAATTTATTTTGCAATTAAATATTAATTGGCAATGATTTATTTTAATTGATTAATTGATTAATTAATTGATAATTTATGTATATTTTTAACTAAATTATATGTTTTACTACTGGAGCGGGTTGTGGGTTTATAGGGGAATAGGGTGGGAAGTAATTTATTTTTAATATTAATTAATTTTGGGTAAAGGGGTATTTTTAGGGTTCAGGGTCAGTTTTCAGTTTATGGGTAAAGGGGTATTTTTAGGGTTCAGGGTCAGTTTTCAGTTTATGGGTAAAGGGGTATTTTTAGGGTTCAGGGTCAGTTTTCAGTTTTTGGGTAAAGGGGTATTTTTAGGGTTCAGGGTCAGTTTTCAGTTTTTGGGTAAAGGGGTATTTTTAGGGTTCAGGGTCAGTTTTCAGTTCTTTGGTAAAGGGGTATTTTTAGGGTTCAGGGTCAGTTTTCAGTTTATGGGTAAAGGGGTATTTTTAGGGTTCAGGGTCAGTTTTCAGTTTTTGGGTAAAGGGGTATTTTTAGGGTTCAGGGTCAGTTTTCAGTTTTTGGGTAAAGGGATATTTTTTGGGTTCAGGGTCAGTTTTCAGTTCTTTGGTAAAGGGGTATTTTTAGGGTTCAGGGTCAGTTTTCAGTTCTTTGGTAAAGGGGTATTTTTAGGGTTCAGGGTCAGTTTTCAGTTTATGGGTAAAGGGGTATTTTTAGGGTTCAGGGTCAGTTTTAGGTTTTTGGGTAAAGGGGTATTTTTAGTGTTCAGGGTCAGTTTTCCCTACTGTTGCACCCACTGGAGTGGGAATAGTAATTATTGTTAAGTAATTATATAATATATATGATTTTTTTTTTTTATTAAATATGTATTATTATTTTTTTAACAATTATTACATATATTTAAATATGTTTAAGTAATTATTAAGTATTATTTACAGTTTTTTTTATGTTATTTTAAATTAAAAAAAATCGATATATTTAACAACGATATTTTTTACATCGATATTAATTTTTCGATATTTTGGTACTTACCATGTTGTACATAGGGCGTCGATATTTTTGCTATCGATATAATGACGCCGATATTTGTGTAGGTCGAAATTCTGTCTGTCGAAATTCTGTCATAGATCCGGGGTCTGAAGCGTCATATCCCGTGAAATAAGTATATTTGTCTTTTTGTTTTTTGGGGGAGTTGGACAATGTTTCCATTGGGTATCATTAAAATGGGGACGCTGTCTATCAGCTCTATGTAGGAAATGGTGTCCTTAATGATGATAGCAGAACATATCAGCATAGTTAGGTATAAATCTTCTGATTCAAAAACAGTATAGTATTCAAATTCTGAAAGCATAGAATTTACAGTGTCAACATCCCAATCATCTGAATGTTACCCAGCTACTATCACATTACCTATAGAAACTTTGACCACATATGGTATCTGCAGGATCTCCGTCGGACCAAATATGTTGAAAGGAACTTTATCCTAAACAATTCCATCAGTCACTGGAATGACTGAAATGTTAACTAGGGACAAGTCTGTTTTATGCGATCAAGAATGGGGAGTCAACACCGTATCGAGCAGTTCTGTAGCAGAAAGTTCCGGAAGATAATGCCCATTGATCAGAAGGTCAAAAAAGAGTCACAAATCCAATCCACAAGAAAAAAGAAAACCAAGGAGAGTATCATCCAAAGATATATATACAAAGAGAGACTAGATAAGTGCATTTTAACCATGAAACAAAAACACAAATCCATGCTGCAGGCATGTACAAAACGGAAGAACTGTCAGAAGAAAAATATTCTTGATCCATATAGTACAGGGAGGTACTTATCTGAAACACAGGAGGGTGGGACTCAACAGCAGACTCAAAAAGACCCACCCTGATGACTCGACAACGGTGGATCATTATAAACTACATCAATTGTAGAAGATGTAAGTTTAAAAACAGGTATAGTGTCAGGAAAATTGTCAGGAGAGGACTCAGCCTCTCCTTCCCTCAGCCAGGGAGAATCAGCATCTGTGGTGCTCACAGGCTGCAAATTAACTGCTATTCCGTGGCATACTATGACACATGGGGTAGTTTGAATGTTCAATGGAGACAAAACTGTTGTTTTTATATCCAGGGAGAGGTGACAAAATCACAGTTTGTGTACTCTGAAAGCAAAGTACTGGAACAGGAGCACAGTACGATGGGCGGAATTCCTTTTTGATTGCCACCTTTTCTTGAACCAGATCTTCAACTTTTAAAGCCAGCCAGAAACTGGAAGAGCAACTGCAGAAGCAGACGGATGAGATGCAGGCCATTGTTTGCATGAGTTAGCGTCACTGAACTCTTGTAGGTCCTGTAAGACATCACAATGGTTATCTACGTTATATTGCAGCAGATGCCACAACGTCTGAACCATCAAGGTCTGGAACATACATCTTGATGCCAAAAAGTGGTCTGCCCACCCGAGAACTTTCAGGGAGGTTATTTAAAGCTTGTTGAACCCCATGTACTATTCAATTCAATTCAAAGCTTTATTCGGCAATTTGCCATGAAGCCAGCAAGTAAAAATACATTTTACATAAACAAAATTACATCAATTAGAAGAATAAAGTGCAAGTTGTTGTACAATCCTCATACAAAGTCCTAATTATTTACAATTCACATTAATTTGTTTACAATTCATAAGAGGGGCATATACATTTTACATCCAAGGGAGTTTACAGACCTCATGTTAAAAACACTTATATAAAAAGTTTTTAAATAATTAAAAGCCAGAATTAAAAAACTTAGTATCTATGTTTTAAAACCATACTTTTTCCTTATCAAGCAGATACTGAAGAGAAATCGACTGACTCCAAAAGTTATCAAACTAGTGGACGAGGATCTGAGTAATCTTTCTGCCTCTTTATATGAGCGTATACCCAAATTTTTACAAAGGGGTTTGATCCATTTTGTACGTTGAGCTTTGTACAATGGACAAAAAAAGAGGATGTGTGCCTCATCTTCCCTTTGCTTCAGGTCGCACAGTTTACAAAGTGTATCATCTCTGTTAGGATTAGGATTCCCCCACCGGGACGTATTGGCATTTATTTGGAGAACCCCGTACCTAAATTGAAGATACACGGTTTTAGCCAGGGGTGGTTCCACCACGTCCATAAATTGCTCAAATATGGGGATGTCCTTAAATTGCAGAAACTCAATTGATAATGAACCTGTGACACGATTATGTATATTAGAATTCATATAGTACCAAAAGGCGGATTTTACCTGATCTTTACAATTAGGTTGCATGGATGTTGGGTTTTTCCAAAAGTGTGAAAGGCCCAATTTAGTGAGCCATGCAGATATATGTCTCAGCCACTGAATTGAATTGTAAGTATCCAATTCCATGATTTCCAGCAGACCCGCTCTATAGTCTGCGAGTTCCGGGGTTGTCCAAATTCTTACCCAGTAAATCAGTGGCCTCAACCAGCATAGATAGTCTGTACGTTTAAAGTTCATGTCTAGAAGAACAGGTGCTAAAGGTGTTCGTATTGGTAGCCTTAACAACCTCCTGCAGAACGTATTCTCCACAGTATGGAATGTTTGTTTAACATACGGCCCCCAAATCTCGGCCCCATATAGGGCCGCAGATTGTCCTTTAGCTTTGAACACTTCAATCGCAGGTGTTATAGCTTTTGAAGTACTCCTTCCATGGATTTTCAGAATGGGAATAGAGTTCTGTTTTAATATCAATCTACTTTTTTCTAGCTGATTTGACCAAGACATTTTACTATCAAATCTGATGCCCAGGTAATCAAATGATTCCACATATTCAAGTTTTGTATTATTTAAGGCCAGATTTTTCTTAAAAGATTTTGGGGGGTTAATGGCCATGTATTTGGTTTTACTTGAATTGATTTCTAGCCCCTTCTTTTCACAATAACTATAAAATTGATTTACTAAGTTTTGTAAACCTTTGGGAGTTTGAGATATTAAAATAGTATCGTCTGCAAAGAGCAGCGCTGTAACTGCCTCATTACATAATTTGGGGGAGTCGTGGTTACACTGTGCCAAAAAAGGGGGGATATCATTTACAAATAAAGAAAAAAGAGTCGGGGCCAGCACGCACCCTTGTCGCACCCCCCGTCTGACTGGGATCGCTTGAGTGAGTTCACCATTTCTTCCCCATCTTATTTTTGCAAAATTGTCTGTGTGGAGTTTTATGAGGTTAGACAATAATTCATCAGGGACACCCATTTGCCCTAAGGTATTCCATAACAGTGAGCGGGGGACCAGATCAAACGCTGAGTGTAGATCCATAAACGCAACGTATATGCTGCACTTCTTAATTTGGACATACTTCCAACAAATGCACATGAACCTATGTACCTGATCTACAGTACTTGTCCTAATTCTAAAACCTGCTTGGTATTTTGAGAGGATTTTAGTTTCCTCAATCCAATCTAAAAGGCGATTTAAAATGTGTCTGGCAAAGATTTTTTGTAAAATATCTATTAAACTTATAGGTCTGTAATTGCCAGGGTTGTAACGATCTCCTTTTTTGTAAATGGTTACTATTTCCGCCCCCTTCCATGATTCGGGGATCGGAGTACCTAGCAAAATAGAATTGCACAAAAAGTTTATGTAGGGGCACCATACTTCTATATTATGAATAAATAGGTCGCCCGGTAGTTTATCCGGTCCCGGCGCCTTGCCTGCCTTAACTGCCTTAATAGCACACAATGTTTCCTCTGTGGTAAATTTTTCCGGCTTAAAGTGAAAAGGACTGAATCCAGAGCAAGAGTCTTCAGAGGGCACCTCAGTTGCATCATATAATTTTGCAAAGTGGTCATACCAAATTTTTCCATCTAAGAAAAAGTCTCTATTGGAGCTCCCTGTTTTATTGTTTTTGGATATTAGGCTCCAGAAGGTGCATTGATCATGCGTCCTGGCAGCATTTAAGAGGTCATCCCAAATTGAATCGTCCCACTCTTTTTTCGCTCTCGAGAGAAGGATTTTATATTCAGTTCTACACTCTTTAACCTTCTTTTGATCTTTAGATTTTACGGCCTTAATAAGATTACCTTTGGCCAGGCGACACTGGTTGTTATACCATGGTGTCTCCAGTTCCAATTGCCGTTTAATTTTACTGTCCCTGTTGTTGCAGGGTTTGCTCAAGAGGGGGATTAACTCTTCTATTAATTGATAGTGCATTGTAAGCACTTCGTGGGATCCCATAACTAACTTATTATATGAGGAGATAGTGTTTGAAAAGATATTGTAGATACCTATGAGTGTGTCCTCTTTTGCCAGGATATGCGGCCACTTTATTGCTCTCCTGTTATTAGAAACTTCAACCTCACCCACATCATTATTTGGTTCCGTACCACTATCTGATGGTTGGAATAGTGTAGGAAGTAGCCCTAACTCAAGGGGGAAGTGATCGCTTTCTGGTCTATTCACAACAGAAAAAGTCAGCAGCAAATACCATAGGTTAATAGTAATCAATACAAAATCAATAAGTGACTTTGAGTTCCCTTTGTTATAAGTGAAGTTAGATGGCCTATCCGGATCCAATCTACCATTACATGCTCTTAAGTTGTGAGATATCGTCAGCTCGTATATCTGCATAACTGCCACCGAGCTTTTGACTGCTTTTACACTATCTAGCCGGGGAATATTGTTGGCCCTATCCTCGTTTTCAAGAATATTTTCTAACCCCAGGACAGGCTCAAACTGACAGTTGAAGTCCCCGCCTATAATTATTTTAGGGTCCTGCTCCAGTGTGTTCAAAAACATGTTTAACTGTTCCACAACCAGTGATTCCTTTTTTCGAGGATTGGGTCTATTATAGATGTTTAACAAATAAATGTCCCCAATATCCTTCGTGGTGATCTTTACCCCAAGCAAATCTTTAGAACCAATATTACAGGGTGATATAATAACATCCAAACATACTTTTATCCAAATTATCAGGCCCCCTGATGGTCTGCCTCTCACAGAAGCAATGGCCCCACAATGGTATGCTTTGTATCCAAGTCTATGCACCATGTTAATTGCCCATGTTTCTTGTAGGAGAATAATGTCATACTCTTCCAGAAATGAACTCCAATTCCTATCACATAAATTCCTGGATACCCCTGCTATGTTCCATGACAAGATTTTTAAATCACGGTTAGATTTACATGACACTGGAATGCTGGGGCAATTATTACCTGTACCCGGGATAGAGGATATTGCCCCTACGTTGGAATCATCAGAGGTCTCATGGGAAAGTATCAAGCCCTGCGAGTCGTTAGGTGCCACTATTGACCTAACTGTGGCTGATATATGGCCACTGTTCATTATAGCCTCTCCTTGGTGGTCTTTGGAGGGGCTAGTGGACAGAGCTATGACCTGTCTGGTTTCCACGTTATCCGATGAAGGGAGCATTATTCCAGTATTTACAATTGGTTTTAAACAGGGGTTCTCTTTGGTACTATACAGGGAGGACGAAATTTCATGTGTGCCACTTTTTCCTTCTTGTCAGTAGCCCCACCATGACCAATTTTTATCCCCTTCCATGGTACCTGGAAACATTCTTCCTACTGGAGTTGGAGGGTCAAAAAAAGAATATTTGTTATTCATCGGGCCTAACCGAGATTGATCTCTAATATCTTGGGGCCGCTGCATGGGGTAAAAGTAGCTGAGGTCGTAAGTGCCAATTCCTAGATAACCACCTCGTTGGTTCTGGCTATACACAAGTTGAGCCACCGAGGGGTCCTTAAAATTGACTAGAATACAATCACCTGCTATGTCCTTCTGCCTTGTTCCCAACCAGCTAATTCTTCGGACTTGGATAACCTGACAATTGACAGAGTATGGCAAGGGTCTATTTTCTTTAAGCCAGAACAGCGTCTTATTTTTCAGCTCATCGTATGACTCCCTTTTGTTGGGTTTCAAGGGAGGGACCCCGGTAAGCACAACTACGTACGGTTGGCATCCCGGAGGAAGGTGTGCATTTGGGGTCTTTTTCATTACTGATTTATCTCCGTCATTGTCAGTTACTTTAGCATTATTGTCCGAGCCACAGTTAGTAGAACGGGTAGTAGATTTAGTCCCGACATCCGACTTGGGTGGTGCCGGGGCTTGAGGGGTGGTGGTTGTGTTAACCAAGTTTACTTTCCGAGGTGCAGGTTTCGGCGGGACAACCAACTGAGTGCCTCCTTTATTTGAGTGTGCTTTGGCAGGTTCAGATTGACCTTTCCTTGAATCACTAATGAGTCTATTCGGCTGGGTCCCACTGTCACTCCTAGGTCGTCGGGAATGTTGTGTTTGTTTAGAAGCTGTCGGGCTAGGTTCCACCCTTGTAGTCTCTCCGCCAATCTTGGAATGTAATTTCACCAAGGATTTTAGGGCGAAAAAGTTATCTAAGGAGGTTTGTTCAAATTTATCTAGTCGTTCTGTTAGCCCTTTTAATTTTTTGAGGACTGGTGAGAGCAGGGTTGTCATGAGTTCTTGCATCTGGTCAAGCAACGGGTTTTTGGCAGATGAATTCTTTGGGCAGTCCAAAGTCTGCATTTGCCCAGGTGTAGCGTTATGGTCAACCCCCGCTTGTGAAATATTTACTTCTGGCCTCATGGTTGTATTTTCTTGCTCTACAAGTTTGCAGGAGGTGCCTCCATTTATGTAGTTCCTGCGAATTCTTTTAAGTGTTTTGAGTCTGTAGGCTTTTCTCGGGGAAACCACTCTCTTCCTTTTGACAGCTGGTCGACTATTTTTTGGTGACGGTGTTATGAGAACTGACCCTGGAGGTGTATCATGCACCAAAATTACAGGTAATGAAGGTGGATCAAGTGTTTTGTTGGTCAAACAATTGTTTGTGCCAGTACCTACTTGGGTGATGCCTGTAGGTGCAGGGTCCGAAATGATATCAAAAGCGCCAATATCATGACTTGAGTCAACAACACAAGGTTGTATAAAACCAGTTGGGGCAGATAATAATGGTTCAGCTGGAGTGGTGTTGACCGGAGATGGAGCATTGGCTAATGGTCCTAGTGAGGAACGTTTATGTGCCAAGTATTCCCTTGATAGTCTGCGTTCTGCCAGGATAATTTCCTTTTCTACTACAGACACAGCTCGGGTGATAAAATTATCCATTGTACATAGGGTCGAGTTCCCCCCTCGTCTGGAGCTTCTACCTGAACGGGTGGTCATTGGCGAGTATGAAGACATGCGTGATTACAGTAAACTTTTGTAACGTCCGCCGCCAACAGTTAATAAGTTTACCTTAGTTGTTGGGGAGGTGGCCCGTCCCGGCCCCTGCTGGCCCCGGACGGCCACAGACGGCCCGCCCTTTGCCCGGGCTTCGCCCGGCGTCCCGCAAGACGGTCTCTCCTCTGATCTTGTAGAGTGGCGGTGGGGGCGGGGCACGCAGGGGGGCGCTGACCGATGACTCGTGGTCGTGCAGGGACTCCTGGGAAAGCGAGTCCCTGCGGCGCTTACCCCTGAAGCCTCCTCTGTTGCAGCTCTCCCTCGGCGGCCAGGCAAGTTGGATTCTACGTTGGTGGGTCCTCCCACAGGCGAAGCGGCTCCCGCGCAGCGGGAGCGGCGAGCAGTCCTCAGGGGTCACAGGCAGGGTCACAGGCAGTCTGGCGAGATCCCGCGTCTCAGGAAGCGCCGGATAATAGGGTCACAACCACGCTGGTTCCTGCTTCGCTTTTGGCTGTTTGCCGGTGGGGCGGGGCACGCAGGGGGGCGCTGACCGATGACTCGTGGTCGTGCAGGGACTCCTGGGAAAGCGAGTCCCTGCGGCGCTTACCCCTGAAGCCTCCTCTGTTGCAGCTCTCCCTCGGCGGCCAGGCAAGTTGGATTCTACGTTGGTGGGTCCTCCCACAGGCGAAGCGGCTCCCGCGCAGCGGGAGCGGCGAGCAGTCCTCAGGGGTCACAGGCAGGGTCACAGGCAGTCTGGCGAGATCCCGCGTCTCAGGAAGCGCCGGATAATAGGGTCACAACCACGCTGGTTCCTGCTTCACTTTTGGCTGTTTGCCGGTGGGGCGGGGCACGCAGGGGGGCGCTGACCGATGACTCGTGGTCGTGCAGGGACTCCTGGGAAAGCGAGTCCCTGCGGCGCTTACCCCTGAAGCCTCCTCTGTTGCAGCTCTCCCTCGGCGGCCAGGCAAGTTGGATTCTACGTTGGTGGGTCCTCCCACAGGCGAAGCGGCTCCCGCGCAGCGGGAGCGGCGAGCAGTCCTCAGGGGTCACAGGCAGGGTCACAGGCAGTCTGGCGAGATCCCGCGTCTCAGGAAGCGCCGGATAATAGGGTCACAACCACGCTGGTTCCTGCTTCGCTTTTGGCTGTTTGCCGGTGGGGCGGGGCACGCAGGGGGGCGCTGACCGATGACTCGTGGTCGTGCAGGGACTCCTGGGAAAGCGAGTCCCTGCGGCGCTTACCCCTGAAGCCTCCTCTGTTGCAGCTCTCCCTCGGCGGCCAGGCAAGTTGGATTCTACGTTGGTGGGTCCTCCCACAGGCGAAGCGGCTCCCGCGCAGCGGGAGCGGCGAGCAGTCCTCAGGGATCACAGGCAGTTTCACAGGCAGTCTGGCGAGATCCCGCGTCTCAGGAAGCGCCGGATAATAGGGTCACAACCACGCTGGTTCCTGCTTCGCTTTTGGCTGTTTGCCGGTGGGGCGGGGCACGCAGGGGGGGCGCTGACCGATGACTCGTGGTCGTGCAGGGACTCCTGGGAAAGCGAGTCCCTGCGGCGCTTACCCCTGAAGCCTCCTCTGTTGCAGCTCTCCCTCGGCGGCCAGGCAAGTTGGATTCGACGTTGGTGGGTCCTCCCACTGGCGAAGCGGCTCCCGCGCAGCGGGAGCAGCGAGCAGTCCTCAGGGGTCACAGGCAGGGTCACAGGCAGTCTGGCGAGATCCCGCGTCTCAGGAAGCGCCGGATAATAGGGTCACAACCACGCTGGTTCCTGCTTCGCTTTTGGCTGTTTGCCGGTGGGGCGGGGCACGCAGGGGGGCGCTGACCGATGACTCGTGGTCGTGCAGGGACTCCTGGGAAAGCGAGTCCCTGCGGCGCTTACCCCTGAAGCCTCCTCTGTTGCAGCTCTCCCTCGGCGGCCAGGCAAGTTGGGTTCTACGTTGGTGGGTCCTCCCACAGGCGAAACGGCTCCCGCGCAGCGGGAGCGGCGAGCAGTCCTCAGGGGTCACAGGCAGGGTCACAGGCAGTCTGGCGAGATCCCGCGTCTCAGGAAGCGCCGGATAATAGGGTCACCCCATGTACATGGTTCAAACATAAACTAAAACTCTAGCCATTAAGGACTGCTTTAAGTTGAGGTTTATTCTCTCCACAACAGAATTACCCTTAGGTCTATATGGAGAAGAATAATGCACTTGCTCACCTAAGGACTTCATCGAATCACAGTACATTTTAGAAGTGAAAACTGGGCCTTGGTCTGAGTGAAATGCGCAAAGGGCATATGTCCTGATAAAGACTTTCAAGTCTTTAATAACAGTTCGAGCATCAGTCCAGCACTGTGGCCAAACCCATAGGAATCGAGAAGGAATCAACTGCAACCAAAATATATTTGAACGCAGTATCAAAAATTAGAGGACCTCAGTGATCCAGATAAATACAGGCAAAAAGGCTGGTTGGAAATAAACAGATGTGTCTGTGGTGGACGAGACACAGTGGAACTGTTGATTTGTTGACAGCAGTCACAAGTTAAAACATATTTTCTGGTTGGTTGGTATAAACCTAGCTATCAATAGCGTTGCTGTAAGAGCGAAATGGTGGTAACTACATCAGCATACGCCAAAGCTATTCCTTCATGTGCGGGTACAATTAAGTAATGTCCATGGTCCATGTTTGGAATCAAATGATCGCCATTAGTTACGAAAAAAATATTCAGGTCATTTAAATGAAAGGAATAGTTGGAAAGAAAACCCTACGGTAAAGGGGTGTGACTTTGAGAAGCACTCACAGCAGTCAAAAAATAGTTGTGACACAAGCTTTTGAGCGGGTTACCGCTGAAATTTTAGAACTGGCTACTGCAAATATGACCACTTCGTCTGCCATAGAATTTCCTACACATAGACGACCCAAAGTATGTATTACATGAGCTAGTGATGGAGCAGGGGCTCGGAGAGAAGAGACTTGCTCGGAGCAATCCACTCGTTTAACTCACTAACAAGTAATTAATAAAGTTTTGTGAATACTAATACGGATTTACATGAACACTTTTGGGTCCGCGAAGCTTGCGTATGGATGTACTAACACAGATAACATTGAAGAAGGACTAATACCACTTTAAACGGGAAATCTGTTTTGCGCATGTGTCAACTACATCTATGTACGTAGAATGACGAGGTAACGCTTGGAGGGAAATTCTGGCGCATGAGCAGAAGCTATTAACATGGCGGCTTGAACACTGGAATGCATGGCACCTGCTTACTTGAAATTAGAGCAAGCTATTTAACTAATGCTAATACTGGGATAAGTATTATAAATAAAATGGGATAGAGTAGAGGTGGCTTGTATACAGTGCAAACACTTATTTTGAGAAATTAACATCTGTCTTTTGTCTTTTATCATTGGTGCATATTTGGGCCTTTCTCGCATAACTGAATGAGCTGAATGACACGAAGTCCACTGAGTGAAGCCATGGAGGTCAATGACAAAACAGTTGAAAGGGAGCCAAGATCGCTACAGCCTGGGAACGGATGGTGCAGAGTTCAATAGTGAAATGTTCTCTTCATTGTAGTGTTATTAATGTTGCAATATTGAAACATTTAGTGTATGAGAATAGAATTAATGAATAAAAAGTAAGGGGTTGAGTTTAAGAACAATGGTTTAACCGAATTTAGTGGCATGTAAGCATGGTGTGATGAAGACCCCCCTTTTGCCGGACCAATCAGATTTAGTATTTTACGATATTGAAAAATTAATGGGTGGAACATGCAGAACATGCAGAATGAAACATATAATTAAGATAGCTTTAGTCAGTTAGTGAGATCAGAGGGTACTGAACGGGAGAGATGCTGATGCTGTGAGATGCTGATGAAGAACTGATCGCAGAACCTGAAGCAGAAAAATTCTATCCTAATTTAATTGGGTTAGATTTGAATACCCCGGAAGAATCTCGAGGAGGGAGAGATTGTCAGAGACGGGTGCAGTGCAATCGTCTGTATCTTAGAGAGGGTAACTATACTGTCCTGATTCCTGTCCTGAAGTCTTTGTCTCCTGAATCTATCTCCGGGGACCCCCACCAGCCCTTCCACACCATCCTTGGTAAATATAATATTCTGTTATTTGCAAATGTTTGATCTTTTCTCACTGTCCTCTCCTTTTCCGACATCAGTTATTGCACGAGTCAGAGATAAATGCATTGTGTTTATTGAATATTAATAAGCATTTACATGAACACTTTTGGGTTAGCGAAGCTTGCGTATGAATGTATTAACGTATATAACATTGAAGAAGGACTAATACAGCTTTGAACAGGAAATCTGTTTTGCGCATGGGCCAACTACATCTACGCAAGATGAAGAGGTAACGCTTGAAGGGAAATTCTGGTGCATGAGCAGAAGCTATTAACATGGTTGCTTGAAGACTCGCATGCATGCCATCTGCTTACTTGAAATTAGAGCGAGCTATTTCACTAATGCTAACGCAGGGATAAGTCCAATAAATACAATGGGATAGAGTAGAGGTGGGTGTTATACAGTACTAACACTTATTTTGAGAAATTAACATCTGTCTTTTGGTTATTATCATTATTGCATATTTGGGACTTTCTCACATAACTGAATGAGCTGAATGACACGACGTCCGAGCATGCCCACTGGTGAAGCCATGAAGGTCAATGACACAGCAGTTGAAAGGGAGCCAAGATTGAATGCTACAGCCTGGGAACGGATGGTGCAGAGTTCAATAGTGAAATGTTCTATTCATTGTAGTGTTATTAATGTTGCAATATTGAAACATGTAGTGTATGAGAATAAAATATATGAATAAAAAGTAAGGGGTTGGGTTTATGAACGATGGTGTAACTGAATTTAATGACATGTAAGCATGGTGTGATGAAGACCCCTCTTTTGCCAGACCAATCAGATTTCGTATTTTACGATATTGAAACATTAAGGGGTGGAACATGCAGAACGAATGGTATAATTAAGATAGCTTTAGTCGGTCAGTGAGATCGGAGGGTGCTGAATGCTGGGAGAGATGCTGATGCTGTGAGATGGTGATGAAGAACTGATCACAGAACCCGAAGCAGAAAAACTCTATCCTAATTTAATTGGGTTAGATTTGAAGATCGCAGAAAAATCTGGAGGAGGAAGAGAGTGACAGAGAGGGGTGAGGCGCAATCGTCTGTATCTTAGAGAGGGTAACTATCCTGTCCTGATTCCTGTCCTGAAGTCTTTGTCTCCTGAATCTATCTCAGGGGACCCCCGCCAGTCTTTGGCCAGGGGGTTGGTCTTCCACATCATCCTTGGTAAATATAATTTTCTGTTATTTGCAAATGTTTGATCTTTTCTCTCTGTCCTCTCCCTTTCCGACATCAGTTATTGCACGAGTCAGAGATAAATGCATTGTGTTTATTAATTGAATTTTCGATCCTATGGATGATGGTGACTGCACTGTATTTAAACTCTTCACATGCATACAAATTTTAGATAGAGATTTGAAAACTTCTTGAGTCTGTGGTGATTTACTTAAAGTATAGAAAAGTTAGTTTATGTTAATTATCACAACAACTAGTTCAACTAATGGTCCATCGACCAGAGGAAAGAACTTGTAGATTTGTGAAGGGTTAGGTAAAGAAATGAGCAGAGGCATTAAATTAACTAATCCTAAACAGTTTGGGAAAGTTTTTGATAAAATGTAAACCGACACCAGCGGTTTTAACCCCTGTGAGTTTTATGGGCCCAGGTGAGTATATGGTAGTGGAGTATCTGTTGTTGGTGGACCGCTGGATCAATAGTAGCATATGATCTTTAAAGTATGCCACCTTAACCCAAAGCAGATTGTGCTTGATTGTGCTGCCTTTAGAATCTCTGAAGTCATCTTTCTTACAAAAATGTAAATTATGATTAAAAGATTGTATGCAGAAATACGAATCACACACTATAAGCGTTGGGAATCCAGGATCTGTATTTTCAAGTGCAAGTAGTAAAACCTTCAATTCAGCCAACTGTGCAGCGCAGTTTCCAAGAGATTGCATGAGAGTAGTTTGTGGGTGCAAGACACCATCGGAAATAGTGCCTAGAATGATAGTGAATGCAGCAGAATATTTCTGCTTAGAACCTATATCCGGTTGTGCAGAACCATCATTATCAATGACAAATCGATATTGATCAAGAGGCAGGATTGAAGAAGGCAAAGGATAAACATGTTCATATTGAAAAAATTCCTGTGCTTGTAAAGAAGGGTCAAAGACGAAGTCTATGTCTATGGCAGTCAAGGACCTAGCCCATTGTATCCATCAAGGATGGAAGGCTTTGGCCAAAGGGGTGATAGCCTCCAAGTCAGGCAAAGGAGAAACGACAGTTATGCGTTTACCTTGAGCAAGTGACCATTCGTGAAGGATGGCCAGTACAGCAATGAGAATTCTTTCAGTAGAAACAAAACGCATTTCCGCAGATGAATATAAATGCAATTTACATGTATTGGGAACCGTTTCACCTTCATTAAAGGGATGTATGTGAATCCAATTCCAACTGGCAAAACACGGATAACCAAGTTAGTAGTATGAACACGTGTATGAAGGCTACATGTTTCATATAAATAAGACCTCAAAGTTCTGAGTATATTGGTGTGTTCAGATATCCAAGAGGACAATGCGTGCTGCAAAGACTCAAGGGCTGTTCTTATATCCCATAGGAAGTCTGGCATAGTATCCCTGAAAGCCGAGGGTGCAAAACACAAACCAATTGTGCTCTTTAGAGCCAAACTGTGACTGAAGAAACCATTGGAAATATCCATGGATGTTTTGTATTTTCTAAGATGATTTTATTATTCAGTGTCATACTATGCATGTTTTGTATTGCAAAAGTATGTGTATGACTATTCAAATGTCTGTATTCTAGAACAATCCAAGAAGAATGACCCAGTTTTAAAACAGGAAAAAGAAAATTGTTCATGTGTGATACACAGGGTTCAATTACTCCCTGGTACTCAAGTTGGGAAAGAATTTCCTTAACGGATGCTTTCGTAGCCTGTTTAATAGGATACTGTAGTTGTACCTGGGGTGTAGACTGTATATCAATAACATGGTAAGGTGACTCCTTATCCCAACCAGTAAGGGTATGATAAAGTGCAGGGGTGAAAGCAAGGGCCCTTTCAAAAGCATTAACTTGTTTGACATCGTCCACAACAAGGTGTGAAAATGAAGGGAGAATGACATCTTCTCCCTGGGTGCATGCAAGAATATAAGGTGAGAGTCAGTCAACCTCCGCCAAGAGAATATCATACAATGTATTTAGATTGTCCCATAAGATTGCTTTAATAGTGCGTTTAACGTCACCTTCAATTTGAATATCTAAAACGTTAATAACACATCACATCCCTGGCCGCAATTTGCGATCAGAAGGAAGGGCGTTGGTAAAAATCCCAAGAATACGGACCACTAGAACAGGGGCAAGGTCTTTTAGATACCTTGCGGCAAAATCTTGGAACAAGCTCCTGGAAACTCTAAGAATGGAACAATGTGAAACTACATTTAGGAAAGAACTGAAAACATGGCTCTTCTCCTCTGCATTTTGATGCTAATAAAGGAAGCAACAACACCACCGTATTTGATCTAGGGAGGTGCCTTTACCGCTCTCCTATTAACTAGTCTACTCAGCGCGGGGACACGCCAGTTGGCGTAACCAGGCGCTTTAGAATTTAATAAAATAAATTTATAAAAGGTATAGTCTGTCCAGGGGGGTTACATGGGTGTCCGTGGTTTCTAGTGTATTAAATGTTTCATTTGCTTTCGTTACCAGAATTTGGTGGGGGTTCCGGCATACTATGGTGACCTCTACCACGCTGTCAGGGAGAGCTACCACCCAACTCCTGTTCAGGAATAGTGTTATAACTATCTTTGGCATATTTAACTGTGGAAGCTTCCGCTTTCTTTTTCTGAAAAGGTGGTTTATACGGGGGAGTTTTATCCTCCTTTGTAATCTTGATGTCAGACGAGCATTGTGTTTTCCATTTCATTTGCACAATCTTTCCTTGTCTGTGATCATATCACCCTCCTCTGTCATACTGTTGGTCAGACAAGTCCTGAAAGAAACGAGGAGAATGGGAACCAGGAATCTGATGTCAATCAGGACTTTTCATTTTTGTGCGATCACGAAAATCGTATCGCCTCTCAGAAGAGTTGGGGCAGAGAAGCTCTACGTTGTCTAGGTTTTTGTTGTTGCTGTTTTGATTTGTCCCATGGTTTCCTAGGAAACTCACTGGCAGGTCTGGCATCCTTGCTAGAGCCAGGCTTGCAAAGTGGTGGTACAGAAAGCCTGGTCTCCAAACTATCACGTACTAAAGACACTTTTTGTAATCTTGATGTCAGACGAGCATCGTGTTTTCCATTTCATTTGCACAATCTCTCCTTGTCTGTGATCATATCACCCTCCTCTGTCGTACTGTTGGTCAGATAAGTCCTGAAAGGAACGAGGAGAATGGGAACCAGGAATCTGATGCCAATCAGGAGTTTTCATTTATGTGCGATCACGAAAATCGTATCGCCTCTCAGAAGAGTTGGGGCGGAGAAGCTCTACGTTGTCTAGGTTTTTGTAGTTGCTGTTTTGATTTGTTCCATGGTTTCCTAGGAAACTCACGGGCAGTTCTGGCATACTTGCTAGAGCCAGGCTTGCTAAGTGGTGGTACAGAAAGTCTGGTCTCCAAACTATCACGTACTAAAGACACTTTTTGTAATCGTGATGTCAGACGAGCATCGTGTTTTCCATTTCATTTGCACAATCTCTCCTTGTCTGTGATCATATCACCCTCCTCTGTCGTACTGTTGGTCAGACAAGTCCTGAAAGGAACGAGGAGAATGGGAACCAGGAATCTGATGCCAATCAGGAGTTTTCATTTTTGTGCGATCACGAAAAAATCGTATCGCCTCTCAGAAGAGTTGGGGCGGAGAAGCTCTACGTTGTCTAGGTTTTTGTAGTTGCTGTTTTGATTTGTTCCATGGTTTCCTAGGAAACTCACGGGCAGGTCTGGCATACTTGCTAGAGCCAGGCTTGCTAAGTGGTGGTACAGAAAGTCTGGTCTCCAAACTATCACATACTAAAGACACTTTTTACAGCTTCGTCCTTAACATTAGAAAGAATCGTTTCGGAGACGACAGGGACATTTCCTATGTGTTTCTTCCCCAACTCGAGGGCAGGACATGCCCCATGCCCATTATGTATCTGTTTGAGGACGTTTAGTAGAACAGCCATCGAGGAAGTGCCATGACAAAGAGTCCATACTGTGGCAAAAATAGTCCCCCAGGTCTTGCAGTCGGCAAGAGGGGGAACCAAACCATTGGGTAAACACATTTTCCCACCTCCCAGTTGTCCAGCCCCCTCCACAGCACTACTTAATAGCGGCTGCTGTGTGGTAAGTACATTCCACTAATCTTTTGGTGGACTTGCTCCTTTCATAGCGCAGCTCCGTCTGGTAGCTGCTGCTGTCTCCGTTGCTGCTGCTGATCCGGAGGTTAGGAGTAAGAGGCCCTCCTCCACCCGCAGGCTCCTTCCTGTGCCTCATCCCTGGTTGTCCAGTGGTAGAGCATGACTACTCTGCTGCTTGACTGACCTTCTGTCTCTCTTTCTGCTTTACTCTCGCTCTTTATTTTCTTTCTGCCTCTGACTTTTTTGGCTTTTGCTTTTCCATTTTCCTATTTTCTCCTTCATCACCCCTGCCGCTTTGTTCCTCAGTGGCCCCCCACCCCTCCAGTGACCCTTGCCGCATTTGCCTGCCTCCCAGCTGTCTAGTTCCCCCCAGCCCCGCAGCACTACTTAATGGTGGTAGCTGCGTGGTGAAACTGCCATCCACTATCCTTTTGGTGGACTTGTTCCTTTCATAGTGCAGCTGTCTGGTAGCTGCTGCTGTCCCCATTGCTGCTGTTGACCTAGAGGTTTGGAGTTCGAGGCCCTCCTCTCCTGCAAGCTCCTGCCTGTGCCTCATTCCTGGTGGTCCAGAGGTTTGTGTCACTGCTCTGCTGCTTGCATTCCCTTCTTTCTCTCTTTCTGCTTTTCTCTCTCTCGTTATTTTCTTTCTGCCTCTGCCTTTTTTGGCTTTTGGTTTTCTTTCCATTTTCCTTCTTTCTCTCTTTCTGCTTTTCTCTCTTCCTCTTTATTTTCTTTCTGCCTCTGCCTCTGCCTTTTTTGGCTTTTGGGTTTCTTTCCTTTGTCCTGTTTTCTCCTTTATCACCCCTGCCACTACGATCCCCCACGGCGGCCCGCACTCCTCCAGTGACCTTTCCCGTATTTTCCCGCCTCCCAGCTGTACAGCCTCCCCTGCAACACTACATAATGGGGGCAGCTGGTGCGCCAAAGACAAGCCCTTCTTCGCCTGTCCGCGCCTGGAAAGCGCCCAGTGCCAGGGACCCTCGTTCTCAGACCTTCCACCACTACGATGCTAGCGCCCTCCTCGCCCTCAACACTGGACTCCATCTGCCGGATCTGCAACTATGCCTTCACCAATGCCAACACGCCAGCTCCTCTCGCCGACCAACAGCGCACCCAACCACTCAACTGCATCCTCCTTAACGTGCGATCCCTCCACAAACATCCCATAAAAGTCTAGGACTCTTCAACGCCGCCTCTCCCGACATTGCCTTCTTCAGAGAAACCTGCACCACCCCCAGCTCTGGACTGGACATCGCAATAGCTATCCTTGACAGCTACAAAAACGTCCGCAAGGACCGCACAGACTGACCAGGAGGAGGCATCGCCATCGTCCGGAAGAAAACGCTCAGACTGACCACACATTCAAACAACCCAACGACAACCATGGAACACCTCCACTTTCAGATCCAGACCAACCCCAAAATCTCCCTCTATAGCACCCTTGTTTACAGGCCCCCAGGCCCGCCCCCCCTTCACCGACACCATCGTAGACCTCATTGCACCCCAGACTCTCGCAGCCACTGAGTACATCCTACTCAAGGACCTCACCTTCCACATAGACAGCCCCAGTGACCAGAAAACTGCCTCCCTACATCGGACCCAAGCAGCAAGTGACTGTATCAACCCGGCCGGACACTTGCTTGACCCCGTATTCTCCGCCAACAGGAACATCACCTATAGCCACACCACTGAGCGTCTCTGGACCGACCACCACTGCGTACATCTCGCCTTCGCCACACCTACCGTACACCACCGCCCTCATGTACCCCCCTCCCGCAGCTGGAACAAAGCCACTGAAGAACATCTCGTCAACCTCCTCGTAACAACCACCTCGCCAACACCAACAGACGCCAACATCACAGCTTGTAACCTTCACCGATGGATCTTGAATTCCGCCGACACTTTGGTACCCCTAAAGAAGACACGAGGCCAGCAACACTCCAAGAAAGTCAGTTGGTTCACTCCCAGACACACCTGCTGATGACTCCAGAAGAGATGAAGAACCCCAGAAATCTACGCAACCTTCAGATCTGCCATCACCGGACACCACCTTCTCCTCAAAACCACAAAAAAACCTTCCAAGTTACAGTAAAAGCCGAGGGGGTGGCTTAGGAGCCGAACATAGTGGACGTGTCTCTGTAGAGCTCTGCAGTTTGCTCACTTCCAGGGCCAGAATCCTGCACGATCCTTGACCCCAGCTGCTGTTCCGGTGGGTCACTTGCCGTGGGGCACACAACAACTCTGTTGGAGCGATCCGGCGGTGACGGAGGGCCGGATAGCCTTCCCCCGCACCCGACTGGTGGCGGCTGCGCACGAGACAGAGATCGCAGAGGCTGAGCTGCGGCTGCCTTTCACTGTTATTATCGAGGAGACAGCTGCGGCGGCTGAGATCCTGTCCAGAGAGGCCCTTGGTGCGCGCGGACAGCGGCCTCGTCCCTGTGGGCTGCTGAGAGCGTGGACGGTGCAGACAGACCGCGTCGTTGTTGCGATGCCAAAGATGCACATCGGGCTTAAGAGAACGGAGCTCGGGACCTGGCGGGGCCCACTTGAGGCCTGGAGCACTCTGGACTCTGCGTGGGCCTGGCTGGCCCCGATGTCGTCGGGGACTGCCTACCCGCCTGCCTGGAGCTGAGGAGTCCGCCATTGAGGTGAGCTCAGGTGAGTGTGCGCTGGAGGACCTGGCTTTGAGACAGTAGCCATCTTGATCGTCCACGATGCAGTTACTTGTGAGGACAGCCCTGCTGCAGAGGGTTGGCACCGCTTGGAGGCCCTGGGCCTTGCCGGCGTGTGGCCTGACCCATCATCAGTGCCTCCTGTATGGCGCTCCGCCGCTGCCTCCCGCGCCAGCTTCCCTGCGGAGAGAGATACGGCAGGAGGATTTGGGCCTTCCCGGCTGGCTGCGCTGGTGGGCGGCCAGGCCGTGTTGTCTGTGGTCGGCCTTCTTCCCGAGTGGGGAGCCGCTCTGCGACACCTGGGCGGTCCCCTCCCGATTCACCAGAGACATCAGAGGGCCGGACACATACATCCACCAGGGCCCAGGTGTGTGTGACGATTGGCGACGCAGACACGGGCCCCCCTGTCCAGTCTCAGGGTGGGGGACTCTCACCAGAAATTGTTGCACGCATTTCTCCTGCTGATTTCCTTTTCATCCCTGACTGTGGTAGGGCAGATCTGGTGCGGACCCTCTGGGTTAGACCC
Source organism: Lissotriton vulgaris (assembly GCF_964263255.1). Classification (NCBI taxonomy): domain Eukaryota; kingdom Metazoa; phylum Chordata; class Amphibia; order Caudata; family Salamandridae; genus Lissotriton; species Lissotriton vulgaris. The sequence continues at coordinate 168,717,467 of NC_141687.1, read as the reverse complement.
TCAAGCCGCCATGGGCAAAGATAAACACGGTGCGGCGGCCCACAAACAGCACACCATGGACCATTATACCACTTCCACCCCCGCTGGGAAGGAGGCTGCAGAGGGCCTATCTTCGGACACGGTGACGCTGCTAGAGGCCATTAATCAGCCGCGAACTGCCCTCGAGGCCCAGATCGGGCTGTGGGCTCAGAGGTGTTGTTCCTCAATCAGGATCTCTGGAAGGCGGTTGACTGAGTCACCGATGCGGACACAAGAGTCTCCACTGTGGAGGACACTGTATCCACCCTTCAGAAGAAGGTGGACAAACTGGCCATGGTCTCCCAAGAGCTGGCGGCGCCGGTCGAGGGCGCAGAAGGGCGGGCCCGTCGCAACAATATCCGCCTAGTGGGTTTACCTTAGAGTTGCGAGGGGTCCTCGATGGATGCCTTCCTTTCAGGCTAGCTCAAGGAGTTGCTACCCCCGGAGGACATGTCTTCCTGCTTTGTTATTGAGAAGGCCCATCGTCCTCTGACCAAGAAGCCGCCGCCTGGGGAGCTTCCGAGGCCTGTGATTGCTCAGCTACTCAATTATGTGACCGAGACGCCATCTCCCGCATTGCTCGGCTCCATAAAGACAAGATGACTTTTGAGTCCCATCTCATCATGGTCTTCCTGGACTACACCCGGTTGGTCCAGCAGCAGCGTCAGTCCTTCGTGGTGGCCAAGCGATGACTACAAGAGCTGAATTTATCCTATGCGCTACTGTTCCCGGCTCGCATGAAGGTGATCTACAACGCCAAGATATTGTTTTTTGATACCCCTGAGGAGGTGTTCATATGGACGGATGAGAGATGCAACCTCAAACAGCACTCGCAACTCCATATAGACTCAGACTCCTCCCAGGGCTCACACAGGTGCGGCCGACAGGGCAGAGACGCAACTGCTACGCGTAACAGATCCCACTCCAATTGAAGTGCTCAGAGTCAGACGGGCACCGAGGACTGAGGTAGACCTGGGGGTCTAAGACTGATTTTATCCTGTTCTCTTCACGAGCTGGTGAAGTCGCTAGCAGTGGCCACATGTTGGGATGTTTTCGATCCTGAGGGCTGAGGTCTCTATTATTTGTCCTGGAAGGAATTAAACTTAGCACACCCTGAACTTTTTGAGTTATGTTGGGGGGGGGGGGGTCCATTAGGGGAACCGCTTGGGTCATCATTTTTGGGGCCTGGGACGAGATTCCACCACGACAGATACTCCATGCTTCGGGAAGTATAGGGGGGAGGGAGCGGGGTCGGGGTCGTTTGTTGTTTGTTTGATGTTTTACGCACCATACATACACCTTTATGTTCCATCATTCCCACATCGTCTTTCGCACTACACTTTGAGGACTAGACATGGCCCACACGACGGGTGATTCTCCATTGGGGAAACTCAACATTCTTACCTGGAATGTGCAGGGTTTATTGAACAGGATCAAATGAGGGGCGGTGCTTCATCTGGCAAAGAGATATTTATCTGACATTTTGCTATTAAAGGAAACGCATCTTCTGGGCAATAAAGCCCCATGCTTCTCCCGTTATGGGTTCGCCATAGTGTACCACTCTGGCTTGACGAGGGGGCGCATGGTACAGCAGTGCTTATCCACCGCCAAGTTCTACTCCAGATTACACAACATTAGTTGGACCCAGGTGGCCGTTTCACGGTCATCTCTGGTATTATAGCTGGGGAACAGATCATAATAGGGAGCGACAACGTCCCTCGACGGCTAGGCCAGACTTTCATCGACAAAATGACACAGCTATGGGGAGATCTCCTGGGAGGCCTGACGATTCTGGTTGGAAATTGGAATGACATCAAGGGTCCCTCAGACAGGTGCCAGGCTAGACCACTGGATGCTCCCCCTCCCAGATACAAACTGAACATATTGACACATACATTGGGCTGGGCAGACTCGTGGCAGGCCTTTCATCCCACAAAATCTGGGTTTATGGACGGATCGTCCGTTCACCCCACCCTTTCACGCCTAGATTATTTGTTCCTCCCTCACAGTTATATACACAGGGTGACACACACCTCCATCCTGCCCCAGGGTCGTTTCGATCATTTACCAGTTCAACTCAAGCTCCGCCTGCAGACCCGTCATACCCCCTATAAATGGCACATGTCTCCCTGGCTGCTCAGAGGTGCCGGGTATCAGGAAATGCTGCATAGGGCAATTGTCGTTTATTTTAGTTTTAATGCCGGAACTTCCCCGTCCCTGGTCATCTTATGGGAGGCCTTTAAGCCCACGATTTGAGGGGCTGATATAAGTTATCGTAGGGGAAAAATGGCGCCGTCTGGCACAGATACAGGAGTTGGAAGACAGACAGGTCACTTTACAATCCCTAATGGTGGAAGGCTTGGGGCCCGCTGCAATCTACCACATGTACAGAAGCTGCACCAGATGCTCACTGATAGCCCCATGGAGGCCTGATGGCGACCCAATATATGCTTTATGAATGGGGCGACAAGTCCAGCCAGATGCTCCATAGGCTGTGCCAGGCCAAGCATCCCCGACGCAGGTTCCCCTATTGAGGTCCCCAGATGGTGCACATATGTGCTTCCCCTGAGGCAGTGGTTCAGGCCTTTGCCAACTTCTATGCAACACTGTACGAAGAACGCGAGGTAATAGCCGAACCTCTCATAGATGACTTTATCTCAGATATCCCCCCTCGACACCTCTCGGCGAACAGCGCGATGCCCTAGCCCATCTACCTGGACAAGCTGCAGGCATCGCTATCCAATACGCATCCAGGACGTGCGCCTGGCCCAAACCGGTTCCCATGAGATTTCATGCGCCCGCATATGGGGACTCTTGCCCTCATCTACTTAAGGCGCTACACGTGGCCTCAGAGCAGTGTATTCTACCAACAGATTAGCGTCGTCCTCCTCAAGCCAGCCCGCCCTCCTGAAGATCCTGGTTCATATTGCCCCATATCCTTCTTGAATTTCGAGCCTTAATTGCTAGGGAAAGTTCTGGCTGACCGCCTTCGCACGTGTATCCAGGATCTGGTGCATCCAGATCAATCTGGTTTTATGCCACAACACTCCACCAGACATAACATGAGACGCGCACATAACGCAATGGCGGAAGCCCACTGTCTGGGGCGCCCGTGGCTGTTCTGCTGGCAGACATTGATAAGGTGTTTGATTCGTTGAGCTGGACCTACCTTTTTAAACTCTAAGAGGCTGTCAACCTGGGGCCTCCTTTTTGAGCCTACGTGAAACTGTTATATACAAACCTCACCGCCACGTCCGCGTGGCCGGTTATTGCTCTGCTCCCTTCCCCATTCGCAGGGGGATGAGACAGGGGTGCATCCTTTCCCCGCTCCTATTTGCTTTAGCTATTGGCCTTTGGCAGCTTGGGTGCGCCTAGAATTGGTCTTCCGAGGGTTGGACTGGTCGCCAAAGTGCTCAGATAGGATCGCGCTACATGCTGATGACACTCTAGTCTTCATATCAGATCCTTGGTCCTCTGGGTTGCGAGTGCTCCAAATTCTGGGGATATTTGGGGAGACATCCGGACTATGCGCCAACCCGTCCAAATCCATCCTGTTCCCCATATGCGGCAAACAGAGAAGTCAAGCTTAGGCCTCGCAGCTGATCGTCACGGATGAGGGTTTCAAGTACCTTGGGGTGTATATCACAAGGTGTCCCAACGAAGCTTGGTTGCACAATATAGCTCCATTGCTTCCTGCGGTGCGCGAGGAAACAATGGTGTGGTCCCACCTCCCTTTTCCTATATGGCCGGTCCACCATTTTCAAAATTGTGTCCCTGCCACGCTTGCTCTATAGTTGCAGAAATATCCATATCCTGTTCCCCCGTCGTGGTTTCTCCAAATAAATGCACTTCTGAACAGGTTCCTATGGGGGAGGGGTGCGGTCTGGGTGGCTCTTGCGATGTGTATTCAGTCCCCAGAAATTAAATTAGCGTGTAAAAAAACTGGAACGCTGCTGGCGTCAGAAGTACTGTCTCTCGGCTAAGGCTGCTCTTTGCATAGCTCAGAGGGATTACTATGCAGCCATTAGGAAAGCGAAGAGCAGCTTTTATGCAGAGTGGATTGTGATGGCTAATAACAGTAGTGAGGACATTTTCTCTATTGTTAGAAGCTTTCTGTCACCTTGCGCCGAGCAAATGGTCCTCCCAGTTTCATCACAATGGTGTGAGGAGCTGTCTTCCTTCTTTATTGAAAACATACAGATGATCCAAGACAGCCTTGGGACGGATTCCCTGGAGCAGAGGAATTCTCCTTCGCTGACTCTCTTAACCTCCATTGCACCAACCCCCTTATTTACACAGTTTCTGCCCGCAGCTGGGTCTCATATATTTGCCAGAAGCAGGGCTGTGTCCTGGCCCCAACCCTGTTCAACCTTTTTGTCTCAGACCTCTCCACCGAGCTGGACAAGTGCAACCATCACGCCCCAAACTTGGGGGGGCCTAACCCTTTCAAACCTCTTGTAGGCAGATGATCTGCTACTATTCAGCCGTACTCCAATCGACCTCCAGCATTTGATAAACACCACAAGCATCTTTGCCGACAAGAATGGGCTGACCATAAACCTAGAAAAATCTAAAGTAATGAAATTAAACCAAAGAATCAACAAACTCCACCTACGATGGTCAATGGGGGATCGGCTGCTGGTGCCAACCAAAGCGTACAAGTATTTGGGAGTCATATTTGAAAGAAACTGCTCATTCACCAAACAAAAAGCAACCATCAAAGGCAGAGGGACCGCACTGGCAGTTGCATTAAAAAACATCAAGCAAAAAATAACCGGCCCTAGCCTTCTCCCAATATTAGTAGTGCTTCGAGCCCGTCTACTACCCTCGATCACGTATGGAAGCGAATCAATGAGAGGGAGGGACGAGCTTACTTTGGACACAGTGGTCACTAAGGTCATAAGAATAATATTTAATCTTCCGCAATTCACCTCTCCAGCCCAGATAAGACTAGAGTTCGGACTCCAAAAGCAGCAAATCGCACGGACAGGGGCCTATGCCAAGTACAGGTTTAAAAAAAGGGAGCCGAGTAGGGTACATTGAACTCACTCCTGTGGACGGAAATCATAAGGAAAAACGATAGGCCAGCTATGAGTTACCTTCAATCAACAATCAGGCTGCTAGCTCTACAGGACCTATAGGACTCCTGCTCATCCCAAAAAAGTTTTAAGGACCTGGTAAACAAATCAGTAAAGATAGTATCTCTCGCAGAAGATAAAGCTGCCCTCAGTAGGAGGGCCCACGGCTGGTTTGTAATCCAGAGCTACAAGTCAACCAATCCCCAATCATATTAAGGGACAGGTTTTTCAAGAATTACAAAAGAGCGGTTCCTACATCTGAGGCGGGGAATTCTACCAGCAAAGCGTTACCTCCCTTCGTGGAAACATACAGACACCTCAAACTGCTGCAGATTGTGTGGAGACTAAAATGAAGATGTAATACACCTACTATGCATCTGCATCGGCCTGGGAGTGGAAAGGAGACAGTTTTTAAAGCAGCCCCTGGTTGCTAGTCAGGTTCTATCATGCAGGGAGCCGGTAAAGGCCTGTTTTGAAGGCAGCAATATTCGCCTTGCTTGCAGCCTTGTCCGGTTTATGAAGGAAGCAAACACAAAGTTAAGCCAGGAAGAACCACAAGTTTCCGGACTTCAGCCCATGTCATCTGGTTCATGAGACAAGCACAACATCGTCGACCATTAGGACCTTGACCAGATCCACGCCTACTGCAATGGTTCCCAAGCTGTCAGCAGCCAGCCTGGGTCGGCTCACAGTTTATCGACCTTAAAATGTTCTATAAACATTTCCTCACGGGGCGCAACTAACTACGAGCCCAAGCGTTTTTGATGAACTGCCTCTCCTATCCGTTTTTATTCTTCCGCAATTTTTATAGGATCACCACACATCCGTAATCTCTTTTAGCATTATTTAATGATGAAGCTGCTTTTTGTGAATATATGTTTTATCTGTTTGTGAAGATTTTAATTAATCATGCAATAAAGCGATTTTTATTATATTAGCCCTCCTCAAATCACTTAAGTCGGGCTCTCCCACAGACCCTTGCCCAGCTAGAGCTTTGGCGGTGGTGGCTGAGGTGGTTTATCCAGCAGAAATGATTATTAATCTATCTCTTCAGACCGCCACCATTCCTCGGCAGTGGAAACAGGTCAAACTCCTACCCCTCCTTAAAAAGCCTTCCCTAGACCCTTCTAAACCCAATAACTACTGTCCCATTTCTCTCTTACCGGCATTGACAAAAGTCTGAGAAAAGGTGGTTTTTCAGCAACTTGAGGCCTTTGTGGAAGCATCTGGTTCTCTTCATCCTGCACAATCCGGGTTTAGGGCTGTAGAGGTGATTAGGGAGTGCTTGGATGCGGGCGGCAGAGCGGCTCTGATCTTGTTGGACCTCTCTGCCGTCTTCCTTCGATACGATGCCCCAATAGCAACTTCTCGCCCGGCTGTCATCCATTGGAATCGCAGATGTATGACGTTACAACGCATACTTTTACAACGCATACCTTTACAACGCATTTTTTATAATGCAACATCCATTACAACGCATTCCATTACAACGCATGCCATTACAACGAAAATTCAAAAACTACCTTTACAGCGCATTCCATTACAACACATACTACCTATACAACGCATACCATTACATTGCCTGTATGGTAAGTATTGGATAATGTAGCGGTAAAAATTACTATTCTAACTCCAGGGGGTGCAACAGTAGGGTAAGTGTTGGATAGTGTAGGGGTAAAAATTACTATTCTAACTCCAGGGGGTGCAACAGTAGGGTAAGTGTTGGATAGTGTAAGGGTAAAAATTACTATTCTAACTCCAGGGGGTGCAACAGTAGGGTAAGTGTTGGATAGTGTAAGGGTACTATGCGTTGTTATGGTATGCGCTGTTATGGTATGCGTTGTAATGGTATGCGTTGTAATGACATGATTTGTAATTGTATGCGTTGTAGTGTCATGCGTGGTAATGCTTGCATTGTAATGGCATGCGTTGTAAGGGAGGTTGCGTTGTAATGACTGCGTTGTAATTGTAGTGCGTTGTAAAAGTTGCGCTGTAAAGGTTGTTTCCCGGAATCGCTGGCCCGCCTGGGATTGGATAAATCTTTTCTGGATGAGCGCACTCAGCAGGTCTGGATGCCATCTTTCTCATCATCAATTAGAAAACTGTCTACTGGGCTTCCCCAGGGTTCCATGCTAAACCCTTTGCTCTTCAATATCTATCTGACTCCCTTGATTTTCTTAGCTGAGGAGCTGGGAGCAAAAAGAATAGCCTATGCGGATGACACCAAGCTCCCATTCACCTGGAAGGACTCTGGCCTGGGCACTGACACCGCCCAGAAATGTCTCTTGTCCTTATTTTATTGGCTTGCACATGCCCAACTTAAGTGCAACGAGGACAAGTGGGAGGTCCTCCTGTATGGTCAGTTCCCTCCTGCCTTCAGAGAAACTTTGTGGCCCCCGGATTTCCCTCGTCCCAATTGAGAGGGAGGCCCAGCGAAGAACTAAGGGGTCTGGTTCGGAGAAGACCATCGGTTTTCAGACCAAATTAAGAAACTTACCGGAGTCTGCTTCTGCACTCTCATGTCTTTTTAGAAGGTTCTTCCCCCTGCTACCGAGGCCAGCCAAGGAAAAGGTCACCTGTGCTCTTATTCTCTCTTGCCTCGACTATGCTGACGCTCTGTATATTGGCATCCCTGGCTATCTGTTGAAAAAAACTACAAACCATACAGAATGTCATGGCCAGACTGCTCTTTAACATCTCTGGAAGATCTAGTGTCTGTCAGCATTTACGAGACCAGCATTGGCTTCCAGTGGTCCATCGGGTGCAATTCAAAGCTCTCACCTTGACTCATAGAGCCCTCCATGGCCTTGGGCCATCTTATATCAGGAAGCTCTTTTCTTTTTATGTTCCCAGCAGATCTTTGCGATCAGCCACCAAACGTCGGATGGCAATCCCTCGGTTCCATAGGAGTGGGTTGGGGGGTCAGTCCCTTTCCGTTAATGCAGCAATTGCCTGGAATACCCTTCCCGTGGATCTACAGCATATCCAGGACTTCCCACTTTTTAAAAAACAACTTAAAACCTACCTCATTAATCAGCCGATTTAATAATCTTTGCTCCACTCTGCCATGGTCAATCTACGCGCCAGGACACTCTTGAGTATTTGAGCGCAATATAAATTTTCTATAACATAACATACTGCGGTGGGATTGTGGCAGCTGACGTTCGGGCGTATTACTGGGCTTCGCAGATCCTAGTGATCAATGAATGGTGGTATAGCTCTCAGGCAGACACAGCCTATGCTGTGGAAAGGCTCTTTATGGCTCCACCTTCTATACAGTAGCTCATCCTTGGAGACTCTCCCCAAGGCCTGCAAGTTGGTGATCCAGATATGAAGGCGAGTGGCCAGGTCTATGGGTTGGTGAGGCATGTTGACCAGTGCTACTCCCCTTTGGCAGGGATCACACCTTCGGCCTGTTTTGACCTTGGTGGGGTTCCGCAGCTGGGACGATATAGGGATATCTACACTCGGAATTATAATTTAGGGGCCCACGCTTAAGTCCTTCCAGAGTTTGCAGGAGGATTTTAACCTACACAAATCCCAGTTCCATAGGTATCTACAGCTCCGCCATACTCTGTCTCCCCTGATACAACATCTCAAGTCTTTACCTGATTTTCACCCACTGGAGGGTAGTACTTTAATGGGAGATCTGGGGGCTCAACAAAATTCGTTAAATCTATCAAACCCTCACTAAACACTCTAAAACTACCATACATCAGACCCGGGATGTGTGGGAGGCGGACTTACCTGCCCTGACAGACGATGATTGGGCCGAGGCGCTGGCTAGCCCCAGGTACTCCGCTGTTTCCACTAGATACCGGCTGATCCAATTTAAGTATCTCCACAGAATATATTACACACACCTTCGCCTCTGGAAGATGGGGGCCATTCAGTCCCCCACATGTATCCGCTGTAACTCAAACGAAGGGTTGTTTCTCCATACGGTATGGACAGTAGCCCGACACTTCTGGTCGGGCGTACTGTCTTGCATGGGGCCGGTACTGGCAAGGGACATCCCAGCAGACCCTAGACTGACACTTCTGCACAGCACAGAGGACATCTGGGAAATAGTTATAAGAGACACCTCCTTTTCTTGGGTCTCACACTAGCCAGGCGGGACATTGCACAACACTGGAAGGCTACAACCCCCCCTCCACACCCCCCACAGCATTGTGACATGGAAAAAGGCCTTAGACAAATGCATGTCGGCCGAGGTTGCGTGTTTTAGGCTAGGGACTATCCACAGAAGCACAGGAAGATTTGGGCCAGGTGGGCTAAATATTGAGTTATTGACTTGGCTCTCCTAACACAGCCAGCAAACCAGGACCCTCTTGAACGGCTGTTGTAAATGACTTGCCAGTTTAATGCGATAGATCATTACAGATGTGGATGGAAACTCATTTGCAGTATTTATATTTTGCTCTTCATGGGATGTATGGTGCGTGGTTGGAGGGGAGGGGGTTATTCTTGGTTTGATGATCCGCAGACCTCCTGGGGGGAAACTTTTCAGTACCTAAAGTCTTCACAATCTGACATGTACATGTACGATGCTTGTCGGGTTCCGCCCACTTGGTCCTGCAGAGAATCAATAAAATCTGTTGTTAAAAAAAAGATACAATAAAAGCCAACACACACAACAGCAAAGAACACTTTGCCACCGTTAAGGTGTTCGCCAGGTCCAACAGCCAGACCACAGATGCCCCCCCCCCCCAATACTTCTGCAACAAACTCGGCATCTTCTTCCACCAGAAGTTCAGGAAGATCTACAATGGATTCGATACCCAAAACCCCACCACTACGCTCACCACCACCGCACGCAACCAAGCCGCATACCAACAGATCGTGCTCCACTTGACTCTGCTCACCACAGACGACAAACTGGAGACCACGAAGAGCATCCACTCAGGAGCCCATTGGATCCTTTCCCATACCACATCTTCCACAGAGCAGCCCCTTGCATCGTCCCCACCTTCGCCACACCATCACCTGCTCCATCGAAACCGCCACCTACCCAGACACCTGGAAACATTCCGAGATCAACCTCCTGCTGAAGAAACCGCCTGCCGACCCAAAAGACCTCAAGAACGTCAGACCCCTATCCCTTCTCCCCTTCCCAGCCAAGGTCTTCTCTGAGTTCATTGAAAAGAACCACATCCTGGACACCTCCGAATTGAACCTCCGAAGCAACCATAGCAGTGAGACTGCACTCCAGGCTGCAACAGATGACATCCGCTGCCTCGTTGACAGGGGCTAAACCACAGCCCACTGGATCTCTCGGCTGCCTTCGAATCGTCTGCTACCGCACCCTAATCACGAGACTCCACGACGCCGGCATCCGCGACAAGGCACTGGAATGGATTCACTCCTTCCTGACCGTTCAACACAGCGAGTCAAACTGCCCCTGTTCTTATCAGAACCTACAGAGATCAGCTGTGGAGTGCCCCAGGGCTTCTCAATGAGCTGTTCAGCATCAACATGGCTCCCCTAGCAGCCATCGTCAGAAGCCACAGACTCAACATCGTCTCCTATGTCAATGACACCCTACTGATCATCTCCCTCACCAATGAACTCACAACCGCCAGAATAAACATTCACAACGGAATGAAGGCAATCACTACCTGGATGCAAGAAAAGGTGCCTCAAGCTCAACTCGGACAAAACCGAAGTACTCATACTGGGACCCACCCCCTCAGCCTAGCATGACTCCTGGTTTCATGCCGCACTAGGAACCCCTCCCATCCCTACGGATCGTGCAGGCAACCTTGGCATCACACTGCACTCCTCCCTCTCAATGAACCGCCAAATCCACGCAGTATCCTCATCCAGTTTCCAGACACTCCACCTGTTTCGAAAGACTTTAAGATGGCTTCCCACAGAATCCAGAAAGATGTCCCCCGGGCATTCATAATCAGTAGACTGGAGTACAGCAATATACTCCACTCTGGCATCACCCAGAAACTGCTCAGGAAACCACAGAACGTCCAAATTCCCGCAGCCAGGCTGGTTCTCGACATCCCCCGCTGCACCCCCATGACACAACACCTTTGACAACTCCACTGCCTCTCTATCAACAAGAGATTCACTTTCATGATCCTCACACATGCCTACAAAGCTCTCAAAGACACAGGACTAGAATATCTGAAATACTGCCTCACTTTCCATACACCCGCATGACAACTCCGTTCCGCCCAACTCGCCCTGGCCTCTGTCCCACGGATCCACAAGACCAGAACCAGATGAAGATCCTTCTACCTCTCCGCCAAGACCTGGAACACAATGCCCTTCCACCTCAGGCAATCTTGGTCGTTGACACAGTACATGAAGGACCTCAAGACCTGGCTCTTCAATTGAACCTCCACACCCAGACAGATCAGCAGCTCCCGCTTCAGCGCTTTGAGATCTCATGGATGAGTAGCCACACTTTACAAACCCCAGATTGATTGATATTCATGGAAAGTATTATCATTAGGACCTGCAGCTGGGAAAGTGACCCAAGAATACTTCAAATTGGAATTCAGCACCCGCTTCAATGACAAAATGCACAGCATCCCCCGCGTTAGGAACTCTAACTTGAGATAAATGTTGAGTTACCTCCGACCGGCAATTAACAGGAATAGCTACAGGATGAGCCATAGCTAAATGAAAAGGGATTCCAACTTAGCACAATCAGGGTTATAAACCCTGTAATATTCAAGTTTAAAAAAAGAAATCACTAGCACCACGGATGTCTCAGGGAAAAGGGGCGGGGTATTGTGGACAAGCACAAACATTACTCAGGGTTTCCGCAAGTAAGTACCAGACTAAACTTTAGTGGATCCATGCTGTAGAGGCTGAATCACCATACTACCTCAGTATCTATGAGTCCGAGCCTGACTATCTATTGGGCCTCCTTTGCTCTCTTAACCTTACCAGAGAAACAAGTCAATTGGCACCCCAGAACACAACACCCTCTCAGGGATCGTGGTAACAGGGCACACTCTTTTGCTCTCTCACAATAAGAGGACCAGGAGTCACAAAGGAAGTTTAGAATATTTATTTAAACTACTGTGCTCTGAAATATAGTATACGTGACACAATTAGAGAACTAATGCTTAGTAAAAATATTGTTAGTATGGCCAGTAATACATAGACCACGAAAACAGGAACATCTTAAGGATTTTGGGAGCCCTGTGCCATACATATTTAGGGGGGTCCAAGTTCTAAACAGCTTTGAATTCATGATCCAATTGCAGCTCTTTCATGCCGTCTTTGGCCAGGTCACTGACAGTGCGCAGAAACACACATCTGAACTCTGAATGTGATAACATGTAGAGGTTATTTATGAGAGCCTTGCATCACCTTGGCACCACATGAAGGGGTACATGAGTGACGTAGGGCTCTGGATCAGCTTTCTAAAGCCACGCAAAGCCATCCTGCGTGGCTTTGAGTGGCCTCATAAATCTTGAGAGAGGCGATTCAGAGCAAATTGCTGCGTCGCCTCACTCTGTGCTCTGAAGTCATTCCATGGGCGTTTCCACACACCACCCATGGATATTGACGCTGCTCCTGATTTACAAAATCATGTAAATCTGGAGAAGCGCCAAATGCTTAGGCCTCCCAAGGTGAGGCGTAACAAGGCGAAATCTCATTCTGCAGCACACATGGAAAGAGGAAACCCCCTCTTAAGATTGTTTCTGTGCAGGAAGTTGCCCCTTTTTGATCAAAAACGAAACTGAGCCAGCACAGGGAAAAAAGACAGCAATGCACCAAATTGCATAAATGCGGTGCATTCCCTCCCTTTCACTTTGGCGTAGGGCAGCACAGCAAGGTGACTTACTGCGCTGCCCTATGCCAAAATCCCATAAAGGAGAGCCCTAATATTCAGCGAAAGTAATGTGTGTTTTTAATAATGTAACACAGCAGAAGCACACTAATATTACTGCAAATAATCTCTGTGACACTGTTCATTTCGCATATGTGAGGTCCTGTTTTGATCCAAAGGGAGTGCTCAGGGCCGGCCCTAGGCATGTGCAAACTGTGCACCTGCACAGGGCCGCCAAACCCCAGGGGCCGCCACGACGAGGATCGGATCGGAAGGATCACTGGAGTGGCGGCCCCCTGGCAGGATTTGGTGGCCTGCGGGCAATGGCAGCGTGAGCGTTGTTGTCTTCACTCAGTTTCACTTGCCCAGGGCTGGACAGGACACCCCACGAGTATGGAAAATGTACCCTTAACCCGAAGGTCTAGAAGGGCACATAAAGGACACACAGCCAGATTCGTTAGGAAGAAAAATATATGGGTGAAAATTAGAGGGACAATAAGATGTATAATGTGAGCCAGGACATCCCTGGGCAGAGCCTGTGCCAGATGCTGACCTGAGTTTCTGCAGCTGAATGATTGCACGGATGTGATCCTCGGACAGGTCAGTGTTGTAAAGCACTAAAGAGACGAGGCTGTCCTTCCACTGTGTGAGGAAGCCAAGGCCAGACAGCTGGATCCCAGAAAGGTCAAGGGCGGTCAAGCAGGTCAGAGGTTGAATCAGTCTTTTCACGTCCACTCCTTTTGTCACGCTCCCGAGATTAAGAAGTCTCAGGCTTCTGAAATCCTGAAAAGTGAAGTCCTTGACTCGAAGCTGCCGGGATGGGTTCGCCAGGCAGTCGTAGTCCTCGGAGCCACCCACATTTTCCTCTTTGTAGAAAATGTTACCGCAGCCGAAGAAACTCAAGGAGCCATGGGTGGGGCTGAAGTCAAGCAGTGTCTGCAGGCTCTTAGCGGACAGCTTCTCACAGTTAGTAAGGCGGAGTCCCACCAGGTCCTGGAAGAAGAAGAACAATACTGTGACAATGCCTCAAAAAGACTTCCACTCAACAGACAGAGCTTTCTTCTCCCATGGCTTGCTCCCAAGGTCTCGTCACTCTGAACTTGGAACCAATTCACCTTTCTTTCTAGCCCTTACCTTTCAAGAGGTACCAGGACACGTCCCATTCTCCTTTTTTAAACATATCGTTATTGGCATTTCTTTATACATTCTACATCACATAATATTTGTCCAACATTTGTCATGATATCTTCGTGTAATTGACATGTTACAGAAGTTGCTGACATTGCAAAGCATCATTGATCCCTGATTAACATTTATGAGCAGGGTATGACAGCTATGATGTATGCTAGCCCATTCCGCCCATTCCAAGTCCGAGAATTCAATTATCTTTCCTCATGTCCGTCTCTCCAGCAGTGTAATGTACTGCCCTTGTATGTCGGGGTGAGTGCGTTTGGACAGGAGGTGTCGCTGCCATCTAAGAATCATATGTAATGGAAATTAAGAGAAAGTGAATAATGCTAAAATATCTAATTACTTGGCTTAACTAGTGTCACCTTCCTGAGCTCAGCCCCGTCTGGACACCCTCTTCCGGGGCCCCCACCTACGCTCCCTGCACAGGGCCACCATGAGCCTAGAGCCGGCCCTGGAGCGCTGTTAATGAATGTTGCATGAAATATAGAGATATTTCTCTGCAAAATATCTGTAATAGACTCCCACATCAGCCACATTATAAAACTATATGAAAAGAAAATGGCATTTAAAACAGTGGCGCTCCCTCACTATGGCAGAGGAGCGTCGCCCTACTGCTTTTAAACTGTGCAAAGCAAAGAAAACATAAAATGATAATAACTTTCAGTCATGCTATGTGGGCGGGCATGTGGACGGGAGGGGCCGCTATGCTCTCGGGGCAGGGGAGGCGTGGTTTGCCCACTCCTAAGTGAACATGACTGTTTGGCTGGCCCTCTCGGGTTGCCCAAAACAGTCATGCGCACTTTCCCTGTTCTCCATGCAGGCTGCATTACAGCCTGCGTGGAGAACATGCCCAGGCCCCCATTCGCTGGCTGAGAGTCGAACCAAGATGCTTCGACAAATCACAATGCTGCATTGCAGCATTGTGATTGGTCAGGGGAGCTTGGCTGTGCTTCCTGTTCCTCGAGTCAAGACAAGGAAATGTGGAGATGCGGGACCAAGCGGGTAGGTAAGTTTCCTTTTTTTTTCCCTTTGAGCACTACCCCCACTCTCCACACCCTGCGCCTGCCCCACCACCTACGAGCCACGCCGCCACTGATTTAAAACAGTCTGTTTAAGAATTATTCAAGTTCATCATGGCATGACTCTCAGCAGAACAGAGCTGACTCTATCAGGGGCCTCCTTGAAAGGCTGCGGCACTGGCCAGAGCCCTGTTCGCCATGGCTTAAAATGCCGCTGCATGAAAAGCCCTGTAATTTTATTGGACAGGAGAACCTAACCTCCCCCCCTTGCTCCTAAAGCTAACTGATTATATGTCAAAGATCTCTGGAATTGCTGGTGGACCAGTACCTTAGCATAAACAGATGAAAGATCTACATTTCGGCAGACATGGTGCTCTTCTCTCAAAACTCTCGTAACATGTATATTGTTTGTGCTCATCTATCTGATGTGTGCACATAAACAACATCTGTGTTCTTGTGTTTTGTCTAGCTGCTAGCGCTTGGCCAGAAAGAATTACAAGGGACATAGTTGTTTAACCTTGTCTATAGTTTTCAGACTAAACCCCAGGAAAAGAACTGAACGCTAAAACATATGCAGATTCCGTGTGAATGTACAATGTGACACAAAAGCAAAATGTGTTTATATAGTAAAATGGGCAAAGGAAAATGAGGCCTACAACTTGCACAGTTAGCCTAACATAGGAAAAACTACAATGGCCCATGCAGGAAACGCATGACAATATTGTGTGGTGAGTTTGTAGGTACTGCGATGGTGGAGACATTTTCCTGACTCAGCTACCTAGGCTCAGACCCGCTGATTACTCTCTCCTTGCAATCAGTGCAGGTGAAAACTACAGCAAAGATTTGGCATGTTAGTACATGTGATACCTTTGCTCCATTGACTTCGATAATAAAACCGTTGAGTCACTGAGCCAAGTGCAAAGCCAGCTGGACTACAAACGTATGACTTGTTGCTTATTAATATTTGTAATAACACTTTTGACAATCGGTCGACAGATGTAACAGACATGCTGGAAAATACCCTGTCTAAGTTTGAAACTAGTGTCAAAGGGCAACATCAATGAGATGAGTAGGCGATTTCAACACTGTTATCTGTAAATTCAGCAAAACTCCAGCTTGTGGCTTGACAGATGCACATGGGGAGGATACATTGCATTTCAAACATTCCACAAATGGGAGGCCCTAAGCGGACTGACCGAAAAGTATAACCTGGTGATTGCTAGTGACCTAGGCCCTGAAGATGTCACGGACAACCCTACTTTTACAGGCTCCCATAAGGGAAGTACCATAGATTTTATCTTAATCAGCCCATATATTAGTGCTCTATTTATAAAATTTAGGGGCTTATTTACACGGATTTAATGCAGCCGTAGCGTCAATTTTTTGACTATATGCAGCTTTTTTTATTGTCACATTTACAAGTTGCTGCAAAGCCCAGTTGTGTGGCATTTAAGCGCTAGCGTCCATTTTTCACAGCACCACTTCGCTTAGCATGACTTACCGGAAAGGAGATGCCAAGTAGGCGTTCCCGCAAAAAAAACTAATGTAAAACACACAACTCGATATTTACAAGGATTTCCTTGTACGTCTCTATAAAAGAAAAACTGCTGCTAAGTCACATTAGCTGCCGTTTCTTACCGCTAGGAATTACCTGGTCTTAACCCCTTTGCTGCTAGATCACATACGTTATCCACGCCAAATTTGCGTTGTTTTCTTCCAACATCATGGGGATTTTAAAGATATCCAGGGTTTATTGATTCTCATGGAGGGCACCCAGAAATTAGCCAAAATACAGCAATTGTTTTTTTTGGGTGAAAATGGAAAAACGTGCTGCAGATGAAAGCTTCTGTTTTTTTCCCTACAAATAGTATCAACAAATGGTTTATGGTGCTGAAAGTACCATCTTCCCAGCTTTCAGGGACTGACAGACTTTTGTCAGAAAACCAAACTTTTTTACACAGTTTTGGCATTTTACTGGGACGTAGCCTATTTTTGCTATTTTTTGTGCTTTCAATCTCTTTCCAGTTAATGGTAAAAATGGTTATGAAAGCAAAAATGGATCCTGGTAAGCTATAGATTTCTGAAAAGTAAATACAATTTTGAATTCAGCAAGGGGCTAATTGTGTAGATCCTTCAAGGTTTTCTTATAGAAACTAACAAAAAATTGAAAGAGTTGAAAAAACCAGCCATTTGTGCCAACATTTTCACTTGTACCTTCTTCTAAGTATGACAGATTTTTAAAAGCAATATACTGTTACATTTGCTGGAGCCTTCTGGCTGTGGGGATATCTAGGACTTGTAGGTTCTACAAGAACCTGAGGAACTCAGAGCATATTTCTAAACAGCGTCTTGCAATGTTTTTTTATTGTGTACCAGGTTTATAGCGATTCATTTGGATAAATATAAATAATGAAAATTCGGTATGAAAGACAACTATGTATTTCTGAAATTGGAACAAAATATAGAGTTTAGAACCAGTAGCTGTTTGCTCAAATCTCCGAAATTGTGGGTACCCATACTAGCATGTGAAGTATAGTAGGACATTTTTCAAAGTGACTTTTTTTTCACATTGTCTTACATTTGGAAGGCAGAAATTAATTGAAAGTCAATAGGTAATAACAGTTGCTCTACAATTCTGTGTTCCTCAAAGTATCTTGATAAAAATGGTACCTCACTTGTGTGGTTAGGCCTAGTGCCTGCAACAGGAAACGGCCCAAAACGCAATGTGAATACACCACATTTTTACAGTGAAAACTAACCTTTTTTTTGCAAAGTGCCAATCTGTAGATTTTGAACCATAGCTTTGCCGGCACCTAGGGAAACCTAGCAAATCTATATATTTTTGCCAACTAGACACCTAGGGGAATCCACGATGTGGTGACTTGTTTGGCTCTCACCAGGTTCTGTTACCCAGAATCCCTTGCAAACCTCAAACTTTTTTTAAAAAACAACACATTTTCCTAACATTTCTGTGATGAATTCTGGAATCTGCCTGGATCCACAAAATTCCACCCACCCCGCATTCACCAACATCTTCCAATTAAAATGGTACCTCACTTATGTGGGTAGATCTATGCCCGCGACAGGAAATGGCCCAAAACGCAACGTGGACGCACCACATTTTTACAGTGAAAACTGACCCTTTTTTTGTAAAGTGCCTGGCTGTAGATTTTTTAACCCTAGCTCCGCCGGCACCTAGAGAAACCTAGCAAACCTATACATTTTTTAAAACTAGACACCCAGGGAAATCCAGGATGGGGTGGCTTGTCTGACTCTCACTAGGTTCTGTTACCCTGAATCCCTTGCAAACCTCAAACTTTGTAGGAAAAAAACCATTTTGCTCACATTTCTGTGATGGAAAGTTATGGAATCTGCGTGGATCCACGAAATTCTACCCACTCCGTATTTCCCAAAGTCTTCTGATGAAAATGGTACCTTACTTGTGAGGGTAGGACTAGTGTCTCCGACAGGAAACGGCCCAAAACGCACCATGGACACCACATTTTTACAGTCAGAACTGACACCTTTTTTGAAAAGTGTCTAGCTGTAGATTTTGAACCCTATCTCTGCCGGCACCTAGGGAAACCTAGCAAACCGGTACATTTTTTAAAACTAGACACCCAGGGGAATCCAGGATAGGGTGACTTGTCTGGCTCTCACCAGTGTCTGTTACCCAGAATCCTTTGCAAACCTCAAACTTTGTCAAATAAAACACATTTTCCTCACATTTCTGTGATGGAAAATTCTGGAATCAGCGTGGATCCTCAAAATTCCACAAACTGCACATTTCCCAAAGTCTTCCGATAAAAATGGTACCTCACTTGTGTGGGTAGGTCTTGAACCATAGCTCTGCCAGTACCTAGAGAAAATTAGCAAACCTATACATTTTTGGAACTAGACACCCAGGGGAATCTAGGATGGGGTGACATGCCTGGCTCCCACCGGGTTCTGTTACCCAGAATCCCTTGCAAACAGCAAACTTTGTAAAAACAAAACACATTTTCCTCACATTTCTGTGATGGAAAGTTCTGGTTTCTGCGTGAATCCACAAAAAGTTACCCCATAGTCTTCCGATAAAAATGGTACCTCACTTGTGTTGGTAGGCCTAGTGCCCCCAACAAGAAACGGCCCAAAATGCAACGTGGATACACCACATTTTTACAGTGAAAACTGACCCTTGTTTTGCAAAGTGCCAAGCTGTAGATTTTGAACCCTAGCTCTACCGGCACCTGGAGAAACCTAGTAACCCTATACATTTTTGACAACTAGACACCCAGGAGAATCCAGGGTGGGGTGACTTGTCTGGCTCTCACCAGGTTCTGTTACCTAGAATTCCTTGCAAACCTCAAACTTTGAAAAAAAACATTTTCCTCACATTTCAGTGATGAAAAGTTCTGGAATCTGCGTGGATCCACTTAATTTCACCCACCCCACATTTCCCAAAGTGTTTTAATAAAAATGGTACCTCACTTGTGTGGGTAGGCCTAGTGTCCCCGACAGGAAACTGCCCAAAATGCAACGTGGACACCACATTTTTACAGTGAAAACTGGCCCCTTTTTGCAAAGGGCCTAGCTGTAGATTTTGAACCCTATCTCTGCCGGCACCTAGAGGAACATAGCAAACCTATACATTTATGACAACCAGACACCCAGGGAAATCCAGGATAGGGTGACTTGTCTGGCTCTCACCAGGTTCTGTTAACCTGAATCCCTTGCAAACCTCAAACTTTGTAAAGAAAAAAACAATTTTTTCCGCACATTTCTGTGATGGAAAGTCCTGGAATCTGTGCAAATCCACAAACTTCCACCCACCCAGCATTCCTTAAAGTCTACAGCTAGGCAGCTGCACCCCTGCCGATAAAAAAAATAATCCATGGCGTCTAGGGTGCTTTCTGCCCCCCCTCCCCCTCACCCCCGGGCAGGCAGATTGGGGGCTACTGCTGCCATCTGCCCCTCAGGGGGGCAGAAAAACTGTCTGTGGCAAAACTTTATGGGGAGCAAAGACCCATGCCCAAGGGGCTGCTCCCCCTCCCTGGTGGCTAGTGGGTGGATCACTTCTTGGGGATCGCCCTCCTGGGGCGCTCCACAAACAGCTATCCACTAGTGAAAGGTGCCATTGGAAAGGGGAGATTCTCCCTTTTCCAACAATACCCATGCCAAGTGTTTTTGTGCTCGGGGGACTGTGATATCCCCACGGGTATCGAAACATTGAAACTGAAACTAAGTTTCAGTTTAATTTTCAATGCAATTACGTCAGCGCGCCATTTGTGCGATTGTCATTGCATAGGAAATGCAAAACGGCCTCGGGAGGTTGGTGAAGCTCTTCCCAAACTTCGCGAGGCCAGGGATTTAGTGCCCCTTCACTCATGACGGAATGGTTCAGTCATAAGCACAGGAGCACTGGTGCTCATGACGGAACGATTCCGCCATGAGCACCGAAAGGGTTAAAAATGATGCTAATACACTTGTATAATAGAGGCCTCACTTATGAGGTTTTGATGCAGGGGAGCGCTGCTTGGAATCTTGTTGCTCTGCCCTGCATCAAAAAATAAGGGCAGGAATGCACTGTATCTATAAGATACAATGAATTCCTGCCCTTTTCCCCAGCGCTGGCACAAAATGGGCTGCCATGCACCAATGTAGGCATCCTTGCACTAGGGTGCCTGTGTTGCAGGGATGATAGGTTTTGTGCACGAAGGGACACCTTCCTGTACAAAGCCAATCACAAGAGCTGATTTCCTCGCGAAATGCAGCACACATAGAAAAAGGAAAAAACAAGGAGAAATGAAAACATTTCTCCTCGTTGTGCCTCCCTAACGTTATCCCTGTAGAGGCGTTATATTCTGAAGGATTCCCAGGTTTATGATTTCTTATAAATCTGGGAATGCTTCAGATTCCCAGATTCCATGGGTGTTTCATGGGAACGCCCACAGCAACACCCATGGAATACCCCTTTCATGCTGTGTTCTGCGTGAAAGGGGCAGATTTTTACAAGGCCATGAAGAGCCACATAAAGTGGCTTTATGTG
Organism: Lissotriton vulgaris; assembly: GCF_964263255.1. Lineage (NCBI taxonomy): Eukaryota > Metazoa > Chordata > Amphibia > Caudata > Salamandridae > Lissotriton > Lissotriton vulgaris. Next base: position 168,696,332 of record NC_141687.1, on the reverse strand, counting down.
GCCTTGTAAATATGGAGTGACACATTGCGCCACCGGAACGTCAACAACAGGAAGTTGGAGACAGGGAACTGTGAAAAGCAGAGACTCTCTGGAGCTGTTGGGAACTGTGGAAGAAGGAGAGTCGCACAACCAGAAACGATTGGGGGAGCAGAGACGCCCAGCCGGGAAGATTGTCGCTAAAGATAGGAGGCGCTCAGGTAAGGTAGCATTGATGAGGTCAAGGGCATGCAGATAGTTTGAGCGTCTTTTATATCCTAGCTCTCGAGCTGCCGCACGTGGATGTGTGTTGACAACGTGTCACCATAAATAGGACATGTGAGCATGTCTATGGTTGTGTGGACACGTGCCATGGTTGCGAATGCAAAATGCTTAATGCCTTTCACGTAACTAATGTTCCTAATGTATACAATCATTGTTGGACATATCCAGAGTGCACAAACATATCGTTGATGGAACAACCACTGCCACTAAGGATTACTTTGATAAGTAGCACACATGATACATTGGGACAGTTAAATTACTAACATGCGGCACAGTTCCATAATACTAGATCTATTTACACTCCAGGTTGGACAAGGGTGTGCGCATCCCAAACCCTACAACAAAATAACCCTGTTGAGGCTCTTCCCCACTCCACCTCTCCTCGCATCGTCTTATACCTCTTTTTACTATTCCGATCCCTAAAACAAACCTTTCTAAACCCTCCCTCTGACTCTTCCCACCTTTCTTTTACTCCTCCCCCTCCATCTCCCTTCTACTCATACCAAGCCCCCTCCTACTGCTATGAGCTACAAAATAAAATAAATGTATCTAAATCCTTTCCTTCAATCCCTCCACTATCCTTTTCAATCCAATTAACCCCTTCACTGCGGCGGCTATTCCGCCGCAGTGCTAAGGGAGTGGGGGGGGGCGCGCGGCGATCCCGTGCTCGTGACGGAACCGCTCCGTCACGGCACGTGGGTGAGCTGTGCTTGTGACGGAACGGTTCCGTCATGGCCCCGCCCGCGCTACAGAATGTTAGCGCAGGTGCGGAATTCGCACCGCGCAGGCGCGGCGAGAGGGCCGTGACGGTACCGTTCCGTCACCAGCACAGCCCACCCGAGGCTCGTGACGGAACGGTTCCGTCACGAGCATGGGAGGGGTTAACAGACTAACATGTCCACCACTCAAATTAATTTCATGTTTCATTATACTAATTCAACACTAATCCTTTATGGGTCCTGGAGTAGCGTGCCGAAAAAGCACTTCAACACCTCATCAGACGTAGTGAGGGCATACAAATGCAAACCTTTTTACCTCTTCTACCCTTTTGCTATCATTCTCAATCCAAATAACTGACTAACACATCCACCACTCAAATTACTATATATTTCACTATACTAATTCACCACTAACACTGTATGGGTTCTAGAGTACGGTGCTACTCGCTGGAAAAAAAGCACTTCAATCCCCCCATTAGGGGTAGCAAGCTCTATATAAATGCAAACTCTTGCCCTTCTCTATCCCTCTACTACCCTTCTCAATATAAATAACTGATTTACATATCCACCACTCAAATTACTTTCCCAATTTCACTATACTAATTCACAACTAATCCCTTCTGGGTTCCAAAATAGCGTGCTACTCGCCGAAAAAGCATTTCAACACCCTTTCAAGGGTAGCAAGCACTATATAAATGAAGTCCTTTTTCCCTCTTCTATCCCTCTACTGTCCTCCTCAATCCAAATAAATGAGTCGCGTGCTAAGCGCCGAAAAACCGATTTTACCTCGCCAAGGGTAGTACAGGCTATATAAATGCAATTACAATACAATACAATGAATGGAAACCAAATACTGTCAAAGCTATGGCCTACAATTGTCTCAAGGTATCTTGCATTGCAGTGTACGCAGGATACTTATTCATTGGTTCTGAGCAACCTCTGTATAGTGTACCTACAGTAGACACTGTGCACCACCAAATGTCATAAAACATCTCACAGAGTTACATACATCCACTTTTATGGCCATGCCTCATACATTGAAACAGCAAATTCCCACTTAGAAATGTTAGGGGTAATCTATGATGAAAGTTCTGAGGCTGGTGTTGTGCAAAACATGGTAACACTGTGCTTTGTCTTGTCTCCACACACAGGGATGAGGCATATGTACCATATTTATGGTGCATCCCTGTGCGTGACCTTGCACTGGTGCCAAAACTTTGGGCAGTGCCAGTGCTGACACACTTGTGCCTTGTAGCAAGGGTGACTGCGCTGCATGGTTAATTATTCTGTGCATGAAGGGACACCTTACAGCACAAAAATAATCTAGAAAGGGGATTTGCCTCACCCATGTATGCTGCAGTATGCAACACACATAGAATGAGCTGAAACACGCAAGAACTAAATTCATGTCTAGTTTTGCCTGTCTAGCATTGCATTTTTCGAGCTATCAAATTTGACACAGCCCGAGATTTGTGAATCTGGAGCTGCATCAAAAGCTATGGATGTTGTGGTGGAACGTCCAACCAAACACCAGTTGCCCCCCCCCCTCTTTTTTGGCGTTTGTGCCTTCTATGCATGCCCCCAAATCTTTGACACAAGTAGTACATGCTTGGTTGGCACATATGTGTGTGTCTCAACCCCATGACAGTGGTAGGTAGACACCCTACTGGAATGGGGTAAGTACTTGCCATATATGTACGGTAGTCACAAATACAACATACGGAAAACAGTGTCACTTGTACTATTGCATGCATTGCCAATCAAACATTGTGAAGTATGGCGCAGCATACATCTGTGAAGGTTTGCATGTTGAAAGCCCAGACACATTTTGAACCAAAGACATCTGACCAATGAAAACCACATACACAACATATGTCACATGACGTTGCCTAGACTGTTGCTAGGCATGCAATTGCTATAAGAATGGTACAAATACAAGTCACATACCACTTCACGTAATGCAGCCTGCCGATTGGTAGCTAGTTTCTGCTTAGTGTTGCGCTATATATCATGCTAGCACTACTTGCAGCCCATCAACCAAAAATAAAATATTTCCCTGTCTCAACATCATTATTTCCATCTACACCTAGCAGAATAATCGCGGGTGTTAGGTTAGCAGGTAGTTTTAGTGCCCTTTGTAAAAACATTTCTATCTCTTTAAGTACTGTAACTAAACTCGGACATGTTGCGAACATATGGATGGCGTCTGCATCTGCACTCGTGCATCTGGGGCAGTTTATACCGGTTGTCGCTCCCCATTGTGCCAGTTTAGCCGGGGTATAATATAGCCAATACATAGTCTTGTAATGCTGTGCTTGTAATGACGCAGAGCATAGAATATTCATCCCTAATTCTAATGATGTATTAAAACACTCTTGTTCTATGCCCAGCTTCATTGACCAGGTTTCCCCCCATTTAGCCATGTCGTCTGGTCTTTGTTCGTTTAGCTCGAAATAAAATCTTTTAATTGTGCAATCTACTCCAGTCTCTATTATCTCTAATATATTATTTTTTTCAAATCCTCTTGTTCCCCCTCTTTTGTTTTGTAGAAAGCTTCTTACTTGTAAATATTTGAAGAAGTGTTGTGTCGACAAATTGAATTTTTTCTGTATTATTGCAAATTGTTTCACCCCTTGTGTCCCCATTACATCCCCTAATTTTATTATCCCTTTCCGATACCATTCTGTAAAAACTGAATCAGAAAATATATCTCCCGGAAATAACATATTCTCGTGTAACCTCGTGTACCTATTAAACTTCCCTAAACCAAACTTTTTCATAAAAGCCTTCCATATATTATATGCGCCCAGTAAAGTCTTAAAGCGTGTTCTTTTAAAATATGCCGTGTCAAAATTTTTCAAGAAAATATCTTTTGTTTCTTCACCCATCAATATACCATATACCGCTAATGACCCTAAGTGATCTTCTCCTTCTGCTTCAGCTCCACCTATTAATCCTACCATATACTGCAGGGCAGCGGCCCAGTAATACAGCTTAATGTCTGGTAACGCCCATCCTCCTCTTTCCCGTGGGAGTGCCAGGAATCTCGCCGCTCTCCTAGTTTTACCTTTGGACCAAATAAATTTGTTGATCATATTTTCAATCCTTTTAAACCACGTGTTATCAAACCATAAGGGAATTGTTCGGAAGAGATATAAGAATTTCGGCATGATTAGCATTTTTATAATATTCACTCTTCCAACCAAGGTAAGATGGAGATTATTCAGTCTATCTAGTTCCCTCCCAACTTTCCGTACAATAGGGTCGATATTTAATTCTACTATCTTGTCTAAATCTGAAGTTATGGTTACTCCCAAATAGGTTCCCGTCCGCGCCACCCGAGAATCCTGGCATAAAGCCTTACTATTTTTTATAATTTGTGTTTTTCCGGTGTTCAAAGAATACCCGGAAACCTTCCCAAAATTCTTTGCCTCCTGCTCCACGTGTCTTATAGCCTCTGTGGGTGATGATGTTATGACCGCCACGTCATCGGCGTAGGCCAATATCTTACACTCCCCCCTAAGTGTAACAATTGGGGAAATATTCCTATTTGACTCCAGTCTTCTGATTAGTGGGTCTAGATATATCGCAAACAGTAGCGGGGAGCATGGGCAACCCTGCCTTGTGCCCCTGTTAATTTTTACTTTATCCGTTAACCCCGCATTAATTCTAATTGCCGCCACAGGGTCTCTATACAATGTTTTTAACGCTGTTAAAAAGCCACTCCCAAATCCCAATTTTTCCAAAACACTCCACATATATACCCATGACACACGGTCGAAAGCTTTTTCAGCATCAAGTAATAATACCGCGAATGGGACCCCATCAGCCTCTGTTTTATCCATAAGGGTAATTAACTTCCTTACGTGGTGTGTAGTCCCCCGTCCCGGTATAAAACCGTGTTGGTTGTTAGTAACTAGAGGTGTTATTACACTGGCGAATCTTGTTGCCAGTGCCTTTGAGTAGATCTTTGTGTCCGTGTTCATAAGAGTGATCGGTCTGTATGACCCCGGGTTAGTTGGCGTTTTCCCTTTCTTAAGGATAACCACAATTTCGGCCTCAGACCAAGTGCCTGGTATTGAGATTCCCTTCTGTGCCTGTTTCATAGTATAGAGCATATCTCCACCTAACTCCTCCCAAAATACCTTGTAAAACTCTAGCGGGATTTTATCTGGGCCAGCCGCCTTTCCTGATGGTAAACTCTTCATGGCTGCTTTTACCTCCTCTAAGTCTAACAAGTTGTCAATCCTCTTCTTCTCTATTTCCTCCAACTGACTCCCCTCATGATAGTTCAAATACTCCATTATGTCTTCAGGATCTTTTATATCGCTTTCAGAGTATAAATCCGTGTAAAAATTCCTGAAGACTTCCCTTATTTGTTGTACATTAGTAACAATCACCCCTGAACTGTCTTTGATTGCTTTTATCTCCCCAAAGGACACCTTCTGTCTAGTTCTAGCTGCTAACATTTTACCCACTCTTTCATTCATCTCGTAACAATTCTCTCTATTCACTGTATATTGTTTGGCTGCCCTTTCTGCTATCTGTTCTTCCTCCTCCATTCGCAATTTCACGAGTTTAAGATATGCAGAGTCCGTTGGAGCTCCATTATCAGTTTGATCTGTCCTACTATTCAATTCCTCCTCTGCCCGCAGTAGTTCCCTCCTTACCCCCTCACTTCTTTCTTTCTCCTGTTTCCTTTTCCTAACCCCATAGCTGATGGTCTCGCCCCTCACTCCGGCCTTAAAGCAATCCCACACTATCCCTACGGGTGCTGTATGCCTATTTATATCCAAGAACTCAAATATCCATCTCCTCATATGTTGAATATATGCGTCCTCCACTAAAAAAGCCTTTTCAAAAGACCACTCCGAAACCTTCCTTACCACTGTCATATCTTTTAAGGTGACTGTAAGAGGATTATGGTCCGATAACAACCTTGGTATTCTTTCGATGTCTATCCCATCAATGCCTTGGCTGTTAACTAAAAAGTAATCTAATCTGACACTTATCCTATGCGGTGCTGAATAATATGTAAAACCATCTTGACCAGGGTTAAGGGTGTCCCAAACATCAAGCAAGCCATTATTTCTAGCTAAGTTAACAATTGCTTTATAAACTCTTTTCTTCCTTCCCTTATATTTAATTGGGGGCCCCAGCCCCAGCCCCAATCCCCCTGCTCCATTGATATTAAAATCTCCTCCTATCACTATAAATGGAGCCCAGGTTGCCAGCTCGGTATCAATTTCTTCAAAAATCTCCGGATCATCTCCTGTAGACCCATAAATAGACCCAAGGGTGACCCATGTTTCTCCAATCAGACATTCTATCAAGGCCCATCTACCCCATACATCCTCCCATTTTTTCCTAGTGGTGACATCTCTTTGCCTTGCCATAACCGCAACCCCCCTATTCCTACTTCCCTGCCTAGAGTGTGCTAAGACAGTAAGACCCAGCTGGTCTAACAGCCTAATTCAGACAATTGTATGTGGGTCTCTTGGAGTATTAGAAAGTCTATTTTTAAACTTTTGATCAAGACAGCTACCTTCTGCCTTTTTGTCTTATCATTAAGGCCACACACGTTCCATGTCATTATTCTTATACTCATCCTGGGTTTTTAACAGATACAATCACAATTTTAGTCGTTTAAAAAAAAAACAGATTACACATTGTAGCCACGGCTTTATATAACACAACCAACACAAACCTTCCTTCTGTTTCATTATACCTCTTATTCCATAATATTTCCTGTATTATACATTTCCTATATGCTTTACGCTCCTTGCCCCCCCCGTGTCTCCCACCCTTTCCCCCCACCCCAACTATCCCACCCCCCCTACAGGCAAATAGGTCCATCGGACCTATATGTGACAGCTGTGTCTGCTTGGGTCCCACGCCCCCCCCCCCCCGCTCCTATTGTGTCCCAAACCCTCTACATAGAAGATGCTCACTTATTGTTACCTATCTACACAATTATATAACAATACGCTACAATTCTCTGTTCTTGTGCTTCTATAGAATTTCAGAGATCTTAATTTTTATATCCTGCTGCCTTTAGCTGGTAAATCTACCACTAGGTCCTGAGATTGTGCACTGTTCTGCGGGGTCCTTTCCTTGAGCCATGCCAAGAATTCAGCCGCTCTGACCTCAGAATGAAAGATCTTAAACTGGCCATCCTTAACCACTTTCAGCCTACTAGGGAACATTAGGTATGCCTCACACCCAATTCTCTGGAATGGAGCTATTAGCTCCCGGAGTCTCCACCTGCGCTCTACCGTTATGTGGCAGAAGTCGGGTCTAGCAAAGAACTCTACCTCCTGGTATCTGCATTTTGCCTGTGGTCTTGCTTTGGCCATTATCTCTTCTCTCAATAAGAAATTGCCCACATATATTAGAAATGCTCTAGGCTTTTTTGATCCGTCCCCCTTTCTCTGTATAAAAGGAAATCTATGAGCACGCTGAATCTCAGATTCCCAGTTCCAGCCTTTTATATCTGGAAGAGCACCCTTGAGGAATTCGATTATGTAAGCTCTTGCATCCTGTCCCTCCCTTCCTTCCGGAATACCTAAGAGTCTGACATTGTTTCTCCGCTGCCTATTCTCAAAATCTTCGAGCTTCCATAATACATCGCTGTTAATTTTCTCTTGATCTTGTCTAAATTCCTTCCATCCCTTCATTTCATCTTCCAGGCCCCCCGTTCTTTCTTCCACCTCTGTAACTCTCCCTGCCAACTCTGTACACGCTTTATTTACTTTTCGAAGAGCATTTTGTATTTTTTTACTTTCCTGTCTGGCTCTCTGGCTCTCTACCCTTGCCTCAGTCTGAATTTGTTTAAGCATTGAAAACATCATTTCGAACCCCAAAGGTGATTTTTGATGTTGGAGCTGCTCCTGATTTTGAATCTGAGATTCGGGTAGGCCTTGCCTGACTCTCTCCTCATTCAACCGTAAAGACCCTAAAGTCTCATCTAGACTCCCAACACCCTCTTTATACATCTGAGATGTAGCTGCGTAGTCCCAATCGAGTCTCTTTGCTACATTTATAGCTGCTGGGCTTATAGATCCTTTTGTTCTTCTCCTTTTTTTAGTCAAGACTTTAGATTTACGCTTTGTAGCTGAGTCTTTATCAGAAGGCTCTCCAGAACCAGATGTAGATATGGTCTCTGTTACAAATCCTGATAATGTCTGGTCACTTCCCAAGTCGGCGATAGAGGAATCCTCTGACTCATCCCCCCCAACTGCCCCCACCTCTTCTCATTCCTCCTCACCCTCATTAACAGAGAAAAAACATTCGTCAGAAGGGGAACCAGTTAGAGATATCACAACCTTAGGGTCAATATTAATCATTTTGCTCAAATTATCACTTCCGTTTCCATCACCATTCCCCTCAGCAACTCTCCCCCTCTCAGGCTGTTTAGATGCGTTAATATCATTACTGCCCCCCTCTATAGTAACAAGGGCACTAGAAGCATTAATATTGCTCTGCTCCTCCCTTAATGTCTCTGTCAATGCCTCCGTCAGAGTCAGAACGTTGTCTGACCCCGGGTTTGGAGGCGGAGTACTCTCTTCAGCATGGTGCGGGACACTATCATTCTCTATGCAGCCATGGTTGACATTTGTATTAATTGGAACATTGTTATCGTTTCTAACATTCCCAGTAACATTCCCAGTATCAGGTACAAGTTCGCCCCCTTTCTCATGACTCTGTTTGACCTGTCCAGAAGAAATCTCCACAGTCTCCACATTCTCCACATTCTCCTGTACCGGAGCGCCTTGTAACGGCTCACCGTCCCTGTGCACCTTCTTGGTTAGAGCTCCCAAATTATCGGACTGTGTTAGATAGCTGGTTGCCAGAAAGTTACTGTCTATCTCCCTCGCAAGGGATCCATTATCAGGGTCTAAGGCCACAGCTTCACCAAAATCTGTTTGGGGTACAGTTGAGCCAGACGTTACGTGAGAGCTAGTTGTGGTTATCGGGAAAAAAGCCTCTGAAACTAATGGCTGTCTCAGGTTCCCCTGTTCCGTTACTTTTCCCTTGTTTCCTTTTATTACCAATGCTGCCTTAGTTTTATCTTTTTTTTCTGCCTCTCCCCCACGCTGCTGCCAGCCTCCTTGCTCCGTATTACACTCCTTACTTGCTCGGCAGCTCGAGGGTCTTCACTCATCTCCTGTGTCCGTGTCAGCTTCTTTGTACGGAGGTTAGCTGCCGGAGCGTCCGACTCGCTCCAAGCAGCTTTCTCCTCCCTCAGAGCTTTCGAAATCTTCGGTGCCATTAAACGCCAACTCGTGGACGAAGCACCCGCTGAGCTTTGCTGCCAATAACGCTTCAGCTGCTGCCGCTGCCGGTACTGTTTCCTCCAGCCACTCGCCTTCACCATCAGCTGACGAGCATTAGCCAATGCTCGAGTCAGCACCACTTCCACCGTCGGGAGGGCTAGTACCTCCGCTATTGCCTTCGTGGTTAACCACATAAATCGCTCTTCACCCCGTTACAACTCGTAATTTAGGAGCCGCTGCACAGAACAGATAAACGCTGTCAAACACTGCCGTTTTACGGTTCCATTCTTCTCCTTCTCTTAGCGTTTACTCCTTACGTGAAACCCTGAGCGGGGGAGCAGGTAGGAAGCGCGTCCTCGCCCTAACAGACTGTCAGCGGCCATCTTGCCTAATAAGCTGGAGGATTCGACATTACCACCCTCTATTTACAGTTTCTTGTGCTCATCCATTTGTTTGTTGTACCCAATGGGCATTTTGCGCTGTGGGCAGTGTACCCACCTTTTTTTTTTTTTAGCGCTATAGGCAGTGTATCCATCTTTGGTTTTGTTGCGCTATGGGCAGTGTACCCTTCTTTGGTTTTTAGCGCTTTGGGCAGTGTACCCATCTTTGGTTTTGTTGCGCCATGGGCAGTGTACCCATCTTTGGATTTGTTGCGCTATGGGCAGTGTACCCATCTTTGGATTTGTTGCGCTATGGGTTCTGTACCCATCTTTGGATTTGTCGTGTTGTGGACACTGTATCCACCTTTAGTTTTGTTGCGCTATGGGCAATGTACCCATCTTCAAGTGTTATGCGCTATGGTTTCTAATTCTTACTTTATTTTAGAAATGTAAAGTGCAATGTGCAACTTTATTTATTCATGCGCGATGGGGTCTGTTTACTACACCTGTCTGGTTAGTTAACCCCATATATTCAAGTATCTGTAATGTTTACATTACTGTCTTGCTTCTTTCTCTTCATCATATTTTCCTCCTTTTTATTCTAGTTACTCTTTTCTCTGTATTTTCATTTTGCTTTACTCGAAGACCTTTCTTGCAATGTTTTACATGCAACGTTTTACATGCCATGTTGTAATTATTTCTATTTATTGTGGGGTTTTTTTCTCCAAGGGAAGGGGATGTGCTATCTTGAAGCTTTCTACACTGTAGCTTTTTGCACTGTTTCACCCTCCCTTCTCTCCAGTCACCTTCTATTACTTATTCATTTCTTTCTTCCCTGTCACAGTACTTTCATTTCTCTTTTCTTGCTGCGGGGTTGTATATTATTGTTGTTTATTGTTCTCCAAGGGAAGGGAATGTGTTGTAACTTGATTACCTTAAATGCATTCTCTCCTTAGCTACTCAGCCAGGATGAATGTGATGCCTGCGTGGTATGTTGGAGTGCCTGATGAGAGAGAGATTGGAATGTTGTTGTGCCTGCTTGTGTGGAGAATGACAGTTGGAGAGAGTGGGCTGAGTAGCCAAGATGCTGCTCCTGGTGGGACCTTTATGAGACCTTCATGAGATCTTCATGAGACCTTCATGGAACTTGTAACATCTTATGAATAAACCCTCTACATGAAAATATACCTCCTGGCTACCTCGGTCACTCCTACAAGTTTTACTTACAACAAAATAGTAAACATATACTGTAGTCATAATTTGACAAGGCCCAAATGCAGAATGTACTTTATCACTGAGCTCCGAGCATGGCACACACCAGGGTTGTATCCTAGCCCCATTCTTGTTTTTATTGTACATTAATGGTCTGGAATCTTTTCTTGTTCAATAGGGTGCTGATGTGCCCTAGGCTCGGAAGTGTCTGATACCAACCTCGCTATTTTCCGACAATACAGTACTTTCAGCCAGAACTGCAAGCGCCCTCCAGATTTTATTAGATGTTTTTACAACTTTTATGAGTAATCCTGATTTAAAGGTACATTTTAGCAAATCTTTTATTATGACGAGTGGACCAGGAAATACGAAATCTAAGTTGCATTTTATAAGGAGGGGCAGAGGTCAGTAAGGTCCCTACATTCAAGTATTTGGGAATTATGATTGACACTTCATTGCAGTGGGGGAATTTGAAAAATACCAGATCGCAGCAATGTGCAAGGGAGGCCGAGGCAATTTTTCTCTTTGCTAATAAGCTCCGACATAAACCTCCAAGGGTGATGCTACTGTTGTATAGTAGTAAATGCATTACAGTAGCTATATGCGGGCGTGTTTATGGGGTCACATTAATTCTGATGCTCTCCAAACAGCAGATTATTCTTTTCTAAGACTCCTTTTGATTCCCAAGAGTACTGCTACCCACATTTGTCACACTGAATTAGGGCTAAATTATATATCAGATACAATACGATTCGCCCCTCTATTACTTTGGATTAAAGTTTGGCTCTCATCAGAGGTGACATTTTCAAGACTAGTATTAAGATTGATTAGAGCTGGATAATTCACTAAAAAATCCTAGGCTCACTTATATCAAACAGTCTATGTCAGACATTAGTGTCCCAGAATATTTCTCTAATCCTGAGTCAATTGATAAAAATAGCAAATTAAGGATTGGAAGTTTGTTTCAGAAGAGGGCAGATCAATCTCAATAGATGCAGAGCGTTGCCTCCTGTAGGTCCCTCATAACTTCCCCTAGTATTGATCCCTACTTGGCTACTTTAATTAGTTCACACTCTAATTTTTATTTAACTTGCTTTTGGTTTAGCACTTTGCACGTTTTGGTAGCCTCCCTCTATCAGGGAGGCTGGTTTACATGCTTCACAAAATGTGCATGAGACAACTTGTCTCCGCAAGGTACTACTCACGTTACATTATTTTGCATTTTATATAGTACTTTACGGAAACAATTTTTAGTCCCAATTCTGCTGGCATCCACTATTAGATGTTATAGGGAAGGCATGATATATTTACAATGTCTTGAAACACATGAAAAAGGATGCACTGTATTCAATTGTATATGCACAGTGACAGCAGTGAGGAAAACGTATAAATTTGTGACATGATTAATATTTGCATGTCTATTTGATTTACCTGGATATCACTGAATTTGATGTGCGATATGACCCGATTTGAAATATTTTGCATGTCGTATTAGTATTGGACTAATTGTTTTTGTAAGTATAAGCTGTTTTCTGATCTGAAATGTTGTACTTTTTATGTAACTTTTACTGTATTTTTCAGAATAAACTTGATTGACTGGCTAGTACCTTCTGTTTGTGTGCAGTGTGATTTATTTTAACTACCATACTTTCCTATGTGGAAGCAGGAGATTTGATTTAACTCACTGGACAGCGCATCCTACACTATCTGGAGTTCAAAACCTCTACTCCCTCCTGGAGTAAGCCTGCACTCTTCTGTCTTGAGACTCTGGCGAGCTTAGTGTACAAAGGGAGTAATTTAGTCACTGCCATTTCGATGTAAGAGCACCCGAAGACCTGGGACACCAGTGGTAGATGACAGTACTTGTTATGATCCTGGAGGTCCGCCCACGACGCCCCGGGCGTGGGGCGCGCTGGTCATGTGACTCCTGATAATAAAAAGAGGTCTAGCACGTACACAGGCGTTCAGAGAGAGACGCGCAGACCGAGCAACAAAACTTATTCCCAGTGTCCGCCTGAGTTTATTCTAGGGCCACGTGTTAGGCCTAGTCAGGAGTAGATGCCTCGGAGTGTAGGTCCCAGATTGATCTCCCTAGGGCCCTCACTTCCCCATCACAGGACACAACAATTGGCGACGAGGGTGGTTGCCGACCCCTCGCTCCGGGTGTGTGTGTGTGCCCATTCCTGGGTGAGGCGGCTGCGGGCGCTCCCATTTGCCCGTGGTGCTCGTGCCTTGCTGCCACGCACGCCCCCGCACGGCTCGCCTGGAGGGACGACTTCCACCCCTGGCTTTTTGCAGGTGAGCGGCGCTGCCAGGCACTCTCTTGCTGCGCATCGGAACACGATTGGTCGCGCGAGGCCATTCCTCTACAGAACCCCCTGCCCGGTGCCGCACCGTGCTCAGTGGCACGTGCGTGAATCGCACCTCGGCACGCCTGGCGAGGCGATCCGGACGGCGTCCGGTCCTGCCCAGCTGCTCGAGGGGACGTGGTGCTGACTCATCCCAGGGCGCTACATTGCCAACCGACTTCGGAGCGCTGGTCGCACGCACTCCGCTGCGGTTGCCGGGGGAATCTCAGCGGCCCTCATCCGCCCGGCCGGTGGGCACTGTCGCGTCTGTGCGAAGCCCCTGCTGTCACCGATCTGGTCGGAGTGCCTCTTCGGACATCACCTCGGCCGGCCGCGGGCCTGATCCAGCGCGTCCTGGGCGATGGCTACCATTCCGCCCATTGAACCGTTTGTGGTGGAGGGTGCGCCCTCCACTCTCGCACCGAAGTGGAAGGAGTGGGTGGACAGGCTCCTAATATTCTTCGAGGCCACCAAAGTCCATAAGGAGCAGAAGCGCGCCATGGTCCTCCATCTTGGTGGCAAGGATATCCACTCTATAGCTCGGACCCTCACGGAGGCGACCCCCAAAACTCATCATACCCTGATCAATGCTCTCAATGCACACTTTGAGCCAATGGCGAACCAGGACTACGAACGGTTCATTTTTCGACAGGCACGGCAACTGCCGGAAGAATCGCTGGATGCATATCACTCCAGACTCAAGAAACTAGCACTGACGTGTGGATTCCAGGATGTAACAGAGGAGATCAGGGGCCAGATAATTCAAGGATGCGCCTCTGCAAAGTTGCGCGAGAGGATACTGGAAGAATCGGGGAAGCCTCTACCCGACATCCTCACCCTTGGCCGCACAAAGGAGCTGTCCAAGGCCAGGGCGGCCCACATGGAAGCGGCACTACAAGCCAACATGAAAGTGGAACCGGTCAATAAGATACAGGTCCAGACACAGCCCAAATGGCCCAAAAGAACGACAACCCCTCAGGGTGGCGCATCAACACAGTCATGTGGTTACTGTGGAGGCCCGAGACACCCGGCGCCAGAGTGTCCGGCACGCGGCAAGAGATGCTCAGGATGTGGCAAAATGAATCACTTCGAAAAAGTATGCCGGTCCAAGAGATTCCGTAAGGCACGCCAGATGGTGCACACGGTCGCTGAGCACGCGGTCGCTGAAGGTGAGCCCAGCAACAGTGACATGGACGACGACGAGGAGGAGCGATCCGTACACAAGGTGCACATGATCGGCACCGCCACCAGGCGCACCAGGACGCTGCCCCAGTGCCCCATCCAGGTGGCTGATCAAGATATCATGGCGACAGTAGACACCGGCGCATCCATAAACCTTATGAGTGCGTCCCTCTACAGTGACATGTCTACCCCTCCAAGACTCCGCTCCACCCCCATCACGGTATATGCCTACGGTCAAGATGTTCCACTCCGCATCCGTGGAAAGTTCAAAGCGGCAGTCCGACATGGGGACAAGATCACGAGAGCTAACATCTTTGTGTCGGAAGAGGGTCAAGGCATGCTCCTGAGCTGCCGGACGGCAGAAGACCTGGTGGTGGTCACATTTGCATTTGGTGTGCATGAGGAGTCGGTGCAACAGTTGATCATGGACTTTCCAGACCTATTTGAGGGAATTGGGTGTTTCAAGGGCCGTGAAATACATCTGCACGTGGACCCCACCGTACAACCTGTGGCCTTGCGACACCGTCGCATTGCATTCCACTTGCGGCCACTAGTGGAGGAAGAACTGCAGAAGCTGGAAGCAGCTGGAATAATCGAGAAGGTATCAGGCCTCACCCCCTGGGTGTCGCCCATCGTGGTCACGAGGAAACCGAAACAGCCAGGAGCGGTCCGGATCTGCGTGGACATGCGCCTCCCCAATGCTGCCATCAAGAGGGAGCGCCATATCACCCCCACGATAGATGACTTAATTGGGGAAATGGCTGGAGCCTGCTGGTTTTCCAAACTGGACCTCCGGGCGGGGTATCATCAACTCGTACTAGACAAGGAGTCACGGAACATCACAACATTCTCTACCCACATTGGACTTCGCAGATACACCAGACTTAGTTTTGGGATCTCCAGTGCGGCCGAAGTTTTCCAGAACGTTATCCAGGAGCTGATTGCTGGCATACCCGGAGTAATAAATGTCAGCGATGACATCATGGTGCACGCCCGAACGATCCCAGAACACAATCAACGTTTGGCGCAAGTTTTTCGCAGACTCCGCAGTGCGGGGCTCACACTGCACCGAGACAAGTGCGAATTCTTGCGGACCAAACTGGGGTTCTTTGGGTATGTCTTCTCAGCTGACAGTGTCAACCCAGATCCTGATAAGGTTAAAGACATTAAGGATGCGCCACCACCCACGACAGTCACTGAAGTCAGGAGTTTTCTTGGCATGGTAAATTACTGTGGTCGTTTTATCAAGGACCTGGCCAACCTAACTCTCCCCCTGCGTGAGCTCACTAAGGACTCCACCCCGTGGAGCTGGAGACCCGAACAGGAGAAGGCGTTCCAGGACATCAAGAGCTCACTCTCCAGCAACACCACGCTGGCGTTCTTTGACCCGCGACACTCCACTCTCATTGCGGTGGATGCCGGACCAGCGGGGTTAGGGGCCGTCCTAATGCAGAGGGCAAGAGACGATATAGACTGGTCCCCCGTTGCTTTCGCCAGTAGGTCCCTCACGGACATGGAGCAGAGATACTCGCAGATTGAGAAAGAGGCCATTGCGATTCATTGGGGATGTCGCCACTTCCACCTGTATGTCTATGGCAAGCCCTTCACGGTGGTGACAGACCATAAGCCGCTGTTGGCTCTGTTCTCAGGGACCTCATCCAAACCACCACCAAGAATAGAAAAATGGATCTTGCAACTGCAAGAATACAATTGCAATATCGAGTACCAACCAGGGGCGAAGAATCCGGCGGATTACCTATCACGACATCCTAGGCCCGCAACTCCTGAAGAGATGGATGAAGCAGAAGAAATGGAAGCATATGTGCAGTGGGTAGTGGCCAGGTCATGCCCGCGTCCCATATCCCTGGAGGATGTCGTGAGCGCCACGGCTCAGGATGCCTGCATACAGCGGGCCAAGGACCTTCTCCGAACTGCTAACTGGCAGAAAGCTAAGGAAGGCTGGAAGGTGCTCACCCCTGAGGCTCAGAAGATTATGGACAGTTTGTACCATGTCAGGGCTGAACTTAATGAAGATGCGGCGGGATGCCTCCTGCGAGGACATCGCCTAGTGATACCAACGGCTCTCACGGGACAAGTGATCCAACTGGCCCACATAGGGCACCAGGGGATGGTCAAAACAAAGGCCCGGCTGCGAACTAAAGTATGGTTCCCTCTCATGGATGACATGGTGGAGAGCGTGGTGAGGTCGTGCGCTGCCTGCCAAGTCACGGGGGACAACCCCCGGGAGGCCCCCATCATCGTGGAGCCCCGTCCACAAGGGCCCTGGGAGCGGGTTAGCATGGACTTCGGCAGTCTCCCGGATGGAAGACACACGCTGGTGATGATAGATGACCACTCAAAGTATCCCGAAGTGGAGATCGTAACAAGCACCAGTGCAGACTGCGTCATCCCCAAAATGGAAAAGATTGTTGCCACTCATGGAGCCATGAAGGAACTTAGAACAGACAATGGACCGCCATTTCAGGGTCAAGACTTTGCTGCCTACCTGTCATCTCTTGGGACACGTCACAGGCGCATAACACCTCGGTGGCCTCAAGCCAATGGGGAAGCCGAGAGGTTCATGAGGACATTGAACAAGGTTATCCGTATTGCTCACGATAAAGGACAGTCAGTGGAAATGGCCATCTTTACGTTTCTTCGAAGCTATCGCCAGACCCCGCACTCCACAACCGGGGTGGCCCCAGCACACCTTCTCCTAGGAAGAGTGGTAACAGACTCCATCCCTCATCATCCCCAGTGGTCACCTGAAGTGGTAAATGAAGAAGTAGTAGCGAGGAAACGAAACTCCACGTTTGAAAAAATCAGCCCGAGACGACGGGCCGTGCCCCCGCAGTTCAAAAGAGGAGATGTGGTGCTCATTCGAAATCGTGTCACTAGTGGCAAGTTTAGACTCAATTATGAGAAGAGACCATGGCGAGTCATCGGAGTGAAAGGCACACGCCTCACAGCAATTCGAGGACGAGACAGGGTGACTCGCAATGTGTCTCACTTCAAACTGTATCATCCCGCAGCCCCGGAGTCAGAGCATCAGCAGGGTGGTGAACAAACCGAAACTGCAATCAGCTTGCCAACTGTCGAATCAACAACTCGTCACGAGGTCAGACAAAGTAACGAGCCTCCGGTCTCCAGTGAAGAAGTGGGAGGTGACGCGGAGGCCCTTAAGGAGGCCCCGGAGGGGGCAGACAGAGAGGCGCCAAGTCACGAGTTGGAGGTTGGAGCGGAAGTGCTGACTCACAGGGGGTCGCAACGTCGGCTACGAGACAATCCCACCCCCTCTGGCTGGTTGAGAGACTACTTCACGTAAGACTGTTCCTATTCACGCATGCATGTGTTTGAGCAGAGCGGCCAGTAAAGTGGCGCTGCGTTTAAAGGACGCTGAAGGTATCGGTCCTAATGTTTCCAGAGACGTAAAGAAAAAATGTTCATGTGTGTTTATGATTAGGTTTTGGTTTTTCCTTATTTTAGGAGGAATGTTATGTTCCTGGAGGTCCGCCCACGACGCCCCGGGCGTGGGGCGCGCTGGTCATGTGACTCCTGATAATAAAAAGAGGTCTAGCACGTACACAGGCGTTCAGAGAGAGACGCGCAGACCGAGCAACAAAACTTATTCCCAGTGTCCGCCTGAGTTTATTCTAGGGCCACGTGTTAGGCCTAGTCAGGATTAGATGCCCCGGAGTGTAGGTCCCAGATTGATCTCCCTAGGGCCCTCACTTCCCCATCACAGGACACAACAGTACTCACGACAGATACTTCTTAGTAACCAATGACTGCCAGAGTCAATAGAAAAGGCCTCACAGGGGAGTCACATATTCTCCCCACTCCCTCAGTGAGATCCACCAAGCTGGAAGATTTCATCATCTCAGAACTACACAGGAAGTAGAGCATTCTTTAACCGCCATGAAAGACAAACGAAGAATGATGTTACACTGACTCAGTGTGTTGCAGTTCAAGTGCCATTTGCATCAAACTTCAGCAGACGATTCAATTCAGTTCCCTGATGGGCCACTACAAAGTGACATCTCTGCACCCACGACGGCCTGAAACACTGGAATTAATTAGTGGATTACACCTGCTTTTAACCCGATAAACAATACACACAGGAAACTGCAAGAATGCATCATGATGAGACCTTTTGAAATTAATAAGTGGTGGAAACGCATAAGCAATTTCCCAGTTGGGAAAGTGTTCCAAAAATAGGGAGAGACATTCCTGGGCTCCATTACCTGACCAAAAATTGGACTCTTGACCGTTGCTCTATTAACGGGTAGAAAACAGGCATGACTTCTTCATTAACATGATGACTGGTTCCATAGTGATGTCTAAAAATAGACTGACTGTCTTAAGTACTGAACTCTATTTGCGCATTCTTTTATGTTAATTAATATTAAACTGTATTTTAATATTGCACAATTTTACAAAAAGGTGGTGTATAACTCTTGCACGTTACATTGCATGTTAAAAGAAATATTTTTATTTGCATTGAATTCTAATCTAATTGCATTCTAATTGCATTAGTTAAATTCAAACAAATTCTTTATAATTTTCATTCTTTGCCTCTTGCATTTTAATAATGCCTGAATTCCAATGAATGTTCAAAATTCACTAAGGAGACAATCAGACACACCAATAACAAACATGAGATTGTTGTTAAGAATAGACTTTGAGGGCTTATTTATGAGAGGCTTGTACTGCCGAAGCGTCACTTTTTCTGACGCTCCGGCAGCGCAAACCTCTCAACCATATCTATGAGGTCACGCAAAGCCACATTGCGTGGCTGTGAATGGTCTCTCAGATATAGAGTAAGGCAAAGCAGAGCAAGTTGCTGCGCTGCCTCGCCTTATTCTGCGCCAGGGAGGCATTCCATGGGCATTGCAGTGGGTTTTCCCACGTAATACCCATGGGTTTTGACGCTGCCAGATTACTTAATCACGTAAACCTGGGCAGCGAGGAGTAGAAATATTTGTATTTCTTCTTGTTAATTCCTCTTTCCATGTGTGCACACATAGAAAGAGGAATACGCCTCTTGTGCTCGAAGGTGCCCCTCCCTGCGCAAAAGCAATCTTGCATGCAACGCAGGCACCCTTGTACCATGGTGTGAGGGGGTCAAGGGTTGGAGCTCGGCAGTCAATTGTGCACAGCGCCGAAGAAAAGGACAGGAAGGCACCATACTAATTCAACACTCTATGGGTCCCGGAGTAGCGTGCTACCCGCCGAAAAAGCGCTTCGACGCTTCGTCAGGGGTAGTAAGCGCTATATAAATGCAATTACAATACAATACAATATTGGATAAATATGGTGCATTCCTGCCCTTTTACATTGGCGTAGGGCAGCGCAGCAAGGAGACTTGCGGTTGTTGCCCTGCACCAATTCCCCATAATTAACCCATTGAAAGTATTTTGTATAGTTATTGTACAGCACCTTAAATACTAAGGGGCTTATTTACAAGTCCCTTGTGCCGCCGGTGCGTCACTTTTAATATGTGAAAAAGTGATGTACGGGCAGCGCAAAGGGCTTGCAAATAAGCCCCTAACATGTGTGCAAGTGTTCGAGTGAGAAAAACTCAATCTCAGGTCCTCCAGGAAACCAAAAACAGCCTTTTTCAGCTTCTGTAGTCTATTTTTGTAATTGTGATTTTGGTTGGTTAGACCGTCTGGGTGATGGAGCAAGGCTTTGTACGTAGGAAACTTGCTCGGATTCAATCCTCTCGATAATATGTAATAATGTAACCAACATGTTTTGCAAATACTAATAATTGCATTACACAACATTTACTTTATCTAGAGGAAGCTTATAAATGTGCTTTACTAACAAGTAACTCGAGAGTCTAATATGGCTGCCGAAAACGCTGGAATCGTCTGCGCATGAGTCTGCTGCATCTACGTAGTATGACGTCTTTCGATTTGGTGGGAAATCTTTGCAGTTGCGTAGTAGTATTTAAAATGGCCTCTTGAATCTCACATGCTAATGCACATGGCTATGCTTAGACTAAATCTCGCTTGTCTTACTAAACTGCTAATGCAATAGCTAAAATAAATTAAGGGAATTGGAGTAGGAATAAGGGGTATACAGTGCATTCATTTATTTTCGTATTCTAACATGTTTTTCTTTGACTTTGTTATTAGTTCGTATTTGGGCCTGAAGGATGACTGAAATCTCCATCTTGACTGAATTATGCGCAAGCGCGCTGGACACTGTCAAACTCTGCACTGTGACATTGAAACCCAACCAATGACACTTTAACCAGAAAAGCACCTGGGAACACCACCTATTGACCCAGAGAGGGGAAGGAGAAAAAGTTAAAATTTTAATACATTGTAGATGAAATGATTCTGTGTGGTTTGGGAATAAAGCATGGGAAAGTGAAATTAAGAGGCAAGAATATTGAACAAAGAACTATAGAAGATGACATTACATTAGCATGGTGTGATGACCTCTTCCCATCCCATTGTACAATCACCAGTAGAGTTTTCACGAATATTGAAACATTGGGGGTGGTACTTACACTAAGAATAGTATAACTAAGGTAGGCTCAAACAGTTAGTTTGTCAGACTTGTCACCGACCTGTCAACGACCCATCATTGCTGCAGAAGAAGTCAGAGGCCAGGCAGGTCAAAGACGCTTCTCTAGCACTCTGACAGAAGAATCGGGAAAGGAGAGACAGAGAGAAAGAAGAGCCGGAGAGATCGCTGAGGGAGAAGAATCTGTCCATCCAGAAGGGGGAAGAATCGAGCAGAGTAGCACCAGAGAGGGGTGTAATGCTGGCGTTACAATTAGAAGAGGTTACCTACCCTGTCCTGAACCTGTCCTGAACTGTTGCCTCATGACTATTTGGGAGTGCCTTTCCAGCTCCTTGACCAGGGGTTGGTCCTCACACCATTCTAGGTAAATATAAATATGTGTGGTATGTCCTTGTACCGTTTCCCTTTTCCACCCTTCCCAGGTACCAATGTCATGAGATTTTACTAAGTCTTTATGATTTGCTTTGATCATTCTCTTTTAAAAGTTGGTGTTTGACATGTATTGGTATTTGACTCACAAAATTATTGCATAGAAAATGTTTTTAAAACTTTCCCGAGTCTGTGGTCATTCAAAAATAAAGGTAAATGTCATTTATACCTATTATGCTTACAACCTGATTTACCGACCAGAGGGAAATTGAGAACTAAGGTGATAAGGTATTGGTACGAAATTGTGTACAGGTATAATTCACTATAAGGTAAATATAAGTCCTGATCGCCAGCGCATGATTGGCAGCTTATTGTATGAATGTTTTATAGGCCCAGGTGAGTATGGTATTTTAGAATAAACCCAAGCTGGTAATCTCGCTTCATCATGGGTGAATGTCAAACACTCAAAAGAGGGATTCAAGCCGATAAAAGCCTTTCTTTTACAGCATTGCAATCTGTGGATTGACTGATGGTTCAGAGTCAGAATGACTCCTCCTTTTAACCACTTGAACTGCCTTCGGATTGTCAGACACTCTTAGTGGCCAAAGGTCTTCTGGCCACTCTCAGAGTGGAGGATGAGAGGGTGCATTCTCTCCTTAAAGGATCCATCCAGCTATAGATCCGAGTTAGGCGCTCTGTAAATGTAACTCTAAAGAGCTTTGGTGTAGGAAGCTTCTTGAATGCGTCTTGAATGTCATTGCCGCAGTGGTGAAATCAGTGTAATGCCTTTGAATACGTTTGGATTGTGTGAACAGATTACCTAAGCAATCATTGGCGTAGCCAATAGTTCTTCTGTTAATGTGCTTATACTGACAAACAACATGTGTGCATGCCTGTGTTTGCTTACATTAGCTCATTGAAGCCAAAGGGAAACATCCTTCACAACGCAACTTTTACCACACAGTGCTTTTACATCACAACTTTTACAATGCAAACCATTACAACGCATTGCGCTGGGGGGCGCTCTAGGATAGGGAATAGATTTAATTTACTATCCAACACCTTCCCTACTATTAACGGGGACTGGAGTTGAAATAGTAAGTTAAACTATTCACTATCCAGCACCCCTCAACACTATGCGTTGTAAAGGCATGCGTTGTAAAAGTTGCGATGTAAAAGCATGCGATGTAAAAGTATGCGTTGTAATGTCATACATCCAAGCCAAACCCCTCTGTTTAGTCAATGCTTGTTTGTCTTCCTAAGTGCGAAAGTCCTTCCAACCATGTTCTTAAGTGGGCTAGGTCCTGCCAGTGCTGAGCACTGGCAGTTATTAAAAGAGGGCATCGAAAATGGTCCCTATGGGGCTCTGTTTTTATGCCAATGACACACTGGCTAGGTCACTGCGTGCCAGCGCCTTTGCAGGGCTGTGCTTCGGTAAAGACATTAAACGCGGCCCGTCTCGTGAAGGCACTCGGCTCAGACCGAAAGGACGGAGGTGGTGTCCATCTGCTGCCTCTCTGGGGGCACAGAGGTAGGCAGCGAGGGGGCTCCTGCCTGGCAGGGGAACATACAAACTCATGTCACGAGGAATCGGTGTCCCTCCACCGTACTCTGGAGACACGTGCTCTTCCATTCCCTTAATTCCATTAATCAGACTCGCCAGGATGAGAGACGGAGTTGGGGTTCGAACCTAGAACATTCCACAGCGACAGCTGCAGCAGGCGCCAAGCCCACTGGGCAACCCTATAGCAACATTGCCATGGTTTCGCGTGCCGCCATCTGATTTGTAAAACTCTGCATCTGTTTTGTGGTAACTCACACTTCACGGGCTGCCGTGTCTCAGGCCTCTGGGATTAGTGGCCAGGCCTCTTATGATACGGTACCACACTGTTCCTCAAGAAAGGAATTGTAGAACATATAACGTCACATACAGTGATGGAATTATTCTGTGCATAAAACCTAATCGTCATTTGTGCCCGTCGCTGCAATGACACGCTATACCCCCCATTGGTATTCAAGCGCTTTGCACAGATTGCGACAAATCTATTGTCCCAAAATCATACCATCCTTCCAAAGAAAGAGGCTGCTGCGTCATCGGCCGTGCATTCCGTTGTTTGTTAATGCCCCATCCAGGCACCCGTGCCCGCCCTTAACTAAAACCAGCGCCGCCCCGTTTCAGCTATTTGCAAACCGCGTTCATTCTCCACAATTTGGTCATTCACAATTGCTTGAACACGTAAATTAGAACAGCAAATCGTGCTCTCCTCGAATAGTTGGTTCTATTTCTGTACCTCCTCTCGAAGTTTGGCGGGAAGCCTATTCCAGGCGGTACAGGCATTCAGACGATTAGAACAGAGCCTGCTTTCTCGAGTGTGGGCCACCGAGTAATATAATATGCTGCTCCCAGCTTGTGCCCCCCTCGAGAGCTCGGATACTGCGTAAAAATGCGTTCTACTTTTGCCCTGAGTGATAGTGTTCACATTATGCGACTATTCTGTTTCAATGTTTTATATTTTTGAATGGTTTGTGTTCCGATTCTGTGAGTGCCAACTTATTGCCAAACATTTGAGTGAAATGTTGCTGAGGCAGGTCTGTAGCCTTTACTCCGATCTGTGGTGAGCGCCTCCATTGAGCACGTCCACCATCTGACCTTTGATCTACCTCTGACCGCTGGTCACGTGGACAGATGACACCGAGGCCTCTGACCTACACCAGCTCAGCATCTGTCACGTCCTGTCTGGGATGTCTACTGTTGACTGTCTCCTGGACAGGGGCACGTGATATGTTGTCATGTTTTGTTGCCCAAGTGCTTCAAATAACACACACGAGAACTTCCGAACTGCCTAGAGAAGCAGGACTTTTAATTCAAATTCGAACTTTAAGAATTCACCTATTCCTGTAAATGTTTAATTCCACTAAGAGTGGTTTCTGACCCTCCCTCTAATCAGGGCCAGGACTCCATTTCATCATGGACACATGATTCCAGTCCAGTCTTTTCTTCTACAAACCCCTATTATATGAAAATGCAGTCAAACTCAAACAAGTTAATTGGAAGTGAGCTACGACTACAACCCCCAGAGTGCACTAAGGTTACGGTAGGATTACTTGCAGAGCGCATCATTCACCCCGGAGGGCATCCTGGCACTGAGAAGATGGGGGCTTCCTGGCCGTGCCTGGGGCCTAGGTAAAGAGCCATGTCTTCAGTTTCTTGCAGTAGTTATGGCCTGAGGAGATGGCCCAGATGTGTTGGGGGATGTTTTTACAGACTTTTGGAGAGTCTTAGGAGAAAGTGCGACCTCCACCTCTGGCTTTCCATGTGCAAGTAGGAAGCTGGCCGAGCAGACATTTCTGGTATGTGTGTGGAATTTGATGTAGCTCCTGAGGTAGGAGGTGCCTAGGCTGTCCAAGGCTTTGTGTGTGTGAGGAGTTTGAGTGTGTGTTTAGGAACATTGAGCCAATGGAGGTCTCTGAGTTGTGAGGGTATATTTATGTGTGGGGGGAGGAGGGAGGAGGATGAGTGTGCGTCTGGCTGCCACGTTTTATATGGTCTGGAGTCTTCTAGTCAGCTGCCGGTGGTGCTGACAAAGAGTGCATTGCCGTAGTCCAACCTGTTGGAGATGTGGGCCTGGGTGAAGTTCTTCATGTGCTGATCAGGACCACTTAAAGATTTTTCGTAGTCCAGTCGGCTGGTGACAAGTGTTTGGGTGACCGTCTTCCTTGTTTCGGTGGGGATCCATCGAAAGATCTTTCGGAGCATATTGGGGTCAGAGCTGCGCTGAAGGGGTCTAGTCCCTTGGTGAAGATGTGATGTGGGCAAGAGTCTGATGGTGTTCCTGAGTGGATGGAGCAAATGGTCATTGTGGTTTCCAATGTTGTGATGGTGGGCCAGGTGGTGTAACTTGCTTGCTACCTTGTCCTGGAGGTGGTGGCCTTGAGTGGGTCCTGAGCATTTGCGCAGGAGGTGATGCAGAAATAAAAGTTGGTAATGAATCAAGAGAGCTTGTTGAGGGTTGACGGTCATGGAGTTCTGAGGTCCATGTTTCTTGCATGATTCACTTCCAGTTTCATCAGAGTTGTTATGTGCCAGTGGGAAACGAGCAGGTCGAAGTGGCCAAGGGCATGATCGGTTCATGTGAGGGGGGTGGGTTTGTCCACTATGTTGTTGTTAAAGTTTATGAAGCGGGATTCAGGAGATACGATACGATACGATACGATACGATGTCTGGCAGCGTTTGGAGAGACATTTCACTCACTGGGTGAGCCCAAGTGTGGTTAGGCCCTCCAGGAGGTTGCTGGTGTTCAGACCTGAGAGGTCCTCCAGGTAGTAGTTATGGTCACCGATACCGATGAAGGAGCTGGAGTTGAGCACAGGTTGAGTGATGAAGTCTGCAATGCTGTTGCCAAAGTTGGCTCAAGGCCTGGGGTGGGGGGCGTGGCAGATGACAGCAATCCTCCTTCCCACGTGCAGCTGTCTGTGACGTTTAAATACTAGTAGTTGGGGAGAGGAGTTGGCCTAACGGCTAGAGCGCTCGACCGTGGACCTGGGGAACTGGGTTTGAGTCTCGGTAATTACGCTGAACATCCTGTGATTCTGGGCAAATCACTTAATCTCCCTGTGCCTAACAAAAAAATGAATGTGTGTCCACATGTAACATAACTGGTGCTATGTAAAGTGCTCTGATACCCAATTCGGGTCAAGTTCGCGCTATATAAAACTCTGTAAGTAAAAAAAAAGTGTTTTATGGTAGGGCTTTTGATTTTTTGGGCATAATGGAGCACTGTATGTTTTAATTAAAGAGGATGGCTAGTCATCCTCTGGGTCTGCAGACTCGGTCCTGTCTTACAATCTTGTATCCGGGGGCAATGTCGAGAGCCAATGATGGGATGTGCCATGTTTCAGTCAGGAAAAGCTGATCTTCAAGAGTTCGCACAGGTGGTCCTAGACTTTGGTTGTGTGCCTGACGAGCAAACAGATGTTGAGTAGTGTAAGTCAAAGGGAGTTTAGGGTGGTGATGGGGGTATGATGCAGTGGTATGCATTGGGGGAGGGAAAGGTGGATGTAGTGGGGAGCAGACATGTGAGTGAAGAGAAGTTGTAGGTGGCACAGAAGAACATATCTTTGGTGTTGGCTTGGCAGGCCTGAAAGCAGTGCTGCGAGAAGTGTCTGGGGTTCAAGGAGTGGGTTTCTGTGGCAGAGTAACATCTGGGGGTGTGATGGGATGGAGGAGGGCCAATTGTGCTGGGTGTTGATGGAAGCAGATTGTCTTGCCTTTGTCGTGCCAGCGGCTTGCCCACTGTGCGGGAATTGTGCTCCTGTTGCTATTAAGTAGGAGCGGGAGGGCGTAACTATTGGGTGGGGCTAGAAAAAGCAGAGAAACAAAAATGCAAAAGAGCAGAGCAACAGTGAGAGTACGGAGAGTGAGAGAGAAAACCAAGCAGAAAGATAATGGAGAGCAAAAAGCGGATAGTAGAGGAGCTGAAAGAGGAGGAGTACCTGACAGAGGAGATAAGAATGAGTGTGAGGCAGGAAGCCTTAGGTCAGCGACAGAGCTGGGCCCGGAAGGGCCTGGTCAAAGGATTGGTCACAGGTAAGTCAGGCTGGACCAGACAGTGCCTTCATGAAGTGTTGAGTGATAGTCCAGAAGCAGAAAATAATGGCCCTGATGACATGGAGTCACATAGCAATATTAATCCTTATGCACCCCAGACAATAGAATCCCTCCTAATCTGAGGATTGGTTTTCTCGTCAGACTTGGATACTCAGGAGCTTCCTGTTCGGCACATATGGAATGTGTAAGCCAGCCCTGAGTTGAAGAGTCTCTCCAAAAGAAGGCTCACAAACTCATACTCTCGGCCAACCTTACAGAATCTTCGTCACCAGCAACCGAGGGTTCTCGCTTAATCGAGACCAAAAGGTTTAGAAAAGAAAGGCAGTACATTGGGGCATCAACTTTGTAACAGATTGTACACACCTCTGAATTTCCCAAATCTTTTCCTTAGTTGAACTTACTTGACAACTGAGACCACAGTGGTTTCACCAGTCCCATATAATGTAACTTCTTCTTGTTATAAATGCCTTTCTATCCTTCCCTGCACTTTTATGCACCATTGTCTTTGTCACCACCTCCCGGCTTGTCCTTCTTCTCATCTTCCTTAGCACTATCATCCACTGTTTTACTCCTTGTGTCAACATCAGCCTCCATATCCCCTATTATTTCCACCTCCTCCCCCACCATAACTTAGGGGTCGATTATGATTGCAGTGAATCCGCATCCTCCTGGCCGGTGGAAGCCACCGCCGGCCCGGAGGATGCGGATTCACCGCCACGGACCCTGAAAACACCCCCGCCAGATCATGATGGTGGTGGGATCAGCGGCGGACATCAGGTCCGTCCGCCACTGATCCGCGGGGTATTGAATGCAATTTGGTGGCGGTGTCTGCAAGACACCGCCAGCCAAATTACCATGTGTGTGCAAACATGCTTTTCCATGGCGGATTTTCGCTGTGGAGATTTGTTTCTGGGGGGCCCTTGCGGGCCTCCAGGGTGTCGGGGGTGGGGGGTGCACATGGGGGGTACCTATGGTACCCCCCTGCATTTACATGCACAAAGCGGCAGGCACCGAGCGGTGCCTGCCGCTTTGTGCATGTAAATGCAAAGCATGCATTTTGAACCTTGCGGTGGGTGCTGCTTCAAGCAGCACCCGCCGCAAGGTTAAAGATACGGGATGTGACCGCCAGGGTGGCGGTCACAACCTAATCGGTCCCGGTCCCTCCATCTCGGGGGTGGCGGACGGACGCAGGTCCGTCCGCCATCCTAATAGGCCTCTTATTCCTTTTTATATTTTCATAAACCTTACTTCTCTTTCCAATATGTCACCTACCCCTACTGATCTGTTCAAGTGCCCACTCTTATATATTACCCAAATCTGCCGTTGCATGCTCCTCCTCAGGCAATGTTCCACCTCGTCCTTCCCTGCTCCATGCCACCTTCTTCAAACATTCATCCTGATAATTATCCAAGTCAGTTATGCATACATTTGCATCTGGTGCTCCTTGCCCACCTGCTTGTACAAGGCAACATTGCCTCCCACACCACTATCATTCCATTGCCAATCTGCAGCTTCATGATGTAGAAATTTTTCTGTGACATGTTCATGGTCCCATGACATCGGAAAGGCTGTACTGGACCTCCTCCTCACTTCAGACTGGTGCCTGAAGTCTCACAAAGCTCCACCGGTGTTTGGATGACTTCTCTGGCCATTATGGGGATCTCTTGATGCCATCCCTTCAGGTTGCTTATGCTTTGCAAGTCTCCACTCTAGAAGGCCCCTCAAGCCGCTGCAAGCGTCCATAAGCCCTCTCCACTATCACGCCCTCCAGGTATGGACACCAAACAACCCTTCTGTTCACCGGACCATCTACTGACATCCTGCTACTCTGCCCACTTATCACATGCCGGGCCGCCTACTTCCCCTCTTCTATGCACTGCATACCTCTCAAATTGCTGCCCTCCTCTTCAGTAGCCTCCTGTGACACTGTCTACCCTGCCCTCACTGAAACTTAGTTGCTATCTGTAAACACCACCATCTTCCCCATCTCTGCCCAAAAAGCCTCAGCCATCGCACTTTTCCTAGCACCGCATTGGCCAATTAAATCATTTGCATTATTTTCCTTTTAACAGGCATCTGGACAGATTTTATTTCTAGGCCTGTCATCCTGTTGTCCGTGTCTCGAACTCTCTCAGCCTTCTGCGTCATAGCTGACATGCTAGGTGACACCTGCTGGCCAAGCTCATCACCAGAACACTCAAGCTTCTCCCCTCCCATGATGACATGCATGCTATCTCCTTTAATTTAGGCCTGTACCTACCCAAAGCAGATGCTGCTGAGTGTCGTACAGGCTCCCACCTACTGGCCCTGGGCCATAACAGACCTATAGCCTCAACTGTTTCTGTCTCCCCTGCCTCACTGCAGTGCAGCGCTAAACCCTATCTCTGAGATAACCGCTTGACCAATGCTGCGCTTCTGCTGACATGAGGGTCATCATATTAAAGCCTTCCATCCTCATCCGGCAGTGCCTTTTACGTTCTTACTAGTAACAAGAAAAGGGGATTGGACGTATTATTAGCTTAAATTTCTTTAGAATAAACCTTCTTTTTGACAAATAAACAAGGTTTGGTGGTTTTATTTCACCTTTTTACTTTCACTGTTAGTTTTTAGCATAAAGAAAGACATTGAATTCACGCCATAGGAAAAGGACAGACATATACATTCAACAATACATCAAAAACTAAATACGAAATACTTGTCATTTGATAATTACATGACAATAAAACATTAATGACAACGAATAACAAAAGAGACCAGTCCTGAAATGGAAAAAAGGCTGTAACGGTGCAGACTTATTTACAATTTACATTACTGCCACCTGCTACACGATAGAAAAGGTACAACAGGCATAATGCCTTGTTTGCCCACTGTGTCAATCAGTTCAATCCTAATTGTTTCGTGTAGCTGTATATGGTCGACGCGTTTCGGAACCCTATCGTCATTGGAGGGTTCTCATCAGGACCAGGACTCGGTTGAACTCTTTCGTGTAAAAGAGGTAAGTGTAGAGGCTATTGGCGATCTAATTTGAGATATGTCAGGCTATTCGATATATTTATCTGTGATCTTTCACAAATGATGCCAGATCGGCGATGCTCAAATATCAACAATGTGCGCTGGGTGTCGGAAGACGGTAGGCTGAGCGTGCAAGCTATGATTTTGCTCTAATATTTGTGGGATGAAAGGAAATGTCCCAATGAGAAATTCAATGATGAGACTTCAAATAAACGATGAGACTTCAAATAAACGATGAGACTTCATATAAACGATGAGATTTCATATAAACCAAGGTAAGTGAAAGGTCCAAGATCCGTAGGCAAGGAAACAGGAACAAAGGTTCACGAAAGGTTATCTGAAAAGAAAAGAAGTGTAAATAACTCTTGGAATATAAATAAAGATAAATCCTGAAAAGCAATTTAAAGAGTTTAAAATAAAGCATTCTATTAAATGTAATCTGAACATTGTAAAAGCAAGATTAACAATGCTAAACAGTGAGAAAAATATTACTAACCATCAACCACCCAGGGAAGGGTGGGAGGGATAATGTTAGCCTCCGTGTCTTTAATAAAATCCAGATTCTCTGTTCATGTTAATAGGAGAATCGCAATTTCATTACAAGACCGGAGGCTACCATTATGCATGTTGGTAGCTTTGTAAAACAACATCAGACATATGAGATATAGGTTTGCAATAATGATGAGCAAAGGTTCTAGAATTTGACCAATCAGCAGCTTTAAGAATATCATCTAACTTACCTCCTGACCAAAAGGACTTACTGGCCATAGCACCTCTGATAGAATGTGGTTTGAAGATGTTTAGATCAACACCAGCAAAATTCATAACAATTTTGACCAATCTTGCAATAGAGGAGGAGGAGATACCTTTATGAGGTTTAACAAAGGATATAAGCAATTGATTAACGCCAGAAGGGCGAAGAGCATGCATTCTTGAATCATATTGTTTCATACAATCCACAATACAAAGTTTTTTACAAACATCAAATCGAGGATAGAAAATAAAATCAGACATAGTTTTAGTTCTTCTGTGGAGTTCAAATTGAACTCCAAACATATCATAGGATCTATAGGAAATAATCAAAGCTTTAACATCAGAAACTCTACGACATGAGATTAGACAAAGAAGAGTAGCTAGCTTGATAGAAAGGTTCTTTCTGTTCAAAAGTGAGTTATCTGGCCAACTACAGAAAAGGTCAAGAATTAATTTAACATCCCAGAGAGATTGATATCTAGGTTTAGAAGGTCTTCTGAGTCTTATACTTTTATGGATTCTACAAATAATAGGATTTTTACCTACCGTTCTATTGTTGATTAAGGAATGACCAGCAGAAATAGCTGATCTATAGCAATTGATAGATCTGTAACTCAGACCTCTATCAAATTGTTCTCCAAGGAAATTGATTATATCAACGACAGGTGCTTCCACGGGATCCAAGTCCCTTTCCAAGCACCAACGAAACCAGACTTTCCAAATGTTGTTATACCGGTAGTGTGTTCCCCGGGCCCAAGATTCTCCGAGGAGAGTTGAAGCTGTTGACGAAAGTCTAGAGAGATCCTTGGATCTCCTGACACTCTCCAGGCAAGAAGGTTCAACTTCCCTGTTTGAACAAGAGGGTGAATTAGACCGTCTATGTCTGTGAGAAGGTTGTTGAGAGAAGGAATTAGGAAAGGAAGGTCGTAAGACATCTCCAGAGTAGTTGGGAACCAGGCTTGGGAAGGCCAAAAGGGAGTTATCAGGACAATGGAGGCATGTTGAAGTCTCACTTTCTGGAGGACTCTCTGGATGATGGCAAAGGGAGGGAAGGCATAAGCGTTGAGTCCCGCCCATGATTGAAGAAATGCGTTTACTGCTAGAGCACCGGGATCGGGCATCCAGCTGTAATAAGCATCTAGTTGAAAAGTCAGTCTGCTCGCAAAGAGATATATTTGGAAGGGACCCCAGAAATAGTTGAGGGATCTGAATATTAAGGTGCTGAGTTTCCAACCTGACCGATCCAAGAGGAATCTGGAATTCCAATCTGCAGAAAGGTTGGAATCTCCTGGAAGGTATTCTGCTCTTAAAGATATTTTGTGTTCTAGACAAAATATCCAAAGTTTTTTGGCTAAATTTGACAAGTCCTCTGACTTCGTTCCACCTAGGCGATTTATGTAAGCAACAGCAGAAATATTGTCCATTTTTAGAATTACTGATCTGCCTTGAAGAGAGTGTTTGAAGCTCATTAGAGCATAAAGACCCGCAGTCAGTTCTAGAAAGTTTATATGGTGAGAAGACTCTTCTCGAGACCAAATTCCACCAGTATTTTGATCTAAGAGACAGGCACCCCAGCCGTGAAGGCTCGCATCTGATTCCAAAATAAAGTCTGGTGTTGAACCAAAAATCGCTCTGCCGTTCCAAGCATCCAAATTCTCCAACCACCAGGTTAGTTCTGAGATGGATTCTTGGTTCAGGGAAACACGGTCTCCGTACCAGAGACCTGATCTTAAAGCTTTTCCCTTTATCCTTTGAAGGGCTCGATAGTTTAGGGGGCCCGGAAAGATAGCTTGAATGGAGGATGAGAGAAGACCTAGGAGTCTGGCTAGTTCCCTTAAGGAAAGATTTTGATGTTTGAGGACATGTCTTATCTCCTTTTTGATTTTGGAAATCTTCTTCGGAGGAAGAAGGAGAAGGCAATTGGTGGTGTCTACAGAGAAACCTAGGAATTCCATGAACTTTGAGGGGGACAGTATTGACTTTTCTTTGTTTACAATAAAACCTAGGTTTTCTAAAAGATCCATAACAGTTTTGAGATCTTGAAGAATTTGAGTATGATCTTGAGACATAATAAGGATATCGTCTAGGTAAATAATCATACGAATACCCTTTTCTCTTAGAGATGAGGCGACTGCCCTCATTATTTTGGTGAAACACCAAGGGGCTGATGAGAGACCGAAAGGGAGAGCTTGGAATTGATAAAGACGGTTCTTCCAAATAAATTGTAGGAAGGGTTGGTCTTCCTTGGCCATAGGGATGGTGAAATAGGCGTCCTTGAGATCTTGTTTGACCAACCAGTCTCCTTCCAACAAGAGATCTCTCAGAAGATGGATACCTTCCATCTTGAAATGTCTGTAAACAAGGTACTTGTTGAGTTCCCTGAGATTTATAACGGGTCTCCAACCTTTGTCCTTATTTTCTACGAGAAAGAGTGTACTTATGAACCTCAGAAATTCCATAGGGACTTCTGTGATTGCGCCTTTCTGGAGCATTGAAGAGATCTCCTCTTCTATGATCTTCTCTTGATCGGGAGAGAGAGACATTACTTTGGGAAAAGAAACCTGAATCGGTGTATCTATGAAGTCTATTGTGAAACCGGTAACGGTGTTCAGAACCCATGGATCTTGAGTGATAAGTTTCCAGTTCTCTAGAAAGAATTTTAGTCTGCCTCCGACTTTCGTGGGAGGGGAAAAAGAAGTCAAAGCACTTACTTTGTGGGTTGTTGTCGGTAGGTCCTCCTCTTGCTCTGGAACCTCTTGATCGAAAGCCTCTGCCTCTTGGAGGATAGAATTGAGATTGGTAGGAGGATTGGTAACTGCCTCTAGTGTCAAAGCCTCTTGATCTACCATAGGGCCTTCGATTAAAACGGCCGAAAGATTGGCCCCTTCTTCTGGCCCTGCCAAAAAGGTTATTAGTGTTCGGGTTGAAGACTTTTTTCATATTCTGGTGAGCTCTATCTAGGGCAGTAAAGGTTGATACATATCTACCTAGCATTTTGATGAGGTCTTCCCCAAAAAGTAGTCCCTTAGGGTTAAGGGAGGATTCTTTGTCAGCTAAGTCGCTTAGTTTGGGGCTAATTTTAGTAAGGACGACTCTCCTTCTTTCGGAACTAAGGCCAGCATTGGCGTTTCCTAGAAGGACTAGTGCCCTCTGACTCCAACCACGTATGAGGTTAGTATCCAAGGTGGAGCCATTAATGTGACTGTCTTCAGCTGCATCGATAATTTTAGAGAGGGGGCCTAAGATGTCTAAAACTCGGTCTTGGCAGATTTTGAGGGATCTCTCCTTGCCCTTCCTAGGATCTCTGCCGAGTTTGAAGAGATATTTTATTAACTCAGGGTCGAGATTGGGTGTTTGGCAGACTTTGCCTTCAATAGAGGGTCTTGAGCATTCCATTCGTAAGAGGTTGCGAGTATTCCTCTCAAGTGGATTTCTGATCCACTTGGTGATGAATTGGCTAACGTGTTCCAAAGGAGTCCAATCGTAGCTCCTAGGATGTTTAATATTGAGGGGAGAAAACATTTCTTGACCAAGAGGGTCTAAGATACTATCCTTTGAGGAGGAGGGTAGGTTATCATCAATGGATTCGAAATCCTGATCATCCTCATCTAAATCAAGGATGTATTAGTTAGGAAAATCCGAGATAGTATCGTTATAATCATCGTGAATAAGGTTATTAAAATCGTCATGGCTCATGGAATCATCATTTCGAGCACTGGGATAGGTTGTGCCGCTGAGGACACCTTTAAGATTTGTGCCGCGGTGGACACCTTTATATGTTGTGCCGCGGTGGACACCTTGATAAGTTGTGCCGCTAAGGACACCCGAGGTACTAGGACCTGTAATAGTGCTCTTAGGGGTAGGGTCAATATTTTTAATTTTTTTAGTTTTTTTACCCCTTAGATCAGAGAGGTCATTGTCGAGTCCCTCTTGGAGTTAGTCTTCCTCTTCTGGAGAAAGGGATCTCTTGGATGCCATGACTTGGGAAAGTGTAGAGAACATGCACGATCGCATTTCTCTATGGATAAGAGATTTAAATGTCTCATTGTCAATATTAGGGAGAGACACATTGTCTTGGTCTGAGTCAGAATCAGACATTGTGGAGAGGCAAAAGGTATAGTATAAAATAATTAATCCTCTCCTATTCTTCTCCCTTTTTAAAAAAAATTTTTTTGGTAAGCAGAGGATTAGATAAATCTATTTCCCCCTTTTTTTTTAATGGAAATGTGTATTATATTAAGGCAAAAGGGGGTGGTGATCGTTAAAATCAGGATCGTTTCCACTTAAAATGTGGTCGGAGCGAAGATTTACATGAAATGCAGCTGATCGCGTCGGAAAAACTGTCCCTTTCCCGACCGAGATCAGCTTGTTGCCTAGGAGCGTTCATTGTGAGCGCATGGTTAGAGGAAAGACGTAGGCGGGTATAGCACGCAGCGCGTGATTCGCTAAGGGCCGTTCCTCTAATGGGGACGGTAAAACGGGACGGAGATGAAGGGAAAGGCAGCCGGGATCGGAAAGTAACCGGCGCTGCGATGGGGAGCAAAGCGAGGTAAAGCGAGGCAAAGCGAGGTATTAGGGTGAGCCGACCTCCGTAAATTGGAGGTCGGGGGTGAACAGGTCGGGGGAAGGGGAAGGAAGCCTTCCGGGAGGCCTGAAAAGAGAAATTTATGGCAGCAAATAGAGTAATAATACAGTTTACATCAAGGACATGGAAAAGGCAACTTTTTAAGTTAAAACCTAGCGTAAAAACCTACCGTAATAAGGCGAATACCTAGTCATGTCAAGTGTAAGTACAAAATAGTAAACACAGGTTAAGAATCATATATAAACATGTAAAAGGTTAACATTATTAGAAACAATATTGGAAGAGTAAGAGAAAGTATGACTTATCTGCTTGGAGCCGCATTTAAAAGAGGCTGATTGCCTGGTGCTTTCTAGAATTGTTTTGTTGTTACTGTTCCATTGGAACTTTTGCTTTATGACATATGCGGCTGTTTGGAGTTGCATTAAAAGTTATATGCATAATGTTAGCCTCCGTGTCTTTAATGAAATCCAGATTCTCTGGTCATGTTAATAGGAGAATCGCAATTTCAGTTCCCGTTGAGGAGGAGATTGAGACATCTCTCTATTTTGTGAGTCTCAGCTCCTGGAAAGTTGATTACTTCCTCCCAGTACACATTCTTTGGCGTCCAATGAATGCGGAAGAGACGTCTTGATCCCCTCCTTAACGGGAACTGAAATCCCGCAAATATTAGAGCAAAATCATAGCGTGCATGTTGAGCATTCCGACTTCCGTAAAAAGGTGAAATAAAAACACCAAACCTTTGTTTATTTATCAGAAAGAAGGTTTATTCTAAAGAAATGTACGTTAATAATACGTCCAATCGGGGGGAGGAGCCAAGATGGCGACCGGAGCAGACGTGTAGGCTCCCGGCTCCACCAGCCCTTGAGCTCCGCACCGTCATCCTGTTTACTATCCTGATTTATTTTGGCGGCGGAACGTTTGTGAAGATGCGCTGATTCCGCCCGTATTTCCCCGAGCTCTCAGCCTGCCCGTGGGTCGGAGATATTTGCAAGACTGTTGGCGGCCCTGGACCCTCGTCTGTACTGCCGCTCGTCACCGGACCTCGGTGGAGTAATGGCGGCCGGGTTGCCCGTGTAGCGCTGAAGACTCGCAAGCGGCGCCGTTTTCATGAGACGCTGTCCTGACTGTTCTGCCTGCTGTGAACTATCATAAGCTGAGCTTGGAACGAGCTCGCTGGGGCGGGATGCTTCGGAGGTGCGGACCCTTTCTGCAGAGCCGAGTGTGTGCTGTGTGGGTCGCTCGGCGGCCGGACTCGATGTAGGCTGCCTGCTTCCCTGTCCCAGCGCTCAGCTCAACACGGGACGGCTCCAGGCGACGGGTGCTTGCTTGGACGCACCCTGGTGGCATTTGAGACCTGGACTGGCTCTCGCTTGTGCCGCAGCTGCCTCATTTCCTGTACCGGATCATCGGAACCATGGCTTTGATGAAAGATCCTTGGCACAATGGAGGACGCCCATTATTGCCCACGGACTGTGCCACCCTGCCTGCGCCGTGTACCAGCTCGCATGCACCCTCTTGGGATGCGGGGACAGAGGAGCTGCAGCTACCATCATCATGTGAGTCTATTCTGGCCGCCCTGTGTGACTTTCGCCTAGCTATGCGCAGTAGTTTCCAGGTATTGGGTGCACAATTTGATAACATGGTGTCCCGTCCGGGACAGGAATGCGATGTCTGCTTCCAGGCAGGATTGGATTTGCCCCTGCCGTCTTGCGGCGATACAGTGTTTCTCAGTGATTGCAGTGACTGTGTGCTTGCTGCTGATTCCATTGGCGCCCGCGGCCGGCCGCCCGCCAGACCCGCTTGTGCTACTTTGTTTCTTCCTCCTCCGGAGCCTGACTCATTGTTGCCTTCGCCATCACTATTGACTTGGAAACCGACAACGCAACCTCTGGCCCCCTCACAGGCTTCTTCGCCGTGGCCTTCGCTTCTTTCCATGTGGCACCAATCTCCTCCAGATATCCCAGTGGATCTATGCCATGTGGACAAAGGACTTTGTGGTGACTATAGACGGCCATTTTGCGCTCCTGGTGGTCTTCCTTCTTTCATGCGGCCATTTTGTCTCTTTATGTCTGAGGGGGTGGGTTTCCCCAGGGGAGTGTTTGCAGGGGTGCCTCCACGATCGGGTCAGGGCTAGGCTGCTTTTGTTTGCCATCGACTCACGGGCTGGCGGGGACGGGGTTGGAACAGTTCTGCATATGCTTCGTGCGCACACCGTGTAATGACTTTCTCCAACTGTATTTATATTGCCATTTGCTAATGTACTGATGCTTTGTAGGAGGAAGGTATATGGGTGGCTGGTGGGACCGGGAGCGTGTAGAATTGGCCCTCCCCGCGATTTTCCTGGGAGAAGTAGATTAGCTTGTCCTTTTCTCACTCCCTATGTCTCAAGTGTGAAACTTTTCTTTACAATTCTTAAACGTTTTTCTATCTTCTCTTTATTCTACTCTCGCTCTCCTCTCTTTTCTATATTTCGGGTTTTGAAGGGCGACAGGCACTATGCTGGGGGGGGGGCAGGCCGTAGCCTCCGCATTGGTGTAGGGTGGGGGGGTAATTTACTACTTCTAATTAGTTCTATGGGCCTTTTTCTTCTTTTATGTTTCTGCGCTTTCCTT
This sequence comes from Lissotriton vulgaris, assembly GCF_964263255.1. NCBI lineage: Eukaryota > Metazoa > Chordata > Amphibia > Caudata > Salamandridae > Lissotriton > Lissotriton vulgaris. The sequence continues at coordinate 168,658,474 of NC_141687.1, read as the reverse complement.
GCTTCGATTCTGGGTCCCGGTGTGGGGTTGACAGAGTGGGGGCGGCACTGAAGGGGTGCGTAATTGCTGATGTGACTATCCTGTAGTTGAATTGCACCACCTCACTGCCTGGGATTTTACTTTCCATTGTTGTTATATAATGTTGCCGCTCTCCCGTGCTGTGAAGATACCGTGCGGACTCGAATCTCCTTGGTTCTTATTCTTCACTGACTTTTTCCTGATGAAACTACATAAAAACTTTAAAATTAACCTTCATTTCTCCTATCCCCTGGTGTCACGGGTCTCTCCAGTGTAATATCCATAAATCGTTGCTATTGTTGGCCGTTGATGCTAAGGGGGCGTAATGTTTGCACCAGTGCTTAAACGTGTCGTGGCCGGCCTGACGGTTGTAGGCCCGTATTTGTTCTTTTTATATGCACGAATAAAGGTTTTCAAAAATTTAAAAAAAAAATAAAATAATACGTCCAATCCCCTTTTTTTGTAACTAGTAGTACTTGTGGCCTAGCTTGGACGTAAATATAGGCCCAACCCCCTATGTTATAAATTTTACCTTCTTACAGCACACCTCATATGCTGGGGGCAGGGGAAATACATGCCAAAGAATTCTCTATAGAGGAGGATTTGGAATTTGCAAGACGACTGAGGGTACCAGTAAACATTGAGACATTGACCTCAACTTTTTAGGTCTCGCCTGGCGTTAGCAGCGCGCATTCGCTGCTCTCGTCATGCAAGGGCCTTTTGTAATCAATACAGTTTCGGGAGGGGACTTGAAGCCCCGCCCCTCTTTTCCATTGGTTTGCATCAGCGTTTATGTTAAACAATAGCGATTGATTGGCAATTGGGCTTCTCTGTTACTGCCCTGTCCATTTTTCGGACGGCCCATCTTAACAGGCTAAAGCTATCTTGGTTTTCCGTGACGAAGTTGCAAACTGTACAATAGCATTGCGGCGCTGCGAGCTATCTCTTCACTACACAGATGGTCCGCATTCCCAGTTCTCCACTCCATTATTTCAGTTTAAGGAGCTGCATACGGTGCATCGCTACTATCCAGCTTGTTTTTTTTTAATTGTTTCCCACCTCGTGTTGTTTTTTTTCCCCTAATGCAAGCCACTTCTGAACAGAAGGTTCGGCACGTGCGGCCAGTACACTAACTGCGCTGTTGCACAAAGGACATTACAATGAGTGTTTTAGTGTCCGCTTGGTTACAGAAGATAGGTGCCACTGTAGCGCTTCAGCATGTATACTGTGCATAGGTTGTGAAAAATTGTGAGAATGTGGCTTTGCAGGCACAGTTGCCGCCTTTGGGACTGCTGAACTCGGTTCTAGTCTTTGCTTGGGTGTAACGTTTTATGATTCTGGGCAAATAATTTCATCTCCCTTTGTTAAAAATGAATGTGCGATAAAAAAATGCTTCAGCTTATTCCGTCAGTGCGGCGAGGTAATGGAACAGAGCAATGGTGAGTCCGCAACCATGAAGGAAATCAACATGTCCCTCGGTACGTTCAGTCTATAGAATTTGACTTGTCTTCAAAAGTTTATGGCCTCACCTGGGCTGTAAAAGAATGGCAATGCGCAAGTGCTGAAGATGCTGTGAGCTCTAAAAGTCCTCATAGAGTGTGCCAGTTTTTCTCCTGACCTTGTCATGATATATTGGATCGTTTGTGTGTCTCGTGGCAGCAGGAATTGCCCTGGTTATGCAAGTTCCCACTATAAAGAGATAGCACAAGGTTTCAGGTGGGCTGCATCATGTGCGGGTACCATGTTTCAGGGTGTGTGGTGGGATCTTAAACCACAGCAAACCAAACGCTATGACTAATACATCTCAACCATTCATTTTAACATGGAGTGGGCACAAATTAAAATCGGGGTTTTGGTTAACACAGTTTCCGCATGTTACTAAATGAGGTAGTGAAGCATGCATGTTTGAGATAAAATCTGTTATCACCCACTTTAGTGAATTAAACGGTAAATTATGTAGTTCCAAGTAGGGACTTCAATACTGAATATAAAAAATGTTATAGCATCACTCTAGCTGGATCCGGTATTCAAGAGCACTACTAAGGGCATTTGCTTGAAAGAGAGAGTTTGATGTGATAAAATAAATAGGCTGCGTTTTTAAGACAAGCATTGAAAATGCAATAGGTCTCACATTTGATTAAGTTAAAGCCATTTGATTTGCTAATGGTATTTGTTAGATTTGGGGGTCTCTAGTTGGCAGAGATAGGTACCTTTGACCAAATAGGGACCCTTGTGTCTAGTCAGGAAAAGGGGCTACACTGCGAAAATAACCCCCGCTCACCCCCTTGGTAGCTTGGCCCAAGCAGGCAGGCTTATTTCAGAGGCAGTGTGAAAAGCCTTTGTTAACACATACAGTAATACAGTGACAACACTACAGATGAACACAACCAAGGTTGTGTTATAAAAAAAAGTATTTTTATATAGACTTAACACAAGGCCAAACAACAAAAGTCCACAATACTGTACTCAAGATATGCTTAAAAAATAGGTTGTTCACTTAAAATCAGTCTCTAGTAACAGATAACTCCAACGTGAGTTATCACAACGTCGTGACAGGGAAAATGTCAAAGAACGGCGCCGACCGCAAGGTGCGCAGCGTCGGGCCTGGAGTCAATCAGACCCCCAAAGAACAGTACCTTGGAAAAGCGATGAAAAACAAATACAGCTTATGGCGTCGGAGAGTTGCGGCTTCATTGGCGCTGTGCGGCGTCCGTTCCTTACAACCCCTGGGGAGGTGTAGACTCGGTTCCTTACCGCAATGCAGGGGAGGTGAGACAACGGTTTCTTACTGTGTCAGGGAGGTGACGTCACGATTGCGCCGAAACCCCAGTTAAATACAATGTCGTGCTCTCGATGAATTCTCGGTCACCCACGTCGAGGATCTGCTCCGTGATGTCAATGTCAGCTTCGCAGTCGATGCAGCCCAGTAGCAGACGTCGGGTCCATGGCACAAGTCGGAGCAGCTCTCACAGCTTTGGGCAGGTTACGCCGTCACTCGCTGGCATCGATATAGCACGGCGGCCGGCGTTGGGTCTACCGTGCAAGTCAGAGCAGCGCTCATGGCTTCGTGCAGGAGACGTCATCACGCGCCGCGTGGGTGTTGCAAGTTCCTTCCGCAGCAGCTAAAACCGCAGTTTTAGATGCATGCAAGCAGAAGAGGTGAAGTCTTGTATCCCTGAGACTTCAGGCAGGAGGCAAGATCAAGTTCAAGCCCTTGGAGATCTTCTTCAAGCTGATGAAAGTACACTCAGTCCTTTTTCTATTTTCTTTGGCAATGAAGCAACCACTGCAGGCCAACCCCAACAACAGGCAGCCTAGGGGTAGTCTCCTCCTTCAGTTCTCTGATTCTTCTCCTCAGCAAAGGTTTGTCTTGTTTCCCAGAAGTGATCTAAAGTTCTGGGGTCTGGGTCCCCATATTTAAACTAGCAAATCCTTTGTCCTCTGAAGTCAGAGGTTCCTGTACCCAGTTCAAGCTAGACCTGTGCAGTTTTGGAGCACTTTGTTGACCATACTCCTTCTTTCCTTTGACAGTGTGGGCCTGGGACATCAGACGCACGACATGAGGTAGAGCCAGCATTGTGGAAGGCAGGCACAGCCATATTCAGGTCTCAGGTGCTCCCCTAAACTCACTGTACATGGAGAAGGGTCTATTCAGCCATTTGCTGACTCGCCCTGTCTCCTGGAATCCCTCCAGCCCCAGTCACTCAAACTCTAGACAAGGAATACACAACATAGCAGAGGCAGGCTTGGACAGTTAAGCAAGAAAAGACATACTTTCTAAAAGTGGTATTTTCAAACACAGAATGTTAAATCCAACTTCACTAAAAGATGTATTTTATCATTCTGAGTTCAGTCATACTAAACTCGAATTTCTACCTAGTTCCCTGAGTCAGTTAGGATTATAAAATGTTATAATCAAACTGCCTGAGACACCATTTACAAGCTGCTCCGGGGGGTGGCACAATCAGTGCTGCAAGTCCACCAGCAGCATTTGATTTACAAGCCCTGGGCACACGCAGTGCACTGTACTAGGGTCTGATAAGTAAACCAAACAAGCCAATCATGGAGTCACTAATCCATACATCAATTTACCATAGGGAGCACTTGCACTGTGGCACTGAACAGCAGTGGCACAGTGCCCAAAAGCATCTAAAACCTATAAAAACATAAGAGGCAACAGCAAAAATGGAAGGGAGACCCACGCCAATGGTGCCAGGTCTAACAGTATTGTATAGCGAAGCAAATGGCTTTAACTTAATCAAAGGTGAGGCCTATTGCATTTTTAATGCTTGTTTTATGTATGCCTGTGTCTATTGTCAGAAGCATTCGTACATACCTGCTGCTATGCTTATGTATATGGACGTAATAAGGAAGGCTCATGTGTACTTTGTGGGGGTTGCTTTGTTGCAATATGACAAAGAATTATAGGTGAAGCTTAGTGTTGTCACAGACAAACCATTGGGTGAGGCTGATGGAGCACTACAGGTACAATACAATACAAAAGGGCACAGAAAATGCACTCAGAAAGATCCACATGAGACTGAATTCAAAGTATGAACCATGAAGATTTATTTTAAAATTAAGAATCAATACAGAAGGAAAAAGGCCATTAGTAAAATTATATCAAAATGTAAATGAATGCAAATATCGTTGGCAGTGGAACCTGCCTTATCTAAATAATAACCAGCACTGGTCTCGAACAAGGCAAATAAGAATCAAGGCAAATTCGTCTTAAGGGTAGCTCAGAAAGCAGAAAAGAATCTGGAAATTATTCTACATTTAGAGTGATAAAGACTTTGACGTGAAGTCGGCCTCTAAGGGAATACGGAAAGAAATCGGACTTGTACCCAAAATTATGGGGTTTTCTACCTTTTTACACAGAAAAACTGTGCAGCAAGTGTGGTATGACAGAGAAAAATACATATTAGAACCAAAAGATAAACAAAAAACAAATCACGTAGTAGTATTGACATTTGCCCCTATTCTAATGGATACACTGCACTATGGCTTACATGTAAAACAATATTACATTCAGAATATAAACAGCGCATCCGCTTGCTGAAGAAGTAGCTTTCAATCTGTATAGAGTTATGTAGGAGGCTGGCTTAGTATATGGTACTCTCGTATGTAAGTGGGGCATCCTGCACTAATTCAGACAACCCTCATGGTGATTTCAGGGGTCTTAGACAACCTTAGAAAGCTCTAAAAGTGGTAGCAGTGGAGAGCAGCCTTCAGGCTTAATCCAATAGAAGCTGCTTGTTTTACCAGTACTAATCATGTAGTGTAAGATAAGTGAAAAAGACCCACACAGGGTAGTTATAAAAATAGGTATTTAATATGAACACTCACTAACACATTGCAATATCTCCTTCCTGGAGATATACTCACAATAAAAGCAATACTTCAGTAATAGAACACGTATGTAGCACAAATGCACAGTGGTCTCCAGTGGGAGACAAAACTATATACTAATAAAGTGGAATACCACCCAAATTGAGACTGGACCCAGAAGACTTAGAAGAGCCACAGACCCAAGGAACCACCCAAGGTAAGTACCCAGGAACCCCACAGAGGTCGTGTGCAGAGTAGAAACACAACCGCGTGCTCAATACAAGTCAAAGGGGAAGTTGGGGTTGTAGTTTTCAAGAAGAAGCACCCTTCCCAGAGGACTCTGAAGACTCCCTGTTGAAGATGGAAGGATGGGGAATCACCCCACCCGCGGATAACCTGGGAACTAGGATAACTACACCAGGAAAGCTGGATGCATAGGTGCAAAGTGACGTTGAAAACCGCTGTAGACCACAATGGATGACTTCAGTAAAGATGCTGCTGGCGAAGAAGCTGAAAGAGTCCGGTGGAATCAAAGGGTGAATTGAGGAAGACGAATGCCCACCGATGTCGGAAGATGCAGGAGAGTTGATGGTGACCATGGTACTGTAGCTGTGCGGACTAGGCAACGATGTGGCAGACCAGAAGCCATTTACGAGCTGTCCCACGTTGGATGTCAAGAGCCAGGTGGTTGGTGTCTGGTAGGAGCACCAACAAGACTTGGCAGGGGCAAAAATGTGGCAGTTGAAAAAGGTGCAGTGTCGGTACCGGCATGGTCCAAGGGACTCACAAGGTGCAGGTAAGTCATAGTAGGCCCCGAGCAAACAGGAGAGCCCACAGGAACCATAGAAGACCCGCAGGAGGACCCACAGGCCGAAGCACAGGAGTCGCAAGAGGACGTTGAGCAGCTCACCAAGGATGCAGGCCCATGGTGTAGAGGATGCGGTGAGGACGAAGATTTTGGTATCAAGAGATGTGGGAGAGTGGATCCTACGTGTGCTTCCTCACAGTTTATTTATTTATTTATTTTTGACACTTATAAAGCGCTACTTATACCCTTAGGCGTCAAGGCGCTAAAACCATTATTGAAAGGGAGGGAAGAAAGAGTAGGCAGGAAAAAAGAATGATCAGTGTAACAGTTAAGCATGGTTAATGAGAGAACAGCCAGGTTTTCAGGAGTTTACGAAACTGAAACAGCGTAACACTCCGTCTGATGTTGAGAGGCAAGGTGTTCCAAAATCTGGGGGCAGCCACAAGGAAGCGACGGTCTCCCCAGGACACTGTTTTGGTGCGTGGAACAGACAATTGATTGAGAGTGGCAGAGCGTAAAGCTCTTGTCGGTTTGTAAAATTGAAGTTTGTCTCTCAGGAAATGTGGTCCTTGGTTGTTAACTGATTTAAAGACTATACAGAGAGCCTTGAAGAGGATCCTTTTTTGTACAGTCAGCCAGTGCAGGTCTTTTATGTTTTGGGCAATAGGTTCAAACTTTGTTTTGCCGGTGATGAGACGGGCTGCTGCATTCTGTATTGTTTGAAGTTTAGTGATGACTCGAGATTGCGCATTAAGAAATAAACCATTACAGTAGTCCAAAGATGAAAGGACAAGAGCCGAGACCAGTGTCTTAATCGCAGGTTCGGGTAGGAATGGACGAATTTTACGAATCATTTTTAATTTTAAGTGCGCTGTGGATGCTGTCTTATTGGCGTGATCCATAAAGTTCAAACCATCGTCGAAGATAACCCCCAGATTCCTGACCTTCGAGGTCGGTGTGGGGGGGGTACCAAAGGTCTCTGGCCACCATCTGGTGGACCAGGCTGGAGACAAAGGGCCGAAGACCAGCACCTCAGTTTTCTCTGAGTTCAGCTTTAAACAATTGGTTTCCATCCAGTCTCCTATATCTAGGAGCCCTTTCTTAAATTTTTCGGCTACTTGCTCTCCGTCCCCCTTGATCGCCAGCACTAGTTGGGTGTCATCAGCGTACGAGGTAAGGCTCATCCCGTGAGCTTTGATGGTCTTAGCTAGGTCCGACACATAGATGTTAAACAGTGTCGGACTAAGGGATGAGCCTTGAGGGACACCACAGGGGGCGGAGAGTTGTGCTGATTGAAAGGGTCCTAGGATGACCGCCTGCGTTCTATTGGCAAGGAAAGAGGCTATTAAGTTTTTGGCAGAGTGACAGATGCCAAATCCTTGGACACGGCCGACCAAGATGTTGTGGTCGACCGTGTCAAAAGCCGCTGAAAGGTCTAACAGCAACAATATGGCAGTGCCACCTTGGTCCCTAATCTCCCTGATGTCATCCGCGGCTTTAATCAGGGCGGTCTCAGTCCCGTGAAATTTTCGGAACCCGAACTGTGTATCGTCCAGGAGCTGGTGATCCTCGACGAACTCAGAGATCTGGATGCTCATGATCTTTTCGATGGTCTTGGCAATAAACGGTAAGCTGGCAATTGGTCGATAATTTTTCAGCTCATTTTTATCGAGCGAAGGTTTTTTTAACAGAGGCTTTAGTAGCGTGTTTTTGAGTGAGTTGGGGTGTTGGCCTGACCGCAGTATCAGATTACAGACATGTGTGAGAGCCGGCAGGATGACTTCTAAAGCTGGTCTGAGTACCGATAGGGGACAAGGGTCGAGGGGGGAGCCTGATTTAATAGTCAGCAATGTGTTTTTTATTTGTTCCTGGGTGACTGATTGAAAGCACGGGAAAACATTAGCCAAGGGGGAGATGACGGGAGATGTGGCGACAGAAAGTGATTTGGAAGAAAATGCTTGGTAGATATCATCTACCTTGGTGTAGAAAAAAGATGCCAGAGCATCACAGAGAGATTGTGACGGGGGAGGCGTGAGGTCCGGTGAGTTGCCAGATAAAGCTTTAGTAATAGAGAATAGTTGTTTACTAGAATTTTTGGCTTGCTCGATTTGGTCCGTATAATATTCTCTTTTGGCCTGCACTATCATATTTTTATATAGGGCAACGGCTTCCCTATAGTTAGACTTACTAACAGCATCATAATCTTTCCTCCAGATTCTCTCCTTGCTGCGATTTATCTGTTTTTGTGTCCTGAGTGTATCATTGTACCAAGGGGCGGAGGGTTTAGCTCGATTGCTGGAATGTTCCTTAGAAGGGGCTGATTGGTGGGAAGCCTGACCAATACAGTTGCCCTCTACTACCTCGGTTGACGAGTTTTGGACTTGGCCCTTTTTGGCTAAAGTTCCCTAAACTTTTTGCTTTCCTCCTAGACCGTTTTTCTGACATAGTGTTGCCAACATAGATGTTTTGGGCACTTTGCCTCTGCTGATCAGTGTCAAAGTGCAAGTGCCCCCTGGGTAAAATGTAATGGTAATTGGTTGTCTATGATTGGTATGTTTGCCTTACTAGTAAAGTCCCTAGTAAAGTGCACTATGTGTGCCAGGGCTGATAATGCAAATGCTACTAGTGGGCATGCAGCACTAATTGTGCCACCCACACAAGTAGCCTTAAAAGAGATAACTCAGGTCTGCCACTGCAGTGCCTGCGCGCAGTTTGGTAAACTGCCATGTTGTTCTGACAAGTGCACCCACTTGCCAGACCTTACCCTTCCCTTTCTATGCACATCTACCCCTATGGTAGGTCCAAGGTACCCCTAGGCAGGGTGCAGTGTATGGTAAGACATGTGCTGAGGTGTGTACCATGTCCTGAAAGTGAAATAATCTCAATTTCATTTTTCACTGTTGAAAGGCCATCTTGCCCATAGGATAGAACGGGGGGCTGTGTAATATGTTTCCAGCCTATCTTCCCAAAGGCTTAAGATGGAGAGGGGACATTTAGTTTACCTGAACTCACAATTCAACAACACATCTTTTTGTGAAGGTGGTTTTTGCATTGTGTGTTTAAAAACCACTCTTTTAGAAGTGGCTGGGTTTTATGCTCTAACATTTCTGTGTGTCTCTGCCTGGTTGTGGATTGACTGTCTGGATCTGAAAGTGATAGGATCTGGGGAAAGTCTTGACCCAGGGGAGGAGGTGAGACAGCGACAGGCTGCCCTGCATCTGGAGTGTAATGGGGAGTAGCCCCTAGAGGTAAAGAGGCCTGGGCTGCAGCCATAAAACAATGGCTCCATCCCCTGCTGAGTGATTAAGGATCCATAAACCCCTATCAAAGGAAGAAGGTGTCACTGGCAGGGAGACACCCAGAACTGGTTTGGATAGGGGTCAGTGCCCCCCTGAACACAAAGACTTCAAAGACATTTACGGGTATAACTAAGAGAGCTGAAACCCCTGAACGGGGGAATTGGAATGGAACTGATGAAGACTGGACAAGAATTGGATTGTTCAAGACTCAAAAGGACTGAAACTACTTTGTGGTCAAGAGGTACCTCTGCCAAGGAATAAACAGCTGAAGAGACTGAAGGAAAACAATGACCCTTGCTGTGTGTTCTGGGGCTGGCCTTCAGTTTGTTGTTTTAACCAAGGAAGAGGCTAAAGGGACTTTGCTGTGTGCTGTGCCCCTGTGCTTGAAGGGACTTTGCTGTGATGTGTCCTGAAGTAACTTAACCCCAAGGGCCCGAGTTGAGCTGGCTCCCTGTTGTGGAAACTCAGGAACACAAAAGTTTCCAGAAGTGTCTCAGCGACGCTGTGTGCGTGTGCTTTTTGTAGCCTGAGACCTTCGTGAGCTGTGCCCTGTGATCGTAGGCACCTGGAGTCCAATCGAGTCTCAGCGATGCTGTGTGCGTGTGCTTTTTGCAGCCTGAGCCCTTTGTGAGGATTGTCCTATGATCGTGTGCACCTAGCGTCCAAGTGAGTCTCAGCAACGCTGTGCGCATGTGCTTCGTGCAGCCTGAGACCTTTGTGAGGATTTCCCTGTAACTGTGCACACCAAACGTTCAAGTGTGTCTCAGCGACGCTGTGTGTGTGTGTGCTTTTTACAGCATGAGATCCTAGGAAGAATCGCCCTGTGATCCTGAGCACCAGAACTTCAAGTGTGTCTCAGCAATGCTGTATGCGTGTGCTTTTTGCAGCCTAAGACCCTCAGAAGAATTGCCCTGTGATCTTGGGCACCGGAAGTTTAGGTGTGTCTCAGCGACGCTGTGTGTGTGTGCTTTTTGCAGCCTGAGACCTTCGTGAGGGTTGCCCTGGGACCGTGCGCACCCGAGGCTCAAGGGAGACTCAGCGATGCTGTGCCTGTGTGCTTCGTGCAGCCCGAGACCATCATGAGGATTGGCCTGTCACCGTGTACACCCGAGGCTCAAGGGAGACCTGAAGCACCATGATCGGTGCTGGAGTGTATTACGAATGGCATAAATTCTGTATTACAAACTACCTGATTGTTGTATTACGCATTGCATTTTTTCTGCAGAACGAACTACCTGATTGTTGTATTACGCATTGCATTATTTTGCAGAACGAACTACCTGTTTGTTGCATTACGCATTGCATTATTTCTGCATAACAAACTGCCTGATGGTTGTATTATGCATTGCATTCGTTTGCAGGATGAACTACCTAATTGTTGCATTACGCATTGCATTATTTCTGCATAAAGAACTGCCTGATGGTTGTATTACGTGTAGGAAGGTACATCCTGACTATGGTTGCCCCCAACTTTTTGCCCTGTGTTTTAGCTGGTTTTGGACATAGTCGACCTGGGACCCTGCCAATCAGGACCTCAGGCCTACTGCTCTCTCTTTAAAATGGATTCCATGTACCCTAGGTACATTTCCAATTGGTACTGGGCCACCCTATCAGACCCTGTAACTCAGGGCATGGGTGTACCCAGGGCTGCCAGGGGCTGCAGCATGTATTATGCCACCCCTGGCTGGCCTCCTAAATTTGACACAACTGGCTGCATGACAGCTGGGGCAAAGTCGTGTAATCACCCTTTGCTGTAGGTGTAGTATACCTATACCTAACCCTAAAATGGACATACAGATTCCTATCAGTCACTCCTATGGCAAGCCTTGAAAATCCTGAAGGCAGAGTGCTTGGAATCGTGTGAGATGGTGCTCTGGCATGAGTTGAGCCTGTCTGCAGCTTGCGGAACCAAGTCCTAATAGCTGTTCCATGATATCGCATACCATATACTCTTAAGTGCATTATAATCCTCGCGGTTAAATGCTAACTTTGGTATTGCTTTATCAAAACATGTTGAGTAAGGTGTCATACGAATTGGAATACTAACCCCTCGCCAATTCTGGCGACGGGGTTAGCATTCCACCCTTCTAGAGGGACACGACATGTATGTAACTGTGAACCCCGGTTAAAGTTAACTAAAGCCTCAGCTCCACAAAATGGATGCTGCCACCACAGACACGAGTCTGACCCCCTGCAGCTGGGAGTCCTTCCAGCGAGGGGAGCCTGGACAAAGGGTTTCCTGTCAGGGGCGGTGCTAGCACCGTCCCAGACATGGTTTTGTGTATCCTGGGTAGGCAGGGCTTTTCAGGAAGGTGACTGCTGAGTGGCACCCCGGTGCTCACTACGCATAGGCCGGTCTGAACCAGTTCCAGGGGCACACCAGCCCCTGGCCTGGGGAAGTCCGGCATGGCAGAGGGGTGTAACCACCCCCCTCCTAGTCCCACCCATAGGCAGGACCTAGTCACCGGGTCAGCCCCCTTTTTTAGTATAAAGATGGGAGCGGGCCCCCTGTTCAAATTAGATCATCTTTGGAATCAAGACACGACTTTCTGCGAAAGGACTTCAAGATTTCCTTCTTCAAGATTCTCCCTTGTGGCTAAGGAGTAGTCACCCTGCATCCGCAGGCACCATCCTAAAGAACACTGCGGTCTGCTGCAAGTCCTTCATCACGAATCCGACGACCCAGCTCGACGAGACCCGGCTTCCCTGGCACCTCTGACCTCTACTCACCTCTACAGCCAAGCTGAGAACCGTGAGTGCGACGAGACCTCGAGGGACCGACGATCGCCAAGACTGCACGACATCTTTACTGCAAGCCCACCGTGTCCTCCACGGGTGAGTGCTTTGGGGTCCGAGAAGCCCCGACCCGGCGCAGCTCCAGCACCCAAGATCAGCCTCCCTGCATCTCCACGATCTGCGTGGGGCCCTTCTGCTGTTTGCTGTGCACCGCGTTGTTTGGCTACTAGCCGGCTGGCTTGTGGCCTTCTGAACGACGCCCGACGACATCACTGCTGCTGGTCTGGTTGCTCCAGACTGGCCCTTGCTTCCTGCTTTAAGAGAGGCACTCCGGACCCTCCTGGTCCACTCCAGACGCCATTTTAGGTCCACCGCGTGGGCTTGAATTTGCCAAGGCTTTGTTGCCCAATCCTGGGTCCAGCGACGCCGACAGCTTCTATCATCGTGGGACAGCTCGATCCTCCTTCCTGGTCGCCGACAACGCCTCCTGGTCCGTGAGATCTCCGAGCCCAGCGTCACCCACACGCCTTGTCGAGGTGGCTACCATCCGGTGCCCTCCTGGTGCCCACTGACTACTGGCTAGTAGTCTCGAACTTGGTCCCCTCTGCTTTCAGGTGTCATCTTCCATCGATCCAGGCTTGGATCCACCGAACTTTCTTCACTGGTCGCCTGCCAGCAACTTCTTTCTTCCAGGCTCCTGGTCCGTCAACGAGGATTCCCGACATCCTTTGAGTCCTATGCAGCTGCAGCCCCTGGGCTAGGTAACTTCGGCATTTCTGTGCCCCAGCATAGCCTCAGTATCCAAGGGTCAGAATCTACTTTCGTTTTCTCCCTACCAGGTCGGGTTCGCCCGAGAACACTAACTTTGCAATTTCTAGCTACCATAGACTTTGTCCCGCATCTCGCGTGAGAGTGCACACACTGCACCCGAGTCCCCTGGGTCTCCTAGAAGTAATCTAATGATTCTATAGTCAAGTCCTAGCGATTCCAAAGCCTATTAGTACTGTACTTACCTGCTAGTAATTTTGCATTCCACTTTCAGAGTATATGGTTTTCCGTGCCCCTCGGGCATTTGTATATACTGTGCTAACTTAAGTATTTTTGTAAGAGTTTTGGTTTGTGCTTAGTACCCTGTCCTCATAAAGAGTACAGGGCTGTTGTGATTCTTAATAAATAACTGTTTATTTTCATAACACTTGTGTGGTGTCCTTTCACTTGGTGTTCAAGGGGTATATGTGGTATAACAGCTGGCTTAACACGCCCTCTCGAGTCTTTAGCCTTAGACTGCTCGTATCCACGCTACTAGGATAGCTGGTCTATAAGGTTGACTTACAACCAATCATCAATAAGGGTTGCTGGACTGATACATAGTGTTCACTAGAATAGTGAGCACTGCATATCAGGCCACCTTCTCACATTACGTATTGCATTAGTTTTCATCACGAACTGCAGTATTACCTAGTAGCAGAATAAATGGCATTTATTACCTAGTAGCAGAACTCCTTATGTAGTATCCACCAGGGAACTTACGTTGTCTCTGGATCTTTTCCAGGTCCCTTCACAAGAAGAGTTCAATATAATCTCAGCTGGCATCTCCTCAGGCTCTCCCCTGGACCCGCTTCCACATAAGATGTGGAAAGTCTTCGATACTGAGCTTTTTCTGTATCTTTCCCAAATTTGCTGCCAGTCCCTAACTAAAGTTACAGTACCTAACTGCTGGAAAAAAGCAGTTGTTTCTCCCTTATTAAAGAAAGCTACGCTGGATCCTTTGTGCCCCTCTAACTATAGACCCATCTCCCTGTTACCCTATCCAATTAAGGTTTTAGAAAGAGTAGTGAGTAAATCTCTTTCAAAATTCGCGGAAGAAAACAATATTCTGGATGAAGTTCAATTTGGGTTTCGGGCGGGACATGGCACCGAAACTGCTTTGGTGACAGTCCTGGATGGCCTAAGAATGCGAGCCGACATTGGCCAAACAGCCCTTTTAGTGCTATTGGACATGTCAGCCGCATTCGATATGGTAAACCATAAGATCTTGATCAGGAGACTTGACGAGATAGGTATTGTGGGCAAGGCACTGGTCTGGCTGCAGTCCTTTCTTCTAAACAGACAGCAGGCAGTGACCTTGAAGCCATTTCTCTCTCAGAATAGCCCCGTAAGACACAGAGCTCCGCAGGGCTCGGCGATCAGCCCAATCCTTTATTAATCTTTACATGTGCCGACTCATTTTCCTTATAAAATTCTTTGGCATTGATGTTATAAACTATGCGGACGACAACCAACTAATCTTCTCTTTCGAAGGCAACAATGCAGTTCCTCTGGAGAAATTCCATAGCTGCATGCGAGAAACAGCACGTTGGCTCAGAGATAATTCATTACAATTTAATGGTGATAAGACAGAAGTACTTTGCTGTGCAAAGTCCCTCGCCCCCTAACAGCAGATTTCTGGCCAGTCTCTGCTAATAATCCTCCGCTGCCTGTTAAGACAGCTCGTAATCTAGGAGTACTATTAGACAATAATCTACAATTGGACTCTCAAGTAAATAAAACAGTGAGCACTTGTCTATCTCTGCTCCGAGTTCTTAAAAAAATACTCCCTTTTCTAACTGCTTCAGCCAGACCTCAAGTGGTAAGGAGCACTATTGTGAGCAGATTAGATTATTGCAATGCCCTACTCCTAGAAGCTCCAACATCCCTGTTAAAAAAATTGCAAAGGATACAGAATATTGCAGCTAAACTTGCGTTAAACAGAAAACGTGGAGCCTCAGCCTCGCTTGCCCTAAAAAATCTGCACTGGTTGCCCATTGCGCAGAGAGTCCAGTTTAATGCACTCTGTATCGTTTATAGGGCAGTACATAAAATGGGGCCTAAGCTTTTACAAAGGAAATTCCTATGGTATTCTCCAGCTAGAAGCCTGCATTCCTCCTAAGCCAGCCTGATATACATTACACATGTTAACAAAGTTCGAATGGGTGGCATATCATTTAATTTTGTAGTTCCTGACTCTGGAATACATTGCCAACTGAGCTTAGATAATTTGACACTCTGTCACACTTTAGGAAGGAATTGAAAACTAGACTCTTTCTCAGAGATAAATCTCCAGCCCTGTTTTTTAAACTCAGTTGCACACAGTGTTTTTTGGTAATCTCAGCGCCAGGATACCCGTTGGGTGGCAGCCGCGCTATAAAAGTGTCCCTTACATTACATTGCTAAATGCCTGATTCTAGCATTACGAACTGCATAGCCTTGCATTAGGACTGCATAGGATCACCTAAAATTGCTCATTAATGCAGCCAGAACTTTCAAGAGCTGGCTGACCTAATAACTGGCCAGTAGGTATATTACAAATACGCATATGTTGGATTTTTATTGTGTGGTCTCATCGTATATCTTTTTATATAAACTTATACTTGTTTTTATATTTCAACTCGTGTGGAGTCCTTTTGTGGTGTCACCATTTGTTCACTGGGAGCGTGATTGCAACTACTTTACACATTTGCTTTGAAGATAAGCCTGGTTGCTCGTGCCAAGCTACCACAGATGTGAGCAGGGGTTATCTGAGAAGGTGTCTTTCCTTTCCCTGACGTGGAAGCGAGGGTCCCTACTTGGCCTAAGGTATCTACCTCAGCCAACTAGGGAATCTCGGTTCTAACAATGAGCTGGACAGCTAGTTCGCAATTCCATTCACTGGTCCACTACAGGCCTAATCTACCTTGCAGTTTGCATTCACTCAGGCATGTAACTTAAGGTTCTGATGATGATCCTGCAAATCAGTGTATGGGATTGAAACGTCATCGACTCCTTGACACCTTAACACAATCATACTTATCATTTCAATGTGCAATGGTGTCTCTTCATTTATGCTTGTCAAATTGATGAATTGACAGGAAATCTATTGTCCTACCTTCCCCTGCTTGAGCTTGGCTCTGCAGCAGGAGGGCCGAATTGTGTCTGTGGTCGGCAGCACCCATAGCTTGCGGTCAGACTCTGGAAGACTGGTACCAGGAGCTCGAAGGGCTTCCCGGAGGAGCCCCACAGTGCATGGAATCATACCTCCAACACTGTTTATGGTGTTGGGATATGATTCCAACATGTTTGATACCAAACATGCCAGCTTTCGTTTCAGCCAGTTTAGTTAGCCAACACGTAATGATGCATGGCCACCCTATATATCGTAATGACTGATGCACTTACAACGCCTGGAGAATGGACTCTGGCATTTGTAGGGGTGTTCTGCCCATGCCGGGATACCTGTCATGCCCGAGGTCCCAATCGAGGCGCCTGGTGCTCCTTTAAACGCTGGTGGCCTTGGTTTCTATTTAAGGCACACAGATTCACCAGAACGCCGCTTTGCGTTCGAGCGCACTTATCACCAAAAGAGGTCTCAAGGCGCTTTGCAGAAGAAAGGCATCAACCTACCAGAGCGGAGAAACGTCGCGGGGGAGTCTTTATTTGGGAAAGAGCCACGTTATCAAGCTCTTACGGAACTCCAGATGATTGGAGAGGGACACTAATAAAGTGAGAATGTTCCCTGAGATTTCACCCACACTGTTTCTAATCAGGGGCATACCAACTGTCTCATGCTATCGCTGTACAATGTATCTACTAGCATGCTTAAAGAAACTGTGAGAACAAAACCCAAATCAATACCACTGTGAGAGAATTCTCAAATGTAGTAACATGTTCCTCCTTGCTTGTTCCTCATTGGTGAACACTCTGAGAACAGTACCTCTGTGTAGAACTGCATGAAAGTCATTGTCCGTAGTCCTATAAAGGACGTATGTTCCACTGTACCCCAGAACTCCTATTCCCAAACTTTAGAAGGCAAATCTATGCCGGGTTTTATATAGAACTTTACTACGTTCTTGTACTTATGAATTGTATTGCTTTTCTTCTAAAACCTTTGAGGGCATATTTCCTGTATACTGTCAATTAATTTCTATTATAAACTTACAAAACTTTAACTTGTGTATGTCATTCTTATTGAGAATCTTTTGGTCCTGAATATTGAACTTGTTCTAAATGCGCTAGAAGCTCATCCAATTGGGATGTACCAAAGTCCGTACTGGGACTTCAAAGCTCCCTGTCCTACCCTTTGGAGTGCTAATGACATCAATTTTTTTTTAAATAAATCTTTTAATGAAGCAGTTGTTCAGATTAACAGCAATTCCGTTCGAATGAAAACAAGCACAGTAGGCCACTCACACGATGCTTTTACATTTTTCAATGCAACGATAGTTGGCTTCAGCCAACTCGCTTGCACAGTATGTAACGTGACATTCCCAGTAATACATTTGAGAAGGAGCAACACTTTACCTTCCCTCCAGTATCTCCTAACACCTTCTTTATGTCTCCCTGCATTGTATCCAGGTTCCCCAAATCTTGTCGAATTTATCCTGACATGATTATTTAACGTGAGGTTGCACGCTGAACCCGTTCATTAATCTTGGCTAGTGGTAGCGTCAATGAGTGATTTTATTGCACAGGAAAGTACAGTTATACAATACGCCTCATTTGAGGATGCTATGATATTGGTTCAAGGTAGCAGGCAGGTGTGGAGTAGTCAAGTAAGCATTCTTCATGATCCGTGACTAATTTGTAGAAATAAATTCAAATTGGAGACAATCTTGTGTTGTGTGAGATACTACAACACTGGTACTAAATACCTCCTGAACAATTCTCATGTATGTAACCCCTACTGTAATTACAAAATGCATGCAATGCAAAACCACACAGAATAGCGCCACTATAGCCAATAATACTTGAAATACATTTATTGAATTCAAAGCAAGTAGTTGTATAAGCAATAGGTTGCGCGCAGGAAAGAGGGAAGGTTTAAGGGAAATGGTAGTGTGGGGTAGTGAAAGGATAAATCATGACGATATAGATGAGAACAATTGGATTCTTTCAAACATTACTGGTAATCAAAACCAGTATCGGAAGTAAAATACTTATTTACATGTAATCTGTAAATTACTCTTGCACCAAATGCAATTTCTAGTGTACAATCGGTGGGCCATGAGTACAGGTCTTGTGAAATGGAGGATGTCGACGTTTCGACTCGACTGATGCATGGAGGGAAGTTTGGGCCTCAGCTGCGAGTCTTCATCAGGACGGGATAGGGCAACCTAGGGGTAAAAATGTTAATTAGAGGAGGCGCTGTGTGTGGGTCAGAATGTAGTGAAAGATCTAAAGGACACTGACCTACTCCTGGTGCCAAGCCTGGCTACTCAGGTGTGATGTCAAATTGCCGAAAAGCATGGCTCAATATCGCCAAACTCCATTAAAAAGGGGGGCGTCCAAGGGTTACAACCCCATTCGGAATAAATCGTCATCGGAATGTGACTTGATCACTCCTCTGTAAATTAAAAGGGGATGAAATGTCAGCCGGATGGCTGGCAAGAAGGTGCAATATATACAAGTGCCGTGGGAGAGTCAAGGGTGACTCTTGTCCTGAATTTAACAAGATCTAATGTATAGCTCTAAAATAAGGAAAGTCGCTGTTCTAGATGAGTACAGTTCACACATGCCTTGTCAGCGGTTGGGTGGCCACCCTTTGTATACAGTACACACTTTCCTCATTTTAGAGCTACACATTAGATTGTTCAGGAGGTATGTAGTACCAGTGTTGTAGTATCCTACACAACACAAGATTGTCTCAAATTTGAATTTATTTCTACAAATTAGTCAAGGACTATTTTGGTAGTCCCGTTTTGTACCCAGGTCCGGTTTGACTTATTGGGTTACCCCATGATCTATAATGATTCTTCGTGATCCTCCAGATTTTGCTTTACTCCAAATGCAGTTTGAGGGTTGATGACAGTTTGGCTAACAAGCTGTGCTGTTTCGAGTTCACAATTTAAATTGTTCACCATTTACCATCAGTAGCATCACTTTGCACTTCCAAAACTGAAAGCACAGGTGGTACTTCATGAAAACTTAAGCTATTGTTAACAGTATCGCCTAGTTAATTTGTATTGCGTTCAGGGCTTTAATTGGGCCGGGTCTCAAGGGGTCGGAGCTCCGGCAGTTTTTTAATGGGGCCTCGAAACGGGTCTCTTTCGGGCACTGTTTTGAGCCCTGGCACAGGCAGTCCGTTTTTCTTCCTAGTGGAGAAGTTACGACATGAATGTCATGCCAGGTGAGCGTTGTAGGGGAAGGAAACTCCTTTAAAGAGAGATTTTCTTTCTGGATTTCCTTTCTCTTTCTGAAACGCAAAAGCAGCAACATTGTGGTAGGGTCACCAGGGCTTTAACTTCTTGCGTGCTCATGACTAGCTGAGCTCGTCATGAGCCACGGTGCTCCGGTGCTCATGACGAGCTCAGCTCGTCATGGCCCGTGGAACGCTCAGGTGCGGGGAGAATTCCCCCGCTGTGCTGAACGTTCCACAGAGCCAATGCACCTGTGACGAGCTGAACTCGTCATGAGCACAGGAGCGCCGTCGCTCATGATGAGCTCAGCTCGTCATGAGCATGCGGGCGCTGTGCGCGCCCCACTCTACCCCAGCATAGCGGAGGAATAACCCCCTCAGCGAAGGGGTTAATTGGAAGCTTTTTCAATATTATATGTAATAAGCCATAGTTGCAGCTTATTTACCTTAGACAAATAATAACCATTGACAAAGCCAATAGTCCTTACTTGTTGTAGGTATGATGTTACTTGTTATATCACATATCTGGATGCAATGACAGAAACAGCAAAATACAAGTGGGGCGGCACACTATACTAACAAGCATTTGCACTGCAATAGGTCTCGCAATATGAAAGTTTGAGCTATTGGTTTTGTAATTGACAGTATTTTTATTCATGTTTTTGTTTTGAAAATAGAGTAATTAATAGTTTTGTCATTTACAATGCCTATACTTTTAACTTTTGGAAATGTGACACCTATAGCATTTGTAAAGCAACATGTTTTTTTTATGTGACTTATATGTATTGATATTACTAATAACAATATCTTAATTTTTGTAAATAATTAATACTTAAATAAAAGTTATTGTAATTTTTAATGGCAGTAGTTTAAACTTTTGTAAGTAACTTTTGTGAAGATTATGTTCAGTGTATTTTATTGTGACGAAAATCCAAGAACAGACGTGAAATATTAACATGTTTTTGTTAAATTTGTAATAAAGCTTGAAACATTGAGAGAACATATTTGAACCAGTTGTTGAATAGTTTGTGGTGGCGCCGAGTGATGTTGTGTTGGCGACGAGCGATGCTGTGGCATTCAGTGATGCTGTGGTAGCGCATAGTGATGTTGCGGTGCCCCTGAGTGATGCTGTGGTGCTGTTGAGTTGGTGCGATAGATAGACTGAGGGCGATAGATAGATATAGGGAGTGCGATAGATAGATAGAATGGAGAGGTGCAAAGTTTTGCAATTTACTCCTCAGCTCAATGTACCTCCTGGGTGAAAGGAGCTTACATTACAGCTGCTTGTCCTAAATGTGTTTTGTGTGCTATGGTCAACTTTCTCTGCTTTTAGCATTGTACCACTTGGTCTGTGTGTGTGAGGAGATGCTGCACTGCTGCTGCTGATTGTAAAGGACTCCCTAAACGTGTGTGTATACACAGAAGGCTGCCAGTAAAAATATCAATTACAAAACTATTGTGTACAACACTTCATATCTGCGTACATTAGAAATATTCATATCGTCAAAGTACATATATGGTAATTTTGTAGCATGTGATTTAGTACTGGACATTCTGAAACTTCAACATACACTCTCGCTCAAGCACACACGTGCACACACACGTGCAGACACGCTCACCAGTATGTACTTTTCTGTGATTTTAAGCCGGAACCCTCAATGGTGCCCTGTCCTGTACTGGTGTTAGCTGGACATCCTTGGTGATGAACAGAGGGAAAGAGCTGCTGAAGGAAACAGGAACAATGGCTTTGCCTGAACCACCAGTGTGACTGGCTGACGTGGATTAAATGATTTCCTTTGATTTTCAGAGCCTGCTGCTGCACAGTCGGTTTCACGGATAATTGGCTGAAGCTGAGCACACTTCCGGCGAGGCTTTAAGTACTCATGTTCAACCAGTAGAGAGCCGAAAAAACAGTAATCAACACATTCCTTAAACGAAGGTGACACTGGTGTACTTTTAGTCTAGATTTAAGGGTCAACAACCCCTCACCAATGTAGCTTGCAATGCAATGAGCGGAGCACGGGCACGAGCTGTGTGTGGAGAACAAAGGCCTGCATGAACACGCCTGGTTTAATTAGAGCCGTATTTAACGCAGGATTTTGAGACCGCTTTGTTAGGAGGAAGAGCCACTAACCGTGCAAGCCCCTGAGTGTGCAGGCCGGTCAGCACAGCGCCGTCTGGTTTTATTGCTAACTCTTCACCTTTGCGTTTCTAATTCTTTTCCAGTGAAGCACAAACATGGAAACACGCAGTAACCTCTTTGACAGGGAGAGGAAGTGTCAGCCAAGAGGTATAAACAATTTTTTCTGCACTCTAAATAACCTTAGGTTTCTGTGCTTTTATTAATCTTCCAGGGAGCGCAAGGGTGGGACTCTAGCGCCTGTTTTTTACAGCTCGAGTCGTAAATTGCTGGTATAAATCCAAAGTTTCCAGTGGCTCATGTTCTTGAAACTCAAACGCGAAAAGGATTCCACTATGACAACAGTAACTTAGTAAACCCCAGGATTATTTACTGTCACTGGAAGCCCACGTGCCGAAGCACAGAATTATAATTTAGGAGTCGTTTGTAAAAGGACTGCTCTGTGGTGCCGGAGGGGGAAGGGCAAAGTGCAGGCGCCGAGTGTGAGAGGGAGGAAGGACGGACGGACGGACATGAAGGCCAGCGTGACAGCGACAGCAACTGTGCAGGGCCTGCAGTGTTGTTCTTTGATGGGGATTGCTTTCTTCGTTCCTGGCTATGTCTGCACATCTTTCACTACAACATTATTAATATTTCGAGGCACGGTTATCAATTTATAGCATGCCAGCCCCCACTGAAGAAAATATGTCATAAGGTGCGTTCCATTTGTCTTCCAGGGAGAGTTGAAAAAGCCCTGTTCTTTTGCACCGTCTCTTGTATTACAAATCAACGCAGCCCGGATATCTTAATCAGCGCGTGTAAACACATCCTTATCAGCCTGAGCTGTAAAATATGTATCCGGGGCCCAGGATTCGTGCGGAAAGAATGGAAGAATGGTGAGCTTTTGATGGAAGAGCTTTGTGCCACAGCCCTGTTCATTTTCTTGCAGTGCTATTTGTTCTAGTGAAGTGGATAACAAAACAAACCAGTAGGCCGTCAGGTTTGCGGGGCTTTTCATCCAACATATATCTGTAGCAGGTTATGTGCTACATAAAGATTTCAACCTCCTGCAGAGTTTATTGCGTCCCTCCTTTGTCAATTTAAACAGTGTCTCAAACATTGTTTAACAAAATCAAGAGTGGTTCTTAGCAATTCATTTCTGCCGTCAATAGTGTTCTCGAACCAGGGGAGCCATAACAGAAGACAAGCATTGGCCGCGCGGCATGGCCGCAAAGGAATAATTAAAAAAAAACAAGCATGGGATGAAGACGTGATGTCAATAAACGACACCCCCGACGGGAGCCTATCGATCAGGGACAATAATATGAGCCCGACCGGAAAGATGAGCGGCATCTGGGGTGGGACAGAAAAAGGCCCGAGTGTCGACACGGAAACCGGATCCGGCCCCCCGGCCAATGAAAACCCGGCGCAAGGCCGCGCGCTGATCCCTTTTATGCATGCATTGGGGCTGATAATAATAGGAAGTTCAAAGTAGTACATTTAACAAGATGTTGCAATCTAGTCTTTGCATGTAAAACCAAACAAATGTATGCAAACAGGTGCTCACGCAGACAAAATACAAATGCACAGACTACATCATAAACATACATTGCTTGAATGCACAGGAGCTGTGGGGAGGGGGGAGGAGAAATGCGAGACACAGCCTGGCGGCCGTGAAAGTGAAAGTACGGCCGGCCGTGTGAGGAGAAATGCCAGAGGCCGAACGCACGCTGTGGGCAGAGCCTTTGAAGTGAAGCCCTTTGAAGCGAAGCAGCACACGCTGTGGGTGGAGCCTTTGAAGTGAAGCCCTTTGAAGTGAAGCTATAGGAGGCAGGCGGCTCGGGGAGAAGCGCGTTCACAAACACATGCACTGTTTGAAATCCGCCGTTGGTTTGAGAACTTATTTTGCTTCCTAAAATTCTAAATTCTCCCCTATCTGTTCCTTGTGGAATGGGATAGGCAAGACCTAAAAACAGAGTTTTTGCGTGTTTTTTAAAGCCACGCCCCTAATTACACTTGCCACGCCCCTTTGAGAGACCCCAAAAAATGTTCATCCCACTTAAAGCCCTGATTACGTTTATGTCGTTCTTACTATCCCTGAAGATTCACTGTTTTACATAGAGCGGTTTAAATGAACACCAGCTACATTACAAAAGGTCACATTACTGTTTTAGACTAGGGAGATAAAGCGATTTGTCCAGAACCGACTCCAAGACTCGAACTTTATTCCCATGTTCCTAAATCGGCAGTTCCAGTTAATACAGTGTGTTGAAAGCGTCACTCGTCGGTCAAAGAAGAACTCGCGTGGCCGCCATCTTAGATAAGGATACGACCAGGACAAATTATTCACGCAGACACGGTGATCTCAGATGGAATCCTCCCGTCTAAAAATGTCTGGCGCTTCGTAATATAGCTGCCTTGAGACTTTTTCTGTTTCTTCTACCACGGCCGAACACAACCTTAGCGCCTCTTTCTGCAAACGGATTGGCTCCTCAGGGACGCGCTGTGATTTCTGATTGGTCTGTTCTGCAGTACGCTTCTTCTACGCATCAAGCGGTTGCACGCCCTAACCTGCATAAGTTGCGGAGCTCGATCTGTTGTTATACGTTCTCGTGCCACACCCACCATCTCGCGCGCTCACGGGCTACGCTTTACAGAGGTTGTAGTAGAAAGGCGGGGCGAATTCTGAAGCCTCCGATTAGTTGACCTTTCACAGCTGGCGGGACAGCCATTGGCTGGTGGTGATACTCCTTGGTTATCATTGGTGGTTCTCAGTGCATTCTTTTGTGGGTAAGGCGTGGATTGGTTGAGGTAGGGTCTCTGCACGCGGAAACGGCGGCGGGTGAAGGGGCCTGAGTCACCGTCTGAGGGAGGCGGCCGCTGGTAAGTGTACCTTTTGGGGTAGTAGGAAGCGCGTTGGTTAATGGGAGCGTTCCGGGGTGCCACAGGCCAGTCGTTGCATGTACGAAGGCTGTTGTGACCTGAGGGGGCGCTAAGGTGTGGAGTGTGCGGCCTTTAGGATAGATGTGCGTGCGTGAGTGGGCGTGTGGCCTAAAGAGAGGGGTGTGTGCGACTAGTCCTGTGTTGCCTAAAAAAAGGAGCGCAAACTGGCAGTGGTAGGTGTGGCAGGTAGCGTTAACCTGTTCGTGGTGGTAAAAGAACACGGGGATAGTGTCAGTGAGAGAGGTAGGAGATGTACTATATGACAATGATTAAAATATACTAAAAGCACATATACGCTTCAGTCTTACATCTGCTGAATGCTGCTGCTTAAAGTAATGGGTGCTTAAGATAAGGCATTCTTGAAATCTACAGCAACTGGATGTGGTAATCAGTCCTGTATTGACACATGCTTAAAATTTCTACTGTGGTTGGATTAAATTGGTTCGTTAAGTAACATTACTTCAGTTGTCAGCACTCCGATTAAGATGTTAAGATACATTGAAAAACCAACCTGTAAACTATGCCCAAATTATAAATGTTAGTAGGTCAGATAGTTCTTTGCAGCATTGGGCTTAAGTCAAGATGCTCCACGAAATTTGCTACTTAAAGCCCTCATTGTTGACCTGCTGTTTGAGGATGGATTGCTGGAGCAGCCAGCCCGCGGAGGCAGCCTAATGTGCTTGGGGACTCTGAAACCACCTTGGCAGTTATGGGGCTCGAGGAGGCAATGGGGTAGTCTCAAACTCCTGACGAAGGGCCTAAAAATGCATTGGGTATTTAAGGCAACGTGATGAGGAATACTTATGTTATACGCCATGCTGCGGAGTAAAGCTAGCATCGGCATCTCTTCAGCATTAAGGATTGTGCAAACATAAGCGTCCACCGAGTGAATGGCTAAAAAGATGCTCTTTAAACAAATAATGAACAAATGAATATAAAAATCCTTTAGATGAAATTGGAACAAATGTTGCATCTTTATGCATGAACGATGGCTGTGCATCCGGAGTGGGGTGTCATGTCGCCCCACTTTATTCTAGTAGTCTCAAAGCAAACATGGCACTTGTGGCCCGGCCATGGCCCTAAGAGTCTACTAAGTCCGACATCGGTAGCAAGGGAAGCCTAGAAGCTGCTGTGCTCAACCCACAATTAGTGATAACAACAAGGACCCCCTGATTGACCGATTACAACAAGTCAAGTCATAAGATTTGTATAGCGCACTACATACCCAGAGGGTTTCAAGGCGGACATAACCACATGTGAAATAAAAACCTAGGCAATTTACTTTTTGCTTGTCAAGTCTAATAATAGAGAGGCAGAAAAAACTAATGACATATATAGAAATGTTGCTTTTTAATAATTCAATTAAAAAGTTGTACACAAAAACACATCATTTAAAAAGATGTATAACTCGGAGGCAAAGAGCTAATACATCAACAAAGAAATTCATAAATTAATACAGACATTTTTTTTGGTAAGAAAGGAAGACTTTTGTTTCAAATAAAAAACACACAGTGGCACAATATTTTTATCGACGCGCGTTTCGGCGACCAGCGCCTTCTTCAGGAGTAGCCACGTATTACTGAATAGTCACAAAGTACCATGATTGTCACTTCCCATATGATCAAAAGAAGGCTTTCTTCTTATTTCAATAAATCTCAGAATCGTTGGTATTGGCTCAAGAAGTCTTTCACGATATGCGAAAAATTATGATTCAAATTTTCGTAAAGCTAAACCAATCTTGCATTCAAACGCCGAACTCGATAAATCTATTAAGCGGCGTCTCGTGCGGTTTCACCAATTTCACCAAGACCTACTTGAATCTGATGGTGCTGATGTTGGCTTGCGTGCCTCCTGGTCTGTTTACAGATACGCTAATGGAATACTTCTTAGAAAGTCCGAAAAATAATCCACCTGATATGGGGATAATCGAGTACTTGAGGCATAAAAATAGGTAATGCAGACACTTCTAAGCTCTCTACCATAGAGTTTTCCAATTATAGGGATATTGCAGTGCTTATGATAATAATCCGGATAACGCAGACCAGGGGCTGATGGCAGCGGGTATCTCGGTTTGAAAATATTCTCGATTATTAGACTTGACAAGCAAAAAGTAATTTACCTAGGTTTTTATTTCACATGTGCTCAACCCGCAATACAGTCAAATACCGTGTGATGACTGAATTTCCGCCAATGAGTGGTGACATTGAGTTCTGGTTCTTAACCTCTTGGCTGCTAGGCGTTTTCCCCCTCCTGTGCTGGGATTTACCATTTTGCTGTTTGCATGACGAGCTCAGCTCGTCATCAGCACATGACACCCGTGGGTGATGACGAGCTGAGCTCGTCATCAGCATCGAAAGGGTTAAGAATGATATATGGCTTTATGATGAGTGATTTATGTTACTTATACGTTGTTTAGTTTTTTATGAGTTATGATTTGCCTAACTGATAATAAAATGCAGCCAGTTATCTCCAGCCAAAGGGTATTCATGAACAGAGGCCTAAATGTCCACCAACAAAACGTTATTGGTGTGGGAGCTGCCAGGCCCTCACTATAATAACAAACATTGGCAAAAGCAAAAACTTTTTTTGCCCTCAATAAGCACAGACTACCACAGTAGTTACTGACACTGAAGAAAACTAATTTGTGTTCCGATGTGTTCCGATATGTTCCTTGTGAAAGAGCAGAATGCTGTCACTCATAGTGAAGTAAGCTGATAGAGACAGAATTTTAATAAATACAAAAGGTCATGGTCTATGCCAGACCAAATTAGGGGCCCAATTATTAAAGAAAGTCTCAAAAGTGCACTCATGGTATATGTTCTTGAATGAAGTGCAGCCATTCAGCTTTCAGAAATTCCCAAGAATTTACACAAGTAGGACAAGCAATGGTACTCCTTGAAAATATTTGTGAACTGCGTTTTACCATGAGCAAATATGCATGTGTAGATTTGCTCAGTTTTCACTTTCCCTCCAACTTTTCTTTTTCCAACTCTGGAAGAAGGTTTATGTCTGCCATTGTCAGGAGTAAATTTCCAACATTTTACAGTATGGAAATGATAAGAGAAGAGTTGTGGAAAACCCTTAAAACATCCAAGTTAGTAGGTTTGCACAGACTCAAAAGGGCATTCTAATCCTGGAACTATTGCTTACCACTACCTTCAGCCCCAGTATGTAGATCTGCAGAAACATGGCCACACAAGGGGATTGCAAGTATTCAAACACTACTATGGTATGAGTACTGGATTAATCAAAGAGGCTATATCAGAGCTCTTGTATAATGAAATTGCTGCCATAATTTGCTGCTGCACTACACAGCACCAAAGGGGCAAGTGGATTTTGTTACAAGACAAGTAGATTTATGATGCAACCTGCCCCATTGACAAGTAGATATTTTATTAAATTCCACACCCCTGACTATATTAATATATATAAATGAAATGAGAAAGGGGCCAATATGCAACCCTGTTAGTCTCCAAAACGTAAAATTTGAGAAATGTACTGGATGACAAACTTTGACTGGTACAGGAAAGAAACACAAAAGGCAAAGTTGTTAAGCCAATTTTTTTAAATATAGCTTCTCTTTTATTCCTCCTCCTTTAAGTCATTTAATGGAATATTGTGCCTTTAGGTGCTTCCTTCTGGGAGACCAGTAGATGATCTGGATATCTTTTAAGGTCTGTTACACACAGCGATAGCTGTCTGTCATCAAACCTGTTGTTTCCACTACATTTATTTATTTAAAGAGTTGTATATAGCGCTGGCTAGACCCGAAGGTATCAGAGCGCTTTACAACGTATGTAGAAAAAGATCAACAGTTACACAATACATAAAAAAAAATAGGCAATACATGAGGAGGGGAAGGCGAGAGAAAAGTAGTGGAGGGGGCAGGGAAGGTGAGAAGGGGAAGATAAGGGAAGAGACAACAAGGAGAGATGAAAGGAAGTCTGTCTAAAGGCCAACTGGGTAGGTGACGAACAAGGAGGGAGTCCACGGCCCATCTCCCCTATAGCTAAACCAGATAGCTCCATCGGGCATCAGACAAAATAGTTTTGTCTCAATACATTGAGAGAGGAGAGACCTAAATAGAGGGAGGATAAGGGAAGAGACGACAGGAGAGATGAAAGGAAGTCTGGCTAAAGACCAACTGGGTAGGTGACGTCCAAGTAGGGAATCCCCGACCTGTCTCCATTATCAGTTGCATGAGGCCCTGTCAGGAGGTTCACTTATCTCAGGAGGGTGCCAGCAGATAGGCAGTGGTATAGTATAGAAGCACAACTGAAAGCTACAGACCCCGGGGACCCATTGGCAATGCGTGCTTTAAAGCATCGTGGTTAGTGAGCAGCCGCCATCTTAAAGTCAGGCAGGGGCAGATGGAACGTCTGGGAGTTAGTGAGGCATCCCCGTGCGTGTCAGGGGCCCATCTTCTGCAGATTTGCCTCAAGTGTTGCCCCCTCTGATCCTCTGCTGCGTATCTAGTTCCCCGGGGATAGCAGTCCCCCGTGCATGTCTCCCTGCGAGGTGATCTTGAGCCTTCCCACCTGCCTGTGGTGCTCAGCAATTATCGGGCTTAATCACCGCTTCGTAGGGTAGAAGGCGTTCTTCCTTGGTCTCGTTTCTTCTTTATCATGTTTTGATTGGACGACTTGTGTTCTTACACTGCTTGCATTTCAAAAGCTACTTTTTGAAAGTTTTTTTAGGTCTGGCATTGGCCAAATCCTTTTGATTTGACTAAGATATATAGATATTTATATCTATATATCTTAGTAAAATCAAATATATATGTGTGTGTATATATTGGTGTGTGTGTATATATGTGGATGGATATATATATGTATGTGTGTGTGGAGATATATATTCAGCAAAAGTCCAACCGTATATGTGCTCTCAGGATAAACCAGAATCCACGACTAAAACTTTGCAAAGCGTTTATTTA
Organism: Lissotriton vulgaris; assembly: GCF_964263255.1. Lineage (NCBI taxonomy): Eukaryota > Metazoa > Chordata > Amphibia > Caudata > Salamandridae > Lissotriton > Lissotriton vulgaris. The sequence goes on along the minus strand of NC_141687.1, from coordinate 168,629,137 downwards.
TATATATATATATATATATATATATATATATATATATCTCCATCTATCTCCGACCTTGTCCGGGAGCTTTCAGGCTTCCCCCGCCTGCCCCGACGTTGCTCAGCAGCTCGTGTCCCCGCCCGCCCCGACCCTTGCATGGCCTGAGTCAGTCCCCGTCCCCCGCCTTCCCCGACCCCCGCCTGCCCCGACATTGCCTTTTGTCCATTCCCCGCCTGCAGCCCGTGCCCCAGCCCGGTCCCCCGCCTGGCCCGACCCTCGCGTGGCCTGAGTCAATCCCCCGTCGCCCGCCTGCCCCGACCCCCGCCTCACCCGACATTGCCTTTTGGCCGTTCCCCGCCTGGCCCGACACCGGCCTGCTTACCTTTTCCACTGCTCCTGAGTTCACAGCTCCTCGCCGCTCTGATCCTCACCGCTTGTCCGCCGCCGCTCCTCCCCCGCGCCATGTCCGCCTCTCCGTGCTGCTCTTCACGTGACCGCTCCTCCCCCGCGCCATGGCGGAGCTCCTCTGACGCCGCTCCTCGCGGCCGGCGCTACTTTGCGGGGGGACTACTTTAAAAAAAAATATTAGCCTATAACCATACAGGGGCAGGGACAGCACAAGTCGCGGGAACTCCCCTCGTGCTGTCTGGGACCAGAGAGTCCTGTTGCCGCCTGTTGAAGCTAAACTTTATCACTTCAAGAGAAAATTTCCGAATAAACTACATTTGGAACAACATTACTACACAAATTGTGCAAGTAATATTTTGTTATGTGTTTTGTATTGTCCTGACGAATGCTCCGTAGACCCGGCTGGGCGATATGGAGCAGAAACATGTTGACGCTGTAAATATCAAGGTATAAGGAGATTCATTAACTCGACCTCCAGTGATACCGCAACCCCCCACTTTTAATAACTATACTCCACCTTCTCATTAAAAATTTTTTTTTGGTGCAGTATTGTTTTTTATAATATTCTTTTATCTTTGGGTGCCCCCCCCTCCCCTTTTTTATCTCTGGACACTGCTACTTAGACCAGAGGTTGCCTCTGGGTGAGGCTTGGCATATAGCACGTCTTTGGAACACTCAATGACAAATGCCTTAACGCGTGTGAGGGGCGGAAGAAAGATATACACCGCACGAACAACACCGCGTTTATGAGAGTGTTCCGTCTTAACCAATGGTTAAGCAGTATCAAGTGTCCATTCTCCTTGATTACTATATAACCATACACACCCTGACGATTTCTACGGTGTATCGGGTGTGTAAATTGGCGCAGTGGTTCCGGAGTTTACCCGCCTGAAACTTTCTCCTTTATTATAGTAGTGTGTATGTATGTGTGTGTATGTATGTGTGTGTGTGTATATATATATATATATATATATATATATATATATCTATCTATCTCGGTAACTCCTCTACAGTTAAGATTTTTGATTGCTAAGAACATTGCCCCAATTTGACAGATCACCATGAAACTTTGCCGACCTTTGCTTTTTCTATATCCGGTCTTGAAAAATCTACTAGTCCAGATTTCATCAGGGCAGGCTATTTCCAGGGCCTACTGCCTGTTCTGGCGAGCTGAGAAATAACAGGTGTTCTGTTTATTCACAAAGTCCATGTACAATAAAGATGCCTTTAAATCTTGCGTTTATCTGTCACATTTACTCTGCATTCAGAGACAGAGGTCAAAAGCCAGTTTGTTTACTTGCATTTACTTTTCTTTCTTGGTCTGTGATGTTAGAAGATTTTGTAAAGTGAACTGTGTGACAATCAAAGCAACCTCTGTTGTAGTTTGCACAAGAAAATACCCATACATAATCTGGTGTTCTCAATGCCAACACTGTGCCATCCACAGTGTCACTTAGTGCAGCGAGAACTTCCTCCATACACATCAATTTGAAGAATGCCAAAACAGGGCACAGCACCACAAAAAGTAACAACTGACTGGTAGAACTCAGTAATGTATTTAATTACGTTACAGATGTCAGTAATGAGGGTGCGCTATGGTGTGCCAGAGGAATCAGAGAGGACGCCGGGAGGGATATCTCTGGGATGATGGAAAAGGCATCAGTTTGTGAAAAATGTAATCCAACGGAAGGCTTAACACTCTCAGACATTGATATTGAAGCCCAAACGAGGAGCCCCTCGCGATCATGCCGTGAAGGACTGTAAGCTCCTCCCATAGGTGTCTTTTATATTGTAGTACAAGTCACCTGAACGATACTTTTTTTGGAGTCGGTTTATGATGCTCCTGATGTATCCCTGCCTTGTTCACAACCGGAGCTGAATAATGAGAGGAATGGGGTGCCTTTGGAATATTTTGTCTGTATTGAAAGACTATTAAGTTCCATTTTGTCTTTACTTGAGAAATCTGTATTAAGCTCAGATCATATGCTGCAAATGATCTCTGTAATGTTGTTCGAAGTGCAAAATGTAAAAATAAAATTGGACAGACTTACACCCTCCCATATATACCTGTGCAATTGGAAGAACAGACTGATATTAGGCCTGTTTCACTCGTTCCCAGGGGAGAACAAAGAGATGTCTGTGCAAGAAGGAACTCCTCTTTTCCCATTGTCCTTCATTGAACCTGTATGTAATCTTGAAAATTAAGAGCTTTGTTTAAGCTCACTTTTTGGGGAGGCTTCGTCACCCATTGTGGATCTCATTTGGTTATTTGATCATGAATCCTCTCCGATAAACAGAGGATTCATTCTCAAACTTATTTCCGAAATAGAGGCGCTGAAGTTGATAGAAAGCAGGGATATTTTAAATGTGAATATTAGTCAGCATGAGAATTTCTCCTACTCCAGAGTTACTTTTCGCTCTGTTAGTGGCCGATTTGGCTCTACTGAATTGCGAGCACTTTTTAATACGAGGGCTAGATATACCTGTATCAGACTTTGAGGAATATCTTGTCGTGCATCTTACAATTCAGAGTCCAAAAGCTCTGAGGGCTGGTAATTCTGTGGTGTTAGATGCTATGGGCACTGACTTTGAGCACCCTTTGGGTAGCGCCAAAAATATCCCGTAGTTGCCAGTTAGGCACCGGATATAGATAATGATTTGGCCCAGTGGAGATGGGTAGCAAAAGCCCTAAATACCAACTGTCCGGAGGTAGAGAGAAACTCTCCTCTGAAGTCGCCAGGAGGGGATACTTCTGTCTTGGAATATGGCTGGCTTGGGTTTAATTTCCTTAAATCCTCTGATTTTATATGCTTACAAGAAACCTGATTGTGCAAAGACTTTGATTGTTATGGCTTTTTTATCTTCTCCTGTCACACTAAGCACTCTGAAAGGGGACATGCTAGCAGGGGGTTTCCATTCTACTTTAGAAGTGCTTAAGTGGTTGTAAAAGCATGAAGAACTTGAATCGGTTGACTCGTATCTGGGGAAGGTTTTCTCGAAAAACTGGTGAGACTCGGAGCATATTAAACCGTGTGTTGGTAAGGCTGCCACCTAGGCTGGAGCTTTAAACAGATTTTACAAAACCTGGGAGACGCCATTTTAATCCTGCTATATCCGTATTTACGGTTAAAATTCCCCCTTCATTAATGTACGATGCAGAAGTATTGGATAGGAACTATTGGCTCGCTTTTGATAAGGCTGAAGGCTGGTTTACCTCCAAATTTATAATTTAAACTCTTTGGCCGCCCCACATGTTTTACCCTCTGAATTCCATCTAGTCTCTTCATATACTTCATCCATGGCAGCGGTCCTGAGGTGGGGTACGCAGGCACCCTTGGGGCCGCTTTGAGAATGGAAATCTTTGTTAAACTAAAAGAGAGATCAGCTTTCTTCAGATAATTTGCTTACGCAAATGATTAATTTGGGCTCAGTTTAAATTGTGATTCACCCATGCCAAAGCCTGTATTGAAGTAATTCTTAAAGAAGTCTGTAAGCTCGATTTAGTACGGTAAGAGACACAGCCTTAGTCAATCTAAAGCCCACAATGAGTTGGTTTGTCGGAGTGTTGTGGGGAGTAGGCCTCAGCCCTATTTTTCATGGAATCTCCCACATGGGATTAGAAGGTTGGTTCTACTTTTGAGAACCAACCTGTTGCCCTTGAGAGAAGTGACTGGCATTTGGGAAAAAATTCCTAGAGGGGAGAGAATCTTTGAATTGTGTATTTTTTTCAAATTCAGGATCTTAATCACATGCTATTTGTGTGTCCGGAACTTCAAAGGGCTAGCCGCATGTTTTTAAGACCTTCATTCATTAAATTTAATATTCATTCTGCTCAGGAGGTTCTATCTTTTGTCTTGTCTCCAGCAAACAAAATGGTTTGCTATAAGATATTTACATTTTTAAAAACATTTCTGGCCATTTAATAAAAAATATATAATTTTTAGGTCGAGCAGACCTACCCTCAATGCGTGAGCATTGAAGGTGTCTGCTTCAGACCTATTGTGGCCCGTATTTAGGAATGTGGACAGCTATCAGACGCGCGCTTTGACGAGGTCCGATTTCACCTCGGGAGCGAGCGTCTGGTAGCTGCGCATGCGCGGTGCAAAGCCCTTGCTCACACACAGACACAGGCAGCCCCCACCCCTCTGCATGCACGCACGCACGCTCACACACACACACACAGGCGCGCGCATGCACACGCAGGCATACGCCACACATACAGGCACACTATCCCCTACCTCGCATTCTCTCTCAATCACACACAGTCACGCATGCGCACACACGCGCGCACACACACACGGAGACCGGAAGCCTGACCCACGAGAACCTAATAACACACAGGGATTGCAAATATCCACTCAAGCGCAACTCCATGGGGGAACGTTTTGTTACAAGGGAATGTTGAGCCAAGAACGCCGGAGAGTAATGATTATGTATAATACGTGCAAAATATGACCTGAACAATAAGCAGTATATACGTGTATCGACTGTCTTGAAAAAAACAAAATCTGGTTGGAAAAAAAAAAGTGAATCTGTCACTTACACATCTGCCATTAACTAGATTTCCAAGGTAAGGAGCAAAAGTTTGGTTTCTACTATAGGTGCTGTTAATACTGTACCCTTTTCTGCTGTAATCTTTGGGAATTCTAGTTGTGCTATGCTTTGCCTCTAGACATGTTGATCCCTCGCAGACTGTGCTGACTCTGCCCCTCCTGATTATGAAACTCACCAGCGCAGTCACCACGCAGTCTCATCTCTCTGTCTTATGATGTCTGCCCTGCCATCATTTACTTCTGACCCTCTCACCCTCTCCGGCACCCCGTCACACCCCCGTCACCCCGTCACACCCCCGTCACCCCGTCACACCCCCGTCACCCCGTCACATCCCCTCACCCCGTCACATCCCCTCACCCCGTCACATCCCCTCACCCCGTCACATCCCCTCACCCCGTCACACCCCCGCACCCCGTCACACCCCGCACCCACCCCTGCCATTATAAATTAAAATAACTTTTATTAATTATTGAAAAAAAATTAAAAGCCATTATTATTTGTAATATCAATACACGTAAGTCACGTAAATACAACACATATTGCATTACAAATGCTATAGGTGTCACATTTGCGAAAGTTATAACTATTGGCATTGTAAATGACAAAGCTATTAATTTCGCTATTTTCAAAAACAAAACCTAAATTAAAAAATTGTCATTTACAATACCAATAGCTCAAACTTTCCTAATGCGAGACCTATTGCATTGCAAATGCTTGTTTAAATATGTTTATTAAAGAGCTTGCACATTGAGATCATAGATCACCCTGAACATAGGGAAGTCAAGGCATTGACTTTGGTAGTGTAATCCGGATATGCCGGGTATACAGCACGAATCGTCCATAGCACCTGCACCTGCACATACGTGAAACGCAGCATCAGTCCGGCATCTCGCTCTCCCTGGATGGCCGACAGCGAGCGGAAGCGACCCTGGTCATACAAATCTCCTAGATGTCTAATCCCTACGTCACTAAGCACCTTCCGAGCCGCCGATAAACCCGGATGTGCAGCGAGGGGAAGCGTTGGAGCATATAAATATACCAGATTCGCCCTTTTAGCTAGAGTTTTCCATGCCCATGCCGTACAGTGCACCGGGCTGATCTCGCTTGAAGCTCCTGCTCCACAAGACCGGACCGGACCGCCGCAGTCAGAGACATCGGAAGTACCAAATCCGCCTCAATAGACGTATGTGGCTGAAATTCCTGAGGAAAATCCCAAAAGTGAGCATACTGTGCCTGCGCGCATAAATAGTATAGCCTCAAATCGGGGGCTTCAAATCCACCACGTTCAAACTATTGGGCCAGCACACTACAGCTGCAGCGGGGCTTCTGGCCTCCCCACACAAACGTCAGTATGATTGACTGCAGCGTATTAAATAACGCAACATTCAGGCGAATGAGAATGTTAAACAAGTAAAGCAGCTTGGGCAAGAAGGTCATTTTTTATGACCGCAATGCGGTCGGCGAGAGGAAGGGGAATTCTGGCCCAGCGCTCGGCCCGTTCTGTGATTGCAGAGACCGCACGTCCGTAATTTGCAGCGATCACAACCTCTGGGTCCCTGTGCAGCCACATGCCCAAATGCTTCACGGGATCAGTCGACCACCGCAGGGGGAATTCGAGAGCTATCTCCCTAGTCCCTACCGTGAGAGGAAACCCAGTGCGTTTAGCCCAGTTGATGCCCAGACCAGAATATCTTTCAAATTAAACAAAGCACCCGTTCGCAATAAAAACCACTTGATGTCACTACCTTCAATCATATTTGAAATTCCAGAAGAGGACGGTCGTGACACACAAGCAAGATATACGTGTGCGAAAAATGCTCCGAAGGTAAAAGCAATATTGGTAAATGTAAACAAGTGAAAAGCTCTTACATAAAGAAGTATAGGGGCGAATCTCGCTACCACATCCTAACCATGTCTAATGAATCTATTATAAAGCTACAGTTGGCAGGATCTAAATACAAACTCTACACCGCACCCTCCATGAGAACTAACAGTCGTGTAAAAGGTGTTCAAGAATATAGGAGATCGATAATCCCAGAAAAGAGTATAAACATGGTGCTGATTATATATTTTGAAGTTGCATTGTTAAACAAACACTGGTCTATGTAAAACCGTATATATGCCTGTACATAGAATCTTGTAGACCAGCATCAATCAAATATGGCACAAATAAGCACATTATAAACCAATTAGAAACCACTGGTGTAAACCAATTGCAAACCACTGGTCTAATATCCTTACAAGAACCAGCTAGGCATAATATCTTATAAGCAAAAATGGAATATGTAGGGTACATCACAGCACATTGTTAGCAAATTAGAGGGCCCCTGATCTTATATACATACACAATGCCAATGCAGTTGTTTTACACATTCAACTAGATTCCTAAAGAGCGACTAATGGAGGTATCATTACGGCACATAGAAAGCAAATTATATGTCTCTGATCTTAAATATATGAAATAAACCACTCAGATTATTTTAATTGTATTAGTCTAGAAACACAGAGAGACCGGTAATAGTAACAACTGTTCCAAATGCTTGTTTTACTACCCAAGAATCATATTCTGTTAAACTATTATGGGAAAATACAGGTATCTGTACATAGGGCTCAATCCATAAGGAATACATACAATCATTTCTCTATCAATGTTGAGAACCCGATCCACAGTTCTCAATTTACAAATCAAAGAGGCCTCTAGTTTGCGTAAGCAGTGAACTTTATCTCCCCCTCTTGGATTATCAACAATGCTCTCAAGCCCATTAAATTTCACATTGGGTAATTCAGCTGGCCCATGTACAGCACTGAAATGTACTGCTAGTGGATAACTTGTGTTTCCATTTCTGATGGCCCGTATGTGCTCTGTATCCTTTCTTTCACCGGTCTAATTGTACTGCACACAATTTTCCTTACATACACAGACAAGACAATATATCATGAATTTGGTGTTGCAATTCATGAAGGATTTAATCCTATGCTCTGTTGGTTTATTGTACTTAAAAGTCTTAGTCCTGTCCAACGCATGTGTCAACATTTATAAAATCCAAGTGGTGGTGCACCTAACCATGTTGTGCCACTGCTGTGATTTTTGGGATTATAAAAACTCGGACTGAGAATGTTCCTCAAAGTTTGTCCCCGCTTGTAAATGATGTTGTGTTTCTCGCTTATAGCCTTGTTGATCTCTGTATCTAGCCGTAAGACATGCCAATGTTTGTTTGGAATACTGTCTGAGTTAAGGTGGTTACCAGAGATACTTTTTCTTTGTGGTTGCTATTCTTTTTTTTGTCTTTGGTTTGTAGGTCAACAACTGATTGCAATTCAAACCAAGTGCCTTTCTTTCAGCTTTCTCCAGTACTTTCCCATCATATCCTCTACCTTTAAATCTAGTGATCGTCTCATGTAGTTCTTTCTTGTATATCTCACCCTCACTACAGTTACGCTTTAGACGTGTGAATTCCCCGAATGGTATGGAATTAACTTGCGATCTAGGATGTGAGGTGTCTGCGTTCATGACAGAATTGCACGCAGTTGGTTTTCTATGTAGTGCAGACAAAGCAGAACAGTCTTAGATATAAAATCTGAGATCAAGGAAACTAATCTCTTCCTTATGTAGATTGTAGGTGAACTGGATATTGTACGTGTTAGAATTAAGAAAAGAGCAGAACTCATGTAGAGATGCGATGTCACCCGCCCATATTAGCAACACGTCGTCTATGTAGCGACCCCAAAATATTACATTGTTCATCAACAAATCTGGAGATTTAGACCAGATGTAAAATTTCTCCATCCAACCTACTAACAGATTTGCAAAAGAGGGAGAACATTTTGATCCCATGGCTACCCCTCGGTGTTGTCTGTACCATTGTGTATGAAAACATTGTTCTTAAGGACAAAAGTGACCATGTCTAATAGCATCGACGTATGTTCCCATGGGGAGGCATCTCTTTTTGCCAAATAGTGTTTGTCCGCTTCCATCCCCATTGTAATGGGAATAGAGGTATAGAGGGAACTAATGTCACAAAACAGTCCTTCGTCCAGTTGAAGTTGCTAAGTTGGTAAATCCTTCATATCTATGATAAACGAAGGCAAATTCCTGGTGAATGGTTGTAAGAATTGATCGATATACTCAGAAATGTGTTCTGTGGGGGAGCCGATGCCTTAGATTATCGGTCTATCAGGAGGAAAGGCTCCTGCATTATGAATTTTCAGTAGGGTAGGGTGCATTAAGACGTTCCTCCTGTATTGTTCTTAGAAATCAAACAATCTGTCACATATGCTTTTTCAACAGCCTTGAGAAAGTTGTACATCCACAAAACATGTGTCGGCTGTTATTGTTCAACAACTAAGTGTCAACGTTTCTAAAAACTATTGTACACTCTTTTATGTTCTTGCCATATAGATTGATGTGATTACGAATTAAATACATTACTGACTTCTAATGGTCATTTGTTACTTTTTGTGGTACTGTGCTCTGTTTTCATAAAATATATATATATATATATATATATATATATATATATATTGTCACGCCTGCCAACTCTCCAGCCGAATTGCGCTATCCGATGAAGATGGCCGCCCCATTCTGCGCATGTGCATGGGAGTCAGGCAGGATCTTAAGCCTGACTTCCTCTTTGCTTAATGCTTCGCGCTCTAGTGTTTCGGGAACCTGGCGTCGCGTCACTTCCGCTTTGCCGCCCGTCACTATTCCTCACTGAATCCTGCCAGTCGGACCCGCGAGTCCGTGTTTTCTGATCCTGGAATCATCTGGTGCCGTACCTGCAGTTGAGGGACCGTTTCGCTACTTCCCTTTAGCGATATCCCTCCTTTCCGCCTCCGTTTGCTCCCTAAGACGGACCCGGAATTCCCTGTTCCCTTGCCTTCCCCTTGCTGGCTTACCTCTCCCTGTTTCTCTGGAGCCTCAGCCTGCGTCTTGCGTTTCTGCCCACCGGCGGGACTTGTGTTCCGTCGGTTGGCCGGACTAGCTGGGAGCAGGCGGGGGATCATTCGGAGTGTAAGGGTGATTTGGGGGAGCTTGCTTGAGTATTTCGCTTGAGGATTTCCCTATTATATTATTTTCCCCTGTTACGAATTATGCGTACTCCTGGGCATTTCAAAAGAGTGGCAGTCATCACAATATACCAAAGACAACGACCGGGTTAAAGCGCTTTTTCACTGCTATATCCAATTATCACTTTGATTGTTTCAACTATCTATTTATGTTGGTATACTGTCGTTGTAGTTGTCCTAATCCTGAGATCCAAGAACTAGACAAGATCTTCTACACAGCTGTAGCCTTGCATGATAAAGTAAAAGACCAGTATTATCTAGAAACCTTTCATCACATATCGCAAGGAAGAGAGGTAACAGTCTTTGTTCCATCCAGGCAATGAACGCTTCTTTTAATATCATTGAGAGAGAGAGACATATCGCACTGAAGTTCGGGTGAGACGTTGCATATCATATAAGTATTGAGGTGAATTTTCAGACGTCCCAACATTTATTATGCATCATTGTTTATTCTACTTTATTTAACCTGCACCCATTCTTTCTAGCTGCTGCTTCCACTTGGAGAATACCAGTCCGTGGAGGCTTGTTTTTTCCCCTGCCTTTCCTTGGTTTGTTCCCTCCTTTCCCTTCATATCACCGTTGTGTTCTAGTGTTTGATAGACACGGCTGGTGTAGAAGGGAGGGTCTGGATTTGTCTTCAGTTCCTGGCACTCCTGCGGAAACAGCTTGAGGATCCTTACATATTTCATTTTCTGTGACTTTGTGGAGTCTTTCATATATTGTGCAGTCAGTGACTTACCCTATCAAGTTGGTATTTATTTTGGAAGTAACTCACTTTACATGCATATAAAGAGTCATGTAGGGAATGTTCGCCACCGCCTTTCCTGGGAAATCCTGGTTCCCCTCCATTGAACTGGACACAATGGCGTGGGTCTTTTGAAGCATATCTTGACACAATAGATAGCGATACTTTCACATCCAAGAAAAAGAAAGCACTATTGGTTTACAACTTAGGTCATGAGGGCAGGTCAATTTTAAAAACGCTGCACATTGAAACTGTATACGTTATTCCTAGTGGCGTGAAGATGCTGAGCCAATTGTTGATGAATATGCATTGTTAATCCAAACCTTGAGTAAAAGATTTTCTCCTATAAAGAATGTGGCTTCGGAAAGAAACAGGTTTTTGCAAAGAGCACAACTTCCTGGAGTCTATTGACGATTTTGTCTTAGCTTTAATTACGTACTTTGTCCTTGAACTGTAATTATCTGGACTTGAAGGAAGAAATAATTAGTGATCAACTAATTGAAAAAACGTGTAATTGGAGACTCCAAGAGTGGTTATTGGCTAGTGAGGGTCCTGGTATGAACCTTGTGTGGAGAATTGCAAGAAGTCTTGAACAATCTGATATTTGTATGAAAGAGTTGGCTGCTAGCCACTCTAAATCAGAATCCAAGGTAGTTCATGTTATACAAAAAAGTGGGGATGATCAACCTAAAAGTCAGAATTTTAAGTTCATAAAATAAAAACAGGGGGGTCCTCATTGAATACCAATAAGGATTTTGTTTGCTTCAGGTGTGGTAGTAGATCACATTTAGAAAATTTCAAACACTGTCCAGCTTTAAATGAAACCTGCTTTAAATGTGGCCGTAGAGGTAATTTTTCTCGCCGTTGTAGAGCAAGTAATCTAAGGAATCAAGCTATTAGTACTGTGTGCGAAGATTATGTTGATGTTGCTACTGGAAGTGTGTGTGAAGGTTATCGCTTAATGTTTAGTGAAGAGGAGTCTGGTCAGTCTGGTGAGAATTTTGTAGTTATCAAACAAGTTGGTAAAAGAGCACCTCAGTTCTGTAACTTTTTAATTAAAGGCCATATTGTAAATATTATGGCGATTCTGGTTCTCCTGTAGTGTAGTTCCTATTTTCCCAATAGGCTCTGCGCATTGAAATAACATAAACAGCAGTGTAGACGTAGGACTGAGGTCATCTAGGTCTCTACCGATTATGTTAAACTTAATTTAGGTTTGCGCCAGCTAGCTTAGAGGTCACTGGAAACTTTCTTGAATGAATAGGGAGGGACAACCTCCCCTGGCTCAGACAAGAAGGGATTCAGTTTCCGACAACCGCATAAACATGACAACTTTGCTCCCTCTGAATAAGAGTATATCTCTAGAGTCATGTGAAAACAATAGACAGCTATTTCACTCAGTCAGCAGTGCATACTTGGTTTCACCAGAGTGCAGAGAAATAAAGAGACGGGCGTTTTCAATAAAAAGGTGTTATTTATTGAGCAGTCTTCTTTCTCATGCAAGAGAAATGAATTGCCACAGTTGCAATACTTAAAGTAAAGTGTGCGTACAGTAAAAGTAGTATTATGAAATAATACTGTAAGAGCATTGATATGGTTTCTTAGCCATATGATACTTTAAAATGGATAAAATATATACATACATAAATACATTGACTAACGTACTCAACTGGTGCTTCTAACTAAGCCTACCCCGGTGTACCTGACCTAAGCCTAATACGTGGGAAGGGATGAGTAAGTAGCAGTTTAAGTTAAGTTGGTTTAAAATTATCTTGCCAAGAATCTGCATCAAGAATTCTCTCAAGGGTTTAGTCCGCTCCGTACCTTGGTAATAGAATGTGGGAGGTCTGGTATCTCTTTTCCTCAGGACTCGAAATTCCAGCAACCCGCAAGGGGAGGCTGGAAACACCGGAGCTGGATTTTCTCGGCTGGAGAAAAAGACAGCGTCTCTCTCAGTGCGTCAAACAGGAGGGGCGGCTTCCGTGGGCACTCGCATCAGCTGGGCTCTCGGGCAAGTAGATGGCCGCTCTGCTCCAAATCACTGTGTGTTTGCTTAAGGCAACTGTTGGTATTTTATACCTGGAAGGTGCCGGGTTTGACGTAAGGTTGGACATAAGACGTCAGTAAGAACTAACAGTTCTTTCTGGACTTCAGGAGTTCTTGTTCAAATCAAAACAAAAGCAGGGGGGGTTTTCCCAGGCTGCTGGAGGCTTGGTTTGTTTAAAGAACACGTTGTGCTTTCTACGAATCGATGGGAGTAGCCGTGCTGTGCTTTGGACTGCATGGGCTATTACTGAATATGGATCTGATTCTTATGCCCTTATCAGGATATTATTGATTATAACCTCACCAGGGCATAAATCGGGAATATAGAATTAGGGTCCTAGATATGAACACGACACTCCTGTTACTCTTCTTTGTGAAAGTGAATTTGCCAAATCCCATGATGATGTGCTAGAGTCATCTGATATTAAGAGGTTTGCTTATGGTGGCGAAAAAGTGGCAGTTGTTTGCAAGTTCAAGGCCGATCTACAGTTTAGTGACAATTCCATCAATACCAGTGTGTTTGAGATAAAAATGGATCACATTTATTAGGTTGGGACGACCAAGGTGATCTCAAAATAATTTTGGATCCCAACCATCCTGACTTCGTATTAAGATCGTTTAATAAATCCAAGTTTAAATGCTATTGGAGGGTTGCAGGATGTTGATGGCTCAAAATGGATCAGTGAATTCGAGGAGGTGTTTTGTGACCGTTGGGGCAAGCTGCGCAATTTCAAACATCACATAATCCTAAAGAGTAATGCCATTCCCGTGGTTCACAACACCAGAAAGGTACTATTTTATCTGACAGGAGCTGGAGAAAGAGCTTGATAAATTGTGTGCCATGTCGATCATCGAACCAATTGAAGGTTCAGAATGGTTGTCCGTTCCGAATGGTTGTCCCTGATCGTTTTGACCCATAAGGCTGACAAATCTTTGCGTTTATGTGTGGATCTTCGCTATCTTCATCGTAATATTTGAGTAGCTCGCCAACCTTTCCCGAATATTAATGAAATATTGGCCACTTTAGACCATGCTGCGGTATTTACGTCTCTTGACATGTCAGCAGCATACCACCAAGTGGAGATGACCATTATTCCAGACATTTAACCTAGTTTATCACACCAGAAGGTGCCTTCCGCTATATCCGCATGCCCTTCGGGTAGGCGTCTGCCTGTTCTTTGTTTCAAAAGGTCATGGACATTTTGTTCACAAGTATGAAAGGAGTTGACTGTTTTCATGACGATATTTTCATGTATGGCAAAGATAATGAAAAGCATTATGTTAGAGTAAAAATGTTTTTTGAAATTTTTAGGAAAAATGGCATGACTTTGAGGAGAGACAAGTGTAAATTTGCCCAGTCTAGTGTTGACTATTTGGGACACCACGTATCTGCCGATGAGGTTAAACCTAAATTGAAAATCTCGAAAGCCATTGAGAATGCACCATCACCCTGTGATAAGGATCAACTTCGATCCTTTTTATGTTTGGCTGAGCTTCATGCCAAATTTGTAACTCAATTCGCCACTAAGACTGCAGTGTTGCGTAATCTTCTAAAAATGAATGCTGGATACAAATGGACGAGTCAATGTGAGTGTGTTTTTTAAGAAATGAAGAAATGCCTACTTTCTGCATATCCCTTAAAGTCTTTTAACACTGAAGATCTTAGTATTTTAATGACTGATGTTAGCAGTGTGGGTTTGAGGGCAGTACTAATACAGAAGCGCTCGAATGGGAGTGTAGAGATTATAGCTTTTGAGTCCCGAACTTTAAGTGGGGCTGAAGCTACTTACTCTACTATTGAGAGGAAGTCCCTAGCCATGTGTTGGGGAACTGAGTATTTCAACACTTGCTTGAGGGGAAGAGAATTTGTTCTTTGCACAGACCATAAACCTTTGGTGGATTTATTTTGTACCCTTGGTGGTGGAAGAAATACTCACGGTACTGCCAAATGGCAGTATTGTAGGCAAGAATTTTAGTACAAGTCAGAACATGTGTCAGGAAAAATACATTTTGCAGCCGACTGTTTGTCAAGGTTACCTGTTCCGGACTATTGTAACATGGACACCTGCGATGATGTTTTGATTATGGTTTGTGTGATGAATCCTTGGATAAGGTCTTGGATGGGGTATTGTGTGAAAGAGTGGCTGAATGTAGTGGAAAAAGATGATGTTTTGCCAAGTGTAAAAAGGTACATAATCCAGGGATGGCCTAAAATTAAGGATTTACATGAAAGTCTTGTTGCCTTTGAGAGGGTGAGTGATGAATTATCTTTTGGTAATGGTGTTTTGCGTAGAGGTAGTCTACTGCTTTATCCAGAGGGTCTCAGGAGAATATTTCAACACCTTGCACATATTGGCCAAGCTGGTATCCGGGTGCTTAAAACGCAGGATCAGAACAGAATTCTGGTGGCCAGGGGTCGACAGAATGGCAGAACATTTTGTCAAAGATTATAATTCTTGTGTCGTTAGTGACAAATCGAAGGTCACCGTTCCATCTGCTGTTGTATCTGTGGAACCACCGTCCATGCCTTGGAAAAAATTGGCTTTGGATTTTTCTGGACCGTTTGCAGTGTTAGGTGGCCCTCCCAAATATGCTTTAGTGCTTATTGATTATTTGTCCAATTGGCCTGAAATAAAGATGGTTGAGTGTATCTCCACTTCTGTTCTGTTGTGTTGGATTTCCTTAGCGAGGTTTTTGCCAGAGAAGGGCATCCTGAGGAATTGGTCACTGATAATGGTACCCAATTTGTATCTGTGGAAATGCCTGCATTTTTGCAAAGGAATGGCATTCGCCACATCACGACGTCTTTTTATCATCCCAGGAGTAATGGTTTGGTGGAGAAATGTAATCGAGTGGTAAAAGATCAGTTGCAGTTTAGCTTTTAGTGAATAATCTGAATTGGAATAAAGTATTGACGGACATGTTGTGGGCGTACATAACTACCCCACATAGTGTAACTGAAGTGTCCCCTTTCACTTTGATAAGAGGAAAAGTAGCTGGAACTAATCTGAACAGAGGTTAGAAGGATCGAAAGATGGTGAACAGTGATGTTCTTGGAAAAGTGTTGGATGTGGGGAAGGCTTTGTCTGGTAAAGCAGGTGTGAAAACTCCTGGGATGACCTTGTCGGTCATGCCTGGTGATTGGGTTTGCATGGAAAAAAACGGTTTTGTGAGGAAGGATTTTTCCAAATGTTCTTCTCCCAAGAGAATGGTTGGTGATTGTGGTCGCTGGTGGTAAAGTGTGAAGTAAGAGTATGGTTTCTGTTATCCCCGAAAACAAAACCTCTGTCATGCGTGACAGGTTTGGTGCTTGCCAGTATGCTATGTTAAAGGATGGTGGGTCTCAGCCTTCTGGTTATCTTGTCAATGATACCATTGAAATGAATGAAAAGGAGTTTCGTAAAGCGCGGACAGTTACCCTGAGGCATCTAGGCGCTGGTAGGTAGAGGAAACTTCTGCTGGGGTGGATCGCTGGTGAATGATTTTATTTAGATATTTTTGTGGTTGAAGAGGAAAGTTTTCAGTTGTTTGCGAAAGGTGAGCAGGTTCGGGTTGGATCTTAGGTGGAGGGGGAGAGAGTTCCATAACTTGGATGCGTTATAGGAAAAAATGCGACCTCCTGCTCTGGCTCTTCGTATCTGTGGGACAACAGTTAGAAAGGCTTTCGATGAGCGGAGTTCTTTTTTGGGATGGTAGGGGGTGATCAAGGAATGATTGATCGGCGGCCCCGATTTCCAGAAGGCTTGGTGGGTAATGCACATGGCCTTGTATTTGATCCTCTCTCTAACAGGGAGCCAGTGCAGGGACTTCAGACCAGGCCCTATAGAGTTTCTACGAGGGATTCCGAGGAGGTTGCGTGCAGCGCAGTTCTGGATCTGCTGAAGTTTGTTTAGGCAGTATTCTGGGGACAAGTATTAACATGCTTTTCGAGGAGTTTGCTTGCCCTGGGGAGTAGTGATATGGGTCGATAATTATTAAGATTGCAAGGATCGAGGTTAGTTTTTTTTAGGAGTGCACGTACCCTCGCATGTTTCCATGTTAGTGGGACTGTGCTAGTTGTTATCGAGGAGTTCAGCAGTTCCAGTAATGTGGGGAGAATTACCTGTCCAACCGAGATCAGTGTGTTTGGTGGCGCAGGATCACAGGGTGAGCCGGATTTTATTTGATGCATTAGCGAGTCTAGTGTGACTGAATCTAATTGTGGGAGATAGGCTAGGGTGTTATGGAGAGATACCTCTGTTTCTGTTGCGGAGGGAGAGCTTTTGGAAGAGGGTTCTGCTCCAGTGTTCGGAAAGGATGTGTAGATGTTATTTATCTTGAGAAAAAAGAACTCCGCTAGATCGTCACATCATGGGGGTTCAATGGGGTTTACGGTTGAGGGGGGGGGGGGGGTAGCTTAGTTAGACTTTTTACCGTTCGGTACATTTCTTTGGGCTTGCACTTGGCTGCCATTATTTTAGCTTCATAGTAGGCTGATTGAGTCAGTTTTATTGCTGACTTATAGGCTCTAATGGCAACTCTGTATATAATTTTATCTGTGGCCATGTAATTTAAACACCACTTCCTTTCTAGCCTCTTACAGGTACGTTTTTTTCCTTGGAGCTCTTCCGAGTACCAGGGGGCTGTTATATGGTGTCTTTTTGATCTGGTGGTGCCAAGGGGTAGTATGGAGTCTACCGAGCTCGTGATCCAGCTTTTGTACTCGATGTTGCCTTTTGAGGGGTCGCCGTTGAGTACAGGTTTGGTTGTGTTGAGATTGCTAGCCCATTTATCCAGACAGAGTTTGGACCAGTTCCTTGATCTAGGGGGGGAAGTGGGGGATGGAGCGCACTTGCGTGTGGTCCAGGTGAGTGGAATGAGGAAGTGATCGGTCCATGGGAGGCGAGTAAGGGTGCCAACTGCTAGTTGGGGGCAGTTGCTGAACACGGGATCTAGTAAGTGGCCTTGTATATGGATGTGCGAGGGAACGAGCTGTTCTAGTTCGATTGCCGCTAAACTAGCTATTAGTTCGTTGGCGACATTGTCCTGTGTGTTGTCGAAATGTATATTAAGGTCGCCTAATACTGTGAAGTTCGCCGACGAGGTGGTTAATTCGGCCACGGTATAAGGTAGTGCAGTGGGGAACTGTTTAAGCGCTCCGGGGGGGCGGTAGATGAGGATGCCCGTGAAACTTTTGTTGGGGGAGAATTTAATGGCGAAGTGCAGACTTTCACAGTCTGCGATGGGCTCTAATGTGCGCCAGCAGGTGTAAGCGACTTTATAGATGATGGTGAGCCCCCCGCCTTTTCCCTGGGCGCGGTCTCGACGTGCAATCTGGTAGCCTGGTGTGAGTGCTTGGACCAGGTCGCGTTCAGAAGCCTGGGTGAGCCATGTTTCGGTCAAGAAGAGTATGTCTGGCATGAGCTCATCCAACAGCATTGAAATCTCCAGACGGTGTTTGGGGAGGGATCTGCAGTTTAGTAGCAGCATTTGGTATTCCCGCAGCTCATCCTTCTGCAGAGGGCTGGAGAGCTCTGTCTTGCAGTGAGGGCACTGATGGGGGATTTCCAAGGGATGGAAAGTTTGGCCGCACTTGGTTTTGTTGGTGTGCCGTAGCTGGTAGAGGGTTGTTGTGTTCTATCTAGGACCCGATCAATATTGTGACCTCATGCCCCTATACGGCTATAATCAATACATATCCCTATAATGGCATAAGCTATCAGAGCCATATTTCAGTAACTCATCTCTGCAGCTCATGACAGTCCATGACACAGCAGAAGCCACTTCCTTAGATTCCTAGATAACACACAGAGTTCTTTCGACATCTCAAACCCCCCAGCAACCTGGGAAAGCCCTGCTTGCTTTGTTTTGATTAGTAATAGAACTCCTGCGAGCACTGTAAGAACGACCAGTTCTTAGTGACATCTTTATTGACGTCTTATGTCCAAAAACGTACGTCAAACTCTGCACCTTTCAGGTATAAATATACCAACGTTGCCTTAAGCAAGCACACGTGGTGGTGAATACTAGAGCAGAACAGCTGTCCCTTGCAGAGCCCAGCAGATGCGAGAAGCCCACGGACGCTGCCCCTCCTCCTTGATGCGCACTGAGAAAGACGCTGTCTTTTCTCCTGCCGAGCAAATCCAGCTCCGGCGTTTCCAGCCTACCCTTGCGGGTAACTGGGATATCGGGTCCTGAGAGGAGATACCAGACCTCCTGCATTCTATTCCAGAGGTACGGTGCTGACTAAACCCTTAGAGAGAATTCTTGAAACAAACTCTTGGCAAAATCAACTTAACTAAAACTGCTACTTACTCCCTCCCATTTATTAGGCTTAGGTCGGGTACACTGGGGTAGGCTTAGTTAGAAGCACCAGTTGAGGTCGTTAGCCAATGTATATATGAATGTATATATGTTATTAATTTTAACCATCTTATGGCTAAGAAACCATATCAATGCTTTTACAGTATTATTTCGTAATACTCCTTTTACTGTACGCACTTTTCATAATAACAAGTTTTGCAATTGTGGCAATTCATTTCTCTTGCATGAGAAGGAAGACTGCTCAATAAATAATATCTTTAATTGAAAACCCCCGTCTCTCTATTCTCTGCATCCTGGTGAAAGTAAATCTGCACAACTGACTGAGTGAAATAGCTGCCTATTGTTTCACACGACTCTAGAGATTGACTCTTATTCTGAGGAGCAAAGTTGTCATGTTTATGCGGTTGTCGGAAGCTGAATCCCTTCTTGTCTGAGCCAGGGAAGCTGATCACTTCCTATTCAGTGAAGAAAGTTTCCAGTGACCTCTGAGTTAGCTGGCGCAAACCTAAATTAAGTCTAACATAGTCAGTAGAGACCTAGAAGACCGCAGTCCTACGTCTACACTGCTGTTTATGTTATTCCAATGCGCAGGGCCTATAGGGAAAATAGGAACTACACTACATGGTGCTCAACGTTTGGTAAGGCGATAAAACTAACGCAAGACGGTAGAGTAACTCAGTCGTGCTTTTTCACACAGACCCTTTCTCCCGTAAATACTCCAATAGACGTCTGGAGTGGGTGAAAGGTTAAAATCCGCCGAAACTTAGTAGGAAGAGATTCCTATGTAAAGTTTCTGGTTTAGTCAACGTTGAAGGATACAGTGTTCCAAAATATTGTGCAACTAATCTTTGTTTCCTTGGAAACCTGCTCTGCAAACCTTCATTAATACAATGTCAAAAAATGGCAATAACAACGGAACCAATGAAATCGCAGTAGATGCGGATCAACCGGGTTTCGATGTTACAGGAATTAATGAACCGGGTGCGATCATCATCCCGGCAAACATAAGAAAATGTAAAACTTATAGAAAACGGACTGACATCATGAGGTGGTACAGACATTTTCATGATAGAGGCACACGAATATCGGCAGACAGAGGTATTCTATTCTTGGATAAACTTTCCAGCGGCAAACGCTACAACACACGAGTTTCACTATTACAAAATAGAGGAACCACCGGAAGAGTACGCTCCTTTCAAGGAGATTGAAATCCCATTAAAATACCAAGAGCACATGCTCTGGTTTAAAGGCGCCCTAAAACATAATGATCACATCACCAGGCTCGGTCCACTAGGTAGACCAGTAGCAACGTGGCCGGTTCTAGCCAGCTACACACCACATCCAGACATTAAAAAAATGTCAAGAGAAGAACTTTTAGCACAGCTAAAATTATTAATTAAAATCCATAGACAATAATCCAATATGTAATGCGGACTGCAACAGTCCAAACAGCTGTTAATGTTCCACAGCTGACCCCTCATCAGGGGAACACAAATAAAATGACACCACAGAACATACAATCATGTCTTGGAAAAACTCCCGCAAAACGGGATCAAATTCCTTTCTGGTTAGCACAGAAAATTACTCAAATAGAGGCAGTATTCCCGAATACTACCCCTATTGAGAAACACAGAATTCTGACTATCTGCCTTCCAATGGGGGTTGCACCACATGTGGAGGACTGTGACATTTGGGGTACAGTCTTTGCTTCCATTTACACAAAAACACATGGTGTTCCGTCCAGGGCGGTAATGCCAGATATGCTGAAACAAATTCAGAATGAATACGGTCCAGAACCTGCTTTAACTCTTGGTATGAAATTACTGAAAGACTTCAAGCATGTCTCAGCTATATTACTAGCCAACATAAAAGGAGAAGCAGCATCTGTGGCGATCCGCCAGAAATTGAAATAAACCGATATAACAGATCAACCAATTGAGCTTGCCAGAATTATAGAAAAATGCTATGAAGAATTAGGTAGAGATAGTTTGGGTGGGAAACCTGTAAAGCCCCAACTACTCAAATCCTGAAAAATAATTTTATTAAAAATAATCTAAACACTCCTAAAAAGAGCTGGGATGGAAATAAACAATCCACTCCCAAAGAAAAAGTTTACCAGTCGAGAGGAAGGTCTCCTCGACGGAGGGAAAGAACTCCGACTCGAGAACACCAGTCTCCCCAGAGGAAGCACTCTGAGAAAAGATATAACCTTAGAAATAGGGATAACTTGAAAAAGCCTGATAGATATCAAAGTATAGATACACGTCCCTCTTGATCTTTTTCGCAGAAATCGGAAAGAAGAGGACGGTCAGACCCAAGGGAAGAGCACACCAAGTCCAAAGACAAGGAACCTGCTCAAAGTAAAAAATTACAATTCCCATGGAAGAAGGTAGCCAGTATTAGAGTAATCGAACATGCCGAGAATACTGAGGACACAGCTGAAAAACGGAGAGTGGGCACAGACAATGCTAGACAGTGCAGCAGAAATCACCATAGCTCGCAAGATACTGATGAGTCATCTGGATACAGTGGACACGAATGAATACATTCAAGTAGAAACTGCAGACACCAGAGTTAGCGAACCTCATAAGATATACGAAATAACACTGCGTATAGAGGGAGATAAGACTAGAAGAATAAGGGGTCTATTTTGGGATAACCTCTTGAAAGGCTATGATATCCTGTTAGCCGAGAAAGATTGGCCTCTGGAGTGCCCTCATGGCGAAGAAATGATTATGCCTGCCTTCTCAGATCACATTCCAATTCACACTAAATATATATATGCAAGGAAATGGGCAGTAGCCCAGGCACCAGCGTTATATAAAAATCATGTAGGATGGGATGAGAACTCTCCTCCTCACAAAATCCAGTTAAAAAATCAACCAACTGCACAAAGGCAGTACCCAATTAAGCAAAAAGCTAAAAAAACAGGTCCGGGAGATTTTAGATCAACTTGAATACCAAGGGGTAAGTTAAACATGCACCTCTCAAATGAACAATCCTTTGTTTCCTGTCTCCAAACCGGACAATTCGTATCGTCTAGTCTTGGACTACAGACACCTTAACTCATGTTGTAAAACATTTGCGGTACAAAATTCGCACAGTGCGGCACTAATGAATAACCTAGTTCGCAAAAAATACAAAACGACATTAGACCTATCTAATGGGTTCTTTTGCCAAAATATTGAACCAGAAAGCAGATACTTGACCGCTTTCTCAATAATGGGGTCACAGAAACATTTCTGTAGGCCCCCACAGGGATTCAAGAACAGCCCAGGACTATTCTCAGCCAGAGTAACAGAGTTACTACAAATCTATGATGATGAGGCATTATCTTATGTCGATGACATTTATCTCACAGACGACGACTTGGATACTCACTTGAAAAGAGTGAACACCATAATACTTGAGTTCGCAGCAGATGGTTACAAATTCAACTTTAAAAAGTCAAGAATTGCCCATCTAACAGTCTTATTTTTAGGATACGAATTATCAAGTGAAGGAAAAAGCCTAGCGGACAACTTCTTAGAGAAATGCGCTGTACTCCAAGCACCAAAAACGCTGAAGAACTTACAATCTATTCTAGGCTTCCTGAATTTTGGAAGAACTTACATTCTAAACTACGCAGAAAGAATTAAACCTCTCTACGAATTAATAAAACCTGATTTTTTTTAAACCAATCAACTGGACTCAAAAACACACGGAAATTTTGAGATCACTGCAAACAGACATGTTAGCGAAAACAAAGTTAGAAACACGTGACAATACACGCAACCTTGTAATCCGAGTCATCCCAGGAGGATGCGGATTCACGTACCTGACCTCTAATGAGGGAGAAACAGTACCAATAGCTTACAAATCACATTTGTACACACAAGCAGAAAAAACATTCAGTCTCACAGAAAATACTGTAAAGGCAGTGCAAACTGCTATAGCGAAAGAACGAGCACTAGCACAAGGCAAAAGGATCACTGTTCTCACAGCAGAATCCGCCTTCGAGGCACTATTCAGCCCAGTAAACCTGCCTACAGTGTCACTAGATCCGAAATGGATACAGTGGGAAAATTCTCTTGCTGCAGAAGACGTGAAATACTATTTCGCCCTGCACATGAGAAAACTGAATGATTTAAAATATGAAAAAGAATATCTTCTGCCAAATCGAAATTCTCCCTCTAGAACAGTACTCCTGTATAATCTATACAGACAGATTTGTACAGCATTACAATGTAGAAGATAAATCCTACGATGCAGCCTGCGCGATTGTTAAAGGTCGCTGGCTCTGCGGTAAATTCAGACCGAAAATAACAAACTGAATCACTGAGAAAATGTTCGGCTCAGCGACCTGAAATCAGATCTTTAAAGATGGAGCTTGAAAATGCAGAACGTGAATTCCCGACACTAATCGTGTGCGATTCGCATTTTTGCGTCCACTCCTACAATAATGATTTGCAGAACTGGGTTCAAAATGATTACAAAGATGACACAATCAAGCATAAGATGCTTTGGAAACAAGTAGTTCTTTTACAGAAAGAACTACAAAAGACTCATGTGATATACACTGAGTCAATGACGTGATGGCGTTCACGTTGCAGGGAATTCATTGGCTCATACAGCCATAGCGGAAGCAAGTAAACCGGCTTCCGGAGAAACCATGCTGGCGGTAAAAACGTCTTCAAAAGGCAACTGTGCAGCATTACCTGTGAACTATCCACTCAATTATGCATACGTAATTGATGTAAACCCCGTTCCTTTTGCTCTAATCCCTGAAGTGGGGGATAGGGTAATTCCAAACACGAATCGGAGAATCTTTTTAATAGCAGACTCGCACATGGGATTGGGTCCGAGGCACAAACAGATGAAGGAATCTCTGACAGAATTACAATCAGCATACTGGTGGCCGGGGATGAGCCTGCACCATTATAAATTTGTAAAGAACTGCCCAGACTGCGACAGAGACCGCAGTAACGAGTCAAGCGGAGTAATGCCATGGCCATGTATGATGGTAGCATAGAGCTATCTACACATGCAATCCAGTGTCCTATTAATTGTTTAAAGACTACATTCACTTTAAAAATGTGGCCCCAGCGCTCGGCTGACGCCAAAACTGTTATAAAAGATTTGCGAGTCTTTATCGGCACATACGCAATTGCCATGCTTCATTCTGACCAGGGTCCTGCTTTTAGCTCTCGAGCTTATAAGGAGGCCATGACCAGCATGGGCATTGGATTGCGATTCTCTTGTCCATTTCATCCTGAGGGAAATAGTGTAGTGGAAAGAAAAAAACGAGACATAAAGCAATCTATAACAGCAAAGGTATTGGGTTCGGGTGATGGGTGGGTCAAACATTTAATAAGTGTCCAACGTAGTCTTAACCTGCCAAGAAATTCTCTAAAAGGTTTCAGCCTGTACGAACTATTGTTCGGAACTAGAATGCATGTTCAGGACTTAGATAGTCTTGCTTCAGTGGTAGAAGATAAAAATAAAGACTTTGATATCAAAGATCGGTTGGCTGTTTTACAGGACTTAAATGAAACAAGAAAAGCCCTGAGCAACATAAAGTTAAAGCAACAGCCAACCACCACTGAAGACACACCACCTGTCCCAGCAAGACCTGTCTGGATTCCAAAGATTGGGGATCTGGTCAGAGAGAAAATAGCGGTGAAGAAGGAATTTGGGCATTCGTACAGAAAAGCAGTACCTGTCTTAGCAATCAACGGAACAAGATCAGTAGTACTACCGCCCCTTGCTGGTAAAAAGGAGAACAGAGTTGTATCAATCGACCTGGTAAAACCACAATTATGTGGCCTATAATCAATAGCAGGCCCAGTGGACTCCCAAGCAGTAACAGAATACCCATATTTGCAGGTATGCAAGAGGTTCAAACTGAAAGACTAATCACATTTGATAAACCTACAGTGAATAAAAAAGGACTATGCAGAAATGCCATGGAACTTTTGCCTCTTGAAACACAGATTGAAACAGTTCATCCTGAAACACCAGTCTACAATGATGTGGCATCAGAATGTGCTAATGAAAGCCAAATCGGAAAAACAATTCCAACAATCAACAGAACTGCATCTGGCTACTTCATCAACTTCGACAACTTTTCTGAAGATCAAAGCGAACCAGAAATAACGCCAGAAACAAAGACTTTTAAAGAAAAAGCAACAGAGCTCTTTCATCAACTCAAAGAAACCTATCTTATCGCTCCATGGTTAGAATTTTGGATTGGGCTAGGTGTATTTTTCCTCCTGCTTTGGCTCATCATGGTCCTTTGTTTGGGAAAATTAATTGAGTGAAAATACAGTTCAATGGACACAGCAAGTCAGAACATCAACTTAGTTCTGAAACCTCACAGATCATCTCACGTCAAGAAAAGAGGGCTATCATCAGTAAATGTCACAGCCATTCCAATACCCGGCGGGGTAGTTTGGGACAAGAAAGATTATGAAATATATAGCCCGGTCGAGATCTTGAAATATCCACACCAGTTCAAGGTTTCACTAAGTGACTTTGTAAAACCAAGTACATTCTGTGATGATTGGGACTTTAAAAGTATAAATGATATGATGTCAGATTTGGTGCTATCAGCAAAATTTACAGAGCATGATTATTTACAAGGTTCATCTAATTATGAACAGATGTACTGTTTTTCACATTACGCAGACCACTATTTACATAAATCTGCTCAACCTAGAAATGTTTTTAAATATAACTAATGGGAACATTGTGCTACTCCACCTAAAAGCAGTTCAAAAACATTCTATGAGAAATTCCAATACTTCTCAGGGTTTAACACAAGTAATGCAGAAACATTTTATTATAAACTGTTGGATAAAACAGGGACGAAAACCATGCTGACAAATACTAAATTGATATATTCAGAAGCATTTTATGAAAAAATGATTACATTTGGTTTTGATTTCTGGAAAACTAACATTGAAACAAAAAACATCTGGGGTACAAAAGAATGGCAGGTACAAGGCCTAGAAGCATTATTTCGAGCCTGCATGATCCCAGAACAAATAATGTTCTTGAATGACACAATTCAACAAACAACCTGTCTTGGCCTAGCTAAGATTAAAGTCCTTAATAAACTGTCTATTCCAAAACCAATACCTGATAATTCAACCACAGATATTGAAATAGACTTATCCCAAATTTTAAATGAAAACTGAACACATCCTGATTGGAAAAAGTGGTTAATCTGGCCTACAGACACGAATAACCGTCAACATAGATTCCTAAACAAATTACAGGGGTTAAAAATGTCCAGACAAGACCCTAGATACTCCAAGAGACAACATCCAGGGATAGGAACAACATACAGTGTAGGGAAACTCTGCCTTAAATGGCTACAAACATCCACACTGGCACAAATTAAGCAACACTTGTCTTTACTTAAAAATGGTGCTGACTTGCGCGATTTTATTATGGGACCACACAAACGGCGTAAAAAACGTTTCATAGCGGCCAGCATATATGCGGCATACAACGAGGCTTGGAAAGAAACTCAAATTGAAACAGCCGAGAAAATATGAGAAATTGATCGTATCAATTTGGAAAAATCACTTTCTGTTGTGGACAATGGGTTAATGACTCTGTCCTCCCAGAATATATTCACTGGACAGTATTGTATCATCTGCTATTGATATAATAGACCAGGACTTGCTAATGTTACAACATGGCCAGTCCCAATTACGTTCTATTGTACAGCTAGGATGGACGTTGCAAAATCTCAGTTCGGGCTATGTGCCATGGCGTTTAATCAACACAACGTCATTGTTTTCCATCTTTAACCTTACTGATAAACAAATCAGTTTGGGACAGAAAGGAGTAGACTATACAATCCTGAGCATCGAAAAACTTGAGAGATTGCCATTGACAATGTCAGAAAGACCTGTCATTGAATGGATAATGCACGGGATTATCAAAATTCCGATAACAACTTTCCAATTTAAAAATTGCCTTGAGTATATACCGGCAGGCCAGTATGAAAAGTTGGGTAAAGGATACATTAAGTCATCATGGAAATTACCTTATACACACACATGTTATAGTAACAACAACAAAAATGTATTCCTTAGTGGTAAAGAGTGTAAACATTCACTAAGCGGTATACTTTTGTGCCAAGGTATTAACTTACATGGGGCATGTGAGGGTACTTCAAACAACCTTTCATGCCACCAACATGGCACACCTGCAGCACAAATAGAGCCATTCTTTAGGCAACTTTCTAACTGGAGTTACGTTCTAATAACGGATCACAGCTGTTGTGGCTTGGTGCCAGGGAAAGCATATCTCTTAAGCGTGAGTTCCATGGTCACTTGCTCTATGCAAGCATTGTATCCAAACGGCCCTGGAGACTCAGCGACTCCGATTTGGCCTAATTTAAATATCTCTTCTATACGAATTGATACTTTAACCCCTTCACTGCTGGCCCATTTCCGCCCCTGTGCTGTAAACAAATGAACAGGGGCGGGCCTTGACGAACCCCAGCCGTCATCAGCACACGAGCACCGTAGTGCATGACGGCTGGGGTTCGTCATCAGCATGCAAGGGGTTAAGCAGAATGAAGTCTGTACTTTTGCAGACAACAGTGCCCATCTCGTCATCAAAAGAGACGTATGATCTCCAAGTTGCAAGGACGGCGGCAGAGATACATGCACTTTTATCAACAAATTGCCCGGTGCATTTCAAAGAAATGCTCAGCCAAATACTAAATATGTTGAATGCCAGTGGTATCTCGAATGTATTTAAGACGATTTTTTCAGGACTGTTAACACCATTTGAAGCGGTCCTGGGTATCTTTCCAAATTTTGTACATTTGATTTTTGGCGGCGTACCACTACTTTTGGGACTCGTAGCAGGTATTTTATTTTTGACTCTCCTGCTCCGATATGGCAAACCAAAACGCAGATATGACTCCGGCACGGATGGAAGAAACTATCCTAGCAATACGCTAACGGGAACGCATAACTAAAGTCCTTGGGATAGCTCGGCTACGAGATCTGAATATGACCTGGTTTCTTTCATTCAGACCTATATGGCAGACCTGCATCTTACCTGTGCTTCGATGTATGCTATGCGGAGAGGAATGCGTGTTGGACACCTGTCTTGCACTACCATCAGCAATACCAATGGACGTCGATACTTTGCTAAGTCCAGTAACGGCTCACGCATAGTGTTGTCCCAAGCGGTTACCAATCCTGATGACGGCATTCGTTGAGACTCCTGCACTACGACTAGGTGGTGGCAGTGAAGCAAGAAATGAAAGCAGCATCACCCAGGTACGACCTTCTGTGAGCATTGCTGATCCTGAAATCTATGTTAGCAATCATTCTCACAACTGCCAAGTTACCGCATTATCGAACTTGGTCGAACTGTCACCTGAATATATAGACCAATTCTTTGCGAGCCTGTCTGAAATGATGTTCTCCCCTGAACAGAAACAATAACTTTTTGGAAAAACATTCCGGCACACGGCTGAATTCGGCCTTCAGCTTTGATAAACAAAAGCTACTGAAAAGCGTTTTGAACTATTTTTTCCCCGCTCACCATGAAATTAATTTTTCCAAAATATTTACCTTTTTTCCTGGCACACGTCCTTTGCTTAAAGTAGAACTATTCATAAAGAACAGAGCTTCTATTTTTAGTAGATCTAGAGACAAAATTTTACCTTAGCCTTTAGCACATTTTACAGCAAGTTGCATTCATATGTGATGAAATAGTCTCGCCCTTTTCTGTATTTAGAGACTTTTCATGTGTAATTCTTCGCAGAAACGTTCAAATAATTACATATGCAATATTTTTGAATGATTACTATGCTTGATAAACGTACAGTACCAATTAATTTCCATGTATTTCATATACACCATTTCAAATGCAAAATGTATTTTGGGGTGGGTAGGAATACACGTGCTTCTTATTGCTTTAGTTTTTAGTAATTTGATGGACATAAATTTGTGGAGTGGGTGTTGTGTTCTATCTAGGACCCCGATCAATATTGTGACCTCATGCCCCTATACGGCTATAATCAATACATATCCCTATAGTGGCATAAACGATCAGAGCCATATTTCAGTAACTCGTCTTTGCAGCTCATGACAGTCCATGACACAGCAGAAGCCACTTCCTTAGATTCCTAGATAACACACAGAGTTCTTTCGACATCTCAAACCCCCCAGCAACCTGGGAAAGCCCTGCTTGCTTTGTTTTGATTAGTAATAGAACTCCTGCGAGCACTGTAAGAACGACCAGTTCTTAGTGACATCTTTATTGACGTCTCATGTCCAAAAACTTAGGTCAAACTCAGCACCTCTCGGGTATAAATATAGCAACGTTGCCTTAAGCAAGCACACGGTGGTGGTGAATACTGGAGCAGAACAGCTGTCCCTTGCAGAGCCCAGCAGATGCGAGAAGCCCACGGACGCTGCCCCTCCTCCTTGACGCACTGAGAAAGACGCTGTCTTTTCTCCTGCCGAGAAAATCCAGCTCCGGCGTTTCCAGCCTACCCTTGCGGGTAACTGGGATATCGGGTCCTGAGAGGAGATACCAGACCTCCTGCATTCTATTACAGAGGTACGGTGCTGACTAAACCCTTAGAGAATTCTTGAAACAAACTCTTGGCAAAATCAACTTAACTAAAACTGCTACTTACGCCCTCCCATGTATTAGGCTTAGGTCAGGTACACTGGGGTAGGCGTAGTTAGAAGCACCAGTTGAGGTCGTTAGCAAATATATATATTAATGTATATATTTTAATCATTTTAACCATCTTATGGCTAAGAAACCATATCAATGCTTTTACAGTATTATTTCGTAATACTCCTTTTACTGTACGCACTTTTCATAATAACAAGTTTTGCAATTGTGGCAATTCATTTCTCTTGCATGAGAAGGAAGACTGCTCAATAAATAATATCTTTTATTGAAAACCCCCGTCTCTCTATTCTCTGCATCCTGGTGAAAATAAATCTGCACAACTGACTGAGTGAAATAGCTGTCTATTGTTTCACACGACTCTAGAGATTGACTCTTATTCTGAGGCGCAAAGTTGTCATGTTTATGCGGTTGTCAGAAGCTGAATCCCTTCTTGTCTGAGCCAGGGAAGCTGATCACTTCCTATTCAGTCAAGAAAGTTTCCAGTGACCTCTGAGCTAGCTGGCGCAAACCTAAATTAAGTCTAACATAGTCAGTAGAGACCTAGAAGACCGCAGTCCTATGTCTGCACTGCTGTTTGTTATTCCAATGCGCAGGGCCTATAGGGAAAATAGGAACTACACTACAGGGTATCATTGCTGTATTGCCTATTTGTTCTCGTGAGTGAAGAAAAGGTTGTTGGGGGGGGGGGGAGGGTGGAGGGGGTGGCCCCTAACCTTGGCCGGCCGTGGACTGGCACAGACTTGCTTGCCTTTGGCGCGCCTTCGGCGCGCTGGCGGCGCGCGCGTTCGAGAAATCCACATATTGTTCCTAGAGGGAATAGCGATGGTACTTTGGCTGAGAGTACTGCTAGGAACAGGAAACCTCCAGCACGTTATGATGATTATGTCATGCATGATGCATGCTGTGCACACTTTGCTCCTACATCAGCCATTCTGGAACGCATGATTACGTCTGCGGTCAAGATGCTGCGCAGTATGTGCGGCGGCCATATTGAAGCTATATTTTTTTCACGGTTACAGGCACACTCTAAATAATAACCGGTCTTATTGGCTGCACTGGGTTATCAGCTGTTTCCAACAGGATTGTTTCTCATCACGCAGATATGCGCACAGCTCTTCTACAATGCATCAACACAATGTGGGCAGCCATTTTCGGCAGTTTGTTTGAAGTAACCTTAGCAACGGTTGCTTCTTTTTTTCACGTGTGTGGCTTCTAAGCTGATGCGCACAGCTTACACCTGTGCTCTTTATGCAATTTCACGCTGTTTCTTCGATGGTGTGCACAGCTTAATACATTTCTGTAACCAGTATGTTGGTTATTTTTCATTACTTATGCGCATCCTTGTTCCGTAGGTATTTCTTGTTTGCTTTTAGTGCACCTGCATTTCTTGCGGGTGCGCATAGTTTATTTTTTCATATAAATTTAATTTTCTGTGACTTTGTGGAATCTTTCATATATTGTGCAGTCAGTGACTTATCCTATCAAGTTAGTATTTATTTTTGTAGCAAATCCCTTTGCGTGCATATAAAAGAGTCATGGAGGGAATATCTCCGCCACCTCCTTTTGTGGCAAATTCTGGTTCCCCTCTATTGAACTGGATACAATGGCGTGAGGCTTTCGAAGCCTATGAAGCAGTGATTTGTCAGTGGAGTGGAGGTGGCCGGGGGGGCGGGGGGGGGCAGGGAACTGGTGCTGAAATGAGTTTCCCCCACAATGCATTTCCTGTGGACTTTTTTTTTTTTTTACTTTTAAGACCGATGTAGCACCAAAACGGCAGAAAGAATTTTGATGAACTTTGGCAGGAAAACAGATTATGGTGTGGAAAGTGTCCACTTTTTGGTATTCCAAGTGGATTGGTTCAGTAGATTTTCAGTGGTAAGGCACAAAAACCTTGTGATATATTAAGCCATGTACTACTGTGGTACATGGCGATGAAAAGGCAGCCATCTTGATTGCAGCAGTTTTACTGTCCTCTTTTTGAATATAAAATGTAAGTAATTACAGTAGCCACTTTAGAAATCTGTGTAGTGGAAGGGAAAGTTAGTGTTAGACATTTACAGCTTAACATTTATTTTTTTATGGTGTACCATGGTAGTATCTAGGAAGTACTGCAGTACTTTAAAAAAATGCATAAAAAATGTGTACGCCTCTCTGCAACTCCACTGTACCCTACTCCATTCTATTCCACTGTATGCCACTACACTGTACCTCACTCCACTCCACTGTACACTATTTCAGTGTACAACACTCCTCTGTATGCTTCTATACTGTATGCGACTGCAGTTTAATCTATTCCACTGTGCGCAACAACTCTACACCACTCCACTGTATGCTAGTCCACAATAGCCCACTCCACCGACTGATACTCCAGTCCCCTGAATGCCAATACACTCTACGTTACTCCATTCTGCGCTACTCCACTGAATGCTGTTCCCCTCCATTGTATGGCCCTCCACTTTACGCTATTGCACTATATGCCACTCCACGGTACTTTACCCAAAGACACTACATTATGCTATTCCGCTCTGCCCCACTCCAGTCTGTGTGGTTCAATTGTGTGCTACTACACTCCACTGTATGCCATTCGGCGCGATTTCACTGTACGCCACTCCACTCAATTCCATACTATTAAACTGTACACCACTCCATTGTACACTATTCTACTCTACAGCCATCCACTTAATTCTATTCCACTGTACGCCGCGCCACTCTATTTCATTGTATGCCTCTCTATGCTAGGCCACTCTACACTACTCTGCTATATGGAACTCCACTGTATGCAACTCCATGCCACTTAAGTGTACTCCGCTCCACACTATTTCATTGGATGCCACTCTAGTCTATTCCACTCTGCCAGTCCACTCTGCCATTCTACTGTTTGCCCCTCCACTATGCTATGGCAGTGTACTTCACTGCATGCCATGACGTTCTGTGCCTCTCGCCACTCTGCGACTCTTTACTCCACTCTACCAAACTTTACTCCATTGTATACTATTCCACTGCAAAACTCTGTAATCCAGTCTGTCACTCTACCACACTCCAGATAATGAGACTCTACTGGACTACACTAGACTGTATGATTTGAAACACATATTTATTAAAAAATAAAACCTTGAAAGTCAATGGGAATCCCCCCTCAAAGATTAAGGATAAGTTATAATTAGGAACATTCTATACTTTCCATATAAACCTAACTTAAACTATACAAACTTTGAAAAATTCTAAAGTTGTAGTTGCAACTTAATTTTATAATTTATGCACCACTTTCAATTATGTATAAGTTGCCCATTTCCTTGCAGTCTTGTCGCCTCCCTCATCACACTATATGAACTATAAGTCATGCCTTCTCTATGCATGGTTTATACCCTTGCATATTACATGAGTCATAGCACGTAAAACGATAGCAACACTTATGACATCTGAAATGACATAATTTCTAAAAACACTTTGCATTGTAGAGAGGTGAGTTATAATTAATGTAGTGAGTAAGGTGACAAGATTTTGTAAGGATGTGCAGACGTATAGTAAATTGAAGATGGTGCGTAAATGAGAAATTTAAGTTCTAACTTTAATATATGTACAGTTTAAGTTGGGTATGTATGGAAAGAATACAATTTTTGTCAGTTTCATTTTTCTTCCGCTCACTACAGCATAGGGCAGTAGGTCTGTCAACTTCAGCCATTGGCTAACTTGAGCATGAGTGAAAGCATTCTGCCCTCTCACACCGAGAGCATCCATACACAAAGTTACTCCTCTCGTTGCAGGGATGTGGAATTCCTATAGCCCAACGCCCAGGACATATTGTTTGAGGTCAAGGGTAACAAGTTTTCATGTTTATTTTGTTTGTGTAGATTTGCTCATGCGAAAATATGATTGTTTGTAAGTTCACTTTCCCTCCAGCCACTGTTTCCCAACTCAGGAGAAGGTTTATGTCTGCTTTGTCAGAAGTACATTTCCAACATTTCTCAGAATGGGAAAAGATTAGAGAAGAGATGTTGAAAACCCATAAAACATGCAAGTTAGTAAGTTTGCACAGACTGAAAAGGGCCTTCTAACCCTGGAACTATTGCTTACCACTACCTTCCGCCACAGTATATAGAGGTGCAGAAACGTGGCAACATAAGGGATTGCAAGTATTCAAACACTACTATGGTATGTGCCCTGGCATAATCAGAGAAGCTATATCAGAGCTCTTCTATAATGAGATTGCTGCCATAATTTGTCACCGCACTACATAGCATCAAAGGGACAAATGGATTTTGTTGCAGGACAAGTAGATATATGAAGCAACCTGCCCCATGGACAAGTAGATCTTTTATTAAATTCCACACCCCTGTCATGGACTGGTGGGCTAACATGGTGGCTGACTTTGAAAAAAATGTATTTCCCTTGTCTAACTGCAATGAGTCAGTTTTATTGTTAACCTAGTATTCCTCCACACTTTTGCCCTGGTTCTTGCTGCAGGCTTTCAATGTGGTAGTCCTTCTGTGGCATCCGATACTGTTAGGTTGTAAATCTAAATATGGTCAATTAGCTTTGAAAAGAGGCCCAAAATCTCCCTAGAGCTTACAAAAGTATCTCAGCCATGGCTTTCTTCAACCCTCTTGCTGCAGCTTCTCTGAGTGCAAACTGTTGTTCATATGTTTATTACATTTTTTCCTAAGTTAAAGCTCTGTGGTAGATATAAAGTGGTCTTTTTTATGATCTAAGTGCGCTACTGGGCTTGTTATTTTTAAAAATACATATTGTATTGATATCTTTGTACCTTGATGTGCCCCTGGATAGCACGGTCCTTGTTTATACTTTTAGTTTCCCTCTGCAGTGAGATAATAGATTGTTTTCACCAGTGCACCTGGGTTTATTGTAGGTCTAGTGTTGCACTTATCTTCTGGTAACTGCAAGTCATCTGGTGCTTCCAATCAATTTTTATATCTACTTGGCAGAGTTTTACTCTGGGTTTGATGCCTGTAACTGTTGGATTTGCCTTTCCTCTGTCGTCTTCCATTATGGTATGCTTGTCATTGAAGGATTCATTTGATCTTGCACAATTGACACACATTTTTTTAAAATGTTTTTTTTTTATCCTCATTTGCCTGGCCCTCCTCTTAATTAGCCTCCAACTGCCATGCGCGTATTGAATCAAAGTGCAAAGATATCGCTGCACCTGAAAACGCGATCAGTGAGAATCGGCAGGAGATGACCCGAAGAGGAAAAGGGGATGACTCCAAACTTGATGGTAAAACCTGTTAAACCAGCCATGGAACCGAGAGGAGGGGTCTAGTTCTTGGAGTTTTATGGCATAATCATTGGACCGGGGGAAACCCCCCCCCCCCCCCCCCCCCCCCCCAAAAAAAAACCCCGGATACTGTCTCCACTGAACCAAAAAGTTCCAGAAAGCCAGATTACGTGAGCCACATGATCTCAGCATATCTGTTTTAGATGTTTCATACAGGGATGACAACCCGTTTGCATGTGTTGGTGCCGAGTTTTCTATCCAAACCTTGCATATCTCTCTTCTTGCAAGTAATATTTCATAGAACAAAAATGTCCTGGCATGACCCTTTATACTGTTGTCCCATCCGAATATAATCAGGGGTAATGTGATAGGAACCGAGATGTTAAGAATGGAGTCCAAAGTCACTTTCACTTCATTCCAGAACTGTACTATACTAGGACATTCTTTAAACATATGGATGTCCGAAGCCGCAATATAGTTACATTTATTACATTTCTTCCCTGGGATGAATTTAGACAGTTTTAAAGGGGTAAGATAGGCTCGATGTATCGTAAAGAAATGGTTACGCCTAAGCCATGTAGGTTTAACACACCTCATAACAGGGTGCAGGATTTCTGCCAGATTTTGATGCTTTGGACCCCGAGTTCTGTTCCCCATAATTGTTCCGGGAGGATAAATTCTCCATCAATCTCTTCTAGCAGACTCCAGTACCACTGCGAAACTTCTTTACCCCCTCCTGGTCGTTCTACCAAATTTTCTTCTATGATACTGCTCTTCCCAAGTGTTACCCCTGACCTAGCCAGTGCTTTGACCCAACTATCTAGTTGTACAAACTTGAACCTCAAACTCTAAGCCCAGTTGTTCCCGTAACTCCTCCCAGGGCCTCAACGATTCGCCTACAAGCAAATCACCCCATGTTGATAGGCTGGCATTCCCGCTGAGAGATGGAGGACTATCTTTCAGACAGAGCGGCAATCCTGGAGATTCCCAAATGGGTGCAAAGTTTGAAAAATATGGCAAGCCTAGTTTTTTCCTTATTTGTGACCAGACCTTCGCCTGGGACAAAAGAGTTTTTAACTTTACTTTTTTAAAGTATTTCTGATCCCCGTATTTAAACATGAAGCCATTAGTTGGTATACCAGCACCAGTCAACATGGCTTTAAACATGAGACCAATGGATGTGTTAGATGGAACTTTTTCAAAAATTTTTTTGAAAACCTTTATTTGAGGAAATGGATGCACACAAATACGGGCCTACAACCCGGAGGCCGGCCACGGAACAAAACTGGAAAGCACCATCATCAATTAAAGGTACGGAGTGGTTAGATGATATTACTTATCGCTGTAAGTCAATGTTATTAACTAACTGGAACCACTCGACATAGGATCAAAGGAGGTTAATTTTTTATATATGAAGGAAGAACGGATCGGTTGTATAGGTAGCAACATGGTGTACGTGGCGGGGAATAATCCAACTGGTTCATTGCAGTACAGCCAAAAAACAATAATCAGAAAGGTCCATAGCATGCAAAACATAAGTTCGCTTATAGTTCCTCAGTGGTAGTATCCACGCCCGACCACATGTACCCAGAAACAAACTGAACAGCGATTCCGCAGTAATGAAAAACCATCAGGGAAACTGATAAGTTGCCATCATTATACATCCCAACCTGTAGGAAATGGGACCCCCGGCCGGCCAGGGCTTGCGCCACAGCCAGTCAGAGACCGCCACTCCTATGAAAAGTCGACCCCTGCTCGCCCTCTAGGTAACGCGGCGCGGGCAGCCAGGCCTATCTCGGAGGACATGTGAAGCATTTGCGCACGCACCCACCAACAACAACATCCCGGGCCTCCCACAAAAGGAACTCCACACCAAGTATATATGAGAATAGTCTTTGTATTAAGCATGACACATATAAACACACATTGTACAAGGTGCCAGGGGCACGGGCAGGGGCTACAGGGAAGAAGGTACAGCGCAGGGCCAAGGGACCACTGCCAGGAATCACATACAGGGGACATCTGGCATTTCAGGGGGGAAAGGACAAAAGTACATAAGCCTGCAGGGGTACCTGTAGGAAAGACACATAGAATACATCTCAAGGAGCACAATTGACATTTAGCTAGTCCTCTCAACAGGCCAACCGACCTTCGGGGGCTGGGACGCCCATAGTCTCAATGTCAGGGGTGGGGGGGACTGCAGGTACCCACCGATAAACCTAAACGTGGCAGCGGCCCACGAAGTGCTGGGCAGCTGTAGATGCTGGGGGCATCACGTTGGAGCCTCGCAGGCTCGGCAGGACAAGGGACAATGGTGGAGCCTCTCGGGCTCGAGGAACGAAGGGGCCAGAGGTGGAGCCTCGCAGGCTCGAGGTACGAAGGGGCCAGAGGTGGAGCCTCTCGGGCTCGAGGAACGAAGGGGCCAGAGGTAGAGCCTCGCCGGGCTCGAGAGATGAGGGGGCCCAAGGTAGAGCCTCGCCGGGCTCGGGAAAATGAAGGGTCAAAGGTGGAGCCTCGCAGGCTCGAGAGATGAGGGGGCCCAAGGTAGAGCCTCGCCGGGCTCGGGAAAATGAAGGGTCAAAGGTGGAGCCTCGCAGGCTCGAGAGATGAGGGGGCCCAAGGTAGAGCCTCGCCGGGCTCTGGAAAGTGAAGGGCCAAAGGTGGAGCCTCGCAGGCTCGAGAGATGAGGGGGGCCCAAGGTAGAGCCTCGCCGGGCTCTGGAAAATGAAGGGTCAAAGGTAGAGCATCGTGGGAGTCCTTCCCGGACTCTGGGACCAAGGGGGGGGGGGAAGCCTCGCGGACCCACAGCACTCCCCAAGGCAGAGGAGCGTCCCGTAGCCCGCCCGCACTCACCAGTTGTTAGAGGCGGCGGCTCCACGGGGCCTCAGCTCCTCGGCGTGGCGATGGCGGCGCTCCCTCCTCCGGGAGAACCATAGACTGCCGGGTGCGCCTGGGGAAGCCCTCCAAGGTCGGGCCAATCCCTGCGCGGCCCTGCAATGACGCGGAAGGAGTCCCGGCGGCCAGGACCAATGGCGGGGTGGCAATGCTTTCTCCGGGGCCGCCAATGGCAGCGCGGCCCTGGATAGGGAGGCGGGCACAGCGCCTCCACAGCCGACTCCGGGCTGCAGCGGTGAACTCGGGGAGGTAGCGAGGAGTAGGCTCCCTCGTAAATATACCACGCAAGGGGGTAGGCGAGGTAGGCACTCGCTGGGCGTCTGGCAACTCCGTGGAGCAGGGCAAATGCCGGGTGGCACCGGCTCGATGAATCAAGCGCTAGGGTATAGAGGCTGCGCTCCCAGCGCTAGGGATCAGAAGAAAAGCGCTCCCCAAAGGCCAGATGAAGGTAGCAAAGTCCATGGGGAGTCTAGGACCTCAGGTGGAGCGTAGCCGCTCCTAGAAGGGGGAAAACCATCAAGAGTCCAGGAGTCGGGCAGGGCCCAGGGAGGTAAGCCAACCCTGAGCCCAAGCAGCAGCAGCTCCTGGTAGATTCAAGTTGAGAACAAGAACAAGTCCAGAGTGTCACAGCACCCTTTTTATACACACATTCTTGGTCTGAAGGGGCAGGCAGGGGGAGAACCAGCTGGAACTGGTTATGGGGGGATTCTTTACACTGGCCAGGCTAGGAACATCAGCCGCACCCCAGGGGGTGGAGCCAGCATTGTCTGGGGAAAACCAAGCCTCATTCATGACACTCAAACCAGACAGTCAATCCACAAGCAGACCCAGGCTCACTCCTCCCCTCACATCAGTATGCTAAACACTCCATTCACCACCGGGGCAGACCCTCCCAGATCCTGGGAGCCAGGCTCACCAGCCAGCCCCGGCCAATCATACGCCAGGCACATATTCCACAAATATGCCAACTTCCAAAAGGGGGACTTCTACACTAGACACACTCATACCTCATATACCGTTGCGCAGCATTCAATCTCACGAGTTCATACATACCAGACTTGACCCTGCACACCCTACGCACCGGGAACTACAGAGGACTCCTCCATTCCCCATGTATTCCTATGGAAGGGTAGGTCGCTCTCTCCTCACACTCACTCAGAGGGGGAATCACCATCCCCAGGTTACATATACCATAAAAACTTCAGGGGCGGACCTGCCAGATGGGCCACGTCCAACACAACCCAAGAAGTAAGAAAACAAAAATGCTAAAGAGAAAGGAAAGTAGGGGGACTCCACGTTACTGTACCCGCCCCCCAGTGGTAATCGCGAGCAACAGTACAACTAGCGAACGTGGTTGGGGGCGGATCGAGCAATTCAGGAGAAAAAGTACTACGGGCACCATACTACCCAAACTACCCATCCCTCCCCTCACAGTAACTCACCCTGCGGGGTTACGCACAGTCGTGGAGTTCCAAGAAAAGGACACAAAAGAGCCATAGAAACAAAACTACCTAATAGACCCTAAACCACCCATCCCACCCTGCACCCCTGCAGAAGGCTATGGCCTAACCCCCCCAGCAGCGTGCCTGTCGCCCTAATTATGAACCCGAAATATAGGAAAGATAATAAAGAAAAACGGAAAAAGAAGAGAGAAAAAGGAAAAGCCTGGGGAGAGGAACCATTTAGCCAATGATACGGCCCCCGCCCCCCGCCCACACACACCATGAGCGTGGCCCAAAACGAAACTAGCAAGTGTTCAGTTATACGTAAATACGAAAGAATCAACAAAGCATCACAATGTAGGGCAGTCCACAGCTCCATTCACCGATTTAATAGTCCTCGGAAGTAAGAAACGGGTTCATCCTAGTCCTTTCTTCGCCAACGTCGCAATGTGCATAGATCCAGTGGGCATAGGACATGGCAATGAAAAAGTTGCTGGACTTTCAACGGAAGCAGCAAATAGAACCCCCTCTCCCGAGGGCAATGCAGAAACTCTTCCCAGCATCCATCTATACCAGTGTCCATGAACACCAGCGGTTCCACCCGTTCTTGTATCGGATCATCGCTACCCCAACCAGAAAGCGGGGAACAATCAACGACCTCACCGGGCCCATCCGCGTCAAGAGCGGGCCTGGGAGCAATGGCGGCCATCACATCCCCCTGCGCACAGGAGTCCCGGACCATGGTCGACCTCCAGGTCTTCAAAGCTTGCAGGACGTCGCCAATCGTGGGTTCGAGCTCACCAGTATAGGCCCAAGCGGGGCACAAGGGCAAGAAATCGGCATCCCGGGACCCCGCACAGGACATGGCTACAGCCGCCATTTTGCGACAATTGCGCCGTCTCTCCGGACTCATCTCCAGGGGTGAGCTCAACAGCAGAACCCCGGCGGGACCCCCCCTCAAGCGCACAAGCAGCACCCCCAGCGCTGAAATGGTGACCACAAAAGAGGGGGACCCGCCGGCGACACCACTCCGCCAAAATCCCTCTTCGCCACCGAGCAAAGCAGCCCGGTACGGCCGACGGCAACAAAGGGGGGAGCCACCAAACTCGCCGTCCCCAACCCACAACTTGCCGCACACCACCTCTGGAGCACCGGACGGTCGTCCCGGGCTCTTCGCACATCGGCATTTTTCGGCCGGCCCCAAACCTCTACCCGAGGCCGACACCGTATCGCCGGCAACTCGTTAAGGGCGAGGCCCCGGTCTCAACCCCGGGGAGGCCGCACTTTCCGGGAGGACGCCGCTGTGGATCCACCGAGCACCGGACCCACCAGGATGGATTGTAAGTGACTGCAAAGCTCTGCATATAAGTTGTTGTCTGTTTTGGGCAGGATGAACGACAGGATATTAGAATTTAGGCGGGTAGGTCGGCGGAGCCGAGCTAACGTGCGGCCATCTCGTTGTCGAGCTTGGCTCCTCCCCCCAGATGGAACTTTTAAAAGCATTCACAGATCATCTTTTCCCTTACTAATTCAGAGTCTTCATCCCCTTCAGTCCTAAAACTTGGTCTCCAGGAGGTCTTCAGCTGGATGTCAGCTAACCAGCTGAAGCTTAATGGGGAGAAGACAGAGATTCTTCTCCTGGGGAAAAACCGTGAGTTATGGCAAGATAGACATTGGCCGCCATCTATGGGTGTTTTCCCTAGTCCGGCTACCCAGGTTAGAAATCTTGGGGTGTGTATCGATGATTCTCTGTCCATGAAGCAGCAGGCCAACAAAGTGGCTGGCACTTGTTTTACCATCATTAAATGGCTGCGGAAGATCATCTGGATGCTTCCTGTGGATACCCAGAAGACCGTAGTCAACGCGCTAATAACATCTAGGCTTGACTACGGTAACATTCTCTATCTGGGCTCCAATTTAGCCGTAGTCAGACGACTTCAATTGGTCCAGAACTCCGCAGCCAGGCTGTTATGTAAGATCCCTAGGACAGCAAGGATTTCGAAGCACCTTAGAGACCTACACTGGTTGAAAGTTGAAAATCGGGTCCGGTTTAAGGCCTTGACCATTATGTTCAAGATCAGGGCAGGAACCGCACCACGGTACCTGC
The DNA here is from genome assembly GCF_964263255.1 of Lissotriton vulgaris. NCBI lineage: Eukaryota > Metazoa > Chordata > Amphibia > Caudata > Salamandridae > Lissotriton > Lissotriton vulgaris. Next base: position 168,587,690 of record NC_141687.1, on the reverse strand, counting down.
AGAATCTGGTCAGGCCCCATGTTCCTGTACGGAATCTTCGTTCCTTAAATGGAGCAACTTTCGTGGTTCCCAGATTCAAACTGGCCCGAATGGGAGGTAAATCTTTCTCCCACCTGGGACCAGCTCTTTGGAACTCTCTCCCTTTAGCTTTGCGCAAAGAGGGAAATTTTGCCAGTTTCAAGAAAAAAGTTAAAACTTGGCTGTTTAATAAATGATTGTGTTTACTAGTGGTTTGTTGATCTGTGACAGTACTTTGCTTTTCAGTATCTTTTTCTCGTAGCCATGGCGCCGGGAAACCCTTTGTGGGTATCTGCGCGCACTATAAGTGTAAAAAATAAATAAATAAATAAATAAGCATTCTGGAGTGGGACAGCTGAAAGGCCCAGGCATAATACTGCAAGTCAGGCAAAGACAGTCCCCCCTTTTCCCTCCTCCTCCTCCTCAATTTCTTCCATGCCACTCTCGCCTATTTATAGTTCCAGACAAAGGAATTAAACTCTCTCTGACACTTCTCCAAGATTGCATTGTCGGATGCGAGAGGGATGGTATTAAAAATAAAAGTGAATTTAGGGAGGATAGACATCTTCATCAGACTTATTCTACCGAGGATAGTCAGTGGAAGATTGGACCAAGATTTTAGCAGTTTCCTACTCTCGTTAAACACTCTCTCAAGATTAACTTGGGCAATTTTGCCGACATCTTGTACTACTCGGATGCCCAGGTATCGCATTGAGTTGGTTACATCGAGTTGTAGATCGGGGATATTCCATGCCATGATATCAGTTTTATTTGGGTTGATCTCATATCCCGAGATGCGACCAAACTCTTCGGCTCTCTTTATTACCTCTGGGAATGTAGTCACCGGATCTGAGGTTAAATTTAAGATATCGTCTGCATAGAGGGCTACCAGCCTTTCCCACTCCCCAAATTTGAAAGATGGAATAAGTGCATCCCGTCTTAGAACTTCTGCAAACGGTTCAATATACAGATTAAAGAGGAGGGGGGGAAAGCGGGCAACCTTGTCTAGTGCCTCTTGTGATTTTTAATGAGTCAGACAATGTACCATTTATTAAGAGCCGTGCAGATGGTGATTTGTACATAAGTGCTACAGTGCGACAAAACATTTCGCCAAAGTTGAACTTCTTCAAGACATCACTAAGATAGGGCCAATTAACCCTATCAAAGGCTTTAGGTGCATCTAAAGTGAGTGTTGCCAACGGAAGGGAAAAGGATGAGGCGATATCTATTGCCCCCACAAGATCATACGTTAGATCGGATAACTGGCGACCTTTGATAAATCCCTTCTGGTCATGATGTATAATTTCCCCCACTACTGAACCCAATCTAGATGATATAATTGACGCAAAAATCTTGTAATCGCTGTTTAGTAGTGATATTGGGCGATATGACCCACATAGTTGGGTCTTTGCCAGGTTTGGGGATCAGTACTATGGTGGCCTCACTCCAAGATAGAGGGGGGTCATGTCCCCCCCCTCAAGATACCATTGAAGAGGGCCGTTAAAGTTGGAACAATTGCATCTATCAAGGCACGATATAGTTCACCTGAAAGCCCATCAGGACCCGCAGCCTTGCCATGTTTTAGTGACCTACTGAACTTCCTCACTTCTGCTTCGGAAATATCCATCTCGATCCCTTCACGCTGTGCGAATGAAAGGGACGGGTAGAGATCTGGTTTAGCCATAGGTCCCTTGTATGTTGGTTGTCGAGGATATCTTCCTTGTATATCTCCTCGAAGAATTCCCTAAAGGCTATACTAATTTCTTGATTAGATGTCCTGGCCCCACTTTCTCCCTCAACATTGATTTCTCTTATATAGTTTTTGGCTTGATCAGCCTTAACCATCCAGGCCAAAATCTTGCCTGCTGCTTCTCCAAATTCAAAGTTAGAAATTTTGCTCGCCTCCCATCTCTTCGTTACTCTCTCTTGTAAAATATTTTCTATTTGGTTTTTCAAATCAGACATATTCTTTTGGTCTTGAGGTGAACCAATTGAGGCTCCAAGCCTCTGCTCAATTTTTCCTAGTTCTTGTTCAAGTTTTTGGATTTTCAATCTGTAGATTTTACCTAGGTGGGAGGATCTATTTGTTATACAACCTCTCAGGTATGCTTTTAAAGCCTCCCAGACCGTACCAAGGGAAGCTGAGCACAAATTTATATCCAAAAACATACTTGTTTCACTCTTCAAATATGTCACTTCCTTTAAATCTTATAAAATGGTGCGATCAAATGACCGAGAAGGATGTTTGATTTGAGCTGATAGTTTTAGAATAAATAAGAGCCGAATGATCCGATAGATGAGAGGGGATATACTTAATACTGGTTATAGAGTTTTGGAGGCAATAACTAAATAAAGAAAAATCAATTCTTGAGGTGTGTTTGTATTTTAAATTTCTATAGGATATCCCTTGTTTATTGCCCGCTTTTTCTCTCCATAGATCTGCCAGGCCTATTTGTTCCATTATCCCCTTAAGGGATTGTCTAGATTTTGAAGGAGCTTGGCCTCTATATCCGCTGTGGTGGTTGAATTTATCTAGTTTTGGATCTAGTATAACATTAAAGTCCCCTGTCCATATTATTGGGTCTGAGGAGATCGTTAAGTTTTTCCTGATTGTTTCCAAAAAGGACGGGTCGTCTATGTTGGGACCATAATATCCAACTAAATTACACGCCCAACCGTTGATCGACATCTTGACTAAAAGCCATCTTCCACTTTGGTCTTCATTGTAATGAAGAATCTGAACCTTTTGCTGATTTTTTGCAAATTAGGAGAATTCCCCTTATGTTGGCGTTATGGTCAGTACTGATGAATTTGTCTATCCATCTCTGCTTTTTTAGTATTATGTTGGCCTCACTTTTTAAAAGATGTGATTCTTGGATGACAATGATCTGTGCTGGAGAGTCTCGTAAGTATTGTAAAATACGTTCTCTTCTCCCTCGCACGCGCAGACCATTGACATTCCAAGATAGGAACTGAACAGAGGTCGTCTTCCAGCATCCACCCCTATTTGCACTTCCCTACCTCCCACTATTGTCTTGTTAACCCAATAATGGCAATTTGGTCTGTTTAGTGAAAGAACTTGTATTGAAAGACCTGACTCCTGAGGATTTTTTTTATTTTAATGCTTCTCCCCCCTCCCCCCTCCCCCCTCCACCCCCTCCCTTGGAGAACCCTCCCATACTTAATCCGACCAGATGTAGGGCCGGATTCGCGTCTTACACGCCTTCTCCTCTCACACCACGAAGTGCTCCCCTTGCCTCAACTGAAACAAAAACCTGTGCATAAACCTGTGCAGAAACTTTACATATTTTCACCCCCCTTTTATTATACCTTTTCACCTTATATTTTTCTTATTTTTCCTTTTCTTTTCCTTATCCTATTTTCCTTTTCCTATATCATCCTATAAATCTTATGAGTCCCTGTAACTCCCCCGCCTTCTCTCTTTTTTTTTTTTTTATATATATATATTTTTTTTTTGGAGAGAACTTTGTATCTTGTTATAGCTTCAGGCTTACCATGCCATGCCTAACATGCTAGAAAACTAGCTATAAATCCCTGAGCCTGAGGTAGAATATGAGGCATTGCATAGAGTGTTACAGGGAAATATGATTGCATAGACTCCGTTCTCAATATGTATCATTCGGAAAAAGTGAGCAGGGGGTATAAGAACAAGAGTGGTATGGTAGAGGAAGAGGAACTGGTAGTGATTACAGATGGATTCCAGAAGTTCATCAGCCTCGAAAGGTGATCTGACATTGTGCATTTTATTATTGTACATAATGCGCAGAAATTCCGGGAACCTCATCTGAACTGTTGCACCAGTCGCTCTAAATTTGTCCATCCTCTGGCCCAGCTGCCACTGCCTATCCAGCGTGGTCTTGGAGAGATCAGAGCGAATTTCAAAGGGGAAGTCAGGACCTTTTGTAGATTTTAATTTAAGCGCAACATTAAGGATTTTTTCTTTCAAGGCATATGTCAGGAAGTTTATCAAGATTTTCCTAGGTTTGGTTCTACCGGGGTTTAATCGGAAGGGGTCGTGATGAATTCTCTGTATGTCTTTATCGAGCTCCTCTGCTGACTCCTCGAGGTTTAGGGATTCCTTCAGTAGTTTTATTGTATAGGTCTTAAGGTCTCCGCCTTCCTTTCCCTCCGGTATCTTCAGGAGACGCAAGTTATTTCGACGTGAATAGTTCTCTAAAGATTCCACTCTTTCTTTCATAGCATCCCCTTCCCTCGTAAACTTTGGATTTTGGACTCTGCTGCCTCTAGATTGGCTTTCATCGCTCCGACCGAATTCTCCAATACTTCTGTTCTTTCCCTTCCTCTCCAGAACTTCACAGGACGTCCGAATATCATTCTGATTTGCCTCAGTGATCAAGAAGTCATTTCGAATCTCTTCTCTCATTGAGGCTATTGAGGCTACCAGAGCTTCCAATGTGGACTCAGTATTAGTGGAGCTCTTATTGCGATCTCCTTCTTCTTCGTCTCCCTCTGCTGAGTTATGTGTATTTCCTGTGGAAATTAAAGCTTGCGGATCGCCTTCACTTTCCGGGATGCTTGCTACTACATTCAGTGGGGGAGACAGAGGTTCCGCCATATCGATTACTGGGGTAGGGATTTCAGGGACTCTGTTAGTATTGTGAGTGCCCAAGTCTGTTAGTGGATAGGCAAACAGAGGGATTGCTTGTATTGTCACTCTTGTCCGGGTTGTTAGCTGGTATCAAATCTAATACCTGAGGCAAGACCTTAAAAAATGAGCGCAGAGAGGGAGTTATTCTCCCAGAACTGCAAGTCAAGTTTGAAACCTTTGACCCCCTCTTGGAGACCACTTTTGCTATTCTTTTTACTTCTTTTCCCCTTATATTTAGGCTTCTGATTTAGCTTTCCTTTTGTTGAGTCTGTGGAGGTAGAAGTAGAGGGCTCAATTGTCACCACTTTCTCTAGAAAAGGGGATTCTGGGAGTTGTAGTTTCTTCTTGCTCACCCTCTGTATCTTTCCCAACTTCTCAATCACGCATTTGAAATTGTTGGGATTCGTTTCCCCTAGGGAAGTATCTTTATCCTTATCCTTGACTATAGGATTAATTGGTTCTGAGGTCTCTAAGGCTTCAGGGGCCCCCTCCTCACTCCTCTTGCTCACAATGCCCTCAGCAGCTTCTACCTGATTCCCCTTCTCAATGGCGGTGTTACAAGCCCCTTCAGACGTGCCCCCCTGTTCCCCCTGTTCAGGTCTGATTTGGTCAATAGGGTTAGATTCAGCGACCCGTTGCTGCAGCAGTTGAACCTCCACTCCCCCAGCACGACCGAGCCTACCTCTCAGCTGCCCCCGCGCCGAGCAGCCTCGACGGAGCTCCACGGCTGCTCTCTGCCACGGACCCTGGAGAGGCGGAGGGCTGCCGGGGGGAAGTAGCAAGGCGTCGCAGAGACACATCCGCGAGAGACGCCGACCTCGCAGATCCCCGAGTGAAGACAGGAATCCGGGTGATAAGGGAACGCGGTACAGGTCCTGCCTCGTAGCCCCTGTTTTCGCGATTCATATGCTTCAAAGTCTCAATACCTGCTACGGCAGAGAGCTATGCTCCCGCATAGTGCCTTCGGAAGAGGCAGAACAAGGGAGAGCGACTCCGCGGTGCTGGAGATCTGCGTCTGACGCGCGCACCGCACTAGCCTGCGGCCGCCATGTTCTCCGACTCAGAGAACACACAAATTTTTTTCTTGTGCTCCTCCCCCAAACACAAAACACAGGGAACCTATAGTTCACTTAAAAAAGGTTTTGTGTGCTCTTTCTCCTGCTGTACCTCTGGTAAACTTCTTTCTTTTTGGAATTGGAGAAACCTGCAACGTTTTACTGTAGTTTTCCATTGACAAAGGCACCTTCCTAGTTCAGCACTTCAAATCCACTTTATTCGATTATTTAAAATCATCAAAGTATGCTATTCAATCACATGTTAAAATCAAGAGTACAGAAATATATATAATTATTTACATAATATACAATTCATATGTACATAACACACAGTGATGTCATAAAATTTCCAGTTTATATTACAAAATGTACATACTTTCTATGGGACAACATTTTACAGACCGGGGGTTCACATTCATGTATATACTCATTTAATTCTTTAAAATTTCTTTAATTAATGAGATTGCATTTAATCAGAAGTTGTTTCCCCTAATTGCAGTTCAGCACTTGCTGTGATGGCTCTTGTTCTGAAATGGAGGTGGCTCCTCACCCAAAATTCTTTATAGGGTTTAATCATTGACATGGTTGGAATGCTTATCAATTCACACAACTCTCTAAATGTTTACATTTCTACTGTTTTCACCTAATTCAAGCAGTTCACACTACTTGTGATGAGTTTATAAAGAATGCTACATCCAAACACCTGTTGAGCAAACTGACCTTTTTATATATTCAGTACATACTGCATGTTAATTTACTGCATTCTTATCGTTGTTTTGTGAGATGCAGTTATGCAATCCTTCCAAAAATACTATAAAAGGACACAGTCCAGAGTTGTAACATCATTTGTTTGTGTAGCCAGCAATAAATTATATATATTTTATCATCCTCCACAGTTCATAAATCAATTTCAAATACCTGCTGTTCATTAGTCATTTGGAGTAGGTGATAATCAATTCAGACATTTCAACTCTTCTTCTTCTTTTTTTTTTTTTAAGTGTATTTAAAAAAAAAAAAAAAAAAAAAAAAAAATATATATATATATATATATATATATATATATATATATATTTTACAAATCTGAAATATAACCCACGCCTAATTCCTCATGAAACAAAAGGGCTACAGATTGGGGCACCACAAGTAGGCATCTCAGGAACTAGTTCTTGATTACCTAGATATCAGGGGCCACTTTATAACCCCAACATTCACTGTCCTATGAGGCCATAGCAATGCATTTCGACGGTTAAATCTGAATCCATGCTTTGATGGGTTTAGCCCTCTGCTGACTAGCAAAATCAAACACTGAAGCCACTGCCCTGGCCATTGTTGCCTTTAGGCGTAAGGAGAGGTGCCCAAGAACCCTACAGGTTTCGCCCCAACAGAGAATTGTCTCTCCATACCTTACCATCTCTCCCCACCACCATGTTATGGGATTTGCTAAAATTGGTACAGAAGATCAGCTTAGTCATTAACTGACATGTGTTAAGCATTTATTGGAGTCTGACCGCAGTCCTAAATAAAGGACCGTGTCGGCATACTGTAGAGCGGGAATACAGAATAAACCAGCGTGGCATATCTAAACAGGCTGATCGTAGTGTCTCCCCCAAGTCATTTATATAAAGGGTAAATAAAAGTTGAGCCAGTATACAAACCTTTCTGACACCACGGAGAACTTAAAAATGTACAGTGGTATTTCCATCATGATTATATCTTATAACCACCCCAGGTTCTTATGCAAATCATACAGTAAATAGACAATATCTTTGCCCAGACCCATATTTACCAGTATAGACCATAGATTGCTTCTGTTGACCTTGTCGAAGGCTGACATGAGGTCCATAAAATTCTAGTGTAATTGGCCCTTCTTCGCGATCGTGAATTCAGCTATGATCAACTAAAGATTTAAACCTTGGTCCAGAGTGCTTCTTCCGGCTCTAAAACCGGACATATTTATTTATTTTTTAACATTTATAAAGCGCGCAGCTACCCGGAGGTTTCCTGGCGCTAAAGAACACAGAAGGTCAGGATGAAAGGCTGAGCACAAAAGAGAAGGGGGACTACTGATTAAAAAGCCAGGTTTTTAAGTCCTTGCGCAATTTAAGATAGTGTTGTTCAGTACATTGGTGAGTAGGAAGAGAGTTCCAGAGGGAAGGGGCTAGATAGGCAAAGGATCGGCCTCCCATTCTAACTCGTTTGGTCCTAGGGACTTGGAATTTATGTTGATTCGAGGGTCGAAGAAGGCGTGGGGGATGATAGTGGTGCACTAAGGCCTTTAGGTAATGGGGGGCTGTGCCGGAGTTCATTTCATGCATGTAGCATAAGGCTTTAAATTTGGCTCGACTGTCAATTCGCAACCAATGGAGGTCATGTAGTGAGGCTGAGGTGGAGGTCCTATTTGGAAGTTTAAAGAGTAATCTGGCAGCAGAGTTCTGTACTGCCTGCATCTTGCGCAGAACTTCCTTGCTTGCCCCTAAGTAAAGAACGTTACCATAATCCAATCTGGATGGTATAAGGGCTTGGATGACAGTTTTTTGGGTGGACAAAGGGAGCATCCAAATAATTTTCTAAGCCATTTAAGAATGGCAAAGCAGGTGGAGGCCACCTTGACCACTTGTTGCTTTATCGTCAATTGGTCATCAATAAGGACCCCTAGACTGCGGGCTGATTGGGATGGGAGAGGAGGAGAACCCATTTGTGCAGGCCAATGGTGGGGGCCCCATAGGGTTTTTGTTTTTAATCAAAAAGGAGTTCGGTTTTTCCACCGTTAAGTTTTAATTTATTGACATGCATCCAGTCAGCAATGTTTATTAGTCCAGACCGGAGTGCCGATAAATTGGAGGTGTCTTTTGATGAAAGTGAAAAGATGAGCGGAGTGTCATCTGCGTAGGAGTAAATAGTTAGCCCAGCTTGCTAAGCTATCGTAGCCAAAGGGCTAACGTATATATTAAAGAGCAAAGGGCTCAGTATGGAGCCTTGGGGGATCTCCATACGGTGATACATGAGTTTTGGAATAAGCAGTAGGGGAGAAGACTTGCAAGTTCCTGTTGGATACTAAGCTGGATAACCATTTGAGTGCTAGGCCAGTGATACCATGTGATTGGAGAGTATTTAGGAGAGCAGTATGAGAAACTGTGTCGAACTCCGCACTTAAATCCAATAAGATAAGTGCCACGGTTTCTCCTTTGTCGACCTGCTGGCGAATGTTATCAGTGAAACCCAACAGTGTTGATTCCGTAGAGCAGCCTGCCCTGAAACCAGACAGAGATGAATGAAGGATACTTTGTGTCTCCACGAAGTTAGTGAGTTGGGAATTGATATGTTTTTCCAGAATCTTAGAAAAAACTGGAAGAAGGGAGATGGGTCGGAAGTTTGATGGTACCTCTGGATCTGAATTAGCTTGTTTCAGCTGAGGCATGATCATGGCATGTTTCCAAGCTGCAGGGACCCTTGCTTCACATAGAGAAATATTGAGTAGTTCCATGATTAACTTAAGTATGGGAGGGTCAAGTTTTTGAAGGACTGAGGGAGGAAATGGATCCTTAGGGGGCTCCGATTTAATTCTGATAAGAATATCACGGAATGAGGAGATGTCAAGTAGAGTCCATTTATCTAAACCGGTGTCGCTGTTGGCTTGAAAGGGTTCCTGAGAGAAGCTTTGCTTTAAGAGATTATCAAGATTGCGAATTAGTTAAAGTGGGTCTCTGTTTTTCAAAATCGGCTTAAATGTTATCAATTTTATCAACAAAGAATTCTGCTAAAACATCGCATTGCTTAGAATCCAGGCATGGGGATTTAGGCTGACCGGTGGCACCCAAAAGCTTCTTGACAACTTTGAAAAGTACTGTGGGGCAGTTTTGTGCACGTAAGACCGTTAGATTGACGTGCTCTGCCCGAGTCATATTACACAATGAATGATAATTGCTTAGGCCTGATTTTGTATAATTTTGTTCTTGGATTGAAGATTTTTCGCCAAAGTCTTTCTAAGTTTTTGCATTTAGTTTTTTCTTGCTTGAGGTTTTTCAGAAAACCACGGGGCTGGTGGGTGGTGGTGATTATATATATATTGTTTTGGTCGGGGGTAGACAAGCGTCAATAGAAGTGGTAAGCCATTGAAGAATGAACGCGTCATCATCCAGATTACTAATGGAGGTAACCGGCATAGTGTTTAGAAAGAGGTTGAATTTGTTTGTATCTAAATCTTTCCAATTTCTGCCGTTTCTAGGCCCTGAGGAGTATAAGGGGTACTTGAGATTTAGCTCATGTTTAATTTGAAATTCAACCAAAAAATGATCGGACCAGAGGATTGGGATAGCAGGTTTACATGATACGGTGGTAAGTGTAGGATAGTAGGGTCTGCTATCCTATGGTCACCCCAAATTTTTGCTTTTTGCTTCACTGGTTTATGACTTAATGTGGCTGTGGGCCTGCTAATCAGACCCACAGCCTGCTGTTCTCTCTCTAAATTAGTGCCAATGCACCCTAGGTGCATTACAATTGGAACTGGTTCACCTTATTGGCCCCTGTAACAGTGTACTATAGGTACCCAGGGCATAGGTGTTTCCAAGGCCTACCAGGGGCTGCAGCATGTATTGTGCCACCCCTGGCCTGGCCTCCATATTTGACACAACTGGCTGATCACTCAGCTGGGGTAAGTTTGTGTAATCCCCTCTTACTTAGATGTAGTATCCCTATATCTAACCTTAACTGGACACATATGTTCCTATCAGCCACTCCTATGGAAGGCTTCATCAATCCTGGAGGCAGAGTGCTTGGAAATATGTGAGATGGTGCTCTAGCATGAGCTGAGCCTGTCTGCAGCTGTCGAACCACTCCCTTAGCTGTTCCAGGATATTGCCATACCATATACTCTTAAGTGCATTATAATCCTCACGGTTATATGCTAACTTTGGTTTGGCTTTATCAACACATGTCGAGTAAGGTGTCGAGTAAGGTGTCATACGATTTGGAATACTATCCCCTCGACAGTTCTGTCGACAGGGATAGTATTCCACCCTTCTAGAGGGACACGACATGTGTGTAGCCTTAACCCCGGTTAAAGTTAACCAGAGCCTCAGCGTCACAAAATGGACGCTGCCACCACAGACACAAGTCTGACCTCCTGCTGCTGGGAGTCCTTCCAGCGAGGGAGGCTTGGACAAAGGGTTTCCTGCCTTGGGAGGTGCGAGCACCACCCCAGACAGGATTTTGTGTATTGGGTAGGACAGGGCTGAATAGATTGAGACATGCCCGGGGCACACAAGGTGTCCCCGTGCATAAGCCAGTCCAAACCGGTCCTGGGACTTTCCAGACCCAGGCCTGGCGAGGAGCTGGACAAAGGAAAGGGGGTGTAACCGCCCCCCTTCCTGGTCCCACCCAGAGGAGGGACCTAGCAGGTGATCCACCCCTCAGATTGGGAATAAGAGTGGGAGCAGTGCCAGAGCACCTGAGATCATCCTGAATCAACTTTAAACGAAGAAGACGACTGGACTTCGACATTCTGCTGCACAGCTCCCTTGTGGCCTAGGAGTGGCCACCCTGTGAACACAGGTACCAACCAGCAACTCGACGTCTGCTTTGCCGCCACCTCCCACCGGAGCCCGATCCACAGTCCCTGCAAAGAAGGGACCCGTGGAGGCACCGAGAGACGTGGGACTGGACCTCTTGGAAGACACCCGAAAAGCTGACTGCGTTGCATCAGAGGCACCCTCGACGTTGTGCTTTGGGTACTGAGAACCCCCACCACCGAGCAGCCCTTGCACCGAAGATCAGCCCCCCAGCATCTCCACGATCTGCGTGGGGCCCTTTTGCATTGTGCCACTCGACGCGCCATCCCGGCCACTAGCCACGCGGTCAGCGGCCATCTTGGCGACGAAACCGAAGAACTACACTGCGGGTCTGGTTGCTCCAGACTTGCCCTCGCTCCTGTAAAAGGGAGCACCCGCTCTGACCTCGCTGGTCCGAGTGATAAGCCTTTTTCGATTCCTGCGTGGCTTGCATTAGCCAAGGCCTGTTTGCTTCAATCAAGTTGCCGACACCGCCAACAGCGAGAAGCCTACATGGGACAGCTCGTGATCGACTCCTGGACGTCCTCGACCCCCGGTGTCCACGTGGCTGCAGAGAGAAGCTACACCTCATTGCCTGTTTGCACCCGACATCGCCTGGTTCCAATCTGGTTCCACGGTAGTCACTGGCTAGTGACTTTGAACATTGTCCCCTCTGCTTTCAGGTCTTCACAACTTCAGATCCACCCTTGGATCCACTGGAACTCTTCACATCGAGCCACCTGCAGCATCTTCAGCTCCAAGCACCATCGACCAGCGTGACGAAACCCGACACTACTTCGACCCTATGCACCCGCTTCCTGTGGGTGAGGTAACTCAGCAACGCTGGTGTTCCCACACTGGTACACACCTCTAGGGCCTGTGTCTTAAGTTTCAGCTTTCTAGGTCACTCGGAAGGTTCCTAACTAACTAACTTTACAACTTTTACGCACCATAGACATTGCATTGGTGAGTGCGTGCACTTTAAACACTTCACCCGAGTTCCGCGGGCCTTTCCCGACTTAGTCACTGCTAGTCCCGATCAGCTCCAGCGATTCCCAAGGCCCTAGGCCGGTTTCCTTTTCGATTGATATCTCTTATACCACTTTCTTAGTATATGTTTTAGGTGGCCCCTAGGGCTCATCCATATTGTGCAACTTTTGTGTATTTTAAACTGAGTTTTGTTTAACGCTTGTGCTTCTTTCCCTGCGTATTAAAAACGACAAACTATACAATATAGTACTGCACTGCCACCACAAATCTTTGCAGTTTCTTCCCAATCCTCCACTGGCCGTGTCCGTAACTCACACAGTCTATGGTGCTAATTTCATATTATTTCCCTACACACACAGCCGTATCCTCTCAGGCTGTGAGTGCACTTGCCCCTACCCCTTCCCACTCTGGATGCTTCTTAGTCTACGCCAGTGGTAATTGCTCTCACCCTATCCCACTGCCGGCTCTGACCGCTGCTATCCAGTGACATCATCTCATACTTCCCTTCAGTTCAGGCATTTCACTGCCCATTGGTGCAGGCTTTTCACACTTCTCTAGAGTCCGCTCCTTAAACTGCTTTCCCCCTCTCTCCCTCACCTCCCCCCTGCTAACTCCCCACACTGCACAGCGGACTGGCTTATTTGAAGATGGGAACCATACACAAACATGGCAGCCCAGGTTTGCCTTTTAGAGGACTGTGAGGAAACAACCCAGCTCTTCATTTTGCGTAGCGCCAGCCACCCTGCCCTTACAAAACTTTCAGGCCCTCATTTGCAGTTGTCTTTAGGGGGATAGTGAGTGTGTTTTACAGCAGTTCTTTATATCATCAGGCTGAATCCTTACTCATATAGATTTGAGTCAAAGTCCATTTTTATGCTTTCGCGTTTGCGGGAGAAACGAACTACAGGCTCACGACTTTGAAACTTGGGATTTCCCCTTACAAATTCATATTTTTAAAGACCGGATGTTTGTTGGGAAACAGTACAATAATGATGAAGAACTGCAATGAGCAGACTGATATGTAAATAGCCTTGAAAAAGCCCTCACGCGAATCGCCATAGGGGGCGAAACACGTGTTGGCTGTTCATGTTTTTACTAGAATCAATAAAGATCCTTTTTCTACATAAAAATGGACTTTGACTCAAATCTATATGAGTAAGGATTCAGCCTGATGATATAAAGAACTGCTGTAAAACACACTCACTATCCCGCAAAAGACTTTATTGTTTAAAACTCAAGAGGTCCAGAGTTTTTTTGAGTGTGGCCTTCTTATACAAAACTACGTGAAGACTGATATAGCCTTGGATTCTTCTTTGGACCACCTCTCTTTTCCAGAAACCTCATTTGCAGTTGTAGCTAAGATTTTTGTTTTCGTATGTGAAACACGCTGGCATGGTCCTCAACCATACTGCAAAGCATTTTATGTTAAATGCAAAACATAATGCGTTCATGCAATACACGCAAGAAGACAATTCAGCCGCACTTTTCATACAATAAACCTAAACCAAGGAATGCAAATGCTTCTTAAGGAGTCATGCCAAGATCTTATCCTTTATATGTGGAACTCCTCCGTGAAAGTGGAGCATAATCATGTGTATGGAATAAGATACCACCTTTGTGCGAAGCCTCCTAGGGGTCCCTTGCACCTCACGCCATTTCCCTCGCCTTCGCTGCTCGTTCTCACCCTGCTTCCACTCCTCTGCGTTTCAGACCGGTGGCATTCTCTCCATTAGTGCCCGTATTTCCGAATATCCGCGGTATCTTCATGACAAAATCCTTCACGATAATCTACCGTAAGGGTGCAGCACTCCCTCTGTGCACTCGCGCGGTGTAAGAATCGGGAGGAATTAGGCTTTTGTTTCACTGAACACAAGTAAACGTGCCTCGGAGTCTGTCCCTAGGGAGACTAATGGTGTGATTTAAAATAAAATGTTAAACTTACTGTCCGGCTTCGCCCCATCCTCTCAGGCACCACCAGTGCCCAGTAGAAAGCAGAGCCCATAGCCGCTCACCCATGCACTCACTAACCACATCTCACCGGCAATTCTGCCTGCCATGAAGCATCGCATCAAACAGAGGCTAAGCGCTAATTCACTGTCTGCCCTATCAAAAAAGTGAAAGGTTTGATAATCCTTGCTTTTCCACCGTACTTTCTCAGTCTTGATCCCTCTTTTTTTCTTTCCTGGTACCAGTTTGCTTATTTTTTGCCCACCTCAGAGCTTTATGCCACTGTGCCATTTATCGGATTCAAAAATGTTTCAACAGATTAAATGCCATGTTTTGCAGCATGTATGTAAACCAGCTGAGATGTTTTATGATTATTTAAACTTGTAAGCAGTAGATTAACCGCACAGATCAATGTAACAATTGCATCAACATCCTACAAACTGTACGTCTCACTCAAGGCCTGAGTAAATATGATCACATCATTCCCACCCTGATGGAATTCCCTTGGCCAGCCCGAATAATGTTCAAAACCAGTTACATCATTTACAAAGCCATCACAACCAGCACCTGTCAGTTCACCAGCTGCACGTGTGGGCGCACAGAGCTCCTCCTGTTTCAAGCACATGGCAGTAGGTTGTGAACGCTTCTTGCGAGTGGGTCACTTAGGCCTTTGCCCCATAAATTAGATAATTAGAGATCCTGTATCCACACCTCCTATGGGGCACAACACGGAGGGGAAAACATATTTCTGTGCAATATTTCACATAGGGCTGATTAAGCCCCGACCCATTTGGAAGACATTATTTTATGCCCAAGTGTTGCATTTTATTTTTATCTCACCCTCAGTAGTCAAAGATGTAGCATAGATGCATGGGATACCATTCAAAAGAGTTTGTAATTTCCCCTTTTTTCGGTTCAATTTAAGCTCCAAGCCATACCGAATCATAGTCTTGTGACTTCTGAAATGTAGGCTTTATTTGAACGTCAAATATCTACATTTTGATTGCTTGCTCACCAAATTGCTTTAGTCGATGACTTAAGATTACTATTTTAAAGTATCCGTGTTTTTATGAACATGTATAACTCTGCATTTCTGATGAGAAAGTTTCTGGGATAAATTTATTTTTGTACGTCGAAAACCCCACTTCTATCTTCCTTTGACTTTGGACGAGAGGAGCCGCGTTGAGCTTGTGGTACCTCTTTCCCACCTTGTGTTTAAATATGAAGTGCATATGCAATGAGCAAGTAGATATTGGCATAGCCAATAGGTCTCGCTTTTGGGACCTTATAAGTATTTAGTTATGCAGCACAATATCTTTGGTGCAACAACATCAACTATTGCATGGCTAAATACTTATAAGGCCCCAAAGGCGAGACCTATGGCTATGCCAATACTTGTTAAAAATAGGTAGGAATAATAGACCTGAACCATGAATGAGGGGTCATCTGTCACTTCAGCATTCAGAACTTTTGTCAAAATTTTGGCCCATTTCATTGGATCAGTTTTAAAAAGATCGTCTTGAACCCCATTCGGGCCTAGGGGCTTTATTTTTCGATATACCATCGATAGCTGCCTTACGTCCCCCTTCCATAAAAATTACGTTTGATTTACCCACCACTGCCATCATGTTGGACTCTACTTCAGCAAAATCATACCCATAAATCCCCTGAAAATGCACCACCCAGGCTTCAGGGGAAATCTAGCACTACTACCTGCCATTAACGTCCCGTGCGAAGAAAGGGTACTTTACTATCTCCCAAAACGTTTCACTATTCTTACAGACGTTGACCTGAAGAAGTTGGGCCCATGCCTCCTCACAGGTCGTTCGTTTTCTAGTGGCCACTGCAGTCTTGTAAGTTTTTCTGCATAGTACCACTTCCTTTCTGTTGCATGGATTTTTTTTTTTTGCCAATAAGCAGATTTTGATGGGCTCTGGTGCAAGAATGGTCAAACCACCTAGATTCAGGGACCACAGATTTGCTCTTCTTTAGATTTTGTCTTACTGATTAACCCCCACTGTCTTCCAGTGTCTTGCAATCAGACACCCACTGGGCTGCTGGCGGTATTCGAACAACAGAGACCCTACCCAAATCGGCCCCCAGGCTGCCCAAAAGCAGCTCACAGCTGGAAATCGGACCCAGGCCCCTCGGACATTGACCCAGTGCCCCCGTTACTTATCCGAAACGGCTGTTTGGTTTAAGCAAGTTCACTGACCGACCTACTGGAAGGTTTTGCTTTGGTTTCTATTCTGAGAAATCTCTCGCTACAAGTCTTTATCGGAGGAACACATTATTTACCAGTATTACCGTTTTTTGCCATTCTGTGAACTGGACTCTTTTTCACCCAAAAGACCCCATTTAGTAATCTGCACAGTGGGTACAACCATTCTGATTTTGGCTTTGTGTGTGCAGGCACAGATTAGTCCAGAATTAACTGATGTCAGTGCATCTGCACACATCACATATGGTGCGAAGCCACTGGCGCCACCTGCAGTCTCACAGGGGTACTACTTTGAATTTTTAAGATCTACTCTAAATGACTGGAGAATATTTTAAGGTGAGGAATCCGTGGTTAGGTAGTGTTTACTTGAGAAGGTGTTACCAAATGTAACTTATTTGATTAGTTAATACTTTTCGGGGACCCAAAGACCGTTTCTAACGTAATAAGCAACTGTAGGTGTGTCGGAAGAGTAGCACTAGCATAGAAACTGACAAACCAGGCCCACAAAAACTCTTTCCACAAATAATCGTGGATTGGAGGTGGATTAGTAAATTATTTTTTTGGTGTCCACCTGCAGGCAAGCTGTAATTTGTTGGCTGAGCGGGGACTCTATCGCCCTGGCGTATTAGAATACATGTATGTGCCAGGAGTAAAAATTGCTCGGCAATCACTTGGCATTAGGGCCACTAGAAAATCCCGCTTTAAAATCTACATGTTAAATACTCTTAGAGTTTGTCCGAGTACAATAGCACTTCAACTAATTTAATCAGGAACTCAGCTATGCAGTTCCAATGCTTAATTGATATGAGACAAATGTCGGAGCAGTCTTAAATGAAATATTCGACTCGTAATTTAATATGTACAATACACTTTGACTCGTACAGTTTTAATAGCTGGTCGCTTTTAACTAAATTATGTGTTTCAGATGTTTTACTAAATTGAAATGATTTTAATTAATCTGTAAAGCATTTACTTAATTACAAGTGAGGTGTAGCATTAAAATCGTGTTTTTCACTCGTTTGGGGGCCAGCTGGTTAGGATATTTTGGGGTTTTTGGACATCAAATAGCTGCAGATTTGGAGGCACATTTAAGACGATTGATGACTGAGGTGTCCCAGTTACTTGATACTCATATTTAGTTGCTTCTTTTTAGTCCTAGGAGTTTGTATGCACTGCTGCAGAGAGAGAAGTCAAAGTAGAAAGATGAAAATAGTTCCATTCTCCACTTATTAGTGCAAGGCTATCTTTAAGACCGACTGATGGCGATCTAGAGCAGTGTAGTCAGGCCCATGTGGAAGGTCTGTGCATAGAGTCACTTGTTTCAAAAAGCTATATTATAGTTTTGGTTATACACTGCTAACCTTCATGTTTGTCTAGACTATTTATAGCTGTAGGCATTAGCTGTCTCACTGGATTCATGTTATAACAGAAAATTAATAAATACTGCTTACGTAGAGGGATTGGGGTATGCCCCTTTCATCCATTGGCTTTCTTGGCTAGAGAGTGATGGCATCATGTTTGCTCACGAGTGAGTATCCACGTAACAAGTGGACTTTAGGGCCAAGACTTATGCTGTTACTTTAATTTGCAATCTCCTTTATTTCCTTTCCATTCTTTATCCTGTTTACACCTTTTTATTTTTTAGACATCCATACGTTTGCCTTCAATTTACAGTAATTCAAAGTCACTGGTACATTTCATTTGCACCAGTAAGTATCCTATTATCTGTGATCTGAATTAAAACTAAAAAGGGTTTCAGTAACCTTTGAGTACATCTAACTGCCTGAAAGCACCTGCACTTTTCTAATATTACTGTATGTAACGGCTAATTCAGTTTAAATCAAACTTATCTGAAGCGTATGGCTCCCACTTCACTGCAGGCTACGAGGCGGGAGGCTAGACTTGCTGATACCTGACTGCAACTTATCAGGGTTGCGAACTCTGACCCCTCTAACTTCCCGGGGAGTCTGATCAAAATTTATATATAGGGTGACCTTTGCTGCGAGCCTAATTGTGGATGCTGACAGCCTTTATTCGTGTATTTTCTCTCGCTCGTGATACTTCTGCACATTAATAATGATGTTACTACTATTGAGACAATTATATTGATTTTCCTGTTGGAGTGAATCCAGTTACGTGTTTATTTCACTCCTTATTTTATTTATTCCATGGTATTCCATTATCAAAATACATAACGTTGAGTCCTCACTATATGAATGGATTACTAGACACCTTCCTACTACTATCCATGCCTTGATAAAGTCTCTGTGGGAGACGAAACACGTGTTGGCGATTTGTGGTGGTTTGTATGCTGGAAAAACTTGTTTTTAATGAATTTTGAATAAAGTAGAATAATCAAAATTTCGAGCCGTGAAGAGGACCTCTTTCTTGATTCCACACTGGACCACTGTTTATCCCTATACTGTGTGCTTGTTATGATATTCCATGAATCTCACTGGTGACAATGGACAAATGTTTCTCTATCTGTACAATACGTACATAAAAACTGAAATACTTAAAAAATATGTTTTGGAGTGCTGTAAATAGATTCTCACCTCTCTAGCAGTTAAAACTAAAAAGGGTTTCATTAACTTTTGAGTACATCTAACTGCCTGGAAGCACCTGCACTGTTCTATTATTACTGTATGTAACAGCTAATTCAGTTTAAATTAAACTTATCTCAAGCGTATGGCTCCCACTTTTAGGCAGCAACTTTTTTTTCTTCATTTTTCAGCAAATCTTTGCCAATAACCATAAAATAATACATTGCACCAGCTTACCTTGCCTATTGGCTTTGCCAGTACTTGTTAGAATTAGTCGTAAGAAGGCTTTAATGGACCGGGATCACTGGCGATACTATATTAAGTACCTTAACTTTACTGATACTATTTGTTTGGACATACTATAATTTGTAGTGAGTCTCGGTAGTAATTGAGCTGAACAAGATAGAGCGATTCCCTTTACTGATGTGATGCTCTTTTACAGGTACGTGAGGGATTAGACCGACCCCACGCTCCAGCAGTGACCAAGCAGAACAATGGTAAGTCCTATTTGTACGTTTGAGGCTACCCAGCTATTAATTTAGTTGATTTTTTTTATCAAACATGTTTCTAGTAATTTAGGAAGCTGATGGTGTTAATCATGAGCATTTAATTGCGAGGTTGACATTTAAAGATGATGGTATACATCCCTCCCTTATGAACGGTGCCTGCATGCGTTGAAGTGAATGGACATTTTGCTGCATTGGCTGTTGCTTGTTGCCTGCATATACGGTACTGGTCCAAAAAGGGCTGTTAACGGCGGCTGCTGTATCATATGCCAAAATTGTCACGGATTATAAAAAGTGCACTTTTAATGGATACATCTTCAGCAGTTTCCTCGCTTTCCTCTCTCAGCATCCAACCTCAGCGCCGTGATATCCTACTCAGGATGATTGTTAGCGCTCTATAAATAAATTAAATACAAATATTCCTCCAGTTGCCTGTTCTCTGGTACCGGCAGGTGTCTCCATGCTGCATCTGATTCTGTGACTTATTAATAATATACTATGGGCCAGACACTGTGCTGCCCTCAGCTCCTATTTTTCCACTCCTCATTAGTGCGGGTCCAAACATGATATTGAAAAAGGTGAAGCTGGAGTTTCCAACACCGGTCAGCATCTTCTGACTAGCAATGCTGGATTTGTTTAGGATTGTTCTTGAGCCCTCAAGCCACTCCCAAAGATTGTGTTTGATCCTTTGGGCTTGGCGACTATGGTGTCTTCATCAGAGGCACCATTTGACTCCCTCACAGCAAAGCTATGGCACTCAAGAAGTTGAAGCCTGCCAATACACAGTCACCTGTTCATCCACTGCCACCTTTGAAGTGACGCAGGCGCTGCCCTTGAAACTGACTCCGGTGTTGCTCTCTGAAGTCTTCTGAAATAATTTCTGTGATGAAAGAAAAGATTAAAGTATGTTTTGACATATACCCTTGACAGAGCACCTCCACATGGTACAAAGATTTGCCTGGATGGGTTCAGATTTGTTGACTTCAAGGCCTTTGCCAAGCCCGGTGTGGCTTCGATATCTGCACAGAGACGATGACACGGAGGCTAATGACCCCCTTCCCTCTTATAATACTGATACTGTTTTTTTATATTGATTTGCAAAAGGTGCTGCTGTACTTAACCATAAAAGTATATCCCTTACCCTTCTGACTCTTCAGTCTAATTCTTTCTTTACTATGATGCTATGAAAAGCAGCAAGAGCTTTGACTTTGACCCTGCCCTCCTTCAAGGCAAAATCTAATATTTTAACTAATCTTACAACCATCTTCCTCCGTTACGAAGGACTTGGTCTACTTTTATGGGGCTCCTCTGGCACCTCTTCTGGCTGCTTGGGAAAAGCCCTTATTGGGCCCAGCAGTCTATGGGTAACTAACCATGCAACAGTCTTTCCATTGGTAAGTCACACTTTCTGTCGTTGCTCTCTTCACCAGAAAGTCTGAGACCCAAGCTTCCCTTAAAATCAGAACCTAAATGCTATTTCCATGGCTCTTCATATAGTCTCATAAATAAAGGACTGTTTTTTTTGGACAGGGTCTCCATTTGAGCCACTTCATCCTTGCCTTTAAACATTTTAGTTTTTTCTAGTTGCCATTACCTGGGTAAGAAGTGTCTGCAAGTTGCAAGCACTGATCGTGACAAATTGGTCTTTCAAACCAGAGTTGTTTTCCTTCCCAAGGTAGTGCCCTATTCCATCTGGTTCAATCCATCATCATTCCATCCTTCACCCGACTCCACATCACACCAAGGTGGGAAGGATACATTCAAAAGTGGTGGTTAGTGTATTGACACCAAGGATCTCTGCTTTGATGACCAAAACTGTATAGGGTACGCAGGTAACGGGAAGTGAAAAGCTGTTCAAGAGAGAATCTTGTTGAGGTGAAACTACTTCTGCATTAAAATGTGCTGTACTCTGGCACCTAAAGAACCACCTGAGGCCATTAGGGCTCATTCTACGATGGCAAAGTCGTCCACGTCCTCATTAGCCAGGCGTTCCTGTGTCTGAATCTGCAGAGCGATAATATGGGCATACCTTCATATTTTTTTCGTAAGCTCTAGTGCTTAGATTTGGAAGAGTGATTGGAAAGCAATCTTGCTTTTTCTGTCCTTCAGGACTGACTTGTCAGACCATACCTTTAAGCCCCTCCTCCTGGTTGTGTACTGCTTGGTAATGTATTCAAATGGCGAGGAATCTGCAAGTTGATGTAGCTGTCAGAAAGTTAATTACCTTCAGTAACTATCTTTCTGAAGAAAACTATGCCTGCATATTCTTGGATGGTCTTATGCCAGGTTTTAAAGGTTCCATATCATTTGCTTGCATCGCATCTGCTGTTCTAGTCCTTCCACCTTCTTGGTGCTGGAAAGATTTATGGGAAACTGACGTCTGATGCAAAGCTGGGTGCTTCATGGCTCCAGTGACATCGCAATGGCATTGCTTCTGGTGGTAATGTGTTGCCAGCTCTGCTGGAAAAGTTTCAAGAACAGTTTAGCACCTGGGATGCTCAAAAAGTGAGGCATCTGTAGGTAGAGTATCCACCAAAAAGTTAGTTACGTATCATACATAACTTTTTTCGAGATTTGGCCAGTGATGTTTGGAATGCCACCAGACAGATCCTTGGTGGAGGCTGGATTCTGCAGACACTGTGGCTTGGTCCATGGACACAGCATCAGACTGCACCACCAAGCTTTCATGTGTTTCATTGACTGCTCGGGACATGTTAGGCCAACTCTCATGGATCTGTCCTTTGATGGTGATTGGGCATTCGGAGTGAAGAACAACTCAGTTGTTGCATCTGGCCAAAGCAGCATGGTGCCGCCTACTGGTGCTCGAGAATTATTTCTGGGAAAAAGCCTGGCAACTGGAGGGATTTTAGGTGAGGAATATGTGGTAAGATTAGAAATCCATAAGAAATATTTTTATTGAAGGCAAGAAATGTTTTCTTCCTTGCAGACGGCCCTCGTCTTCTGCTAACCAATGTGCCTGCAGGTGGAAATGCTTAACTTAAAGTTCATAATTGATAAATTGCTCCCAAGAAAGGTTCTACAATAAGGATGTGCGTGGGTTCACACGGGCAGCCATTAATTTGGTTAGAATCCGATTCAGCTGCCATGCAGGATGCCTGATTCTCTGAAACCTTCTAGAAAATATTTCATCACAGCTATTATTTCGAGGGTCCTTTTCAGTGTACTGTAATTGCAGCAAGATGGGCATCAATGGAATGGTGTGGAAGTCTTGATTGTGCTATGTGGAGCAGGTAAGGAATGATTGCATTCTCAAGACAAGTAATAGGGTCATGTTTGTTGTTCAAGCACTGTATTACAAATCTCTTCTATTTGAATGCACAAGAGGTTCTGGTAAATAGATGTTTTACCTCTTTAAGACTCTTCATACATTCTGGTGGCA
Source organism: Lissotriton vulgaris (assembly GCF_964263255.1). NCBI lineage: Eukaryota > Metazoa > Chordata > Amphibia > Caudata > Salamandridae > Lissotriton > Lissotriton vulgaris. The sequence continues at coordinate 168,564,834 of NC_141687.1, read as the reverse complement.
AGTTATAGATGTGCATAGTGTATGACTTTAAGAGCTATGTTCCCAAATTCAGTGACTTATGATGAGAATTGATAATTTTGCCTTTCATTCTCGATAATAGGTTCTGTTTGCATTCCAGGTCTTGTGGGGGGGGGGCGGGGGGGGGGGTTCCCAGAGGGATGAAGTACTTATGAAAGCAACCACAGTCTCGAACATTGTGGCGTTATTAAAATCATCTTTGTTCTGAATAGTTTGATCAACACTAATTGAATCGTAGGAATTTAGTGGAAAAGCATAGAACATTTTTTTATTTTTTGACCATGTGATCAGGAAAGCCCAGTAATGACAAATGTCTAGTAGTCGTCTAACTCTGATTCATGATTATCTATGTAGCATCTGCGTAGATCTGCCTAAACAGATTACGAAGGCCTGGAAGAACATGGAGCAGTTGTATTTCGCTATATTCCTATTGACTTGTTCCCATTGTTTATCTTCCATGGGAGATTCCAATATGCCATCCCTGAAGCATTTAAAACACGGGGTCGGTCTGGGGCTTAGGGCTTGTAGCTGGGCGTATAGGAAGGAGATGCATCCCTTAGAGGTAGACCCAGATTGAGCAAATTACTAAACTGGGAGTAATGCCCTGGTGGCGGCCAGCCGCACCAGGGGCTGCTGTACCCAATGTTTCAGCTGCAAAGAGTGCAATTCTTCTTTGGCAGTCAGTGCGAATTGTGTTTTGCATGCTTGAAATGTGAGGAGCTCCCCATCATCATATAGATGAGATCATATGGCGCCCTCCCACTCTCCAGGCTTCAAAGGGACCTTCCAGTTGTGCATGGGGGAACGCAGCATTAAAGTGTATAGGTGTGTAGGAGGAAGGAAAGGTCGTAAGCTGGAGCTTCTTGGTGAGAATGTTCCAAACCTATTCCGTGATCACCCACAATTGAGTCGCTCGGTAATATGCTTAGAAGTCCGGGAGCGCCAGACCACCCACCTTTTAGCGGTCTTGCGCGCAGGCCATAGGGCAGCGCGCACTCTCCCCTGCCATATAAATTTGGTAATCATGTGTCGCAATTCCCGAAAGAGACCTTCCTCCACTGGAATAGGCTGTCTTGAAAGAGGTAAAGTAAGCGCAGGAGAACATTAATTTTAATGGCATTAATCCTGCCCAGCCAGGTGATATATGCCACGCTCCATTTCCCTAGATCAGTTTTTAGTTGGCGGAGAAGGGGGTTGGGTGGGGAGGAATTTTTGCTTTATAAAGCTCTCATATGTGGGGGTGAGTTTGACTCCTAGGTAGGTGATTTTTTTTTTAGTGGTACAGAAAAAGGGGGGCACATCCTCCACCTGCCGCCATTCTTCTTTGGGGAGATTTATATTCAATAAGAAAGATTTAGACAGATTAATCTTAAAACCCGCAACCTGTTCGAACCGTGCATGTTCAATCTAGATAGCCGGTAGAGAGATTAGAGGTTCCGTGACTGGGAGGAGTTTGTAATCGGCAAAAAGCAAAATCTTATGATTGTCTGTGCTGAAGCGTATCCCCTGTATGTCCTGGTTTCCTATGATCCTGTGAGCCAAGGGTTCTATGCTCAGAGCGAAAAGGAGAGGGGACAAAGGGCAACCCTGTCTTGTCCCGCGAGCCAGAGCAAAAGGACGGGAAGAAACTCCATTGACCAAGACCCGAGAGTTAGGAGAGTGATAGTTGGCGGGAATCATCCAGATAAAAGTCTTTTTGAAGCCAAAGTGCTGAAGCTCTCTAAACAAGAAGGACCATTCCACGCAGTCAAATGCTTTCTCCGTATCCAGCGAGAGAAGTGCAGCTGGGATGTCCTTCTTCTGAACCTTTTCATTTAGGTGGATGATGCAACGCAGGTTCTCATGGGTCTGGCGGCCTTAATGAATCCTGGTTGGTCCAGGTCTATGAGACCGGGGAGTATTGACTCGAGACAGGTGGCCAATATTTTGGAGTAGATCTTAGCATCTAGGTTCAGCAGAGCTATCGGGCGGTAAGAAGAACAGGCCGTGGGGCTCTTGCCTGGCTTAGGGAGCACTGCCACAATCGCCTCGCTCTTGGAGGGGGTGACTTGCTGTGTAGAGGCAATTACGTTGAATAGAAGAGTTAAGACGGCAACCAACTCCGGCGCGAAGGTGTGAAAAAATGTGCAGAAAACCTGTCCGGCCCTGGTGCTTTCTGATGTTTGAGTGAGTCGATCGCCTTCTGTACTTCTTCAGTGGTTATGGGTTTCGCTAGGTTTTTATTGGAACTAGCCGCGACTTGGGGGAGGTCCAAAGAATCGAAGTACCCCAACTGGTCCTGCGAACGTGGGGATTCTGAGGTGTATAGATTCCAGTAGCATTCGACAAAGGCCTTTGTCTTCCCCTCCTCTGATTTAGGAGAGACTCCTTCCCCATCTGTTATGAGTTTGCTATATTAGTTTTCCTGCTTAGCCCGTAGTTGGCGAGCCAGTAAACACCCTACTTTATTCCCTCCCTCATATCACCTGGTCTGCAGGCGCAGGATGTTTTTTCCCCGCTCTATTAGTATAAATAGCCTGAAGTTTCCCCTTAAGGGCCGTGACTTTCTGCAGTTCCTGGATGGAGGGGCTGGTCTTACGGGCCTTCTCTGCTTCCACTAAGTCCCCTTCTAACTTAATACACTTCGCGCCTTGCTGTGATCTCAGGGTAGTGGCTAATTCGATGCATTTACCTCTGACCACTGCTTTGAGGGCGTCCTAGATGACTGCATGGGATGTAGCCTCCGGGTTGTTCGTTCAAAGTACTCCTTAATAGTTTTCCGGAGGTCATCACGGTGAAGTCTCTCCCTGCAAAGGAAGTTGGGGAAATAACAGTGTGCATGTTTTGGACGTCGGTTCGGCCATGTGAGCATCATATCTCTAGGGGGGCGTGGTCTGACAGGCAAATCGGGTGGAAGTGTGTTTGCATTATTGAGTGGAGAAGGGATTGGCTCATGAAAGTGTGGTCAGTGCAGGAGTAGTTCCTGTGAGAATGGGAACAAAATGAATAATCACGGACTGTGTGGTTGGCATTTCTCCACACGTCTACTGATCCCAAAAGCTGGAGCTAGGACCTGAGAACCGAACTGAAACCCCCTGATGCCCTCTGTGAGTGTGTTGAGTCCATCCCCTGATCCCAATCTAGATTCAAATCTCCCAAAAGTAGTATATCCCCCTGTGCATAATTTTCCAAAGTCATAAGGAAGGAGAGAATAAAATCCTGCTGGCGTGCATTTGGCGCATAACTGACAGCAAATGTGTATTGTCGACCCCTAAGGTCCCCCGCACCATAATGAACCTCCCATTTTTTTGTCTGTTTTGGTGTCTTGTGCTTGGAACCGGATCCCAGTGTGAAAGATCAACGCCACTCTGTTTTTCTTGGAGGAGTGTGAAGATCTAAATAGAAGGGGATAAGCTATATGATGTTATCGGTGTTCCTCTGGATTTTTTTTTTTTAAAGGTGCGTCTCTTTAAGAGCTGCCACCTGGACATTGTGATCCGACAGGTATTTCCAGAAGCGTTGTCGCTTCTTAGGGGAATTGAAACCCTGTGCATTCCAGGATATAGTCCTGACCACCATTGTTACGTGGCTGGCAGTTTACCCTCCCTGCTAAAGTCTAAGCCCAGGTGGTGCTCCTCAGCCCCCTCCCCTTTCAGCCCATGAATACAAAAAAAAAAAAGGGGGCACCATGACATCGAACTTAATTAACTAACCAAAGCAAACCTGTGTGATGGAACCCCCTCCCAGAGAGGAATCCCCTAACCAAGATGCACTCGAGGAACATTACTATTTCCGTTCCCCCAGCCCCAAAAGCAGCAAAATTCAAGGCATAGGCTTTGTGACACTGTGCAGCGACTTAACAGAATAACAATTAACCGAGATGGCATGCAACAAATATACTTAATAGAGATTCTCGGAGATCACCAGGATGATGCAAGTTCACCACCCTCCAGACAGATACCCCTTACCGCTGATAGAACAGTTCCCTTAATCTCTCGCAGCAGGACTCGAGCTCCCCAAGGCCCAGACGACAAGTTCTAAGTCCCAGGCTTTCGAGTAGCGACGAGACCTCTGGGCCCTTCACTGATAATTGGCTTGCAAGTCCTCCGCACCATGCATCCCACCATAGCAACTTTAGGCCGTCTCCAAGGGTACAGGCCAGGCACGAACCTAACTCAGTCAAGGAAAGTGTTCATAGGTAGATCTATCCCGTACTCTTAATGTCAGCAAAACAGTTCGGGTATTTCTGTCTCCTAGTTGCCACTTGTTGTGCTATACAAGGTATCCCAGGACATATCTTCACCCTGTGGAGCCCATTGTCCGCCACTGATTTCCACCCTGCCCTCTACGCAGCTGCTCACCCTCTGTATCTGGAGGAGGGGTCATGTCATGGGTGGTGTGGATCTCGATCCCCAGCAGATCTGCAGCCTCCCTGAGCTCCGTGCAATGGTGATGTTTGTTTTCCCATTGGAAGGCGATGCCAAAGGGGTAAGTCCATCGATATCTGGTCTTTTTTTCTCTCAGGAAGTCCTTTAACGGACTGAGTTGTTGGCGTCGCAGGAATGTGGCCTGTGCCACATCTTGAAAGAGTGAGCATGAGGCGTTTTGGAAGGTATCCTGATCGGTGGCTCTTGCTTTTTGGAGGACCAATGCTTTGCCTTTTAAATGAGCTAAACATCACCAGCACATCACAGGGCTTTCGATTCTCTCCCGCCAGGCGTGGACCAATTCCGTGGACTCTTTCCAGCTGAACCTCAGGCCCCTCCTCCCTCAACACTGAGGAGAAGAGGCCCACTGTGAACGCCTCCAAGTCTGGGCCCTCACAATCTTCATCTAGGCCTCTCGCTCGGAGGCTGTCGCGTTGTGAGCGATTTTCTAAGTCTTCGCATTTAAGCAGGGAGGCACGCAGTTGTCCACTTGGGTCCGCCGCGTTTTCTTCCAAGGACGTGAGACTGTCAGCCAGCTCCTGGTATTTTGCTTCGAGATTTTGGGTTCTAGTACCCACTGAGACCACATCTGATTGTAGGGTCACCATTTTCTCTCTCATTTCGGCCCAAAAAGATTCAAAGGAAGCGTCCATATCAGCCTTGATGTCTGCCCTTAGTTCCTTTTTTAAATCCCGCAGGGAGGACAGGAGGTCCTCTCTAGTTAGTGCCATGGTCCCCAATGACGACGTTGCCTCCTCGCCTGCCACACTAGACCTGCTGTTGCAAAGTAATTGTAGACCTTATTGTTGGGGGTCTTTTTGGGTGGCATAAGGAGGGGCCGCTTCCTGGTCCGCGTCTGACCACCTCTCCTGTTTCTCAGAGCGACAGTCGAGTGATTGAGGTCGCTGGTAGACCCCAGGCCTCTTATCCTCTCATGCAGGGGGTCCTCTCTGGCCCCAGGCCCTGCTCGTGACCTGTCCACTGTATTGGCCAGCGCCTGTGCTATCGACCCTCCCCCCCCTGCACCCTCTCACCAACCCTTCCCCGGCCCACAACAAAGCGCTGCTGGGGAGCTTTTAGCAGTGTGCCTGATCCAGCTTGGTTCCCATGTTAAGGTCCGGCATCAGGAGCTTCTGCGGTGTGGGGGCCCCCAGCTGACCCTCTCTGTGGGTATTGCTTGGACCTGGTGACTGACCTGCCGCCCCACAGTTCTCTGGTTGCACTTGCCTTATCTGAGGAAGTGGAGCGTTGTCCCCGTCACTTGCAGTGATTCTGGCGCTATTGAGCTTGTGCGCAGGTTTCCGCTGCTTCCTGCTATCTGTGGCCTCCAAATTGCGGTTGCCCTGGCAGGGGTTCTCCCAGTCTGGAGTTAGGGAAACCATGCCGCCACACCACCGGGAACCGAGACGTGGACAAGTATTCCCTGGTCAGCGCATCGGGCCCACCATTTTGTGCGCACTCTGCCACCGTAGCCGGAGCTTCTCTTGCTGACCATTCCGCACATCAGACAACTTCGGGTGTCTGAGTTACGCAGCCGGGAGCCCTACCTGCGGGCCCCTTCTACCAGGCCCCCCGAAGTCAGCAATTGGGGTGACTGGTGCTCAGATGGTTCGCAGCCTGGGGTGCGATGTGTTTCATGACGCCAGTTTCTTTCCCCTCCGCGCGATGAGCACTGTCAAGTCAGCCAGCGAACAATGCCGCTCGTGCAGGCGCCCTACAGCAAAGCCGTGGTGATCCTCCTCACTCCCCCCTTCAGGGGTGCTCCAACACGGCTCTGGGGATCCGCAGGTACACCTTATTTAATTGATTTATGTGGGGCCTGAGACTATCGTAATCACGTCCGATCGGCCATGTTAGTTGGCCACGCCCTCTTGATCCCCATCGCTGTTTAACTGGAGCCAGACCCGTCCGGGCACTCTTTAAGAGGAGCTGATAAAGGAGTTTGATAGCCATTGTCTTCCCCTGTTATAACGAAGAGATAACTGAGGCAGTCATGTTCTGGAATCTCTGCAGTACCACCAGCCAAGCACCCTGCCCGCCAAGGCCCTGTATAAAAGAAAATGCCTGTCCGGAAGGTCGTAGATCTCTTGCAAGACTGAGAGGGGGTGGGGTGGGGTGGGGAGGGGGGGTGACTACACCTCCTGTGGAGAACAGATCTCCCATTACAGTAGGATCCAGCCTCGACCCATATGTGCAGACACCCCCAGTTTCCCATGGAGGGCTATGATTGTGCCATCATCTTTGGAGGGCCTCCGAAGAATATGAGACCCTTGTACGAGTCCTCTGCTGCGCCCTGGCCCAAACAAGTCTTGCCGTCCTGATCAGTATATTCTCACCTCGAACTATCAACACTGGGGTTGGTTTCAGCATGAGCTGGATCAAAAGACCTGCTGAGGCAAGCCATGCTCTCCGTGGCCCAGATCATCCCTTAGACGAGAATGCCACCCACTGTAGCTGTGCTGCCAAATAATAAAGTTTAAGGTCCGGCGTTGCCATTCTCCCCTCATCCATGGGGAGGCGTGGCTTCTGCAGTGCCACTTGCTGTCTGGAAGAGCCCCAGTACAAAATCAAAAGGCTGCTAACCAATTCCTGAAAAAAAACTCCTTGAGTGTTCTGCCGGCAGAGCAGCAAATATAAAGAATCCATGGTAGTATCGACATACCAATATCCGGCTGCTCACAGAGAGGGAGACTGCTCCAAAAGGCAACCGATTGTTTCTACGCCGATAGAGTACAACCATAGTTGCCCTCAACTTGCTGCTCCGCTGATCTATATATCACTACTCCCAGGTACCAGGAGGTAGATTGCTCCCACAGCAGTGCCAGTGCAGTCCTAGCGGTTAGAGCAGGGCTCGAAAATTCCACTCGACCGCTCGCATTGTCAAGCTAAATTTAACGAGGTTAGGCTGTTTTTAGGTCCTACTCGCCCTTTCTGGCGTGTAGGAAAACAAACCAACTTTTGTCCTCTGTCTGTGAAAACAGAGCAAATGTGACAAGATAACAAGATTTAAAGACATTTTTATTCCTCACAAAGTTAATGAGCAATAAAGATGCCTTTAAATCTTGTTATCTTGTCACATTTGATCCGCTTTCAGAGACGGGGTCAAGTAGGTTGCAGTTAGGTGGAGGACATTTTTTAAGATACTAGTCCTGCAGGACTAGTACAATTTTGTGGATTTTTCGAGCCCTGGGTTAGAGGCCCCTCAATGTTTTGGTGTAGCGGATAGGCACTAGATTTCTGCTAATTGATTTCGAGGCCTGATATCTCCCTGAATACGGAAAGGGCGGTAAGCACCCCATCTAGGTCAGGTGGCCCCCCCCGCCTATGTAAAAGCATATCATCCACATATAGCGAAATATACAGACTATCCGCCTCTATCTGCAGTCCTCTGTAGTGCCTCCCCTGCTGCACAGTCAGTGAAAAGAGCTCTATTGCCAAGGCGAACAATAGCAGGAATAGTGGGCAGCCCTGCCTGATGCCCTGATCCACCGGGGAGGAATCTGATATCGCCGATCACATCCTGATCCTCACTACTGTCATGATATATATTATTCGGACAAGGAGATGGACTGAGAGCTGAAACTCGCCCCAGTCATAAATCTGGGTTGAATCTATCATCGTTCTTTAGCTCACTTCACCACCCCAGTTCAGACACCACCATGTGCAAATCCGTCTTGACCCTGTTCTGATGAGAACAGTCCAGCCCAAACAGCCAAGCCATGTCTTCCTGGACCGCAAACATGCATCCTGATACCGGTTTCAGGGGTAACACCCCTTATCAGCAAGGATAGCTTGAATTCAGTGGCAAAGTGAGCAAGGGACCCACATCTGGGCATACCCTGCCAACTTAGGGTGAACAAAGCAAACACAAGGAGATGATGGACGGAGCGCTGAAACTTTTTCAGACACTCCCCTCAAACCCCCTCCCCCCCCCACTATTTTGTGTTGCATTTTCACTCTAAGTGGAAAGGGTATGCCCAGATGTGGGTCCCGTGCTCGCTGCACCACTGGTTTCAAGCTAGCCTGGCTGAGGGGTGATGCCCCAAAACCTGTCCCAGGATGTTTGTTTTCTGGTCCAGGGAGGACCTGGCCTGGCAGTTCGGAGTGGACTGTTCCCATTGGGGCCAGTGTCAAGGCTGATTTACACATGTCTAGGTCCAAACTGGAATAGTGTGGTGAGCAAAATAACAATGTAATAAACCCAGATCTGTGACATGGGGTGAATGTTTGACAGTGTTCAAATTCCGTCCATCTTTTTGTGTTGCATACAATATTCGGGTCCATTCAACAAACTATAGAGGCTCCGTTTTTTAGGTCTCGGCGTCAACGCGCGGAAGCGCGTCTCCGCCGAGATCTTTTGTCAGCGACTATCATTCCCAGGAGACAGTCCTGGCCACGCGCATCCTTCCAGGCGATTTGTAACTGGAACGCGCGCTGTGGCCAGGCGCTGTCTCCTGGGAAGCGCAAGCACCACACACGCATGCGCATACACATACACACGCGCCCATGCACGCACGCACATACATACATACAGAGACACCACGCCTGACTCATACACACACACACACGCGCACACACACAAGTGCACCGAGGCCCCCCCTCCCCCGCCGTCATCGTCGCACACATACATACATACATACATACATACATACATACATACACACACACACACGAGCATACACACACACAAGTGCACCAATCGCGCTCCAGCCTTTTGGAACTTACCTTACCTCAGCACGCGGCGCCCAACCTCCTGCTGGCGCGGCCCCGGGGCTCTACACCGCTCACAGGAGCCCCGGGCCGCGAGACGCTACGACTCCGCCTGCCTCCTCTTCCGGTGTGAACGTGGCCCCGCCCCCGTCACAGGCGACCGTGCCTGACTTCCGGGGCGGCCGCGAGTTCAATGAAATCGTGAGGGGTGACAGAGGCCAAGTCCCACTTGAGTTTGTTCAGCGTCAACAGCTCCATTTGCACTAATTCGTCGGGTCCGATGGAGTTATCAGTATAAATGCAAAGTTTTTCCGCCGTTAGAGGAATGGTTTCTTTCATTTTTGAGGCCACGAACATGCAGATAGCCCCCAGCAGCTGCAATCTGTTTTTCTTCAGCGGTTCCACCGACAAAAATCTGTCCAAGTAATTCATGGCTAATGGGAACACCTCCTCTTCACATTTCTGCTCTTCACAAACCTCCAGCATCCAGGTAAGCCCTTCGGATGGTTTCCACCTCGCAGCACAGCAGCTGATGTTCCATGTCTCCCCCGGCGCGCGGTGCCTGCTCTTGAGAGGGGGTGCGGGGTGCCCGTGCTGTCCTGTGAGTGAGAGACCTCCGTTCAGTGCTTGCTGCTGCCGCGATACTAAGAAAGCTTTTTCAGAAACTATGTAGGAGCGTGATTGGAGACCCACAACTGCAAATAACCCAATCACAAACACGCTGGTACATTGCACAGGCAGAATCTACTACATTAACTGATGCAAATGAAAAGCATCTTTGCTTCTACTTCAGGACGTACAACCATTTTCAAAATATTAAATGACCTAAGTCTACTTAAATTAAAACGACTGCTCTTTCTGCTGCAACACTTCCAAGGTGCTCCAAGATGTATGTATGTCAAGCTTTGCATGCAGCCTGTACAAAAGTCCCTGCAGGTTTCAGATACAAAAGGCAGTGAGCGGGCTAGGGTGCTAGTATTATCTCTACCTAGTGGTGAGTGCAGAGTGCAGAGTGGTGGTGAGGGCAGAGTTTTATTTTTGATTTAAAGAAAAAAAATGTCATGAGCAATGCCAATAGCTCTACCTTTAATGATGCAGAGACCATTGCATTGCAAATGCTTGTTTAACTAGAATTGTAGAAACGCAGCGGAATTGAGAACTCGCGTTTGCTGGGGGAATGTGGGAACTCTGTTAACAATTATATTGTGCATTGATTGGCATTGTTCGTTTTTACTTAATTTTGAGGAATCGTTTTTAAAATAACTCACTGTAAACTTTGGAGGCTAATTTCTACCACCTATGTGCGGCACTACATTTGGGGACTGAATCTTTGAAAATAAAACATATTTTCGGGACACGCTCTGTCCCTGGTGGCCATCTTTAAATTGCCGCGAGCTGACGGAGGCAAGTGCACCAGTCCTTGCACGCCGACCGCCCATTGCTGCTATTTTAGAATCATGGTCTTGACGCGCAGCGGTCGCGCCAATGTCGCGACAAAGGTGCGACAAAGACAAGACCGTCTGAGACCGACTGGGACCTGGGACCAAGACCTATGCCCAAAATCCTCCCCTCATGAAACCTATTACGCAATTTTCGTCCAATCAGTTTGTGAGGCAGGAGTGGCTCAAACTGTAGTTTACTATGTCCTTTAGAGGCAAACTTTCTATGTAACAGCTGTAATTCTGGCTTTAATAATCTTAGTTCAAATGTGGATACTGGTCCTATGGTTGAACAGTTAAGTGAGCAGGAATTGTTATGAAAATCCCCTAGTAATAATAACATTTATAATTTTTGGAGTATTAATTGCCGCTCCCTTCCAAAACATAAGGAGGACATTTTTAATTTTTTAAATCGCGAAGAAGTTGATGCTATTTTTTTGACAGAAACTTGGTTGAATGATAGTTCATGGCCGGATGTGGCGTGCGACCTGCCTGAGAACTATACTATAATAAGGCGAGATAGAATACTCAAAGGTGGAGGGATCGCGAATATTTTTATGAAAAGTTATTCTTGTAAACTGGAAGACCTCCTTTTGGCGGATTGCGAAGCTGCCCTTTTTAGGAGCTACTGAATGCCTCTATTAGTGAGGCTGAGATGCCTGCCGTCTGGAAACATGCAATGGTCCTACCTTTGCTGAAGAAGTCCAATGCGGACCCTGCTATGCCAACGAATTTTAGGCCGATTTCCCTGCTCCTGATGCTTTCCAAAGTCTTGGAGAAACATGTAAACGCCCAGCTATCTATGTTTGTGGAATCCTCTAATTTTATGCACACTTCACAATCGGGCTTTAGAGCAGGGTTCTTAACAGACTACACTGCTGGGCATAACAGAGATGCTTTGCCAGTGTCTACGTGATACAGTGGCACTTATACTACTAGACTTTAGCGCCGCGTTGGATACGGTTTCTCACACCGTATTAATAAAGTCTTTACAGGCATTGGGCATCTCTGGATCGGAGCTTGGCTGGCTGCCTTCCTTTTTATCGGCACAAACATTCCAGGTCTTTTCCACTAGGGCCACCTCAAAGTCTTACACATCACGGTATGGGGTGCCATAGGGCTCAATTTTGAGTACACTCTTCTTTAACATCTATGTGCAACCCTTGGCAGTGATTGCTGAGGAAGCAGGGTTGGCACTTTTTTCATACGCCGATGATACTCCTATCATCTTTTCTTTATCGGCTGATAAGAGACTGGGTCCTTCTGTTCTGCAATTGGGCTTATGCAACATTGCATCGTGGATGCAATTGAATTTGCTTAAGCTCAATGGAGAAAAGACAGAAGTGCTTATTTTTGGAAAAAACTCTGAACATTGGGGCCCTCAACATTGGTCAGCGGAAGTGTGGCCCTTGCCCAAGCCTTCCTCTCAGGTCCGCAATCTAGGCTTTATTATTGACAACACAATTGTCAATGAAACAACCGGCAGTACAAACTGCAGCCACCTGTTTTACCATCCTAAAATGGTTAAAAAAAATCATTTGGATGCTCCCTGTTGACTCCCAAAGATTGGTAGTCCAGGCACTCGTAACATCTCGCCTGGACTATGGTAACGTCCTTTTTCTGGGTTCAAACAGGGATGTGCTGCATAAGCTTCAGGTGGTGCAGAACTCTGCGGCCAGATTGCTCTATGGACTTCCGAGAATGTCCAGCACGGCTAATGCCCTGAGAGAATTACATTGGCTCATAGTGGAACAGCGCACAAAATTTAAGGCCCTGTGCTATATGTTCAGAATTAAGATTGGCTCAGCTCCTAAATACCTACAAGATCTGGTACGCCCTTACCTTCCTTCTCGCCTGCTTGGCTCCTCCTCAGAAGAGAAATTCGAAATTCCCAGGAACAAATTAATGAGAATGGGAGGGCGCTCCTTTTCTCTTCTTGGACCAACTTTGTGGAATTCCCTACCTGATGTGCTGCGGAAGGAGAAGCTGTACCCCAATTTTTGCAAGCAATTAAAAACTTGGCTTTTTACTCGACAATTCTAATTTCAAATTTCCAGAGTCTCTTTTTATGGCCTGCGCTGGGAAACCCTTGTTGGGTAGCTGTGCGCATTAGAAAAATAAATTAACATAAGGCGCCTTGACCCCCACTGGGCTAAGTTGCGCTGTTACAAATCACTTTTCATTCATTCATTCATTCATTCATTCATTCATTCATAACATAACATAGTGTGAGCCCCTTCCCAAGCATGGTATTGTATAAGAATTTCCAGTGGATGGAGTCGAACGCCTTCCTGATGTTTACCAACAGCACTAGGGAAAACAATGGATGTCCAGAACATGAGTGAGATGACGTGTGTTGGGCATGGTTCTCCGGGTGTGAGCACGCCCTGCCTAATCTGGGTGCTTTTAGCTCACCAACAAGAGGTAAGATGTGGTTCGCTTCAATCTTGCTCAGTATCTTGTAGTCTCCGTTAAGCATAGAGAGGAAGTGATAGAAATCCACCATGCCTAGATCCTTGTGCTTCCTAAGCAAGGACATGATCACAGCATCCCTCATAGAGGGCAGGAGCACGCCCCGTGCTAACACCCCATTGAAGATGTCCACTTGTTTATCGGCCAGGACAGCAGCATAGGTGTCATAGAACTCAATAGGTAACCAGTCTGATCCCATGGTCTTACCCTGTGCCAGCTCTTTGATTGCACCCTTCACCTCATGAACAGTGATATTGGCACTGATCCTCATCATCGTTTTCGGATCCTAAACAGGAAGCGAGGAATCTGCAACATTCTGCAGAAGGTCCTCCCCCGCTGCTGCGGTATCGTAAGTCCCCTGGTCTTCTTATGGAGAAGCCAAGTCAGCATGCTCTGCGACGTTATTTCTCTCTCCTCATGAGCCGGTGCAATGTAGACCTTTTTTAGCCCTACCGTGTGAAACGTTTCACCTATGCAACCAATTTCTGCCATTCTTCTAACAGCTGTACCCTACCTTCAGCTGTTCCACCCAGATCTGGGAAGAAACCATTCAGAACCCACTCCTGCCACTTGATGTCCGAATCGAACACAGCAAAGTAGTAGTTTTTTTTTTTAAATTTTTTAAAACCTTTATTTCAAAACAATGCACACAGCTATTCAGCCTTACATCCCGGAGGCGAGGCAGCAGAGCGAAACAAAGGAACCAAAGTGCAAAAATCAGTACATCAGAACAAACGAAGGTTGATTTTAAAGTTTTTTGTAAGCAATGTAAAAGAGAGGGAGAAAAAGAAAGAAAGCGCCGGAACTGGAGCAAGAGAGAGGCAATGGAATGTAGAGTACAGTGAGGCGTAATGAGGGGGTCAAGAAGGCACAGTGAACACAGATATGTCCAGCGGAGTATAACATTAGGAATGGGGAGGGAGGAAAACACAGGATAACAGCATAAAAATCTACAGTTGGAGTCACAGGCTACGGTGATGTGTTCCTCCTGTGGAGCGGGGTCTGGAGGTACGCAAATGTCCCCTCTGTATTCATTCCAAGCCCCCCACATTTTCTGCCACTTTTTAGGTTTACCCCTGGCAACATACACAGTCTTTTCCCGGAACATACACCAATCCATATTGGCCTTCCACTGTACAACCATCGGAGCCGTTGTAGCTCCCCATTTCTGTGCAATGTCCCTTTTAGCTACCATATTACCAAGGGTCACCCTTTGGGTCTGGGCCACGTTGTGATCTGTCGGACCCCAGATGTTCAGAAGGCACCTCCTGGCTTCCGCATGCACTGCCACCCCAGTCACCTCGCTCATAATCGAGTGCACACGTCGCCAGTAGGAAGTTATTGCAGGACATTCCCATAGAATGTGCATGAAGGTGGCAAGGGCGCCACATCCTCGCCTACGAAGGCCGTCGACAGAGTAGCCCATGTGCACAAGTCTGGGACCAGTGACATAAACTCTGTGCAAGATTTTGAGCTGCACCAGCCGAAGACGGGAGGAGATAGCAACCTCCCTGGGGGAGGACACCGCACTCTGCCAATCTTCGTCATCAATCTCTATCCCATCTCGCACCCACTGGTCCCTCACACCCAGGAGTAGGTCTGTACGGACGTTGATGAGTTTCTTGTATGTCAATGAAATGGCACTGTCTGGCATATGGCCGTCCAGCACCCTATCTTCCAAAGGAGAACTTTCGGGGATCACCTCCCCCTCCGGTTTGGCGGACAGCAATGCATGTCTCAGCTGAGCATACCGGAAGAATTCCGTTTCACCCAGCTGAAATTCTGCTTTTAACTGGGCGAAAGTTTTAAACTCTCCACGCAGCAACATGTCCTCCACCCTAGAGATGCCAATTAGGTCCCACTTATCGAAGCCCTTGGTATGCCATAGTTTGCCCAGGATGTCGCACAATGGGGTCGCCTTTGTAGTCTATCCTTCCATCCCTGCGCCTTAGTAATCGCCCTCCAAATATGGACCGCGGTTTTTGTTGGACCAGACATCCGCCTGTCGAGAGACCTCGAGTAGAGCGCTCTGTGATACTTCCCGCCACCCAGCAGCCATCGATCCATGGCATACCCCGGGTTGTCCGCCGGACCGTATAAACCGTGATTAATAGCCGCTAACTGGGAGGCCCAGTAATACCTCCGCACATCAGGCAGTGCTATCCCTCCATCGTACCACGGTAGCGTGAGCTTCGTGATAGCGATGCGAGGGCGGCCATCCCAAAGTAGGGCGTGTTGCAGGCTTTCGATCTCACCGAAGTATCGAGCTGGGACCGGGTCCTAGGTATTTTGTAGGGCATAGAGAAACCTGGGCAAGGACATCATTTTAAACAACGCCGCGCGCCCAAGCAGGGAGAGCGGGAGTTTGCGCCATCCCTCCACATCACGCCGGAGGCGGAGAAGAGGGGGAAGCAAATTGTGCTTATAGCGCGCCTTAGAGTTAGTGGAGATGTAGATCCCCAAATACTTAAAGCCCTGACTCGCCACCTGTATACCACAACCCCTCGGAAGGCGAGGCGTTCCCCCCCCCCCCCTTCAGGACGTACAGGTAGGACTTAGACCAGTTAATAACTAGGCCGGAGTACCGACCGAAAAGTCGCAATACGTCACAGGCCACAATAAGGGATCTACAGGGGGAGGTGAGATACAAAAGAATATCATCTGCGTACAGTGACACTCGATCCTCGAAATCAGGGGCCCATCTGATACCATGTAGGTCGGGGTGGCTACGTAACCAGGCCGCCAGCGGTTCAAGTGCGAGTGCAAACAGGAGGGGCGACAAAGGACAGCCCTGCCTGGTGCCTCTCTGAAGAACAAAGGGTGCGGAAACTCGACCGTTGACAGCTACGTTAGCCAACGGTCCGGCGTACAGAAGTTTGACCCACCCCACAAATTCCGGGCCAAAACCGAGCTTCGCCAACACTGCCCACAGGTAACTCCACTCAAGGGAGTCGAAAGCCATCGTGGCATCCAACGACGCCAGGACAGCCGGCTCCTCAAGCGTATGGGCCCTGGCCAGGGCACCGTGAAGTAGACGCAGATTAAGAGCAGTGTTGCGGTGTGGAATAAAGCCCGACTGGTCCGGGTGCACTAAGTCACCGATGACGCCAATCAGACGGTTGGCGAGCATTTTGGCTAGAATCTTAGGCTCCGCGTTCAAAAGAGAGATGGGGCGATACGATCGGCACAAGTCTCTTGGCTTCCCTTCCTTATGGATAACCACGATGGTGGCCAACCTCTGGTCAGGGGGAAGTAGGCCAGCCTCCCGCGCCTCCAGGAACATATTCCGCAAATGCGGGGAAACTACATCCGGTTTGATCTTATATAGCTCTACCGGAATGCCGTTAGGGCCAGGCGCCTTGCCAGATCTCAAGGAACGAATTGCAAGTGCAACCTCGTCCACGGATATATCCTTGTCTAGGTCATCTCGATCTGCGTCCGACAGGCACGGGAGATCGATATCCGACAGGAAAGCACCCGAATCGGCCTCCGACCGGTCCGAGACAGAGGCATAAACGCCCTGAAAATAATCTGAAAAGGACTCCGCGATGGCGATCGGATCAGTGACTAACACTCCATTCTCTCCCAGTATCTCAGGGACGACTCGGCTGGCCCTCTTTCTTATCGAGCCAGGCCAGCAACTTTCCCGCCTTGTCGTAGATCCGACACTGCTGTTTCCTGCCCAGGACGAGCGCAGCGTCGGTGGCAAGGTCACGATACTCCGATTGTTTAATGGAGAGGTTATGTAACATGTCGGGCTCAGGGCCCGCCTCCAATCGGGAGTCTAACTCCATGATCTCCGCCTCGATACGCACCATGTCGGCGTCTCTGTTCCTACGGGCTTCCGCTATGAGAGTAAAGGCCTCACTCCGCAAGACCGTTTTAAAAGCCTCCCACGAAGTGGCAGCCGATGTAACCGACCCCACATTCTCGGCGAAGTAGAGTTCGATAGCCTTGGCCAGGAGACCACGAGTCTTGGGGTTTCGGAAGTACCACGGATTGACCACCACCGGTCGCTCCGATACGACAATATTAAAATCGAATGAGACCCACAGCGGGAAATGGTCCGAAATGCCCCTCGCCAAAAAACGGGCTTCAGAGATCGCCGGTGCATGAGCTGCCAAGGCAAGGACGTAGTCGATCCTGGAGAGACTACCGTGAGCACCAGAATGAAATGAATATTGGCTCTGTGTAGGATGTAGAAGTCTCCAGCAGTCGACCAACCCCATAGTGTCAAGAAAAGTGGGCAGCCACATTTGTGAGCTTCGGAGGTCTCTAGGCGGATGTCTGTCCAAGGAACCGGAACAAACAGAAATAAAGTCACCCCCCAAAATGAGCAACCCTGCTGGCAGATTCAAAATGGCGCTACCAAGGTCCTGGAAAGTGTTATTTTGCAAACCCGGAGGAACATAAACCGAAACCAATGTCAAGGCACGCCCCTCCCAGCGCCCTGCAACGGCTGCGTACCGCCCCCTCTCGTCAACAATAGTGGAGTCAATCCCAAAAGGGAGGGACGTACGCACCATAACACCCACCCCCCGGGACCCCGAAGAGAACCCCGAATGAGCCACCATTTTGAAACCCTTCCTGTTGAGCGCTCTACATGTATTCCCCATCAAGTGTGTCTCCTGCAAGAGAACAATATCAGGCATAAATCTTTTAAGCAGTTGCAATACTACCCCTCTTTTAATACGATCACCCAAGCCATTGACGTTCCAACAAAGAACTTGCAATTTCCTACCCCCCATCGTCGTGTCCCAAGTCCTCACCAACCCCCAAAAGCCTCAACGACAAATGAAACAAGACAGAGCATATGAACCATTGCCTAAGGGAAAGAAGGAAGCAAAGAAAACGCACAAAACCATTCCCAACACCGCCCCCCACCCTGCACCCCTGCAGCAGACTAAAAAGCCCCCCCAACCAGCAGTGTGCCTGTCGCCCCATAAACTAAGCTACAAAAAAGACCCTAGAGGAGTAAGGAACCCCCGCATTCCCCCCCTGCCACCCTCCATGTGCGAATAGGATTTTCTAAGTAAAGTGCAACAGCTTGGCATTATCAGTCACAGTCAACGGGCACACCAACCGCTAAGGCAGTGCGGGAAGCACTATTCCTGAAGATCAGGGCCACCAGAGGCTCCTTCGGAGTGTTCCTCCTGTTCTTCTCGATGGTGCGGCAAAGTATCCAGCCAGTCACTCACAGTCTCAGGCATATCCAAGAACAGGGCTCTGCCATCACGTTCAACACGCAGCTTAGCGGGGAACAGCATAGAGTACTTCGGCCCCAAATCCCTGAGGTGCCGCTTTACCCCGGCAAAGCTTTGGCGTTGTCTCTGAACAGCCCTGGTGAAGTCCGGGTAGAAATTCACATCAGCGTTCTGAAACTTGAGAGGCCCATGTCGCCTCGAGGCCTGGAGAATCACATCCCGATCCCTGAAATTGAATGAACGGGCGATGATGGGTCTCGGTGCGACACCCGTCTTCGGAGGGCCGCCAGGTATTCTGTGGGCCCGCTCCACCGAGAAAAAGTGGCTGAGACCTGCTGGAGCTAGATGGGTCTTTACCAAGTCCTCCACAAAAAGGTCGACGGCCGCTTCCTCTGCACCCTCCGGCACACCAATGATGCGCACGTTTTGCCGCCGGGCACGTCCTTCGAAATCCTCCAGCCGCCTCGAGAACAGGTCATTGACTGACCGCAAAGTACGGACCTCCGCTTGCAGGTCCGAGACATCGGTCGTGAGGCTGGAGGTCTTGATATCGAGAGATTTCACTCGATCATTAGTTTTGCCCAGGTCAGCCCTGATCAAGTTGAGATCGATAGCCAAGGTGTCCACCTTATGTGCCAGGACCTCGTGCTGCTTATGTATCTCAGTCCTGATGCTTGGGATAGCCCCCATGATGTCGCGTAAAGTGAGCTCATGCGTAAGGAGTCCTTAGACTGGGCGACTACAGAGGGCGAGGTCCTTTGTTGGGCGTACCGATCGATCTTATTTGTCTGGGGTTGGATCGTCTTCCTGCTAGCCCGGTTCGCCGTCCTGTCGGGATTACCCCTGCCAGCCATGTTGGGTCTGGAGAGAACAAAGGGCGATACGGCGAGGACACTGTGGGCACTCGAGTAGGCACGAAGCTCAGCGTCCACGAGGGCCAAATCAGCAATAAGCAACTCCGCGGCTACGCGCACTCCGCCAGCAGGACAAGAAGACGCTCACTCCGCATATCAATCATGCACCGCGTCGTCTCGATCATCGGCCCTCTCAGGGACAATGTCGCATCCCTGGCACAAAGTTCAGCACGACATAACTTTGCCAAGAAATGTCGGATTTAGAAACGGAAAGCGGATCCCATGTCTGTGACCATTCGCCAATTGGAATCCACCGCCGTGGATCAGGATTTCTTCCAGGATATGTGCGAAGGGTCGGAGGGTCTGCGGAGCTCTGAGCTTACGCGGCCATCTTGCTTGCCGGCGAAGCTCCTCCATCAGCAAAGTAGTTTTTAATCTAATTTGCAAGCCCCCAAGACGGTTGATCTTTCCATGAAGAAGTTGCAGGCTGATCAAAATTAACAAACCCAGAATGGAACTGTGGTGACATGGCCCAGGTCTCCTGAAAAGGAAAATGTCAAATTTGTCAATAAACTCGCACCAGTATGGGCAGGATAATTTGGACACAATGCCAGCAAGATCCCAGAAGGCTACCTTTGTGGGGGGGGAGTAGTAGTGGGTTGTAGAATTGTTAATAGGTGTTAATCTTGGTGCTACACACAGTGAGGAGGTGGGACCAGCAACTCTAGGGTGTAACATAGGATTAAAGTGGGTACCCACTTTTGTAGCCCCTTCTGCGACAGGAACCCTATTTATATCCTGGGAGGATGGGCGTCCATCGATGCTGTCCAAACCAGACTGGGAAAGGTATCTATTCAAGGTGGAAATAGAAAAATCCTCGAGTTTGTTAATCCAAGTAGAGGAAAGCCTGCAGCCACCCATCAGTCTAGGAGAAACAGGTTTGTAAAACATTTTTTTTTATAATTGCTTAGAAGAATAATATTGATGGCGGCTCCTCACTAATTATCCTTGGTACCAGGATGGACTAGGCGATGGGCCCGTTCCGGATGTTTACAATTGAAAACTACTCAGTCCCCTCCTATATACTTGGCTGAAGGACCAACCATCCTCATGAATAGTCCTTATAAAAAAGGATTCCTTCACAGAAGAGCAAAAAGCAGGTACTCCAGTCAGGATTCCCACATAAGGTCAGCAATCATGGGGAAGGCTCAAACGAGGCCGGTTGCTGGCGAGACAGGGCTGTAAATTAAATTCTTCTATATGCAAGCTATTCACAATACTAGTAAAATCGCCTTGCCATTGCCGGCCATCACTACTTGGCCCACAACTCTGGGCTCCCTCACCCTGTGAAAAAAAGGGCCGGCTGTTGATAGTAGAAGGTACTCCATTGGGCGGTAAGGATCTTGAGTCAGGGCATGACTTGTATCTCTGGGCCTGGTCAGGCTGGCAGTGAGTGGCTCAGTGAGGACCCGCTGCGCCAACAGGTCTTTGTGCTTGGCAAGTATTTGCAAAATAGTCTTCTTGGCTATGGATCCTGTTCACCAATAGAGCAACACGTGCTGCCACAATAGATTTGAACTTCTTCGGGGCACATTCCCAGTCAAAATTAGGTGCCTCACGGTACCCCTCCCGCGCCCCCCAATAGCAATAGAATCATCTCAGACTGTAATGAAATATATATATATATATATATATATATAATATATGAAACAACAAGAGAGAAAGGGTTTTGTTAGGACCACTCTTTTACCCCTTCCAACTAAATGTATTGCAATCAACATAAGAGTGTCAAAAATAAAAATAAGAATTAAATAACAGAGGATGAAACACAAAACCAGTTTGTGTCAATAGACAGAATAGGAATTACCACCGTCTAAGAGTACTGAGATATAGTAAAGAGATAGGGTGCACGTGCTCAGTGTAGAAAAAGGACCCTCAGGCACCAACTGTGAAGGTCGGTAGCCAGTTATCTTCATTGGGTCCACAAAGGTTGAAAAAGAACGGAAATGGTGATAGGAAAGTGCCTTAAAAAGAGTGTGGGCTACTCATCAAATAATAATTTTACTAAGAAGGTAGCTCTAACTCTAGTAAAAACAGTGAAAAACAATGGACTGGTGATTGGTTGAGTTAGTTTGAACCAATAAGTCCTCACTGAAGTGACAAGAAAACAAAGATGGTCAACATGTTTCTGCTAAGAAGCCCAAGGTCGGCTCAGCATTCGTCAGGACCAAAACACTCATTCATACTCCTTGGTGGGCACTCACTAGGGTGTCCATGCCTAAGGTGTAGAGAAGAAAAATTCTTCTGGAAACTAATACAACCTGATTAGTGTAGACTTCCTATAGTGGATGAATCTCCCAAAAGTCTCGCCTCAAGAAGGGAGACAAAAAGTATTAAAAAGTCCGTTGTGGGACATCATGGGCTGACGGTGGGAGGAAACCTTCACGCTCGGTCCATTTGCTCCGATGCGACTCCCCGCCTGTGAACCTGCTCGGACCACAACCGCCGCCCGCAACAACCTGTAATGAAATAGACACAGCAGATTCATAAGATCTGACTGTGGGATGAACTGCGGACCTGTGTATAGTAGCTGGGCAATAGGTGATCACTTGCTAAATTTTTCTCTTCTTAGCAGGGGGGCTACAAGCACTTGTATTCACAGGGTCGCTCTGCAGACTAATTGAGGATAGCGGGTGGTGGGGCTTGTTCGATATCTCCAATGGAGAACAGGCAACAGCAATTGGAAGGGCCCCCATTGAACACCAGAAAGGGAAGCTGCCAGACTCCTTAAATGACTGTTAATCACCTCTCCAAGAACTAAAGCTAAGTCCCTTTCTACCATGTTGGTTTCCTCTGAAAATACGCCGACATCGCGGGCCATTAAAGTGTTAAGCATAGTACCATTCTGTGATTTTGTTGGGGCGACACTAAATTTGTCCCAAGTTAACTTTCTTTTGCCCATTTTCCCTTCCAGGGTAACCCGATTTAGCAGGTAAAAGATAAAACTAAGAAACTCGCCGGCACTGTCTAGTCCTACAGCCAAGGGGGATGGCCCAGCCCATCCTTCTCTGGGCAATGACGGGCGCAGGATGAGCCTGGGCTTTGCCCGGGTGCGGCCCCCAGTTGTCTCGCACCACTGGAGCCCTCTCGGCGCTTTGTAGCATGGGTGTTCTGGTTGCCCTTACTCTTTTTCCACCAGCCTTGCTGCCTGCAAGGTGTGGTGTCCTGTGGGACTAGAGGTCTCCTTTACGCAGTCTGAGGCAGGCTAAGGGATTCAGATTCCCTTGTGATGAAAGCAAAACTCCTTGATGTCAGAATGCAGTTGGGTGCGTACGCACAGCTGATTTGAAAAACAATGCGCCTGCACTACTATCTTGAGGCCTTCCATTCAATCCCAAGCGACAACGCTGTTCCTGTATTCTCCCTCCAATAGTTATGAATCACCTCTCCAAGCTATGCCGAAACACCAGGTCCTCTTGGAGAGCGGGATTCAATAGCCAGTACAGGACACTAGACTTATGGGGTGACCAACGACAAGTACAGAGCAAAGGGTTATGGTCCGAGTACTTCCGTGCTAAGTATTCTGCATCCATCACTCTTTAATACATCTCATCACAGCAAAACATTGCATCCAAACGAACATCCAGTCCAGGTAAGCAAGAGTTAAAGGAGTAGGCACGGGTCCCTGGATTGCGCGCCGCCAATTATCTATGCACTGCCATTGCCCTATCCATGTGCGTCAAAGCCCAACCAATTATTGTTCATGGGAAGCTGGCAATGGGAGGATAGGACCTGTCTAAGTGGGGGTCCATAACACTGTTCAAATCCCCGCCTATTCTCTATGAATAATACAGTGCAGTAGTCAATAGGGGGGTCGGTCTACCCAGGTCAGAGTTCAGGGTGTACAGATTAAGCAGTGCCACATCCCTGCTGTTCAGTCAACCGAGCACCAAGACCTAGCCCCTCTCAGGGTCTTATAGTCTACCATCACAATATGCAATTGGAAAGGCACCCCAGCCCTGATCAAGAACCCCCTTGTGAATGCAAAGTGAGCAGTGTGGTTGCCTTCTCCATCTCATTTGGAGTGCCCCACCCTCAGAATCCGCCAACTGTGTCTCTTGTAAAAACGCAATACGTGCCCCCTCATGTATAGAAGGATATAACAGGGCATGGATGGTGTGTTCAGTTCCCGCACAATCCAAGTAATCCAATGAATGTGATCTGCCATATTCATACTAATGTGTGTGGGTCAGAACACAGATGACCCCGCAAACCCCCCTCCTCCCGGAAGGCAATCACTCAGCTGAAACGCCGCCAGCCTGTGATATCGCATAACCTTATCCGCTGCATGTACACCAACAATCAAAAGAACACAAAAAAAAATCACAACTAAGTACCCCCGTCCCTGGACTGTGACATAAACACATCCTGTCCAAGCTAAGTAGGCAGCTGCCCACAAATTAAAGCCCTTTGCAGAGGGCTATCCAGTTCCTTAACCGAAGAGTTTGCATTGGAGTCTCTCCAGTTAAACAATATCCACCACAGGAGTGTCCAACGGAAGTCCCAACACAGCGCAGGCCCCAATACAGTTCAGGCCCCACACCCGGCTCCTACCCTACCCGACCAGAAGAACAAACTATTACTAAGATAAACAGTTCCATGTATACAATCCCCCATAATGCTCCAGATCACGAAATGTGAACCAGCTGTTCAAGAGACAGTCCAATGAGTTTTGTCTCCTGTGCTCGTACTTGCTCTCAGCAAAGTGTTCTCTAAACCCGGTATCACAGAGTTCGCTGAGCTCAAGGATGATCCCCTGCATGACCTCGACCCAGGGTGTGCAAGCTCTCTCTGGATCCCAAAGACGCCTGCGGGACTGCTGACTCCTTAGTTGCTGTGGCGCAGGTTGCTGATGCAAGGTTGGCTGCTTGGTTGCCACATCAGAGTTCCAGCCAGTCCCACGTCGCCACAGGGTCCATAAATAAATGAGTCTTGCCCTCTGCCTGCACTCACAGGCATGCCTGGAACATTAGGGCATAGGGCAACCCCAACTCCTGAAGCGTCTTCCCCAGGGCAGCGTAGGAGACCCTCCAGGTCTGAACCTGTATTGTCAAATTCAGAGTAAGGGAGACATTGACATTCTCCACCGTGAAGGGGTGGAGAAAGCTGGCTTTTTAGGCAGTGTACCAAAATGTAGAAAGTCTGACAACCCTTATTGGCGTACATTACAGGGGTTAAATTCACATTCCCAAATGCGGTCTTTTGAGGTAGTATGGGCGTGCAGTTTAGGCGTATCAGAGGTTAGCGTTGAGCATTTGATGTACACACAGAGTCAATAAATGAGAGAGACACTCAAGAAGAAACTTGAGATCAATTTAGAAAAATAACAAATTTTAATTTTAATTTTTTTTACCAAGAACTTCGTATTTGGGTAAGTATTATTGACGTTATCAATTCTTGGCCAGTAGAAAATGCCAGCTTTTAGATTTGAGGCATAAATATTATCCTATGGGAGTAACTTTCTTCCCTAGGGTGACTTGCAAATGACTTACAGGACTGTTCTCCTGGATTTAGGATGAGTAGGGGGCCATGGTCCAAGAAAGCACCAAGAGTTTTATCTGCCCTGGGGTGTCTGGGTGCAGTGGTGCGGTCAGCGGTGGTAGCCTTGAATACTACACACTGTAGTCAGTGAGAGATAGTACCTTTAAGAAAGAGGCTGCAAGCAGGAACTGTGGGGACCAGTTCGGCAGAACTCAGGGGTGGGGGAGGGGGGAGGGGGTCAGTGGACTTGGCCTGGGGTGGACTCGGGTGCATAAGTGTTTTGTCCAGCGGGTCATTCAACAGTCCAATCCTGTTGCTTAGTACCTTAATACTAACTGCAAGGCTTGAAAAATCCACTCGCATTATCGAGCAAGGTTTATTCAGGACGAGCTATTTTTAGGGACTACTCTCCCTTCCTGGCGAGTTGAAAATCCTCTAACTTCAGGGAAGATCAACTAACTTTTGACCTCTGAAAGCAGAGCAAATGTGACCAGATAACACTATTTATAGTCCTCTTTATTGCTCACAAAGTGTAAGAGCAATAAAAATGCCATTAAATCTTGTTATTTTGTCACATTTGACAGAGGTCAAAAGTCAGCTGATCTTTTTACATTTATTCTTTCTGTAACTTTAGTTAGAAATGTTTGTAAAGTGAACTGTGCGATAACTGAACTGTGCAAACTATGTTTAATAAAAGACTGTAAGATGTCAGGCTTTTTTATAACATAACACTGAAAATACTCCCTCCAGGCAGTCGGAGAGAAACGGGAGAGAGATGGCCTCGAATTGGACGATGAAGAATGGCAGGAGGCCCCCTCTTACCCGAGAGCGGTAGCTATATCGGCAAGGCTGAGGCTTGTTCAGTTGGAGATACTACACAGGATATATCTCACTGGCCTTGTCTAGTTCGTATGGGGAGGGCACAGAGAGGAGAATGTAGAAGACAGTGCGGTAGCAAGGTACTTTCATGCACATCATATGGGAGTGTGCACACATTCAATCATATTGGAGAGGGAGACACACTGTTCTTAGTGAGGTGCTTGAAATGGATATCCGATTGGAGGCGAAGAGGTGCCTCCTAAATGTGTGGGAGCCCACAGTCTTGAGCAGAATGGGTAAGATGTGGGTCACCCTTGGCCTTATGGTGGCAAAACAGAACATAGCCCAGCTATGGGGAGCCACGATCCCACCAACAGTTGTGGACTGGGAAAAACACATGGATTGGTGCATGTTTCGTGAAAAGACAGTGTCTCGCCTGGAGCTGTCCAAAGAAATGGCCACTGATATGGGGGGATAGGAATTCCTTCCGAGGTGAGATCTACACCCCGCCATATGCTCCACTTACTACTGGCATGTCGTCTCCCTAACTGTAAAGTTCACTGTGTTGCTGTACTTTGCTTAACTCATACCATGCTGAATATTATGTCTACTTGATGCTTGCTCTCATGTGTACAATGTCAGCCTATTATTGCTAATGTGCTGACTTCAGTTCTTTAATAAAAATAATTATTTAAAAAAAAAACACTGAAAATGCACATCAGTGGGGCTCGGCTACTTTCCTCCCTGTTTCGGATCTCCGCATAGGACTAGATGCTAGTTTGGCAGGACTTCTTGCAATAACCTGGGTTAAAGACCTCTCTACCTCAGTGATCAATTCAAGGGTTTTGTATAGTGTTTATTACTGACTTTTACCCTACATTGTGGGACTTTCCACTTAGTCCGAGAAAAAAAACGGTATGACCTAGCATGACAAAAATGTAAATTCAGACCACATGTTTATTTTGCAAATTCATTGTCAAACCTTGAAATTTAGATATCAGGAAACTTGTTGCAGACCTGTGGCGCTTTAGGTGTCAAAATCATTGTTTGGTTAATTGACACTTATGCAAGTTCGGCGAAAGATAAGGACGTGCTGCCTATGGGCTAACTTATCATGCTCAAAATGGAGTCTGGCTTTTGGATCTCTTAGACCTGACATTCTTAGCATGGTTTCCCCTGTTTTAATGCTTCCACTCTTGTATTTTTGTAATGTATGCTGGCCATCGCTTTTGCTGGTTTGTGTACTCTGGGCACTTTACCACTGCTTAACAGTGCTAAAGTGCAATTACTCCCTGTATAAATTGTGATGTATGATTAATTATCTCAGATTTGGCATATTTGATTTACTGGTAAGTCCCTAGTAATGTGCACTGTGTGCGCGCCCAGGGCCTGTAAATCAAATGCTACTACTGGGCCTGCAATCGATTTACAAAAGGGGGTGGCGATGAACAGAGTGTCTGAATTGAGCAGACCACTCTTACCCAGTCCAAAGATCAGGGCTTGATCCATCACCGTTATTTATCTCACTGCCCCATCCCAGCTCAGAACCTGGCTATATGCAAATCAGTCTGTCCCTGGCCCAGTGCATCATGGGAACAGGGCAGACTAAACTACCAAGCCAATTCTTTACCAGAAAGGAGACAAGCTACCGGGGACCGGTTTCTGGCATTTCAGCCTCTTCGGCCCGGCTTGCTTGAATCCTGATGGAGCAGTGAGAAAGGGACTCATGTCTGAGTATACCCTGCCACACCTATAGTGGCCAAAATCGATTTACAAAAGGGGGTGGTGATGAACAGAGTGTCGGAATTGAGCAGACCACTCTTACCCAGTCCAAAGATCAGGGCTTGATCCATCACCGTTATTTATCTCACTGCCCCATCCCAGCTCAGAACCTGGCTATATGCAAATCAGTCTGTCCCTGGCCCAGTGCATCATGGGAACAGGCAGACTAAACTACCAAGCCAATTCTTTACCAGAAAGGAGACAAGCTACCGGGGACCGGTTTCTGGCATTTCAGCCTCTTCGGCCCGGCTTGCTTGAATCCTGATGGAGCAGTGAGAAAGGGACTCATGTCTGAGTATACCCTGCCACACCTATAGTGGCCAAAATCGATTTACAAAAGGGGGTGGTGATGAACAGAGTGTCTGAATTGAGCAGACCACTCTTACCCAGTCCAAAGATCAGGGCTTGATCCATCACCGTTATTTATCTCACTGCCCCATCCCAGCTCAGAACCTGGCTATATGCAAATCAGTCTGTCCCTGGCCCAGTGGATCATGGGAACAGGGCAGACTAAACTACCAAGCCAATTCTTTACCAGAAAGGAGACCAGCTACCGGGGACCGGTTTCTGGCATTTCAGCCTCTTCGGCCCGGCTTGCTTGAATCCTGATGGAGCAGTGAGAAAGGGACTCATGTCTGAGTAAACCCTGCCACACCTATAGTGGCCAAAATCGATTTACAAAAGGGGGTGGTGATGAACAGAGTGTCTGAATTGAGCAGACCACTCTTACCCAGTCCAAAGATCAGGGCTTGATCCATCACCGTTATTTATCTCACTGCCCCATCCCAGCTCAGAACCTGGCTATATGCAAATCAGTCTGTCCCTGGCACAGTGCATCATGGGAACAGGGCAGACTAAACTACCAAGCCAATTCTTTACCAGAAAGGAGACTGGGCCTGCAGCACTGATTGTGCCACACTCATTAATAGCCCTGTAAACTTGTCTTGGGCCAGCCACTGCACTGTCTGCAAAGGCAGTTTTAAACTGCCATGTCAACCTGGCAAGTTTAGCCACTTGTGAAAAAACTCACGCACAGAATTTGCTTGAAGCACTGCGTGAACTACAAATTATAGCTAAACACAATATATATTCACTTTTTTCAAAATGAAACCAATAATGTTTGCAATAAAATACTCCTACCGCAATTGATTTCAAACAAATGACATCTTTGATTAAAGAAAAGATAATGATTCCATGCAATTACCAATGCATAGTACAATGATTACAATTATAGTACACTATTCATGTTCAAACAATAAATCCATGTTCCTTGCATTGCAAATATAGATGAAGTGTTGTAGAAATACAGGTCAAAGGTGTGCAGCCCGGCTCCGCAAGTTTTGTCGCCCTTTCTCCTTTGTTTTTTCTTTTTACTCGGCGGTTTTGAAGATGCTACACCGGTTTTGGATGTTGTTAGATCTGGAGGCTGACTCAATTGGTGCCCTGTGGATAAAAAGGATTCTGTAGAACTGAGAGATCGAACATCACTGATCGCAGTTTCTGTGAAACTGGTGGTTGTGACTGCTCCTCTGGAAGCTTCAACATTTAAAGGTGGTCTGGTTGGTTGAATGTCACGATAAGAGTCTACACTTTCTTCTGAAGATTAATGGGGAGTTTTGTTGGGTCTCCGTTATGAGTACATTTCTGCCCATGTGTATAATTTGTTTAAGCAGTAATCTATAGTGTCCCTCTTGAATTTGTGTAGTTTGCGTTCTTGTAATTCTTTCCCATAGTTGTCCAATTTAATATTAATTTGTTCCAGGGTGTTGGACCAATCTTCTGCAGCCATACAATTAGATAGATCTTGTCCAACAGTATATATCTACTCTCCCAATTCTTTGATAGTTTTGGAGAGTTCCTCCACGATTAATAGGATCAGGTCTAATGAACATTTATTAAGCACAGTATGCCAACGATCCATGAATGATTTGTTGAAGTGAAACCAGAACGGCATAGATTTAATGGCTAGCCGTAAGCCGCAGTGAATTCTTTTGTGTTTATGATATTGAATCATTGTAGATGCATGCAATCTTTGATTCAATTCTCTCCGGCATATGAATTACAAGTGTTTGAGCTGTTTAGCCACTTGCCATGCCCAAACCTTCCGGTTTTCTACATGTAAGGCACCCTTAAGGTAGTAACTTGTAAAATCTTACAAGTGTAACTTGCAATTGGGAAGGGATGGGGATTAAGAGTTTGGGCTCCCTAAGCTCAGAATTTAAAAATGCATCTTTTAGTGGAGTTGGTTTTTAAATTGTGTTTGAAAATTCCACTTTTAGAAAGTAAAAAGAACAATTGATGGACAGAACAATGTCATGCATTCACCCAGTACAGAGATCTGGGCCTAAATCCATCATTTTTTTTTGCTCCCCATCCCATTCTAGTTTGAACCCAGCCATATGCAAATCAGTCTTGACCCTGCGCTCAATAGGAACAGTCCAGTCCGAACTGCCAGGCCAGGTCCTCCCTGGACTGGAAACAAGAATCCTAGGACCGGTTTTGGGGTTACACCCCTCATCAGCCAGGATAGTTTGTCTCCAGTGGCATGGAGAGCACAGGTCCCACTTCTGGGCTTAACTGTCCTACTCTGGGTGACAAATGCAAAAAGAACAATCGATGAACACAATGCAGAACAATGTCAGTCCAGCCCGAACTGCCAGCCCAGGTCAGGTCCTCCCTAGACTTGAAACAAGCATCCTAGGACCTTGTGAGAGGATGGACCCCGATACCACGAGAACACTACAAATCCCAGAATCCTCCAGGACCGAGGCTCCATGTAAACGGGAGAGTCACCAATCATTTGGAAAACAGGAGGAAATTCCACCCACCTCTCGTCTTCCTTCACAGAGCCGTAAGGAAGCCATGCAGGGAGGAGCTAACCCTGGAAACAATAACCCGCCTTCCTTGAAAGGCAGGATCCAGCAAGACGAGGGCGCGTTATCCTGCGGAAGCGGAACCCGAGAGGCGGAGCCGAACACGGGAGGCGGAGCCAAACACTGAAGTGCCTGGCGAACTAGAAGACCGGGAACGCGAGGACGCCGCCGCAAGCGAAAGACGGAGAAGACGACCACTGGACCGAGGATTGGTGGCGTCCACCGGAGGAGGCTGAGTAGCGGCCGCAACTCCAGAGATTTGCGGCAGGGTCGGCGAGTCACACCGCTTGACAGGCTATTGGGGAGGGTGGAGGTAGGGTAGAGACTGTTGGGTAGAGGCGAGCGTGTTGTATGTAGACACCTTTAGTAAACGGGAACCTTGACACACACCCTCAAAACTCTGCACTTCCCCTCCCTCCCCCCCCTTTAATTCAGCCCACAAATCCCACTCCTGAGCACCCTTTCCACTCTGTTCATTTCTCCAGCAGTGTTTCAACCACCGGGTGATGGTGACGGTAGCGTAAAACGTCTTACCCTCATTTCTTCTTTCTCCTAGACGAGCCTCTGGGTCCGGACACCATCACGGAGAAGGAGAAGTCCCAAGCCACGGCCCCTAGCCCCGTACTGGGAGACGTCAAGACCCCTACATCAACACCTGAGGAGTCAGAAGAAGAGGACACCTATTTTCCCAATTTATCCTCCCCTGCTTCCTGATAATAAACCAACCACTGCCAAACAATACATCAAGCCTCCACGTCTATATATCCGACCTGCCCTCCCACAAACCAGTTTCGGTGTTTCACCACTCGTCAGCCAGGATAGCTTCTATCATCTCTGTCTCTTTTGCTGGGTCTAAACTGGGGTGGCAAGGTGAGCAAAAGAACGATGGATTTAACCCGGATCTATTGACTGGGGGTGAATGTTTGGTTTGCTGTGCATTCCGTCAATCACCTTTTTGTCTTTTTCTTTTTCTTCTTAAGTGCACGGGTATGCCCAGACGTGGGTCCCGGGCGCACTGTGCCACTGGATTCAAGCTAGCTTGGCTGAAGAGGGGTGATGCCCCGAAACCGGTCCCAGGATGCTTGTTTCTGGTCTAGGGAGGACCTGGCTTGGCAGTTCGGTCTGGACTGTTCCCATGAGGCACAGGGTCAAGACCGATTTGCATATGCCTGGGTCTAAACTGGGATGACATGGTGAGCAAAAGAACCCGGTAAGTGGTGGCAATTCCAGTTCTGCACCCTTGAAGGTAGTTTGGTGCTTCACAAACTGAAAATCAATGCATCGCCCTTCTAGCGCAGTTTTTGTCCTGCCACAAGCTTACTGTATGGTTGAAAAACCAATGCATCACTGTGGTGCAACTGAAAAATCGCAGCAGCTCCTGTTCGCGGCTGGAAGGACACTGCAGCTCGATTCCAGAGCATGAAGTCTCTGACAAACAAGACTCCTGCTCCGGCTTTGACGCAGGACCTGCTATGCGGATGAAGGAATCTGCTAATCATAAGCCTGCGGCTGTGGGTTAGCAAGGGCTCCTGCGCTCATCTCCTGCCTCAGGGCATTTGTTCTATAGCTGCAAGGGTTTCCTGCGTTGTCTGTTCTCATGCTGCCCACCAAACACTGCCCTCTCTCTACCATGTCCGTTCCTGGCTCCCCTCCGTGCTGTTGTCGCCGGTGATGGTACCTGTTCTCAAGAAGGTGGACAGGGGGTTTTAACTATAGGACTCTTTAGCACATCTACCAGAAAGAGGCTGCCGCTTTGCACAGCTCCCCGGGTTACCGTAACTCTCCGACATGCTGCCTCCAGCACACATGCCACAGAGTCCCCGGCAGGTCGCTGTCTATCCCCAGGGCTGAAGCTGAAAGCTGTTTAGGAGATTTACTTTTATACAGGTGAGGATTGTATAGCTCTCTCCCCCATTATATTTCACAAAGGATATCTTCCTTTGGGTGCCTTTTTTAGGTCTCGGCTATAACGCGCTTGAACAGCACGTTCTCGCCAGAGAACTATTGTCGGCGTCTCAGCAGTCTGAGACGCCGAAGGGAGACAAGACCTGGCCGCGCGCAGTGTTTCCCCATAGGATAACGTTGTGCGCGCGGCCAGGTCTTGTATCCAGAGCATGCGAATGTAGCCCGGATCGCGACGCGTGCCTGCTGGTATGCAAGGGGAGTCTGCATACCAGCGCGCGGCGCTGATAACACACACATGGCTGCCCTTTCATGCAGGCTTCTTTTCTTCATCCGCCGCATACGCTGGTAACGTGAAGCCTTTGAAGTTAGCCTGAAAAATGTACAAGGCAACCCGATGGGTATTTATTGAGGTCTGTGACGTGCATTCGCTGCAGGCTCCTGGACTCGGGTACTGTGTTTTCTTGTATTTCTTTTATTTTAATATAATCGCGGCACCCGCCTGCGTCCCCCCGTGCATGCGCCTGTCTGAGCCCCTCTCAAGGAACCGGGGTCAAGGAGGACCGAGGGGCGGATGTTTTTGGGCGGCGGAGAGGCCCGACAGCAGAGGAGCCAAGAAGCGGAGGTGTCCGCGGGAGAGAGCTTCGCCCACGAGGTGCCGCGGCTTGACTTGACCTCTCTCTGGAGACACCAACCGGGAACGTAAGATTTTAGAAGCTTTATCGAAATGGGGCATTAACTAGAGTGGTTTATAGCCCTTCCTCCTGCAGATGCACCTCGCATGCCCCTTACTTGTTCGAATCCCAGCTCAACCTTAAACAGCTGCGCGGTGGTACAGAGTGTGCAGTTTAGGTAATGAACACATGATCGAATCACGGAGGCTGTGTTACATCAATTATGGGTTGAATATTATTTTATTAGTCAGAATGGCCGCTTCATATTATCGATTCTGTTACGTTAAAACGATATAAAGCTTGTATTTGTATATACCGCAAGGCTGCAGGAAAAAAAACTTATGGCAAGATTGTGTTCTTCATAAATAATGCGTTTTCCAATACAATTAGCTAAGTACCCCAATGTTTTTAAATGGGCTTCAGCCCATCCTGGTCCATTCTTCTTACCACTCCCCGCTACACTAGCGAGGCAGACTTGGCAGCGTGACTTATGGATCTGGTGCCACCCTACCAGACACACTTGTCAGGACAAATACATGTCAGCAGTTAACAACAAGGGTCTGTGCATTTTTTCGGCCCTTCCCTTCTCCTCTGCACCCATCTGCTGTTTTGGAAGTGGCGACTTTTTATTTTAATTTTTTAGAATTGATTATGAAGGAAAAGAAACGTTCTTTCCCCCGCCCCCTCCTTTTCTGTTTTCGACTGGTTGTTCCGCATCACTTAAGAAAAGCACCCCTCCCTCTGTCTTCAAGGATGCTGAACAAAATGCTGCCTCTCTCGCCCCAGTGGCAAGCCAAGAAGGGAGGGCCACAGAGGGGTATCGGAGGGCGGCAGCGACGGGGGAGGACAGCCTGCAGCTGCACCCCATCAGGGAGCCGCCCACAGAAAAAGAGGCGTCCCCGAGGGGGGTCCCCTGTGTCACCTGTTAGTGTAAGTCGAAGGCTTTGCCCCAGCGTTCATGGCTTCGGTCTACTTTTTCCGATAGCCATTGTAGGTGGCTGAAGGACAGAAAATTACCCCTTGCAATAACTCCTGCCCGGTATGGGGATAATGTTAAAACGTTCAGTGAGTTTTTACGATTTGGGCCCACAATTGCCCATCTTATGTATTCTCTAAATGCAGACAAGGCATGTGTGGTGTCAGACTTTATTTACCCTTCCGTACCCAATTATGTAGTCCTACTGTTTGAAGTCACATGAATCTAGACCAGAACTCCCAGAATGCATTTTGTTCTAAATAAATGATTGGGTGGTAAAGATGGTGCTTCCTGTGACATGCCTAACCACTCACAAGACTGGGGTGCGCCCCACCGCATGTGGAGTTGGAGTCGAAATTTGCGGGTGTTTACTCATTCGGCCAATACACACTGCTTGCGTGCAATGCCCTAGGCGGGGGGGTGGCGGGGGGGAGGGTGGACGGACCTCCTTGCCTCCTTACTGCGGAGGTTGCAACAGAACTCTTCCCCCCCCTTCGCGGATGTCCAGCGCCCCAATGCCCTCTCTCTTACTAGTATGTGCGATTTCCCTCCCCCCCCCCCCCCCCCCCCCCCGTCCCTCACTCTTGCGTCTCGCATTGGAGGAGAGGTGCTGGGTGGGGGCTTATATTCATGTCTGGGCTGTGGCCCCCGTTGCTCGCACCGAGGGCTGCCTGGCGGTGCTGCGGTGGAGGGAGGAGGGCTGGCAGTGAAGGAAGGCGGAGCAGGCTGGCACCAGGCAGCAAGAGATCCGGGGAGGGGGCAAGGTTGGAGACCAGGCAGGGGCAGGCTAGGAACAGAAGGTATAGGGGGGTGGGGGACAAGAGCGGAGAGACGGGTGTGAGACACTATGTGTGTGTGTGAGACACTGTGTGTTTGTGAAACTGTGTGTGTGTGAGACACTATGTGTGTTTGAGACACTGTGTGTGTGTGAGACACTGTGTGTGAGGCTGTGTGTGCGACACTGTGTATGAGACACTGTGTATGAGACACTGTGTATGAGACACTGTGTATGAGACACTGTGTATGAGACACTGTGTATGAGACACTGTGTATGAGACACTGTGTATGAGACACTGTGTGAGAGACACTGTGTGAGACACTGTGTGAGACTGTGTGTGTGCGATGCTGTGTGTGTGTGTGAGACACTGTCAGCGACACTGTGTGAGACACCGTGTGTGTGTGATGCTGTGTGTGTGTGTGTGACACTGTGTGTGAGAGACGCTGTGTGTGAGACTGTGTTTGAGACACGGTGTGTGAGACACTGTGTGTGTGTGTGAGGCACTGTGTGAGACGAGTGTGTGAGACACTGTGTGTGTGTGTGTGTGATACACTGTGTGCGTAAGGCACTGTGTGCGTGAGGCACTGTGTGTGGGAGACTGTGTGTGGGAGAGATTCTGTACTCACTCTGCTACTCTCTGCTACTCACTCTACTACTCTTCTACTCTTCTACTTACTTTCTGCTGCTCGCTCTCTACTACTCTACTCTCTACTCATTCGCTACTACTCTCTACTACTCATTCTCTACTACTCATTCTCTACTACTCACTCTCTACTACTCTCTACTACTCACTTTCTACTACTCATTCTCTACTACTCACTCTCTACTTCTCACCTACTTCTCAATTATTATTCACTCTACTACTCACTCTACTAACCCTCTACTACTCGCTCTACTACTCTCTACTACTCACTCTCTACTACACACTCTACTCCTCACTCTGTACTACTCACTCTCTACTTCTCACTTCTCACTTATTACTCACTCTACTAAACCTCTACTACTCACTCTCTACTAACTTTACTACTCTCTACTACTCACTCTACTACTCACTCTACTACTCTCTCTACTACTCACTCTACTACTCACTCTACTACTCACTCTTTACTACTCAATCTCTACTACTCTCTACTACTTTCTACTACTCACTCTCTACTACTCTCTATTAGTCTACTCTTCTCATTCTCTACTACTCACTCTACTATTCACTCAACTACTCACTCTTACTACTCACTCTTACTAACTCTCTTACTACTCACTCTCTTACTACTCACTCTCTACTACTCTCTTACTACTCACTCTCTTACTACTCACTCTCTTACTACTCACTCTCTTACTACTCACTCTCTTACTACTCACTCTACTACTCACTCTCTACTACTCTACTACACTCTACTTACTCTACTACTCACTCTCTGCTACTCAATCTAGTACTCACTCTCTACTCTCTGCTACTCACTCTCTGCTACTCACTCTCTGTTACTCACTCTCTGCTACTCACTCTACTACTCACTCTACAACTCTGTTACTCATTCTCTACTCTCTACTCACTCACATTCACTCTCTACTACTCTTCCCACTACTCTACTACTCTCTACCTACTGCTCTAGTCTCTACTCACTCTCTACTACTCACTCTCTACTACTCACTCTCTACTACTCACTCTCTACTACTCACTCTCTACTACTCACTCTACTACTCTCTACTACCCACTCTACTACTCTCTACTACCCACTCTACTACCCACTCTACTACCCACTCTACTACCCACTCTACTACCCTCTCTACTATTCCCACTCTACTATTCCCACTCTACTACTCACTACCTACTACTCACTCTCTACTACTCACTCTCTACTACTCACTCTCTACTACTCTCTACTACTCACTCTCTAGTACTCTCTAGTACTCACTCTCTACTACTCTCTACTACTCACTCTTCTACTCACTCTACTACTCACTCTATACTACGTGCTACCTACTACTCTACCTACTATTCCCTACTACTTCATTCTCTTCTACTGTACTCTCTACTCACTCACTCTACTACTCACTCTACTACTCACTCTTCTACTCACTCTACTACTCACTCTATACTACGTGCTACCTACTACTCTACCTACTATTCCCTACTACTTCATTCTCTTCTACTGTACTCTCTACTCACTCACTCTACTCACTCACTCTACTACTCACTCTACTACTCACTCTACTACTCACTCTACTACTCACTCTACTACTCACTCTACTACTCACTCTACTACTCACTCTACTACTCACTCTACTACTCCTTCTACTACTCCTTCTACTACTCCTTCTACTACTCCTTCTACTACTCCTTCTACTACTCACTCTCTACTACTCACTCTCTACTACTCACTCTCTATTCACTCTACTACTCTCTACTATTCACTCTTTACTCACTCTCTACTATTCTACTCACGCTCTACTACTCACTCTCTACTACTCTCTACCATTCACTCTCTACTACTCTCTACCTACTACTCTAGTCTCTACTCACTCTCTACTACTCACACTGTAAAAATAGCGTGACCATACTCCAGCCCTTTACTCTTTGCCTAAAGGCACTAGTGAAAAAACATTCAAATTGCAATAGGTCTCATCTTTATCACACTTAAAGCAATACTGTTTGTAATCAGGTGGCTTTTTAGCTTTACTTTTACTAGTGTTTATAAAACTTTCATGTACATAACATGCATATATATGCATATGTATGTGAGTGTGTGTGTATGTATATATATATGTGTGTATATATATATAATATACACACACACATACAGATATAAACATAAACATCTGCATATCTATATACATACCAATATTAATGCATCCATACATATACATACCTATGCATGGTATGTACATAAACGTTTAAAAAACACTAATAAAAGCAAAGCTAAAAGCTACCTAATTACAAACAGAATTGCTTAAGCTTAACTAAAGCAGAGACCGTTGCATTGCAAATGCTTGTTTTGAGTTGCGGGGGGCCTATCTCAACAGTACTTAATCATCTTTTCATTAGCATGTAAAGCGAATATTCTATTGATATAAAACGCCCTCCTAGCTGAAGTGTTAAGTCACATCTTGGAGCCATCTCTGGCATTTTTTCATTAACTCATTTAATTTACAGGGCCTCTCAGGACGTCACCTTTTAAAGATTGTTGGAATACCAGTAATTATCCACATTTTATTGAGCCCAATCAGGGCTTATTTCACCCCCAATATGGCGGCTGAATCAAGCTGCTCGAAAGGAAGCCGTGCTCAGCATTGTAGGCCTGATATATTTCAGGCCTGCCCCTTGGAGTCCCTTATATGGAAGAAGCCGCACTGCGCAACACTTCAGCACGTTGGAGGGCCCACAGCTGCTGCTGATAACGTTGTTATGGATGACAACACTGGATTCTCTTTCCAACTTTGAGCTTTTTTTCTCTTCATTTACTACTTAAGCAGCAGTTGACCAGTGACTTGCTTTTTGAACTGATATGAAACCCCATTTCTTTTTGTTAGGTCTCGGCATTGGCAGAACGTCTGGTATTAATACATCCGCAACGCTCCAGTGAGTTTGTGCCCACCCCGTTACCCTTGCCCTGTAAACTAATGCGCAGTTTTAGCGTTCGACAGGCTCTGTATTATATGTAATTTTCTTGGTGTAGGTTCTGCCAGCTGTTTCCGAAAAGACACTTGATGGTCAGCTTTGAATCATTCTTTGGTGACTTCATTTTCCTGTGCCTAGAGACACGCCGAGCTGCATCTGTCCTTGTGGACTATATCTTATTCAATGTTTTTCTGATTTCCAAAGCTGTATGTTGTGAAGGCGAGAATATTTTCGACCTATCCAGGTTTTGGTTCGGGCTATTCGTTTATTGATTCCCTCCATGTCTGTGGCTACTCCATGCGCATCTTTCCCAGTGTTAAAAACCTTGCATCCAGCATCTACTTTGCCTAGGTGAACGGTGCTGACTTTCTTTTTCTCTATCATTCTGCTCACACAAGCTTGTTAAGTGGGCACACACACTTTTTGTTCTGCAACCTGGCTGCCTTTCAAGAGACTATGTCTGAAGTATTAGTGATATATTCACCGTTACAAAGGTTAACTACCTGCCTTGTTTCCTTTATTGTGCCATCCCTGCTTGCTTTCTCTGAACTTTATCTTTAAAGTGTCCCATTCTCTTGCATGCTTGGATAACCCGATCCACGCCCAATAACATTCATTTTTAGGTCTTGCACCTGGCGACGCAGCGCGAAGCGCTGTCGCCAGCAAGATCTATTGTCGCTGACTTTCCTCCCAAGGGAGACCAGGAGATGGGCACGTGCAGGACGGACTGGAAATGTGAACGCGTTGTCCCCCTTCCTCACGGCGTCAAATACACCAAATGCCCAAGACTGTGCTGCACACTGGCGCTTAAAATAAAAAATGCCCCCGTTTGTGGGGTTCCCATGCGACGCCCTGCAGGGGCTCCTTCAGCATACGGGAGCCCTGCAGAAACAGACCTCGCCTCTCCACTTCACCCGGGCCCCCTCCTGGGATCGGGACTTCTGAGGACTTCCACCGGTACCACGGGGCTCTCCCTTCCTCATGGGAGCCCCGCATCAACGAGCCACACCAGCCTCTTCCGGCCGCGTCGCACGAGCAAGGATGCCTGACTTCCTGGTTTCACCCCCCGGGCCGCAACAGTGATTTTCAGAAGGCTGAACGGTGGTGGGGCTGGCGGGGCCGCCTCCGTCTACCTGCCCGGGTGCGGCCCTCCTACGACTCGCAGCGGCAACCTGCTGACCGACTCGCAGGGGGGCTCCTTCGGCGGGCCCGAGCTGGGCTGGTTTAAAAGTTATTTTCAGGTCATCTTGCTGATTCTCACTGGTTGACATAACTCACGTAGTCCGGAGCAAATCCAGAATCATACGGAGTAAGTTCTAGATATAAGTTTTAGCATGTAGCACTGCATTTCTGTGTGCTTCTTGGCACTTTATGAAACAAATAACTGATGGTTGCTTGCAGATTTTCGTTTCTCTGGGTAATCTTAGCGAAAAAAGCAGTGGAAAGAAAAATGTCTAAGAACCGAGATATTTGTATCTTTTTTTGACACTGTAAGCCATTAGATCCACAGCATGGCTGTTTGTGGCAATGTGAACCTCTTACTTCTAGGCGACGACCCAGTGAGGCACACCACATCATATACTTTCAGCTGCAAAGTTCTGTGAACCCTCACCTCTGACTGCACAGCACGTCTGGCACTCTGGGATTCGTTTCCCTCCTAGCGGGCTAACTACAATAGCATAATGTTCAAATTACATGAAAAAATAGTAGATTTAGTTAAGCAAGCTTTTGAAGTCACTCTACTTAAAACTAATAATTAACACTTAACCATATTGTGACTTTTCGCACGGTTGGCCCCCTCTTTCAAGATGTTGCAGTGTTAGAACCCTTTAAATTTCCCCAACTACTTGTAAATACCTTCAAAAACTCATCCACTCACTCGTACTCCTTCACCTGATTAATGTCACCAAAAGTTGAATCGATGAACCGCCCGCCATCTTGACACAACCATTTTGGGATGATTGGGGTCTAAGATTATTTCAAGTTCCCTTTGATAGTTCCACCCCATAACGTTTGTACCATTTTTTTAACAGCATATACTTGTGTAGAATAAACACACTTCTCAAACATTAAGATTGCATCTAGTTTTCGCAGCACCTCTATTCTCTTCCCACCATATGTAAAACAATGTAGTGTAGTTCCTATATTCCCAATAGGCTCTGCGCATTGAAATAATATATTCAGCAGTGTAGACATAGGACTGAGGTCGACTAGGTCTCTACTGACTATATTAGACTTAATGTTTGCCAGCTAGCTCAGAGGTCACTAGAAACTTTCTCGAATAAACGAGGAGGAGTTTAACCTCCCTGGATAGACAAGAAGGGATTAGCTTCTGACAACCATATAACATGACAACTTTGCTCCCTCAGAATAAGAGTAAATCTCTAGAGTCGTGTGAAAACAATAGACAGCTATTTCACTCAGTCAATTGTGCGTTCTTAGTTTCACCAGAGTGCAGAGAAGAGAGAGACGGGCGTTTTCAATAAAAGGTATTATTTATTGAGCAGTCTTCCTTCTCATGCAAGAGAAATGAATTGCCACAATTGCAAAACTTGTTATTATGAAAAGTGCGTACAGTAAAAGGAGTATTATGAAATAATACTGTAAAAGCATTGATATGGTTTCTTAGCCATAAGATACTTTAAAATGGATAAAATATATACATACATATATACA
The DNA here is from genome assembly GCF_964263255.1 of Lissotriton vulgaris. Lineage (NCBI taxonomy): Eukaryota > Metazoa > Chordata > Amphibia > Caudata > Salamandridae > Lissotriton > Lissotriton vulgaris. The sequence goes on along the minus strand of NC_141687.1, from coordinate 168,524,094 downwards.
TTGACTAACGTGTTCAACTGGTGCTTCTAAAATACGCCTACCCGGGTGTACCTGACCTAAGCCTAATACGTGGGAAGGAGTAAGTAAGTAGCAGTTTAAGTTAAGTTGGTTTTGCCAAGAATCTGATTCAAGAATTCTCTTTAAGGGTTTAGTCAGCACTGTACCTTGGGAATAGAATGTAGGAGGTTGGGTATCTCTTTCCTCAGGACTTGATATCCCAGCAACCCGCAAGGGTAGGCTGGAAACGCCGGAGCTGGATTTTCTCGGCAGGAGAAAAGACAGCATCTTTCTCAGCACGTCAAAGAGGAGGGGCAGCGTCCGTGGGCTCTCGCATCAGCTGGGCTCTCGGGCAAGTAGATAGCTGCTCTGCTCCAAAACCACCACCGTGTGTTTGCTTAAGGCAACGTTGGTATATTTATACCTGAAAGGTGCAGAGTTTGACGTAAGGTTTGGACATAAGACGTCAATAAAGATGTCACTAAGAACTGGCCGTTCTTACAGTGCTCGCAGGAGTGCTATTACAAATCAAAACAAAGCAAATGGGCATTTCCCAGGTTGCTGGTGGTTTGGTGTGTCGAAAGAACTCGTTGTGCTTTCTAGGAATCCAAGGAAGTAGCTTTTGCCGTGCCTTGGACTGCAAGGGCTATTTACTTAAATATGGATTTGATTCTTATGCCATTATAGGGATATTATTGATTATAGCCGTACAAGGGCATAAAATAGCAATATTGATTCGGGTTCCTAGATAAAAACACAATACCCACTCCACGATCTAATGTTCATCATTACTAAAACTAAGCAATAGTAAACATTTAAAGGTGCATGTGTATTCCAACCCACCCCAAAATACATTTTTGCATTTGAAATGGTGTATGCGAAATACACGAAAGATTATTGGTACTGTACGTTTATCAAGCAGTGTAATCATTCAGTAAAAAAGGATGCATATATATTTAGCTGAATGATTTGCGAAAATTACACATGAAATGTCTCTTAATACAGAAAAGAAGGTCGAGACTATTTCATCACATATAAATACAATAGCTTGTAAGTGTGCTAGAGGCTGAGGTGATATTTTGTCTCTAGAATTAATAAAAATAGAAGCTCTGTTCTTTAAGAATAGTTCTACTTCAAGCAGAGTACATGTGCCAGAAAAAGGGTAAATATTTTGAAATTTTGAAAAAAATAATTTCGTTTTCAGGGGAGAAAATAGTTCCAAATGTTTTCAGTAGCTTTTGTTTATCAAAGCTGAAGGCCGAATTTAGAGTTCAGGGGAACGCTGTGTGCCGGTTTGCTTAAAAAGTAATTTTTTCTGTTCAGGGGAGAACATCATTTCAGACAGATGTGCAAAAAAGCAGTCTACAGCTTCAGGTGAAAGTTCGACCAAGTTTGAAAATGCTGCAACGGTGCAGTCGTGAGAATGATTGCTATCATCGATGTCAGGATCAGCAATGCTCACAGAGGGTCGTACCTGGGTGATGTTGCTCTCATCTCGTTCTTCACTGCCACCTAATCGTAGTGGTGAAGTTTCAACGAATGCCGTCATCAGGATTGGTAACCGCTGGGGACAACACAATGCATGAGCCGTTACAGGACTTAGCAAAGTATTGATATCCATTGGTACTGCTGATTGTAGTGTAAGACAGGTGTCCAACACGCATTCTTCTCCGCATAGCATACATCGAAGCACAGTTAAGATGCAGTTTTGCCATATAGGTCTGAATGAAAGAAACTAGGTCCTATTTAGATCTCTTAGCCGGGCTAATCCAAGGACTTTAGTTATGCGGTCCCGATAGCGTATAGCTAGGATCGTTTCTTCCATTGTTGCTGGAGTCTTGTCTGCGATTTGGGTTGCCATATCGGAGCAGCAGAGTCAAAAATAAAATTCCTGCTACGAGTCCCAAAAGTAGGGGTAGGCCGCCAAAGACAGAATGGACAAAATTGGGAAAGATGCCCAGAACTGCTTCGAAGGGTGTTAACAGTCCTGAAAAAATTGTCTCAAATACATGTGCGATGCCACTGGTATCTGACATATTTAGAATTTGGCTTAGCATTTCTACGAAATGCACAGGGAAATTAGTTGATAAAAGTGTATGTATCTCTGCTGTTGTCCTTGCAACTTGTAGATCATAGGTTTCTTTTGATGACGTTAAAGGTACAGTTGTCTGTAAAAGAACAGACTTCATTCTGCTTAAAGTATCAATTCGTATAGAAGAGATATTCAAAGAAGGTCAAATCGTCGCCTCTGTATCAGGAGGGCCGTTTGGATACAATACTTGCATACAGCAAGTGACCATGGAACTAACGCTTACGAGATATGCTTTCCCTGGCACCATGCCACAACAGCTGTGGTCCGTTATTAGAACGTAACTCCAGTTAGAAAGTTGTCTAAAGAATGGCTCTATCTGTGTTGCAGGTGTGCCGTGCTGGTGGCATGAAAGGTTGTTTGAAGTCCCCTCACAGGCCCGATGCAAATGAATACTTTGGCACAGAAGTATACCGCTTAGTGATCGTTTACAATTATTATCACAAAGAAATACATTCTGGTTCTTGTCACTATAACATGTGTGTGTAAGGTAATTTCCATGATGACTTAATGTACCCTTTACCCAACCTTTCATACTGGCCTGCTGATATATACTCTTGGCAATTTTTAAATTGGAAAGTTATCGGAATTGTGATTATTCCGTGTATTATCCATTCAATGACAGGTCTTTCTGACATTGTCAATGGTAATCTCTCAAGTTTTTCAATGCTCAGAATCGTATAGTCTGCTCCTTTTTGTGCCAAACTGATTTTTTTATCAGTAAGGTTAAAGATAGAGAATAATGACGTTGTGTTTATCAGACGCCATAGCACGTAGCTTGTACGCAGATTTTGCAACGTCCAGCCGAGCTGTACAATAGAACGTAATTGGGACTGACTGTGTTATAACATTAGCAAGTCCTGAACTATTAAATAGATAGCAGATGATACAATACTGTCCAGTGAATATATTCTGGAGGACAGAGTCATTAACCCATTGTCCACAACAGAAAGCGATTTTCCCAAATTAATACGATCAATTTCTCGTATTTTCTCTGCTGTTTCAATTTGCATTACTTTCCAAGCTTCGTTGTACGCAGCGTATATACTGGCCGCTACGAAACGTTTTTGACGCTGTTTGCGTGGTCCCATTATGAAATCTCGCAAGTCAGCACCGTCTTTAAGTAAAGTCAAGTGTTGCTTAATTTCTTCCAGTGTGGATGTCTGTAGCCATTCAAGGCATAGTTTCCCTACACTGTATGTTGTTACTATCCCTGGATGTTGTCTCTGGGAGTATCTAGGGTCTGGTCTGGTCATTTTGAACCCCTGTATTTTGTTCGGGAATCTATCTTGACAATTATTTGTGTCTGTTGGCCAGATTAACCACTTTTTCCAATCAGAATGTGATCTGTTTTGGTGTAAAATTTGGGATACGTCTATTTCAATATCTGTGGTCGTATTATCAGGTATTGGCTTTGGAATAAACTGTTTGTTTAGGTCTTTAATCTTAGCTAGGCCAAGACAAGTAGTCTGTTGAATGGTGTCATTCAAGAACATTATTTGTTCTGGGATCATGCAGGCTCGAAATAATGCTTCTAAACCTTGGACATGCCATTCTTTTTTACCCCAGATGGTTTTTGTTTCAATGTTGTTTTTCCAGAAATCAAAACCAATTGTATTCATAAAATGTTTCCGAATAAATCAATTTAGTATTTGTCACATAGTTTTTATCCCTGTTTTATCTAACAGTTTATAATAAAATGTTTCTGCATCACTTGTGTTAAACCCTGAGACGTATGGGAATTTCTCATAAAATGTTTTCAAACTGCTTTTAGGTGGAGTTGCACAATGTTCCCATTGATTATACTTAAAAACATTTCTAGGTTGAGCAGATTTATGCAAATAGTGATGTGCAAAGTGGTTATAGCAGTACATTTGTTCATAGTTCGATGAACCCTGTAAATAATCATGTTCTGTAAATTTTGCTGACATTACTAAATCTGACATCATATTATTTATGCTTTCAAAGTCCCAATCATCAGAGAATGTACTTAGTTTTACAAAGTCACTTAATGAAACCTTGAATTGATGTGGATATTTCAAGAGTTCAACCGGGCCATAGATTTCGTAATCCGTTTTGTCCCAAACTACCCCACCGGGTATTGGAATGGCTGTGACATTCACTGATGATAGTTCTCTTTTCTCGATGTGAGATGACTTGTGTGGCTTTAGGACCAAGTTGATGTTCTGACTTGCTGTGTCCATTGTACTGTATTTTCCCTCAATGAATTTTCCCAAAGTACCATGATGAGCCAAAGCAGGAGGAAAAGTACACCTAACACAATCCAAAATTCAATCCATGCAGAAATCAGATAGGTTTCTTTGAGTTGATGACAGAGTTCTGTTGCTTTGTCTTCAAAAGTTTTTGTTGCTGGCGTTTCTTCAGGTTCGCTTGGATCTTCAGGAAAGTTATCGAAATTGATGAAGTAGCCAGATGCAGTTCTGTCAATTGTTGGAATTGCTTTTTCAATTTTTCTTTCATTAGCATGACAAGACAAGTCAACGCCGTCTCCTCGTCGTGCTTCAACATCCTGCGCATGCTACAGAAGATCTTCTGGTGGATCCCCACGGAGACCAGGAGGACCGTCACCCAGGCCCTCGTCACCAGCCGACTGGACTACGGCAACGCCCTCTACGCCGGAACCACCGCCAAGCTCCAGAAGAGACTCCAGCGGATCCAGAACGCCTCTGCCAGACTCATCCTCGACATCCCACGAAACAGCCACATCTCCGGACACCCGAGAGACCTGCATTGGCTCCCCGTCAACAAAAGAATCACCTTCCGTCTCCTCACCCACGCACACAAAGCCCTACACGATGAAGGCCCGGCCTACCTCAACAACCGAATCAACTTCTACGCTCCCAAACGCCACCTCCGATGAGCCAGCCACGCCCTCGCCGCCGTCCCACGCATCCGCAGAGTGACAACAGGAGGAAGGTCCTTCTCCTACCTGGCCGCCAAGACCTGGAACTCCCTCCTGGCCGACCTGCGCCTGACCCAAGACCACCTCTCCTTCAGGAAGAAGCTCAAGACCTGGCTGTTCGAGCAGTAACGGCCCCCCCCCCCCCCCAAGCGCCTTGAGACCCTACAGGTAAGTAGTGCGCTCTATAAATGTCATTGATTGATTGATTGATAGCATAGTCTGAGGCTACATCGTTGTAGACTGGTGTTTCTCGACAAACTGTTTCAATTTGGGTTTCAAGAGGCACAAGTTCCATGGCATTGTTGCATAGTCCTTTTTTATTCACTGCAGGTTTATCAAATGTGATTAGTCTCCAAGTTTGAACCACTTGGATTGTAGCAGGTTTTGGAATTCTGCTATTTCTTGGGAGTCCACTGGGCCTACTACTTCTTATTGGCCACATGATTATGGTTTTACCAGGTCGATGGATACAACTCGGTTCTCCTTTTTACCAGCAAGGGGTGGTAGTACAACTGATCTTGTTCCGCTGACAGCTAAGACAGGTACTGCTTTTCTGTAAGAAGGTCCAAATTCCTTGTTCACCGCGATCTTCTCTCTGACCAGATCCCCAATCTTTGGAATCCAGACAGGCCTTGCTGGGACAGGTGGTTTATATTCAGTGGCTGTTGGCTGCTGTTTTAACTTTGTTGCTCAGGGCTTTTCTTGTTTCATTTAAGTCCTGTAAAACAGCCAAATGATCTTTGACGTCAAAGCATTTTTTCTTCTCTTCTACCAATGAAGTCTGACTATCTAAATCCTGAATATACATTCTAGTTCCGAACAATAGTTCGTACGGGTTGAAACCTTTTAGAGAATTTCTTGGCTGATTGTTAAGACTACGTTGGACACTTGTTAAATGTTGGATCCACCCATCACCCGAACCTAATACCTTTGCCGTTATAGATTGCTTTATGTCTCGGTTTTTTCTTTCCACAATCCCATTTCCCTCAGGATGGAAGGGACAAGAGTACCGCAATGCAATGCCCATGCTGGTCATTGCCTCCTTATAAGCTCGAGAGCTAAAAGCAGGACCCTGGTCAGAATGTAGCATGCCAATTTTGTATGTGCCGATAAAGATTTGCAAATCTTTTATAACAGTTCTGGCGTCAGCTGAGCGCTGGGGCCTGTATTTTTAAGTGAATCTAGTCTTAAAAGGAAATTAATTTGACGCTGGAATTTACGTATAGATAGCCTTATGCTAACTACAGAAATGGCCATTGCAATACTCCGGTTGGTTCGCTACTGCGATCTCTGTTGCAGTTTGGACAGCTCTTTGCAAATTTATAATGTTGCAGGCTCATCCCAGGCCAGATACTGTAACTGTTAATTATGTTGTTCACAACTGGTAAGGATTTGACAGTGTAGTCGGTGACCTACCTTGTGAGAGAATAAATAAGTATACTACAGCCCTGAGGAAGTCGTAGGGGGACTAAACCAGAAGACGAAACACGTGTTGGCTGGTGCAAAGCTGGTGTGAAATTTGCTATTAGACGATATGATGGATTTGAAGACTACTGGAGTACCTTCATTTGGACTAAAGACTGCATGTGCTCAGTTTTTGTTCTGTTTTGCCTGTCACCGATGTTGCAAACCGTGAACGCACATATTTAATTAGAATTGGGTATGCCTGTCACTGCTCTTGCAAGGACTGCACATAATTCTAGGTTCCATTCAAGACTGGAGAGATGTTTGTAACACTGTATACATACACACTTGTGCCTATTAAGTATGTTATCAATAAGATTTTGGCCATAGTGCCAAAATGGCTGCCAGCAATGTAGTGCTTTCGATGGAAAATTGGCTACGCTCAATGAAATACTGTTTGTTCTCAACTTCCAATTCAACATTCCCCCAAAAGTATTGAAATAGCTGCCGATGACATAGCAAGCAACGTGCTTTCGATGGCAAATAGAGCTTGTTCCACTTCTTCCAACTAAAGTACAAAAACAAAAAGGCTGATGCTGCATGTCTTCAATGGAAAATAGTATTAAAAGAACAAGGACATGGGTAATACAGTAATAAAGAAAATAGTGGTCCCTTAAGGGGAAGTGTAAACCTTAACCGCATCGCTGCTGCGGTGATTTTTTGCGCTGTGCTGGAAATTACCATTTTGCTGTTGTCATGACGAGCTCAGCTCGTCATCCGCACACGACACCCGTGGGTGATGACGAGCTGAGCTCGTCATCAGCATCGAAAGGGTTAACGTCCTCAGAAAACATTAAATAACGATCAACTGATTGATCTTACTGGAAACAACAGTTGTTCAACATTAAGATCATATAAAATAAGGTGTATTTGTGAAGCGCACGTGCACTAATACGGGTATCTTGGCGCTGAATAAGGTTTGTTGTTACCCAACTCAATGGTACTCATTTTATCGACCTCAGATGGATGAAAGGCTAAGTGCATCCGCTGGGATTTGATCCTGTGACCATTAGGTCGAACACAGGCCCCTGCAGTAGACTCATTAGTTCACTGAGTCACCAGACCAGACATCAAGAGAAACTCATTAGGCCCTCAAATTTAATGCATATAAAGATAAAATGGTACTCCCAAACGATGCCATGGCGCAGTGAATGTCAGAGGAGTATAAAGTACGATAGTGCTGTACAGTATATGTACATAAATAGTGCCAGATTAAGGATGCACTGGTGTTTGATACACACTCTAAATTCCATCACAATATTTATTATAGATCAGGTATCATAAGCTAACTGATGTGGTTTCTCCTCCATCTGTGCTTTCCAATCTTCGTCCAGATGATGACCCTGCAGAAATAATCCTATCGGTTCTAGATGTTGACACAATAATAGTGTACTGTTTTTATCTGACTTTGGAACCTTTCACTCTGTCATAGTGTATATCAAACACCACTGCTCCTTTACTTGGTCACTATTCATGTTCATATACTGTATAGCACTATTGCTCCTTGCACTCCCTCACCTCACTTTCACTGTACTGTTGCGTCGTTTGGGAGTATCATTTCCTGCTTATATGCCTTCAATAAGAAAGCCTAATGAATGTTTCTTTTTCTTGTTTCCAGTACACACATCAGTTGAAGGTTATTTACTATTCTCCGAGGAAGTTGAGGTTTACACTTCTCCCCCTTAAGGGACCATTGTTTCCAATATTATTTCAATTCGAAAAGTGCTTTTCTCCCTTCTTCCGACAGAATGTTGGGAATGGCAGCTAATTATCACTCCACGCAACTTAAGCAGGAGACAAACGGACCTGCACGACTAATGGCAATCGATCCCACATCCACCGATCACCGAGACTGCGGCGGAGACGCCGGGAATCACAGCCACAAGAATGGCAGACAGAGCATGGGCACAGACGGAACAGACCAGGGCGGCTCGGAGACTGCATTCCACGCAGACACGGATGACCAGGAACCGGCTGTAATCGTCGCCACTGAAAGGAGCACACATGATCTGGTAAGTACACGAGTTTATTTTATCAAAAGCGTCGGTCTCCATGTCCAGACACCAACTTCCATTACACAAACATGGGAGAATTCCAGCCTCTTCACATTTGCATTCTACACTCGAGAACCCAGACCCAACACCTGCTCAATGCACAGTCAGGCGGAATGACATTATTCAAATTTAGCCATATCCTAGATAAATTGACCAGCAGCATGAACTGAGATTAAAAACAGCATCAGATAAATGGATGGACAGCATAAAATGAGATTAAAAGTCCCCACCGCTTGACAATATGGCAAATATGACAATATGGCAAATATGCACCGTAGAGTTCAAACACATACAAGTTTGTTTTGTTATTTTTGCCAGAGAAGTTCGTAATAGTGTTGAATCTCTTGAAGAAAGTATTTTAGGTACAGGGCCCCCCGAGGACAGCAGGTGTTAGAGGAGCAGATAGCGAGTGACCGGTACTTGGGGCACGACTCGTTGCTGACCTTGGTGGCACTGACTTATTATCTTTTACCTTGTCTTTCACTGAAGGCAGTAGAAATTTCTGAATGGGAAAGTGGAAGCAAGATTCTCAAGTTTCTCTAGTCCATGTGCGAGTTACTTGTTCAGTCCCGGAGTATGATGTGCATTCCAGGACTTGTAGTCTCAAATGCAAGACAAAATTACTTCTCCCAGAATGCAAAGCATAACTTGAATGCTTGTGCTACTTGTGCAAGGAGCTGAGGAAACTTGAGAGCTCTTTGAAATGCAGCATGAAGCAGTATGTAGCCCCCAGAACCACTACACCAAACAGCACACGTTGAGATGGACAACAGCACTTTCTCTGTCCCCCATACAATGTGTACACCCTCAACCCCATTATTTACTCTTGGGTGGCAGCAGTGAATATACCCTTTTCTTACAGTTTTATCGTAGTGCAACTGGGAACAGTGGAAGGTAGCAAAGACCTTGTGGTGTTAGATCTCCCCACGCCTTTGGAGATAGAGTGGTTTGCAGCTTTGAATACCTGACCTATATTAAGAGAGGCAGAAAGGCTAGGGACAAAATGGGGCTTAGTGGCAGTCAGTGTTGCACTGCTTATTATAAAACCAACCAGCATGCCAATTGTCTTTGCTGTTGCCACATTTTTAGGCAAAATGTGGATCAGTTGAAGGTAGTCAGTGTTCATGCAATTGTTCTAGTCTCTTTGGTTTTAATTTTGTAGAACAAGTTTTCAATATATTGGTTTATATAATAGTATTGTATTAACCATGAACTGTACTGCATGACGGGTCATGCCGTTAAATTATGCCGCAAAGGCTTTCGCTAATATCGTTTCTGGTTTAGATTTTAAATTGATATTATTGTTCTTGTCCAAATTCTTTTGTAATATTGTATTAATTAGTTTGAGATGAACCATCCTTTAGTTTTTGTAAACCATTATGATGTTTCTGTACCGTAGGCACTTGCACTTTAGAAAGTCCAGGAAAATGAATCCTTGGGGGACAAGATAGATTCTGTTAACTCTGTATCTTGCTTTATTTTTTTTTGTCAAATCTGTTTATTAGTGTTTTTTGGAAACAAATCAACGAAGGACATCACAATGCATTGGACATGTTAACAATATCAGCACAGTAAATGGGTATGTCTGACACAGTTCGAGAGGCCCTGCATCTTGCACGTGCGGGGTACAAGGCCATCTAGGAAATAAGAAGGAATCCTACCCACCCAACACTGGCTAAACATATGCTGTCAGGGCAACCGCTCCAAAGCGAGTCCATGATTGTCCATACGCTAAGTCTGCGTGCATTAGCAGAGTAGAGGATGGTTCTTCCCAACGCCAGGTCCGTACACAGAATTGACTTTCATTCAACAGTTGGAACCAAACAATAAAAGAAAAGCAGAAAAAACTATTGCAGCTAAAGGATTAACACTGGTACCTAATGGGCCCCCGCCCCACACCCACTCTGGACTGCTTCCTCCCCCTCCCCCGCCCACGCACAGGCTCCAGCCACAGCCAAGTTCCACACCTGAGACCCGTGTGTCTCTAGCAGTCATTTACAATGTCTCGCTGAATGGTTAGACCGGAGATCATCCCACGGCACACTCCAACCCTAAAAGGGGGCGCCACTCAAACTGCCACATCTCCTACATCTCCAGCCCCCCATCCCGCCGCAAGGCACTAAGCATGCATTCCCAGCGCTCCGCCATTGGTTCCTTCCGGAGCCCCACAGTTTACTCCCTCCGTATGGCTGTCCACTCCACCCTGGCTCATGCCTGAAGGGAGGAGGTCCACGCCCGTACACTCGGTGGGTCGCTCGCCTTCCAGCGCTTCGTAAGGAGGCGCTTAGCCACCACCATCCCCAGGTCTAAGAAGCGGGACAACGCCTTGTCCTTAGGCGGTCTCCGAAACTGATGCAGTATATACTCCGGCCATTCAAGGGGTATGGCACGTCCAGTGCATCTACAGAGCAGGACGCCTATTGCACTCCAGTAGGAGTCCAACCTGGGGCAGCTCCATAAGAGGTGGAGAATCCCCACATCCAGTTCCCCACACCTGAGGCAGGACGCATCTGCGCGATGGAAATATCTATTTATAAGGGCAGGCGTGAGGTAGGCCCTGTGAACAATAAAAAGTTGTATCTGGCGGAAGCGCAGGTTTCCGGGGATGCGCACCGGGCTTTTGAGTATTCTTTCCCATTCCTTATCAGACACCTGCCTGCCCATGTCATTCTCCCCTTTGCCCCTGAGTGAGGTCAAGCTAGCCCCTGTGTGTACCCTTCAACAACCCCGTGAACCAACGCACCAAAGGTCTACCCCTCCCCATGACGTGCAAGTATTGCATGGTTCCGATGTCATGCCCCTCACTTGGCTGTCATCTGTGCCACTAGATAATGGTGCAGTAGGAACTCCCCAGGGGGAAGCCAGTCTTCTGAAACCAGCGTCTCATACGACACCAGCGCACCGTCCTGAAAAAGGTCCCCTAACGTCTGTATGTCAGCCTCTTTCCAGTGATCCAGCATGGGCCGCGTGAGGACTCCTTCGCCCCCCAGAAAAGCCTCCAACGGCACCACAGGCGCGTATGGAAGCACGTTTTGGGTAAGAAAGAGGGCCCTACAGAAGCACTTATACGCTACTGCCAGCAGTAGCGGGGTGGGTCGTGCAGGCGCTGCTAGTGGGTGGAAAATCCTAGTGACTCGCTCCAATGAGTACGATGGCTCCGCTGTGGCAGTGTCATCTCTACCCCTGTCCGCCAGCCAGCGGGCGATCCATTGAAGCTGGGCTGCCAAATAATAGTGCTCGAAACAAGGAGCGGCCAGCCCGCCGCTGTCTGTTGGCAGAAACAGCTTTGCAAGTGCCAACCGGTGCCGGGACGCACCCCAAATGAAGTCCTGCAACATCGCATTGAGCGGCATAAAGAATGAGGGTGGCACATAGAGAGGCAGGTTGGCAAAGTAATACAGGCGTCTGGGAAGCATAATCATTTTGGCAAGGGACAACCTACCCGTTGTGGTCAGTGGAAGGGAGGCCCAAAAACGCATCTGGAATCTAAGTGCTGTCACTGCTTTACCCAGGTTGCCTTCTAATAAGTTAGCATGCTGTCTTTAGACCTGGATCCCTAGATAACTGAAGGTGTCAGCCCTCCACTGGACCCTCGTGCCACCGAGACAGTACCCCGGGTCTTCTATCTCCGCATTGAAGGCATAAAGACATGACTTACCCGCGTTTACTTTGAGCCCTGAGACAACCGCGAACTGCTCCAGCAAGTGGGCCAGCCTCTCAGGTATGCGTGCCACATCTTTAACGAACACAAACAGGTCGTCCGCATAAAGCGAGACCTGATGGGTCGCATCCCCCAGGGGAATCCCCGCTCCCAGTATCTGCCGCAGTGCCGCTGCCAACGGTTCCACGGCTAACGCGAACAGTAACTGGGAGAGAGGGCACCCCTGACGAGTGCCCCGGCCCACCGCCACCGACTCAGAAATATATGGGCCCAGCCTCACCCGAACCACAGGGTTCGCATATGGGAGCTGAACCGCCTGCAGGAAATCCTCGCCTAGGTCGTAACGCGAGAGCACCTTTGCCAGATACCTCCACTCCAAGCAGTCAAAGGCTTTTTCCAAATCAATTTTCAGGCACCCTGCCCTGGCCCATTCCCTTGATGCCTCCGTCGACACCCGAAAGAATCTCCTGAGGTTCAGTGATGTAGAACTCGCTGGCACAAACCCGTTCTGATCGGGTTGCACCAGGTGAGGGGACCTCCGCCGCGAGCCGCTCTACTAAGATTTTCGCGAAGATTTTATAGCCCGTATTGAGCATAGCCAGCGGCCTGTATGAACCTAAAGCAGTGTGGTCCTGGTCCGGTTTGGGTAAGGAGACTAGAAACGCTTCCCGCATGGACGGGGGAACGAGCTTTCATCTATGGCAGTATTAAACAGCCAAAGGAGTAGGGGCGCTTTGGTGTCTATTTGCCTTGTAGTATTCCGCGGACAGGCCATCTGGGCTAGGGGTTTTCCCCGCCGCCATGTCCCCAATTGCTTCTCCCACTTCCTCCAGAGTGAGCGGAGCGTTAAGTGCGCCCCTGTGGTCTTCAGATGCCACAGGTAGGGCAAGAGCGTCTAGGAACTCGTTCAGCGCTTGCCTGGGGCCAGTGCCTCGAGACTGGTATAGTTGTTTATAATAGTCGGTCGGGACACAATGGATTTCTCGCTGTGTGTAAACTATCTCCCCCTCCGCAGTGGGCAGCGCTCCTAATGGGGATCCTACACCCCTCGCTCTACACCAACCAGGCCAGCAGCCGGCCCGCTCTGTCCGCCCTAGCGTGTGTCCTGGCTGTGTGTGCCGCGTAGTTAAGGCAGCGCAACTGCTCCATAAGTTTTGCGTGTTCAGTGCGGAGATCGCTGAGCGTGCAGAAGTGCTCCCCCGTCCCCTCACCCTCCCTTTCGTATCGGAGGAGGTCTAACTCCAGTCTCGTCAGGGACGCCGATAACCTTTTACGTGTGTTCCATGTAGCCCCCATGAATGCCCTCGGATAGCCGCTTTATGTGCCTCCCACTCCACCAGCGCGCTGCTCGCCGTCCCTTCTTTGGCCTCAAAATAGGCCAAAATGGCTGTGCCCAGGGAAGATCGGAACTCTGCATCTTCAAGAGCAGCAGGCTGCAGCAGCCACTTGGGTGCAGGCGGGCGGTCTGCCTTCCAGCTGATCTTGAACCATAGATGATTGTGGTCTGAGTGCGTTCTCCCTAAATATTCTGTCTTGGCTAGTAGCGGGAGCAATGACTGGGTGCCGATTATCCGATCCAAGCGGACATGTAGGTGTAGGACTGGGGAGTAGTATGAGTAAATTCTGTCTGTCTGTGCGGTGCTGCATGCGCCAGAGGTCACCACCCCCCTCCCCCCTCCCCAGTGCACAAGCCAATCCTGAAACGCTCGCGCGACAGATGCCACCGTTGCAGCTTGGAGGGGAGGGAAGGACCTGTCTAAGTGTGTGTCCAGTACCATATTGAAGTCCCCTCCTATCAGCCAGGGGAGTCCAGCGATGGGATGAAGGATGTGATTCAGGCTCTCCAAGTAAGAAGGCTGCTCTGTGTTCGGGGCGTAAAGGGAGCCTAATAGAATTTCCTAGCCATTCAGTCGCCCCCGCGCTAGCGTGTACCTGCCCTCGGGATCCACCAGCACGTCTGTACAGTTGAATGGGACACCCGCCTTTCTCCAGATCAGAGTGCCGTGCACGTGAGCAGAGAAGATTGTGCCAAAGAGCTGCCCCCTCTAGCGCCTGCGCAGCTTTTCTATCTCAACCAGGGTCATGTGTGTTTCCTGGAGAAGGGAAATCCCCACCCCATGACGTTGTAGGTATGAAAATATTGAATAACGACGAGAGGGGGGGGTGTGCATACCGCAGATGTTCCAGGTCACTATGTTAGTGTGTGTCATGCGTCAGGCCTATTCGCACGCGCACGGGGGTCAAGGGATCGCCCCACGTGGGGGTCTAGGAGCGCAAGTGGGAGAAGGAAGGCCAGTGTGCGGCATTGAAAACCTATGAACGGGTACAAACGATATATCAAAGAGGTCGTGCCCCCCGTGGGGCATACGTCTAAACTTTAACAAGATCCACCCCTCAGCGTGACTGCTGTGTGGGTGTGTGTGCTGCCAACAATCCTAGTACTCTACACCCCTACCGCATATCGCCTGGGAACCCCGGAGGTGCTTCCGAAAATCTAATGCCTAGCATCCGCGCCTGGCCAGTGTGGGTCGTCTGCAAGGGAGCCCGCTAGTGGATTAACCTGTCGGGACTTGTTAGAAGTAGCCCGGCAATCACTTCCCCGTCCCTCAGCCCCACAATTTTCCCCCCAGTCATGCAAGTATATGTGAAGGAATGCAAACATGGCTCAACAGTACGCACAGCTGCGATATGAGTAAGACATCACAATCAAATGCCAAAGAGTGAGGTCCCATTTGCTTGCGCCACCAGACACATCACATAAGGAGGTCGGCTGTTTATGGTGTTACTATTGGCATGTTCGCATCGTCGGAGAGTACATTTGAAGGGGATGACGGGCTACTCATGTCTTGCCCACTGCGTTTCTGGAAGGCCTGTCTGACAGTGCCCCGCATTGCTCCCAAGTTCACAACCGCTTCGAGCGCTTCCTGCTGCTCGAGCTGTATTTTCTCTGGGCTGGGTGCAGCTTGGCCAGCAGCCCCGGCCGCTCCGAGCTTCACGTTTTCTGCGTCTTCTCGGGCTTTGCACCTGCCAGTCGCGGCCCCCTCCGCGTTCTCGGGTCTTGTGCCCTTCCATTGCCCTGTTTCCTCCAGCCAGTCCCAGGCCTCAGACGGCGTGTCAAAGAAGCGGGCCCCTTCCTTGGTAATCACACAGAGGCGAGAGGGGAATAGCAAGGATTATGGCAGTCTCAGTTCCCTCAGGTGTTTTTTCACCGCCAGGTATGTACTCCTTCTCTGCACTGTGGCCGTGTAATCGGGGAAAAAACATCACACGGCTATTCCCCACTGTCAGGTTATCCAGCTTTCGTGTCTCGCACAGCACTACATCCCGATCGCGATAGTTAAGTAATCGGAAAAGAACCGGGCGAGGTCAGGCTCCAGGTTGAGGCTTTTGTGCTGGCACCCTGTGCGCTCTTGCTACTGCGAAGTGTGGGGACAACACCTCCAGGGGCAGGAGGTCCCGCAACCAGGACTCGGTGTACCGCTCCGGGTCTCTCCCTTCCTCTCCTTCTGGAAGCCCCACCACCCGGACATTGTTGCGCCGAGAGCACCCATCCACGTCCTCAATGCGATCTTCCAGCACGTGAACCCTGTCCATGATGTCCAGGAGCGCCGATGCATGGGTGTGCACCACTGGCTGCAACTCCTGAAATGACTGGTGCTGTTCAGCGACTGATTCCACCAGCTAGCGAGGGTCGGCGTGGAGTAAAGTGAAGTCCTTATCAATTCGGGCCTCTAGGGATACCTTTGTTTGTTCCAACGTGGTGCCTATGCGCTCCACCGCTGCCAACACAGAATCCATCTTGGCCGCCGGGCCCAGTTCGTCACCCTGAAATCCGCTTGCCCAGTCCATCCGCCACCTGTTGCTTCTGCAGGGTCTTATCTCTGAGCTTGCCCATCGCTAGCTGCTAGGCAGAAGGCATCCACACCTGTCGACTGCCTCTCAGCACTCAGCACCAGGCCCCCACCAGCGTCTCAGAGGAGAGGACCCCTCGCCAATCCAGTGCCACCCGCTTCGGCAAGGGGGGTTCGCCGATCTAGGCCTCGGCGCACAACAACCCGCGAACACTCCTAGGGTGTCTCAGGCGAGTGACTGACCTGTACCGCGGGACCTGGTACGGCACACGCTCTCCAGCTCTCCACAGCTCACTGCGTCAATGCCTCCACATCCATGGGCTATTGCTGCATTCCAGTCACTCTAGTTCAGTGGGATCACAGTCACTCTATTTGAGTAGGAAAGCCCTCACACACCGACCTGGTCAGTGTCATGCTTCATCATCGGGCCCCACCGAAGAGACCGAGTGTCTCTTCGGTGTGCTGCGACGCCAGAAAGACTGCGGAGCTGGTCGTGTGGGGAGGACGTGTGGTGAAAATAATAAATTTAAAAGTGACTAACAGGGTATCAAAAAAACTTTAATGAGTGATCCCTAAGGCACGTGTAGGTGGTATGTGTGTCTGAATTTAAGAGCCAAGGTTATTAGGATTTTGTTTAAATTCAGCTAAATACCACAACTTTAAAATTAATCGGTCAACATGTTTCTGCCTTTAATGTGGTATATATTCACCATGGCATTCTTCAGGACTAAAACCCCGGCGGTATGGACACTCTAATAGTCCACCCTAACCTGGGGACGTGAAAGTGAAAAAGGAAAAAGTGAAAAAAGGGATCGTCGGGGTCCGGTTCAGAGGGTTCTTGCAGGTTGACAAGCGGGTTTTGAGCGCTGAGGGCGATGTGCCAAGCGCGCTCCAACCCCCCTCCCGTGACCCATGGTGCAAATAGCGCCCATTTTTAAAGTGCTGTTACACCCCTAATTTTGGGGGTTTTTTGGATTGAGCAATTTGCTCTCCAAATTTTTAAGCACTTTTTTCACTTTTTCACTTTCACGTCCCCAGGTTAGGGTGGACTATTAGAGTGTCCATACCGCCGGGGTTTTAGTCCTGAAGAATGCCATGGTGAATATATACCACATTAAAGGCAGAAACATGTTGACTGATTAATTTTAAAGTTGTGGTATTTAGCTGAATTTAAACAAAATCCTAATAACCTTGGCTCTTAAATTCAGACACACATACCACCTACACGTGCCTTAGGGATCACTCATTAAAGTTTTTTTGATACCCTGTTAGTCACTTTTAAATTTATTATTTTCACCACACGTCCTCCCCACACGACCAGCTCCGCAGTCTTTCTGGCGTCGCAGCACACCGAAGAGACACTCGGTCTCTTCGGTGGGGCCCGATGATGAAGCATGACACTGACCAGGTCGGTGTGTGAGGGCTTTCCTACTCAAATAGAGTGACTGTGATCCCACTGAACTAGAGTGACTGTGATCTATACTACCCACCTATCTTTTCGCTCCTAATTTCTGGTAACCTCGTGCCTAACCAGATTAGACCTCTCTTCTTTTGTTGTTTAACATATAACCGGGGATTAAGAGAGTGTCCCTGACTCTCCCTACCTCTCTCCTTGTTGATATATATTGCTGCATTCCTCCAATGTCTCCCGGCAGTGCCACAACAGCAAGGCCCAGCACGCCCTGCACAGTTCCTGGGCCTAAGTATCGATCCCAGGTAAAATGGCACCCGCCGCAAAATGGCGTCCAGATCCAGCGCTCTGACCAAATGATCTCAGTCCAAGGGCACCGTTGGCAGCCAACCGCAGGGCACCACTCTCCGCTGTGACCCAAACAGTCCAATGCCTCCCTCTGCACTCGTACGGGCCTGGGTGTAGTCTCCACTGTCTGCCACTGACCCCTGGGCAGCCCCGCACTACAGCCAATGCAGTGTCCGATCCCGGTCACACACCTGAGGCTCCGTTGCGGCGTCGGTCGTTTCGGGCCCCAGGCTCCAGGCACAGGATTCCCCCACACTGCCACTTGACTACTGCTACGCCGCTCGTGGTTTGCAGCGGCGCCCAGCCGATTCACATCTCAGGCCAAAGCCCTCTGCCACCGCGTCTGCTTCGCTGGGCCCCGAGACACCACCACAGGGCTTCCTTGGTCTGTCCCAGGCCCCACTGCTCACCCGCTCTGCCGGCTGCCACCGGTTGCCTTCTGCGCCTCATCCGGTGGACCTCTCAAGCCCCGGCTGTCTCCAGACTGCGCCCACTGCGGCACCAGGCCTCAGTCCCGGCGGCCGCAGGAGCCGCCGCCCCCTCGGTCCACACTGGGCGCCGCTCAGTGAACACTGCCAGCAGCTTCTGCACGCTGATCTTCCCGGAGCTCCAGCGCAGGGTCCACCAGCCGCCCGGGCTTCCCGCAGCATCCAACACCGCACAGCGGCCCAAAGCAGTTCCACCGTCCGCCAGGCTCGTCCCACGCCACTCCGCCCCGGGACTCTGTATCGCTGCCCGCCGGCGGTCTCTGTCTGCGGGGCTGCCCCTCCCGGGCCGCACCAGGCGCCGCTCGTACGGCTGTCAGCCGCTCCTCCACGCCTGTCTCCCCGCTGCTCCGGCGCTGAGTCCGCGGGTCTCCTGGATTCGGGCAGCACCGAACGCCACCCGGCAGAGCACAGCAGCCCCAATGGTTGCCAGGTTCGTTTCGCCCCACTCTGCTGCAGGCCTCCATGTCCCTGCTCGACGGTGGTCTCCTCTGTCACTGCTGCTGACCCGGTACCGGACCCGATGCGCTCATCAGGCTCCCCGCAACGTCCCAACACCGGTTCAGTGTAGCAGGGGCTATGGGAGCACCTCTGTCAGGTAAATGTCAGGATAATTAGGGGCAGTGTACTGGTACTCTACGCGGACACGTCTGCCATGCTTGCTGGCTAGCCATGCCCCCCACTCTGTATCTTGCTTTATGAGAAGATTGTTCACCTATTATACCGACGATAAATGCATCTTTGTGGACTCTTTTGCTCCCCTTGGACTCTTATGAATGTTTGACCACAAGAGTGAAAATATATACGCTAGTATGGACTGCTATTCCATTTTTACTGTTTTAGTATGTTTGTCTTTTATTGTTTGTATGTGATACTTATATGGCCGAAATAAAGTTACTTGACTGACTGACTGGGGGCTTTTGAGCTTTATTTTCAGGGAAACATCCACACCCTGGAGATCCGTCAGACATTATCTTAGGTCAGGGGAGGGTGGAGCTCAAGAATCTTCCTCTAATTTCACCTTTGATACCTTGTCACAGGCTAGGGTGAGGTCAGCGTACTTCTTGACCCATCCTAACCTGTGACAAAGGTAGAGTTGGAGGAGGGTAGGCACGTCCCCTCCTTCTTACTGGTCTGAAGTCCTGCGCCTGAATCGGGTTTTAACATTTTAGTCCCTGCCCTGTCTTCCTTCTGTGCTCCTGTAGCAGTGAGTTAGGGGTGATCTAGTCACATCCTTAAACGTGCACAGAGGTTCGCTCTACTCCAGTCCTTGAAAATTGTAGGGAGTGTCAAGAGAGTGAGAGACAGACCATCCAATAGTGTTGAGTAAACGGCGCAGCCAGTCGCGGCACTGTTCACTTAACACTAATGGGATGTCACTTAAATGGTGAGACACTCCCTTACAGAGGAATTGCCAAAGGTCCTGAAAATATTGAGGAATACATTATTCTACATGAATAGTCAGACTTGTTGTTCAAGTGACTTTCTCAGCTGGTTCAGATTCTGAAAATGCCCATTATCTGGGCTTGCCCAGATCTTAGAGGACTAGACTTCAAATATGCTTGACTACTTTTGGGTCTGAGAAATACTTAATCTACATCCTCTCATTTGAAAAATATGCATTTACTCTTAGTAGCCAAAAGTCTCTTTCAGAGCAGCCATTTTTATGATTCACTTAGCCAGCTACGAAACAGGATCAATCTTTTTCCAGAATGCATTCTCTCCTTTCTACAATACAGTCTCCTAGGACCTCTGGCAGTCCTATCCCAAAGTTCTGCTTTTCAGACACTCCTGTTTAGGTGGCTGCTCTTAATTGTATGAAGGCACAGTTTTGTGGATGTCCCTCTCACTGTCTTGGTGCCAAAATCAAGCTCTGGTCAAATTTTCCACGGAACTTAAAACCTATGTCTTTGTAATTTGGTCTTCGATGTCAGACTGAGAGTTCCAGCACCAAAATTCCATTGGTAGCAGTGCGCTCCAGTAAATTTCATAGATCATCTTAAAGCACCAATTTCTCAAAGTTGCTTCCAATTTGACATCCATATTTATAATCTATTTGAACCACGTCTACCTTAATAAATAGTAAAAACTACCTCTTCTATTTGAGGAAAAAACACGTTAAATGTGTTCAAAACTGTGTATAGCTTGAGTTGTACAAAAGGAAAGAAAAACGTGGTCAGTGATTTTCTTATAAACTTCGTGGACACTTTCCAGAGCCCCTTTACCAATGCGAGTTCTTCAAATTCTTTTAATATTTGGTCTAACTTATGTGGGCATTCCTTGAAAAACCTGGTATAAATTTAATTTCACTAGTGATTTAGAACATATCAAATGTACAATTGAAAAAATGCAATGAATATAAATTCAGAGAGGCAAGTGTAGATTCACTATAACAAATCTACAACTAAATCAAGAGTATATCTGAATTTATAACTGCACCAGAGAATGTATGTCTAGTACTATGTGTACATTTGCAAAAACAAATATTCATTGGTATCGTACATGCACAACATTGCATTTATAGGATTCCGCTTAACATGTATCAAGCGTTCACTACCAGAAAACTTGTTAGGAACATGGTAATGCACATTCTACTAAATAATCATGGAAAAAATACTTTGAGGAAAGTGGTTTATTATATGGTGTGGCTGTGAGGCCTCGCCTTGCTTTAAACTAAGTAATCCGTCTTGGGTCTAGTCAGGGTTGTTTGAAAAACCTTAGACCATGTGACACTCAAAGTACAGCCTGTGGGGGGGCGCATGCGACCTTTCTGACCTTTACATGTGGCCCCTGGTTGAACAGCCGCACTAGACTGCTGTTTACTTTACAAAGCACGAATACTTTCAAATATATAAAATACATGAGAAGCATTTATTTACAGTTGAACTGAAGGAAAACAAAAGAAGCACATAAGCTGTCCTGCACCACTTGTCTTTAAAAATTAAAGTGTTTTTAAAGTTATCTTGCAACAAAAGTATAAAAATAAGGTAAAGTCCCTTCAAAGTTCAAATTGGACTACTGGTATCCAGTCACAGCAAAACCAGCAGTTTCCTTTAACTGAGAATAGTGTCCATCGTGGGTGACTAAATTGCACTCCGACTCTTCCGGGTATAGCACACTCTGGTTCAACTTTGGAGCACTTTGACTGCGCTTCAGCAGTCAGTGGCAATCAAGCTATTGTGGCTACCAACTTGCAGAGGTAGAATCATTGTGCTTTTGTGGCCCTGGAGCAGTAACAGGAAGTCAGTCAACTGACTCTTGGAGTTGACCTCTGCAGTCTGGGGCAATTATCTTCAACCAGGAAATACAGGCACAAGTATCTCTTTGCTAGCCCAGAATCAGTAGGTGCAGTCCAGTCTTTGGCGTAGCCTCTTTTCCAGGTCCAGGGAACTGCATGGCACTCCTTTGGTCCTCTCTCCAGTGCAGATATGATCTGAGGTCTGGGTGCCGCTGTTATACACAACTTTCCCTCGATGGATGCGGTGACCATTAGCCAGCGGACTACCAGTTCCCCTCCCATCTGATGACTTCCTTCAATGTGTTGCATCTAGCCATCCAAGAGTGCAATATTCTGCCCACTCCTAAGATGGCAGCACCCTTCTCTCTGTGTATGGAGCTTGGTAGTCCACACTAGAGGTATGGCTACCTGAGGGCTACACCCCCACAGGAAAACTGACTTGGCAACTGTTTTGCCTTCTCTGTCCCAGACGCCGGCATGTCCACAAGAACAAAAGAGATGACACTCTTTTGTGTGTATCACCGTTTGCCCTCAAAATATGGCTTCCCCTTTGAAGCTTGCCTTTTGGACATACACTCTGTTTGTCTTCCTGCTTTGGAGAGGTCACACTTCAAATTGCAGGCATCAGCCTAATGAAGACTTCTAGCTGCAGTTTCCTTAGCTTACACTATTCCTCAGGTGTCAGACTAGATCTGGAAATTTTTAGGTGAGCAGTACCAATGCTTTTCAGTAAGTGGCGTTGATTGGCTCCAGCTGGCGCCATGTGCACTGGAGGGGAGGTGCGCAGTTTCTATATAGGTGTACTGACAGGTTGTTTCCGAACCTGTCCGTGTAGATCCGGATAACCGCTGCTAACAGTCACTTTTGTGCCTGACCTTTTTTCAACCCTTTGTTTAAGAATTTTTGAGACTTTGTCTTCTGATGTGAAGGATGTCCACTAGAAAGGCAGGTTTTAAGCCATGTGATCCTTGTCATTGGCAGGTGTCGGTGACAGACCCGAATTTGGTTTGTCTCTAATGTCTTCAGTGAGACCACGACGCAAAGACATGCGAGGATCTCCACGATATTCAACCCCAAGGCGCTGAGGAAGTGCTCCCTCGAGCTTCTCGCGGCCTGACGTAAATTGAGTTTGCAACGTTCCAGGTCTCGGAATGAGGAAGGTCCCAAGATCATTTGTGAAGTCATACTGTCGCGTTCTAATCTAGGACCCCGATCAATACTGTGACCTTGTGCCCCTATACGGCTATAATCCATTTATATCCCTATAATGGCATGAACGATCAAGAGTGATATTTCAGAAACTCGTCTCTGGCCTAACACGATCAGAGCGACATTTCAGAATCTCTTCCTCTGCAGCTCATTCGAGCAAATGACACAGCTGTCCCTTACAGAGCCCAACAGATGCAAGCTGCCCACGGACGCTACCCTTCCTCCTCCTCGACGCGCTGAGAGAGACACTGTCTTTTCTCTTGCCGAGAAAATCCAGCTCCGGCGTTTCCAGCCTACTCTTGCGAGTGACTGGGATATCGAGTCCTGGAAGGAGATACAAGACCTCCAACATTCTATTCCAGAGGTATGGTGTTGACTAAACCCTTAGAGAATTCTTGAAGCAAACCTTGGCAAAACCAACTTAACTAAAAGTGCTACTTACTTACTCCCTCCCAAGTATTAGGCTTAGGTCAGGTACACTGGGGTAGGCGTAGTTAGAAGCACCAGTTGAGTACGTTAGTCAAATGTATATATGAATGTATATATTTTATTAATTTTAACCATTGTATGGCTAAGAAACCATATCAATGCTTTTACAGTATTATTTCGCAATCCTCATTTTACTGTACGCACTTTTTATAATAACAAGTCTTGCAATTGTGGCAATTCATTTCTCTTGCATGAGAAGAAAGACTGTTCAATAAATAATACCTTTTTATTGAAAACGCCCGTCTCTCTATTTCTCTGCATCTTGGTGAAAGTAATCTGCACAACTGACTGAGTAAAAGAACTGTCTATTGTTTCACACGACTCTAGAGATTGACTCTTATTCTAAGGAGCAAAGTTGTCATGTTTATGCGGTTGTTGGAAAACTGAATCCCTTCTTGTCTGTACCAGGGAAGCTGATCACTTCCTATTCAGTCAAGAAAGTTTCCAGTGACCTCTGAGCTAGTTGGTAACAAACCCAATTAAGTTTAGCATAGTCAGAGACCTGGAAGACCGCACTTCTACGTCAAAACTGCTGTTTATGTTATTCCAATGCGCAGGGCCTATAGGGAAAATAGGAACTACACTACAATACCCAGCGATTGTCTTTTCACTCCAAATCTTCAGGAAGTCTGGTGTGTCCCACAAAAAAAGTCAAAGAGGTCTTCGACATCACTGTGCAAGTCATAAGTGCCAGTCGGGCCCCAAAAATCCATTGATGGATCTGGAGTGGCATTGGTGATTGACCTTGGCCTTCCCCCGACATCTGCTTGAGTGCCGACGCCCCCGGCGTTACCATCACCCAGTGGTGGCGCTGCCCCCATCATTCCTGACTTCGAGGACAATTGATATGAGGATCTGGTAGATGCCAGTGGACTGGATACCTCCTGTAACACTGGCTTGGTCTCTACCGTGGCTGCGGAGGAGCGTGCCTCATTCACAATGGTGATGAGTAGGGTGGCTAAGGTCCTGGACCTTATGCTACCCTCCATGTCAGTCAAGACAAATGTCTTGACGGGGGTGCTTCAGCCGGGAATTGCCCCCACTGAGCCATTACTCCCATTTAATGAAACCCTAACTGACATGGGGCCTGGTCAAATCCCTGCATTGGGGATCCTGTGCAAAGGACATTGCCCACCAACCCAAACTCCCCAAACCCCTAAGGGCCCAAGTTTTCTCAACCAGCACCCCACCCAGAGAGGTTGGTTGTCCAGGCCTCCACCTCCAAAGTTAATTGTGGCACATTCCCTAACACTCCACTGGATCAGGAATACAAAATGCTGGCCTTTGGGAAGGGGATGTTCTTTTCGGCTTGCCTGGCACAGTGGTCGCTGTACACTGCATACTTCTTGGGCTTATTCTCCCATAAGAACTGGGAAACGGTTGTGCAAGTGCTACCCATGGTCTTGGAGGAGGCCCGAGCCATACTCTCTCAAGCAATTGCTGACAGGAGAGATGCAGCCAATTTCAACATAAAATGTGGGCTGGACATGACAGACTTGCTGGGCAGACTGATTTCCTCAGTGGCCCTTAGGCACCTCACCTGGTTGAGCACCTCTAGTTTCGCATAGTGACATGCCCTTTGATGACTCCTGTTTGTTTGGAGAGAAGGTAGTCTCATTGATGGAGTGCTTTAAGGTCAGCATGACTATGGCCAGGCATTTGGGCATTTCCAGGCCCCTCGCCAACCCCTATCTGCCTACCGCCCCTTTCATGGCCACCCAATTGTGTCTTTAAACTACCAGCCACCCCGGCTACAAAATCAAACAATAATTTTGTGGCCAGTAACTCGGTTCCCGCAGGCCACGTGGGAAATTTTACCACAAATGAGCCAGTCCACCACCACCCTGTTAACCACAGTCTCCAAATCCCTTTAGTTTTCCCTCTGACCATCATGGACGTCCAGTGCGGGGCAGCATACTCCATCACCTGCATCACTCAAGGTCATTCACATCTGACTGTTGGGTTTTGCTGCTCGTCAAAAGGGGCTAGTCTCTCCCCTTTGTGACTACCTCCCTCCCACGTCACCCACTTGCAAGCTGACAGAGGACCATCTCTCCTTTCTCCGTCAGGAACTGTTAGCTGTCTTGGCCAAGGGTGCTATAGTGAAGTTGCATCAGAAGTAGGCCATGGTTTTATTTCCCGCTACTTTCTAATGTACAAGAACGACAGAGCCCTTCGTCCTATCCTCGACCTGCACCTTATCAATCTCTTCCTAAAGGAGAAATTCAAGATTCTCACGCTTGTGCAAATCCTGTCTGTCCTGGACCCAGTAGACTAGATGGTATTGTTGAACTTGCAGGACACATATCCTTCCTGCCCACAGGTGTCATCTTCCGTTCAGGGTTGGCCAAGAGCACTTTTATTGCTGTGCTACCCATTGGCCTTACCAGCACTACTCAGGTGTTCACGAAAGTGTTGAAGTGGTCGCAGCTCACCTCTGGAGGTCAGGGATTCTAGTCTTCCCTACTTTGACCAAAGACTGTTGAAAGAAGGATCGCCACTGGCAGTCGTCTACTACCTCCAGACTGCTCCAAACCTTCTGCATTCGCTATGGTTCACTATCAACGTGCGGAAGTCTCCACTGACTCCTGATCGGACGCTCTTTTATTCAAGCACTTCTGGACACAGTCCAGTTTCGGGCTTATCCTCCTGAGCGACGAGTCCAGGATATTCAGGCTATGATACAGATGTTTCAGCCTCTGTACTGGACTTCGGTGAGACTGACTCTGTGGCTGGCAGGTCTCATGACCTCCTTCTGTTAGCAAATGTCCATTGATATACGAGGGCTCTGTATTGAGACCTGAAGTTCCAGTGGGCCCAGCATTACGGGAATCACTCCTACATGCTTCAGATCTCGGAGGGAACTGCAAAACAACCTGCAGTGGTGGCTAACGAACCTTGATTTTGTCGGTGGCAGATCCCTCTCCCGTCCCCATCCAGAGCTGACTGTAATGGTAGATGCGTTACTCATACAATGGGATGGCCATCTGAGAGAGTTGGAGATCAGAGTACTATGGTCTCCGGTGATATCTGGGCTCCACATCAAAGTGTTGGAGCTTTGGGTGATTCGATCGGCGTTCAAAGCCTTTCTTCCTTCAATCAAGGGAAGGCTGGTACAGGTGTTCACGGATACCACCACCAGTATGTGGTATTGGAACAAACAGGGGGTGGTGGGATTGTGGACCCTATGTCGACAGGTTTTGCGCCCCTGGACTTGGCTGAAACACCAGGGCATATTATCATCAAAGTCACTTTATTTTGGTTTGTGAAACCATAAAAGGGTACAGCCACACAGATCACTGTTTTATAACTAAAAATGTTTTAACTTGAATAAAAATGCACAGTGCATGATGGTAGGTACTCTAGTATACATAGTTAAAATTGTCTATCATAATTATGCAGTTGCCAACGAGATAGGACTGGGAAATGGGGCCACATAAATAAAGTGCTAATGCATTAGCAGCAATTGCCTAAAACAGTCCTCAGATTATTATCCCAAAAAATGCATAATCGCCCCTTAGCAGCACTCTTATACTAAATCCAGCAGTCTCATATTACAGTACATAGTATAATTCCATAAAAAACAAATATATACAATTAAAAAATACTTACATTTCAGATTTCAAATGAGTCCTCGTTTCTGGGTCATCACAATTGCCATTTTATCTATCCGGGTCAGAGCAGGATTTCAATTGTGCCTTCCTTTTAATTGCCCAGCAGTAGCCTAAAACTTTCGCTGTTGCACAGGCAAACAGAGATCTGGCATCTGATTTTAAAATGCACATGGCCTCCTCAGAGTTTAGATTCCCTAGTTGTCTGCACACAGGAGCTAGCCATTTACTCATTGGTTTCACATAAGCTGGACAGGCAAAAAGGACATGGCCAATTGATTTGTATGGACAAGCGCAAGAAAGACAACCCTTGGATCGAGTTTTATTGTTCATCCAAGAGTTAGTAAAGGCATTAATATGGAGACTACCATACCTAAACTGGATGTACAATTTCTGATCTGCTGGGACCTTGATGACATCAAAAAAAGTTTGAGGAACAATAGGGTTTCTAATCCATAAAGGTATCAGCTAAGGAGCCCAGTTTGGATTGTGCAAATTTGTTCTGGTCAACCCATGCCCAATAAAGTTCCTTCACATGGCCCCTGGTATAGGTTGGTGGATGGCCTATAACCTGTTGCGGCAAGCCAATACCATCCGAAGGTTGTCTACATGCTTGATCCAGCTAATCTTATTGTTGGTGTCTAAGGCTTTAACCTCACTGAAGGCTGCGGCATACAATGCTAATTCTGGGATGGTGACCAATCTATGCAAAAAAAAGCAATCAGTGAAGTCTCACAAGGTCATTAATCAGCTTTATAACCAGGTCGAGTTTAAGAGGAAAGCAGGGGGGTACTTTGGGGGAGCGATGCCAGGCTCCTGAGGAACTTATTTTTCCCTACTAGAAGGTCAATTACATTTGTTGCGCCCCATAGCTCCGCCCCATAGAGAGCACTTCTCACTGCCTTACAGGTGTACAGTTGAAGGGCAGGTGTATGACAGACTATGCTCCTGTCTTAGTGCTCCAGTAATCCGAGGGAATTTCAAGGATGCCTTCAAGTGGTCCGTCCAAGCAATTCCCTCAGATAACTTAATTCCCAAGTGGTCGAAAGAGTTAACCCTCTCGAGCGGAATATTATCTGCAAGATCGCCGACATACACAACAGCTTCGGCGAACAGACCCCACACCCTACCACCGAACCAGCGCCCCCCACCACCACCACCCTCTGCACCTGGACCCCGGTCAGCACCGAAGACACCACCCTCATGATGAACACCATCCACTCCGGCTCCCCAACCGACCCCTGTCCACACTACATCTTCAACAAAGCCGACTCCATCATCGCACCCCAACTCCGGGGCATCATCAACAGCTCCTTCGCTTCCGCCACCTTCCCGGAGAGCTGGAAACATGCCGAGCTCAGCGCCCTCCTGAAGAAACCCACCGCGGTCCCCAGGACCTCAAGAACTTCCGCCCCATCTCGCTCCTCCTTTTTCCTGCCAAAGTCATCGAAGACTGTCAACAAACAACTCTCCGCCTTCCTCGAGACTAACGGATCCCTCGACCCCCTCGCAGTCCGGCTTCCGAGCAAACCACAGCACCGAAACCGCCCTCATCGCAGCTACCGGCGGCATCAGGTCCCTGCTCGACAACGGAGATACAGCTGCCCTCATCCTCCTGGACCTCTCAGCAGCCTTCGACACCGTGTGTCACCGCACCCTGATACGGCGCCTCAGCAACACCGGAATCCAAGGAACGGCCTTGGAACGGATCATCTTGTTCCTCGCCGGAAGAACCCAGAGAGTCCGCCTCCCCCCCCCTCACCCCCCTTCCGATCCGCGGCCACCAAAGTCATCTGCGGCGCTCCTCAAGGATCCTCGCTCAGCCCCACCCTCTTCAACGTCTACATGAGCCCTCTCACAGCCATCGCACGCCAACACAACCTTAACCACTCCTACGCTGACTACACCCAGCTGATCCTCTCCCTCACCAACGGCCCCGCCAAAGCCAGCCTCCTGGAAGGGATAAAAGACGTCGCAGAATGGATGAACCTCAGCCGTCTGAAACTGAACTCAGACAAGACGGAAGTCCTCATCCTGGGACCATCCCCCTCTGCCTGGGACGACTCCTGGTGACCCTATGAGCTGGGCACCGCCCCCAAGTCCACGGACCATGCACGCAATCTGGGCTTCATCCTGGACTCATCCCTCTCAATGACCAAGCAAGTCAACGCTGTCTCGTCATCCTGTTTCAACACCCTGCGCATGCTCTGAAAGATCTTCTGATGGATCCCCACCGACACCAGGAAGACTGTCACCCAGGCCCTCGTCACCAACCGACTGGACTACGGGAACACCCTCAACGCTGGAACCACAGCCAAACTCCAGAAAAGACTCCAGCGCATACAGAACGCCTCTACACGACTCATCCTGGTCATCCCCCGTCACAGCCACATCTCTGCCCATCTGAAAGACCTGCACTGGCTCCCCGTCAGCAAGAGGATCAAGTTCAGACTCCTCACCCACGCACACAAGGCTCTCCACGACATGGGCCCCAAATACCTCAACAGCTGCCTCACATTCTACACACCCACCCGCCAGCTCTGATCCGCCAGCCTCGCTCTCGCCACCGTCCCACGAATTCGCAAAGCCACCGCCGGAGGAAGATCCTTCTCCTACCTGGCGGCCAAGACCTGGAACTCCCTCCCCACCCCCTACGGCTGACCCAGGACCATCTCTCCTTCAGGAAACAACTCAAGACCTGGCTGTTCAAGCAGTAGTGACTCCCCTCCCTCCCAGCGCCTTGAGACCCTAACGGGTGAGTAGCGCGCTCTACAAATTACTTGATTGATATAATAATATATTATAATAAAGGAATTTTATAAAGCGCCTGGTACGCTCACATGGCGTGTCCCCGCGCTGAAACCGAAGAACTCAAAAAGCAGAAGAGTGGAGTAAGCCCAGTTATCGTGAAAATAGACATGTTTTTAGCTTCTTCCGGAAGCTGGATTCAGATGGCTCCAGGCGGAGGTTAAGGGGTAGGGCATTCCAGCTCTTCGCCACCAGGTAGCGGAATGATCTTCCTCCCATGCGAGCCCTCCTTATCCTAGGAACCTTTAATAGGCCTCCATGGGAGGAGCGCAGGGCGCGTGTTGGTACATACCTGGTGACTAGATTCTGGAGTGGTGCTGGTGCAAGGGTGCGATGACCTGTACAAAGGGCCTTAAATTCAACTCTGCTCCTTACTGGCAGCCAGTGGAGGGTCTGAAGGGCAGCTTTAGAGGCCGATCTTTTGGGAAATTTTAGAATGAGGCGAGCTGCCGCATTCTGTAACACCTGATGGCGGTTTATTACTTTACAGGTTGCTCCCAGATACAACAGATAGCCGTAATCTAGGCGCGATGTGACGAGGGCATGTACCAGCGTTCTAAGAGCAGACGTAGGAAGGAGATCTAAGACCTTCCGTAGGTTTTTTAGAACGCTAAAACAGACACCCGCCACACGGCCTCTCTGGGGTCCAAAGGACAGGTCAACGTCGAGCCAGACTCCAAGGTTCCTAACTTCCTGACGAGGTGTTGGAGCCTCACCTAAGCAAGTGGGCCACCACGCCGACGACCAAACAGATGGGTTCCCCCCCACCACGAGCACCTCAGTCTTGTTGCCATTTAATTTGAGGCAGTTAGTGGACATCCAGGCTGCAAGATCTTGCATGCAGGCTCTGAAACTGTCCATAGCAAGGCCGGGGGCACGTGAAAGGGAGATAACCAACTGTCTCATCGGCGTAGGACACAATTTGCAGGCCATGGCCCACAGCGATCGGGGCCACTGGGGAGACATAAAGATTAAATAGAGTGGGGCTCAGGGACGATCCCTGAGGGAAAGCCCTGGCCCAATCCGATGTTCCTGGAATAATAATAGCCCTGACTGACCTGGAAGCTTCTCCCAGTCAGTAAGGATTGGATCCATTTGAGTGCAGCTCCAGATATTCCACCACTGTTCAGACACTGTAGCAAGGTGGTATGAGCTACAGTGATTGAAGAACAGTTTCCCTTTGAAGGACTTGTGTGGGTTCCTCATCATTAGCTTGGTTTTATCGATATCGATGACCAGACCCTTTTCACTGCAAAAATCTTTAAAATGATTTAATAGTTTCTGGAGGCCAATTGGTGTTTTTGAGACCAGGGGTGTGTCCTCAGCAAATAGCAGTGTAGGGATTTTGTGGTTTGTTAATGACGGGGCGTCTGCTTGGATGGAACACAATTGCTCGGCTACTTGGTTAACATATAGGGAGAAGAGTGTAGGGTCTAAAACGCAGACCTGACGGACCCCCCGCTGGTTTCTTGTCCCTGATCCTCCTCTCCTCCTCCCATCTCACACAGGCGAAGTCATCTTCATGTTGCCTGATCAGGAGTTCGCGAATTGACAAGGGCATCCCCAAATCCTCGAGCACCCGCCAAAGTGAGTCCCAGTTACAAATATGGGCCTACAACCACCAAGGCCGGCCGCTAATCCGTTTCATCACAGCAAGTCAGTTAGGACAAGACTTGGCAGCCCGGGAAGCGAATGTACCACAACTTCAATTAAAACTGGCTATAGAGCATACCATGCGAATGACAGGATTCTAAAGGCTCCATTTTACAATATAAAAATAGAAGGATCAGGTGCCATACAATATCACAAAGTTGCATAAAGGGCGGGCAAAATAGTAGGATTTCCACAATTAGATCGATCTCATTTAAGACCGTGGCGCTAAGGCATACAATTCAGGATAAACAAGCATACAATCACAGTTCGCGCCAGTTAAGCGCCCGCCCAATGATACTGAAATACAGTGAAAAGTATAGGCACAGATAAGAAAAATCGATAATTGACAGAGTGGACCCACTACGCTGACCTGTGCAAACTCTTCTGCCACCATTTAGAAAACTGCTGCCATACCTGCCTGGGAGCCCTTGACGAGCTGCCGGCACTGCTACCTTCGCCGCTGCTCCACCGCTGCCTGTCACCACCCCCCGCCGCAGCCTCCTTCCATCAGCGCTGCCGCAGTGTGGGGGAGAGTGAAACTACAACTCCCAGCGGCCTCCGCGACCGGAAGTCGCGTTGAGGCGGAGCGCGCTAGGAGGCGCTTAAAAACGGCATTCACCTGCTGTGGAGCGGGTGCCTGTGCAAACTCTTCTGCCAGCATTTAGAAAACTGCTGCCATACCTGCCAGAGAGCCCTTGACGAGCCGCCGGCACTGCTACCTTAACCGCTGCTCCACCGCTGCCTGCCACCTCCCCCTGCCGCAGCCTCCTCCCATCAGCGCTGGCGCAGTGTGGGGGAGAGTAAAACTACAACTCCCAGCAGCCTCCGCGACCGGAAGTCGCGTTGAGGTGGAGCGCGCCAGGAGGCGCTTAAAAAAAGGCATTCATCTCCTGCGTCGCGGGGCCGCGCCGAGCTAAGCTCGGGCAAAGGGCGGGCCCTCTGTGGCCCTCGGGGGACGGGACGGGCCACCCCCTTGACATTCTCTGCCTCATACTAAGGTGAACCCTGCTCACTTAGCAGTATAGCTGATAATTAAGGCGTAACCTAGTTCATACCACACACAATATTCCAAGTAAAAGGATGGCTAAAACCAGGAAAACCCCTGTGGCCACGAGATCTACGACAAGAACTAAAAATGTCTCCAACACGCCACTACCTTCTTTAACTGCTATCGATCTTATGATCCAGAAAACGATAGGTGTAGTGGCGGATGCCATACAAGACACTGATAGACGCCTTTCAGTAACTCCAGATTTGTGCTTTCCTGATCTCTCACAGCATACAACCAACAATATTAATATCGTGGATAACACACTGAATTCCCAAGAGTCCATACTAATGTTATCATTCACGGGGCTCCCAAGCTCCCAAACCAGAGACAACACTCCATCAGATTTGTTTACACCATCTATAGTTAACAGCAGGGATAGTAGTCCCACCCAGATCAGCAATCATGGCGAGATTTCATGTTCTCCGCCCGCAGCCTCTCTAGTCCCAGGGGACGTACTTGTGGGGGGCTTATCGCCTATAACACAACCTGCCCCTGGGAATAGCTGTGTCACTCAAATGCAAAGCAGCACCGTGGGAAAAAACACAAAACAAAACCCTTAATGAGGAAAATTTATCGTTCAATTGCCAAACAGAAACACTCAATTAAGGACATAAGGTCAAACTTTAGACTGGCTAAACTCGCCATAAATACAGCAATCCCGGCCTTATCACCATCTAGTCAAGGCCCAGATCTACCTCTAAGCGAAAAGCGGCCGGTGTATACAAACACGGTAATACACCAGTCAACCCAGACAGACCAGTCACTAACAGATAAATCCCTCCTGAGTGAAATAGAAATGCTAGTCAGGTCTCTCTTGTTGCCTATCAATGAGAGAGTCATCAACATTGAGAAGGCTTTAGGGAAATTTGAGAGGGCGCAAAACGATGCATCTTCCAGTTTGCTAAAAATACTGAAAGCACCAAAATCAACTTCCACTTTTGTACCAGCAAGTAGCTCTCTTAACCCAACTAGTACTAAAAATGCACGGGCAAAGAGTTACACTAAATGCTGCCATCAAACAACCTTTGCTCAACCAACAGGGTGATATAGTCCCTACTAAACCAGCAACAAATCCACACGTAGATGTAAACTCCTCAGACATAGTGGCCACAACCCCGAGCAGTACTCCAATCTTGCCTGAAATAGAAAATGATGAAAGCGAATGGGCCGCTGAGGGTTCCCCTGCTAAATCAGTTAAAACTCACACAGAGCCGCCATGTCTTACCAAAACCCCAAATTTGACCAAAACCACAAATACAGTAGGGGACAAATCGTTAAAACCAGCGGTAGCTAAAAGACCCCTTCATATAAATCTCCCTCCTGAATCTAGCCCATACACCATTGTTTTGATTGGTGTACCTAAATTAGTCGGTGAGAGGTCAAAGTCCCAAGTGGAATTAAAAAATAAAGTGAGCCACTGGCTGACCACACACAGACCGATTCCCCATCATATAAACGGTCACATCTCCCATGTGAGAAGGGTAGATTGGGTGGGTACAAGATTTAAATCGACTGAGGGTGACTGTATTGTGGTTAATTTTGGGGATAGTCGTGCGGCTAGTTTCATTAGCAGCTGGAAAGGTGGCGTGACAAACAGCCTGATCCGTACGAGGGATCTAAGCTACTTTTACCCCTCTAATATCTCTGGCCAAAATTAAATACAACCACAGACGAACTACGGTCAGGGGGGGTTGCTTGAGCCAGCAGTTCTCTACCAACCAAGGGTAACTGCTTGGAATCATAGCCAGGTCATCTCAACGGACTTCACACATCAGAGGCAGGAACCACTATGGGAGAGTAGGCCTAAAAACTATCTCTCAACATTTCAAGAGAGAAGGGAGTTTTTACCCCACACACATCGAGATTACTCATACCCATATCACCCAAATATGCAATGCGAGGTTCCCATCTCAAATAGATTTGATGCCCTCTATGCCCCAGATTACCTGGATGAGATTGATTGACAAACAGCACCCTCACCCCTTCCCGCCCTTTCTGATTCTTTAAAATGGGTAGCACCACCCAATATAACAAAGAACTTCAATCTAGAGAGTGCACCAGCTCCCACCCAAGAGTCAGAAGAAACCTGTATAGCAGAATCGCTAGTGTACAATCGCGAGAGCATGCTGTCACAAAGCGGGTTTATTTCATCACATCCCACCACCCAAGTCTATAGCCCTGTCCTCAGCGAGGCAAATCACCCGCTCTCTACCAATGAAGCGCATGTAGACGTAGGGATAGATCGAGGTAATCCAGTCCCATCTTCACCCTCAAACAAGGCACAGGTAGTAGGACTAGGCTACGCACCATCTAGCATCATGAAATTTCTGTCTTGGAATATAGCTGGTCTGGCTGCTAAGGTAAAGGACCCAACATGGGTGGCATACATAAAGAAATGCAATGTTCTGTGTTTCCAAGAGACATGGCTGGAAGAAGAAAATGTACACATTGAGGGCTTTCAGAGCTTTTTCTCACCAGCAGCCCCGTCGAACAGAGGAAGATCAAAAGGGGGTCTGGTAACGTACATTAGTCATGCACTCATTTGTCAGGTCACTAATAGACAACCTGAAAATAGACACATTCAAGTCTTGGAGCTTAGGAGGGGTAAAAGAGCACTTACCCTGATCAACTTTTACAACGCAGTATCTTCACAGGGGGAGTGTAACATCCTTCATTTACATAACTTTCTAAAAGCAAAAGCGGCAAGTCTGCCTCGAAATATATTAATTGCTGGTGACTTTAACATGCATCCATGTGGCAACCCAGAAATGACATCCATCGGCTCTCTAGGTTGTAATAATAGGTCAGGTTTTCACTTTGACCACTCGATGCGTGGCACGCATGCTAATAACCTAATCGACAATATGAATCTAACTGTTGCTATGTCCATGACGGTGGATTCTCACATCTTTGATGTTCCTACTTATAAAGGCTCTGGTCACGGTTCCTATATAGATCACATTTTACTTTCCACTGACCTTGTTTATTTAGCCTCTGACTTTCAAATTCAAACAAGTATTCATAGCGACCACAACCCCATCTCCATTGTAGTAGGAGCAGGTATTTTCGAGCAGAGGAAGACGCGCAAAGGCTGTGGGTCCCTAAAGTCGATAAACGGAAACCGCCGATTGAAATGGTCAATGGTGAACAGCGATACTTTGTATAGCTCAATTATTACCACCTGCGGGCAAGAACTTGGACTTTGTGTTTCTCCAGCCACATCGCCCGAAATGACTTTAAATGCCTTTTCTGTTGTGGTACAAAGAGTTGGTCAAATGTTAACCATACCAGCGAAGGGTCAGTCTGATTGCCACCCAAGATGGTTTGATCAAGCATGTTCCAAGGCGGGGAGAAACCTTAAAAAGGCCTTAAAGACTAAACCAAGAGACTCAGCCCGCATTAAGATCCTTAGAGCTGAATACAAGGCAACCCTGGCATCTCGGATAAGAGAAGTAAAAGCACGCCCCTGGGAGTCCCTGCTTGACCCCACAATCCTGGGTAATAGTTCAAAGTTTTGGAACATTATGTTCGAGGTATAAGGGAGCAGATGGTACATTATGAATAGATCGCCATCTGGTGTTGGGCTCGGATGATTGCACTTTGTTTTTCTCTTGGAGAGTCTTTTGTAGCTTGGTGACTCCTCCTTTGGTTGGTAGTGCGCATGGGCATCGGCTCCATCCTTAGATTGTTTTTTTCCGCTATCGGGTTCGGATGAGGATTGAGACGCTCCAGATCGACTTCGAAAAGAAGTGACTTATCGGCGCTTATTCCCTTTCCAATTCGACGGTATTATCGAACGCGATTTCATTTCCATTCCGACGCGTTTCGACTCCAACATCGAAGAAAAAACTTTGATCTACGTCGACGAACAGGAGGCCTTTCTCGACGTAGTCAAGCCCGGAGTCCATGGAAAGGACTCCATTCAAGAAATGTCCAACGTGTGGTGCTAAGTTCCCACACAAGGACCTATACGAGGTGTGCAACCTCTGCCTATCGCCTGAACACGAATCCAGGGACTGCGAAGCCTGCGCAGTATTCTCCTCCAAGTCGACGATTAGAAATCGTCGAGCTCGAAGACACGAGGTTTCCAGAATGCAGTCGGAGGCGATCCCGGAGCTGTTCAAAGACCAGCACCTCGATGAAGAAGAGGATCATGAGGATCAGTCGGGGTCGGAAGGGGACGAGTCGGATGTCGAAGAACTCGACGTGCAACAAACCGTGAGTGACGACGTCCCCTTACCAAAAAACCGACCCCGTGTGGTAACGACCCCGCCTTCGAGCCCGGTCAAACCGCAGAAAAACGAAACTGAAACCGAAACTCTCAGTCTCCCACCATGTCGGATCCGAGAAGAGGTCGACATCGACTTCGACGCCGAAGCTCCATGCAAGGGAAAGCTCGGCATCGAAACATTCCATGTCGAAACAGAAACATGATTCGACGTCGAAGACTCACTCAACACCGAAAAAATCGGAATCGAGCAAACACTCGGTGCCGAAAACACCGAACATTGACGATCAAAAACAAAGGAACCTTTCGGAACCGAAGGCTTCGGTACCGACACAGGAGTAGCAAACAGATCACAAACAAAAGATTTTGTTTATCGATCCACAAACTGGCAAAGTAGTGACGAAGAAGAGGAAGAATGAACAGCTAGAAGACAAACCTCTTCCTTCAAAAAAAAAAACACTGGGGACAAATACAACTCCTCCTACTTCTCCTCGACCTAAAGTCACACCCTCTTCTCCTATTCCTCACACTATGCCAAATATTCCTGCACCTTCTACACCAAGACCATCTACAACTCAGTCTGATGTAGACCGTGATACAGGGGAGGGAGAACCTCAAGGGGATGATGACACTATCCCAGATGAGGATGACCCATGGGAAAATTATAACGCAGGGTCAGATGATGACAACGACCCAGAGTTATATCCCTCAAAGCCTTCACCACCTGATGATAACACAGGGTTTGTACAGCTCATTAATAGGGCAGCAAAATATCATAAGGTAGATCTACATACAGAACCTCAAATAGAGGACTTCCTATTAGAGACACTACCTACTGCACAAAGAACATCAGGTACTCTACCTATGCTGAAGGGTCTTCTTAGTCACACAGGAGAAATATTCAAAGACCCAGTGAGGGCTAGGGTGTTAAACCCAAGAATTGATAAAAAATATAAGGCGGCTCCAGAGGATCCAATATTTATCAAAGGGCAGGTACCTCTGGACTCGCTTGTAGTTTCAAACGCTCGCAAAAGAGCGAACTCATTATCTACAGGAGAGGCCCCTCCACCTGATAAAGAGTCAAAATTAATAGATGCATCAGGCAAGAGAGTAGCATCACAAGCTGCAAATAGCTGGCGTATAGCCAATACACAGGCGCTACTTGCACGTTATGACAGGGCACATTATGATGAATTAGAAAAACTCATCACACATCTCCCCAAAGAGCATCAGAAGAGGGCAGATCAGCTAATACAGGAAGGAAAGATAATAACTAACACTTCCATTAAGTGCGCCCTAGACGCAGCAGACACTGCAGCAAGATCCATCAACACCAGTGTCATGTTAAGGAGACATGCATGGCTTAGAGTCTCAGGGTTCAAACAAGAAGTACAAAAATCCTTATTGAACCAACCCTTTGATCAGAAAACACTTTTTGGCTCAAGCACAGATGAGACCTTAGAAAAGATGAAGAAAGATGCAGAAACGGCTAAGTCAATGGGAGCATTACAACAGCCAACACAAAGGGGTTCCTTTCGTAGATCCACCTATAGAGGAGGCTAAAAAAATACAGGAACAAATCAGCAATCCACCTCTTTCACACCTACGTCACCCAAAGGTAATTCAAGAGGTAGTTACAGAGGTAACAACAACAAGGGTAGAGGCCGCGGAAATAATAACAACCGCAACTCCCCAACCCCAAAACAGTGACTTAATACAACTTCCCCCAGACCACATAACACCGGTCGGGGGACGTCTATCACAGTTCCTACCTGTCTGGGAAAACATCACATCAGACAAGTGGGTGAGACAAATTATCCAACATGGTTATTGCCTAGAACTCGCAGCTACCCCACCAAACATCCCCCCCAAACAGCGTCCAATGAGTCAAGATCATCTGACATTGTTAAAAGAAGAAGTACTATCACTGCTACAAAAGCATGCCATAGAGAAGGTTCCAAAAGATCAACAAGGGACAGGAGTATACTCTCTATACTTCCTAATCCCCAAAAAAGATGGGTCTCTAAGACCAATCTTAGACCTCAGACCTCTCAATGCATACATAAATTCGGAACATTTTCACATGGTCACGCTCCAACAGGTACTTCCTTTACTGAAGAAAGGGGACTTTCTCTCTACACTGGATCTAAAAGACGCTAACTTTCATATCCCAATTCACAAAGCCCAC
The DNA here is from genome assembly GCF_964263255.1 of Lissotriton vulgaris. Lineage (NCBI taxonomy): Eukaryota > Metazoa > Chordata > Amphibia > Caudata > Salamandridae > Lissotriton > Lissotriton vulgaris. The sequence continues at coordinate 168,485,336 of NC_141687.1, read as the reverse complement.
AGGAAATACCTACGGTTTGTAGTGGAAGGACAACATTATCAATTCAAAGTCCTTCCGTTCGGGGTCACAACGGCACCAAGAGTGTTCACAAAATGCTTAGCTGTGGTGGCAGCACACCTAAGAAGACAACAAATACATGTCTTCCCCTACTTGGACGATTGGTTAATAAAGGCCAAGTCACAAGAAGAATGTCTTCACAACATACAGAAGACCATTCAATTGCTGCACCACCTAGGGTTTACGGTGAATTACAAAAAATCACACCTGCAACCAAACAAAATTCAGCAATACCTGGGGGCTACTATAGACACAGAAAGAGCCATAGCATACCCCAATCCAATCAGGATACAGACAATGGTCAGGTTAATATAAAGATTTCAACCACAACACTCACTACCAGCACAAGTGTTATGCAGCTGTTAGGCATGATGTCCTCCTGCATACTGCTAATACCACATGCCAGACTACAAATGCGTCCACTACAGGAGTGTCTAGCGACACAGTGGAATCAGGCTCAAGGTCAGATTACAGATCTGGTGTTGGTAGACGACCGTACGCATCGCTCTCTGAAGTGGTGGAACACAACAAACATTTCCAAGGGACGGTCGTTCCTAGAACCGATTCCACAAGTGATACTAACAGCGGACGCATCGCTCTCCGGATGGGGAGCGCATATGGACAAATACACAGTGCAGGGGAAGTGGAGTGTGCAGCAAAAGAAACTGCACATCAACTACTTGGAACTATTAGCAGTATTTCTAGCACTAAAAGCTTTCCAAATACAAATAACCAACAAGGCAGTCCTGATCAGAACAGACAACATGACTGCAATGTATTATATTCAAAAACAGGGGGGGACACATTCTCTCCAACTATCCAAACTAGCACAGGACATTTGGAGATGGGCCATTCCTCAAAAGATCTATCTGTTAGCAGAACACCTACCAGGAGTTCAAAATCCGATAACAGACATCCTAAGCAGAGAGTCGGAACAAGTACACGAATGGGAGCTGCACGACCAAATACTGCAGCCATTCTTCCAAAGATGGGGGCAACCAGAGATAGATCTGTTTGCCAATCATCAGAACACAAAATGCCAAAACTTCGCATCCAGGTACCCACACCACCGGTCCCAGGGCAATGCACTATGGATAAATTGGTCCAACAGATTTGCTTACGCTTTTCCCCCTCTCCCACTAATCCCGTTAGTGGTTCGGAGACTGCAGCAGCATTCAATGACAATGATACTAGTGGCACCCACGTGGGCAAGACAGCCGTGGTTCACCACACTACTACAACTCTCACAGGTGCCACATCAAAAGCTAAGATTATTACCCATGCACCTTACACAGAACCATGGAGAAATAATGCACCCAGATCCCAAATAATTGAACCTAGCGATCTGGCTCCTGAGGTCATAGATTTTGGATATTTAGATTTACCACCAGAATGTATGGAAATCATTAAACAAGCAAGACGTCCTACCACCAGAGCATGCTATGCAGCAAAATGGAAGAGGTTTGCTATACACTGTTACAGTAATCGCATCAACCCTCTGGACGCATCCACTAAACAGATCATTTGCTATTTACTACACTTGCAGCAATGTAACTTAGCATATACCTCTATCAGGGTTCATCTCGCAGCTATAGCGGCGTACCTACAAAACAGGCAACATCTTTCCCTGTTAAAAGTACCAGCAATTAAAGCTTTCATGGAGGGACTCAAAAGAGTCATTCCACCAAGACGACCACCTTCCCCAGTCTGGAATCTCAACGTAGTACTTACCAGACTAATGGGACCACCATTTGAACCTATGCATAGGTGTGAAATACAATTCCTCACATGGAAGGTGGCCTTCCTCATAGCTATCACGTCACTTAGAAGAGTAAGTGAGTTACAAGCTTTTACGATTCAAGAACCATTCATGCAGTTACACCAAAACAAAGTGGTTCTTAGAACAAACCCAAAATTCTTACCAAAAGTAATTTCTGCATTCCACATCAATCAGTCAGTGGAATTACCGGTCTTCTTTCCAAAACCACAGACGGTAGGGGAAAGGGCCCTACATACATTGGATGTCAGAAGGGCAATATTGTATTATATAGAAAGAACACAAACTTTCAGAAAAACAAAACAGCTATTTGTTGCGTTTTCTCCTACACATAAGGGCAATCCCATCTCTAAAGCGGGCATTGCCAGATGGATTGTAAAATGTATTCAAATATGCTACGTAAAAGCAAAGAGGACATTAACTGTTCCTCCTAGAGCTCACTCTACACGTAAACTAAGAGCATCTATGGCATTTTTGGGAAACATTCCACTAGATGACATATGCAAAGCAGCTACCTGGGTTACACCGCACACCTTCCCAATGCACTATTGTGTAGATGTACACACAACACAACAAGCTAGAGTGGGACAAGCTGTATTAAAGACTTTATTTCAGACAGTTGCAACAGAAACGGGTGACCACCGCTAGGGAGAGAACTGCTGTATAGTCTATTCATAATGTACCATCTGCAGCCCATATGCCTCGAACGGAATATGCTACTTACCAGTATGCATCTGTTCTTGGCATAGAGGGCTGCAGAGTGGTACATGCCCTCCCAGCCTCCCTGGAAACCTGTGTCTGTTCCAACAATATCTTATTTAGATACACTTACATGGGCATTCCTATCTGTATTCTATCATACTACTCCATCTAACCCTACTATGGCAAAACAATCTAAGGATGGAGCCGATGCCCAAGCGCACTACCAACCAAAGGAGGAGTCACCAAGCTACAAAAGACTCTCCAAGAGAAAAACAAAGTGCAATCATCCGAGCCCAACACCAGATGGCGATCTATTCATAATGTACCACTCTGCAGCCCTCTATGCCAAGAACAGATGCATACTGGTAAGTAGCATATTCCTAACAAACCTTTGTTTGATGATCCTAGTAACCCTGCGCTTGGAACTAATATTCCCGAGGAAGAGTGGGTCTCCCGTTTTAGCTTAATTTTTTAAAGTGAAGAGCCACAAGCAGAATTTGACATTAAAACTTCCGAGGAAGCTTCTTTGTGCTTTACAGCTGGGGAGGTAGAGAAGGGGATCCGGGGTTTAACCTGCAATAAGGCTCCTGGCCCTGACGGCCTCCCTCCTGACTTATTTAAATCCAACATCCACCTATGGGCTCCTGTCCTTACCGCAGTAATTAATGCTGGAGCATTAATTGGTTGCCCAAAGTCCTGGGGGTCCTCAACCATAGTTCCTGTATTTAAGAAGGGCGATCGAAACAGTATGTTATAGGCCTATTTCCCTGATTAATTCAGTTGCCAAAGTGGTGGTGGGGGGTATAATTTTAAATAGGCTGGTAGCATGGGCTAATGATAACAACATAACGTCGCCAACACAATATGGGTTCAGACCAGGCCACTCAATGGTAACCCAATGTCTGAATCTGTATTTAATAAATGGCAAATATACTATGGCCAGAAAAGGGACCATCCACATGGCCTTTATGGACTTATCGTCCGCTTTTGACTGCGTTGACAGAGGTAGGCTTTGGGAGGTTCTGCAAAAAATTGGGGTGGAGCAAAACTTGATTAACTTTTTGGCGGACCTTCATTCGGACACAAGAGCAAACGTCCGCTACACCCAAGACATGAAAGTAATTAGGGATTTTAGGATAAACCGGGGGTCAGACAGGGGTGTATTTTAGCCCCGTTCCTTTTTAATCTCTACATTAATGAACTGGAGGAGCATCTATTAAAAACAGGTACAGACTACCCATACATAGGAAGGAAGGGCGTGCCCGTCCTGCTATACGCGGACGCCGCCGTCCTAATTTCTAGAACCGCAATAGGCCTTCAAACCTAGCTAGACTCCTTCTTCGTATTCATGAACTCTCGAGGCCTGAGCATCAATAACACGAAATCCTTCGTTATGATGACAGGATCAGGCCCCAAAAAGTCATACCCCTTTTCAGTTAACGGTGAAAAAATACCGACAACTAAGACCTTCTCGTACCTTGGTGTTCTTTTTGACCACAAACTAACGTGGGCACCAGCGGTACGAAAGAAGAAGGGTGTGAGGTAGTGCGGGCAAACGCAGCAATAATAGACTTTGCAAGGAAAATGGGAAATAGCCCAGTGACCGCCATGATGAAGCTATACCAAGCTAAAAGCACAGCTGTCGCGTGTTATGGGAGCAAAATATGGGGCTTTGCTCCTCTAGGTGATCTTGAGGTTACCGAAAATAACTTCTTAAAACAAGTGTTAAGGGTCCTAAGGGGAACGCCAAACTTCTCTGTCCACGAAGAACTAGGCATGCCATACTTAAGCGACAGAATAGCTGCAAATCCCTTGCTGTGCTGGCTAAATTGCTGGCTGAATACAGACATATCCCTCACCAGAAACATCTTACATGAAGCATTATCGTGGGAAGGGAGGTATAAGATCCCCTGGATAAAATATGTTAGAAGATGTCTTCTTGAAATGGGACGGCTGGACCTCTTCCTAGCCCCAGAGTCAATAACTAAAACAGATGTAACCTATGTGAAGAACACCTTTGTCATCTAGGTACCTAGCTAGGGAGGAGAGAGAGCTTAAGAAAGATAGTGTGAGGTCGCGTGTCTTGACAAAAACCTGTCTACAAATGGAACCCTACCTATCTTGGTTCATGTCTGGCTACGAACGTTTCTTGGTGACAAGGTTTCGTTTTGACTCGTTTCACCTATTGTTAGCTGTACCAAGTGGGGCCCATAGAGGTCAAGTGTTGCCAGCTTGCGGCTGCGACAATAAGTCTCCGCAAGATCTGGCACACTTTTTATTCATTTGCTCTTATTATATAGTTCCCCGTGAATTGTTTTTAAAACCCCTTCTTAAACAGCTGAATTTTGCACAAATAAGACCAGCACTTTATTACCTTCAAATGCTAAATTGTGTCTTTATGTTTGTATGTAGCTTTTTAAAATTAGCACTCCAGTTTAGAAAAAGTATGGAAGGTTAATTAATTATGCTACTGATAGTTATATCTTTTTACCCAACTGTATATTTATACTTTTTTTGCTTGTGTCCTTTGCTCTTTGGAAATACTCTTTTTATAAATTTTATCTGTGTCAAATGTTTGTTATGAAATGTACTTTTATGATTGTCTATTGCAAACAATCGAATAAAGATATTTGACTTGACACTACGCTGACCCGAAAAAGGAAGAAGCGAAAGAAAAGGCAAAAGGAAGGATACGAAAGAGAAAAGAGGCCATAGAAACAAAAAGGAAAAACAAAATTCCCCTCCCCCAAACCCCCACCCTGCACCCCTGCAGAGGACTACGGCCTACCCCCCTAGCAGCGTGCCTGTCGCCCCAAATAACTGAAACCCGAAATATAGGAAGAACAAAGAGAAATAAAGAAGAACTAAACCCCTACACTAAAAATAGAAATGGAGGAGGGCTTTATCGTACGCATTCCCGGTCTCTCCCCACCGCCTTAACAAAGAATCCCCCACAAAGCTAACGCAATCGAGCAGAACACAATGGAAAAGTACACCGGAGGAAACTATAAACCCCGCCCGATCTCCGTTGACCTAGTAAAGCAATCCCGTTACCCATGAAACCATAGTGTGAAACCCAAAACAACAGTCTCAGCCTTGGCTCCGTCGATCAAATTTGCTGATTCCCTCCGATGAGTAGTGCCCCATTGTCAAATTGTCAAAATATACACAGAAGTTGCCGAAATATAGTCTGTTAGATGGAGAAAGGATGGCAAATCCCAAAGTAGACGGCCGGTTCCAACGATGCCCCTCCCAGACTCCAAGGCCAGGCACTGTCCCATCCGCCATCTTGATGGACCAGCTGGGAAGGGGGTGCGACACAATCCAACACAGTTCACAGTTCCGACCAAAAGTTTCCAGAGTAGGAACAGCAGTTAAATGTTCCGCCGGCTGCGAAACCAAAGATTCCGACCATATAGTTGAAACGCCGATCTCGGCATGTTCGATCAGTTCCACTTCTGTAGGGGCAGGCACAGCTCCATGCACCGGGTCTGAAAGCACCGCTGGGGTGTATGTCGGGAGTTGAGCTGGCCGCCGGGTCCCGGGCAACGAGTCAGGGTCCGGTCCCGATCTTCTAATTCCATCCGCAGCCGACATCAGATTCCAGATCTGGGCCTCCATAAGCACCTGAAGTGCCTCGAGGGCTGCCAGCACTGACCGCAATGACAGGCCGCACTTAGCCCGCTCCGCCGGGTTCCGCATAACATCAGGCATAGTGATCCCCTTGGAGAGTCGCCCTCCCCGAGGGGAAGATTAGTCGGAGCAGGATTGAACCGTGAGGGACAGATCGTCAACATGCGTTCGTGCGCGCCAAGTCTCCAACCCAAAGGCACCGGCGATGCAAACGCTAGGCCTCCGGGTCAGGGACCCCCGCCACACCGCCTCGGGCGTTACTCGTCTCCTCACCTCCGATACGGGACCATGCAGCAGATCGGCAGCAAAGCAATCCAAAAGATGTCGTAAGTTCCATGGACCGGACCCTGCCGCCCTCACCGGTCCGCTGTTCGAGACCCCGGCTTCCAGACTGGGTTAGGCCTCAAATCAAACCTCTACATTACTCCACTCCACAATGTCGGAAAAGTCTCGGGATTGCTCCATCGGACTGCAGATTAGTTCATATACACGGATATAGGGCGGGATATCAGGATAGATGACTGGATCTTCGAGCGAAAGACTAAGGTCAGCGGAGCCGGGAGACTATGCGGCCATCTTGCTTGCTGTCGTAGCTCCTCCTCCCCCGAAGGCTGTTTTTAAATCTATAAAGACAAGATATAGGCTACCCTTGCCTAGCACAACTACCTTCCAATACAGTAAAACCAGACGGAACCCCTGGGCAATGGTGCCAGTCTTCCGCCGGAACCCCGCTTGGAGTGGAGAGGTTGTGGTTCTCATCCATCTAATCCTGGAACTTAGTTAAAAGAGAGCGGCAGAAGACCTTTTGGGCACAGCCGATCAGGCTGTAGTTGGAAGGCTTCGACCTGTCCCCTTTCTTAAAGATCCAGGCAGCAATCGCGCTCTACAAGTCTACAGGTTTACATCGGCTCCCTTCCATGAGTCTGGAATCCTTCCCCCTTCAGCTATGTCGTTAGCTAATGACATGAAGTATAAAGCCCAGTTTTCTCTATCTGAGCAAAAGATCACCAGGGATACCATCCGGGCCCTTGGCTTTGGCAGGTGAAATTGCGTCTAGAGAGGACAGGATCTCCTCCCATGTGAACGAAAAGCTAACTGCTGGGTTGCCTAAGTCAATGGGCATTGGGGGTCGAACTTGGATATTTATGATGGAATACAGATCACTGAAGTGCTTATGCCATTTCACACCTGGGATGTTGTTGGCCAGGGGAGGTGATCTTTCAGAGTTGCCCTTGCCCACAAGTGACCAGAACATCCTGCTGTCTGGATGTCGACTAGCCTCCCAAAGATCTTCCCATCTTCTCTCGTCCCGTTCCCTCTGGCTTTATGTTGTGCCTGCTTGTATTCCTTTCTTACTTCACGTATCATAGAGGTATCCCTGTTTTTGATAACCACTGATAGTCTCCCTCTCAGTGCCCTGCACTCTTTGTTGAACCACAGGTTTGTTCCAATTATTCTCTCCTGCTTTGGTCTACTCTTGTTGCTAGAAACAAAATAGGCGCTGGCCAGGTGCTCAAAAAAAACTGTGTGCATGGAACTACTTCTAGGTCGAGTAGTCAGATCCACGTTGACTACAGACACGGACTCCAAATGCCTTACTATAATGATTGTAATTCAATTGGTCTTTGAATCATCTACCATAATAGCAGGCCATTTGAGTCTGCATTTGTTGGGATTACCTCCTTGGTTCTTAGAGGAGTTGAGGAGATCCTCAGCTTTTCGCCCCATGGATGCTCAATAATCATACTAAGGGGGATTATGATCACTGTCGCAGGACGGAACGATGGCCATGTCCCCGACTATGGAGCATAGGGTAAGGTCCACAAGTAGATAATCAATCCTGCTTGCCCCATTTGGACCTCTGAAGGTCACACACCCCTCGGACCTCCTCCCCCTTTGTCAGAGATAATTCTCCCATTGGTGGCCCTTAACCTATACTCAAAGGTTATAGCATTAAACTGTAGTGCTGCTTGCGACCATTTTTTGATTGGAGGGAGCTCTAGGAGTGGTACCATCCATACTTTATCCTCCTCGCACACCTCAATAGAATCAACCCAGTCAAGTGGCTCAAAGGCGACCTTAAAGTTACCTCCAACTATTAGAGGGTGACTATCATGCCTGGTCTCCAGCAAAGTGTCCAGGGCATTAAGAGTGTGAGAGCTTCCTCCTCCAGTGCTTCTGACATAGACATTATACATATTAATAAACGTGCCCTTTCCATTGCCCAGCATGACCCCAAGGATATTTGGGCTATCGGAGGCCAGTTCCTTGATATTAGAATTTATTGAGATGTTTGTTAATTTGTGAAGCCCATCTGATGGCCGGCCATGTTTAGAAGGGATAGCTGGTTTATGGAATGTTTTAAACCCAGGAATAATTACGGGAGATAAACTCCATTTTTGCTGCAGCAGGCAGATATTGTGTTGATTGATGAACTCTAGCCAGTGGGGGTGCTCCACCTTCCCCCTTATGCCTGCCATATTCCATGACACTATTCTCATCGTCCCGCTAGTTGTTAACTGGCCAAAAGCCAGGTTAGTTAATAAAGGATTTGGAACTGCTAGATTTGATGGTGGTTGTCTAGGTACATCTTGGCCACTAACTTGCTGGTGGGCTCTAGTCTCAAGCAGTGTTAATGGAGCTAGGACTAACTGTGGATTAGATGTCATGCTCTCAATGTCTTGGGGGAGATCATCTTCCTGAGGCTATACTAATAGAGGAGTGTGAGGATATTCTAATCTCGATCTATGGAGGGGTTTGCTATCAGAAGATAGATACAGTCAGTCATTCTGAGAAAGAGTTGGGATGGAATGGTCCCCTTGAGGTTGGGTCGCAGTTTTAGCCCTTTCAGACATAATGGGGATGCTTAGCTTCAACTTGATGTTAGTAGTGGAAGGTGGATAGGTCCTAGCTTCTAAAGCAACTAAATTGTGTACCAGATAGTTACTAACTAGAGTGAGCTCTATTGCATCAACAGTGCTGTATTGAAGGACGCATCTTATGGCCTGCACTATATCATCCCTTATTATCGATCTGCAGCCCCTAACATGTCTCAGCCAGTGTATGGCCGTTTTTTAGGGCTTCACCATCCTCTTATTTATAAACGTTGTTATGGACCTTAGGGATATGTCATATAGATAATAGGTATAGTTGTAGACAGAGGCGTAGTGTGCTTATTGTAGACTAGCGGGAGTTGTGCAGGTGCCCTCTTGCACCCTGTGTTCAATTTCTGGGGTACACGCTCATTTCGTGTATCATGTCCAATGGCGTCCCGTGGTGCATCCTCTTGTTCCCTTTCTTTGACCTCCTGATGCCTGCCGTGGGCAGATAGGTGTACCAAATGCCTTATACTTACACCCAAGTGGGCCAGGCTGAGGCATGGAACTGACATTCGTGACAATATGACCTGTTTGCATGCGGGAATCGGATATGTTTGCCTTCATCGGGTTAACATGTGTATTAGGGGTCAGGGGTGTTAGTGGAGGTTGAAGTCTGCAACATTCTTCTAATTTAAGATGAAGTTTAGTCACTAAGGCAGTCAAAGCCTCGACTGACTCTTTTAAAATGACTATTTCCCTCTGGATATCTAAGGTCAAGATTGCTGGATTGTTAGCAGCAGTCTTTTCTTACTGGGAGGAAATTGTATTTAGCTCACTTTCTGATATACCAGGATACTACAATTCACTATGTGTATCACTGGCAGACACATTCTCTTCAAGAGGGGCAAAACGGTTGCTCAGGGGGATGTCTGTTAGGATAGCACAAGCAGGGGTACAGGCTTCAGTGGTAGGGCCCGAGTGGCTACACAAACGTTCATCAGGAGCTTCCTGAGGTAGCATTGTGATTTTTAATTTCCGCTTGCTTGACTAGATTGGGTATGTTTCCATACCCTTTTCTAATGGGCCTGGTAGTGGTGTGTGAATGTAGGACTAAAGTGACAGGTGTAGGGTGGTGGAACAGTGGTGTTAGTAGTTGGAGCTGATGTCAAGAGCAGCCCCTCACACTCTGCAAAAATATCTTCTATACTATCTAATACATTCTGTCCATGCACCCCTTCATGCTCAGTGGCAGGGCATATAACCTGGCTCTGTTTCTTAGATCTCTTTTTAAGGGTACCCACAAGTCCAGATTCAGTCCCTTTACTCTTCCCTTGTCCAGTGGTCGATTCAACAATAGCAGTAAGGCTGTAGATCAGAGCTGCTGGTTTAGGATATTTACAAACCAGCTAAGGTGGAGTCAATAATCATAGATGTTTTAACATTTAAAGTTCCGAAAAATACCTTAAGGAAGCAGCAGTGTGGAGCTCCGAACTGGAGCTGACAGGGGGGTGGCCCAGCCTAGCCTCTTCCTGGCGCCGATAGGCCCCGGCCTTGGCCCCCACGCGTCCCGCTCTGCGGGAGCCCCAGGATGAATTTACGCACCTCCGGTAACAGGAAAGCAGCAATGGTGCCTCCTGGTACTGAGGATGCTGGGGCTTGCATTCCCCCTGCACTCCCCCTCCTCTCTGATGCTGGTGGGGTGTGCTGGCGTTTGCGGCCCGTGCTGCGGAAGCCGCTGGATGAATTTACGCGCCTCTGGGCACGGTAAAGCAGCGACGGCGCCTCCTGGTGCAGAGGATGCTGGGGCTTGCAGTCCCCAGCACTCCCCCTACTCTCTGATGGACGGTGTGTGCTGGCGTTTGCGGCCCCCGCGCTGCGGGAGCCGGGGGATAAAATTACGTGCCTCCGGCGACTGCAGCACCTTGCGCTGAGGATGCTAGGGCTTGCAGTCCCCCTGCGCTCCCCACCTCTCTGATGCCGGTGGTGTGTGCTGGTGTTTGCGGCCCCTGCTCTGCAGGAGCTGCGGGATGAATTTGCATGCTTGTGGGTGCGGGATATCAACGACGGCGCCACCTTGCGCTGAGGATGCTGGGGCTTGGAGTCCCCCTGCACTCCCCCTCCTCTCCGATGCCGGTGGTGTGCTGGCGTTTGTAGTCCCTAGTAGTTTAAAACCTGGTGGGCTCAGCTCGCTGAACGCCAGAGCGGATGAACTTGGTCATCAATGCCTAGTGCACAAACGGCGTCTCCATCGGAGGTGGAGAAATGTCTCTTCCAAGAGTTGGCAAAACCTTGGTTAGATCTTTTTGGCTCTGTCGAGAACTCGCAATGTCAGCAGTTTAGCACGCTGGTGTTTCCAAGGCTGCTCTTACTCGCAGACGATTTTTGTCTCATGCAGAGCTCCGACCTCCTGTATGCCTTTGTGCTAATACTACTTCTGCCCAGAGTTCTCTAGAAGAACAGGAAAGATGGGGCCAAAGTCATTCTTGTGGCTCCCCATTGGGCATAGAGAGGCTGGTATCCCAAGCTGTTGAGCATGAGCACTGTTCCTCTAATCAGGCTGCCTCTTCGGGAAGATCTTGCTGCAAAAGCAGGGCACGGTTCTGCACTCGAACCTGAAAACGCTTTTCCTTCATGAATGGAGATTGAGCGGCAACAGTTAACAGCTTTCGACTTTCCGCCCGAAGTGTGCAATGTTCTCTTGGCAGTCAGACATCCCTCTGCCAAGGCGGTATAAGTCTGCCGTCTGAGGAAGTTTGTGGCGTGGGGCATAGATAAAAAAGTTGCCCTCTATCTACACCCCTTTCTCAGGTTCTTTTTGTTTATTTTTTTCTTAGTTCAGCAGAGCTTAGGTTATCTTTCCGCCATTTTTGCATTTCTGTGGTTACCACATCAGCAAACCCTTTTCAAGTCCTCTGTTGTATATAGTTTATGAAAGGTCTTCAACATATGTTCCCACCAGCACCTTTCATTATGCTGCAGTGGGACCTCTACCTAGTTCTTACATTTTTGATGTGTGCTCCCTTTAAGCCACTACATACCTGTCCATTTAGACTTCTTACAATAACAATACACTTTCCTAGTGCAATAACATCTGCCCGAATTCTACGGACCTCAATATCTACCCAGACAAGCTGGGCCTTATAGAGCACCCTTTCTACTGAAGGTAAAAAAACTCCTTTTCACGTAGGCCCATCAGTCACTCTGCCTACCTTTTTTATGCTCTGCCTCAACTTTCTAAAAAAGAAACGTTGTTGTTCTACCTTGACCGCACAAAAGAGTTCCAGGTGGACAATCCACTCTTTGTAGGGTATGTCGGAGCAAAGAAAGGAAAGGCTGTGCAGAAATAGACCATCTCAAATGAGATTTACTGCCAAAACAAAAGCATGCTAATTTATCTTCTGCATGCTCTTACTAGTAGAGGTCTCATTTTTAGGTCTCGCGTGAGCTCGCGAGATTTAATGACTTTGAGTACCGAGTTTAACCCCGCCCCTCTTCTCCATTGGCTGTCCTAAACGGTGGCCAGCCATTGGAGAAGAAATCCCAGTGACATTCTTCTTTGGATATAAGCCCCGTCCTTTTCGGATTGGGGGCGTGTTTTTGACATTCTTTCTAGGCTGTAAACAGTCCAAAACACTCCCCCTTGTCTGAAAAGGACGGGGCTTAGAGTTCTTAGGGTTCTTATTTCTATCTAAGCCCTGTCCTTTTCAGACTGGGGGGTGTGTTTTTGACTCTTGTTTACATCCTAGAAAGAAAGTCAAAAACACGCCCCCCCATCTGAAAAAGACGGCGGGGCTTAGAGACAAATGGCGAGCGCTTGTTTTATGTGGAATCACTTATTTTAGTAGTAGCTCGGTAATATTTGTTTTAATCTTTGGTTTGCCCCTATAGTTGGTGGGTTTTGTTTTTCTGGTGCTTCGTTTACTGACCTTTAACTTTTACAGAAAAGAAGACGGAAAAAACAGGAGACAAACACATAGCAACCCTTCTTTTATAATGAAAAATTGCAACATTCACAGTAATTTACGTGTTGAGCTGTAAAAATAAAATACGTATGTGTACCATTGCGTGTCTTCTAAAGAGGGGGTGCACTGTAGGAAGGATCCATTTTTCAGTCTAGATGCAAAGTCCCATGCCGCAGGAGAGTAAGCGCACGGAGTATGAAGAGCTCCAGCCGAAGGATAAAGCGCCGTTTCGGGCTATACTCGGGAGTGTGACCCTGCCCGCCCTCTTGATTTGAGCTGGTTCCCGGGGCAGCGAGAGGCAGCTGGGTAGGATGCACCTGACGGGTATGTGGACGATTCTCCTGCTGGTACTGGCGGCCTAGACCCTGCCGGGCACCTCCATCTGGACGGCCTACATGAACTGCTCCTACCACCAAAAACAACCACACCCGCTCAGACTGGGAGCTGGGGATGTTCGGCCAGCACTCGCCGAGGACGCGGGTGCAGGGGGTGGTGGTGGTGCCCGAGGACGAGGGCTACACTGCCTGCTTGCCCGGCGCCAACTTCACGGCGCCCCCAGAGGGCGTCTGGATAGGTCTAGTCTAGCGGGGCTACTGCACCTTCCGGGAGAAGATTGAGAACGCAGCCAGCAAGGGCGCTATGGGGGTGGTGGTGTTCAATACCGAGCCTGTAAACGGCGTCACCACCATGTCTTACCCAGGTGAGTGTGGACCTAAGACCAGCTGGTCATCCATCCTGCTAACAAGCCACACTGAAGACAAAGAGCCCACCAGGGGCTTGAGGATAGCCCCCAAAACTACATGGCATAAACCCGTATTGCAAAAGTGTTCAGAGTAATGTGGGAAATCATCACCAGCCCAAAATATAATCCAGTAGCCATACTTGCAGACCAAAAGACCTCACTATGTGGGTCCCTCAGCTAAACTGCAAGTTCCAGAATGCTGTTTTGTTACCTACCTTCTGAGCCAGGACTAGCTCTGTGTCACCTCTGCCACAGGTCTACTTGGCAGCTAGGGGTGGTAGTTTTCTTTGTGTCCCAGTATTAGTAACTTAGGCTTTCTCATAAATTCAGGAGACATCTAATATATGGGATGGATTATCCTTTTGTGTGTGTGTGTGTGTGGCTCTGTGTGTGTGTGTGTGTGTGTGTGTGTGTGTGTGTGTGTGTGTGTGTGTGGCTCTGTGTGTGTGTGGGTGTGGCTCTGAGTGTGTGTGGGTGTGACTGTGTGGGTGTGTGTGGTGTGGCTCTGTGTGTGTGTGGGGGGGGCTCTGTGTGTGTGTGGGGGGAGCTTTGTGTGTGGGAGGCTCTGTGTGTGTGTGTGTGTGTGTGGGGGGGGCTCTGTGTGTGTGTGTGTGTGGCTCTGTGTGTGGGGGGCTCTGCGTGTGTGGCTCTGCGTGTGTGTGTGGGCGGCTCTGCGTGTTTGTGTGGGGGGCTCTGTGTGTGTGTGGGGGGGGGCTCTGTGTGTGTGGGGGGGGGGGCTCTGTGTGTGTGGGGGGGCTTTGTGTGTGTGTGGGGCTTTGCGTGTGTGTGGGGGGGTCTTTGTGTGTGGGGGGCTTTGTGTGTGTGGGGGGGCTGTGTGTGTTTGTGTGTGTGGGGCTCTATGTGTGTGGGGCTCTGTGTGTGGGGGGCTCTGTGTGTGGGGGGGCTCTGTGTGTGGGGGGGCTCTGTGTGTGGGGGGGCTCTGTGTGTGGGGAGGGGCTCTGTGTGGGGAGGGGCTCTGTGTGTGGGTGGGGCTCTGTGTGTGTGGGTCGGGCTCTGTGTGTGTGGGGGGGGGCTCTGTGTGTGTGGGGGGGGGCTCTGTGTGTGTGGGGGGGCTCTGTGTGTGTGGGGGGGCTCTGTGTGTGTGGGGGGCTCTGTGTGTGGGGGGGCTCTGTGTGTGGGGGGGCTCTGTGTGTGTATGTGGGGGGAGGCTCTGTGTGTGTGTGGGGGGAGGCTCTGTGTGTGTGGGCCTCTGTGTGTTTGTGTGTGGCATTTGCGAGAGATTAAGCTATTGGCATTGCAAATGACAATGCCTTTTATTTATCTGTTTTCAAAAGCAACACATAAATAAAAATGTCATTTACAATGCCAATAGCTCTAACTTTTGCAAAAGGCGAGACCGTTGCATTGTAAATGCTTGTTGCTTTTGTCACTACCAGTTTTTACAAAACATATTTCTGGTTGTTTGGTAATCCACTTTATCTCATTTGACCTTGAGGTCAAAATAATCTCCTTCATTCACTGCTCAAAGTGTTAAATGAATTTAGCTAAAGTCAAAGCTGACTCCATATCAAGATCTTCTGTTAGGTACTTCCTGGATTTTCTATTAGTTGGTTATGAATTGTTTCAATCTTAAATTCAAGATAGTTAGAAGTAGCAGCAGGCATTCTTAAAAATCCCCATTTTAGCCTGAAAAATTGATGGTTGCTCTTTAATTATCTTTGTCCTGATGATGACCTGCTACATTAATAAGGTCGAAACGTTGTTGACGCCTTCCTGGCAAATAAAAAAAGAGGAAACATTAAGTGTATTGTCTTTGTGATCTCAGAAAAACCTGTTATATTTATTATTCCATTTTTGTTTACTCTATAGTTTCTCCCTTGTTAACCTTGTTTGTTTGTGTAACCCTGTGAGCACCTGGTTTAATTATATATATTACAATTAAAGAAAATCTTTTTTGATAATTGTTGAAGGTATTTTGTTCTGTTTTTTGATTTTTCTAAATGTTTCTTTTAAAAAAAAATTAGAAACCTGAACCATTGTACCGTTCATACTGTTAATTAGCCCCAGGTTTGGGTTACAGGGCTTCCCCTGTTTGTTGTAACCACTACTTTTAATATACAGTCCTCAAGGGACCTACCTCAAGGATGACTTTGTCATTAGCTTTAAATGTCGCAGTTGAATTAGCAGCTTAAAACGGCTCTACAAGTCTGCAGTGGCAGGCTGGGAGTGTTTCCTTTGTCACACACGTAGAGGCACACTTATGTGCTTCGCTCTTCATGAGGGACACTTTAACATACCCGTCCTAGTTACCCCTCGTACCATATACTAAGGACTTATAACTACGTTTACTAATGCCAATTGGGGATAAACCAATTAAACATACACGTTTGAGTGCTGGCACTAAGGAGGTCTTGTTAGCAGGCCTCCGTGCACTCTGAGTAGAAAAACCAGCAGCATCATTTCAGAACTCTGGGGGTGATCATGCAAGGAGGCTTTTCCTTACAAATACTTAGACTGGACAACTTGTTACCATACTCGTTTGCTATATAGATCTGCTTAATCACGGTCTTTCACTAAATGTAGTTTTTAAGAGGAGTAAAGGGTACAGTGTTTGGAAACTTGAACCCTTGTAAAATATATCTCAAGGGTAGTGAAATAAAAAATCTGATGGGCGTTTAAAAAAAATGATCGTTACTATTCCAAGACCGCCTGCCTTATTCAGATTTATTTTGAAAAGTGTGTTAACTGATGACACGGTAGTTTTGGGACTTGTTTTCTTATGTATTGTAGCTGTTGTAACTAATTTCAATCGAATCGTTTATCATTAAATTCCGATATCATAATTTGCGTTTACCTGCCACCCGTTTGAGCATCTCTAGCCGCTTTGTAACACTGACTGGCAAATGTTTCTGTTAGTACATTCAGTCCTATACATTTGATAGGTCTGAGAGGGTGAAATGCTGAGATGCTCTTGCTGGGAATCATACCAGTGTCCTACAAATTACTTGTAGTTTATTGCCGAACACACAATTCAAGCTTTCCGTATCTGTGCATCTATGAAGATCGTGGGAGTTAACCCGCGTTATCCATAGAAAGTGCTCTCTTTAATCCGATCATTCTTTTGTTTACTTTTTGTTTAGACCGACTCGGCCTGCCATCCTTTGAAGTGGCTTAATTATGTACCAAAATTGATATGAACTACGTCGGTTATTTTTACATTTAGAAACTGCTCGTGTAGCTTTTAGTGCCACATAAAAAGGGATTCACTTAGGTATTGTCTCCATCGTGAAGATCGGGAAATAAATTACTATGTTATATATGTTCTAGTTGCATGTACGTTGTTTCGGTCTTGTTTTTTGCTCTTTCGTCCATTGTGCAGGGAGTTTCCAGTCAACAGCCTTGCGTGCAAACTGAGTAGAAACTTGCCAACTCTGAAGGCGCTTTAGGCCTGCAAGAGTAGAGAAAGCGCTGTATTAAATCGGATGGAGAACTATCGGTAATTGTACAACGTGAACACAGATCCCATCTCTAGCAGCAGTAAGTGTACGGGAATTGTGAAGGCAGGGTGTATACTTGGGATAGATCTCACGAGTGACGACAGAGTGTGTAGATCCTGGTCGGTTTTAGCAGATGTCATGCGGTCCCATCCTCGGCGACGATGGGTCCACGAGTGACGACAGACCGTCTGCAGCCGAGGGTTCCTCTTCTGCTTGTGGGTGGAGCCCACACTCCCTTTGCTGCCCACGCCCCCGCCTGCCTCCCTTCCTTTCCTGCCTCCTCCATTGTGCGTGGCTGTAGCAGCCGGTGCACCTGCTGGGGCCGCTTGCAGATGGCCAGCTCTCGTCGCTCCTCTGTGGACGGGCCGCTGGCACTGTGCAGGCTCCGGTGCGGGCAGCGGCTGCTGCGGCCGCGGCACCAGGCCCCGCTGAGAGGGGAACCATGAAGGTCGCTGCAGCGCCGCTCCCGCTGCCCCTCCCCGCGGCCGCGCCTCTCTGCATCTCACCATGACTCTCTCCTCCCGCGTCTCCTGCTCCATGCTCAGCTGCTTTGTGAGTCTTTTACTGCTTTCCGAGGTGTGGCAGGTGGGTGGGTGCAGTGTGCCCTAGTTTTTGCAAAGATGAGATTGAGTGTTCCTCTTTCCGCCTTTTGTTTTTGTAGGCGCGCCGCTTTAGCAGCATCTCTCGTCCTGCTGAGTGACTGGCTTGTTCCGATTTGTATTCCAGCCCCTGTCCTTTGCCATTCGCAGGCGGAGAGAAGCTGTCAACGAGGCGCTATGTTGGCGGAGAGTATGGTTGTTAAACTCCTGGTACTCAAGCTGTCTTTTTTGTGAGCGGACCCTTTCATTTCTGATCCTGCCAAGCCCCATGCAGCCCGTTGTGGAGTTCGATCGTGGTAGGATTCCTCCCCCTCCCCTAGTGCTTTTGGCAGGGAGTGTCTGTGTAATACTCTGTGGAGGTAGCAGTTGCTTTATGCTACGTCGTGCGCGAGGCCCGGCTTGTAACCTCACGTGCGCCGTTTGTTTTGCTGCACTTCCCCTGATAAGAGCTTGCGTGGTGCCAAAATTGCCCAGCGGAGATGCTCTGACTAATAATAAACATGTTGCATTTGTGGTCCTGTCTCTGGGGAGGAGTAAGCCCTTCCGTGGCTGCCTCCTGCTTTAAAGGAAGGGATGCATATGATGATTTGGCATGATGATTGGAGGGGTGCGCTGTGTGAGGACCGGAGGCTTACTACAGTGATATTTTATAGACTAGAGATTTGCCCTGTGACCTTTCTGCCTGGCAACATTGGGTTACTTTGTTACACTTTTATTCAGAGGGGATGCTTGGAGTCCACCCTCGGCCAAAATACACGTCACCCGTAGAAAATGATGGAGTCCAAGCAGAGCTTTCAGATGTTCATCTTTTCCAATTTAATACAATGAGCACTATTATATCGAATGACTATTGGATGATACTATGTTTTTTAAACAGAAAAGACGACATACTGTGTAAACGGCCAGCCTTATTCTTAATATGTGCTGGGAAGGTCTTAGCTGCCTTACATTATTTCTGTTTTCGTGTATGAGAGGAGGCACTGCCCTGTAGACAAGAGAATGTGCTACAATGACTCAGCATTACTCTGCTCTCCATGTTAGCTAAATCCATATCTGTAGAGCTAAAGTATCTTCATCTGCTCAGTGATTTGCTATATGACACGAGTCGCTGTAGGAATTCTCACCAAAGCACCTCTCCTTAGGTAAAAGGAAAATCTTTATGTGGTTCTTATGGTCGAAGTGAGCATTGACGTCTGAAAGGTGTGATTACTGGCATTTTATGGTTAATTTTGCCGTTGAAGATTTTATCCCAATTGAGGAAGCGCCCTCCTCCTACTGCCTAAAACGAATAAGACAGACCTCGTTTTGCTCTATTAGACATCAGGGAGATGCATTTATCTTGGAAAGAACCAAGAACATCTGGTGCATGCAGATCTTGTTACTGAAGCCTGGCTCATGCCCTATCTTGTTATAGTCTTCTTCGTGAAAGAAGATCTTTCCGAGATCCAGCTTTTTGTTGTTCAGGAATCGGAACTTGTGCTTTAGCAGTAAAAGAGTGTTTTAATACTACAGACCTGCAACTGGTTAATGGTCTGACAATAAAAAAAATGGCAACGTCCAGACATTGGATTTGTCTAAGGATAACATTATTGAATGTTAATGATTTATTCCTTTTTTGAATTCACATAATGTGAAAATGTGCCATGGGTTTGGCGGGTCTCCGCTGTGTCCAGACCACATCTCTTTAAAGCCATTTCATGGGTGCTTCTTTGTTATTATATCCATTACCTGGTGTTGCTGCACCCAACCTGTCGCTACTTCTTAGCCTATTTATTTCCCTAGTCATCTTCATATAGCTCCTAGTTAGTGATCTAGCAAAGCCCTTTCAGAGTTCTCTTATGGCTCAATTACATTGACCTTCGTTCCAGACCAAATTATGGCAATATAATCGACCTATTGTTTTGACAAAGGGCTCTGGGCTCTAAACTGGTTTTATTTTGTTAGTACTTTCAGTTGTTGAGTTCCCAAACTAAGAGCAAAGGCTGAAAATTGCGTGCCCCCTCACAAAGTGATCCAAAACGGAAAAGACTATGCCCTCAAACGTGAGCAATTTTTTTTTCCGGGTTGGTCTCAGTCAGTCTGTGATAAAGCTCCATGGTATATAATATGGCAATTTCATTGAATATAGTAACCCCTTCTCTGTAATTCTCATTCTGCGGAATACTGACTGAGGTATTCAGTGTTTTAAATCCACCATGAACTGAGAACTCCACTTCTAATATATGGAACATGGCCGTTGTCTTTCATGAAAGTGGACATGTGTAACAGGTTGCTGAAAAAAAAGGAAAATCTAAAAGTTTCAATAACGTATTGTAGGGCAGGCAAGCTTTAGTAACTTAGAGCTTGTGGCATTTGGCCGACTGAGAAATATTGATGTTGTGCAAGCTAGTCAGCTGCTTTTCAGTAGACTAGAGGTAACATTCATTTGTTCAGAACCTACTTTGCTAAATGCGAGGTAATTACAGATTCACCTAGGCAGATTCGAGTTGTATGCATGTGGTATTTCTTTATGGGCGAGCAAGCCAAAAGCCAGCAGAGCACTATACCATGTCAAAGGCCAGCATAACCTGAACAATTGATGGAAAAGGTAGCTGGTTTGTGGTGTAGTGTTTGGAGAGGCAAGTCTTCATCTGTCTTCTAAATTTGAGCAATGTTGGGGCAGTACTAATGGATGCAGAGATGTTCGACTTCCTGGGTGCATAGATGGAAAAGGCCTGCTTTCTTCTTTCTTTTTTATACTTATTAGTCTGGAGTCCTATGGTTTCTTGGCAATGCCGAGAAGCAATGTTAAGAAGAGAGAGCTGGTACCAGTCAACGCATTCTGTGGACATTGAGATTCAAAACCAACAAGGTTCATGTCATTGAACCATGTTTGTACTAATTCTTGTTTGTTTTTCTTGGCAAATAGCAGGCATTCTGTCTGTTGGGTTGCCTTTTAGGTAAGTGCTAGACCCCCAGGTCTGAATGATCTAATGAACTGTTACGTTGCCTGCAGCTGATGGACATTGGTCGTGGGCCTCTAGATGAGACTGTATTTCGGAATAAGGAGAAAGGCTGAAGTTTGTATAGCCTGTATCAAAAGTGGTTTGGGAAGTGGGGGCATTGGAATGGCTCCACTGTATTTATGTATACTTTTAAGCATCTAACCACTGCTATTTCCATTTTGTGGGTACAGCTCTGTCAGTTTGACAGTTATGTAAATTAGTCTTAGACGCTTGCACTGTCCTACCCCTGTGTCCAGTATTTTCCTACTGTGCTTAACACTTCTGTTCTATTTTTTTTTGCTGCCACAGAAGCCGGGCCTTGGTCCCAGTTTTAGGCAAGCTCATATAACTGAGCAACTCTCTAATCAAGGGATTGTTAAACCTTCGCTTTATACCATGGGGTGGGGAAGGGGGCGAGGGAAGGGGGGGGGGGGCAGGCAAATGCCTCAAAGTACTGGTGAATGAAGATCACCTGGAAGTGCAACTTTGTTTATTTGCTGCCTTTCAAGGCTGTGTTGATGTGCATGCAGTAGTTGAAGTGCATAAAGTATGGGAACTGTGATCCTGAATGCTGCATTGGTGGCCGAAGACGTGGCTAAAAAGAAAAAAAATATTCTGTAAGAGTATTTTTTTATTTTTTTACATTCAGATATGCATACACAACTGACACACACTCCTTAAATTTACAATAAATTCAAGTTATACTTATCAGTGGAAAAGGCTTTTACGTTCTGAAACCCCAGTTGGTTAATGTGATCACTGCAGATGTCGGTGTGTGAGAGCAGAGAGTCATTGAATTAAAATCCGAGTAGCGCAGCAGATAACCTGACCGTACCGAATGCAAACTTTTTTGTAAGTGTCCATTAAATTAACTGATAACACTCTTACATTACCTACACAAAAGATTACATCTTTGTCATCAAGAGTCAAGTCACTCCATGAAGCTTCAAGTGACTCCATGAAGCCTATACTGGTTCCCAAGCAGCCTGTGCATTGGTGATAGCCAGTTGCACACATTTAACTTTCATGCAAGCAGCCTGTTCCATTTCTTTTCTTTGTCCATCCTTAGACTTTAAAGTACAGATGGAGCCCCTACCTCAGTACTTAAGTTTTAAAATAACTGCCAGGGCCCTGACCAGGAGGCCACTGCAGCTTGCTCCACCCATCACCCCTGTCATCGCTGCCAAAGCAACTACTAACCATCTCAAATCAAATCACTTTGTTTAGGTGATAGAAATAAAATCATAACAGTGCACAATAACAAAAAACATTACAACGTATCAGAGTTAATAAATAGCTTAAAAAGGAATGCCCGTTTCCATAGTCCGAAGCCTGTGACATTTATAAAATAGGCCGGGGGTAGTGGTGGCACAGACAGTAGCACATCAAAAGAACAAAGAAGTGTAAAGGTGGACAGCGTGTTGGAAAATTCCAAGTATGAAAAATAATTAGTTTAGGTGCCAATCAGGGTAACAGAAACACACCATTACCTTGGTTGTTGATGCAAGGTTCTCCGAAAAGATTGCTGTGCTAAACTTTAGCTAGACAGATGTACCCCGGCACTCAACAATATTACTACAAAATTGATTTTTTTAAATTGAACCATAAGATCTATGCATTCTATTGATTGCTCAAATCACAGGATATGACAATATTTGGATTTGTACCAGGGGTTCTCTCAAATATAACAATCAGTGTGACATATTGTCAATACATACTGTACATATATTCAGACGAGAGATTTTTTCAAAAACATTTCATGAAGGTCCAGTTCTGGTTGCTGGAAGAACAGAATAGCATGGTGAAATAGAGGCATAACAGCCGACACGTGTTTCGTTATATTTGTAACTTCTTCAAGGCTTAGCTACGTAAGGGAGGGGGGCGATCATCAATGTTCATAGAGAATCCACAAATGTGTGTCGTCTTTATAACGAAAAAGAGTAGGCAAGAAGTAAGTTATTATATGTGCGGTTTGAAATCTGTTGATGTCTTTCAACCGTCGTGAAAGAGCAACAGGGAGAAAGTATTTCAGCAGTTCATTTGGTCTAGAGTATTAAAGAGCTAGTCAGAGACATTATAGGATATGGGCATGAACTCATCACAATTCATGAGTTGATTCTCCAAATAGGTGGTTCTCCTTTCCTAATCTGTGCAAGGTTGTCGTCAAAATACGTTGTATGCCTGTAGGTTGCGTGATTAAAAAGTAGAGGTAGACGTCTTTTTATAAGTCTATTGTTAGTCAACTCAACTCAGGGCTGAAATATGCCCCAGTAATTATTCAGATGAGTCTGCTGTCTCGTGGCATACTGGTCCAAGTAAGGACATTTATATTAGTACATCATGAAAACCATCCCTTTAAGAGCAGAGTGAAATCCTATATAACAAACCAGTTGTAATAATAAAATCAGTCTCCCAGGTCTTCCACTACTCATACAAATTAATCCAATCCACAAGTGTCATTTATCATAAAAGGCAATATTGTGGGAGTCAGGATCACAAAATAGGCTCATAGGTTAAAGCTTCTAAGTGTTGAAGATTTTTCCGTCTCTCGAGGGCAAATATGATGAAAGCTATAACACTTGAGCAAGTATCTCCATTTTAAAGAGTACATAAATAAGAAAAAGCATCCTGATAATAAATATAGCTGCTAGTTTTAAAAATTGGTGTTAAAAACGCTTCCTAAAATCCCTGTAAAAACTGCAAAATAGGATAAAGTGCATTGTGCTTTGTCTAGTTCTACCATCACATGGGCAGTTTGGTAAGATAGTATTCCGTGTCCCAATGTGTGGGAAGGCAACCCTTAAATGCAGTGTTCCTATACGAAGTCTTGTAAGATAAAACTTACGTTGACTGTTATTTACCTTCCCGCCTGTACTGGGCCTGAGAGATATCTATACACCATAGATTTTTTCCTTTCATGTGTGTCTCGTTCTAAGTCTCTTTCCCTTAAGTAGAAATTTAATAACCGTTTGGTGTATTCAAGACCTTTATCTGTATCCTTGACTCCTATGCCATTAGCCACCTTTTTTTAGTTGACTGTCTATATATGCCAACCGTTTTGTTTTCTTCCAAGCATCTAACCTTAGACAGTCCAATATTATCACCTTTGTAAACTCAGAATCTACTTTGTTCCATATATCGTACCACATGAGGATGGGACTGATATATAAATCATCCTCAAAAAAGGGCATTGCCACTTCCTTATGTGTGATGTATACTAAGCTCATTTTAGGGACAGCCAACAAACGAGCCAGGAACATAATTTCAAGGGTTTGCAGGGGGCACAATTCATGCATCCCCCACAAAGCAGCACCATATCCAGCACTTAAGAGGCATTTACTTTTATAGAGAGTCAACATCTCCCTGATTTGTTTCTGTCCGAATTTGCTTGCAAATCTAAAAATGAATTCCATTGATCTGAGAAATTTAATTTTGGAGATATTTACTTGACTTTGCCAGCTCCCTGATGCAGCAATTTGTATTCCCAAATAAGAGAATACTTGAGTCTCAACTAATCTCTCTCCCTTCATATGATGTCTTCTTTTCAGCTCTTCCCTTTCCACACACCGTAGTAAGTTTTCTTTAGATTTACTTT
The DNA here is from genome assembly GCF_964263255.1 of Lissotriton vulgaris. Classification (NCBI taxonomy): domain Eukaryota; kingdom Metazoa; phylum Chordata; class Amphibia; order Caudata; family Salamandridae; genus Lissotriton; species Lissotriton vulgaris. Next base: position 168,461,008 of record NC_141687.1, on the reverse strand, counting down.
CATATGTTTATTTTACATGAAGCTGACCCATTTATCAATCCAGAGCTGAAGACCATTTGAGGTTCTGGATAGGAGGGCTAAATGCAAAAACAACAGTTGATGGACAGAATGCAGAACAATGTCATACATTCACCCCAGTACAGAGATCTGGGCCTAAATCCATCGTTTTTTGCACTCCACACCACCCCAGTTCAGACATGGCCATATGCAAATCAGCCTTGACCCTGTGCCTCATGGGAACAGTCCAGCCCGAACTGCCAAGCCATGTCTTTCCTGGACCGGAATCAAGCATTCTAGGACCGGTTTCTGGCTATCAGCCGTCATCAGCCAGGATAGCTTGACTCCAGTGGTATGGAGAGTATGGGACTCATGTCTGAGCATACCCATCCCACTCGGGGTGATGAAAGCAAGCCTGGCTGAAGACGGTTGTAATGCCAGTAACCGGTTCTCGGAAGCTTGTTTCCTGTCCAGGGAAGGCATGGCTTGGCAGTTCGGGCTGGACTGTTCCCATGTGGCACAAGGTCAGACTGATTTGCATATGGCCATGTCTGAACTGGGGTGGCAGAGTGGGCTAAAGAACAGTGATGGATTAAACCCAGATCTGATGACTGGGTGTGAGTGTTTGATTGGTTCAGATTCTCCGTCCATCACCACCCCCTTTTGTACTGGATAGGAGGGCAGCATCATCTAATAACATTGACACAGGGCGAGATCCAGCCATAGGACCATCCACCTTTACTTTTTGTAAACATTCATCCACCTCATTTATATAAAGTGAAAAAAGTAGAGGGGCAAGGACACACCCCTTTATGATCCCCGGGGCAACCTTAAAGCTTTCAGTACATTCCCCTCTTCTGACCGAAGCACACCCGTGCAGTCTGGTGGGAGTACCAATGGGACAGATAATTTACAAAACCCATTGGTGCACCCATATCTGAGAGGGTTGCCCATAGCTTACTGTGATTCATCAGATCGAACACGCTACCTAGGTCTGTGAAACATAGGTGAACGAACATTTGTTAATTAAGAGGTGCAGATTAACGTATTGTTCTATTGTACCGATATCACCCCTGAACACATATGGAGTATGAGTAAGAGCATGTTTCTCTTCCGCCAATTATTGCAATCTTCCCAGGAGAATTCTGACCAGTATTTTAGCACTGGAGTCCAGAAGGGATATTGGTCGATAACCTCTCTGTCCCCTCTAGAACCTTTTACAAAAATTGGGACGATTATACTTTCTGTCCAAGAGACAGGGAGGAAACCTTTGACTGTAGAATTGCATACTTGTGTCCGCAAAGGAGCCCATAGAGGGGCATGTGTCTTCAAGGTATCTATTGGGACCATATCCAGGCCTTACCAATCGCAGCTTTCATTAAGGCATTAGTGGCCTCTTCTAAACTTATAGATGGGATATCGACCGCGTCAATTCAAAAACACGGATGAAGCTGCCAACTCTGTCGAACAATTTTCTGGACTGAAAAGAATACCTAAGTGTTATAACAGATCCCCTTGTTGTAGGACTCCACCTCAGGTTCAACTCTGTCCTTCAAAAGGGGTTGGTTTATTATTTTCCAGAAAAGGGAATTGTCTTTTAAATCAGCAGCCTGCAGTAAGTCATCCCAAATATTATCTTTCAACGCCCTTTTTTTCTTTTTTCTAGGGCAAGTTTATACATGACTCTTAGTTTGCAGATTTTTTCCCTGTCTCTTGGGATGTTCCGTCAGGTTTTCCTCAGATCTCTATTTACAGCCGAACAGTCCTTATTAAACCATCCCCTCTTATTATTTCCTTGATTTCTAGGGGGGCATCTTAATTTCTCTGAAATTTCGACCATATTTTTGCCGAAGGATATCATAATTCATTCTGGTAGGGACTCCACATCCGCACATAAATAAAAATCCAAGGTTTTCTCTCATTTTCCCAGTAATAGCTCTATCACCCTCTCTCTCTCTCTCTCTCTCTCTCTCTCTCTCTCTCTCTCTCTCTCTCTCTCTCTCTCTCTCTCTCTCTCTCTCTCGCCCTCTCTCTCTCGCCCTCTCTCTCTCGCCCTCTCTCTCTCGCCCTCTCTCTCTCGCCCTCTCTCTCTCGCCCTCTCTCTCTCGCCCTCTCTCTCTCGCCCTCTCTCTCTCTCTCGCTCACCCTCTATCGCTCTCTCTATCACCCTCACACTCTCTCTCTCTCTCTCGCCCTCACTCTCTCTCTCGCCCTCTCTCTCTCTCTCTCCCTCTCTCTCTCTATCGCTCTCTTTCTCTATCGCCCTCTCTCTCTCTCTCTCTCTCGATCGCCCTCTCTCTCTCTCTCTCTCTCTCGATCGCCCTCTCTCTCTCTCGATCGCCCTCTCTCTCTCTCGATCGCCCTCTCTCTCTCTCGATCGCCCTCTCTCTCTCTCGCCCTCTCTCTCTCTCTCCCTCTCTCTCTCTCGCCCTCTCTCTCTCGCCCTCTCTCTCTCGCCCTCTCTCTCTCGCCCTCTCTCTCTCTCTCGCTCACCCTCTATCGCTCTCTCTATCACCCTCACACTCTCTCGCCCTCACTCTCTCTCTCTCTCGCCCTCACTCTCTCTCTCTCTCGCCCTCTCTCTCTCTCTCGCCCTCTCTCTCTCTATCGCTCTCTTTCTCTATCGCCCTCTCTCTCTCTCTCTCTCTCGATCGCCCTCTCTCTCTCTCTCTCTCTCGATCGCCCTCTCTCTCTCTCGATCGCCCTCTCTCTCTCTCGATCGCCCTCTCTCTCTCTCTCTCTCGATCGCCCTCTCTCTCTCTCGCCCTCTCTCTCTCTCTCCTCTCTCTCTCTCGCCCTCTCTCTCTATCACCCTCTCTCTCTATCACCCTCACTCTATCTCTCTCTCTCTCTATCGCCCTCACTCTATCTCTCTCTCTCTCTATCACCCTCACTCTATCTCTCTCTCTCTCTATCGCCCTCACTCTATCTCTCTCTCTATCGCCCTCACTCTCTCTCTCTCTCTCTCTCTCTCTCTCTCTATCGCCCTCACTCTTTCTCTCTCTCTCTCTCTCTCTATCGCCCTCACTCTATCTCTCTCTCTCTATCGCCCTCACTCTATCTCTCTCTCTCTCTCGATCGCCCTCACTCTATCTCTCTCTCGCCCTCACTCTATCTCTCTCTCGCCCTCACTCTATCTCTCTCTCGCCCTCACTCTATCTCTCTCTCGCCCTCACTCTATCTCTCTCTCGCCCTCACTCTATCTCTCTCTCGCCCTCACTCTCTCTCTCTCTGCCCTCTCTCTCGCCCTCACTCTCTCTCTCTCTCTCGATCGCCCTCACTCTATCTCTCTATCTCTCTCTCGATCGCCCTCACTCTATCTCTCTATCTCTCTCTCGATCGCCCTCACTCTATCTCTCTATCTCTCTCTCGATCGCCCTCACTCTATCTCTCACTCTCTCTCGATCGCCCTCACTCTATCTATCTCTCTCTCTCGATCGCTCTCACT